>NC_141876.1:350036594-351286594 GCF_056163025.1 Triticum urartu | reverse complement strand
CATAAAAGAACAATTCTTGCCCACATAGTAAAGGCCAATGCATATTATAAACAGTTTCTTGCAATTTTATCATATTGGAAACATAGAGAGGTGGAGATATAATTCCTCTCTCATAATAATTGCAAGTAGGAGCAGCAAGGACATGCATATTATATTTATCTAAATCATCATGTGTAATAGTGAAATGCTACCAATCAATATAATCCTTAATAAGGGTAAACTTCTCCGATATAGTGTAGTTGGGAGAATTCAAAAAGATAGTAGGACTATCATGTGTGGGTGCAATAGCAAAAATTTCATGTTTAACATAAGGAACTATAGCAAGTTCATCTCCATAAGCATAATTCATATTGGCATCTTGTCCACAAGCATAGCAAGCATCATCAAAAAGGGATATTTCAAAAGAATCAATGGGATCATAATAGTTATCATAGCAATCATCCTTCGGTAAGCACGAAGGGACATTAAACAATGCATGAGTTGGAGGGTTACTATCATTAGAAGGTGGGCACGGGTAGCTAATCCGTTATTCCTCCTTTTGTTCTTCTCTCTCCTCATCATCTTTTTCATCCAATGAGCTCACAGTTTCATCAATTTCCTCTTCCATATACTCCTGCAAAATATTAGTCTGTTCTTGGACAGCGGAGACTCTCTCAATAAAATCATCAACATCGGATTTGAATTCACAATTCTCATAGCAATCTTTAAGTATAGCAAAATTTTCAGGTCTGTAAACAACATCATCAAGATTTTCACACTCTTTAAACAAAGATTCAATTTCATAAGCACCCTTAAAAGCAATGAATTCTTCTATTTCTTCCACATCATAGTAATCATATATACCATTAGCATAACAAGCTAAGTTTTCATTATCATTAAAATTGCATGAAAAGGGAAGGTGTGGAGCCTTCATCGTAGAGCAACAAGTATAATCATATCTCAAGCATAGTTGCCGAGGATACCAATGCAACATATAAATTTGATCCCATAATAGTTTCCCTTTTTGAGTCAAGTGATAATCCCTAAACTATTCACGTTGATCCAATGTTACACCCATTATAAAGTTGAGTGGGGTTTTCTCAGGATTACAAAAGTAGTACATAATATCTTTCACATAATGAGCATCGAGGGTTTTAGGAGGTTCCCCATCTCCATGAGTAGCAAGTAAACCTAATTTTTTGGTATTTCGGGTTCCATATCCGTAACTAAATATACAGAACAACTTAGAACAACAAATAAAAATTACTTAGTGATAAAACAAACAAGCACACACGGGAATATTCACGACACGCTATAACTCCCCGGCAACGGCGCCAGAAAAAGGTCTTGATAACCCACAAGTATAGGGGGTCTATTGTAGCCTCTTTCGACAAGTAAGAGTGCCGAACCCAACAAGGAGCTAAAGGTAGAACAAATGTTCCCTCAAGTTTTATCGACCACCGATACAACTATACGCACGCTTGACGTTCGCTTTACCTAGAACAAGTATGAAACTAGAAGTACTTTGTAGGTGTAACGGGATAGGTTTGCAAAAATATAAAGGGCACGTAAATAGAAACTAGGGTCTGTTTTAGGTAAAGAAGCAATAAAGTTAGTATAGAGAGTGTGGAAAAGTGGTGGTAGGAATTGTGAAATTGTCCCTAAGCAATTGACTACTTTATTAGACCGACAGCAAGTTTTATGTGGGAGAGGCCACTGCTAGCATGTCATCGCTGACTTGGAATTCTATGCACTTATGATTGGAACTATTAGCAAGCATCCGCAACTACTAACATTCATTAAGGTAAAACCCAACCATAGCATTAAGATATATTGGTCCCCCTTCAATCCCGTATGCATCAATTTCTATGCTAGGCTGAAGTTTCTGTCACTCTTGCCCTCCAATACATAGTCCTATCAACATACAACTAACCCTATGGTGTGATCCACGCGCGCACTCATATGATGGGCACCAAAGGACAGCAACATAACCACAAGCAAATTAAATCAATCATAGCAATTCATCAACCACCGATAGGACAACGAAAATCTACTCAGACATCATAGGATGGCAACACATCATTGGGTAATAATATGAAGCATAAAGCACCATGTTCAAGTAGAGGGTACTGAGGGTTGCGGGAGAGTGGACTGCTGTATATAGAGGGAGGAAGGTGATGGAGATGTTGGTGAAGATGGCGGAGGTGTGGGTGTAGATTGTGGTGACAATGATGGCCCCTGGCGGCGTTCCGGCGCCACCGGAAGGGAGGGGGAGAGATCCCTCCTCCTTCTTCTTATTCCTTGACCTTCTCCCTAGATGGGAGAAGGATTTCTCCTCTCGTCCATGGTCTCGATGGCATGGGAGGGGCGAGAGCCCCTCCGAGATTGGATTTGTCTTCTGTCTCTCTCTGTTTCTGCGTTTTGGTATTCTGCCCATTCACCGTTTCTTATATTCTCGGAGATCCGAAACTCCGATTGGGCTGAAATTTTAACACGATCTTTACCCGGATATTAGCTTTCTTGCGGCGAAATAAGGGCATCAACCGCCTTACGGGGTGGCCACGAGGGCCCAGGGCGTGCCTGCCCCCTGGGCGCGCCCCCTGCCTCGTGGCCCCCTCGGGCATCATCTCGCGTTGATTCTTCTTCCCAAAAATCACATATATTCCAAAAAAATCTCCGTCAGTTTTTATCCCGTTTGGACTCTGTTTGATATGGATTTTCTGTGAAACAAAAAACATGCAACAAACAAGAACTAGCAATGGGCACTGGATCAATATGTTAGTCCCAAAAATAGTATGAAAATTTGCCAAAAACATATGAAAGTTGTATAATATTGGCATGGAACAATCAGAAATTATAGATACGATGGAGACATATCAGCCACCTCTGGTAGTTATTTTCTCCAATAATTCTTAAATAATCCATAAAAATCTCTGTGAAGTTTCAGCTTGTTTGGAGTTGTGCAGAATAGGTGCCCTGACGTAGGTTTTCCAGGTCCAAATTTCCACCTGCAGAAATTCTCCCTCTTTGTGCATACGTTGTATATTATGAGAGAAAAGGCATTAGAATTACTCCAAAAAGCATTATTATGGATAAACACATTATAAATAACAGTAAGAAAACATGATGCAAAATGGACATTACAACTCCCCCAAGCTTAGACCTCGCTTGTCCTCAAGCGAAAACCAAAATCAAAAACATGTCCAGATGCTTTGAGAGAGAGAGAGGTGTCGATAAAAACAAAATATGGACATACAATCATCATGTTGATTATTATAACAGCAACAAAATTAAACATAGGAATTTTATCATAGAACTTTCATAATATACCTCTCATGAATAAGTAATAGTTCATCACAAAATCGATGTATAAAGTAAACACTCTATTAGAAACCAACAAACTATATTCTCAGTCAACTTTGCAATAGGAAGGGTCACATGTCGGAGCCTTTAGGCAAGTCCACATACTTAACCATCATATAGTCTTCTATGATTGCTAACACTCACCGAGTATACATGAGCAAAACTTTTCAACCGAACACATAGAAAGATAGGGGCTTATGGTTTCGCCTCCCAATATACTCACCTCAAGGGTGATGTCAACAATAATAACTCATGCCACCCATATTCAACTGGACATATGTGCCTAGATCTTTCCTCACCACATGATGCTTGCCAAAGGAGAAAAATAAAAGGAATAGAGAGAAAAACTTTGACTCTTTCATAAAAGTAAATACATAAAAGTAAAAGATAGGACCTTCGTAGAGGGAAGCAGAGGTTGCCATGCGCTTATTTGTTTGTATGCTCAATCCCCCAGTGCAAAAGAACGTCAAGTTACATTGCCCCTTGTGATAGCAAGCTTTATTATGCATGTCGTGGTTATATCGCGGATGGGTTCATGAGACGACAGATGCCACGGGGTGGCTTGAGGTGAGGGCAAGACTGCTCTGGAGAATAGGGGACGGGATTGGGAAAGCAGCACACGATGGTTTACCCAGGTTCGGAGCTCTCCGGAGAGATAATACTCCTACTCCTGCATGTCTGAATATATGTGGAACATACGTAGCAGTACAGAGCGCTCCTTGAGCTATACCCGGATGAATGTTATATGCTACTAGCAAGTGAGCAAGCATGCTCTAGTGGCCGAATGAGTGGCGTGGTGTGTGTGGCCAAATGAGCATGGATGGATGCATGGGTGGGAGTGTCCAGGATGGATGGATGGATGTTGACTTTGTAGTGTGAGCTAGCTTTGGGTGTAAGCTAGGTGGGCATGGGTGTGTGCTTGGGATGTAAGCTACAACGTGTATCTTACATCACAAGCTATGCTTGCTTGAGAGCTAGGCTAGGTTTTGTCCCTGGGCATTTTATAAATCAATGCCCGCGGGACAAAGTACACTATAAATGATGTCACGTGTGACCAGTGAACAGCGTATGCTTTATCAGCAACAATGGTCGTGGTTTGGCCGTCTTGTCTGTGTCGTGTCAGATGGGACGCTGTAGTTGACTTCTCGTAGCAGGCCGGCTAGAGCAGCCGAACAGGGAGCCGGCCGGGCGGCCGGGTTGAGGAGTCCTGCCGGGTTGAAGGACTTGGTCGGGTTGAGCAAACCGGCCAAGTGCGAGCCGGATTGAGGGGTATTGTTGGCCCCAATGTTTTTGAAGCGTCGTCCGCCATCTTGGGCCTACCTGGGGGTCATCCCCCCGACAGTAGCCTCCGAGCCTCCGGGCAACTTGGAAAAGTTGTGTGGAGGTTTTTAGTGGGCAACGATGAAGCAGTAAATGTCGATGACGGCCGGCTGCGGACTGTAGCCGATGCGGCTTGCTTCTGAAGGGGGCGCGCGAGCGCAGCCACTGGGTGTAGCCTCTGAGCTTTCGGGCAACATGGAAAAATTGGGCGGAGGGTCTTCCTGTTGATGACGAAGCTGACGGTGATGTCGAGGGTGCTGGGCGTGGACACGGGGTCCACCGACTGGAAGGTGTGGGTCCTTGCCGGACGCGGACACGGAGTGCGCTGGCTAAGTGGGGATGCGTGAGCGCACCCACTGGTTGTAGCCTTCGATCCTCTGCGCAACTTGGAAAAGTTGGGTGGAGGGTCTTGCAGTTGATGAAGAAGCCGACGGCGACATCGAGGGTGCTGGGCGCGGACACGGAGTCCGCCGGCTGGAGGGCACGGGGCCCTACCAGACGTGGATGCGGAGTCCGCCGGCTGAGTGGGGGCGCGCGGGCGCACCCATTGGGTGTAGCCTCCGAGCCTCCGAGCAACTTGGAAAAGTTGCGCGAAGGGTCTTCGCTGTTGTTGATAACGGCGGCCGGCTGCGTGCTGCAGCCGGCGTGTAGCCTTCGAGCCTCCGGGCGAGGAGGGAGTTCCCCACATAGGTGATCATGTAAAAGACAAGGTTTGTCTGCGCAGATATATCAAATGTTTGCTTTTTAGCATTGCAAGTTTTATGCGGAGGGTGCCGACTCGGTTTCGTCCTAGCCCCCTTCAGTCTTTTTCATGTCCCCTCCGCTCTTTGGCTTTGCCTCTTGTTAGCTAGACAGCCCGGAGCCGGTCTGTAGCTGTTACTAAGAGTGGCGGCGGAGTGGAACGTATAATACTCGAACTACAGGAGCGGATTCGACCGAGTAGATACTCATAAAGGAAATGACCGGGTTGCCCAAGCCGTCTTCTCCCAGACGCTTTCCGCGTGGGGTGACCTCCAGCTTTCGCTCTCGCTTGCTGGACAGCCGCGTGGCCGTCTGTGGCTGAGAGTGGGCCTTTAGTACTGTATGCGCTACTAAGCCATCTGCGGGAATGAACGTATGGGGCCGAGCAGCCTGCCTCCGGGCCGAGACTAGCTGGCTCCGAGGCGCACAATAGTGCAACTGCAAAAATGCGGAGATGGTCCCGGTGGGTTGCTCGGGGTTATCCATGTTTCCGCATGCCGCGAAAGTATGCGGGTGTGGAGCTCACATTGCTTTTTGTGTAGGCGAGGCGGAGGTTGCAGAACACAGCCGGCGTGGCTTAGCGCTTATGGAGCGCGTCGGCACACCCGTTGGGGGTAGCCTTCGAGCCTCCGCGTGCTCGAAGCGGGTCCCGGCTGGTCGTGTCCGACCGAACGGGCGTCGAGGCGGACGGGCGACCGGGCCGGCTCGCCTGCCGACTAGGCGTCGGAGCAGGAGGCGGTCCAGCCAGCTTGGCACAGCCGGCAGTGTGGCGACACGGACATGGCGGGTCCTGGCTGGCCATCTGAGTGGCGAAGCAGGTGGACGGGCCAGCTAAACGTCTTTTCTTCTTCTTCTTTTTTGCCGGCTTGGGCAGCCGGGTTCTTTTGTTTTTGTTTCTCTTTCCATCTGTAGTAGGCTGCAGCAGCCACAAAGCGCGGCGCGGGCGGCGACCTGGAGCCAGCCAGGGGCGGGGCGGCGCCAGGGATCCGGGTGAGCCGGCGGCCGGCACGCGGAGGGAGCGGGGGCCTGCCGAGCCGCGCAGCAGAGGGAGCAGGGGAGTCGTCCAGGGGATGGGGCCGGACCCTACGACGCCGGGAGCCCGTGGGACGCGAGCCGCCGGGCGCGTGTGGAGGCAGCCGGGCGGACCGGACGCGGACCCGGACCCGGACGGGTAACGCGGTGGCAAGCCGGCATGCTGGGCGGGAGAAGCCGGCGGGGCGCGTGGTCGCCAGCTGGAGCGGCCAGGGAGAGCAGTGACCCGTGGCGGCACGAGTGTGGCGGCGTGGCCGGAGGCGGCGAGGCGATGGGGAGCCGGACCGGGCGGGCGGATGCGGGTGCGGCGGAGCAGCGCACGGGGCGACCCGGCCACAGTGGGGTGAGGCGTGGGAGCCGGCAGGGGAACGAGAACCGCAGACAGCAGAGGAGGAGGAGGCCGGTCGCGGCCACGGGGCGGGCGGCGCCGCCGTCGGGACGGAGTGGAGGCGCCATGGGAGGCCGGGGCCGGCTTGCCAGAGGCGGCTGAAGCGGTGGAGCCGGCCGGAGCTGGCGTGGCGCGCGGTCGTGAGCCGGTAGTGCGGGGGCGCGCAGAGGAGCGGGCGACGCGACAGGAGGCCGGCCGGCGCAGCCCAGCTGGGTCGGATGGGCGTGAGGTCGTACGCGGCCGGGCTTAGGGTGGCGACCCGGAGCCGGCGCGGGCCGGGAGCGCAGATGGCGGGGGAGCCGGACGCCGCCGGGTTTGGGGTGGAGGCGGCGCAGGGGCGGAGCAGCACGGGGGGCCAGCGGGTAGCTGGGGCAGCCGGCTCGGAGGCCAGCGGAGGCGGAGCCGGCGGGCCGGAGGTGTGGGTGCGGGAGCCGGTGCTGGGCTGCGTGCGTTCCTGCCGGAGTCGCGCGAAGAGGCCGGCGAGGACAAAAAAGAGATGGAGCCATGGGGAGGCTCCTCCACGCATGATGGATGGGAGCATCCGCGTGTCGTGCTGCCGTAGGAATCGTAGACGATAGAGCTGGCGGTGTGGCAGTGGAGGACTAGAGATGCACGAAGCATGGTGCGAAAGCGCCATTGTCTGGGACATATCCAGCTTGTGAATGGGAAGTGTACGGGCTATATATACATCTGACTGTTATTTGGGAAGAGTATGGGTAATATATGAGGATTATCTGGCTTGGATTGTGGTATCGAGACAAGCAGAACTCCCGCGGTTGAGTTTGAGAGTGCGAGGACAGACACCCTGTGAGCTTGAAGGCGAGGTAGAGCGTCGCTGCAGCCGCTTGGACGGCGGGGTGCGAGGCCGCGGAAGCTCGCGCGGAGGTGTGGAGGTGACCAACGGGACACCAGACGGGGTCGGGTTGCTCGGAGCCGGCGGGTGGGACGGCGACGGGCGCGTGAGGCGAAGGCGACGAGCCGGACGCCGGATGGGGCCGGGTCGCGCGGAGCCAGTGGGCGGGACGCCGGCGCGCAGCCAAGTCGTGTGGAACCGGCGTGCATGAGAGAAGCGGCGGTCTTGAGGGCGAGCAGTGTGTCAGCAGTTGGGCGGTGCAGAGGGACGACTGGGCGCGGACACATGGAGGAGGGAGCCGCAGCGGACAAGCGAGCATGAGGGAGCCGCCGTGGTTGTTGCCGCAGCGGGCGTTGTTGACGCGGGAGGACGAGCGTTGGAGGTGGAGAAGCCGCGGGCGACGGCGTAGCAGCAAGCGGAGCAGCATAGCAGCGTGCGAGCGAGGGAAGGCAGGGAGCGAGGGGGCCACTGGCGTTCTTGCTAGCAGCGGGCGGAGCATCGCGGTACGCGGCGGAGCGGGTGCAAAGGAGCGGTGGGAGCTGCGGAGACGGAGGCGAGCTAGCACGGTTGCGCACCTGCGCGGTCGGAGGAGAGCGGCGGCGAGCTAGTGTGTACGTACATACGTAGTGCTAGGCACGCTAGCTGAAGAATCAATCAAGTTGCCGGGGCTAGCTAGCTTTGTACACGCGTGCTACTTCGGCCACCGGCAATCGATCAAAAGCTAACAACACGAGAAAGCTGGAGGCGGACCGTGCCGAGGCCGGCGGCGAGGGCGCTGTGTGCATTAGATGAGACACCACAGTTGAAACTTTAGCACGTTTCTTTATCCTATCAGGGAAAGGTGGTTTCTCAATATAAGCAGAAGGAACAACTGGATTAACATTATAATGTATAGTTTCTTCCTTAAACGGTACCGGTTCTTTAGTTTCTTCTTTAATAGGTGGGTGATATTTAAACAACTTCTCTTTAGGGAGTTCAACATGAGTAGCAAATGATTCACAAAAGGAGGCTACTATCTCAGAGTCAAGTTCACATTTAGTGCTAAAATTTTGAAAAGCATTGGTATCCATAAAAGATTTAACACAATCATACTTAAGTTTAATACCTAACTCTTTATCTTTGTCGAGTTCCCAATCTTCAGAGTTGCATTTAATTATTTCCAAAAGATCCAATAGTCTTCTTCATAAAAGAACCCGCACAAGATTTATCAAGCATGGTTTGATCATTACGAGAAAGTCGAGCATAAAAGTTCTAGCTAATAATTTCTCTTGAGAGCTCATGATTGGGGCATGAATATAACATTGACTTAAGCCTCCCCCAAGCTAGAGAGATACTTTATCCTTCACGAGGCCAAAAATTATATATATAATTCCAATCACGATGAACTAGATGCATAGGATAAATTTTTTGGTGGAACTCCAATTTCAAACGATTCCAATTCCATAATCCAATATCATCGCATAGACTATACCATGCCAATGCTTTTCCCTTCAAAGATAAAGGAAAAACCTTTCTCATAACTTCATCTCCGGGTAAACCTGCAAGCTTGAACAATCCACAAATTTGTTCTACATATATCAAGTGCATATCAGGATGTTCAGTTCCATCTCCTGCATAAGGATTAGCTAGCAGTTGTTCTATCATACCCGAAGGAATTTCATATTCAATATTTTCAGTAGGTGCAATAGGTTGAGGGTGGCGAATTGTGGTTCCGGATGAGGTGAAGATACCCCGAGAAAATCCCTTAAAGGATTGTTTTCCATAGTAACAAGTGACAATAAATTTCATCACACTATATAAATGTTTCCTTATCAAATTCCACTTACCAAAGGCGCTTCACTCCCCGGCAACAGCGCCAGAAAATAGCCTTGATGACCCACAAGTATAGGGGATCAATTATAGCTCTTTTCGATAACTAAGAGTGCCCAACCCAACCAGGAGCAGAAGGAAATGATAAGTAGTTTTCAGTAAGGTAATGTCTGCAAGTGTTGAAGTTGTAAGTAGAAGGGTAGTTTGATAGCAAGATAATTTGTAATGAGCAAGAAACGATAGTAGTGACAAAAGTACAGCAAGGTAGCCCAATCGTTTTGAGGCAAAGGACATGCCAAAGCGGTTATTTATGATAAGCAAAGCGTTCTTGATGGTATACGGGAATTTCATCTAGTCACTTTCATCATGTTGGGTTAATTCATGTTCGCTACTTTAATAATTTGATATGTGGGTGGACCGGTGCTTAGGTGCTATTCTTACTTTAACAAACCTCCTACTTATGATTAACCATCCCACAAGCATCTACAACTACGAGAAGAGTATTAAGAATAAATTCTAACCATAGCATTAAACTTTTGGATCCAATCGGTCCCTTACGGAATAATGCATAAACTGGGGTTTAAGCTTCTGTCACTCTCGCAACCCATCATCTAATTGCTACTCCACAATTCATTCTCTTAGGCCCAAATATGGTGAAGTGTCATGTAGTTGACGTTCACATGAAACCACTAAGGGAATCACAACATACATACTATCAAAATATCGAACACATATCAAATTCACATGATTACTTGCAACATGATTTCTCCCGTGATCTCAAGAACAAAGGAAACTACTCAGAAATGATAAACATGCTCATGATCAGAGGAGTATTAAATAGCATATTGGATCTGAACATATAATTCCACCAAATAAACCATATAGTAACCAACTACAAGATGTAATCAACACTACTAGTCACCCACAAGTACCAATATATAGTTTCGGTAACAAGATTGAACACAAGAGATGAACTAGGGTTTGAGAGGAGATGGTGCTGTTGAAGATGTTGATGAAGATTTCCCTCCCCAAGATGGGAGAGTTTTTGGTGATGATGATGACTATGATTTCCCCCTCCGGGAGGGAATTTCCCCCAGCGGAATCGCTCCGCCGGAGGGCAAAAGTGCTCCAGCCCAAGTTTCCCCTCGCGGCGGCGGCGCTTCGTGCCGAAAGTCCTCTTATTTTTCTAGGTCAAAATGACTTATATATACCAAAAGATGGGCACTGGAGGTGGGCCAAGGAGGGCACAACCCACCAGGGAGCGCCTGGGCTCCCTGCCGCGCCCAGGTGGGTTGTGCCCACCTGGTGGGCACCCTCTGGTATTTATTTGCTCCAATAATTCTTAAATAATCCATAAAAATCTCCATGAAGTTTCAGCTTGTTTGGAGTTGTGTAGAATAGGTGGCATGACGTAGCTTTTCCAGGTCCAGATTTCCACCTATCGGAATTCTCCGTCCTTGTGTATACCTTGCATATTATGAGAGAAAAGGCATTAGAATTACACCAAAAAGCATTATTATGGATAAAAACATTATAAATAACAGTAAGAAAACATGATGCAAAATGGACGTATCAGTGCCCCATCGCACACGAGTTTTCTGCGGAACCCGTCTGCCATGCGAGACTCCATCGCACACGTTTCCCAACAATTACCGTGTGCGAGAATGTTCTATCACAAACAGTTCAGGAGCCCCTTCGCACACATACAAGTGTTGCAGACCGTTTTTGATTTGTTGTGTATCACCCACGGTTGCGGCAAGAGTGATGTGTGCTTTTCGTTTGGGATCCCACAAGTTTCCAGAACAAATTATGACTGGGATTGTTTTTTACATTGGGCATGGTTTACTCTGAGCTCTCGTGTGCGATATCATGATATCACAAACAGTTCCGGAGACCCTACGCACACGTAGTAGCGCTGCAAATCATTTGCGATCTGCTATGTATCACTGATAGTTCCGCTACGATTGACGTATGCTTTCCGATGTGGATCGCACACACTCATTTAGTTGAACTGTGTGCGGAGCAATTGCCAAGTTAAAAGAAAAACATCCCATTTTGAATCGGCATGCAAAAAGCAAATTCGCCACAATATTCAATTGAACAAATAGTGTCCACAGGAAGTACATTCATCAGATTTCACAACAATTGCAATTGAACATATGGTAGCTAAATTCCAATGATTTGTCCACACATATATGCATTACATAATTAATCATAGTGTATGAAATACGAAGACCTCATCAGATGGAAAACAATGGATCCATGCGTATATGTTTAGCGGCTAACTCTTACTCAATGTTTCAGGAGAACGCATGCTGAAATCTTCATTATCACTAGTGGGATTAATGTAGTGATTCAGGAAGAAGTCACTGATAAATCTATGAACCATCAGCAATTCACTAGCCGGGAGCGGTTCAGGGGTCCTCGGTTCTAAGATGAGCTCTAGTATTTTTAAGATCAGAATGTGCCATATGAGTGGAGTAGACGATATTAATTAAGATAGACCTACTGGTACTAATTCACGAGGATCGTCACAACTATCAGCAGATTTGCAGATGGAGATCATGTGTCTGCAAACATAGTACCCACAAAGGTTGGTCCCTGCTTGTTGCCGAGGACACCAAAAAATGTGTACAGAATTAGTCATGTATTTGTCCTGTTAGGAACAACCTAACCGGTGTTAGATGTATTATTTTTTCTTTGGACAAAAATAGAAAGAGGTTTATTTAGAAGCTTGAACATTTGACTAGCGTAAGAAAAGGTATTTGTAGACTATTGGATAAATTTTCCGAAAATAACGGATTTCGGTGTGTTACCGGAGAAACAATCTCGTGCTGCAGAGGCAGTTCCCTCTTAAACAGGTTCCCTGGTTTAGTTTTCCACAATGCAAGCACACTACAAATGAAGATGAATTTTGACAACATCAACTATTGAACCAGATATGAATGCAAATTAATTTCAACATCATAGAATTCAATGCCTATCCATGAATTGCTGAAGATGTGTCAGATCCTGAGCGTTTGTTGACTCTTTGAGAGAATCCATGTAGTAAACTGTGTTCTTGTTTGGAACAATGAATACCAATATCTATTGATTGCTGCATATTAAGAAAGCCATGAACTTACGAATTATGTCAAAATCTGAAACACAATCAGTGTATGTGTGGTTGTTTACTTGACTTACCATTCATGATATGGTCAGAGAAATGATTTTGGATGGGACGTGTTTTTGAAGAGACGGACAAGCGTGTTAATGGCCAACTCCCGTAGGTCCTTACCATCTAATGCTGTGCCGTTTGCTAAAGAAGGATATATGGAATACACAGTCTCCGTTTTTCTTCTTTGCGCGTTCAATCCCATGAGAGGAATAAAATGCAGTTAGTTGTTTATTATTTACAATCTTGTATGGAGAAGTTGATCAGAGTTTGTTAAGTACTTAGAAAATCAGGCATCTAACAAGAGTGGCATCAAGCTCATTGAAGTTGAAGAAGAGATGTAAGTCCTCGAGACTGACATTGATGGAACCAAGATCGTGTCGGAAATGATCGCTTTTGTAGTGGACTAGGAAACCATGATGACCTGCTGACATTTGATCCATGCAATATTCATGTAACTCGCGGCAACTGGAGCTGCACTCATCAAAGTATTTGCCAACAAGAAATGGCTGGCCATGGACGTAATTGCGTCCTTCAAGTACGTCTTCTTTAGTTTTAGCAAGCAAAAAATCTACTTCTTCTTCATCCATGTCGTCGGAAATAATATTACTCCCCGATTCGAACAACCTGCTGTTAGTTTGGTTCTGGGCGGTGATTGGTTTAAGTAAGAGGTAATCCTTCTCTTTCCTCTTCGCTCTCCCGCCGCGCTTCCTCGCGGGTGCAGCCTTTTTGACCACTTCCTTCTTGGTACTTGAAGCATTTCTGGCAGAATGTCTAGTTGGCTCCAAGGTAGACTGTCGGGCAGATGGTGAAGCTTCGACGGACTGCATAGCAGACGGTTTATCTATGCCGGACCACTGAGCTGGCGGTGCTGCTGTGACGGACTGCTAGGCTGTAGGAGCAGAGACATCGGACTACTGACCATGTGTTGAAGCCATGTCGGATTTCTGCGCAGGTGGTGCCAACTTGTCGGTGTGCTGAGGAGGCCGTGCCAACGTGTTGGTTTGCTGAGAAGGAAGTGCTGACGCATTGCTATGATGATCACGCGACTGCGAACACATGGACTAATGAGCAGTCGCTTCTGGACCTACAGACTACTTAGCAGGCGGTTCCGAAGCATCAGACTGCTTAGCAGTCCGCGTCACCGGTTGAGGGGCGACATTGGTTGCTTTTGGCGGGCCTTCAGGGATCTCATCGATCAACTCTATTTCATTTCGTGGCCACTACATGTGATGTAGTGTTTCTCCCAAGGTCCTTTGCTCATCAATGTCTCCTAGGACATTCTTCAGGGCAAATTCATTGAATCCAGGCTTTAATTCAGTCACGTAGCACTTCACACAGCCCGGCTTCAATGGCACATTGTCCAATAAGTGTCCCTCTTCCAAGAAGGGTGGGCATACCCAGGCTATTGCACGTTTTAATGTACCTTCATAATGTGTAAGCACGCCCTTCAGTCTGTCTTTCATTCCAGATAGATCAGGTATATCATCATCATGAGCAGCTGCAGTCTCAGTGTCGCTGGTGTCAGCTGATGCACAGCTACTCTTGTGCTGTGTTGTCACACAATAAGCAGTATCCTCCATGCCCGCCTCCCCTCCCATCTGCTGGCTATCTGGCAGTGTTAGAGTCTTCTTCTTCTTCATTGACTCCTCAATATCCTTTCGAACAACCGGATACATGTCCTTTCTCAACTTTTCATACAATTCATTTTGCTTCATTTCACTCCTCGCTTTTTTCATGCCGAGCCTCTCTTCTTTGCTGAGTGTGAAAGCCCTCTTGTGCGTGACATTAACACCTATACCCCTTGTATGACCATGGGGCTATCTTGTTTTCAGACAATCGGACAAAATGTCACATGGCCCTGAGTTCCTATAGAACCTAGCAGGGATCTTGGAAGCCTTTGACATCACTTTGATACAGTTCTTCGTCATGTGGGTTTTCAAAGTAATAAGTTCCGTCATGACGCCTCCTTGCACGTGCCCGCAAGTAGTCTACGGCGCGTTCACCCTTGATTTCACTAAAGGCCAGTTTGCCACCAGCCGCTACTGCTTCTTTGTCCTCCTGGTCCCATATCGTTTCATGCCATAGTATCCTGCCACACCCATATGGTGGGGGTGTGTGTTCTTCTTCTGAAGTTCTGATTGCTTGGCACTCTTCTCACCAAACTCTTTAGTTGCCCTGACACTTTTGAATTCAACCCAATCTTCCTTTGTAATTCGGGGGTATGCGAGGATTGGGTCCTTGGCTTCACTCAAGTACTTCTTATACAGCACGTGCTTCCAGTTTCTCCAAGCATGCCTAGCCTTCTTTAGTGCAGCGTGTTCCACCTGCATTCTCCACTACTCTGGAATGTTCAAGTGACCCAGGATCTCCTGGACTATCCTTCGCCGTGTTTCTGTGTCAGCCTTCCAAAACCTCGGCAGATTAACGTTGAGCCTTGCCCTGCCAACAAATCCACACACACACACACACACACACACACTCCTGAACCTCATGCATGCTTTCTCTGGTTTAGTTGAAGCCCAAGACTTTAAATTGATATCGATTACTTCATATACACCTTTAGGCTAGTGTGTGGGCTTCCTTGGAGCGTTCCTCCGTGTCCTGACTAGAAGGGTAATTGCTGTAGCTCTATCTCATTCAAGATTACTTGATCCCTCACCATCTGGTGAAGACCTAGGGTTGTCGGAATCAGATGAAGATAAATCACCTAAAGCACGAGTGCTGTCGCTGCTACTTGGCATCTATAGAGAACACATGCAAAACTCGGGAAAGGAGGATAAGCATAAAACTAACAACTTGGTATCAAGATGTCTAAACATGTGATGCAATAATTTAGAAAATGTACGGCTTATTAGTTAAGTTTGTGTGACTCGGGCGCCCGTGATCTGTAAATCGGCAGTAACTTATTAGAACAAATACAACTTATATATACTAGTTAGGAAGGTAGATAATGAATATATATATGCTCTCCATTATTTTATAGCCAATTTGGGAACAAACAGAATGAAATAGGAAGAGGGATTGCGAGGAATATGCCCCACCGCAATGGAGAGCAGTAACTAACAGGCTTCTTAATGCAAACCCGTCCGGACCACAGGAGAGGCGAGGGTTACAGGATCAATATGCTCGAGGGTGGCTGGCGAGCAAACGAAGACGCGCGAGGCACGAGCAGTCATGTGTTGGCAACATCAGTGGAGGTAGGCTTGACGGCGAAGAGCGGGCACACGGTCAGGGTGAGCACGCTGGCACCAGAGAGGGTTCTTCTGTGGATCTGGGGGAGGGGGAGCTGGCGATGAAGATTGGGTGGACTAGTTGAGTGAAACGCGAGCGGGCGATGGGAGGGGTGTTGGCGGTCTATGTGAAAAGGATGAAAAATATCCCCGGTCGCCGCCGGGAAAGGCCTATGCAAATGGTTGCCTCTAAGCGCTCATGTGCACAAAGAGAATAATTTCGTTCGAAATGAAGACATACTAATTTTGAAATGAATATGCGAGTTCATCGTTTCGCCTCTAAATTTTTCCCACATTAAGCAATCACCATTATACCACGGGTTTGATTTGCTGGCGCATTTCAGGTCTCGTGTGCTATATTAAAGACACTTTTTGGCATTTACCGTGCATTTTGGCATATAAATCAAATCCTAGCCGGACAACATTTCCCATCGAAAGGGATGAGGATTATCGTTCGATCTGGGAGCATCCAACGGTGCAGACGTACCATCTGTGGGGTTTGGGTTCTGGCCAATCAGAACGCACGACTCGGATCACGCGCACAGCAAGGGGGGCAATGGCCACTGTTTGGTATGCACATGGTTTTCGTGAGGGAATCGTTTGCTATTTGAAAACATTTACATGAACTAACAACATATTTTCTTTTGAATGAAAACAAGAGTTCATCGTTTCGCCTCCAAAGTGTTTTCCACTCCAAGAAATCACCATTGTACCCTATGGTTTGATTTTCTTGTGCATTTGATGTATCGTTTGCTATATTTGAGTCATTTGCTATAGTCACAACTACACGTGGGTGCTAGCTAGCAAGATGATTTGTGTGTCGCTTTGGGAGTTTTCATTCATTGTTCAAGAAACGGGAAAAAAATTCTAACAGTTCGGCCATAGGGTGCGACCAGAGGTGTATGCCTTGTTGGTATTCTAATTACAGGAAATGCATATAGAGTCCGGAAATAACGAAAATCGGTGTGTCACCGTGCCGTGCTCTCAGGATCACAAGGAATTTTTTGGTAAAGATGGCACAATTTTTGATGCACACACCTTCCAAATAAGAGCATCTCACAAGAAGGATCATAGTTTCCAAAAGGAGACGCGGCACTTCGGACTCCAATCGTCAGTGACTACATCGTTCCACCTCAAATTTTTTTCACGGTAAACAATCATGTATATTCCCTAGGTTTGATTTTTTGGCCCATTTCAGGTCCCGTCGCTATATTTAAGTCATTTTTTGCACTTACCTTGCATTTAGTGCATATAATTAAATTCAAAACTGTTCTACAACTACATCTAGGTGTTAGTTAGCAAAGAAGGTGTACAAATCATCTGTGAGTTGCTTTGCGGGTTTTCATCCATTATCTGAGAAACGGGGAGAAGTTTCAAACATTTCGGTCGCGAGGTGCAGCCACCGGCGTATGCCTAGTTGGTATTTTAATTACTGGGAATTCAGATGGAGTCCAGACATCATCAAAATTGGTGTGTGCCCATGGCGTGCTCCCACGACCCCGGGGAATTTTTTTGGGTAAAGTTTGCACAAGTTTTGATGATCGCGCCTTCCAAACTGGAGCATCTCACATGAAGGATCATGGTTTCCAAAAGGAGACGTGTCAATTCAAACTCCAGTGGTCGGTGACTTCATCGTTTGCCCTCATAAAAAATTTCACGGTAGGCAATCACCATTATACCACGGTTTTGATTTTCTAACGCATTTCAGGTATCGTTTGCTATATTTAAGACATTTTTTGAATTTAACATGCCATTTGTGGATATAAATAAAATCACAACCGGAACTACATGTGTTGTCGAAAGGAATGAGGATCGCTGTTTGATCAAGGAGAATCCAACGATGGAGACGTACGATCCGTGGGGTTTGGGTTCTGACCAATCAGAACGCATGACTCAGATCGCGCGCATGGCAGGGGGGCATCGGCCATGGTTTAGTGGACACAAGACTTTTGTGAGTGAACCGTGTGCTATTTGAAAACATTTACATTAACTAACAACATATTTTTGTTTAAATGAAAACATGAGTTCCTCGTTTCGCCTCCAGTTTTTTTCCACGGTAAGAAATCACGATTGTACCCTATGGTTTGATTTTCTGGTACATTTTACCAGGCGGTACGCCTGGCTAGCAATCTAAAATTTTGAATATGCAAAAAAAGAGATCTCGTTTGTATATATATATATATAGTCACAACTACACGTGGGTGTTAGCAAGATCATTTGTGTGTTGCTTTGCAACTTTTCATTCATTGTTTGAGAAACGGGAAAAACTTCAAATAGTCCGACCGTAGGGTGCGGCCAGAGGAATAGGCCTTGTTTGTATTATAATATCAGGAAATGCATATAATGTCCGGAAAATAACTAAATCATTTTGTCACTATGGCGTGTTCTCATGATCGCATGGAAAAAAATTGGTAAAGTTTGGCACAAGTTTTGGTGCTCGCACCTTCCATACCGGAGCATCTATCATAGTTTCCAAAAGGAGACGTGGCACTTCGGACTCCAAATCGTCAGTAACTACATCATTCCGTGTCGAAAAAAATCATGGTAAACAATTACAGATATACCCTTGGTTTGATTTTCCGGCCCATTTCAGGTCTCCTCTGCTATGTTTAAGTCATTCTTTGCACTTACCTTGCATTTTAGTGCATATAAAGTCAAAAACCCTACTACAACCACATGTGGGTGTTTTAGTTAGGCTATATTTAGGCTACTCATAGTGGAGTGTCATATAGTAGTACCATGCATATATATATATATGATACTAGTGTATGATACTACCTTTAATTATAGTGCATAGTATAATAGAGTAGTATCATAGATGATCATATTTATTACCATGCATGACTCAAATTAGCATCGTATTTAACATGATACATTATCTACCTATATGTTACTCTAAACCTCTCTATCTTCTTTAATTCTTTGCCACATCAGCATACTTGCTATTTCCAAGTGCATGATATCGGCTATGATACCACCACTATGGCCAACCTTATAGTGGGGAGTCATATACTATAGTATCATGCATATGATACTAGTGTATGATACTATGTACGTACCTTCACAGTGCATAGTATCATATAGTAGTATCATAGATGACCGTATTTATGGCCATGCATGACAGAAGTAGTATAGCATATTTATTATGTTATAATATCTACCTATGTTACTTCTTTGCCACATCATCATATTTGCTATTCCCGACTGCATGATACCGGCTATGATACCCCCACTATGGCTGCCCTAAGGCTGGTGGTAATGGAGTATCATAAGCGGTATCATGCATGCCAACTAGACTTTTTGGATGATGTGGAACACAGTTAAATGAGGGAAGAGAGGGTGTGGTATCATATCATTATACCATATCATATTAAATGTTGTACTACTTTGTGTCATGCATGGCAATTAATAAGGCAACCTAAGATACTAACTTATGATACTATGCATGCATTACAGAGGTACCATCATATACTAGTATAATATGCATGATACTAGTATAATATTTTATTTATTGTCATGCATGACACATAGCAGCATAGCATTTATTATGATATGGTGTCATGATATGATACTTAACCCTCCCTTTCTTCATTTAATTCTAGGACAGCTCATCAAAATTGCCTAGTCGGCATGCATGATACTAGCTATGATTCTCCCATTACGATCAGCCTAGCAAAGAAGGTGTACAAATCATTTGTGTGTCGTTTGCAAGTTTTCATCTGTTTGTTCGAGAAGCGGGGAGAAGTTTCAAACATTTTGGTTGCGAGGTGCGGCCACTGGCGTAGGCCTAGTTGTTATTTTAATTACATGAAATTTAGATGGAGTTCGGACATCATCAAAATCGATGTGTGCCCATGGCGTCTTCTCACGACCCCGAGGAAAGAAAAAGGTAAAGTTTGGCATAAGTTTTGATGGTCGCTCCTGATACATCTCCGTCGTATCTACTTTTCCTAACATTTTTCGTCTTGTTTTGGACTCTAATTTGCATGATTTGAATGAAACTCACCCGGACTGGCGCTGTTTTTCAGCAAAACTACCATGGTGTTGTTTTGTGCAGAAATAAAAGTTCTCGGATTGGAACGAAAATTTGCGAGGAATTTTTATTTGAATAAAGAAAAATACTAGAGCCAAGAACCACCGAGGGGGGCCCCTTGGTGAGCACAACCCACCAAGGCACGCCTGGGTGGGTTGTCCCCACCCGGTGGCCCTGTAGACCCTAAAACTGACGCTATAAAATCACATTTTTCTAGAAAAAATTAGGGAGGAAGAATTATGTCGTTTCACAATATGGAACCGCCTTCACCTCCCATTCTACATTGGGAGGCCAGATCTGGAGTCCGTTTGGGGCTCCGAAGAGGGGAATCTTCGGTCTTCGTCATCACCAACCCTCCTCCATCACCAATTCCATGATGCTCTCCACCGGTAGTGAGTAATTTCTTCTTAGGCTTGCTGGTCGGTGAGGAGTTGGATGAGATTTATCATGTAATCGAGTTAGTTTTGTTAGGGCTTGATCCCTAGTATCCACTATGTTCTGAGATTGATGTTGCTATGATTTTGCCATGCTTAATGCTTGTCACTTTGGGCCCGAGAGCCATGATTTCAGATCTGAACCGTTTATGTTATCACCATTATATCTATGTTCTAGATCCAATATTGCAAGTTATAGTCAACTACGTGTTATGATCCGACTACCGCAGAGTGACAATAGTCGGGACACTTCCCGGTGATGACCGTAGTTGAGGAGTTCATGTATTCATCGTGTGTTAATGCGTTGTTCCGGTTCTCTATTGAAAGTAGGCCTTAATATCCCTTAGTTTCCAATAGGACCCCGCTGCCACGGGAGGGTAGGACAAAAGATGTCATGCAAGTTCTTTCCATAAGCACGCATGACTATTTACGGAATACATGCCTACATTATATTTATGAACTGGAGCTAGTGCAGTGAGCCCTAGGTTATGACTATTATCATGAATATCATCCAACAAATCGCCGATCCAATGCCTACGATTTTCCTACATATTCATCTTGCTAAGTTACTACTGCTGCTATTGCTATCGTCACTGCTACAAAACTATTACTATCATTGTTACCGTTACTGTTGCTGCTACCACTACTATCAAATCTATCATATTACTGTGCTACTGATCACTTTGCTTCAGATAATTAATCTCTAGGTGTGGTTGATTTGACAACTCAACTTCTAATACTTGCAAACATTCTTTGGCTCCCCCTATGTCGAATCTATAAATTTGGGTCGCATACTCTACCATCGAAAACTGTTGCGATCCCCTATACTTGTGGGTTATCAAGACCTTTTTCTGGCGCCATTGCTGGGGAGCATAGCTATATTTTTTGAGTCACTTGGGATTATTATCAAAATATTACTATGAAGAATTTGAAGGATGCTAATACTAAGATTTTTCCCTCTAAGACGAGGGGAGTTAAGGAACTGACATCTAGCTCTACACTTGATTCACCTTCTGTTATAAGTAAACCTGCAACACCACATGCTATTAATCCTGATATGTTGCAAGTTATTGATGATGCTACTTCTGCTATGAGTGATATTTATGATGATGCTAGTACCTTTCTTGTTGATAATGTGCCACTAGGTAAATTTCTTGATGAACAACTTTCTAGAACTAAAGCTTTTGAGAATCCTGAAACTAATGAAATTGTTGAAACTGATGAAGAACTTGAAACTGAAACACCTATTAGAACTAGCCCTCCTAGATATGAATTGCCAAAGATACCGGAAGGTTATGTTATGAATGAGGAGACAACTAGATACATTCTTGCTTGTAAAGATAGAGATGATCTAGAAAAATATTATGCAAGTATAAAGAAAAGGCTTTGAATGCTAAAGTGAAATGTGATCCTCAGATTGCTACTTCACATATCTTTGTTGATGATAAGGATTTTGAATTTTGTGTCGACCCAGAGTTGATTACTTTGGTTGAATCTGATCCTTTCCATGGTTATGAAACTGAAATTGTTGTGGCACATCTTACTAAGTTGAATGATATAGCCACCCTTTTTTCTCAGGATGAGAAAGTTCGCTATTATTATGTTCTCAAATTATTTCCATTCTCATTAAAGGGTGATGGTAATGCTTGGTACAGTACTCTGGCTCCTGGTTGTGTGCGTAGTCCCCATGATATTATTTATCACTTCTCTGAAAAATATTTTCCTGCTCATAGGAAACAAGCTGCCTTACAGGAAATATTTAACTTTGTGCAAACTGAAGAAGAGAGTCTCCCACAAGCTTGGGGGAGGCTTCTCCAATTTCTTAATTCTTTGCCGGATCATCCTCTTGAGAAAAATGAAATACTTGATATCTTCTATAATGGACTAACCGATGCTTCTAGGGATTTCCTAGATAGTTGTGCTGGTTATGTTTTTAGGGAACGAACTATTGGGCAAGCTGAAGAATTATTGAATAACATATTGAAAAATTATGATGATTGTACTCTTCCTGAACAACCTCTTAAACCCACTCCAAAGAATAGGGGTATTTTATATCTCAGTCCTGAAAATATGCAAGAGGCAAAGAAATCTATGAAGGAAAAAGGTATTAAAGCTAAGGATGTCAAAAATTTACCTCCTATTGAAGAAATACATGGGCTTGATACACCACCACCACCTAAGGTGGTAGAGGTAAATTCTATAATGAAATTCAATGATAATGATAATCCTCACAATATGCACCATAGCCAATGCCTTTATGAGTTTGAAACTTACATTAGAAAGCAAGATCACTTCAATCCAAATGTTATGAAACAATTGAAATACAATTATGATATGATTGCTCGCTTGAGTGACTTGTTATTTAGAATTTCAAATGATGTTAGAGGTGTGGAGAAGCATGCTTCTATGGTTCAAACTTAGTTAGAACAAGCTGCTAAATCTAAAAGAGAGTTGTTAGATGAAATGAACAACAATATAAATGACTTTGTTGTTAGAGTAGCCACCAGAGGAGTTAAGGTGACTCAGGAACCACTTTATCTTGAGGGACACCCAAAAATAATTGAACAAGACTTTGAAAGGGTTAACACCGATGCACCTAGTCCTTCTAAAAAGAAAAAGAAGAAGAAAAATGATAGGACTTTGTATGCCTCTTGTGAACCTGAAGTAGAAAAACCTCCTGATAATGAAGTTTCTATCTCTGATGCTGAAACTCAATCTGGTACTGAACACTCACCTTCTAATAATGAAAAAGGTAATGATGAGGTTCATGAAAATACTCAAATATATAATAAAGAACCAGACAATGATGTTGAGATAGAACTAGTAGTTGATCTTGATAACCCAAAATCCAAAAATGAAAGATATGATAAAAGAGACATTGTTGCTAGAAAACATGGTAAGGAAAGGGAACCATTGGTTCAAAAACCTATGCCCTTTCCACCTAAGTCAACTAAAAAGTAAGATGATGAAGAATTTGAACGCTTTGCTGAAATGTTGTGGCCAGTCTTTTTGCGTACTCGCTTGACTGACATCTTAAAAATGCCTCCTTATGCAAAGTACATGAAAGACATTATCACCAATAAGAGAAAAATACCGGAAGCTAAAATCTCCACCATTCTTTCTAATTATACTTTTAAATATGGAGTACCTAAAAAACTTGGAGATCCGGGAATACCTACTATACCTTACTCCATCAAAAGAAATTATGTGAAAACTGCTTTATGTGATTTGGGAGCTGCTGTTAGTGTTATGACTTTCTCTTTATGTAAAAGACTTGATTTGAATAACTCACACCTACTAAAATATATTTGCAAATGTATGACAAATCAACTGCCATACCTATTGGTATTTGTGAGGATGTGCCCGTTTTGTTGCTAATGTCACTATTTTGACTGACTTTGTTATACTTGAGATGCCCGAGGACGACAACATGTCGATTATCCTTGGGAGACCCTTTTTGAATACTGCAGGGCTTGTTATTGATTGCAATAAAAGCAAGGTCACTTTTCATATCAATGGTAATGAGCATACGGTGCACTTTCCGAAGAAACAATTCCAAGTGAATGGTATTGATGTTATTGAAAAATCTCCTACAATAACTATTGGAAGTCTTCAACTACCTCAACCTATTGTTAAAAAGAAATATCAAATGCTTATTGTTGGGGACATTCATATCCCCGTTGAGGTAACTTAGTGATTTATGAAAGTTCTTCGGTTTCATGCTAATCAAAAGTGGTTGTTAATAAGACTTGATCAACCTTATTAATTGATCATTTTTGAGAGGTATGAAGTTGACGATTTTAGTGAGCACTACCATATGTCCCTACCTTTTGTTTTATATTTTATTAGTTAAATAAAATAAAATGCCATGTTTTGTCTGTTTTCTGAATTTTTCGTGCAATTAAAAAATGACACAAAAATTAAAGTTCTCAGAATACTCTGAAATTTTAATACGATTTTTTATGAATATTTAAGAATTTTTGATGCAAATAACATCAGAAGGAGGTGCACCAGGTGGGCACAACCCACTTGGAAACGCCAGGAGCCTAGGCACACCCTGGTGGGTTGTGGTCCCCACATGGGCCCCCTCACTTATCTTGTCATCCCACATCACCACCTACCTCCACAAAACAATCACCATTGCTCTCTCTCTCTCTCTCTCGTGTTCTTGCTCTCAAACCTGTGGATTTCGATCTCTTTGCTCGAAGCTCCATTTCTGAAACTGTTTCGGGGGATTGTTGCTTGGTATGTGAATCCTTAGTTGGTCCAATTAGTTTTTGCTTTAGTGGTATGTATTTTGAATAATGAGCTATCTTTGTGTTGCTGTAGATGATCTTGCATGTTGAATTCTTAGAGTTCTAAGTAGTTTGAATGCTTGCTATGGCCTCTATGCATCCCTATGAGTAGTTGCTTTCAATCTTGTGAAGTTTTGTTGAGAAAAACTTTGTGGACTAAAAATTTCATAATTTTGTTCATAGGAAAAAGATGAGTATCTTTAGGAAGTTTGCTTCCAAGAAGAACTCCAAGGGAGTTCGGGGAGTCATCTGACAGTGATCTCCACACGCGGAGAATGGCGGAGGTACGGCCGTGCGAATGGCCGCATAACTCGTTCATGGAAGGGGACGGAATCCTTCAAGAGTTTACACAATATGCTGCTAATGCCGGCCTCAGTGACTTCATCGCAGCTGAATGTGAACAGTATCATCTCCTCACAAATTTCTTTGTGCAAAGTTTTCATTTCCTTCCTAGGAATAATCGCCATGAGGTGCGGATTAATTTATATGCTGAAACCCGTCAGATACCACTTACTGACTTTTGTGGCATTTGCATGATCCCTTCTGACGGGGATTTAATTGAGCCTAGGCCCGCAGAGTTTTATGGTTTTTACCGCACTCCGACTGTGGGGGATGAGAGATGGGTGTCAGGTTTCACCGCCACTAGCTTGCACTTTCCTGTTGTGCATTATTTTGCTCTATTTATTGTGAAGTGTTTACTTGCTAGAGAAAAGGTAGGTGCACTCAGTGCTCCAGACTTTGTTGTTTTACGTCATGCACTTTTCTACGACAACACTTATAGCTTGGGAGCTATTGTGGCACATCGCCTCCACATTAACAGATCCAAGGGAAAAATACATGGTGGTATTTATGTTACTCACTTGGCGACTCACTTTAACATTCAGATGCACCAGCATGATTATCCCTTGCCCAGGTTTACCTAGATCGTGCAGCTATGGCACACCACCAGTTTATTGATAGCGAGAACACCACTATGGATGTTCCATATAACTTAGTTTTCAGTGTGGACACTCGTGATGTTATTCTGTAGTCTGCACTTGCTTTGTTTGATCCTATTGCTAGGGGCGGATACAGGATTTTACTTGAGGACATTGTCGCCTACTGGAACAACCTGGCTGTGGCAGAGGATTAGCCTCAGGAGTGGGACCCTCAGGTACCCGGTCCCCAGCATTTCAACATCGGACCCCACGGCTTCTTTGAGTGGTGATTACCAAGTTAGGCCAAAAGCCTAAGCTTGGGGGAGTATGTATTTCCACCGACATTACATTCATGTTCACACATTTTATTTCAGTTGTCGGTGTCCACACTCTTTCATTGTATTATCCATGCTAAATTTATTTTCTCGCTTTATTCTTGTGTGTTTAAAAAACTTTGAGAAAATCCAAAAATATTTTCTGCTTCTTTTTGATTTTTCTTTCTAGTGTAGTTATTTGTAGTACTAAAAAGAAAACCCAAAAAGATTTCCTTGTTCTTCTTTTACTTGTTGGGAGCTTTCCCGTGTAAATAGTTTTTTCGTTCTTGTTTTTCTTTCTTTAAGTTGCTTTCTTTCAGAAAAACCAAAAACTCCAAAAATATTTCAGTGTGTTTCTCTGAAGTTCCTTTTCTTTATTTTGAGTCATACCGAAGAGAAGACCACGATGAAAATGTTGAGTGGCTCTCATATGCATTATTGTTGATCTAACAAAGAGCCCATATTACCTTGTCTTCTTCTTTTGAATAAAATGTTTGCAGATTCCAACTTAGTCCACGGCACTCTTGCACTATAATTATTTTCATATCGTTCGGTCGTGCAAGTGAAAGGCCATAATGACGACATTTGATGAACTAGTAGTGGCAGAGAGAAACGGGTATAAAACCGACTTGTTCTGTTTTGGTAAATATGTTTAACCTAGTATCCATGATTCAACCTATTATGATCAAATATGTTTGCAATGACAATTAGGGATTCTAGTTTCTCATGCCATGCATAAGTAGCTAGGAGTGGATAATGATTTATCTTGGATGTCAACACTGCGTTAAAATGATTGTGATGTAGTATGATGATATGGTATCCTCCTATGAATGTTCGAGTGGCTTGACTTGGCACAATGTTCATGCATGTAGTTGAATCAAAACCAACATAGCCTCTATGATATTTATGTTCATGGTGTTCATATCCTACTCATGCTAGTATCCAATGTTACTTATGCATAATGCATGTTCGTGACCGTTGTTGCTCTCTAGCTGGCCGCTTCTCAATTTATTTGCTAGCCTTCGCCTGTACTAGCGGAAATTCTGCTTGTGCATCAAAAACCTTGAACCCAAGTTATTCCAGATAAGTCCACCATACCTACCAATATGCGGTATTACCCTGTCGTCCTAAGTAAATTTGCATGTGCCACCTCTAAAAACTTCAAATAAGTATCCTTTTTGTGTGCCTAGATTGTTCATAGAGCGACAAGGGATAGTCTGTATCTTCCATATTAAGCGGGTTAATCTCATGGTGAGTGTTTATTCACTCGTCATTGCACAAGAGGGGCGGTAATAGGAATTCCCAGTCCCAAATTGCAAAAAGAAAAAAAGAGCTTACAAATAATCACACAAAAACTCATACAGAGTCATAACCTTTACTTTATCACTTGGGAACTGCCACTAATGTGTTTAGCATGGAAGACATTGATAACTAATGGTCGCAAAGTAAACAAGAAGGGTGCACCTCTCAAAATTTCATTTACCTCTATTTTAAAAACCTGAGCTCTAGCACCGCTGCAATTCACTGCTTCCCTCTATGAAGGGGCTATCTATTTACTTTTATGTTGTGTCATCACCTTCTCAAATAAGCGCTAGAACCTGAGAGCACTGTTGTGATGCTCATGCATTGTGTGTAGCTAATGTTGGGTGCGTCATGACTGGATCTTTTCTACCATGAATTACAATGTTTAGTCACTGCTTGAACTTTGGAGGTGCTCTGCATTTATGTTCTGCGGTCTCAGAATGGGCAAGCGAGATGCCACTATTGTCATATTATATCGTGGTTGTTTTGACAATGTGTTGTTGTTTGAGATATCTTATTATTCCTTGCTAGCTGATTATGTCATTGATATGAGTTAATATAATTTTTAAGAGTTATTGTCGACATGGTTAGTTATAATCTCGGCTGAAAGCCTGGGTGCTGTTTAAGCTTATTTATGCAAACAAGAGCAAAAGAGTCGTAAAAGTTTTTCTTTTTCACTTTCAGTTTATCAACTGAATTGCTTGAGGACAAGCAAAGGTTTAAGCTTGGGGGAGTTGATACTTCTCCGCCGTATCTACTTTTCCTCTTGTTTTGGACTCTAATTTGCATGATTTGAATGAAGCTAACCCGGACTGACTGCTGTTTTCAATAGAACTACCATGGTGTTGTTTTTGTGCAAAAATAAAGTTCTCGGATTGGAATGAAAATTTTCAAGGAATTTTTATATGAATAAAGAAAAATATTGGAGTCAAGAACCACCGGAGGGGGACCTTGGGTGAGCACAACCCACCAGGGCGTGCCCCCCCTCCAGGCGCACCCAGGTGGGTTGTCCCCACCTGGTGGCCCGACAGACCCTGAAACCGACGCTATAAAATCACGTTTTTCGAGAAACAATCAGGGAGGAAGAATTATCTCGTTCTGCAATACGGAGCCGCCGTCACCTCCTATTCTTCATCAGGAGGCCAGATCTGGAGTCCGTTTGGGGCTCTAGAGAGGGGAATCTTTGGTCTTCGTCATCACCAACCCTCCTCCGTCACCAATTCCATGATGCTCTCCACCGAGAGTGAGTAATTCCTTCGTAGGCTCGCTGGTCGGTGAGGAGTTGGATGAGATTCATCATGTAATGGAGTTAGTTTTGTTAGGGCTTGATCCCTAGTATCCACTATATTCTGAGATTGATGTTGCTATGAGTTTGCCATGCTTAATGCTTGTCACTTTGGGCCAGGGTGCCATGATTTCAGATCTGCACCGTTTATGTTATCACCATTATATCTATGTTCTAGATCCGATCTTCCAAGTTATAGTCACCTACTACGTGTTATGATCCGGAGATCCCGAAGTGACAATAGTCGGGACAGTTCCCGGTGATGGCTGTAGTTTGAGGAGTTCATGTATTCACTGCGTGTTAATGCTTTGTTCCGGTTCTCTATTAAAAGGAGGCCTTAATATCCCTTAGTTTCCAATAGGACCCTGCTGCCACGGGAGGGTAGGAGAAAAGATGTCATGCAAGTTCTTTCCATAAGCACGTATGACTATTTACGAAATACATGCCTACATTATATTTATGAACTGGAGCTAGTGTCGTGCGCCATAGGTTATGACTGTTATGATGAATATCATCCAACAAATCGCCGATCCAATGCCTACGATTTTCCTACATATTGATCTTGCTAAGTTACTACTGCTGCTATTGCTATCGTGACTGCTACAAAACTATTACTAACACTGTTACCGTTACTGTTGCTACTACCACTACTATCAAATCTATCACATTTACTGTGCTATTGATCACTTTGCTGCAGATAATTCATCTCCGGGTGTGGTTGAATTAACAACTCAACTGCTAATACTTGCAAATATTCTTTGGCTCCCCTTGTGTCGAATCTATAATTTTGGGTTGAATACTCTACCCTCGAAAACTGTTGTGATCCCCTATACTTGTGGGTTATCATCTCCTTCCAAATCGGAGCATCTCACATGAAGGATCATGGTTTACAAAAGGAGGTGTGTCAATTCAATCTCGAGTGGTCGGTGACTTCATCGTTTGGCCTCATAAATATTTCCACGGTACACAATCACCATTATACCACATGTTTGATTTTCTGGCGCATTTTAGGTATCGTTAGCTGTATTTAAGACATTTTTTGAGTTTAACGTGCATTTTGTGCATACAAATAAAATTATAACCGGAACTGCATGTGCTATCGAAAGGGATGAGGATTGACATTCGATCTGGGAGCATCCAACGATGCAAACGTACGATCCGTGTGGTTTGGGTTCTGGACAATCAGAAAGCACGACTCAGATTGTGGGCGGGGTTTGGTTGGCACACGACTTTCATTAATGAACCGTTTGCTATTCCCAAACCAGATTGCATATTTTTGTTCACACATACTGTAGTGAGATCAATTGAGAGTGGTACCTCTATGATATAAGAATAATAGTAATAATAATAACAAAAAATAGTTGATATTCATTGCCTGAGCTGACAACATATCAAGGTCAACATATTAATGATTCTTACATCAACAGAAAACCAGGCATAACTCACAAATTCAATACATGCTATTGTTCTAAATTGAACGAATTAATTTGTAGGGTAGGCATAAAGACTAGTCTTACGGCTTAATTCCCATGTACATGGGGGAACTGGGTTCATTACGTTGACCCCGAATGAACTTGGGTTTTCTGATGATTTTACGCCTCTCTATTACATGGGTGCATGATCCCTTGGCTGGCAACTCAGCAAATTCATCGTACTCATCCTCATCGACAACATTGTCGACACCCAGTACCCTCCTCTTCCCATGCATCACTACATGGCAGTTCTTACGCAAGGGGTCTTCCGCAAAGAAAATCTGGGTAGCATCGCTCACAAGAATGAACGGGTCTGCGTGATATGCCATCATTGTCCTGTTAACACAGGTCTTCCTGTAATCATCAACCATTACATGACCAAGAGGGATCCATGCGCACCTGAATAATTCCACCTTAACTTCCACATAGTCAAGCTCCCAAATCTCTCTGATGGTTCCATAGTATACCCTTTTATCAACTTCATCTACAGTCATGCATTCTATTCGAACAGAGCTGTTCTAATATGAGGTCTTCTCATCATGTTCTTCAGTGTAGAACGTGTATCCATTTATGTCATATGCTTGGTATGTAAACACCATAGGTGATGGATTTTGTGCCAACCACGTAGCAATGTCATCGATGGATTCTTGTGCCAAACGATTCTTCATCCATTCAGCATAGTTCTTAGTGTGCTCCTTCATCTCCACATCTGACGAAGGTACCATTGGTAAGAAGCTTTGGCCTATCTCCGCCAAGTGTTCTTCGGCATAAGTGCTGAGAACTGGGTTGTTAAGCAGTACCGTCAAATGGGCTTTCTTTGCCAATTCTCCGGGTGCAGCCTTTTGCGTGCCAGCAAGGACCGGCTTACCTTTCAGCCTTCCCTCATGGAGAAAGGGGGGCAAACCTATAGGTCTTCGTTTCATATATTCTGTGCAAAACTCAACCACCTCCTCCGCGGTATAACCTTGTAGGATGCTTGCCTCTGGATGGTTTCGGTTCCGACAAAAGTGCTTCAATATTCCCATCAACCGCTCGAAGGGATACATGTTGTGAAGAAACACATGACCACAATACTTTATCTCATCGACAAGGTGCATAGTGAGATGTACCATGCCATCAAAGAATGACGGTGGGAAAAACATCTCTAGGTTGGACAATATTCTTGCAATATCATCTTGCATATGATCCAACTCTTTAGGATCTACAACTTTCTGCCATAGTTGGTTGAAGAAATCATAGAGCTCAATGGGTGTGTTTCTTATATCTTTGTCCATCAGATTCCTGATGGCTACCGGGAGGATTTGTGTCAACATTACGTGGCAATCATGTGTCTTCATGTGTCCCAACTTCATTTTACCTGAGCTCACATCAACGAGACTTCTGATGTTTGCAGGGTAGGAAGAGGGTGTCTTAACTGGCAACAAATTGGTAAAGAAATGTGTTGCTTCTTTTGTACTGAAATTGTAACTCTGGCGAGCTTTGATGAATTCTTCATCATCGTCTGCTTCACTCTTGCGTTTTGATTGATCAGCAAGCATATCGAGCTGTGAACCCTCACCATCCTTTCTTTTACCATTAATCTTGACCAGAGTACCATGGATGCTTTCACATACGTTCTTCTCTACGTGCATGACATCAATGCAGTGATGTACACGTAGAATCTCCCAGTAAGGTAATTTCCAGAACATTGAATTCTTCTTAAACACTTAAACCTTCGGTAGTTGTTTCACCGTCAAAGCGTGATTCTTGCCTAGCACAACATTAATTTGTTTAGCCATGTTGTGGACCACCTCCCCATCATAGGGTCTTGGGCCCACACCTACCTTTGTTGTACCATCAAATTCAGCTTTCATCTTTTGGTATGGGTGATTTTTCTGTAAGAACCTATGATGATGCAAATACATGGTTTTGCGTGAGTTGGGAAGTCTTCTCCTAGCTGTCATATCCATGCATGTGACACACCCTACATATCCCTTTGTTTTCTGTCCTGATGTGTGCCTAATGCCGGCATATCTTGAATGGTGTGCACCAGCATCACATGTAGATCAAAAATTTCCTTTCTGTAAGCATTATAACATTTTACAGTAGGTGCATCTATCCACACTGTCAGCAGTTCTTCTACTAGTAGCTGAAAGTAAATGTTGATGTCATTTCCAGGTTGCTTCGGGCCTTGGATAATCATTGACATCATAATGTATTTTTTCTTCATACACAACCAAGGAGCTAGGTTATATATGCACATAAGCACCAGCCATGTACCGTGATTGGCGCTCATATCGCCAAAAGGATTCATCCCGTCAGTACACTCCCCAAGCCTTATACTTCTAGGATCCTTGGCAAAGTCTTGAAAGTTGTTGTTGATTAATTTCCACTAATCCCCACCTTTCGAATGCCTCATATAGTTATCCCCAATTCACTCATGATGATGCCACCGCAACCTGTTTGCCTCTCGAGGGTTTGCAAACAAATGCCTCAACCTTGGAATTAAGGGCAAGTACCAAACAACCTTGAACGGGATTCCTGTCTTGATCTTGTCATCCAATTTGTACTTGTCCTTTGCTCTCCTACGCTTGTATCGTGCATGCTTGAATTTGGGACATGCACGCAAATCTTTGTATTCACCACGATACAATATACAATCATTCAGACAAGCGTGTATCTTATGTACTTCAAGTTCCAATGGGCAAACAATTTTATTTGCTTCATTCATGCATTTGGGGAGCACATTATCTTCCCAAAGAATTTGTTTGAAAAGACCTAACATCTCTATGAAGCCCTTAATTGATAGACCATTTGCTGATTTAAATTTGAGAAGCACGAGGTGGCACTCAACTTGGAATTTTTCTTTTTGCAACCTGGATACAATTCTTTCTTAGAGTCCGCATCAATGGTTGGAGGATCCTTGTACCCAATCATATCCTTTTTGGGCCCTCGAAATCTGCAATCATAGCAGCAAAATCTGGCATATCAAGATCGTCATCATCTGCGTCGACGTCTTGGTTTTCAAGTGGGCGTTTCGGCTTTCTGGTGTTCCATTGGTAGCTTGACGCCTCTGCCCCGATGTTAGATTCAACATCCATGTGACACTGATCGGGGTTTGGCATCTCACAACCCTTGGTATCTTCATCCATGGCCTCCTCTTCACCGTGTCTAGTCCAACGTGTATATCCATCCATGAATCCTCGAGAGATTAAGTGCCACTGGACATCTGCAACTTCATGTGACTCTGTATTGGCACAATCAATACATGGACACAGGATGTAATCCGCATCACCAATTCTCCTCTTTGTACTTTCAGCCAAATTCATTAACTCTATCACGCCACTAATAAAATCTGCGGTTTTCCGATTCTTCATCCATCAAGATCGTTCCATCTGGACCACACGAATGGTAATTAAAAGCAAAACAACATTAATACACAGATTAACTGCTGCCCAAAGATGTGTGCATAAATCACAAGGTTTTATTTTCATAATTACTGAGGGCGCTCGATGTGCAATGACAAAAATTAGTGGCGAGTCAATTTACATGCAGAGTACTAGCACAACACTACCCTTAGGAATTGAATACCTTAATTAAGCCACTCACAAAAAGAATACCTTAATTATTAGCCGCGCGGCGACGTCTACTCTGCAGACAGAGAAGCACGATGCGGCAGCACACTGAGACATCAGGGTCGAGGAGCAAAGCTTAGTGCGGCTGCCGCCTGAAGTTCGACCTCCACTATCCAGCCATCGAGCACGGTGGATTTGCTCGAATCACGCCGCCGCTGACCTCGATGCTTGAGCTCCTCCTATCTCCCGCCGCAGACCATGGATTGACATCCTATAACGCCACCACCGCCAACTGACCGAGGATTGACCTCTTCTCCGGTAGCCGCTGCCTAGGCCACCGCCGCCATGTCTATATGCAGAGCGGATGTTTTTTTTACGGATATCCATAGAGCGGCTGTTTACACGGTATCACTTTACCTCAATTATATGTACAGGGTAGTACATCATATACAGTTATGTAACGGCAACCGTGTCTCACCTATGTTGTCTTCTCACACAGTTTGGTGCGGAAATCATGCGTGATGTTGTAATACCTAACACACATGACATGCATAAATAGTGTGCCGTATACAACATATAGTGCCATAAGTAGTTCCCGACGGTTAGCTTATCCCCAAAGTTTCCCCATTTTTGCCAAATCCCTAAATAGCCTCCAAATTACCTCGTGTGGCGCTGACATTGGGGGATGCGGATGAGTGGTGCTGATTGTTTTGGTGTGGTTGCTCCTACTCGTATCGCCGCCGAGCACTTGCCTAAGGTCATCAGAAGGAAGGTGTACTATGGATCTGAAAGGTCCTGTCTGGTTCCAATCTATCCCAATCTTTTTAGCATGTCCAAAGTAGCTCCTTGTTGAATCCGTCCTGAATGAACCCCCCCCAAGGAAAGTGATCTGCCGCCGGATCCGGAGCATGACTCTAGACTCCCACAACACGAGTTCGACTCTGGATTATGCGCCACCGAGAGGTACCAAAAAGCTAAGTTGTGTGCGCGGGCTCACTCCCGCTCGACGTGTATGCACGGAGGGATTCGTCATTAGCAGGCGGTTTCTTAGTTTCCCCTTAGAGGTTAGTGCTAAGTTCATCATTTTACTTGAGTTAATGCCACCTCTCATCCTGAATAATATTTAACATTAGAAGGGATATGAGGCTTGTTCCTTTGTTAACTGGCTAGATGAAGAATGGCATGGCAGGGCTCCCAGTGTTATCACCAAGCTCACAGAAGATAACGTAAAGCTGAAGAAGAAACTGGCTGATCTAGAATGTACAATCAGTACGATGAAGCAAGAAAGAATCAATCACAGGCAACAGATGAAAGCAAGAGACAAGATGGAACTAGCATGTGTAGTTGTGGTTGTCGCATTAGCCATGTTCTATGCACTGTTTGCAATGAGGAATAGGGGTTTTGTTTGATAGTATTGCTAAAGCACATCTAGATGTGCTCTAAGTAATGCACATCTATGTCCTATGCCATTGATGTTACGCAGATTCGTGCAGATATTTTCCATTGTCGTTTTTCTTTTCCTTTGTAGTTTGATTATTACTGGCTTTATCAATAAGAAGAGCTCAATGTATTGCTTGCCAACTGTCCTACTCCATTCGTACCGGTACTGGTGCATAACCCCAAAACTCGTTCCTTGTTTTTGTCCTGAAAAAAGAAACCAACCAATAGCCAATAGGAGTCCTGCACAACCCTGGGAATTTGGAGTGACTGGGTACAAATAATTGCGGTTGATTAGATTGGCGGTTAGATAATACATCAATCCCCGCTTCAATTGGCAGTTCCTCTTCTCTGCATACCTCGCTTAAGAGTCCACCATCTTCGTCGTCCCCGGCAGGCCGCGCTACACACTGGCACACACTCTGCAGCCATGTCGAGCGATAGCGAGGACGATAGTTCGGCCAGCAGTCTAGCGCGCGATGATAGGTCAACATCGGAATCATACCTCTCGTCTTCCATGAGTCCGGCGTCGATCCCAAACCTTGATTATATCCGGATCATGGAAGGGACGCTGCCTCCAGTGTCGTCAGACGACAACCAGACAGATGAGGAGCCGTCGGAGGACGAAGAAGAGGACGATGATGATGAGGAGCAGGAATAGTAGAATGAGGAGGAGGAGGACGACGACAGCAACGACGATGCTGATGGTGGCGGCGATGAAAAGCCAACAGTCAGCGGCAAGAAGCGTCCTCGCCAAGACGATGTCGCGGGGCCATCCAACAACAACAAGAAGAAGAACAAGGACTAAATTAAGCAGACTGTATATATCTCTGCTTATGTTCGCTCATATTAATTTGTTATCTCTGTTTATCCTGTCAATCTCATCGCAGGCAGTTAGAAATACATATTCGACATAGATCTGCTACATTATCGCCCACAAGTTGGATTGTTGAACTGTGTGCCCTGACGAGCACACAATTCACAAAAAACACCATATGGGTTGTCTATAATGATCGCACAGAATTCTGATTACCGACCTGTTTGCCGGGTATCGCACACATCTTGTTGCACCGAATCATTTGTGTTCACCTGGATCATTGCAAATGGTTCATCGAGCGAACTTTATGTCGTATATCACACACACCTTGAACTGGCTTCCCATTTCTGTTGTTCTGTCTCATCGCAAACATTTTGTATGGATCAATTGTTTGCCCAGTATCGCACACGGAACTAAAATCTGAATCGTGTTTGATGTATCATTCATCTCAAACGTTTTGCGTCTTTTTTGACGGTTTTTTTACATCACCATTTTTGATTAATGCATCACACACAGTTTCATCAAAGGGTCTCTGATCGTAGTGTCGCATTAGCAGCATCCTGCAGTAGTGGGTATAAGAAGTTTCCTTGGTCATGCTGGTTTCTATAGGAGGTTTATTAAAGACTTCTCTAAAATTTCTAGGCCTCGCACTAATCTCTTGCAAAGAAATGCCCCTTTTGTTTTTGATGATGATTGTGTGCAAGCATTTGAAATACTTAAGAAAGCCTTGATTTCTGCACCTATTGTTCAGCCAGCTGATTGTAATTTACCCTTTGAAATTATGTGTGATGCTAGTGATTATGCTATTCATGCTGTTCTTGGACAAATTGTTGATAAGAAGTTGAATGTTATTCATTATGCTAGTAAAACTCTAGACAGTGCCCAGAAAAATTATGCTACTACTGAAAAAGAATTCTTACTAGTTGTTTTTGCTTGTGATAAGTTAAGATCTTATATTGTTGATTCCAAAGTAACTGTTCACACTGATCATGCTGCTATTAAATATATTATGGAAAAGAAAGATGCTAAACCTAGACTTATTAGATGGGTTCTCTTGCTACAAGAATTTGATTTGCATATTATTGATAGAAAGGGAGCCGAGATCCCCATTGTAGACAAGTTGTCTTGGTTAGAGAATGTTCTTGATGACCCACTCCCTATTGATGATAGCTTTCCTGATGAACAATTAGCTATCATAAATGCTTCTCGTAATACTCCATGGTATGCTCATTATGCTAATTACATTGTTGCTAAATTTATACCACCTAGTTTCACATACCAGCAAAAGAAAAAGTTTTTCTATGATTTGAGACATTACTTTTGGGATGACCCACACCTTTGTAAAGGAGTAGATGGTGTTATTAGACGGTGTGGACCTGAGCATGAACAGGAACAGATCCTACGCAAGCGCCACTCTGAGTCTTACGGAGGACACCACGTTGGAGATAGAACTGCACACAAGGTATTACAATCTGGTTTTTATTGGCCTACTCTCTTGAAGGATGCTCATAAGTATGTCTTGTCTTGTGATGAATGCCAGAGAATTGGCAATATTAGTAGACATCAGGAAATACCTATGAATTATTCACTTGTTATTGAACCATTTGATGTTTGAGGCTTTGATTATATGGGACCTTTTCCTTCCTCTAATGGGTATACACATATTTTAGTTGTTGTTGATTACATTACTAAGTAGGTAGAAGTTATTCCAACTAGTAGTGCTGATCATAACATTTATATTAAGATGCTTAAAGAAGTTATTTTTCTGAGGTTTGGAGTCCCTAGATATTTAATGACTGATGGTGATTCACATTTTATTCATGGTGCTTTCCGTAAAATGTTTGCTAAATATGATATCAACCATAGAATTTCATCTCCATATAATCCTTAGTCTAGTGGTTAAGTACAATTGTGCAATCGAGAGATTAAATTGATTTTGCAAAAGACTGTTAATAGATCTAGAAAGAATTGGTCTAAGAAACTTGATGATGCATTCTGGGCTTATAGAACTGCTTATAAAAACCACATGGGTATGTCTCCGTATAAAATGGTTTATGGAAAAGCATGTCACTTACCTCTCGAACTAGAACATAAAGCTTATTGGGCTATTATAGATCTCAACTATGATTTCAAACTTGCCAGTCAAAAGAGATTATTTGACATTAGCTGACTTGATGAATGGAGAACCCAAGCCTATGAGCATGCCAAGTTGTTTAAATAAAAAGTCAAAAGATGGCATGACAAAAGGATACAAAAGCGTGAGTTTAATGTAGGTGATCACGTTTGGCTATACAACTCTTGTTTAAGATTTTTTGCAGGAAATCTTCTCTCTAAATGGGAGGGTAATTACATTATCGAGGAGGTCTGTCTTTCCGGTGCCATCAAAAACAACAACACCGAAGGCACAAATCCGAAGGTGGTAAACGGTCAAAGGGTTAAACATTATATCTCAGGTACTCCCATAAATGTTGAGACAAATGTTATTAATACCTTAACACTGGAGGAGTACATAAGGGATACTTTCCAGAATGTTTCAAACTCCAATAAATAATAGGTATGTGGTACGGTAAGTAAACCGACTCCAAAACATTTATGATGGCAATTTTTTCTCTGTTTTAGAATATTTAAAAAATTAGGAAAATTAAAAGTAGTCTGAAAGATACACGAGGAGACCACATGGGTGGTGGGTGCACCCTACGCCCTGGGCGCATGTCGCAGGAAACCATGGCGACCTATGGGACCAAGAGGTCTTTTGCTGGTTCGGTAGGGGGGCGACGCATTGCACAAAGAGTAGACGAGCATGGGGCAGCATGGCAGAGATCACACAGGCAATTTTACCCAGGTTTGGACCACCGCGAGGCATAAAACCCTACTCTTGCTTCGGTGGATTGATGGTGGAAAGGTGGTGGTGGTGCATTGTATACTTGCCCAGCAAGGGTTGCCTCAGGCAACAACGACTACACGCCTATGGAGGTGTGAGTTGTCCAACCTTCTAAACCCTTTCTACGGTTGCCATGGGCCTCGTTTTATAGATCAAGGGGTTACCACCATGGCAAAGTAATCATTACGAATTGATAAGATAGCAAACAATGCTATCGTACCTAACTCCACGGGCTGACAGGGCGCATTAAATGCACCGCTCAATGTCGCATCGTTGGTTGCCCGACAAGGCTTGCCGGGCTATCTTGCCAGCTTCAGACCTGCTCGCTTGACACATCGCAGGACGAGTGTCATCTGCGGGTTTCTCTTGTAGGAAATGGCTGCCATGTGGCAAATGGATGCCACTTAATCACCTTGCGGCTTGACACCGCACTAATTGACGACGTGGGTCGTGGTAGAGTGGTTGGCGAGGTGGTTTTGCCTCCATGAGCCCTGCCAGGCCCTACTAGGGTGCTTTGGTTGTCTGTTTCTGGGGGTGGCCTTGCCCCTTGCCAGGCTCGCCTGCCCGACAAGGGAGGCTTCTCTCTTGACGACACCTTGCTTCTTTGGCTTGATCTTGGTCCTTCTAATATGCATGTTGGTCCCTTGAATATCTTGGTTCTTGCACTCTAACTTGAGTTGCTGCTTCAATCTTGTTGTGCCTACGCACAGTCTGGGTAACATACCCAGGGTTTGTTGCACCGACAGAAGCCCCCGGGCCTGCCCCGAATGCGCTGCCGAGCATCGTCGGGGTAGGGCCTAATAAGTGCACAGGAGAGGGTTGCTGAAGAGGTTGGTTTCTTGAAGTCTTCTTTGCTTCTTCATTAGCCTTGATTCCGGGCCAGTTTCCGGTTTCTTTGCGCGTCGCGCGCAACTTTACGGAAGAACTTCGATCGTGCCCTGTGGATTCTCCTCTCCCAACGATCATGGGGTGAAAACTGCCACCCCACTTGCCTCCCGTTTTGCATGCACCCGCCATGTGTTCCGCATGCACTGGCATGCTAGGTGGTGGATGCAGAGGGCACAGGGAGGCGCGCCATGACTGAAAAGCGTGCGCTGATGGTTGGAGCAGAGGGTCGGCCTTGATTCTCAGAGTCACAGAGGGTACAGAGAGGCCGCACTGGAGGAGCGGGGCGGCCACTTCCTGTATGAGGAGCGAGCCCCCTACCCCGTTTCCCTATAAAAAGGGGAAAGGGTAGCAATTCTCTGCACATTTCTTCTTCTTCTTCTTCTTCTTCACCACAACCCTTCCCTACTAACCATCGTGAGAGGGCGAGGGCGCGGCGGTGTCCCTCCTCCCCCAGACCCTGCGGTGACAGAACCTGCTGTGAGGGGAAGGGGGAGGGGATGAGGTTGAGGTTGGCTCAGAGCTCAAGGAGGAGGAGGGTGGGGTTGCGCCCTGGATACGCCTCCGTCGGCGGATCCTCTCCCGATGGAAGGCCACGTAGGTGACCAACACCGGGAGTTCATCATCAGGCTATACAAGCCCCTGTGTTGTCATCTTCGCCTCCCAACTCCCTTCACACGAGAGATGGAGCTCGAGCAACCACGCACTCTACGGCTGCACATGAGGGGCTGGGGGAATGGACGTATGATGGTTGACGTCGACATCCCCGCCCATCATGTGATGTACCTCCGCCGCAGTTGGAAGACCTTTGCCCGTGCCCACAGCTTCTCGGAGAGGCACATTCTCCAATTCAAGTTAATGGAGAGCGGTCTGCTCTCCATCAAGATCCTCGGGCGCTCAGGAGGTTGCTTAGGGTGCTGCGCGGAGAGCTTGACCAATGACTAAAGCTACCCCTCGAGCAAAATCGACGAGGAGGACAGTGATGGCGATGACGATGGCAGCAGGCGGGGGAGCGATGACTCTGACTCTGGCTGATCGCCGCCCGCACCATCTTCATCATGCGGCAGCACCATCATCTGCATCTTCTCCCCAGCAATGTTATTTGCCGGAGAGTTGGATGCAGACATGCGGATGGTGTTCCCAGGCTCCTCCAGCGGTCTTCTAGCTAGACCCCGGTAGGCTTCCTCTCGGGTTGCAGCTTCGTTAGCCCTGTCGAGTCCTGCAGACCCTGGTGGCGGTAGTTGTCGGTGTCAAAACCGGCCGATCTCGGGTAGGGGGTCCCGAACTGTGCGTCTGAGGATCAAAGGTAACAAGGGACACAGGGAACACGATGTTTTACCAAGGGTTGGGCCCTCTTGATGGAGGTTAAACCCTACGTCCTGCTCGATTGTATTTGGTGAGTGTAGGAGTTAGAAGAGTCGATCTAGCTCGAGATCATAACAGTTAGACCCTAGATGTCTAGCCTATATGAATTCTGATAGCCTCTGCGGACTAAACCCTCCGGTTTATATATACATCGAAGGGGCCTAGGGTTGTATAGAGTCGGCTTGCAGAAGAAGGAAATTACATATCCATACGCCAATCTTGCCATCCACGCATAGGAGAGTCCTATCCGGACACGAGGGAAGTCTTCTACCTTGTATCTTCACGGCCCATCAGTCCGGCCCATATCACACAGCTCGGACATCCGACGACCCCCTAATCTAGGACTCCCTTAGTAGCCCCTAAACCAGTCTTCAATGATGATACGTTCGGCACGCAGAATGGCTTGAGCATTGCAAGGCCGGTTCCTCCCCCCCGAATACTTCAAAGTAATCTTCTGAACAAAAGAATTGTATCCGACTATGCATGATAGTCACAACCCTCAACCACGAAGGCAAATCATTTAATTAAGATAATGTCTGTCAACTGACAACTTTTCGGCGAAACGTCACGTCGGGCCCCTTTAGTATTTCAAACCATTTTTCACCTCCCACTTCGCATTTCAAGGCACTGCCTCTATTGGCATGTCTTGTAAAAATAGAGACCATGTTCGCTTATCACGGGATCCTCATCAATACGGTTTTGGGTAATCCAACCGTGTCATCCGGATGACCCCTTGGGATCAGGAGAGTTATAGGGCTTGAGAGGGGGCGTTTGATATTCACTGCCGATATAAGAGGATAAAGATTCCTCTTTCTTCCCACGCCTTCTTCCTTCTCCTCCTTTCCCATCTTCGAGCTCTAGCACCCAAACTTCAATCTTTCCCACCACCGCCAACCTATCCAGCCATGTCCGGATCTGGTTCTAAGGGCAAGTGGGAGGCCTCATCCGTCACGGAGAAGGACGTCAAGGAGCTCCGGGAGGCGGGGTATCTGTCTACCGATGTCGCGCACAGGCTCCCTGCCAAGAAACAAGTCATCCCCACCCAGGAGCCTGGTGAAAGTGTTGTATTCATCCCTCACTTCCTCCATGGGCTAGGGTTTCCACTCCACCCTTTCGTCCAGGGCCTCATATTCTACTATGGGCTATATTTCCATGATCTAGCCCCGAATTCTTTCCTTCACATCTCGACATTCATCATCGTGTGTGAGGCGCTACTCCGCATCCCCCACACTTCGGCCTATGGCTGAAGGTCTTCAAGGTGAAGCCGAAGGTGGTCTTCCTCCACGCGGACTGCGGCGGCACCATGGTGAGCAAGCTCCCCAACACCATTGGCCTAAGGGGGCATTTGTGGATACTATCAAGGTGTGGCAGCAGGAGTGGTTCTAGATCACCGAACCCCGCGACACCAAGTGGGCGGCCACTCCTGAATTCAAATTCGGGCCCCCTATGCGGCTCACCTCATGGACCGCTAAGGGTCTGGACTGGGGATCCATAGTGGAAGTGTTGATGCTGCAAAAGCGCATCACAAATATGATAAGCATGAACACCAGTCTCACTAATGTGATTCAGGTGATGCTCTTCCGCCGGATTCTTCCATGTCAACTCCAGCCCTCTCACATGTGGGAGTTCAATCTGGAAGGTCCTCGGACCAGGAAGCACTTCTTCGGCACAAAGCACGAAGACATCTGGAAGATGCTACTCAAGGCCCAAAAGCGTGGCCGAAGGAGACCGAAGACTTCGGTCTCGACAACGAGAATCTGACCACACCAGTAATTGTGTTATTCCCGAGTATGTATTTGATCAATATGTTTTTAGGCATAATGAGTATTCTGTCCCTTGCACAGGGCTAGATAGCAAAGGTAGAGTGGATCAAGTGTCCGGCTCCGCTGCCTGAAGACTCGACCAAACCCTAGCTGGCGAAGATGCTGGTCCCGATGCCCTATCAGGCGCTGGACAAGAAGGCCAAGAAAAGAAGGGCAAGAAGGCCAAAGGCGACCTCCACCATAAGGGTCCTTCGGGTACAGTGTCCGGAGAGACCGAAATGCTCTCCTCCCATGAGGGACACGAGGACTAGGAGGAGGAGGCGGCGGAAAGTGACTCCCCTCTTAAGGGGAGGAAGAAAAAGAGGGCAGCCTCCACAGACCCGGAGGAGGCGGCACCCAAGAGGGGGAAGATTACCCTCTCGGATGGTTCATATTCAGAAACCAAACCCATCCCCAAGAGGCTTCCCAGGGCGAAGCCCCTGGCCGAATCGTAAGCATCAAAGGATTTATTACATGTATTCGGTCCTCTATGTTTTTAATATAACATATCATATTGTGTGTATTTCAGCCCCGCCCATGACCTCCCCAACCCTTCACTATCTAAGGGGAGTTTTCTGCCGCCTGAGACGGAAGATAGCGAGATGCCTCTGCGAGCCTCTCCGCCCATCACCGCGGATGACACCAAGGTGTTTTCCCGAAGGACCTCTCCAGGCCGCGGAGGAGTGAGCGAGGCGGCCGAAATGGTGCCCGGTGGTCATACCTCGGCTGCCGAAGACATCGGGGGTGCGATCCCCATGGTGACTGACGGCGGGGTCCCTGACCTGTCCGGCCCTCAGCCGGACACCATCCCGGAGACCCATAAGGTTCCGGAATCGGGCAAGCTGCCCCCTTTGAAGGAGGGAGGAGCATCAGCTCCGATGGTGACCTCCACTAATCCGGAGGTGCCGAATGCTCTGGTGGAAGAACTATGACGTGCTTCCATCATGGAGGAACACCGCACCCTGATGGGTGTGGTGGTTGAGAAGGTTCAGTTCGCCAAGAGCGGGCTAAATGAAGCCTTCACCAGCCTGCTAATAGGCTTTGAGATATGCAACGTAATGCTCTAGATAGTAGCCCTCATACTCTGTCGAGTTTTTGAAAAAAGACGAGCAGAGGATCACATTGTATTCGGAGGAGGTGACATACTTTTCTTTTTTATAACAGGCGTCCCTATTGGCGGCAACTGCCTAAGTCACTGAAGTTTCCGAACTCAATCAGAAGCTGAAGCTGGCTGATGATGAAATCGACCGTATTTACAAGCGGTTCAATGAGGCTCAAGGTATGTGTGTATGTTTAAAAGAGTTTTGAATATATCTGAAGTGATATGTGAATTTAGAGTGTAACTCATGTACTGCTGTAATTATGAGTACAGGTAGCGCGGCCGAGGTTGAGACCCTCAAGAGCGCCCTTGCCTAAGCCAAGGAGGAGGCGAAGGCGAGCAAAGCGGCTGCGGAATTAAAGACCGAACAGGTCGCCCGCAGCCAGCACGAAGAGAGGGTGGTCGAAGTGGAGAAGGAGCTTTGGAGGAGAAGACTACGACCCAAGCGGCCGAACTCGCCAAAGCCCTCCACGAGGCCAAGGAGGCATGGACAAAGTCCCAGAGTGCTCGTGAAGAGATTTGGCAAGCCGAACAGATAGCGGCTGGTGAGCCCCTTCTTTTGCAGAGTATAGTTGGGGGTCAAAGATATGCCTTGCTTACTTGACTCTGGAGTTCTCTAGACACCTTTGCGGATCTTCCGAGGAGTGCTGCCGGCGCCGCGCAGTTCTTCCGAGCCCAGGAGGGGAACACGACAGAGAAGCTACTCTAGTCACAGTTCCTAGCGCTGGAGCGTCCGACACTGTTGAACAACCAGATGGTGCAACTGTCGGAGCTGGATAGGATGTCTGGTCTGGCCATGAAGGACATCATAGTCCGGCTTTGGGCATCCGAACCCATTCCTAGCAGCTACATCGGCCTGGTGAGGCGACTCGCCAATGCACTGCCCCGAGTTGAAGTTGCGAAGCACTCAACGTGCATAGAGCGTGCGCGGATGGCCTTTGCCCGTGTCAAGATGCACTGGGCGAAGATGAAGGCTACCGTCGTGGCAACCGAAGGCCCACCCGAAGGCAAGGACCATCGCAAGCTGGAGCGGTATTTTGACGATGTCCTGGTGGGTGCCCAAATATTAGAGGGCCAATTCTCAAAGGATATCATGTTTGAGTGAATGTATTATGGTTATCCAGACTTTGTTTTATGAACCAAGGCTTGTAATATAGTTATGCCTTTATGTGAAATTATTTTCCTCCTGTGCGGCCGTTTTTAATACTGAAAGTTTGCCAGTCGTCGGCTTCAGCCCCCACATAGATGCTACGAGGGTGTTCGGTATAGCGCACGGTCACACTTGACCCAACATCTTGGTCCCCAAAGGAGGTGTCTACGCAGCGAACTACGCAATCAGACTATGCGTCTTTATTACTTTCACTTAGCTATAGGAGTTTGACCGTGGGGCTAAGTACTAGCCCCTGGTGCGTATGCGGCTATCCGAACTAGGATGCCTTAGGCGCATGACTGGGTTGTAACATTCCATAATTGTAACTCCAACTCTTGCCATTTTCGGCTATGTTATATGTTATTTCCTTCGTGGTTGGGTTTTTGTCTTCATTTTGCATTTTGTTCATGTCATGCATTTCATCTCATGTCATCATGTGCATCTCATTTGCATTTGTGTTCGTCACATGCACCCGTCGCACCTCTCAGTTCTCGTTTCGTGAGCGTGAGAAAAATGTTCTCGGAATGGGCCGAAATTTGTCGAGTGGCCTGGGTACATCACCGGTAGGCCACCTGTCAAATTTCGTTCCATTTGGAGGTAATTTGATGCCCCAACGGTTAACCATGTAACCTCCGAAACCCCTCTCTCTTTTGCAGCCCATCACCCCTCCAAACAGCCCAGTAGCCCATCTAAACCCCCTCCATGCTATCCGTCATTGGATCATGATCGTGTGGGTGAAATCCGCACCTCATTTGGACTCTCCTAGCTCCCCCTACCTATATAAACACACCCGCTCCTCAAATCACGCGTGAAAACCTAGCTCCCCCTCTCCCGCCGCGAACGGACGCCTCTGTGACGGACGGACGTGTCCGCGTAGCCTCCCTCGACGAATCGGCCACCGCCATGTGTCGCCGACCCGCTCCCACCGCCACCAGCCCGCGCGGCCCGGCGCAGGCCCTCCCGGCCCGCGCGGCCGAAGCCACCACCCGCCGCCCTTCGCTTCCCCGCCGCCGGGCCGGAGCATTGCCGACTTCCTCGCCGCTCCACCGCCCCGCCGCCTCACAACAGTCGACGCCTCTCGCCGGTGCCCGCGCCACATCGCCTCCTCGTCGCCGGCCAGATCTGGGCAGGAGCCACCCGGATTTGGTGCCCCGTGGTCGCTGCCGACTTCCTCCGGCGATCCCCGGCCACCTCCATGCCTAACTCCAGCAAGATCTCCGGCCATCCTCGATTTCCGCACCAGGTCAAACCCTAGATCCAGAGGTGACGATTTTCTCTAAGTCCCCAGATTTCTATCTTATGTGCACATGTTTGACTTGCCATATCTCCGTGCCCGTAGCTCTGATTTGCGCATAAGATATATCAAAATGTTCGTCTCGTGAAGCTCTTCATACTAGTGTCATTTTCATGCATGTTACTGTCCATATTGATGCTCTAATATTCATTGCACAAGTGCTATATGCTGTTATCTGCTGGAATCCATCATAACTTGCTGATTTTTCATTTTAATAGCATTTTGTGTGTGCATCCTTTGAGCATCATGTCTACATGTTTTAGGAGCACCTTCATGCCATCTTTACAGTGGTGCAAGCCTTTTATTTTTATGAGCTCCGTGGTGACTAGCACAAGCATGCAAAGTAGGACACATGATGTTGCTGATTTCAGCTACTTAATATTTCTGGTAAGTCTTTTCCTGTTACATTGTGTTGCTATGTTGACTTGTTTCCACAAGTGGATCCATGCATATTTTGTTGAAGTTAAGTAAGAGTGTTTTGAAGATATGGTTATTCTCTATCCATTCAAGCCTCTGGTTGTAATTATGGGGTAGTTTAGCTTGTCATTATCATGCTCTACTTTTGCTAAATATTGTTGCTGGTAGTATGTTAACAGGAAGTTCATTTTTGCCATGTGTTTTGCTCGTGATCCATGCACCCTATGAACTTGATCTTGACACATTTAGCTTCATAAATGTGTCTTCTTACTGTTGGTTACCTTGTGATGCAATGAAATGCTTTGTGGTGAGTGGCATGAGCTTGCAAAGTTGCTATCATGAATCTGCTCATGTCACTTGCCATGTTTGCATTGATGCTACCATCTTTTCTGTGCATCTTTGGCTTAAGTTCAGCAAGGGAGTTTTGTTCTTTTCCTTCAGTACTAGCATGCCATGCTTTTGTTTTCCATGTTATGATCCTGTAGCATGTTGTTTGCTAGCTCTAAACATTGCTACCTAATGTTGTTTATGCCATGTTTAGTATTTTCACCAAGTCTGTGAGACTGTTGTCATTTGCATTGTTGCCATGTTGTTTTAGACTTGTTCTAGTGAGTTCTAGCAGGAGCTCAGTGTTCATGATTTGTAGAGCTTCACTTGTACTTCACTGGCATCTGCTTTGTTGCTATGTTGGAATGTTGTAGCATAGTTTCACGATGAATCTTATGTGCTATGATGCTATTAAGCGCAGTTTTGCATCGTTCCTGTTTTGCTCATCATTTGCAAACCGTGCATCCGTTTCTAGTGATCTTTATGTCGATTTCGACCAAAATCACTCAATGTTTCCAGTGGCATGCTTGGTTTGCCAAGTTAATGCCATAGTCATCCTTTTCCTTCCAGAGGACCCATATGCATTGCACATCATATCTTGCATTCCATGCCATGTCTTGCATCATGTCGCTTGTGCATTGCACCATCATTGAGTGTGTTCCGTTGCCAATGTTTTTGCCTTGGGCAGAGCTGGGAGACAAGTTCGTGAACGAGGGTCCGGTTGAGTACGTTTACGAGGAGCAAGCTTTCGACAACCCTGAGAACTTTGCAGGAAAGATGATCATTACCCCCGATATCACTTCTATCTTTGCTTGCCAGTTGTTCGATTCTATCGCTATGTCGCGCTACCTACCAGTTGTTTATCATGCCTCCCATATTGCCATGTCAAGCCTCTAACCCACCTTCCTAGCAAATCGTTGTTTGGCTATGTTACCACTTTTACTCAGCCCCTCTTATTGCGTTGCTAGTTGCAGGTGCCTTGCAGGTTGTTCCATGTGGGAACATGGTTATGTTGGGATATCACAATATCACTTATTTAATTAGTGCAACTATATACTTGGCAAAGGGTGTAAGGCTTGGCATTTTGCTTGGTGTTTTGTTCCACTCTTGCCACCATAGTTTCCGTCATACCGGTGTTATGTTCCTTGATTTTGTGTTCCTTACGCAGTTGGGGTTATGGGACCCCCTTGACAGTTCACTTTGAATAAAACTCCTCCAGCAAGGCCCAACCTTGGTTTTACCATTTGCGTAATAACAACTAAAATTTTCCCAAGGAGTAATTAACCCGAGGATTTTATTAATCAACCACCGGGCCAGTGCTCCTCTCAGTGTTGGTCCGAACCAGGCAGCCTGCGGGGCCACCGGGGGGAAACTCGAGGGTTGGTTTTACTCGTAGCTTGTCCCATCCGGTGTGCCCTGAGAATGAGATACATGCGACTCCTCTCAGGATTTGTCGGCACATCGGGCGTTCTTGCTAGTCTTGTTTTACCATTGTCGAAATGTCTTGTAACCGGGATTCCGAGAGTGATTGGGTTATTCTGGGAGAAGAAATATCCTTCGTTGATCATGAGAGCCTGTGATGGGCTAAGTTGGGACACCCCTGCAGGGTATAAACTTTCCAGAGCCATGCTCATGGTTATGTGGCAGATGGGAATTTGTTAATATCCGGTTGTAGAGAACTTGACACTTGACTTAATTAAAATGCGTCAACCGCGTGTGTAACCATGATGGTCTCTTTTTGACAGAGTTCGGGAAGTGAACACGGTTGGGTTATGTATGAACGTAAGTAGTTCAGGATCACTTATTGATCACTTCTAGTTTCACGATCATTGCGTAGTTTCTCATCTTACTCTTGTACTCATATGTTAGCCACCATATTTTCTTAGTGCTTGCTGCAACTCCACCTCATAACCATAGCCTACCCATAAGCTTAAATAGTCTTGATATCATGGGTTATGAGATTGCTAAGTCCTCGTGACTCACAGATACTACCAAAATTATTGCAGGTGCCGATGATACCAGTGTAGGTGATGCAACCAAGCTCAAGTGGGAGTTCGACGAAGACCTTGGCCGTTACTATGTTTCATTTTTGGATGATCAGTAGTGGTGTCCAGTTGGGACGATCAGGATTTAGCAATTGGGGTTGTCTTCTTTTCATTTGGATTCGTCCGTAGTCGGACTTTGTGTGTACTCTGAATGATGTATGAATTATTTGATCATTTCGTGACGTGGAAATTGTAAGCCAACTATTTATTTATCCTTGTTCTTGTACATGGGATTGTGTGAACATGACCCTTCTTGCGACAAAACCAAAATGCGATTATGCCTCTAAGTCGTGCCATGACACATGGGAGATATAGCCGCATCTTTGGCGTTACAAGTTGGTAATCAGAGCCATACCCGACTTAGGAGCCCCCTGCTTGATCGAATCGCTGACGTTGTTGAGTCTAGAACAAAAATGTTTTGAGTCTTAGGATTATATATATCGGAGAGTAGGATTCTTTTTACTCCTCAGCCCCCTTCATCGCTCTGATGAGGTCTCCTGGCATAGATGTTTTGACTTTCCACTCATTTGCATAAAAAAATTTAGGATCACGTGGTTATCTTGGGATTGTTTCGATATTCTTGTGACGAGAACATTGTTCTTGGAGCCTCCTAAAATTTAGGGGGTTGTTGCAGTGTCCCGGGGAGTTGAGCTCTGAGGTGTTGTCGTCACAATTTTATCGTTGCAGATCTGGAATACCTGAGTTCGCCGACATCGAAAATCTCTTTTATGCACTTAGTGGTGAGATAACCTCAACACCTCCCAGTACTGGGAGGGAGTTAGGGAGTATTGCCACAGCTCGTATAATAGATGCTTTTTGAAGGTTGAGGTACACGATTTCCAGAGTTTTCTTGGTTATGTGTTGACGGATGAATATAGTTGGAGTGTAGGGCTTGTTAGTTGTGTGATATATATTGTGCCTCCCTGTATCCCGAACACGAGATTGCATAACCAGAAAGTTTCGGGAGTTAATAGGTTGGAATTCAAGAAGCTCTGGTTATTCTTCCGGCAGATATTTGGTATGGGATTGGGTGATCCTTACCACTTATTTGTTCCAGTTGTACCTTGTTGTTTCATACATCAACCTTTATCTAAGTGGCTTCTCTCCTTAATGGTCGCGTAATGTTAACTTTGGAATTCATTTGTTCAATCTTTGTTTGAATGTTTATTGTGAAGACTTTATGTTGCAATTTCTATCCGTTGATTCAGATTGTCTATCTATCTATCATGGTTCTAACGGATGTCACCCTCTTCAGGATGGCTCCTCGAACGCGTCTGAATCTGGACAGAAATGATGGGGATAAGGCGAACCCTAGACCTCCGCCACCTCCTCCGCCTCTAGAGGCATGGCAAGCTGTCATGGAAGCCACCAACGTCAATACGTACATGCTTTTGCAACTCTTGCAAGAGCGCAACCAAGGTCAAGGCAACCAAGGGAATCACGGCCAAGAGAAATTCAACAATCAGCCTCAGTTTGCTACCCTCAACTAGTTTCTTGCACATCACCCAAAGTCTTTCATCAATTGTGCTGAGGCCACGGACGCTGATGATTGGCTCGTGGACATCAACAAGCATTTTGAATGTAGCAATGTCAGGCCTGAGGACTATTTCAAGTTTGCCTCTTTTTAGCTAAAGGACCAAGTAGCTGATTGGTATGAGCAATACAAAGATTCCAAAGGAGGTCGAGAGATTACCAGGAGTGACTCCTACCTGGACTTTAAAGCTCATCACATTCCAAAAAGTGTTGTCGAGAGCAAGCATGAGGAATTCCACTATCTCAGGCAAGGAAGCATATCCGTGTATCAATACAACATCCAGTTTCAGAAACTTGCTCGCTTTGCAAGGCAGGACGTTCCTGATGAAAAGAGCATGATTTATCACTACAGGTGTGGCCTCAGAGAGGATCTGCAATTAGCGCTCATTCTTGTTGAGCCTACCCAGTTCGATATGTTCTATAACATGGCCCTCAAGCAAGAAGCTGCTCAGCTCAAGTGTGAGGCTTCAAAGAAGAGAATCAGGGATGCAGTTCTGTCTTCTTCTTCCTCACAAGTGGCAGCTAAGCAACAAAAGTTCTGTCTTCCTCCGCCTCTTCCGTTTTGTCAGCCCTACCAGCAGAAGAACAAAGGTGGCCATGGTTCTTTCCAGTCACCCAACCCAGGCTATTGGAACAAGTCTCAGACTCAAGCTCCGAAGACAGGTGGTCCTCCTCCTCCTTATCATCGTCCGCTCTCAGAGGTTACTTTCAACAAGTGTGAGTAGAAAGGTCACTATGAAAACAAGTGCTTCAACCAAAGGCGCCTTCCACCTCCTCCTCCCGTCAGGTCTTCAAGCAATGCAGTGGTCAAGCATAATCCCAAGTCTGCATGGGTGAACATGATGAATTCAGACCAAGCAGAGGATTCTTCAGAAGTGATCATGGGTAATCTCCCAGTTAATGATATTCCTGCAAAAGTTTTATTTGATACTGGTGCATCTATTTGATTCGTATCAAGGCCTTGTGCATCCATGCACAATTTGCATACTGTTGATCTGCCTATGCCGATATCGGTTTCCTCTTTGGGTTTGTTCATGAGTACCAAAATGATGGTTCCAGATGTTGGCATCAAGATGGGCAATTATAAATTTCTGGCTTCTCCAATGGTTCTTGGCGACCCTGATATTGATCTAATTCTCGACATGGATTGCCTTTCTAAGCACAAGGCCTTCCTTGATTGTGCTGCCAGGGAGATTAAATTGACACACTCTTCTAAGGATGTGATCATCTATGCCGCTCATGATGAAACCATTCAGTTGTTTTGTCTCAATGAGAAGGGCGAGTTAGACGCTATTTCTTATATTCCAGTTGTTTGTGAGTACCAAGATGTTTTCCCAGAAGAGCTTCCAGGTATGCCTCCTCACCGGCGAGTTGAGTTTGTTATCGATCTTGAGCCCGGAACTGAACTTGTTTGCAAGCTCCCATACAAGCTTGGGACAAAGGAGCTGAAAGAATTGAAGAAACAGCTCGATGAACAGGAGATCAGACCGAGTTCATCTCCGTGGGGTTGTGGTGTTCTTTTTGTCCATAAGAAGGATGGCACGGACCGACTTTGCGTTGATTACCGTCCATTGAACAAGAAGAAAATCAAGAATAAATACCCACTTCCCAACATCAATGAGTTATTCGAGCAACTCAAAGGTACAAAGGTGTTTTGCAAGCTTGACCAACATATGGGTTATCATCAGATTCGTATTCGTGAAGAAGATATCCCTAAGACAGCATTCAGAACAAGCTTTAGTTCTTATGAATATACTGTCATGTCTTTCGGTCTTATCAATGCCCCTCCAACATTCTCTCGTATGATGAACTTCACCTCCAACCCCTACACAAATGAATTTGTCCTGGTGTATCTCGATGATATCTTGGTATTCTCCAAGAATAAGAAGGATCATGCCAAGCATTTGTGATTGGTGCTCGACAAGCTCAGAGAGTATCAATTCTACGCACAGTTCTCCAAATGTGAGTTTTGGCTTGATGAAGTTCTTTACCTTGCTCACATCATCTCCGCCAAGGGCATTGCTGTTAATCCGGAGAAGGTTTCTGCAATTGTGAATTGGGAGCTTCTTCAGAATTTCAAGCAGCTTCGCAGTATCCTTGGGCTTGCAAGCTATTGCCGAAGATTTGTTGAGAATTTCTCAAAGATTGCTAAGCCTCTTTCCAATCTCCTCCAGAAGCATGTCATGTATTCCTGGACTCCTGAGTGTGACGTTGCTTTCAACACTCTCAAAGAAAAACTCGTTTCAGCTCCTCTCTTAACTCCTCCTGATGAGTCCAAGCCATTCGAAGTTTTCTGTGATGCCTCCTTGCAAGGTCTCGGTGCCGTGTTAATGCAAGAGAAGAAATTTGTGTCCTATAATTCTTGTTAGTTGAAGCCCAATGAAAGGAACTACCCCACTCACAATCTTGAGTTGACGACAGTTGTCCATGCATTAATAACATGGAGACATCTCTTGTTGGGAAGGCAAGTGGACATTTTCACCGATCACAAGAGCCTCAGATATATCTTCACTCAACCCAACCTCAACCTCTGGAAAACTCGTTGTGTCGAAATGATTTAAGAGTACAATCCATGTATTGAATATTCTCCAGGCAAGGCCAATGTGATTGCAGATGCTTTGAGGAGGAAGGCTTATTGCAACAGTTTAATTCTCAAGCCTTTCCAACCAGATCTTTGTGAAGCATTTCGAAAGCTCAACCTCCAAGTTGTTCCTCGAGATTTTCTTTCCAACCTTCAATTCACTCCAACTTTGGAAGATCAAATTCGCGAGGCACAACTCCTTGATACCATGGTGAAGCAAGTGAAACATGATGTTGCCAAGGGCTTACCCACATACAATTGCTATCGCATTGATGACAAGGACACCTTATTCTTTGAGGACCGGATTGCGGTTCCTAAAGGTGATCTAAGGAAGGTCATAATGAAAGAAGTGCACAATTCTCTTCTTCCATTCACCCAGTCAGTTTGAAGATGTACCATGACCTCAAGCAGTCGTATTGGTGGACTCGAATGAAGAGAGAGACTGTTCAATTCATGAATGAATGTGATGTCTGTCGAAGGGTGAAAGAAGAACATCATAGACCAGCTGGTCTCCTTCAACCTCTTGCTATTCCAAAATGGAAGTTTGATCATATCAAAATGTACTTTGTCACTGGCTTTCCAAAGTCCAAGCGTGGGAATGATGCTATGTTCATTGTCATTGACAAGCTTACAAAAGTGGCTCATTTCCTTCCAATCAAAGAATCTATCATGGCAGCTCAGTTGGTAGAGCTATACACCTCCAGAATTATCTCGTTGCATGGGATTCCGCAATTGATCTCTTCAGCCTGCCGAAGCATTTTCACTTCCAAGTTCTGGGACTCCTTCCAGAAGGCCATGGGCACCAACATTTGCTTCAGCACGGCTTTCCATCCTTAAACAAGTGGCCAAGTCCAACGAGTCAATCAAATCCGCGAAGATATGCTCATAGCTTGTGTCATCTCTTTCGATATGAAGTGGGAAGATTGTCTCCCATATGCCGAGTTCTCCTACAACAATAGCTTCCAAGCAAGTTCTGGCAAGGCCCTATTTGAAATTCTATATGGCAGAAAGTGTCGTACTCCTCTCAATTGGTCCGAGACTGATGAATGCCAACTTCTTGGCAATGACTTAATCTCAAAAGCTAAAGAAATGTGTAAAGTCATCCGTGAAAATCTCAAAGCCGCGCAATCGCGCCAGAAGAGTTACTATGATCGCAAGCACCGTGACTTGGCTTTCGAGATCGGAGACCATGTCTACCTCCGCGTCTCTCCAATCAAAGGCACTCAATGCTTCTATATCAAAGTGAAGCTTTCCTCGAGATACGTGGGTCCTTTCAAGATCATTGGCAAAAGAGGCGACCTCGCTTATCAACTTGAGCTTTCGTCCAACTTCACAAGTGTGCGCGATGTGTTTCAAGTGTCACAGCTTCGCAAGTGCTTCAAGACGCCCGAGCACACCATCAACTTCGAAGAGATTGACCTCCAAAAATATTTGTCTTATCATGAGCACCTCATTGCCATTCTTGAAGAAACCAAGTGCAAAACTCGCAACAAGTCAATCAAATTCCAGAAAGTTAAGTGGTCTCACCATTCTGACCAAGAAGCTGCCTGGGAGCGTGAGGATCACGTTCGTTCCGAATATCCGGAGTTCATTCAATCCTAGATCTCTGGTCGAGATCCTCTTGTAGTGGTGGAGAGTTGTAACTCCCCGGATGTAACATTCCATAATTGTAACTCTAACTCTTGCCATGTCTGGCTATGTTATATGTTATTTCCTCCGTGGTTGGGTTTTTCTCTTTGTTTTGCATTTTGTTCATGTCATGCATTTCATCTCATGTCATCATGTGCATCTCATTTGCATTCGTGTTCGTCACATTTCGTGAGCAGGAGAAAAACGTTCTCGGGATGGGCCGAGATTTGTTGAGTGGCCTTGGTACATCACCGGTAGGCCGCCTATCAAATTTTGTTCCATGTGGAGGTTGTTTGATGCCCCAATGGTTAACCGTGTAACCGCCGAAACCCCTCTTTCTTTGCAGCCCAGCACCCCTCCAAACAGCCCACTAGCCCATCTAAACCCCATCCATGCTATCCGTCATTGGATCACGATCGTGTGGGCGAAAACGACACCTCATTTGGACTCTCTTAGCTCCCCCTACCTATATAAACACCCCCTCAAATCACGGGTGAAACCCTAGCTCCCCCTCTCCCGCCGCCACCAGACCCGCCCGTGATGGACGGATGTGTCTGCACCGCCGCCCCCGACGAATCAGCCACCGCCACGTGTCGCCAGCCCATGCGGCCCGGCACAGGCCCTCCCAGCCCGTGCGCCAGAAGCCGTCGCCCTCCGCCCTTCGCTTCCCCGCCGCCGCGCCGGAGCATCGCCAACTTCCTCACCTTCCCGCCGCCTCACGCCGGTCGCCGCCCATGCCCGCTTGCGCCGCCTCTCGCTGGTGGCCATGCCACCTTGCCTCCTCGTCGCCAACCAGATCCGGGCAGGAGCCACCCGGATCCGGTGCCCCACGGTCACTGCCGACTTCCTCCGGCAATCCCCGACCACCTCCACGCCCAACTCCGGTGAGATCTCCAGCCATCCTCGATTTCCGTGCCAGGTCAAACGCTAGATCCGGAGATGATGATTTTCTCCAAGTCCCTAGATTTCTATCTTATGTGCACATGTTTAACCTACCATATCTCCGTGCCCGTAGGTCCGATTTGCGCATATGATATATTTAAATGTTCGACTCGTGATGCTCTTCATACTAGTGTCATTTGCATGCATGTTACTGTCCATATTGATGCTCTAATATTCGTTGCAAAAGTGCTATATGCTGTTCTCTGCTGGAATCCATCATAGCTTGCTGATTTGTCATTTTCATAGCATTTTGTTTGTGCATCCTTTGAGCATCATGTCTACATGTTTTAGGAGCACCTTCATGCCATCTTTATAGTGGTGCAAGCCTTGTATTTTTATGAGCTCTATGGTGACTAGCACAAGCATGCAAAGTAGGCCACATGATGTTGCTGATTTCAGCTACTTAGTATTTCTGGTAAGTCTTTTTGTTGGGGATAAGCTACAAGGTATGACCCGCCCAGGATGGGCTGGGTCAACCCTAATGGCGGGTTGTTAAGATAATCCTAGTAATATTCAAGGTGATAGCTTACTAAGAATTTTAGAAGGCCTAAGCCTAGAGGCGGCTTAAGGCCCAATATTGTAAACCGCCATATGTAACGGAAGACTTGTAAAGAAAGGCATATACAAGAAGTCACCGAGCTAGACACATTTTATGAGCTGGCTGGGACACTATAGGCCGACAGGCATCAACCCGTGTATATAAGGGGACGACCCGGCGACAGCTTAGGGATAAGAGACAACAAATCGATAGCCAAGCTAGCGGATTCGCTCCATGGTCATCGAGACCTAGCAATACATCATCAACTGGACTAGGCCTTACCTTCATCGTAAGGGGCCGAACCAGTATAAACCTCTCGTGTCCTTTCTCCCGATTAACCCCTTTAAGCTTCCTAGTTGCGATGGCCCTACGACTAAGTCCTTTTGCTAGGACATCTGCCGTGACAATTCCACGACAGTTGGCGCCCACCGTACGGCCAGCGCACGGTGGATTTGAGTTCTTGAAGGGCAACTTTGAAGGGCTCAAGGGATAGGCTGTGGGCCGGATGAACAAGAGTCGTCGCACCAAGCTCTACATCGACGATGAAGGTTGGGGCCCCGACGCCGGCTCAATGGAGTACGGATACCGGGTCCCCTTCGGCGGAATCCACGTCTTCATCGGCCAGATCGACGAGACGGGCCCTGAGCCGGACATCTGCACTGACCTCGTCGAGACGGCTCAGTGCGCTAGATCTGCCCGGGCTCAACCCGCCGTGTGGCGGGCCTTCGTGGGTTGCATCCATGGAGGGGAATTTTCTGAAGGATCGATAGACGGCGGTGAGACGGCCGTCTGCTCTGACGGTACGCCGTCCACATGCGAGACATATTCTTTGTATCAGCTACAAGATGGCGTGCTTGGGGGCTGTTCCGATGGCAGCAGTATCCGGGACCCCTCTGAGCCACCGAATCGAGCCGGAGTCTTCATGGCTGGCACTCAACACGGGCAGAATTCTACGGCTGCGGCAGCAATAACCACCAGTTCGGCAGCGGCCGGATCAGGAGACCCCGCGCGCACCCCGGCTCATGTATTAATGGACCTCATGGATAAGATGACGGATCTATTGACTGATGTGGTTGAGCCGGCAGATAAGGCTCAGCACAACGCGGAGGTGGCACGACTATGTTAAGAGGTGGCACAAGCCAAGGAAAATTAAGCAGCGGAAGATGTCAGGATGGCCGCAGAACGGGCGGCTCTGGATGCACGTGCTCAGCAGCTTCAAGCGGAGACTTTCCGGCTCTCGGTGGATCTGAATGCGTCAAACGAGTTCATGAGGAGAAGACACCAGAAAGCTCAATCACGTATGCCTCTGACTTATGATCCTAGGAACCTTTTCCACAAACCCGGGGCCGGTCCTAGCAACCCACCGGAGGCAAACCGGATCACAGCACCCGGGACGGGGGCGCCGGTTCCGCAGAGGGCCATGGGACCACCCCGTGTGAATATTGCTCCGCCTCGTTACACGCCAGTACCACCGGGTCACTTCTCTAACCCTTTGGAGCATTTAATTGCTGCGTCGGCTTGTCTGGCGGCTCTCCCAATGGAAGGCGACTCTCCAACGACGATCGAAACACGAAGGGTCAGAGAATTTCTTCAGACAGCCCTGGCACAGCAGGATGCGTACTCTTATAGTGGAGACAAAATCCATTCAACCCCTCGCCCAAGCCAGAGCCCGAGCTATAGCAAGCATATGGACTCAGCGGCTATGTCAAGCAACGCCCAATGCCGTAACCAACCGTGCAGGCATGGTCCGGCGCAGGATGGAGCCTTTAACTTGGTGGATCAGGAGAGGGTCAGTCAAGAGGCTGAGCGGGCGGTTCAACTGGCAGCTAAGCAGGCGGCTCATCAGGCTTTGCCAGTTTATCCAGCAACCTCTGTTGAGGCAGGAGTGGCCACAAGGACAGGAGGTGTTCCTTGCCTAGTACCAGCTCTATGTAATGAGCGCTTTCCAAAAGATTTTAAGGGGCCTCGTAAAGTGCCTAATTACACGGCCGACTTGCAGCATGGGGCATGGATTGAAAGCTATGAGATGGCGATGGAGCTGTTGGAGGTCAGCGATGCAGCAATGGCTAAATATTTCACTATGATGTTGGATGGAACAGCTCGCACTTGGTTGAAAGGGTTGCCACCCAACTCCATCGGCTCATGGGCGGAGTTAAAAGCCCGGTTCAATTAGAACTTCAAGGAGACATGTAAGAAACCTATGTCAATCATGGACTTGACTAACTGTAAGCAAGAGTGTCGGTGTCAAAACCGGCAGATCTCGGGTAGGGGGTCCTGAACTGTGCGTCTAAGGCGGATGGTAATAGGAGGCAGGGAACACGATGTTTTACCCAGGCTCGGGCCCTCTTGATGGAGGTAAAACACTACGTCCTGCTTGATTTATTCTTGATAATATGAGTATTACAAGAGTTGATCTACCACGAGATCGGAGAGGCTAAACCCTAGAAGCTAGCCTATGGTATGATTGTATGTTGTCCTACGGACTAAAACCCTCCGGTTTATATAGACACCGGAGGGGGCTAGGGTTACACAAGGTCATTTACAAAGGAGGAGATATACATATCCGTATTGCCTAGCTTGCCTGCCACGCCAAGTAGAGTCCTATCCAGACACGAGATGAAGTCTTCAATCTTGTATCTTCATAATCCAACAGTCCAGCCAAAGGATATAGTCTGGCTGTCCGGAGACCCCCTAATGCAGGACTCCCTCAGTAGCCCCTGAACCAGGCTTCAATGACGATGAGTCCAGCGCGCAGTGTTGTCTTCGGCATTGCAAGGCGGGTTCCTCCTCCGAATACACCACGGAAGAATTTTGAATACAAGGATAGTGTCCGACCCTACAAAATAAGTTCCACATACCACCATAGAGAGAATAATATTTCCACAAATCTAATCTACTAACACGTTTTGGTAACATGACATTATGCCATGGCCCGGTGATTATTCGAACCGTTTCCTTTAACTAGCCCCGCACATAACGCGAGGCAGTTTCTTGACACGTCTTGTCAAAGCAGAGATCGTGTCCCCCTTATTACGGGATTCTCATCAATACAGGCGTGGGTAACCCAACCACGCCATCGATTACGGCGCTTGGGGGATAAGCGAGTTTTACCAGGCTAGTGGGGGCGCATAGCTTCGGCCGCCCTTACAAAGGGACAAGGTTTAACCTTTTTCTACCCACGCCTTCTTCCTCCTTGCTCATCCATTCTTGCACACTCGAGCTCCAATGCCCAAGTCCACATCCTTCTCCTCAACCTTCTCCAAACATGTCCGGAGCAGGAGGCAAGTGGATGGCGTCCTCCGTCACGGAGGGACACATCAAAAAGCTGTGCGGGGCAGGATACCTAGCCGCGAATATCGCGCATCGGCTGCCCGCTGCGGGGTAGATCGTCCCTACCTCGGAACCTCACAAGAGGGTAGTTTTCCTCCACCACTTCCTCCGCGGACTGGGGTTTCCCCTCCATCCATTCGTCCGTGGTCTCATGTTTTACTACAGGCTGGATTTCCATGATCTGGCCCCGAACTTCATCCTCAACATTTCGGCGTTCATCGTCGTGTGTAAGGCTTTCCTCCGCATTCGGCCCCACTTCAGCCTGTGGCTAAAGACCTTCAATATCAAGCCGAAGGTGGTGGGAGGCCAACAAGCAGAATGCGGCGGAGCCATGGTGGGCAAGATGCCCAATGTTATATGGCTTGAAGGCTCCTTCGTGGAGACCATAAAGGGGTGGAAATCGGCATGGTTCTACATCACCGAGCTGCACGACACCAACTGGGTGGCGGCCCCCGAGTTTCGATCCGGAATCCCCATGCGGCTCACCTCCTGGAAAGAGAAGGGCCTGTCCTGGGGTTCATCGGTGGAATACGGACTCTAGAAATGTATTGAGAATATGGCAGGCAAGAAGCTCAAGCTTGTCAACATAGTCCAGGCCATGCTCATCCGCCGGATCCCCCCGTGTCAACAACGGGATTTCAATTTGTGGGAGTTCGACCCGGCCCAGCACCAGACTCTGAGCGAGCTCTTCAACACGACGCATAAGGACGTCTGGAGGGTGCTGTTCAAGGGCGCCGAGGTCCCTCCCTCTCTCACCGAGGAACGCAGGCTAAGCGCGAAGCGCCTAGCGCATTCGGTGAGTTCTACACATCTGGTAGGATATTTATTTCCCCTAGCTTAACCATGTGCGGGGTCTGAGCTCCATGCCTTTGACAGGACTGGGTGGAGACGTCGGGGCAGATTAACTGTCCGGCCCCTCTGCCCGAAGACACTGCAGACGCTCTCCTGATGGAGATGCTGACTCGGGCTCCTTACAAGGTGCCGGAGAAGACCAAGAAGGCCAAGGGAACCCGAAAGAGTTCCCGACGCCAGGTGTTATCGGACTCATCGTCCGATAACTCCACGATGCACTCCTCCCCCGTAGACGAGGAGGAAGATGAAGAAGCTCCCCCTCCAGTCGAGGGAGACAAGAAAAGGAAGGCTGCCCCAACCGGGGGGCCGAAGGGTCTAAGAAGGGAAGGACTCTTCTTCCGGACTATTCCACTGGCGCCACCGAAGGCGAAGACGAGTGGCTGCTCAGGGCCAAGCCCCTGGCGAAGTCGTAAGTATTCAGATGCCAGAGTAACTCATAGCATATCTTTGTCGCACTACTTCTCCTAACACCGAATTAGGATTATGCAGACCGCCACGAGCCCGTGTCAACGTATCGTCGGACGGCTCCCTGGGCTCATCGGATATGGATAGAGATCCACTTCCGACCGCCACCTCCCCTTTCCCTACGGACAACGCCGAGATATTGTCTCAAGAGGCACCGGGTCGAGGGGAGATAGTTCCGGAGGCGCCTTGAGGCGACCTTCCGGATTCCGGGAGCAGAGGGAGCAAGGCTCCCGAGGGCTCCGAGTTCGGCCCTCAGTCGAACACCGCGCCGGAACCTCCAGTGGTTCCGGACTCAGGCAGGCGGCCTCCTTCCAAAAGGGGAAAGACGCCTGTGCCGGTGACTTCTGTGCATCTAGAGGCACCGGACAATCTGCTGGGAGCGCTTCGCAGCGCTTCCATCGACGAAGAGCACCACACTATTATGAGTGCGGTGATCCAGAAGGTTCAGTCTACCAAGAGCAGACTAACTGAAGCCTGTGCCAGCCTTCTGACAGGCTTTGAGGTAAGTATTTGAAATATAGGAAAAATATTACCACATAGACAGTAGCCCCTGATGCTTTGTTCGGTGTTCACAAAGAAAAGCCGAACAGAGGATCAAACAATATCGCGGGAGTCTAATATAAGTATGTCTATATGCGTATGCAGGCTTCGCTGCTGGCCTCTGCCGCACTGACTATGGAGGTTGCCGCACTGAAATAGGACCTCGAAGGGTCCAAGTAAGAGCTCGTCCTTGCCAAGAGGCAGCTCGAGGAGCACAAAGGTAAGTAGTACCTAGTCTATGGATATATATAAAAAGAATGCGATTGCAAAATGACAGGATCATCGTAGATTTGCCAGGGGCCAAGACCGAGGTGGCGACCTTGAAGCAAGCGCTAGCCGAGGCCGAAAACAAAGCAGCCAATGAGCGCACCGAGCGGAAAAGGCATGAGGCATGGGTGGGCAAGGTGCAGCAAGAGCTCCACGCTCTCGTGACGAAGCACGAGGCGTTGGAGCTTGACTTGAAGACGCGAGAGTCCGAGCTTGCCACGGCCCTTGAGAGTGCAAAGAGTGCCAAGGCCGAAGCCCAAAAGGCCCTCCAGGAGATTGATGCGATGAAGAAGATAGCAGCGGGTAAGGCATTCTATATGCAAAGCAAGCATGTGAAAGTGAATTACTTGTTACTTACCCGAATCCGGAGCTCTCCAGGAGCATTCGCAGATTTGCCTCGCAGCATGTCGGATGCCGCACAGTTTTACCAGGCCGAGGAGGGAAGCTCAACAGAGAAGCTGTTCTAGTCTCAGTATACTGGGACCGAACACCCGATGCCTCTGAGAGACCAGCTGAAGCAACAGATCGAGCTGCATAAGGCGGCCGAACAGGCCATGAAGGGCTTTATAGTGCGGATGTGGCCTGGTGACGCCTTTCCCAACAGCTACTTCGGCCTGGTGAGGTGGCTTGTGGATGCCTGCCCACGGCTGGAAGTCATCAAGTGGTCTGTCAGCATCGAAGGTGCACGCCGGGCTTTCGCCCGTGTGAAGGTGCAATGGGCCAAGATGGACGCCGTGAAGCTGGTGAAGGAAGGGCCGCCGCAGGGCAAGGAGCATCGCCACCCCGAGATGTACTATGAGGGTGTCCTGAAGGGTGCCCGTCTCATAGCGGATGAGTGTGCAAAAGATGTAATATTTGAATGAACTTGCTCATGTAATCCTGTATTATGAAAACTTGTTCATATGCGCTATGCAACGCTTGTCTGAATTTAAAATATTACCTTCTGTTCGACTATTTATCAAATATGAGAGATGGCTAGTCATCGGCTTCTGCCCCCACGCCATGAGTGCTGGGGTGTTCGGGATAAACCTGAGCACTCTTGTTCCCATTGTTGGGTCCTTCGAGGGAGGTGCTCAGCACAACGAACAAGGCAATCAGACTATAATGCGTTATCACTCTCACTTAGCCATAGAATTCTATAATTTTAAATTTTGGCGAAGCCCCTAGTATTCGGAAGGCCGAATTCCAGGCGCGATACATGCCTTAAGCCGGACAGAGCCGACTCCTCGCTCTAAGCGGCATAAGTCTTTAGGGACTTGAAACCTCTCGAACAGCGACCAGTCTCTCGCCTTATCATGACAGTCAGTTTTAGCTTTCTCTACTGAGGTGCTTAGCCCAGCAGAACCGGGGCACAATCGCAGTTGTTCTCCCAGTGCTACCTTAGCCGATATAGCGGAACGTAAGGTACCAAAACATGGGAGCCGGGCAAGCCCAACTATTGACCCAAGACATGATTCGGAGCTGATGAATATAATGCTATAAGTTCAGGGTGCTGCATTGTCGAAAGTGTTCGGACTTCTCACACCGTCTTATGGGGTATGCTTAAGCCCCTAGCGTATTGGCTGTACCAGAGTGTATGGGTGCTAGATGTCGTGAATGAACATATATATAAAAAGGAAGAATGCAATAATAGTCTTAATGCTATGCATTGTTTATTCAAAAAGGTGCGTTGAACCAGAATGATACAAGTAGTGCGATAAGCAAAAAGTAGGACTGTTTGACATGTCCCTTCCAAGGGTAAGCCGAGGAATAGTATTAAAGCAAATATTTCACACATTATCATAATCCACCTGGGAGTTCCATGGTGTGACGTAGCTTTCTGCCTCCTTGGTTGTTGCATCATGTGTTCGGCAATCATGCTATCGGACAGGGTTTCTAGAGATTAAAGCCCTGAAAGAGAGAAATAGCAAAGCGGGAAGCCCCTAGTGCGGTTTAAGCCGCGACTTGGGGCGTTCCGCAGTCGTGCCCCCCTCCCCACCTGTGCCCATGGTATTTTTAATGCGTAATTATGTATGCGTGGCACGGATTTTGCCGTTTGGCTGGGACCGGGGTGGGGGCCGCATTGCTATGCGAGCTCGGAACGTGCCAGGCGGTCCTGTTGCCGATTACTCCAGGCGCGCTTGAAGGTGTCCGGGTCCTTAATTGCCGAACTAGTGGATTGCCTTAAGAGGCTGCTTTGTGCTTCTGCTGCGAGGGCCGTAGTGTGCTCCTCCGTGCGGAGAGAGCGCTCTGTGTTTCCATTGACTGTGATGAACCCCCAAGGTCCTGGCATTTTGAGCTTGAGATATGGATAATGCGGGACCACATTGAATATTGCAAATGCGGTTCGCCCGAGTAGTGCATGGTAGCCACTGTGGAACGGGACTATGTCGAAGATTAACTCTTCACTTCGGAAGTTATCCGGGGATCCGAAGACCACTTCCAGTGTGACTGAGCTTGTGCAATGGGCCTCTACACCTGGTATGACGCCTTTAAAGGTCGTTTTTGTGGGTTTGATCCTTGAGGGATCGATACCCATTTTGCGCACTATGTCCTGATAAAGCAGGTTCAAACTGCTGCCGCCATCCATAAGGACTCGAGTGAGGTGAAACTGTCAATGATTGGGTCTAGGACCAATGCGGCGAATCCGCCATGACGGATATTAGTGGGGTGGTCCCTGCGGTCGAAGGTGATCAGACAGGAAGACCATGGGTTGAATTTTGGGGCGACTGGCTCCAACGCATATACGTCCCTAAGCGCACGCTTCCGTTCCCTCTTGGGGATGTGCGTTGCGTATATCATGTTCACCGTCGCACTTGAGGGGGGAACCTCTTCTGTCCTCCGGTGTTTGGCTGTCGGGGCTCCTCCTCATCATCGCTATGTGACCCCTTATCGTTATTTTAGGCATTTAACTTGCCGGCCTGCTTGAACACCCAATAATCCCTGTTGGTGTGGTTGGTTGGCTTGTCGGGGGTGCCATGTATTTGACACGAGCGATCGAGTATACGGTCCAAACTGGACGGGCCCAAAGTGCTTCTTTTCAATGGCTTTTTCCACTGACCAGGTTTAGAGCCTTTGAATCCGGCATTGACTGCCGTATCCTCGGTATTGTCGCTGTTAATGCGGCGCTTATGTTTGTTGCGACGTGACCTTCCGTTGCCGTCCTTGTTATCCGAAGTACCATGGTTCTTTGATATGTTATTACTGCGAGCCAGCCAGCTGTCTTCTCCCGCGCAAAAGCAGGTCATGAGTGTTGTGAGGGCTGCCATAGATTTCGGCTTTTCCTGACCAAGGTGCTGGGCTAGCCACTCGTCGCGGATGTTGTGCTTGAAAGCTGCTAGGGCCTCTTCATCCGGACAGTCGACGATTTGATTTTCCTTTGTTAGGAACCGTGTCCAGAATTGCCTGGCCGATTCTTCTGGCTGCTAGATTATGTGGCTCAAGTCATCGGCATCTGGTGGTCGCACATAAGTGCCCTGAAAGTTGTCGAGGAATGCGGCTTCCAGATCTTCCCAACAGCCAATGGACTCTGCTGGCAAGCTGTTGAGACAATGCCAAGCTGTTCCTTTGAGTTTTAGTGGGAGGTATTTGATGGCGTGTAGGTCATCACCATGGGCCATGTGGATGTGTAGGAGGAAATCCTCGATCCATACCGCAAGATCTGTTGTGTCATCGTATGATTCAATATTTACGAGTTTGAAACCCTCTGGGATTTGACGATCCATTACTTCGTCTATGAAGCATAGGGGTGTGCGGCGCCTCTGTACTGGGCTATGTCGCAACGCAGCTCAAATGAGTCTTGCCCGCTGTGTTCGGCCCGGCCGGACTTACTTTTACTGTGTCCGGCGTGACGATTATCGTCTCGCATAGTGTTGCGCCCTCGTGATCCGTAGATCGATCTTGCATGTTTTGCTTTGTCCTCCAATACATCTCGCGGGTCTAGCGTATTTCCCCATGCCTTTTTATTTGAATGGCGTCGGGGTGTGGGCTGAGCTTTTGGCTGGAATGTTTCTCTGTCGTGGCCACGATGTGGCCGATCAGCCGCGTCATATGCCGGGGATGTAGGTTTCGGTGCTTCCTCCTCTAGTCGGGGTAGCAACCTGCACTTTGGGTAACTCTTGGAGGGGCGTTCGAGTTTATATCCTCGACCGTCAGGACTTTAGTCCATCTGTCGGCTAGCAAATCTTGATCAGCTTGAAGCTCCTGCTGCTTTTTCTTAAGGCTATTTTCTGTGGCTATTAGCCGGCGCTTGAAGCGCTCTTGTCCGACGGGATCCTCTGGCATGACGAATTCGTCATCGTCGAGGATTGCCTCATCTTCGGAGGGAGGCATGTAATTATCATCCTGCGCCTCTCCATCTGCCGCTCTCTCAAGAGGGCTGGCTCCTCCATCCTCCTGCTCTAAATCTTGCTGGAGGGGATTGTTGTTGTCTTCGGCACTGTCCGGAGTGCTATTATGTCCGGTGCCGGTATCACCACTTTTGCCTTGGCGGGACTTAGAGCGGTGCCGCTGACGCCGACGCTTGGGTAGCTTCTTGGAGGGGTCATCCTCTATTGTCTCATCGCCATTGCCTTCTTTGGGTGTGTCCACCATGTATATATCGTATGATGAGGTGGTTGTCCAGTGCCCTGTGGGCAGTGATTCCTCTAAGACTCCCGCATCGTCGTCCATACCATCGATGTGTTCGGAGTTGAAGTCGAGCATGTCGATTAAGTCATCGACAGTGGCTACTAAGTGGGTGGTGGGAGGGCAGCAAATTTCTTCGTGATCCGCATCCCAATCCTGCCAGACGTAGTTCGGCCAGGCCTCTCCTGACAAGGAGAGAGACCTTAATGAGTTCAGTATGTCGCCAAAGGGCGAGTGCTGAAAAATATCCGCGGAGGTAAACTCCATGATCGGTGCCCAATCGGATTCGACAGGAATGGGCGTAGGCGGCTTGGAGTCCGTGGCCGGAGAAGGATCCGGAAGTTTGGCAACACGGCTCTCGTGAAGGGTAAGGTCGATATTCGGCTCAATCGTCGCTGAGGATACGGCCTCCGTGACGGGGTCGATCCACCCGTCCATGTATGGCGCAACTGGCTCCAAATTGAGACTCGGAGCGGCTGCTGGTGTGATCTCCTAAATACGGTCCGATGGTAGAGCTAAATCGTACTCATCGTGACCACGCGGCGCACAAGGCAGGGGCTCGAATCCGTCGAAGATCAAGTCTCCGCGGATATCGGCCGTGTAGTTTAAGCTTCCAAACCTGACCTGGTGGCCAGGGGCGTAACTTTCGATCTGCTCCAGATGGCCAAGCGACTTGGCCCGCAGTGCGAAGCCGCCGAACACAAAAATCTGTCCGGGGAGAAAAGTCTCACCCTGGACTGCATCGCTATCGATGATCGTAGGAGCCAGCAAGCCTAACAGTGAAGACACAGAGGAACTGTCAATGAAAGCACCAATGTCGGTGTCAAAACTAGCGGATCTCGGGTAGGGGGTCCCGAACTGTGCGTCTAAGGCGGATGGTAACAGGAGGTAGGGAACACGATGTTTTACCCAGGTTCGGACCCTCTTGATGGAGGTAAAACCCTACATCCTGCTTGATTTATTCTTGATGATATGAGTATTACAAGAGTTGATCTACCACGAGATCGGAGAGGCTAAACCCTAGAAGCTAGCCTATGGTATGATTATATGTTGTCCTATGAACTAAAACCCTCCGGTTTATATAGACACCGGAGGGGCTAGGGTTACACAAGGTCGGTTACAAAGGAGGAGATATACATATCCGTATTGCCTAACTTGCCTTCCACGCCAAGTAGAGTCCTATCCGGACATGAGACGAAGTCTTCAATCTTGTATCTTCATAGTACAACAGTCCGGCCAAAGGATATAGTCCGGCTGTCCGAAGACCCCCTATCCAGGACTCCCTCAAAGAGGAAGGTGATTCCACGACCCATTGGGTGCGCCGGCTCCAAGAGATAATACATTCATCTAATAAGATGGATGCCCGCTCTGCGGTATTAATGTTGGAGAAAAATTGCCGTTTTGAACCTCTGAAGCAGAAGCTGGGGCTGATCAAGCGTGATTGTCATGACATGGGCAGTTGCTGGCGGCTCTATTCAAATATGCTGATTCAAATAGTACCAAGGATCCCGCGTCTAATGGAGAGAAGGCAGGGAAGGGAAAAAAGAATGGCAATGGCAAGGGTCACCAGCATAACCCGGCGAATCAAGGAGGTAATAAACGTAAGGCTGATGAGTTTGTGGCTAATGCCAGTACACAGGGTAACAACCAACGGCGGAAGGGGAGGCCACCTCCTCGGTCAGGCAGGTCAGGTCCCACCCTTGAGCAACTATTGAATGAACCCTATCCGAGACACGGCACCCGGGAGAAGCCAGCTACCCATCTATGGAAGGACTGTACGATCATGAAGGTGTTTAAAAATTCCAACATGTTCGATGGTAAACACGGACCTGCCGGCGGTTCAGGCGGTCGCGGCTTTCATGGCCCGGGCGCCGACCCAGGCGGAGGCGGTTTTCACGGCCAGGGCCATCCGGGTAACCAGGGTGGTTATAATCAGCAATCCGGCCAAAGTAATCAGCAGCAACAGCAGCAGTAGTCCGGGTATCAGAGTAAACGAAAACAGCTGAATAGTGGGAAATACCACGTATTTACCACTAGTTTGTGCAAGAGGGACCAGAAACTTCATAAGAGGGTTGTGAACGCTGTTGAGCCGGCGGTTCCACGTTATTTGAGATGGTCAGAATAGCCTATTGTGTGGAGTAGGGAGGATCACCCTCCCTAGGATGATAATCCGGGTCACTTGGCTTTGGTGGTGGCGCCTCAGGTTGGTGGATACAAGTTTACTAAGGTGCTCATGGACGGAGGTAGTAGCATCAGCATCCTCTATTATGAGACGTTTCGTCGCATGGGGTTGACTGACAAGAGTCTTGAACAATCCAACACTGCTTTTCATGGTGTTGTACCTGGTAAGTCAGCATACCCAGTTGGATAGATTGAGCTGGAAGTAGCCTTTGGGGATGAATACAATTCAAGGGCTGAGAAGTTAACTTTTGAGGTGGTTAAGATCAAAAGCCCATATCGTGCCCTGTTTGGACGGCCGGCCTATGCCAAGTTCATGGCCGACCGTGTTATGTATATCTGCAGCTCAATATGCCGGGTTATAAAGGCACCATTACAATACATGGAAGCCGGAAAATAGCCCTGGAATGTGAACAAGGTGATGCTGCTTATGCTGAGTCCGTTTGTGCAACAGAGGAATTAAAGTTTTACAAAGATAATGTTGCCCCGGCAGACATGACGTCTTTGAAGTAGCCAACTAAGGAGCATGAACCGGTGTTGAAATTCAAATCCTTTGATGACACCAAGGTGGTTGATTTTGTGCCTGGTGACTCATCCAAGCAGTTCATTATCAGTGCTAACTTGGATCCAAAATAGGAAAGCGCGCTCATCGAGTTCATCCGTGAGAACCGGGACATCTTTGCATGGAAACCTTCTGACATGCCGGGTGTCCCGAGAGAACTAACTGAGCACACTCTCAATATTTATCTGAAATTTAAGCCGGTCAGGCAGTTTCTTTGACGGTTTAACGAGGAAAGGCGCAAGGCGATTGGATAAGAGGTGGCCCGGCTCTTGGCGGCCGGGTTCATTGTTGAAGTTTTTCACCCGGAGTGGTTGGCTAACCCGGTGCTTGTACATAAAAAGAACGGCACCTGGCGTATGTGTGTGGATTACACCGATTTAAACAAGGCTTGTCCAGCTGACCCTTTTGCTCTCCCTCGTATTGATCAGATCATTGATGCTACAACGGGTTGCGAGCGTTTGAGTTTTTTGGATGCCTATTCGGGTTATCATCAGATCAAGATGGCAGTTAAGGACCAGGAGAAGAGAGCTTTCATCACTCCGTTTGGAGCCTTCTGCTATGTGTCTATGCCTTTTGGGCTTAAAAGTGCCCAGGCGACTAATCAACAATGTGTGCAGAATTGCTTTCACAATCAGATTGGGCGTAATGTTCATGCTTATGTGGATGATATAGTGGTGAAATCCAGAGAGAAGGAAACCTTGGTAACTGATCTGAAGGAGACCTTTGATAACCTTCGGGTCTACAAGATGATGCTTAACCCATCCAAGTGTGTTTTTGGAGTCCCAGCTGACAAACTCTTGGGTTTTTGGTGTCTAACAGAGGTATTGAGGCTAACCCGGAGAAAATTAAGGCAATTACATCTCTGGCTAAACCGGCGTGCATCAATGACGTTCAGCGGTTGGCGGGTCGCGTCGCAGCCTTAAGCCGGTTAGGGGAGAAGGCGATGCCTTTCTATCAAATGATGTAGAAGGAGGATGACTTTGTCTGGAGTGACGCTGCTAACTGTGCTTTTGAGGATCTGAAGAAACAGCTCGCTGAGCCGCCGACTCTTGCTGCTCCGGTTGAGAAAGAGCCGTTGTTATTCTATGTGGTTGCTAACTCACGTGCTGTCAGTGTGGCCATTGTTGTGGAGTGCAAGGAGGCTGGCAGGGAACATCCGGTCCAACGGCCGGTTTACTATGTTAGCGACGTGCTCATTGAATCTAAACAAAGATATCCACATTGGCAGAATCTTGTTTATGGGGTGTTCATGGCAAGCCGGAAGCTCAAGCATTACTTTCAGGGTCACCCAATCACTGTGGTTAGCTCTGCTCCTCTAGGAGACATTATTCCAAATAGAGAAGCCACAGGACGAGTCGCCAAGTACTCCGATCAAATCTCAAGCACTGGTTGACTTCATTAACGACTGGACAGAGTTGCAGATGCCAGAGGAGAAACCAGACAACACATATTGGACGGTTCATTTTGATGGGTCTAGACAGTTGCAAGGCTTCGGGGCTGGAGTTGTTTTAGCTTCTCGAGGTGAAAAGTTTTGTTATGTGTTGCGATTGATGTTTCCTTGTACTAACAATGCAGCAGAATATGAAGCCTTGCTCCATGGTCTTCGAATGGCTAAAGAGATGAGTCTAAGCCGGGTACGGTGCCTTGGCGACTCAGATTTAGTGGCTCACTAGGTGTCAGGAAAGTGGGATTCCAAGGATCCTCTCATGGCGGCTTATCACCGCGAGGTCGATGCTGTTGCGGGGCATTTTAAGGGTTTCAAGTGGAACACATTGACCGCAGAAAGAATGAAGCGGCCGATGCCTTAAGCCGGTTGGGATCTCAGCGTAAGCCGGTGCCACCTAACACCTTTTTGGATGTTTTACATAACCCGTCTGTTAAGTTGCCCACAGAGGAAGATTTGGCCATTCCTGACCCGGAGGCACGGTTGGTGGCGGCTCTTCATGTTCTTCCAGATTGGACAGGCCGTTCTTGGCTTACATGACCCAGGGGCGAGTTGCCAGAGGACAGACCCTAGACCGACAGATAACCCGGTGGTCCAAGTCAATGACAATTTCTGACGGTGAGTTGTATCATCGCAGCGTCACTGGAGCGTTCCAACATTGTGTTTCTCCTAAAGAAGGTCAAGAAATTCTTCATGAGATCCATGAAGGGGATTGTGGTCATCACGCTGGGTCAAAGTCTCTTGTGGCCAAATCTTTTCGTCATTGTTTTTACTGGCTAATGGCTCACGCAGATGCAGAGGAGCTGGTTAGTAGGTGTGATGGATGTCAGAAATTTGCACGACGAGCGCACATACTGGCTCAAGAGTTGCAGATGATTCAAATCACTTGGCCGTTTGCAGTCTGGGGGTTTGACATGGTTGGACCTTTCAAAAGATCCAGAGATAAAAAGACACATCTTTTGGTGGGAGTTGAAAAATTCACAAAATGGGTTGAGGCAGAGCCAGTGAGCAAGTGTGATGCAGCCACTCGGTTCAGTTCATGAAAAAGGTGATTTTTCGCTTTGGTTTTCCACACAGCATTATAACTGACAATGGCACTAATTTGTCCCAAGGTGCTATGGAGGAGGTTTTTCAACATGAGCATATCTAGCTTGATGTTTCTTCAGTAGCTCACCCCCAATCTAATGATCAAGCTGAGAGAGAAAATCATGAAATTTTAAAAGGTCTCAAGCCCCGGCTTATGGTTCCTTTACAATGAACACCAGGTTGTTGGGTAGAGGAGTTACCATCGGTGCTACATAGTATCAATACCACTCCTAACAGGTCAACAGGTTATACACCTTTCTTCATGGTTTATGGAGCAGAAGCAGTCCTGCCTAGTGACATCTGTCATGACTCACCCCGCGTGGCGGCTTACGTTGAAGCTAATAATGAACAAGCCCGACAGGATGCACTTGACTTGTTAGATGAGGAACGAGATTTGGCAGCAGCCCGATCAGCAATTTACCAACAAGACCTGCGCCATTATCACAGCCGTCGGGTTAAAACTAGAACCTTTCAAGAAGGCGACTTGGTGCTCCGGCTCATCCAGGATCATTCCAACACACACAAGCTATCCCCACCTTGGGAAGGGCCCTTTGTGGTCAGTAAGAACTTAAACAACGGGTCATATTACCTTATTGATGTTCGAGAGCACAAAGACTCACGTAAGTCGGAGGAGGAGACCCGACGGCCATGGAACATTGCTCAGCTTCAGCCATACTATACTCAAGCCACCGGCTCTCGTCATATACATACTTTGACATTGTATATATTATGATAAGTAATAAAGCAGGACCTCTGTCCTTTTCCCTTTCAATGATCATATATATTTATTATTTTCGTTATTTAAAATGACCAAAAGGGGGCTGACTTGGATTGTATTCGAATCAGGGACGTTGTATCCGAATCATAGCTTAACCCCTTTTGGGTCGGACTTGGATTGTATTCAAATCAGGGTCATTAAAAACCACTCAAGGTCATTTGGGGGCTTCCTGTTCAAACATAGGTTGTATTCAAACCAAAGAGAACATAGCTGTCGGTGCCCTGTTGTAACACCCCGGATGTAACTTACCATATTTGTACTCCAACTCTTGCCTTAAGTTATGAGATTCGTGGTTGGGTTCTTGTCTTTGTTTTGCATTTTGTACATGTCATGCATTTCATATCATGTCATCATGTGCATCTCATTTGCATACGTGTTCGTCTCATGCATCCGAGCCTTTTCCCCATTGTCCGTTTTGCAATCCGACACTCCTATGTCCTCCGGCACCCCCTTTTGTCTCTTTTCGTGTGCGGGTGTTAAATCTCGGATTGGACCGAGATTTGCCAAGCGGCCTTGGGACACCACCGCTAGACCGCCTGTCAAGTTTCGTGCCATTTGGAGTCTGTTTGATACTCCAACGGTTAACCGGGGAACTGTAAAGATCTCGTGTGTGTTGCAGCCCAACAACCCTCCAAAGTGGCCCAATAACCCATCCAAACCTATCCCATGTCCTCCGCCATCGGATCACGATCGCGTGGTCGAAAACCGCTTTCCATTTGGACACTCCCACCTCCTTCTATGTATAAATATGTGCACCCCTCCAAATTTTCACAGTCAAACCCTAGCCCCTTCCCCACTCCGCCGCCGGACACGTCCGGTCTGCGCCGGACAGGATCGCGCCGCCTCCCCGCGCCTATCCCATGCCGCCACGTGTCACCGCCGCCTCCACCCACCGCGCCGGCCCGCCTGGCCCGAGGCCGGCCCTCCCGCTCCGCTGACCGGGCCCGCTCCGCTCGCCCGCGTCCTCCGCCCGAGCGCGCGCCCGCCGCTCCCCGCGCCAATGCCGCCGCTCCTCAACTCTCTGCCGGCACCGCCCTCCACGACCACCAAGCTCCGCTGCCGCCGATCCACGGGCTGCGCCTCCCCATCTCCAATCTCCTCCGCGACCATCTCCTCCGCCGCACGATGCCCCACCAGATCCAGCGCCCTCCATCTCCGGCGACCATCCCCTTCCACTCTGGTGCCAGCTCCGGCGTGCCTCGGTTCCCATGCCACCGAACCCTAGATCTGGGCGAGGTGAAATCCTCCAATTCTTTTTCCTGTAATTTTTCAAGCCCTGTTCAACATGCCATAACTCCTCATCCGTAGCTCTGTTTTGTGCGTGCCATATATCAAAATGTTCATCACGATGTGCTCTTCATTTTGTTCCATTGTGACCTGTTTGTTTGAGTCCATCTTGATGCCGAAATGACTGATGCAAGAGTGCTATAAAATGTTAGGTGCTAATTCTTAGCAGAGTATGAGCATTTGTCATTTTTGCTACATTTGTTGTGTGCTGAATATGGACTTGAGCTCTACATGTGTTTTGGGCTATGCCATGCCATCTTTACATGGGTGTATGCCATGTATTTTTTGATCAATGTGGTGACTAGCACAAGCATACTAAGTCCTTTCCCTGCTGTTATTTTTATGCCATGTATTCATGTTCCTACAGTGAGATCCATGCTTCTTTTGAGTATGTTCAGTAAGGATGATTTGGGCATATGGTTGTGCTCTATCCATCCATGCCCCTGTTTGCATTTATGGAGTGCCCTAGCATGACTTAATCTTGCTCTACTTTTGCTATAAAATGTTCCTGGCAGATTGTTTACATGTTAATCAATTTTTCCATGGTTGTTGTAGTTGATCCAAGCATGCTTTAAACTTGTTCTTGCCATGGTTAGCTTCTTGAACATGTCTTCTTGCTGTTGCTATGCTTAGGTTGTCATGCAAGGCTTTGTGTTGAGTGAATCAAGCTCGCAAAGAGGCCTTCATAACTCTGTTTTTGCCAAGCTCAGTTTTCTGCGAAGTCTGAATCTGTTAACGAAACTTCCTATGTTTACATGGGTGCCATCATATCTTCTGATCCTTTTTGGCTCATGGTCAGTAAGGGACTTTTGCTATATGCTTTGAGTAGATTCATGCCATGCCTTTGTTTTCTGTGATATGATCCTATAGCATGTTGTTTGCTTGCCCTAAACATGGCTTCCCGATGTTAATTCCTGGCATGTTGATATTTTCACTAAGTCTCTGATGCTAATATCTTTTGCACTCTTGCCATGCTTGTTTGAACCTGCTATTTTGTGATTTAGCCATAGATAAGTGTTTATCTTTTGTCAAGCATATTAAGTAGATCACTGCCATGTGCTTTGTTGCTATGTTGGAGTGCAGTAGCTTAGTTTCTTGTTGCATTCGATATGCCATTGTGCTGTTAATCGCAGAATGGTGCCATTCTTGTTTTGCTTGCCATTTGCAAACTGTGCATCCGATTCCGGTGATCTTTATATTGATTTCGACCGAAATCAACTCATCTTTCCAGCGGCACACTTGGTTTGCCAAGTTGAGGCCTGGTTCAGTCTTTCCATTCCGAAGCACGCATATGCATCACATATCATATCCCGCATGTCATGCCATGTTTTGCATCATGTTGCTTGCGCACTGCACTGTGATTGATTGTTGGTCCTTTGCTTGTGTTCTTGCTTTGGGTAGAGCCAGGAGACGAGTACGTGATCGAGGAACCCGTTGAGTACGCTTACGAGGATAAATCTTTCGTCAACTCAGAGAACTTTGCAGGCAAGATGACCATACCCTCGAAATCACTTCTATCTTTGCTTGCTAGTTGTTCGCTCTTTTGCTATGCCACGATACCTACCACTTGTTATATCATGCCTCCCATATTGCCATGACAAGCCTCTAACCCACCTTTCCTAGCAAACTGTTGTTTGGCTATGTTACCGCTTTGCTCAGCCCCTCTTATAGCGTTGCTAGTTGCAGGTGAAGATGGAGTTTGTTCCATGTTGTAACATGATTATTGTTGGAATATCATTATTATATCTTGTTTATTTTAATGCACCTATATACTTGGTAAAGGGTGGAAGGCTCGGCCTTATGCTTGGTGTTTTGTTCCACTCTAGCCGCCCTAGTTTCTGTCATACCGATGTTATGTTCCTTGATTTTGCGTTCCTTACGCGGTTGGGTTCTAATGGGAACCCCTTGATAGTTCGCCTTGAATAAAACTCCTCCAGCAAGGCGCAACCTTGGTTTTACCATTTGCCACCTAAGCCTTTTTCCCTTGGGTTCCGCGGACTCAAGGGTCATTTTTATTTTAAACCCCCCTCCCCCCCGGGGCCAGTGCTCCTCTGAGTGTTGGTCCGAACCGACTAGACTGCGGGGCCACCTCAGGGCAACTTGAGATTTGGTTTTACTCGCAGGATGTCTCATCCGGTGTGCCCTGAGAACGAGATACGTGCGACTCCTATCAGGATTTGTCGGCACATCAGGCGGCTTTGCTGGTACCATTGTCGAGATGTCTTGTAATCGGGATTCCGAGTCTGATCGGGTCTTCCTGGGAGAAGGAATATCCTTCGTTGACCATGAGAGCTTGTGATGGGCTAAGTTGGGACACCCCTGCAGGGTTTTGAACTTTTGAAAGTCGTGCCCTCGGTTATGGGAAGATGGGAATTTGTTAATATCCGGTTGTAGAAAACTTGAAACTTAACTTAATTAAAAAGAATCAATCGCGTTTCTAGCCGTGATGGTCTCTTTTCGGCGGTGTTCGGGAAGAGAACACGGTTTCATGTTATGCTTGAACGTAAGTAGTTTCAGGATCACTTCTTGATCTTTATAGCTTCTCGACTATGCTTTGCTTCTCTTCTCGCTCTCATTTGCGTAAGTTAGCCACCATATATGCTAGTGCTTTCAACAGCTCCACCTCACTACCTTTCCTACCTTAAGCTTAAATAGTCTTGATCGCGAGGGTGTGAGATTGCTGAGTCCCCGTGACTCACAGATTACTTCCAAAACCAGATGCAGATGTCGATGATGCCAGTGCAAGGGACGCGACCGAACTCAAGTGGGAGTTCGACGAGGATTCGGAACGTTACTATGTGTCTTTTCCGAATGATCAGTATAGGAGCCCAGTTGGGGCGATCGGGGATCTATGCTTTGGGGGTTGTCTTTATTTATGTTGGTTCCGTAGTAGGACCTTGAGTGTATTCTGTATGATGTAATGCTATATTTATGTATTGTGTGAAGTGTTGATTGTAAGCCAACTCTTTATCCTTTTCTTATTCAACACATGGGATGTGTAAAGATTACCCCTCTTGAGACATGCCTACTATGCGGTTATGCCTCTAAGTCGTTCTCTGACACGTGGGAGATATAACCGCATCGTGGGTGTTACACCTTTTGATCGGCGCAACACCAAAGCCACTGGGGGCTATAGGATCGTATTCGAATCTTAGCTTAACCCCTTTGGTCCGGTTTACTGATCGTATTCGAATAAGAAGCCTCCAGGTTTTATTTAAATATTTTGATTTACATTGTCTGAAGCCTAGTGTTTTTGTCTTGCTGTTTTTTCTCATCTCAAATCTAACTGTCAGTATGGTTTCAAATTAAACCGGATCGGTTATTGGACAATGAGTTGCCAAGGCATAACAATCATCAAGACATGGAAGTATTGACTTCTACAAAAGATTGGGTTATCAACCTCTTCATCCGGGTCATGTAAACCGGAAGTCCAGATTCAAAGAACACAGGTACGACAGTGTCATTCATGAACAGGTTTCTCTGTGTTTTTCGTTAATCAAAGGTTTTTTCAGCCTTGTTTATCTTACATCTGGTTCTGTTTTTTCAACTATTATAATTTCATGGTCATATATCGGGTGTTTTTGACCCGTCCGGTGCTAAACCGCCAGGGCAGTTTTTCCATCTTTTACAGGAACAGAGTTAAAACATTACAGATGTAACCACAGATGTAACACATATATTGACATAATGGGTAAAGAGTCGTATGCAACATCTTATGCACGATGGCATAGGCAAAATATGCAGTTTTCAAACTAACCTATTAAAAGGCTTTGAGAGCCCAAAAGGTTCGACTATTTTTTTCTCTCCTAAGAAGGTATTAAGCTAAAAGCTGGATTGTTCAGATGGTTATGACTCCCCCCTGGCCGGCTCACCTCCCTCCACTGGTTGGAAGCTGGGATTGGACCGGTCAAAGCCGTTCAGGGCAATGAACTCAGCCTCATCGTCAATTAGGCCGACCGGGTCAATTTCCGGGGCAAAAGTGTGTTGGCGAACCGGCGGGATAAGATCCGTCACTTTATAAGAGGGAGTTGCTATCTTCTTATTCTCCATATCAAAACCCGGCTGATATTTGTTGATGTTGGTCTCTTCTTGTAACACCCTCGATGCGACTATATCTCGCACGTGTCAAGGCACGACTAAGAGGCATAATCGCATTGAAGGCATATGTCGCAAGTTAGGCAATCTTCACAACATCCCATGTAATATAATTAATAAAAGGGGAGATAACATAGTTGGCTTACACTCGCCACGTCAATCAAGTACATAAATAGCATTACATCATTCAAACACTCATGGCCCAACTACGGCGCCAAAATAAAAGATAACCCAACATGCGACACGGTCCCGATCACCCCCAACTGGGCACCACTACTGATCATCAGGGAAAGACACGTAGTATCACTGAGAGTCCTCGTCGAACTCCCACTTGAGCTCAAGCGCGTCACCTGGAGTGGAATCATCAGGCCCTGCATCTTGTTTGGAAGTAATCTGTGAGCCACAGGGACTCAGCAATCTCGCACCCTCGCGATCAAGACTATTTAAGCTTAATAGGCAAGGCAAGGTAAATATGTGGAGCTGCAGCAAGCGACTAGCATATATGGTGGCTATCCTATTCGCAAAAGAGAGCGAGAAGAGGAGGCAAAGCGCGAGTGAGAAACTAGAGAGCAACCTGCGCAAGCATTACTCCAACACCGTGTTCACTTCCCGGACTCCGCCGAGAAGAGACCATCACGGTAACTCACACGGTTGATTCATTTTAATTAAATTAAGGTTCAAGTTATCTACAACCGGACATTAACAAATTCCCATCTGCCCATAACCGCGGGCACGACTTTCAAAAGTTCAAATCCCTGCAGGGGAGTCCCAACTTAGCCCATGACAAGCACTCACGGTCAACGAAGGAATAGACCTCCTCCCGAGACGTTCCAATCAGACTCGGTATCCCGGTTCTTCAAGACAACTCCGACAATGGTAAAACAAGTCTAGCAACATCACCCACTGTGCCGACAAATCCCGATAGGAGCTGCACATATCTCGTTCTCAGGGCACACCGGATAAGCTAAGCGTACGGGAGCCAACGTAACCCAAGTTGCCAAGGGACGGCCCCGCACGGTGCTCTTGGTTGGACCAACGCTCGGAGGAGCATTGGCCCGGGGGGTGGGGTTTAAAATAAGATGACCCTTGAGTCCGCGAAACCCAAGGGAAAAGGCTAGGTGGCAAATGGTAAAACCAAGGTTGGGCATTGCTGGAGGAGTTTTATTCAAGGCGGACTGTCAAGGGGTTCCCATTATAACCCAACCGCGTAAGGAACGCAAAATCCAGGAACATAACACCGATATGACGGAAACTAGGGCGGCAAGAGTGGAACAAAACACTAGGCGAGAGGCCGAGCCTTCCACCCTTTACCAAGTATATAGATGCATTAAGATAACATGGCAATATAATGATATCCCAACAAGTAAATAATGTTCCAACAAGGAACGGTCTCCAATCTTCACCTGCAACTAGCAACGCTATAAGAGGGGCTGAGCAAAGCGGTAACATAGCCAATCAACGGTATGCTAGGACATGGTGGGTTAGAGGTTTGACATGGCAATTTGGGAGGCTTGAAAGCAAGTGGTAGGCATCGTAGCATAGGCATGTCAAAAGAGCGAGCATCTAGCAAAGCAAAGATAGTAGTGATTTCGAGGGTATGATCATCTTGCCTGCAAAGTTGTCAGAGTTGACTGGATCCTCGAAAGCAAACTCAACGGGCTCATCGTTAGCGAACTTGTCTCCCGGCTCTACCCAAACAATACAAACAAGCAAACGCAACACAATCAACCACGTGCAAAGCTCAAACAATATGATGCGATGATGGTATGCTATGCGGGATGCGATGCGGGATGCAATATGTGATGCATATGCAAGATTTGACAAGGGGTGCATGAACCTGGCCTCAACATGGGAATCCAAGTGTGCCACTGGAAAGATGATATGAAATCGCTTGAAAACGATATAAAGATCACCGGAATCGGAGTTACGGTTTGGAAATGGCAAGCAATTCAAATATGACCACGTTCTGCGATTTACAGCAAGTAGCCATCTAAATGCAACAAGATGAACATGCTACAGCACTTAAACATGGCATAAAAATACATGGCAGGGATGCATTCAAGAATCTTAACAAAAGTCTAGCACTGAGCTACGGCCAATTCATCCATTAACAGGTTCAAACAAGCATGGCAAAAATGCATATGACAAACATATTTTAGACTTAGTGAAATTAACACTTGTCTGGAATCTCAGATCAGATAGCACTCTTTGGAGCATGAAAACTATATGCTACAGGACATGAACATGGCAAAGTAAATCATGGCATGGCGCTACTCAAAGAGCTTAACAAAAGTCCCTTAGTGACCTTGAGCCGAAAGGGATCAGAAAATACAATTGCAAGCATGTGAACATGGCAAATGCATAATCAGATCACAGACTTAGTGAAAAACTGGAACATGCAAATCAGATATCAAGTAGGCATGTTTACGAGCTCGATGCACTCACTACAGAGCATGTCATGACAAGCTAAGCCTACACCCATCAAGAATACACAAAATTGAAGCTAGACATGGCAAGAACAATAGCATAGCATGCACGGATCAACTACAACATCCTCGGCAAAATCGCTAACAAGTAGACAATCTGCCCAGATTCACGAAATGACAAAGTAGAGCTCGATTGACTCAAGCTAGGGTGCTCCATAATTGCAAACAAAGACATGGATGGATAGAGAACTACAAGGTTAACAAAACATCCTTACTGATCATTCTCAAAAGAGGCACGGATCACTAGGAAACAACATGAACATATGGCCATATGAGATAAACAGGTCAAGGACTTAGTGGAAAGGCTAAGTCCCTGAAATCAGCATTACCAAGTGCCTCACTTTGCAAGCTTGTGCTAGTCACCACACACATCACAAAAATACATGGGTTGCACCTCTGGAAAGATGGCAAAACCTTTAACAAAACACATGTAGGGCTCATGGGCATATCATGCACACATTAATCATGGCAAAAATGACAAATATCTAAATGGAGCAGCAGATCTGACAATTATCTCAAGTAGCACTGTTCTAACAGCATTTCGGGCACCAGGATGTACTCAAATGAAAATTATGCAATGAGAAGAAATGATGTACTCTCTTAGATGAACATTTTGATATGCTATATGCTCAAAACGGAGTTACGGATGAGGAGATACAACATGATGAAAAGTGCAAAATAGCTAGGGTTTCGGGGGTAAAAGTCAAACCTGAGATTTGGATCTAGATCTAGCCGGCACGGATCCTGAGGATCGTCGGGGCACTGTTCACCGACGGGGAGGGAGCTCGCCGGAGCACGACGAGGAGGCGGGGGCCGGCGTGGGCGCGGCCGGCGACGAGGCTGGGCGACGGCGAGGTTCGAGCGGCGCGGCGCTGGCGATGGCCGCGGCGGCGAGGTGCGGTGGCGCAAACTTGAGGAGGCGGTGACCGGCGAAGCGGACCGCAGCGACGTGGCGGCGCCGGCCGGCGAGGCAGCTCGGCCGCGAGGACGAAGAGGCGCGGGGCGGCGACTGGCGGCTGGGCCGCGGGGGCCCAACGTGGGCTGGGTGGGCTGCGCGGGGTGAGGCGGCGATGTGAGGCTCAGGCGATGACGCGGCGCGTCAGGAGTGGTCGGCCGCGGGGGCGGACATGTCCGTCCGATGCGGTTTCGTCCGGCGGCGGCGGGGTAGGTGGATCTAGGGTTTCGGGGGAAGAAGAACCCGTGGATAATGGAGGAGGACCTATTTATAGGCATAGAGGGAGCTAGGAGAGTCCAAAAGAGGTGCGGTTTTACGCCACGCGATCATGATCAAAGGCTCTAGATGATGGAGAACGTTTTGGTGGGTTTTGGGCCAACTTGGAGGGGTGTTGGGCTGCAAGACACACGAGGCCTTTTCGGTCCCTCGGTTAACCGTTGGAGTACCAAACGAAGTCCAAATGGTACGAAACTTGACAGGCGGTCTACCGGTAGTAAACCAAGGCCGCTTGGTAAGTCTCAGTACAATCCGGAAATGTTTAATCCTCACACATGAAAGAAAGGTAGAAATGACCACCGGAGGAGAACGAAGCGCCGGAATGCAAAACGGACAACGGGGAAAATGCTCGGATGCATGAGATGAACACATATGCAAATGCAATGCACATGATGACATGATATGAGATGCATGACAATGACAACAACACACGGATACAAAGACCTGAACCCGAGAAAATAAAATAACTTAAGGCCGGAAACGGCAAGAGTTGGAGTACATATTGGGTAAGTTACATCCGGGGTGTTACACTTCTCCAAGAATGGAAGATTGAGGACGAACTCCCCTCACACAGGCAATGAAGTCATCTTGCTCAAATGGAGTCCCGTCTTCCTTCACGGTAGGGTACCCCTTAGCCACATCCACTGGGTCTAGATCTGGCACCCAAGACTTGGAGCGGCTCAGGGTAGTCAGGGCTCTAGCTCTGGCACAGGATCATTTGACCTCTTGAAACCTGGCGGGTAAGATCGATAACTTCTTCAAAATGTCACTCAACCGGTTGGGTCCTTGGTTGGGAGGGGAGATAGTAGCAAGTGCTCGTTGAGCGCCAGTATACAATTGCTCCACGAAAGTATAAACCTCCTTCAGTTTTGTCACACTGTCTTGGCTCAGATTTTTGCTTCATGGACATGCGAGTGTTTTAACAAAGGCTCAGCAGGCGGCTTATATTCCTGGTCAAAATAAGGTATAAGTGATTAATACAAATCACTTACCGAAGATGGCGGAGACCATTTGAGACACATGGTTTTTTAAGCCAGTGAGATCCGTGGTAACCTCCTCAAGAGCCGCCTCAGCTGTCTCAGCGCATTGTATCAGCAGCGTCTTTTCTTTGGCCTAGGATTTCTTTTTTGCAGCTAAGCTGGTCTTCAATTTCTCATATTCAGGGAGGCTCAATTGGAGTTTAGAGTCAGTGGTCTTTATCTCTGTCTTCTGCTCCGCCAACCGGGTATTGGCATCCGTCAATTGAGAGACCAACTCAGATAAGGCGTTCTACAAAAAAATTCATAGGTGTGTCAAGATTTAAACTAAAAGTTATAAGGGTTAAAGTCTCAAGTACTTTACACTACAATACCACTTGACACTTGGGGGCTAATGTCTGCCAAAGAAATTTTTTATGACTTTTATATATTTCAAGTCCCAAGGGTTTTATAAAGTAACAACGCTTGGCACTTGGGGGCTAATGCATAATATTCAGAAAGTTTTTCAAGATTGAGCCGGATCACAATACTTATTGGGACTAGTAAAAGATAGTTATGCAATTAAGTACCGGTTCATTTATGATAAATTGAGCCGACCCTTGGGGACCACAGATCATTCAAGTTCATCATCTGAAGACTTGGGGGCCGGCAGAGTATAAGTAAACCGGAGAACATACCTCATATTTTAGCTGCAATTGTTTGACCATCTCGATTTCCAAGTCACGACTGGAGTGCACATGACTGAGATAGCCATACAGTAGATCATTCACATTGAGGTGAGCATAATGGGAGATATCAAACCGCACTTTCTGCTTCTCTAAAGCTTCTTGCTTAGCAGTATGCCGGGCTAATATAGTAGGGGGTCCCTGGTTCAACAAAACGGCTACTGGTAATCAAAACGTCGGTATCAGAAGTTGTTGGCGGGTTAGCTGAGCTAGATGGTTTAGTAATGGTAGGATTAAGGGTGGCCTCATCAGCTGATAGCTCAGGAGGGTCCAATTGAGTATGAACAGTCGGGTCTTCGGGTGCTTCAGCTTGAGAGGGAGTTGGCATGGCCGTCTCAGGTGCAGGAACTTTCGGGTCTTCTGTCGGCTTAATCACCTTGGCCTTCTTGAATTTGGCTTGACCACTAAGAAATATTTTATGAGACAGTTAGTGTAATGATGGATTTTTAAAGATACAGAGGAAATATGATTTTTTCTTACCTAGGGGCAGTCTTGAAAGCCGGAAATTGAGTCTGAGATGAGTCGCCAGAAGAGCGAGAAACCTCCTGCAAAAGTAAAATAAAGTTAACGCATAAGAGGAAATAGATTCACGGATAAAAACAAAGGACAAAGGTGAAAGAAACCTCATTCTGGCGTTTTCGAGGAGTTTTTTGTATGTTAGAAGGTGGTTCATCATCATCATTAGTCCGGGCCTGACGGCGGCTCTCATGTTGCTGTTTTTTCAAAAGAAAATGAGGGTCCAGATAAGCCAAAGGGTGCAAAAATCTTACTTTCCGGGTTACCAGTCGAAGTTTCTGTCTTGGTGAAGGGGCTGAGTCGGAGGAAATAGTTACCTCTTCTTCCACGGCCTGGCTGGCCGCCGTGTCATCCTAGCAATAGTCAGTGTCAATAATGTAGTTAAAAAACTAGCCAAGGGAGTCAAGGGCTACCTCCGGCTCAGAAGCATCATCCAGGTGGAATAAGTCAGATGGAGTCTTCTTCTTCTTGGGCTTCCGGGTCATTCTCCTGGCGGCTATGGTCGCGGCTCTAGCCTTCTTGGCAGCTTGAAGTCAGATTTGGCCTGTAAACAAATAAAAAGGTTGAAAGGTCATGCAAGTACTTAAAACTACTGAGGAAAACACAAAAAGAGAGAGGTCAGGGGTTTTCACCTCTAGGGCCGGGTTAAGTTTGCAGAAGGGATTTGACCCAACCTTACTGCAGTCCTTGTATTTGCCATTCACGAGGATGGTTGACATTGCAACAACGTCTTCTTCAGTCAATTGAGCAGAGATATAACGCAGAGAGTCATTGGGGCCTCCGCCATACTCATACATTAACTTGGATCGGCGGCTTAGAGGGATGACCCGCCATGCGACCCAATAACGGGTCAGGTCAACTCTAGTTAAGCCGTTCCCCAATAAAGCTTGAATCCTATTAATAGATGGAATAAGCTTCTTGCATTCAGCAGCGGTAAGCTTATCAGGGAGCACAAACTTGGAATCCAGATGCTCCGCGCGATAACCCGGCAGTGGTTTTTCATCGGCTGGTGACGTATCTTGGCAGTAGAACCAGGTCTGATTCCAATCTTTGGGATGGCTCGGTAAGACTATTAAGGGAAAGGCGGCGCCTTGTCGGTGCTGAATTGAGATTCCACCAAGCTCCAAACTAAGGCCGTTGGTGCATTCATCTGAAGAGTTCCACAGTCAGTTCTTTTTAAAGATATACCTCACAAAGAACTTGAAAATTGCAGATATTGGAGATAGAGTTGGGTCCAATGTCTTGTGGGCGAAGCTTGAAAAAAATGCAGAACGTCTTGGAAGAACTTTGAGCCGGGTGGAGAGAAGCCCCGGTTCATGTGATCAGTGAAAATGATAACTTCACCGTCTTTGGGCTGAGGCCGTTCTTCGTCCAGGTCAGGTGCACGATAAGACATAACATTTTTCTCTGGCAAAAATCCTATGGTGACAAATTGCTTCATGGTATCCTCAGTAACTGCGGAAGGGACCCAGTTGCAGACAGTTGGTGCTTTTGACGGCATGATGAAAGAGCAATCTAAAAAGAAAGTAATTTGCCGATTCAATTTATTGATGAAATTACAGGTTCATGATACAGATGAATAATGGTGGCATAAATAAGGGCTAATTACATATAAAGGAAAAATAAGCCGGAGTCATAAGCCGACATGACTAAAAAGTATTCGAAGGTTGCCAGAAACAGAATTGGCTAAGTGTTGACACAAACAAGTTTGTCAAGCTGTCATTATTATTTTGGATCAAATGGCCGTTCAGAAAAGAAAATATTCTAGACCTAAAAATCTGGCACAGATGAGTTCGTGAGTTATAATGAGGCCTCTATACAGGAAAAAGGGATCTACGAGTATCAAAAATGGACGCAAAACAACTACCGCATAAGTTCTACATTTCTTCTAGATCAAAAGAGGGTACGGAGAAGAAACTACGAGAAGGACTGTGATGAACGGCAAAGAACACCAACGAACTCGCAACCCTAATACAGATCTAAGTGCGCGGAAAAGGACGAACTTACGAATGCAGATCTACTGCGAAGAGTCGGCGCGGTTCTCTGGACGAGCTCAGGGTGATGCAACGGCTGACGTTGACGGCAATCGTGAGCGCTACGGCGGCGGCGGAGCTCAAGAGGTAGATTGGTTGCGAGAGGAAGAAGAGAAAGAGAGGGAAGAATGAGGAAAGACTTGGTCGTGCTTATTTATAAGGGGATAAGTGAACAGGCAGGCGTGAAAATTGAGGAAGACCAAAATAATGATTATCCAGCTAAATGGACATTAAAAGATAAAGATCCGTTGAAGATGATGTCATAGTAGGCTTTCATGTTTTTCGAAGATGACGTCATGGAGGGTTACAGATTTTTTTTACAGAGAGAGGAAAATGGATTTCGTCTAAGTGTTGAAGATTGACAAAGAACAAACTTCAAGTCCACCTGGGGCCTAATGTTGGGGATAGCTACCAGGTATGACCCGCCCAGGAGGGGTCGGGTCAACCCTAATGTCGGGTTGTTAAGAGAAGCCCAGTAATATTCAAGGTGATAGTTTATTAAGAATTGTAGATGGCCTAAGCCCAGAGGCGCCTTAAAGCCCAATATTGTAAACTGCCATATGTAACGAAAGACTTGTAAAGAAAGGCATATACAAGAAGTCACCGAGCCGGACACGTTTTATGAGTCGGCCGAGACTCTGTAGGCCGCCAGTATAAACCTCTCGTATCCTTTGTCCCGATTAACCCCTTTAAGCTTCCTAGTTGCGATGGCCCTACAACTAAGTCCTTTCGCTAGGACATCTGTCAGGACAATTCCGTGACACTTTTCCTGTTAAATTATGTTGCTATGTTGACTTGTTGCCACGACTGGATCCATGCATATTTTGTTGAAGTTCAGTAAGAGTGTTTTGAAGATATGGTTATGCTCTATCCATTCACGCCTCTGGTTGTAATTATGGGGTAGTTTAGCTTGTCATTAACATGCTCTACTTTTGCTAAATATTGTTGCTGGCAGTTTGTTAACAGGAAGTTCCTTTTTGCCATGTGTTTTTCTAGTGATCCATGCACCCTATGAATGTGAACTTGCCATGTTTAGCTTCATAAATGTGTCTTCTTACTGTTGGTTACCTTGTGATGCCATGAAATCTTTTTTGGTGAGTGCCATGAGCTTGCAAAGTAAGTATCGTGAATCTGTTTCTGTAAGGCCATGTTTTTCTACTAAGTATGAACCTGTTCATATCACTTGCCATGTTTGCATTGATGCTACCATCTTTTCTGTGCATCTTTGGCTTAATTTCAGTAAGGGAGTTTTGTTCTTTACCTTTAGTACTAGCATGCAATGCTTTTGTTTGCCATGTTATGATCCCATAGAATGTTGTTTGCCAGCTCTAAACATTGCTACCTGATGCTGTTTATGCCATGTTTAGTATTTTCACTAAGTCTGTGAGACTGTTGTCATTTGCATTGTTGCCATGCTGGTTTAGACTTGTTCTAGTGAGTTCTAGCAGGAGCCGATTGTTCATGATTTGTAGAGCTTCACTTGTACTGCACTGCCATATGCTTTGTTGCTATGTTGGAGTGTTGTAGCATAGTTTCATGATGAATCTTAAGTGCTATGATGCTGTTAAGCGCAGTTTTGCATCGTTCTTGCTTTGCTCGTCATTTTCAAACCGTGCATCCGTTTCTGGTGATCTTTATGTGGATTTCGACCGAAATCACTCAATCTTTCCAGTGGCATGCTTGGTTTTCCAAGTTAATGCCATGGTCATCCTTTCCTTTCGGAGTACCCATATGCATTGCACATCATATCTTGAATTCCATGCCATGTCCTGCATCATGTTGCTTGTGCATTGCACCGTGATTGATTGTGTTCCGTTGCCTGTGTTTTTGCCTTGGGTAGAGCCGGGAGATGAGTTCGTGAATGAGGATCCTGTTGAGTACGTTTACGAGGAGCAAGCTTTCGACAACCCTGTGAACTTTGCAGGCAAGATGATCATTACACCCGATATCACTTTCTATCTTTGCTTGCCAGTTGTTCGATTCTATCGCTATGTCGCGCTACCTACCACTTGTTTATCGCCTCCCATATTGCCATGTCAATCCTCTAACCCACCTTCCTAGCAAACCGTTGTTTGGCTATGTTACCGCTTTTGCTCAGCCCCTTTTATAGTGTTGCTAGTTGTAGGTGCCTTGCAGGTTGTTCCATGTGGGAACATGGTTATGTTGGGATATCACAATATCACTTATTTAATTAATGCATCTATATAGTTGGCAAAGGGTGTAAGGCTTGGCCTTTTGCTCGATGTTTTGTTCCACTTTTGCCGCCCTAGTTTCCGTTATACCGGTGTTATGTTCCTTGATTATGCGTTCCTTACGTAGTTGGGGTTATGGGACCCCCTTGACAGTTTGCTTTGAATAAAACTCCTCCAGCAAGGCCCAACATTGGTTTTACCATTTGCCTAATAACAACTAAAATTTTCCTAGGGAGTAATTAACCCCCCGGGCCAGTGCTCCTCTGAGTGTTGGTTCGAACCGGGCAGCCTGCGGGGCCACCTCGGGGAAACTCAAGGGTTGGTTTTACTCATAGCTTGTCCCATCCGGTGTGCCTTGAGAACGAGATACATGCGACTCCTATTAGGATTTGTCGGCACATCGGGCGGTCTTGCTGGTCTTGTTTTACCATTGTCGAAATGTCTTGTAACCGGGATTTCGAGACTGATTCGGTTATTCTAGAAGAAGGAATATCTTTCATTGATCATGAGAGCTTGTGATGGGATAAGTTGGGGCACCCCTGCAGCGTATAAACTTTCAAGATTCGTGCCCACGGTTATGTGGCAGATGGGAATTTGTTAATATACGGTTGTAGAGCACTTGACACTTGACTTAATTAAAATGCATCAACCGCGTGTGTAACCGTGATGGTCTCTTTTCGACGGTGTTCAGGAAGCGAACACAGTTGGGTTATGTATGAATGTCACTAGTTCAGGATCACTTCTTGATCACTTCTAGTTTCACGACCGTTGCGTAGTTTCTCATCTTACTCTTGTACTCGTATGTTAGACACCATATTTGCTTAGTGCTTGCTGCAACTCCACCTCATAACCACATCCTACCCATAAGCTTAAATAGTCTTGATCTCGTGGGTTTTGAGATTGCTAAGTCCTCGTGACTCACATATAATACCAAAACAGTTACAGGTGCCGATGATACTAGTGCAGGTGATGCAACCGAGCGCAAGTGGGAGTTCGACGAAGACCTTGGCCGTTACTATGTTTCGTTTTCGGATGATTAGTAGTGGTGCCCAGTTGGGACCATCGGGTTTTAGCAATTGGGGTTGTCTTCTTTTCATTTGGATTCGTCCGTAGTCGGACTTTGTGTGTACTCTGAATGATGTATGAATTATTTGATCATTGTGTGACGTGGAGATTGTAAGCCAACTATTTATTTATCCGTGTTCTTGTACATGGGATTGTGTGAAGATGACCCTTCTTGCGACAAAACCAAAATGTGGTTATGCCTCTAAGTCGTGCCTCGACACGTGGGAGATATAGCCGCATCTTTGGCGTTACATGGGCGAAGGCCAGTCATTCGTATAATACGGAGTAAGTCGCAAAAGATTTGTAGCAAGTTGCCGGATCGCCAACCAGCTCTTGTCGTATCATTACAGTAAGTTTTTGGCTTTCTCTACTTAGGTGTTTGACCAGGCGGACCAGAAACACAACCGCAGTAGTTCTCCCTTTACTACCTTAGTCGAACGAGTGGAATGTAAGGTGGTAATCACAGGAGCCGGGCAACCCAACTATTGACCAAAGACATGATTCGGAGCTGATGCATATAATGCAATATTCGGGATGCCGAAGTATACTCTAGAAGTGTTTGGACTTTTGAAAATATGTGTGGCCGAAGAGAGCCCCCGGCATTTAAGCCCTACCAAAGTATATGTGGCCATTGAAGCAAAGAGGAAATATGGATTATGAAGCAAACCAACAACAAATAGGGGTTGGCAGAAAAAACTGTTTCCATTATAATCTGTTTGATACGTCAAAGCGTGTTATTACAAATAATGTTGTAAACATCAAGGCTATTTTACATGCTGAGAATTTATAAACAAGGGGAAGCTATATACAGGGCCTAAAAAGAAAAGGTATTCTTAAAGATCCCATTGACACCCTGTCGCACGTCTACGCCGCTGTCGCCTTGGTGCAAGATCCTTTGAGAGGAGAAATCGATGATCGTTTATATAAAATAGGCTTGATGAAAGAGCCCTTGTACGACCATAAGGTTTTAATGAACCTGTAATATAAGGAAAAAAAAGGAAGGAAAAAGGGTTGAGGTCCAAATAGGATCGAGCCGCGCTATAGACCTTGTCTGGAGTGTACCTTCGTCGTTGCCCAAGGTATTTTAAGTGCATAGTTATGCACGCGTGGTACATATGCCGCGGTTAGATGGGGCGATCGACGAAGACCAAACTACTAGTCCAGCTCTGGATCCACCGAGCTGTCGTTCTGCAGAGTAGGCCAGACTTGTTTAACAGTGTCCAGGAGCTTGATGGCCGATGAAGTGTTTGGCTTGATGAGGCCGCTCTGTACCTCAGCTGCAAGGGCTGCGGTATGCTCCTCAGTATAGAGGGAGGGCTCCATGTTTCCATTGACTGTGATAACACCGTGTTGTCCGGGCATCTTGAGCTTTAAGTAAGCATAGTGCGGGACTGCATTGAAGCGGGCGAAGGCAGTGCGTCCGAGCAGTGTGTGATAACCACTGCGAAAGGGGAGAATGTCGAAGATCAAGTCTTCACTTCAGAAGTTATCCGGTGAACCGAAGACTATTTCTAATGTTAATGAACTTGTGCAGCGGGACTCTACGATGGGTTTCACTCCTTTAAAGGAGGTGTTACTAGGCTTGATTCTTGACGTGTTAATGCCCATTTTACGCACAGTGTCTTGATAAATCAGGTTAAGACTGCTGCCGCCGTCCATAAGGACTCGAGTAAGATGCTATCCATCAATGCTTGGATCGAGGACCAGGGTTGTCGAACCTCCATGACGGATACTGTTCAGGTGGTCCCTGTGATTGAAGGTGATCGGACAAGCCGACCATGTGTTGAATTTTGGGGCGATAGGCTCTACGGCGTAGACGTCCCTTAATGCGCGCTTGCACTCCTTCTTGGGGATATGAGTGACATATATCATATTCACTGTTTTTACCTCAGGGGGAAATTTCTTATGTCCCCCCGTGTTTGGTGGGTGGGGCTCATCATCATCCTCGCTTGGTGGCCCTTTCCCCTTATGTTCGGTATTTAGCTTACCAGCCTGTTTGAAGACCCAACAGTTTCTGTTGGAATGATTTGCAGGCTTGTCGGGGGTACCATGAATCTGGTAAGGCCCTGTTTAGATGGGTCGTCCCTGTTTCCTTTGAATGGCTTCTTCCGCTGACCGGGTTTAGAGCCGCTGAATCTAGAGTTGACCGTTGTATCTCCGGTTTCTTCCTTCTTGTTCCGATGCTTGTGCTTGTTAGGTCGCTCCCATCTGTTGCCATCCCTGGCTTAAGAGGTGCTAGGATCGCTAGTACTGTTGCTTCTATGAGATAACCAACTATCTTCTCCCATGCAGAAGTGGGTCATGAGTGCAGTAAGAGCTGCCATAGACTTCGGTTTTTCTTGACCAAGGTGTCGGGCGAGCCATTCGTCGCGGACGCTATGCTAAAAGGCCGCTAAGGCTTCTGTAACACCCTCGATGCGGCTATATCTCCCACGTGTCGAAGCGCGACTTAGAGGCATAACTGCATTGAAAGCAATGTCGCAAGTGAGGTAATCTTCACACAACCCATGTAATACATAAGGGAAAGAGATACATAGTTGGCTTACAATTGCCACTTCACACAATTACATGAAGAAAGCATTACAACATCCAGATACACACAAGGTCCGACTACGGAACCAAAATAAAAGGAGACTACCCCAAATGCTACATAGATCCCCGATCGTCCCAACTGGCCTCCACTACTGATCAACTAAAAAACGGAACAACAAAACGAACAAGGTCTTCATCGAGCTCATCCTTCAGCTAGGTTGCGTCACCTGGACGGTATCATCGGCACCTGCAAACTGGTTTTGGAAGTAACTGTGAGTCACAGGGACTCAGCAATCTCACACCCTCGCGATCAAGACTATTTAAGCTTATAGGTAGGGTAAAAAGTATGAGGTGGAGCTGCAGCAAGCGACTAGCATATATGGTGGCTAAACATACGCGAATGAGAGCGAGAAGAGAAGGCAAAAGAATGGTCGAACAACTATGATCAAGAAGTGATCCTAGAACAACCTACGTCAAACATAACTCCAACACCGTGTTCACTTCCCGGACTCTGCCAAGAAGAGACCATCATGGTAACACACGCGGTTGATGTATTTTAATTAAGATCAACTTCAGGTTTTCTACAACCGGACATTAACAAATTCCCATCTGCCCATAACCGCGGGCATGGCTTTCAAAAGTTCAAAACCCTGGAGGGGTGTCCCAACTTAGCCCATCACAAGCTCTCACGGTCAACGAAGGATATTCCTTCTCCCAAGACAATCCGATCAGACTCGGCATCTCAGTTACAAGACATCCTCGACAATGGTAAAACAAGTCCAGCAAGACCACCCGCTGTGCCGACAAATCCCGATAGGAGCTACACATATCTCGTTCTCAGGGCACATCGGATAAGCTAAGCGTACGGGAGCCAACGTAACCCAAGTTGCCAAGGGACAGCCCCGCACGGTGCTCTGGGTTGGACCAACACTTAGACAAGCACTGGCCCGGGGGTTTAAAATAAAGATGACCCTCGGGATGCGCGACTCCCAAGGGAAAAAGGCTAGGTGGCGAATGGTAAAACCAGGGTTGGCCCTTGCTGGAGGAGTTTTATTCAAAGCGAACTGTCAAGGGGTTCCCATTATAACCCAACGGTGTAAGCAACGCAAAATCCGGTAACATAACACCGATATGACGGAAACTAGGGCGGCAAGAGTGGAACAAATCACCAAGCATAAGGCCGAGCCTTCCACCCTTTACCAATTATATGGATGCATTAATTAAATAAGAGATATTGTGATATCCCAACAATAATATCCATGTTCCAACAAGGAACAAACTCCAATCTTCACCTGCAACTAACAACGCTATAAGAGGGGCTGAGCAAAGCGGTAACATAGCCAAACAACGGTTTGCTAGGAGAAGGTAGGTTAGAGGCTTGGCTCAACAATATGGGAGGCATGATAAGCAAGTGGTAGGTATCGCAACATAGGCATAGCAAAAGAGAGAGCAACTAGCAAGCAAAGATAGAAGTGATTTCGAGGGTATGGTCATCTTGCCTGAAATCCCTCAAGGAAGAAGAACGAGCCCATGAAGAAGACAAACGAACGAAGTCGAACGAATCCTCACAACACGACGTTATCGGAACCAACCCAAAGAAGCAACACCGGAAAGAAGCAAACAACATAGTAAACAACCACCACATAATCATGGCATGATGCACAATCAAGTATGATGCATGTCCGCTTTAATGAAGCATGGCATGGCAAAGTGCACAAGCAACCCTACAAATTAAGTGGAGCTCAATATGCAACTCCGTTGCATATTGATGAAACACCACGTGACTTATTTAGTTCGATCTTGTTTATGTACCCAACAATATTAAATGTTGTTAAACATGGCAAGAGGGTGAAGCATAAGAAAACTACCTATCTAGGCAAGTTTAAATGAGGCCGGAACAACAAGCAACAAGTCCGGAAAAATCCTCATGTGCATATTTTGGTTATGGTACTGTTCTGCCCTAAACACAATTTTAGAGTTGTTAAACATGCAAAGTGATGCCACCATGTTAAATTAGGCATTTTTCTACCACATTTACATATAAAGTTTATTAAGTTCGGAGCTACGGTTAATTAGTTATGAAATAAAGCATTTTAGCATGGCATAGGAGCAAATTTAACCAAACAGCATTTTAAACATTTCAAACATGGATGAAAGTTGCAAATTATTAAACTAGACAAAATTCTAAGCACTTTCATATGTAATTTATTTAGATCCGATGCACAGTTGTGAAGTTATTAAATGCATGAAACTAGGGGGGCTTTCTGTAAAATCTGCCATCTCAGGAAAATAGGCAAAATTCGCAGGAGCAGGAAAAAAACTAGCGGGCCGAAACTGGTCGGCCCACCAGGAACAGGGGTGGGGCTGGACGCGTCCTCACCATGGGCCGTGGCCCAGAACTATGGAAAGGGGAGGCCCGCAGGGGCAGCTGGTCCTGGATCTGGAGATAATGACGCGGTCAACTGGCCTCGCTGGTGCGCTCGTCGTCTCGTTCCTGAAGCGGGGACTGAGCGATGCAGGGGAGCTGGCACGGTCAATGAAGGCAGCAGCGACGCGGCAGGAGTCCTGGCGACGGCGGCGCGACGGGAACGGGAGGTGGAGCTCGCCGGGGATGGCAGGATCTGGGCGCGGGGTCCATGCATCAGGGCGGCGTGCTCCTCGTTCTCTGCAGCGACGGAGCTTGAGGTCATGGCGGTGGCGGCCTGGTTCAGAGAGAGACAGAGGTGAGAGGAGGGAGCAGGAAACGAGGGGAAGGAAAGGATCAGAGGAGGAACGGCGACGGCGTCGGCCTGCAGGCTCGCGGGAGGTCTCTACTGGTGGCTCTCGGGCGGAGGCGGCCATGGGAGGGGCTTGTGGCGGATCTCGGTGCTGGTTCATGAGCAGCAGAGAGCGAAGGTTAGAGGGGAACCGGAGAAACGGGGAGAAGGGACGCGAAGAGACGGCAAACTGCTGGCTTCGGTCGGCGCAGACGAGGTGGAGGCAGGGCATCGGGCGTAGGGCGGTGAGGACGGCCGGCTGGAGCAAGCCTGGGGAGGAGCTCGGGTAGGGGATCCAGGGGCGCGGTCTCATTGGAGCTCGAGGGAGGCAACGGATCGATGGATTGGCTATTGACTGAAATCGAGGGGAGGAGTGGAGTGCTTCGGGCTGGATGGATTGATGGGACGAAGGAATTGGGGATGGATCCCGAGAGATTTCGAGTGGGTGGTGGCGGACACGGGATGGATGGGACGGGTCCCTAGGTTTTAGGTTTGCCCACTATTTATATTGCAAAGGGATTTAGGGTAGAGGCTAACACGTCCCTACGATCGCAATCGGATGGGTGCGAATTCATAGGTTAGGGGCCCCAATTAACAGAACGAAGATGTTTTGTAGACGTTTGGGGATGATCCGGATCCAACAGTGACAACTGTCCAGTTCGGATCCGGGACAGCTCTTCGACGCACGCGAGGGGCCGATGCACTGTGGAAGGAGGGGGTTGGTAGCGGACTGTGCAGAAAGCTTTTGGGCTGAGAGAAGTGATGAGAGAGAGACCCGGAGACTGTTTCCGGACACCAAAAACGTCCCACGTTAGACCGGCTATAATGCCGCTATAGTTTAACGGTTGGGCTATCAAACGAACTCCGAATGCGATGAAACTTGACAGGCGGTCTATCTACACTATAATAAGAGCCCACGCCAACTTTCAACCCATTCCGAGAATATTTTCCGGCCACTTGTAAAATAATATTTCGGACATGCCGCGGGCGCGTGCAAGTGTGTCTGGGCTCAGGACGAACAACGGAGAGAACGAGGAAGCCGGGACGGATACAAGTTTCGAAAAACATGATGATGCAATGCACATGATGACATGGCAAGATGAAACACGCAAGCGAATGACATGGCAACGACAACGAATCACTGGAAGACACCTGGCGCAACGGCCTCGGGGTGTCACAACACTCCACCACTACGAGAGGATCTCGTCCCGAGATCTAGGATGGCACCGGAGGGAAAACGGAAGAGAAAGAGAAGAGGTAAAACTAAGTTGCTTCTTTGAGAAACGAGTGAAACCAAAGAACCTTGCGAGGTTGAGCAAATTGAAAGAAAGAAAAAAAACAAAGATGAACAAAGTTGAAAGCACTCTGTTAGAATAGAGGGACAAGGAACATCACGAGAACCCTGTAGGTTGGAAGACATGAGAAAAAGGGTTGCAATGGACAAGAAGTACATCCAAGCACTCCGGTAGAAACGAGATGCAAGACTTGATAAGATGAAAGAACTTGAGCAGAGGACACAACACTCCGGTTAAATGGATAACCAACAAAAGAACACGATCCTGACAAAAACAAGAAGATGGGTTGAAGAGAGCAACATCACAATGCCTCCGGAACAAAAGTAAGAATGGAATGGAATGAACGACGGGGAACACGATCTTGAGAGAGCACACTTACAACAAATACTAGAACGGAGTTGTTGGAAAACCAACAACGAAAAGAATAAGCTTGATATGGTCTTATGGAATACATCTCAAATAATGAGGTGACAACCTGCCACTCACGGAAAGAGATTGTATTGATAAGAATAAGGAGACGAGAAACGTATTCACCGGAAGGATAAAAGAAGAACTTGGGTCATTTATAACCACCATAAATAGCAAAATCCTTAGAGAAAGCTTTAGGTGAAATATAACCCAAGATAACTCCAACGAAGAGGTTGATGGATTTAAAATTTCTCATTCTTAACGACATGTGAATCATGAAACATGAACTCAAATTATCAAGAATGACATAATACCACCTCCAATGATACGGTAGAAAGAATTTCACTCCGGATTGCAAGATGAAGAATGCTTGAGCTCCTCTGAAAAGAATGTTGATGAATCCTTCGAGAAGGAATTAAATCCTTAATGAACCAACATGTACAGCCACCATGAAGAACTCCGGTACTAAAAGAATGATCAAACGAAAGGAAAGAGATGTTGAAAACATGAGGTGAATCCTTGCAATGATTAGATGGATCTTCATGACGAGAAAATTGAGAGAGCTTGGAATTGCGGGAAGAGAAGATGAAACAATTGAAACCGAGAATTTTGATGAGGCTCCGGAATAAGGAATTGAATTTAGTCGATGAAACAAGAATAAGAATTACATTATGCTTATCCTTCACCAATTTAAATTGATGACAATCAATGGATTCGGCAAACTACTTATTCTCGTAGAAAGGATTAAGAGAGATATAGCGCAAAAGGTCTTCAATGAACCACCGGTAGGATAGAAATAACAAATAAATTGATATGATAAACGAAAGAAGAGAATCTTGAATGATCCACCGTAAGAATTGAAAATGAACAAAGAAAAGATAAAGAAACACCGGAAAGAATTAGCAAATGAATGAAGAAGCTTGAGGGGATTTAGATACATGAGAACAAAGAGATCAAGAACTGATTAGAGGATATTTGATCGATGCACCGGTAAGATTTGGAGAATGTGAGCTGCCAGCTGAAATGAATAATATTTGAAAAGATGGCCTTCGGAGGAAAGAAATGGAAAACAACTCATGAAATGCTCCGGATGGGTGAAAAGAATTCTCACGATCAAAACAATTATGAGAGGATGGCCTCATACTACAACCACGAATCTCTGACAGAACGGATAAGATATGGAGGTAAAACTCTTCTTCGGTCTTCAAATGTTGAGAATGACGATGAGAAACACCACCATGAATTGTTGAGGCACTCCGGAATAATCAAAAGCAAAGAGGTTGAGCCAACGATGAAAATAATTTGGAAAATCTTGGAGAAAGACATTTGACTGATGTCAATTCATTCTTATGTCAAACTTTGAAATGTATTTGAAAAACTCCAGGAAAATAAGAAGAGTCGTGTAAGATCCTGGGAAAAAACTATGGGTTAGGGCGCACTCAAGAGAAAACACTATTAGAATGATTAAAAAGATAAATTGCACTGGTTGAATTAAATGGCTTGAATGAGGTAACAAACTCGAAAGATCTTGAATGAATGTTAATAAACACTAGCATCTTCTGAGATATCTTCAGCACTCCGGAACAAATGAATAGCGAGAGGTGACTGATTAAGAATTGCACCCACATGAGAAAGCATTGAAACAAGGAAAGGGTATGATCAACACCAAAAGCTTGCATTGAATCCACCGGAGAAGAAAAAGAATGAAGAATGATGTACTTGAGACTCCGTTAGCATCTTCGTGAGAATCACCGGGTATGAACATTGAAAGAAAAGAATGGAGAAAAATTCACATGAATAAAATGGACAACGAATTAGGAAATTCGAGTCAGGAGAAAGGGTGGGAGGGCGGGAAAAACAAAGGAAACTTGGGACGGATGAAACAAATAACGTTGAGAATACTTAGTGTTGGTCTTGCGGATATTGAAAATGATCGGATCCACTTGAAGAGAAACACGCCGGTTGAAAAGGATTGACATGACAATCTCGATTATCATGAAGGATTGGTATTCACATAGGAATATGAGAACACCGCTTAGGGAGGGTATGGAATCAACACTTGACATTGAAGCAACTTGAATACCACAACTCAAAACAAAACAAAGGATTGGCTTGCGAAATAAGCCGGAACAAATATATGATAGAGATTTCGTCCGAAGTTTTCGTGGTGGGGCCTACACAGGCTCGATCGTACAGCACCATCATGTACAAGGCAGTGCACATGACATACGAAGCATCCCCGAGTCAGCATAGCCAAGGACTCTTTAAGACACAACGAGACCACTGTAAAACCAACCGTGGATAGGCGGACCACTAGACATCGAACCCCAATTTCATATAATACATCTGTGGGAAAGATATCCTAAGAGCTACTTGAATTCCCACTTATAAACTCCTGAAATTTTCCGGTTATGCAATCAGGTGTTGGGGATACAGGGGAAGCATAATATCTCACCCAGAACTAACAAATCCTACATCCAGCTATATCCATCCTTCAACACATAACGAAGAAACCTTCGGAAATCGTTTACCTCAACCTTCAAAAAGAATCCGTTATACGAGTTATGGCAATACTCCCGAACTCCCACCCCAGTACTGGGTGGCGTCGAGGTTATCTCACCAACAACTGCATAAAAGAGATTTTCGATGTCGGCGAACTCAGGTATTCCAGAACTGCAACAATAAAATTGTGATGACAACACCTCAGAGCTCAACTCCCTGGGATACCGCCACAACCCCTAAATGTCAGGAGGCACCAAGAAGAATGTTCTCCTCATAAAACCATCGGAACGATTCCAAGATACCCGCGTGATCCAAAAAAAATTTAGTGAAATTTGAGCAGAGAAGAGTCAAAACTCTACGTTAGGATGTCTCACCAGAGCGACGAAGGGACTGAGGAGTAAAAAGAATTCCTAACTCTCCGATATATATAATCCTAAATGACTCAAAACATTTTTCTAGACTCAACAACGCCAGCGATTCGATCAAGCAGGGGGCTCCTAAAGTCGGGGAAGCCTTTGATTACCAACTTGTAACGCCCTCGATGCGGCTATATCTCCCACGTGTCGAAGCATGACTTAGAGGCATAACCGCATTGAAAGCAATGTCGCAAGTGATGTAATCTTCACACAACCCATGTAATACATAAGGGAAAGAGATACATAGTTGGCTTACAATCGCCACTTCACACAATTACATGCAAAGCATTACAACATCCAGATACACACAAGGTCCGGCTACGGAACCAAAATAAAAGAAGACTACCCTAAATGCTACACAGATCCCCGGTCGTCCCAACTGGGCTCCACTACTGATCAACTGAAAAACGGAACAACATAACGAACAAGGTCTTCATCGAGCTCCTCCTTGAGCTAGGTTGCGTCACCTGCACGGTATCATCGGCACCTGCAAACTGGTTTTGGAAGTAACTGTGAGTCACAAGGACTCAGCAATCTCACACCCTCGCGATCAAGACTATTTAAGCTTATAGGTAGGGTAAAAAGTATGAGGTGGAGCTGCAGCAAGCGACTAACATATATGGTGGCTAAACATACGCAAATGAGAGCGAGAAGAGAAGGCAAAAGCACGGTCAAACAACTATGATCAAGAAGTGGTCCTAGAACAACCTAAGTCAACATAACTCCAACACCGTGTTCACTTCCCGGACTCTGCCGAGAAGAGACCATCTGTCAGGACCCCGATTCCAAGTCACATCGATCTAGCCAGTAACACCTCATATCACTTTGCGGCCTCACGCACGGTATCCCACAGGTGTCGCCTTACCATGGCCCGGGACCGTTTGCGCCTTTTGGCTCACATATATGATAGTGTCGCTAGCATCCATATGATAGAGAACCCGGGCCGACATGGCTAGTCGTGAACCCAAGCGGCACAGACCTATGGAGACAGGCATACATGAATCACATTGAGCATGTCGGTCATCAGCGAGTGATTCCGGGCTATAGCACTGGGCTAATAGGACTCCGGGGAACCCGGGCTGTAGCAGGCTAGGCAGGACTCCGGATATCCCCGCGTGACATTTCCCCGAAGGGACAGACATATGAATGAAGTGAAACACATGCCGGCCAGTCAAGTGTCCTGAATAGTAGTGCTGGGCTAGCAGGACTCCGGTGAACCGGGCTGTAGCGGACTACTATGGCTCGAGGAACACTAGACTACATTTCCCCATAAGAAAGACTGCCAAGGATAAACAACTAGATTGTCGGATCCCACTCATACCAAGCATTTCAATCATACACACAATATGCCCGATATGAGTACATACAACATGGCATCACAACAAAACTCTACAACTCAAGTACTTTATTTAAAGGCTCCCGAGAGCCATACATAACATGTTCATACAGATAGGGGTCACATGACCCGACACTCAAGTCATACAATCGTACAAGCACATGCGGAAGCAACTAGTCTGAGTACAGACACTAGAAAGAAAGAAGGCTTCTCGAAGCCTGTCTATCTACATAGGGCCCTCCATGGCCAGGATCACCACCTGGGTGGCTAGTCACTCGTCGACGTCAAGGTCTACGTAGAACCCATCGGAGGGGGCGGTGTTGTCGTCTGAAAACAGTAATTAAGCAAACATGAGTACAAAGGTACTCAGCAAGTCTTACATCAGAACCTAATATACATGCTCATTCTCAAGAAGGTGGTGGGGTTATTACAGCAAGCCAGCTTTGACTCTTGGCTAAGCTATCCTACGGAACTCCACTAGTAAAATAGTTTTCGCACACGAGTCCACTACTCACCAACACAATACTCCACCGGGGATCCTCTCTCATCATCCTACGAGAGGGCCATCCTCGGTACTCACACTTATCTTGAGACTTTTAATAGTATCCATTTAACTTGTCTATGAACTGTATAGGCAACCAAGTAGTCCTTTACCGCAGACGCGGCTATTCGAATAGTTTTATACCCTGCAGGGGTGTACTTCTTCATACACACTTTCACCACTTACCGCCGTTTACACGACATGTACTCGGCAACCTTCAAGCGGAAGCCTAGCGAGGGTGTCGGCCACGGCCTACCTAAACACTTAAGTCTCTAGTCCAGGTTTATCGCCTATCCAGGTTCCATCCGCAGGGAGTCCGGCCGAGGTTTCCACTTACGGCCCCGAACGATGTGAACAGGGTTCCCGAGACACCAAACGGGTGACTCGGTACACCGTGCCATGGTGTATCTACCGCAACATAGCCCACCCCTAGGGTCAGCGCTACGCACGGTCGCCAACACATAACCTACAACACCAGAAACTATTTGCAACTCCTGGACAGAGTACTAAGGTATTTAAGAAGCCGAGAGGGTCAATTAAGGATCCCAATGCATGGTAGTAGATGAATCTTAAATCACACATACAGATCTCAGTTCTTAGGGACGGCCTCAATGAAACAACCCACCATGTACTCCTACATGGCCTCTCATCGATACCTTTACCAAAACATGTTCCACACATCCCTCACGTTACCGACATAAACATTTCACTCTAGCCCATCACCCAGATTAACCAGACCTGACACAACTCTAAGCATAGCAGGCATAGCAAAGTAGGAATCACATACATGGCTCAATCAACTCCTACACATGCTAGTGGGTTTCATCTAGTTACTGTGGCAATGACAGGTCATGCAGAGGATAAGGGTTCAACTACCATAGCACACAGCAGTTTGAAACGCGTTGTCTTAATGCAGTAAACAAGAGCAGAAGCGGGAACATGGGTTGTATCGGAATGATCAATGGGTTGCTTGCCTGTTGTAGAGGTAGTAGGGTACTGCCCTTCAGATGGATACTCGGGGTTATCCTCGGAGGCAGAACCTACGACGAAATACACACTAAATATAATCAACACATGGCAATATGCAACAATATGATGCATGCTATGACATGGCAAGATGAAAGTGTTTTGGCCTAATGCAAGCTAAAACAGAAGGGTATGAACTCATTTGAATCAAAGATTCAAATATTAGCTCATTAAACATGGCTAGTGCATTACCTTATTCTGCTTAAACAGCAGGGTTAACTTGTTTTGTCATGCATGAAACCATTATAGATGGATAGATTGAATTTTTCTGATCATTTTTCATATATAAATCTTTGCATTTGGAGCTATGGTTGATTTTCTATGATTTTTAGAAGTTTTGACTATTTTCTGGAATTTCCTATTAAAGAATAAATCCAGTAATTGAGTTAATGCGTCAGCACTGCATCACTGTGACGTCAGCGGGTCAAAGGCGCCAGCCCAGGTCAAACCTGACTGGTGGGCCCCTTCTGTCAGTCTCTCAGCTAACTAAAAGAGTTAGTTAGTGTTTAGTTAGCACTAAACTGGGTTAGTTAGGCTCTAGGCCCACATGTCCGTGAGAGAGGGTTAGTTAACGACGTCATTAACCTCTAACAGAGTGATTAGCTCTAATTTAAACTAATCTGAATTAGTTAGGAGCCGGCCCCACCTATCAGTGTCTCAGGCGGAGTCAAACTGGGGTCAAACCCCTGGTCAGCGGGGTTAATCCCGCCGGCGTTGAGTCGCCGGCGAGGCCGAGATGGCGGAGAGCTTCGGAAATTGGCCACAGGCGACCAATTCGACCGCGGTTAGGTCCTACGCGTAGCTGGGGCTCGCGCGCATCTAGTGGGGCAAGTGGGAGGAGCTGGGGTGGAGCGAGCTCGCCGGAGTCGAGCTCGTGGCGGCGGTCGGAGCTCGGCCATTCGTGGTTTTGCTGCTGCAGCGAGCTAGCGGGGAAACGGATGCACTAGCGAGGCGCTACGAGGTGCGGTGAGTGCGTTAAGCACCCACGCTTGACCAAATGGCCACCGGAGTGACGCCGACGTCGAGCTCACGCGGCGGCGCGCTACGGTGAGCAAGGGGGCGGCATCTACGGCGAGCAAACGAAGCAGAGAAGAGGGGGGATCGGTAGAGGAGCTCACGGCGGTTGCAGGACGCGTCTCAGCGGGCTCGGGGGAGGTCAGACGTCGTCGGGGCGTTGCCGGCGATCTCGGCAAACCGAGGAAGAAGAAGGCGTCGTGGATGCGCTTGGAGGCGTCCGGCGTCGCGGGAGTCGACGAGGAGGCGTGGACGATGGAGGCGGAGCTCACGGGCACGTCAGGGAGGCGAGGGGGTGGCTCTGGTGACAACTACGGTGAACGGCGGCGAGGATCGCGCTCGGCCATCGCGGGAGAGGGTGAGGGAGACGAGGGGGAGAGAGGGGAGGAGTGCAGGGAGGTGCTGGGCATCTCCGTGGCGCTCGGATGGGGACGAGGAGGCAGCAGGAGGTGGAAGCAGGAGGTGGCCGCAGGAGCACGCGCCGGCGACACGCCTCTGCCTACTGGTAGAGGTGGGTGACGACTGGCACAGGCCGGGTGGGCCGGGCCAGCACAGGTAAGGCCCAGGTGGGCTTCTCCCTCTCTCTCTTTTTCTGATTTGTTTTCTTTTTCTATTTAACTGCAACTGTTGGGCTTTATTAAAAATACTAAAACGTTTCCAAAAATCCTGAAAATAATTGTGGGCTCTGTTTAGAATATTTCCAACAGCAAACATTTATTTCCAGAATTATTTGAGCATTTAAATTATTTTATAGCATTTAAAAGCCCAAAATCAAAAAATTATGATTTAATTCAATGACCTTCTATTGATCTAGAAAATTCTGCACCAATTTTGCCAGAGGTTCTAACCCAAGTCAAAGAGGGTGAACTTTTTAGAAAGGCATTTCAGGTTCATTGAAAATAATTTTAGTAAACCCTAGTTGTTTCCAGGGGGGTGTTGGGGGTTCTGTCATCCCCATTTCAAACTTAATAGAAAATTAAACATGAGGCACACTCTAATGCTTGAACTAGCTAGGGTGGGACACCATCACGGTAACACACGCGGTTGATGTATTTTAATTAAGATCAACTTCAGGTTTTCTACAACCGGACATTAACAAATTCCCATCTGCCCATAACCGCGGGCACTGCTTTCGAAAGTTCAAAACCCTGCAGGGGTGTCCCAACTTAGCCCATCACAAGCTCTCACGGTCAACGAAGGATATTCCTTCTCCCAAGACAATCCCATCAGACTCAGCATCCCGGTTACAAGACATCCTCGACAATGATAAAACAAGTCCAGCAAGACCACCCGTTGTGCCGACAAATCCCGATAGGAGCTACACATATCTCGTTCTCAGGGCACATCGTTTAAGCTAAGCTTACGGGAGCCAACGTAAACCAAGTTGCCAAGGGACGGCCCCGCATGGTGCTCTGGGTTGGACCAACACTTAGACAAGCACTGGCCCGGGGGTTTAAAATAAAGATGACCCTCGGGATGCGTGACTCCCAAGGGAAAAAGTCTAGGTGTCGAATGGTAAAACCAAGGTTGGGCCTTGCTGGAGGAGTTTTATTCAAAGCGAACTCTCAAGGGGTTCCCATTATAACCCAACCGTGTAAGGAACGCAAAATCCGGGAACATAACACCGATATGACGGAAACTGGGGCGGCAAGAGTGGAACAAATCACCAGGCATAAGGCCGAGCCTTCCACCCTTTACCAAGTATATAGATGCATTAATTAAATAAGAGATATTGTGATATCCCAACAATAATATCCATGTTCCAACAAGGAACAAACTCCAATCTTCACCTGCAACTAACAACGCTATAAGAGGGGCTGAGCAAAGCGGTAACTTAGCCAAACAACGGTTTCTCTAGGAAAAGGTGGGTTAGAGGCTTGGCTCAACAATATGGGAGGCATGATAAGCAAGTGGTAGGTATCGCAGCATAGGCATAGCAAAAGAGCGAGCAACTAGCAAGCAAATATAGAAGTGATTTCGAGGGTATGGTCATCTTGCCTGAAATCCCGCAAGGAAGAAGAGCGGGCCCATGAAGAAGACAAACGGACAAGGTCGAACGAATCCTCACAACACGACGTTATCAGAACCAACCCGAAGAAGCAACACCGGAAAGAATCAAACAACATAGTAAACAACCACCGCATAATCATGGCATGATGCACAATCAAGTATGATGCATGTCCGCTTTAATGAAGCATGGCATGGCAAAGTGCACAAGCAACCCTACAAATTAAGTGGAGCTCAATATGCAACTCCATTGCATATTGACGAAACACCACGTGACTTATTTAGTTCGATCTTGTTTATGTACCCAACAATATTAAATGTTTTTAAACATGGCAAAGGGTGAAGCATAAGAAAACTACCTATCTAGGCAAGTTTAAATGAGGCCGGAACAACAAGCAACAAGTCCGGAAAAATCCTCATGTGCATATTTTGGTTATGGTACTGTTCTGCCCTAAACACAATTTTAGAGTTGTTAAACATGCAAAGTGATGCCACCATGTTAAACTAGGCATTTTTCTACCCCATTTACATATAAAGTTTATTAAGTTCGGAGCTACGGTTAATTAGTTATGAAATAAAGCATTTTAGCATGGCATAGGAGCAAATTTAACCAAACAGCATTTTAAACATTTCAAACATGGATGAAAGTTGCAAACTATTAAACTAGACAAAATGCTAAGCAACTTTCATATATAATTTATTTAGACCCGATGCACGGTTGTGAAGCTATTAAATGCATGAAACTAGGGGGGTTTTCTGTAAAATCTGCTATCTCAGGAAAATAGACAAAATTTGCAGGACCAGGAAAGAAACTAGCGGGCCGAAACTGGTTAGCCCAACAGGAATAGGGGTGGGGCTGGACCCGTCCTCAGCATGGGCCGTGGCCCAGAACTGTGGAAAGGGTTGGCCTACAGGGGCAGCTGGGCCTGGATCTGGGCACGGGGTCCATGCATCGGGGCGGCGTGCTCCTCGTTCTTTGCAGCGACAGAGCTTGAGGCCATGGCGGCGGCCTGGTTTAGAGAGAGACAGAGGTGAGAGGAGGGAGCAGGAAACGAGGGGAAGGAAAGGATCAGAGGAGGAACGGCGACGACGTCGGCCCGCAGGCTCGCGGGAGGTCTCTGCAGGTGGCTCTTGGGCGGAGGCTGCCATGGGAGGGGTTTGCGGCAGAGCTCGGTGCTGGTTCATGAGCAGCTGAGAGCAAAGGTTAGAGGGGAACCGGAGAAACGGGTAGAAGGGACGCGAAGAGACAGCGACCTACTGGCTTCGGTCGGCGCGGACGAGGTGGAGGCAGGGCCTTGGGCGCAAGGCGGTGAGGACGGCCGGCTGGAGCAAGCCTGGGGAGGAGCTCGGGCAGGGGATCCAGGGGCGTGGACCCATTGGAGCTTGAGGGAGGCAACGGATCGATGGATTGGCTGTTGACTGAAATCAAGGGGAGGAGTGGAGTGCTTCGGGCTGGATGGATTGATGGGACGAAGGAATTGGGGATGGATCCTAAGAGATTTCAAGTGGGTGGCGGCGGCGGACACGCGATGGATGGGACGGATCCCTAGGTTTTAGGGTTGCCCACTATTTATATTGCAAAGGGATTCAGGGTAGAGGCTAACATGTCCCTACGATCGCAATCGGATGGTCGCGAATACATAGGTTAGGGGCCCCAATTAACAGAACGAAGATGTTTTGTAGACGTTTGGGGATGATCCAGATCCAACAGTGACGACTGTCCAGTTCGGATCCGGGACAGCTCTCGGACGCGCGCGAGGGGCCGATGCACTGTGCAAGGAGGGGGTTGGTAGCGGACTGTGTAGAGAGCTTTTGGGCTGAGAGAAGAGAAGAGAGAGAGACCCGGCGACTGTTTCCAGACTCCGAAAACGTGCGATGTTAGACCAGCTATAATGTCGCTATTGTTTAACGGTTGGGCTATCAAACGAACTCCGAATGCGATGAAACTTGACAGGCGGTCTATCTACACTATAATAAGACCCCACGCCAACTTTCAACCCATTCCAAGAACATTTTCCGGCCACTTGTAAAATAATATTTCGAACATGCCGCGGGCGCGTGCAAGTGTGTCTGGGCTCAGGATGGACAACAGAAAGAATGAGGAGGCCGGGACGGATGCATGTTTCGAAAAACATGATGATGCAATGCACATGATGACATGGCAAGATGCAACACGCAAGCGAATGACATGGCAATGACAACGAATCACTGGAAGACACCTGGCGCAACGGTCTAGGGGCGTCACAGCTTCAGCGTCCGAACAATCAATGATTTGGTTCTTTTTAATTAAGAACTGAGTCTAGAGTTTGCGGGCTGAAAAATAGAGTTCTCTGGGAAGCTATTTAGCCAGTGCCATGTTGGCCCCTTTAGCTATAGGGGGAGGTATTTTATGGAATGTAGATCATCACCACGAGCCATGTGAATATGGAGAAGAAAATCTTGGATCCATACCACATGATCTGTCATTCCATCGTATGCTTCGATGTTCACGGGTTTAAACCCTTCTGGAAACTAGTGTCGCATTACCTCATCGGTAAAGCACAAAGGGTGTGCGGCGCCTTTGTATTGGGCAACGTCACAACGGATTTCGAATGACATTTGTGTTCAGTATTCAGCCCGAGTGTGGTCATGCTTATCGTGCCATGCTTGATGGTCGTCATCTCGCATTGGAGCACGCCCCCTTGATCCATAGATTGATCTAGCCTGACCGGCTCTATTGTCAAGGTCATGGCATAAGTCATATGTGTATCCCAGAGCTACTACCTCTTTGCCTCGACGGCGAGGTGGTGCGGGCTGGTGCTCGGCATAAGCAGTCGCTTTGTCTCGTCCATGTGGTGGTTGGTCTGATTCGTCAGCGTGATTATATCTTGACGGTATTGGCTCAAGGGCCTCGTCATCGAATTGTGATAGTAGCCGACGCTTTGGATAACTCTTTGTTGGGTGATGTCTACTATGCAACTTTATTCTTTTAGACACGTGTTCGGCCTCCAAGCGCAGAGTTTCATAGGACAGTAGCAATTTTCCATCAAGTGGATGACCTAAGGTTTATCAATCCGTGAGAGGTGTGGGATGAAGATGGTCTCTCTCAAACGACCCTGCAACCAAATACAAGAAATCTCTTGTGTCCCCAACACACCCAATACAATTGCAAATTGTATAGGTGCACTAGTTCGATGAAGAGATGGTGATAAAAGTGTAATATGGATGGTTGAAATATATTTTTAGAATCTAAATAAATAAAAACAGCAAGGTCGCAAATAGTAAACGGGCACAAAAATGGTATTGCAATGCTTGAAAATGAGGCCTAGGGTCTGTACTTTCACTAGTGCAACCTCTCAACAAGGCTAATATAATTGGATCATATAACCACCCCTCAAAGTGCGATGAAGAATCACTCTGAAGTTCCTATCTAGTGGAGAACATAAGAATAAATTGTTTGTAGGGTACGAAACCACCTCAAAGCTATTCTTTCTGTTCGATCTATCCTAGAGTTCGTACTAAAATAACACCAAAGCAAATTCATATTCATAATACTCAATACAACACAAAGAACTTCAAAGAGTGCCCCAAGATTTCTGCTGGAGAAACAAAGACAAGAACATGCATCAACCCCTTTGCATAGATTACCCCAATGACACCTCGAGAATCCGCGAGTTGAGTGCCAAAAGATATATCAAGTGAATCAATACGATACCCCGTTGTCACCACGAGTATTCAATTGCAAGACATATATCAAGTGTTCTCAAAGCCATAAAAGTATTCAATACAATAACAACGAAATCTCAAAGGGAAAAACTCAATTCATTACAATAAGATAGAGAGGGGAAAACAGCATATGATCCGACTATATTAATGAAGCCCGCGATACATCAAGATCCTGACATCTCAAGAACACTAGAGAGAGAGAGATTAAACACATAGCTACTGGTACAAACCCTCAACTCTAAGGGTGGACTACTCCGTCCTCGCCGTGGTGGCCGCCGGGATGATGAAGATGGCCACTGGTGATGATTCCCCCCTCCGGCAAAGTGCCGGAATGGGGTCTAGATTGGTTTTCGGTGGCTACAGAGCCTTGCGGCGGCGGAACTGATCTAGGTTAACCTCGAGGTTTTCTGGAATTTGGGGGAATTTATAGGGTAAAGAGGGTTGCGGGAGGCCACCGAGGTGGGCACAACCCACCTGGGCGCGCCTGGCGCGCCCTGGTGGGTTGTGCCCCCCTCGAGTCACCCCCAGGTGCTTCTCTAGCCTATCCTGGGTGTTCTGGTCCATCAAAAATGTCCAAAAATTTTCGCGGTGCTTGGACTTCGTTTGATATTGATTTCTGGCGATGTAAAAAAAGCAAAAAAAACAACTGGCACGGGGCACTGGGTCAATAGGTTAGTCCCAAAAAAGATATATAGTTGCTATAAAATGATTGCGAAACATCCAAGAATGATAAAATAACATCATGAATACTTCATAAATTATATATACGTTGGAGACGTATCAGCATCCCCGAGCTTAATTCCTACTCGTCCTCGAGTAGGTAAATGATAAAAGAAATAATTTTTGAAGTGTGAATGCTAGCAAAGTGCATAAGTTTGATAAATGATAATTTCAATCACTTTTACTAGCATCATAACAGCAATTCTTTCTTATAAAATTTCTCATGTTATAGTAGCAACCAATTCACATGTTAAGGTTCAAACAATGAATTCTCTTGAAACTCAACAACCTATGTTCTCAGTCACCGAGCAATTGTCATTCAACTTATTCAACAGAATCTAAGTAAGAGCTCCACATACTCAACCATCATATAGTCTTCTGTGATTGCTAACACTCACCGCATACAAATGAGCAAAACGTTTCAACCGGACACATAGAAAGATAGGGGCTTATAATTTCGCCTCCTAACGTATTCACCCCATGGGTGATGCCAACAATAATAACTCATGCTGCCCATATCCAACTGGATATATGTGCCTAGATATTTCCTCACCACATGATGCTTGCCAAAAGAGAAAAATAAAAAGGAAAAGAGAGAAAAACTTTGACTCTTTGCATAAAAGTAAATAATGAATAGTAAAAGATAGGCCCTTCGCAGAGGGAAGCAGAGGTTGCCATGTGCTTACTTGTTTTTATGCTCAACACCTTAGCGAAAAAGAACGTCACGTTATATTGCCCCTTATGATAGCAATCTTTATTATGCAGTTTGTCGCTTTTATTCTTTGCCATCACAAGTTCGTACAACACTCAATTTTCTCTTACACTAAATGATCTAACACTTTTAGAAGCATTTTTTATTGGGTTATTGCACTGATGACAACTTACTTGAAGGATCTTATTCAATCCTTAGGTAGGTATGGTGGACTCTTAAATTTTTGGCTAGCAAAGATGGGGGGCAAGCACCGCATGTTGAAGGATCTATGACAATATAACTTCTATGTGAATATGAACAAACATAAATCATTACGTTTTCTTCCTTGTCCAACGTCAACAATTTTGGCATATAATATTTTTATGGGGCTCACAATCACAAAAGATTTCTAAGATAGTGTATTTGAATGTGAAGGTTCTCTTCCTTGTACTAATTATTCGTGAATTGCTTGTATGACCAATATTGTGATTGTCAAGCCTCAAAAGACTTAACTTTCTAAACCCAATGTGAAGCTACCACTAGGCATGATATGATTTCAACTTCATGACATTCAATTTATTCAACAATTTACTCATAGGATACAAGTGAAGCACAAGACCAAAATGACAAGCTACTCCAAAAACATATAAATGAAGATCATGAGCATAATATTTCTTTCTCTCAAATTAATTTAAGTGAAGCAAGAGATAATTTATTCAAAAATACTAAAGCACACCGTTCTCAAAAAGAAATAAGTGAAGCACTTGAGCAATCCCATATAAAAGAGATTCGTTGACGGGATGTGAATGCCGCTTTCCTAGCCTCCCTGGCATCTATTTGAGGACTCTATTTTATTTAAAAACTTTCCGGTCTAAGTATTTTATTAAAACAACAAGCAAAATGAAAATAAAATGACATTTCAAGAATAGCACACATCATGTGAAGAAGCAAAAACTTAGGCTCAACCGGTACTAACCGATAATTGTTGAAGAAAAGAGGTGGGATGCCTACCGGGGCATCCCCAAGCTTAGATGCTTGAGACTTCTTGAAATATTATCTTGGGATGCCTTGGGCATCCCCAAGCTTGAGCTTTTATGTCTCCTTAATTCTTCTCATATGACGATTTTCCTAAATCTCAAAAGCTTCATCCACACAAAACTCAACAAGAACTCGTGAGATAAGTTAGTATAAACCAATGCGAAAACTTTATCATTCTCTATTGTAGAAAATCACTAAAATTATTATTCAACATTGCATACTAAATACCTCTGCATATTTAATACTCCTATCCTCAAATAGAATTATTAAACAAGCAAACATATGCAAATATAACAACAATCTTCCAAAACAGTACAGTCTGTAAAGAATGCAAGAGCATCTATACTTATTTAACTCCAAATATTATGAAAATTTACCACACTGCAGAAAAATTTATCACAGCTCATTATGCAAAAAATTTCAACATTTTATCAAATTCTTACTTTTCTAGGGAATTTTTGCAACAGCGGTAAACTTTCTGTTTTCAAACAGCAACATGTCTACTTGCAAAATAAGCATGGCAAAGGCTATCATTGCCACTTTTATTGAAATAAAAGATGCAAAAAATTATTCTAAATAACAACAAGCAAATCCTAACAAAATAAAATGACGCTCCAAGTAAAACTCATATCATGTCGTGAATGAAAACATAGCTCCAAGTGAGGTTACCGATAATGTTGGAGACGAAAGAGGGGATGCCTTCCGGGGCATCCCCAAGCTTAGTTGCTTGGATCTTCCTTGAATATTACCTTGGGGTGCCTTGGGCATCCCCAAGCTTAGGGTCTTGTCACTCCTTGTTCTCCTCATATCGACATCTCACCCAAAACTTGAAAACTTCAATCACACAAAACTTAATGGAACTTTGTGAGATAGGTTAGTATGATAAAGAGCAAACCATTTCACTTTTGGTAATGCCAAAGAAAAGATTCATATTTGTTCTCACACAATTCCTACTGCAGCACATCATTTACACAATTTATATTGAGCAATATAAGCCATGGAAACTAGAAAACAAGCAAACTATGCATTGAAAACAGAATCTGTCAAAAACAGAACAGTCTGTAGTAATCTGTACTCCAAGCATACTTCTGCTACTCCAAAAATTCTGAAAAATGAAGAAAACCTGGATAATTTGTCTATTAATCTTCTGCAAAAATAATCAGAATTTTATCACACTTCTTTTAAAAAGTAGAATTGTTTTCCTAAGCACAAAAGTTTCTGTTGTTCAGCAAGATCAAATCAACTATCACCGTAAGCCATCCCAAAGGTCTTACTTGGCACTTTATTGAAACAAAAGCAATAAAACATGTGAACACATAAAAATAGTAAGTAAAAGTGTTTGGTTGTCTCCCTACAAGTGCTTTTCTTTAATGCCTTTTAGCTAGGCATGATGAGTTCAATGATGCTCGCATAAAAGATAAAGATTGAAACATAACAAGAGGATCATGAAGCACATGGCAAGAACATTTAAGTCTAACACACTTCCTATGCATAGGGATTTTGTGAGCAAAAAATTTATGGGAGCAATAATCAACTAGCATAGGAAGGCAAAACATGCAAAACTTCAAGATTTTCAACACATAGGGAGGAAACTTGATTTTTTTGACTGGTAAAACTTGGTATTATTGCAATACCTACAAGCATATGTTACTCTCTCATAATAATTTTTAGTAGCATCATGAATGAATTCAAAAATATATCTATCACATAAAAGCACTGTTTTCATGATTCACAAGCATAGAAATTTTATTACTATCCACATAAGCGAATTTATTCTCATCAATAATTGTGGGAGCAAACTCAACAAAATAACTCTGATGTGATTGGAAATAAAAATCATGATGAAAAGTTTCATGTTTATAATTATTCAATATAGCATACATGTCATCACCATAATCATCATGTATAGGAACTTTGTTGTCATAATTAATTGCAACCTCCTCAAAAATAGTGGATTCATCATTAAATAAAGTCATGACCTATCCAAATCCACTTTCATCAATATGATCATCATAAATAGGAGGCATGCAATCATCATAATAAATTTTCTCATCAAAACTTGGGGGACTAAAAATATCATATTCATCAAATATAGCATCCCCGAGCTTATGGCTTTGCATATCATTAGCATCATGGATATTCAAAGAATTCATACTAGCAATATTGAAATCATGCTCCTCATTCAAATATTTTGTTCCAAACATTTTATTGACTTCTTCTTCTAACAATTGAGCACAATTGTCCGAACCATCATTTTTAAGAAATATATTATAAAGATGATCAATAATATGATGCAACCTTAATTCCATTTTTATGTAGTTTTCTTTTATAAACCAAACTAATGATAAAACAAGAAACTAAAAGAATCAATTGCAAGATCTAAATATATACCTTCATGCACTCACCTCCCCGGCAACGGCACCAGAAAAGAGCTTGATGTCTACTACACAACTTTATTCTTGTAGACACATGTTGGCCCTCCAAGCGCAGAGTTTTGTAGGACAGTAGCAATTTTCTCTCAAGTGGATGACCTAAGGTTCATCAATTCGTGAGAGGTGTAGGACGAAGATGGTCTCTCTCAAATGACCCTGCAACCAAATAGAAGAAATCTCTTGTTTCCCCAACACACCCAAAACAATGGCAAATTGCATAGGTGCACTACTTCGGCGAAGAGATGGTGATAAAAGTGTAATATGGATGGTTGAAATATATTTTTATAATCTGAATAAATAAAAATAGCAAGGTAGAAAATAGTAAATGGGCACAAAAATTGTATTGCAATGCTTGAAAATGAGGCCTAGGGTCCGTACTTTCACTAGTGCAACCTCTCAACAATGCTAATATAATTGGATCATATAACCACCCCTCAAAGTGCGATGAAGAATCACTCATAAGTTCCTATCTAGCGGAGAACATAAGAGTAAATTGTTTGTAGGATACGAAACCACCTCAAAGCTATTCTTTCCGTTTGATCTATCCTAGAGTTCGTACTAAAATAACACCAAAGCAAATTCATATTGATAATACTCAATCGAACACAAAGAACTTCAAAGAGTGCCCCAAGATTTCTACAGAAGAAACAAAGACAAGAACGTGCATCAACCCCTATGCATAGATTACCCCTATGTCACCTCGGGAATGCACGAGTTGAGTGCCAAAACATATATCAAGTGAATCAATACGATACCTCATTGTCACCACGAGTATTCAATTGCAAAACATATATCAAGTGTTCTGAAATCCATAAAAGTATTCAATCCGATAACAACGAAATCTCAAAGGGAAAAACACAATTCATCACAACAAGATAGAGAGGGGAAAACACCATATGATCCGACTATATTAACAAAGCCCGTGATACATCAAGATCATGACATCTCAAGAACACGAGAGAGAGAGAGAGATTAAACACATAGCTACTGGTACAAACCCTCAGGCCCGAGGGTAGACTACTACCTCCTCATCGTGATGGCCGTCGGGATGATGAAGATGGTCATCGGTGATGATTCCCCCCTCTGGTAGAGTGCCAGAATGGGTTCTAGATTGGTTTTTAGTGCGAAAGAGCCTTGCGGTGGCAGAACTTCTAATCTAGGTTAACCCCGAGGGTTTCTAGAATTTTTGGGAATTTATAGGGTAAAGAGGGGATGCGGGAGGCCATCGAGTGGGGCACAACCTACTTGGGCGCACCTGGCCCCCCAGGCGCGCCCTGGTGGGTTGTACCCCCTAGGGGCACCCCTAGGTGCTTCTCTGGCCCATCCTGGGTGTTCTGGTCCATAAAAAATCTCCAAAAAGTTTCACGGTGTTTGTACTTCGTTTGATATTGATTTCCTGCGATCTAAAAAACAAGCAAAAAACAGCAACTGGCTCTGGGCACTGGCTCAATAGGTTAGTCCTAAAATGATTGTAAAGCATCCAAGAATGATAAAATAATAGCATGAATACTTCATAAATTATAGATACGTTGGAGACGTATCATTGGGTGCTCGAGGCCGTACTCCTCGGCAGCTAGGACCTGTGTCCATCTGTTGTTGAGCGTATCCTGTTCGGCTTGAAGCTATTGGTGTTTCTTTATTAGGCTCCTCGCAGTGGCGATTAGCTGTCGCTTGAAGTGCTCTTGCTCGAGGGGTTTCTCTGGCACGATGAAGTCTTCGTTGCGGAGGCTAACATCCTCCTCGAAGACCGGTAGATAGTTACTATCCTCTGCGTCCTGATTCCTGACAAGTTTGTCAGGGTTAACTTGTCCCTCCTCCCATTCATCCTGCTCGGGGACACAGGCTCGACGGGATTTTCGGGATCTTTGGCATCATCCGGAGTGTTGTTGTCCCCGGTGCCGGTGTTGCTTTCCTTGCCGCGACGTGATTTTGAGCGGCGCCGCTGACGCCGACGTTTTGATGGTGCCTCGGCAGGCTTGTACTCAATCAGGTCCTCCTTGCCTTCATCGTCGTCCTTTTTAGGTGTATCTACATATACACATCGTAAGCGGAGGTGGTCATCCAGCACCCAGTAAATGGCGGGTTTAGGCCTGGTTTGTCTCCGGCATCGCCGTCCACATCGTCGATGTATTCGGAGGCATAATCTAGCATATTGGTTAAATCCTCGACAGTGGCCATTAAGTGGGCGGTGGGTGGGACGCAAAATTCCCCGCTCTCAACCTCTATTTTGAGCTGGGTGTGATTCGGAGGTGATACCTCCGCAATGGTGAGAGATCGCATTAAGTCCAGGCCTTGTTTAGGAGCGAAGGCTGGACGGGGAATCGAGGACCTGCGGAGCCAGGTATGGTAATTGCCACCTGGACATGCTCAATGGACGCAGACCTCGGAAGTTCGGAGTTAGCATCCGGAGGTGAGTTCGGCTCCCCTATGATAGGGAGAGTCCTGCTTGATTACAGGCTTGTTGATAATATAGCGTCCTATGGGTCTCCGGCAGGGAGATCCATAGTAGGAGAGAGTCCGACGGGTTTCAAACTCCCATCTTCGGATGAGGTGGTCCGCTCTGGATCTAAGGCCAAGGCAGGGGTAGTTATTGACTCTTGAACGGAGCTGGATGGTGGATCCGACATGTTTCCATCTTGTAGATGAGGAGTGGTCAGGGCCGAGATCCCTTTGAAGATCAAGTCTCCTCGCATATCAGCAATATAATTCAGATTTCTGAACCTAATCCGATGACTAGGGGCATAGCTATCGATCTGTTCAAGGCAGCCAATTGAATTGGCCCACAGAGTGAAGCCCCCAAACACGAAAAGTTGACCAGGGAGAAAGGTTTCCCCGGAAATAGCATCGTTGTTGATGATCGAACAAGCCATCAAACCTTCTGCCGACGACACAGTGAAACTCTCAATGAAAGCACCAATGTCGGTGTCAAAACCGGCCGATCTTGGGTAGGGGGTCCCGAACTATGCATTTGAGGATCGAAGGTAACAAGGGACGCAATGAACATGGTGTTTTACCCAGCTTCAGGCCCTCTTGATGGAGGTTAAACCCTATGTCCTGCTCGATTGTATTTGATGAGTGTAGGGGTTACAAGAGTCGATCTACCTCGAGATAGTAACAACTAGACGCTAGATTTCTGGCCTATATGAATTCTGATTGCCTCTACAGACTAAACCCTCCGGTTTATATATACATCGGAGGGAGCTAGGGTTGTACAAAGTCGGCTTGCAGAAGAAGGAAATTACATATCCGGATGCCAATCTTGCCATCAACGCATAGGAGAGTCCTATCCGGACAAGGGTGAAGGTCTTCTACCTTGTATCTTCACAGCCCATCAGTCCGGCCCATATCGCACAGCCGGGACACCCGAGGACCCCCTAATCCAGGACTCCCTCAGTAGTCGACGGGGCCACCTCCACCGTGCTCTCCATCGATGCGCTCCCTCGCGCTCCCATTCCCACCGGGCTACCTCTCCTGGAGCCCAATGGGAGTGGGCTGGGCTCCCGCACAGGCGCTCCTTTTGCCCCCCTCGCCATCGGCGGCCGTGCCGAGGAGGAGAGGGACAAGAAAGGGCATTATGGAGCACTTATCTTTTTTCAATCTTAAATCTGTAGGCATATGCCAAATTTTAATTCAAATAATGTAACCTCTTGTGTCTATGTTTGTGTTCTGTAATGCTTGTACTTGTATCAGCATATAATGAAAAATATGAACCCTACCGGGTGAGAGAATCCTGGATTAGGGGGTTCCCGGGCGTCCAGGCTATGTGACGTGTGCTGGACTAGTGGGTCGTGAAGATACAAGATAGAAGGCTCCCCCAATGTCCGGATGGGACTCTCCTTGGCATGGAAGGCAAGCTTGGCATTCGGATATGAAGATTGCTTTCTCTCTAAACCGAATATATACAAACCCTAACCCCCTCCGGTATCTATATAAATCAGAGGGTTTAGTACGTAGAGGCAAGGATAGTAACAATCATACAGGCTAGACATCTAGGGTTTAACCATAACGATCTTGAGGTAGATCAACTCTTGTAACCCCTATACTCATCAAAGTCAATTAAGCAGGACGTAGGGTTTTACCTCCATCAAGAGGGCCCGAACCTAGGTAAACATTGTGTCCCCTGCCTCCTATTACCTTCAATCCTTAGACGCACAGTTCAGGACCTCCTACCTGAGATCGCCGGTTTTGACACCGACACCGGAACCCGTGCATGTGTATGTCCATGCAGAGGTGGGATGCCTCTTTAATATAAATAAATGAGTTTTTACCTAACAGGCTATCCTGCCGGTACCCTCTTCGTCTGCCAGGGAACAGACAAAGGGACCAGCCCCCCGCCAACTTCTTTTTACAAAAGGCCATTGCGACCATCCAAACCAAAGCAACGTTCGAGTCATGAATGGGAGCACCAAAGTCTCAAAAGGGTGCAGAGGATTTCTAATGCACAAGTTATAGCTTACAAAGCACTAATGGATAGGAGGTAGAACTTATCCGCTTGGCTTTCCGGGGATCACCGTGCCGGGAAATCTTCTCAACTCCTTGTCACAGCCAAGTTCACGGTAGGAACCTGCAACTTCATGCAGATGAGAATGAATGCAGGATGTGATCCTAGCTATATGCATATGCAAATGCTTATGAAATGCTTATGCAGCGACCTTGGAATGCTCATGCATGCATGCAATCATGGTGGGGGCCCCCACAGTGCTTCTTTATTTTCTCTTGGATGGGGTCATCGCCCTAGCTTTGTACAAGGGGTTACATGCAGCTTAGGCAAGGCCTGTACAAAAGGGTGGCTGCCGGGTAGGGCCCGACAGCCGCCCCTTACGGGTAGAACTTGCGGAGATGCTCAATATTCCATGAATTTTGCAACTGAGTGCCATCTCCGGTTTCCAGACGGACTGCGCCAGGTCTGGTGACTCGTACTACCCGGTAATGGCCTTCCCACTTCGGTGACAACTTGTGTGTACCCTTGGCGGACTGGACGCACCTAAGGACAAGGTCACCTTCCTCAAAACACCACATGAACACTGCGTCTTTGATAGAGACGCATGGCTTGCTGGTATCATGCAACACGCATAGTAGCCCGGAGATGGTTCTACTCGAGTAGCACAGCGTCGTCTCGCCGGTGCTGATCTTGCGCTACTTCATTGTAGGCAAGCACTCGGGGCGATCCGTAAATGAGTTCCATGGGGATAACTGCTTCTGCCCCGTAGACCAGGGAGAAGGGAGTCTGTCCGGTAGCTCAGTTTGGTGTCTTTATGAGGGACCAGAGAACTACCGGCAGGTCCTCGATGCACCACCTGTCATGCTTCTGCAGCGTATCAAAAGTTCTTGTCTTGAGTCCAAGAAGCACTTAAGCGTTCGCCCTCTCTGCTTGTCCAATGCTTCGGGGGTGTGCCACGGAGGCAAATGAGATCTTGCATCCAAGGGCATGAACATATTCAATGAAGGCACGGCTCATGAACTGGGTGCCGTTGTCGGGAATGATCCTTGCCGGAACTCTAAAACAACACACCAGATCTTTCAAGAACTTGATAGCTGATTGAGCAGTCACCTTTCTCATGGCAGTCACTTCCGGCCACTTTGTAAACTTGTCGATGGTAATGAACAAGAATTCAAAGCCCCTAATTGCTCGGGGGAAGGGGCTGAGGATATCGAGCCCCCAGACAGAAAATGGCCATGATAGAGGGATTGTTTGAAGAGCTTGGGCAGGCAGGTGTGTTTTCTTGGAATGGAACTGACAGGCTTCACATGTCGTGACTAACTCGACCGCATCTTGGAGGGCTGTGGGCCAATAGAATCCTCGCCGGAATGCTTTCCCAACTAATGCCCTTGATCCAATGTGGGAGCCGCACATTCTTATGTGAATCTCAGCCAGCAGTTCCTTTCCTTCTTCCCGACAGACACATTTCAATTTCACACCATTGGGCCTCCTTCTTTACAGAGTGTCATCGACAAACTGATACATACTGGCCCTCCAGGCTACTTCTTGAGCTTCATCTTGGTCGCCGGGAAACTCTCCGGTTTGGAGAAAGTGGACAATTGCCTTGCCCAAGTTGGAGCCTCGGGCTCGGCAACAAGGACTAGCGGCACCTCCTCTGCTGCGGGAGCACCAGCCTCGTTCGCGGGGTTAGTGCACCCGGCTGGAGGAGGTGGTCCGGCAGGCTGTGAGGAGTTGTTTCCGGCAGGGTCTCTGCCGGGAGCGGATGCCTCAACCAGGAGCGGATGGCTCAACCAGGAGAGGCTTACCGTAGTCAAACGTTCTCCTCTTCCAGGCCATTGTTGCTGGGGATACGGAAGGTTGAGTGAGATGGAGAACAAAAGTTTCTGGTTCCACAGGAAGCTTCTGCACAGTACACTTTGACAGATGATCAGCTATGCTGTTTTCTGCACGGGGTACGTGCTCTGTTTGTAATCCGTCAAAGCGCTCCTCCAATCTCCTCATATCCAAGGCGTATGCCTCCATCAATGGACTTTGATAATCCTTGTTGACTTTTCTCACCACAAGTTGTGAATCTCCACGAATGATCAGCTTCTTAATTCCCAATCCAACTGCGATCCTGAGCACGGCAAGGAGCCCTTCATACTCAGCTATATTGTTGGTGGCTTCTTCCCTGGCAAAATGCATTTGGACAACGTACTTCAAGTCCTCCCCAGAGGGGGCGACAAAAAGCACACCAGCTCCTGCACCTTGTAGGGAAAAAGCACCATCAAAATACATAATCCATTCTCGGGGCGATTCCTTGCCGGAAATAACTGTTTCTGTCACTTCCTCATCAGGGGTTGGTGTCCATACTGCAATAAACTCTGCCAATGCCCTTCTCTGAATAGTTGATGTGCTCTCAAACTTCAAATCAAAGCTGGATAACTCCAAAGCCCAATCCACTATTCTGCCGGTAGCCTCACAGTTTCGGAGTATCCTTTGCAACAGAAAATGAATAACAACCGTGATCTCATGGGCTTGGAAGTAGTGGCGATGTTTCCTTGAGGCCATAATAAGACCAAATATCAACTTCTGCACGCCAAAGTACCTCGATCAAGCCCCCTATAACAAAGAGCTGACAAACTACAATGGGCGTTGCACCACTTTCTTCCTTGCTGCGTTCTTGGGGTTGTTCTCGTTGTCTTGCTCATCACTGTCCCGATCCTTCTCTGATTCTGCTGGTCTCTGCTCACTTTCTGCCCCATCCACATCTCTTTGCGCCACCAAGGACGCACTGACCACTTCGTTGATTGCCAACAAGTATAGCAACAACGGCTCCTGGGGTTTGGGAGCAACCAAGGTAGGCACAGAGGACAAGTAGGCCTTCAACTCTTGCAAAGCTGCATCTGCTTATGGGGTCCACTTCATCGGGTCGGCCTTCTTCAAGATTTCGAAAAATGGCAGGGCGCCCTCGGCAGACTTGGAGATGAATCTGCTTAGCGCGACAACACATCCTATCAGATGCCTCACATCCTTGATTGTCCTTGGCGCCTGGATTTTCTCGATGGCCCTGATCTTGTCGGGGTTGGCTTTGATCCCGCGATGGGATACAAAGAAACCAAGCAGCTTGCCGGAGGGAGCACCAAACACACACTTCTCCGGGTTGAGCTTCAGATTGATCTTGCGCAGATTAGCAAATGTCACCTCCAAATCCTGAATAAGGGTGGCCTTATCCTTGGTCCTGACCACAGTATCATCCATATAAGCTTCTATGGTTCTGTGCAACTGTGGCTCAAAATCAATCTAGACTGCCCTTGCAAAAGTGGACCCGGCACTCTTTAATCTGAATTGCATGCAGGCCAAGCAGTATGTATCACATGGAGTGATGAATGATGTCTTCTCTTCGTCTTCCTTGGACATGAAGATTTGGTCATACCTAGAATATGCATCTAGAAAGGAGAGCAAATCACAACCTGAAGTGGAATCCAGGATCTGGTCTATACGTGGCAAGGGAAACGGGTCTTTCGGGCAAGCCTTGTAGAGATCTGTGAAATCTATGCAAAGTCTCGATTGCTTGTTAGCCTTCCGGACTACCACTAGATTTTCCAACCATGTGGGATGCAGTACTCCTCTGAGCAAACCAGCTGCCTCAAGCTTCTTGATCTCTTCTACAATAAACTACTACCTCTCCAAGGCCTACTTCTGGACTTTCTGCTTGACAGGTCGGGCATGTGGGCAGCTTGTAATTAAGGTGGTACTCGATTACATCCCTGGGAACACCGGGGATATCAGATGGTTGCAAGGAAAACACATCGATATTCGCCTGCACAAAGGCAACGAGCGCGCTTTCCTATTTGTCATCGAGGGTGGCACTGATAGTGAAGGTACCATCAACACTAGCCAGCCCTGCTGGGACCTTCTTCACTTGGGGTGCAGCGACCTTGGATCTCTTGTTGTTAGAACACTCCGGCATGTCGTCAAAGGGTGTCGTGCACTCGGTGGGGGCATGCTTCCCAGACTCTTTGCCAGAGTCCCTACAGTCTCTCTTCTTTCCTTTGCTTTCCTTGGCGGGAGCGGCCACTGCCTCTGCCGCAACCGCGTCCTGGTACATCTTACCCACACAAAGGATTGCACCCTTCTAATCTGATGGGATAGTGATGACTCCCAGTGGCCCAGGCATATTCAAGGTGTTGTAGGCATAGTGGGATGCCGCCATGAACTTAGCCAGAGACGGGCGTCCAAGAATCCCATTGTATGGCAGGGGGAGATCAACCACATCAAACACAATCCTCTCAGTCCGGTAGTTTAGCTCTCCCTCAAACGTTACCGGCAATGTGATCTTTCCCTTAGGATGGCTCCTAACGGGATTAACTCCTTGAAACGTGCCGGTAACCTCTAGCTCTTCTTCTCCTATCTGAAGCTTGCTGATAACTGCCGGGAAAATCAGATTCAACCCGCCCCGCCGTCCACCAGCATCTTTGTGACCTTAAGGTTGCAAATTGTTGGAGAGACTAACAACGGCAAACACCCTACCGCATTGGTATGGCTAGGATGGTCCTCCACATCAAATATGATGGGCGTACGGGACCATTTGAGCGGTTTCCGGGCCTCTGGTGTTGGTTCCACCACATTGACTTCTCTTGCCCACCGTTTGAGCTGGTTGTGAGAAGTGTGCAAAGATGCACCTCCATCAATGCACAGGGCGTCTGTGGCCTTTTGAGACTCCTGCTCACTAGTTTCCTCTTCATCCCCTCCGTCACTCTAATAATCATAGGTTTCCTTCACTCGACCTCTGGAGGGCTTTCCATGGTTCCGAAAGGGTTTGCCGGGGCAGTTTACTTCACCACTTCGGCCCTCACCACCAGCAACATTCTGACTCGTTTCCTTATCTCGCTTCTCATACACTGCTCTCTGTTTCTTGACAAGCTGCTCAACCTAATGACATTATTGAAGGTCGTGGCCCTTGGTCTGATGAATCTTGCAGTGTGCCCATCACCCTTCCCGGCTTTCTTGGCAGCAGCGGCTTCCCGGCAGCCAGTGCACGTGGCAGCTTCCTTGCCGGGGGCCTTAGCTTTGGCCTTCTTGCTGGTACTATCTCTTCGCTTCTTACTGCTCTTCTGTCTCTTCTTCTGACTAGTTGATTCATCATCATCCTCTGAATCAACATTGGTGCAATCTTCCTCTCCGGGCAACTTCCTTCCCTCCTCCATCCGAGCACACTTATCCACTAGTGTGTAAAGCTCCTTCACAGTCTTGGGAAACTGTACGTTCATCTTGGAACGAATACGACGGTTGCGCACATTGGACTGGAAGGCAGCTATTACTGCTACTGGATGGATATTTGGGATATTTCTATGGACTTTGCTGAATCTCTATAAATACTTATGGGGGGTTTCTCCTTCCTTCTGCTAGAGAAGTTGCAAATCGCTGGGCCTACGGGGTTCTTGATGACCACTATTGAAAGCACAAATGAACTCATGGCGCAGGCCAGCCCATGACGAAATGGAGTTCTCCGGTAGGTGCATCAGCCAAGACCTCACATTGGACTTAAGGGCCAAAGGGAAGTAGTTGGCAAACACATTCTCATCTCTTCCCCCGACGGCCTGAATAACGGTGGTGTAGATGCTCAAGAACTCTGCCGGGTTCAGCCTCCCATCGTACTTCTCAGGTATCTCTAGCTTGAACGTGCGAATGGACAGCCAATGGACTTGCCATAGCTCTTGTGTAAAGGCAGGGCAGCCAACCTCAAAAGGTAGGTGACGGTGTTCTGGACCCCCATGGCGGTTCACTTATGGGCCACTTCGGGCAGCCCATGCCGCATAAAAGGAGGATTCCACAAGACATGGCACCCAAGACAAGGAGTCCTCTAAACCCTAGGCCTCCAGTGTGTTATATAAACCAAGGCCAGGCTATTCAATAAACAATATAATATTCATTAGAACAATCCCGTGGTAGATACGTGTACTCTGTACTACACTCATATCAATACCATCTAAAGCAGGACGTAGGGCATGATACGTCTCCAATGTATCTACTTTTCCAAACACTTTTGCCCTTGTTTTGGACTCTACATCGCATGATTTCAATGGAACTAACCCATACTAACGCTGTTTTCAGCAGAACTGCCATGGTGTTATTTTTGTGCAGAAATAAAAGTTCTCGGAATGACCTGAAAATCCACAAAGACATGTTTTGGAATTAATAAAAATACTGGCGCAAGAATCAGCATCAGGGGCCCACACCCTGTCGACGAGGGTGCAGGGGGCGCGCCCCCTGCCTCGTGGGCCCCCTGAGACTCCACCGACCTCAGCTCCTACTCTGTATATTCACGTTCGGGGAGAGAAAAATCAGGGAGAAGGATTCATCACGTTTTACGACACCGAGCCACCGCCAAGCCCTAATCTTCCTTGGGAGGGTTGATCTGGAGTCCGTTCGGGGCTCTAGACAGGGGAATCCGTCGCCATCGTCATCATCAACCTTCCTCCATCACCAATTTCATGATTCTCACCGCCGTGCGTGAGTAATTCCATCATAGGCTTGATGGACGGTGATGGGTTGGATGAGATTTACCATGTAATTAAGTTAGTTTTGTTAGGGTTTAATCCCTAGTATCCATTATGTTCGAAGATTGATGTTGCTATGACTTTGCTATGCATAATGCTTGTCACTAGGGACCGAGTGCCATGATTTCAGATCTGAACCTATTATGTTTTTATGAATATATGTGAGTTCTTGATCCTATCTTGCAAGTCAATAGTCACCTAATATGTGTTATGATCCGGCAACCCCAAAGTGACAACAATCGGGATCACTCTCGGTGATGACCGTAGTTTGAGGAGTTCATTTATTTACTAAGTGTTAATGCTTTGGTCCGGTACTCTATTAAAAGGAAGCCTTAATATCCCTTAGTTTCCAATAGGACCCCGCTGCCACGGGAGGGTAGGACAAAACATGTCATGCAAGTTCTTTTCCATCATCACATATGACTATATTCCGAATACATGCCTACATTACATTGCTGAACTGGAGCTAGTTTTATGTCACCCTATGTTATAACTGTTGCATGAGGAATCACATCCGACATAATTATCCATCATTGATCCATTGCCTATGAGCTTTTCACATATTGATCTTTGCTTAGTTACTTTTCTATTGCCACTGTTACGATTGCTACAAAAACTACTACTGTTACTTTTGCCAATGTTACCATTACTTCCATACTACTTTGCTACTAGATACTTTGCTGCAGATATTAAGTCTTTCAGGTGTGGTTGAATTGACAACTCAACTGCTAATACTTGAGAATATTCTTTGCCTCCCCTTTTGTCGAATCAATAAATTTGGGTTGAATACTCTACCCTCAAAAATTGTTGCGATCCCCTATACTTGTGGGTTATCAAGACCATTTTCTAGCGAGGTTGCTGGGGAGCATAGCTCTATTCTTTGAGTCACTTGGGATTTATATCTTTTGATCACTATGAGGAGCTTGAAAGATGGAAGAACCTAGATTTTTCCCTCAACTACGAGGGGAGGTAAGGAACTGCCATCTAGCTCTGCACTTGATTCTCCTTCTATTTTGAGTAAACTTGCGACACGTACTCCTGCTATTGATTCTGATATGTCGCATATTATTGATGATGCCACTTCTGCTATTGATGATGCTTATGATGGAACTACTTCTATGCTTAATAATACTGTGCCATTAGGTGAATTTCTTGATGAACAACTTGCTAGGTTTAGAGAGAATGAAATTATTGAAACAGATAATATTGATGAAAGTGATGATGAAGATGCTCCCCCTAGATATGAATTGCCTGATCTGCCTGAGGGTCATGTTATGGATGAAGAGACTACTTGAGACCTTTTTGCTAGCAAAGATAGATATGATCTTAAGAAACTGTTAGCTAAGCTGAAAGAAAAGTCTTTGAATGCTAGAATGAAATATGACCCTGCTTTTGCTACTTCACCTATCTATATTTTTGATAAGGATTACGATTTCTCTATCGATCCTGAGTTAATTACTTTGGTTAAATCTGATCCTTTTTATGGCTATGAATCTGAAACTGTTGTGGCACATCTTACTAAATTGAGTGATATAGCCAGCCTATTCACTCATGAGGAAAAAATTCGTTACTACTATATCCTTAAGTTATTTCCTTTCTCATTAAAGGGTGATGCTAAAACATGGTTTAATTCTCTTGCTCCTGGTTGTGTGCGTAGTCCCCAGGATATGATTTATCACTTCTCTGCTAAATATTTCCCCCCTCATAAGAAACAAGCTGCCTTAAGGGAAATATGTAATTTTGTGCAAATTGAAGAAGAGAGTCTCCCACAAGCTTGGGGGAGGCTTCTGCGGTTACTTAATGCTTTGCCTGATCATACTCTCAAGAAAAATGAAATACTTGATATCTTTTATAATGGACTAACCGATGCTTCCAGAGACCACCTGGATAGTTGTGCTGGTTGTGTTTTCAAGGAAATACTTGTTGAGCAAGCTGAATTGCTATTGAATAATATATTGAGTAATGATAATGATTGGACACTTCCTGAACCAACTCCTGAGCCAACTCCGAAGAAAATGGGTATTCTATTTCTCAGTCCTGAAGATATGCAAGAGGTAAAGAAATCCATGAAAGAAAAGGGTATTAAAGTTGAAGATGTTAAGAATTTACCACCTATTGAAGAAATACATGGTCTTAATAACCCGACACAGGTAGTAAAGGTAAATTCTCTCTACAGATTTTATGAAGGTGATATTCCTCGTAATAAGTCTGTAAGCCAATGCTTCGATGAGTTTGATGATTTTGTTGTTAAACAAGAAAACTTCAATGCTTATGTTGGTAGACAATTGAAATGTAATACTTATATGATTGAACACTTGAGTGATTATATGTCTAGAGTTAAAGGTGACCTTAAACTTATTAGTAAACATGCTTCTATGGTTACCACTCAGGTAGAAGAAGTGCTTAGAGCTCAAGATGATTTTCTCAATGAATTAAATAATAAGAAAAATTATAATGTTGTTAGAGTTGTGACTAGAGGGGGTAAAATGACTCAGGAACCTTCGTATCCTAAGGGCCACCCTAAGAGAGTTGAGCAAGATTCTCAGAGAACTAATGTTGACACACCTAGTCCTTCTAAGAAGAAGAAAAAGAAAAATTATAGGACTTTGCATGCTCCTAGTGAACCTGTTGTTGACACACCTAAGAATCCCAATGATATTTCTATTTATGATGCTGAAACACAATCTGGTAATGAACATGAACCTAGTGATAATGTTAATGATGATGTTCATGTTGATGCTCAACCTAGCAATACCAATGATGTAGAGATTGAACCTGCTGTTGATCTTGATAACCCACAATCAAAGAATCAATGTTATGATAAGAGAGACTTTGTTTCTAGGAAGCACGGTGAAGAAAGAGAACCATGGGTTCATAAACCCATGCCTTTTCCTCCTAAACTATCCAAGAAAAAGGATGATGAGTATTTTGAGCGCTTTGCTGAAATGATTAGACCTATCTTTTTGCGTATGCACTTGACTGTTATGCTTAAAATGAATCCTTATGCTAAGTATATGAAAGATATTGTTACAAATAAAACAAAGATACCGGAAGATGAAATTTCCACCATGCTTGCCAATTATACTTTTAAAGGTGGAATACCTAAGAAACTAGGAGATCCAGGAGTACCAACTATACCATGCTCCATTAAAAGAAACTATGATAAAACTGCTTTATGTGATCTTTGAGCCGGTGTTACTGTTATGCCTCTCTCTTTATATCGTACACTTGATTTGAATAAGCTGACACCTACTGAAATATCTTTGCAAATGGCCGATAAATCAACTGCTATACGTGTCAGTATTTGTGAGGATGTGCCTGTTGTGGTTGCAAAAGTAACTATTTTAACGGACTTTGTTATTCTTGATATTCCCGAGGAAAATAGTATGTCGATTATCCTTGGTAGACCCTTTTTGAATATTGCGGGGGATGTTATTGATTGCAACAAAGGCAATGTCACTTTTCATGTTAATGGTAATGAGCATACAGTACACTTTCCGAGGAAACAACCTCAAGTCCACAATATCAATTCTATTGGAAAAATTTCAATGATTGAAATTGGAGGTTTTGAATTCCCTCTTCCTACTGTCAAGAAGAAATATGATATTCTTATTTTTGGGGACATGCATATCCCTGTTGAGGTAACCTAGTGTTATTCGAAAATTCTCCAATTTCATGTTATTTGGAAAGAGTTTGTTAACAAGACTTAACCAACCTTGTTACTGGATTCCTTTTTGATGAGCATGAGATGGAAGAAGTTAGAAAACACAACTCCCTGCACCCTCCTTTTACTTTCTATTATTTATATTAAATAAAGGAAAAATTGTATTTTCTGTCTGTTTTCTGAATTATCCTTGCAATAAAACTACCCCAAAAATAAAAGTTCGCCAAATGTCCTGAAAATGAAATATGATTTTTTGTTGAATATTTAAGAATTTCTGGCACTGATAACACACTAAGCGGGCTCACCATTTGTCCACGAGGGCACAGGGCGCGCCCACCCCCCGGGGGCGTGCCCCTGCCTCGTGAGCCCCATGTGGCCCCCCTCCACTTATTCCAGCACCCACACACTTCGTCTTCCTCCAGAAAAAATCATCCCGTAGCTCAAACCCGTGCTCTAGCTCATCTTGCTGCCATTTTCGATCTCCTTGCTCAAAGCTCCATGCACAAAACTGTTTTGGGGGATTGTTCTTCAGTACGTGACTCCTCCAATGGTCAAATTAGTTTTTGTTCTAGTGCTTTATTTATTGCAAATTTTTGCTGCTTAGGTGACCCTGTTCTTGAGCTTGCATGTCAAATTTATATGGTCAAAAGTAGTTTTAATGCATGATAGCCTCTAGGCACTTGTGGGATTAGTTGCTATCAATCTTGTTGAGTTTGGTTCGCTTTTATTTTGAGTCACTAAAAATTTCAGAAATTTTTCAGAGAAAGAAAAATGCATAGGAAAATGTACCAAGGTGGATCCTCAAGGAAGCAAGGACCAAGGCTCGTGATACGTGAGCCGGACGATGAACCACCGAGGGAAGCTCATGTGCGGCCTTGTGAATGTCCGTCAGAGGAGTTTATGGTCCAGGCAGGCATCAGGGATGAATTTGACATGTATGTGCGTAATGCTGATCTTGAGGACTTCGTGTCAGATAAGTGCCTACAGTACCACTACCTAACTCATTCCTTTGTGAGGAGGTTTAAATTTACATCCTCACGCAATTTTCACACTGTTTTATTTGATCTTTATGATAAATCATATACCATGGACTTAGAAGATTTTAGTACTGCTTATAAACTCCCGCAGTGGGGCAATGTTAGTGAACCTCGCAAATCTGAATATAAAGACTTTCTTGCTAGTATCACTATGGGGGAATCTAGTGAAATCACACAAGCTACCATAGGGAGCATTCACTTCCCTTCCATACATTATTTCGCTCTCTTTATAGGTAGATGCATTAACGGTAAAGATGAGGCATGTCACACGTGCGTTCCAGATCTTAGTGTCCTCAAGAGTGCGGTATCAGGTGATAAACAATATAACTTGGGTGCCATTGTGGCACGAAGGTTGCATCTTAACGGTGTAAGTGGAGATTTGTTTGGTGGAATTTATGCAACTCGTGGAGCTAATTATCTTGGTATACCCTTACATGGAAATGATATTGAGTTCCCTCCTGCTTATTTAGATTATAGTGCTATGGTGCACCATCAGTTTCTTGAGAGGAATGAACAGTTCCTTTAGTACCAACTAATCTTTGACAAACAGCCCACTGTCCATGTTGCCCTCCCTGCTCCTACTTTCTTTAACTTTCAGGCAAACAGGAGATATGTTATAACCAGGGAGGAGGCAAACGAGTATGAGAGGAGGACGGAGGAAGCTCGCCTCCAAGATGCAGCTCTTCAGGCAGTAGCTGCTGCATTTCAGTACAACCTCAACCATGACTTTGGATATCCGCTAGGCCAGCAGTGGACATAGACCAACTTAGGCCAAAAGCCTAAGCTGGGGGAGTACGTATTTCTCACCGACATTACATTCATGTTCACACACTCATTCTAGTTGTCGGTGCTCATACTTTTTCATTGTACAATCCATGATAGTTTATTTTCTTTTTTAAGCCTTCTTCTTGTGTGTTTGAAAAACCTGAAGAAAAACCAAAAAATTTAGTTGTAGCTTTTAGCTAGATTACTTTCCACGTCTGTAGTAGTAGTAATTAAAAGAATACCCAAAAAGATTTCTCGTTCTTCTTTTGCTTGTTAGGAGCTTTCCCGTGTAAATAGTTTTATTTCTTCTCTTATTCTTTGGGGTTGAGAGGAGAAGACCATGATCAAAATGTTGAGTGTCTCTCATATGCGTTATTGTTGATTTAACCAAGGGCCCATATTACCTTGTCTTCTCCCTTGTATTAAATGCTTGCAGATTCCAGCTTAGTCCAATGCACGTGCACAACTATTATTATCCACACCGTTCGGTCGTGCAAGTGAAAGGCAATAATGATGATATATGATGGACTCAACCTATCTTGTTTTTGTAAATATGATTAGTTCATCGTTCCTGATTCAGCCTATTATGAATGAAACATGTTCGCAATGACAATTAGAGATTATAGTTTCCCATGCCATTCTTAATTAGCTAGGAGTTTATAATGGTTTACCTTGCGTGCCAACATGCTATTAAAATCGTTGTGATGTGGTATGATAGGGTGGTATCCTCCTTTGGACGATTCGAGTGGCTTGACTTGGCACATGTTCACGCATGTAGTTGAAACTAAATCAACATAGCCTCCACGATATTTATGTTCATGTTGATTTATATCCTACTCACGCTTGCACTCATTGTTGCTTAATCTTAATGCATGTTCATGACTGTTGTCGCTCTCTAGTTGGTTGCTTCCGAGTCTGTTTCTAGCCTTCACTTGTACTAAGAGGGAATACCGCTTGTGCATCCATTTCCATAAACCCCAAAGTTATTCCATATGAGTCCACCATACCTTCCTATATGCGGTATTTACCTGTCGTTCCAAGTAATTTGTGTTTGCCAACCTCTAAACCTTCAAATGAATTTCTGTTTTGTATGCTCGAATAGCTCATGTATTGTAACACCCTCGATGCGACTATAGCTCCCACGTGTCGAGGCACGACTTAGAGACATAATCGCATTGAAGGCATATGTCGCAAGTTAGGCAATCTTCACAACATCCCATGTAATATGATAATAAAAGGGGAGATAACATAGTTGGCTTACACTCGCCACGTCAATCAAGTACATAAATAACATTACATCATCCAAACACTCATGGCCCGACTACGGCGCCAAAATAAAAGAGAACCCAACATGCGACACGGTCCCAATCACCCCCAACTGGGCACCACTACTGATCATCGGGAAAGGAAACATAGTAACGTTGAGAGTCTTCATCGAACTCCCACTTGAGCTGATACGCGTCACCTGGAGCGGAATCATCAGGCCCTGCATCTGGTATAGTAGTAATCTGTGAGCCACAGGGACTCAGCAATCTCGCACCCTCGCGATCAAGACTATTTAAGCTTATAGGTATGGCAAGGTAATATAAGTGGAGCTGCAGCAAGCGACTAGCAAGTATGGTGGCTAACTTATTCGCAACAGAGGGCGAGAAGAGGAGGCAAAGCGCGAGTGAGAAACTAGAGAGCAACCTGCGCAAACATTACTCCAACACCGTGTCCACTTCCCGGACTCCGCCGAGAAGAGGCCATCACGGTAACACACTCAGTTGATTCATTTTAATTAAATTAAGGTTCAAGTTATCTACGACCGGACATTAACAAATTCCCATCTTCCCATAACCGCGGGAACGGCTTTCGAAAGTTCAAATCCCTGCAGGGGAGTCCCAACTTAGCCCATGACAAACTCTCACGGTCAACGAAGGAATAGACCTCTTCCCAAGACGTTCCGATCAGACTTGGTATCTCGGTAATTCAAGACACTTCGACAGGTTAAAACAAGACCAGAAAACCGCCCGAATGTGCCGACAAATCCCGATAGGAGCTGCACATATCTCTTTCTCAGGGCACACTCAGATTGTCTAAACTTCCGGTAGGCCAGCCCAGAGTTGCCCCTGGTAGCCACCGGCGGCTGACGGGTTGGACCAACACTCAGAGGAGCACTGGCCCGGGGGGGGGGTTAAAAATAATGATGACCCTTGAGTCTGCAGAACCCAAGGGAAAGAAAAGGCTAGGTGGCAAATGGTAAAACCAAGGTTGGGCATTGCTGGAAAAGCTTTAATCAAGGCGAACTATCCAGGGGTTCCCATTATAACCCAACCGCGTAAGGAACGCAAAATCCGGGAACATAACACCGATATGACGGAAACTAGGGCGGCAAGAGAGGAACAAAACACTAGGCGAGAGGCCGAGCCTTCCACCCTTTACCAAGTATATAGATGCATTAAGATAACATAGCAATATAATGATATCCCAACAAGTAAATAAATGTTCCAATAGGAACGGCCTCCGATCTTCACCTGCCACTAGCAACGCTATAAGAGGGGCTGAGCAAAGAGGTAACATAGCCAATCAACGGTTTGCTAGGACAAAGGTGGGTTAGAGGTTTGACATGGCAATTTGGGAGGCTTGCAAGCAAGTGGTAGGCATCGCAGCATTGGCATAGCAAAAGAGCGAGGAAACTAGCATAGCAAAGATAGTAGTGATTTCGAGGGTATGATCATCTTGCCTGCACAGTTGTCAAAGTTGACTGCATCCTCGAAAGCAAACTCAACGGGCTCCTCGTTAGCGAACTCGTCTCCCGGCTCTACCCAGACAAGACAAACAAGCAACAAGGATACAATCAACCACGTGCAAGGATCAAGCAATATGATGCAATGATGATATGCTATGCGGGATGCCAAATGCAAGATATGACAGGAAATGCATGAACCTGGCCTCAACATGGAAATCCAAGTGTGCCACTGTAAATATGAGATGAAATCTCTTGAAAACGATATAAAGAACGCCGGAATCGGAGTTACGGTTTGGAAATGGCAAGCGATTCAAAAATGACACCGGTCTGCGATTTACAGCAAGTAGGCATCAAGATGCAACGAAATAAACATGCTACAGCACTCAAACATGACAAAAAAATACATGGAAGGGATGCACACAAGATGCTTAACAAAAGTCTAGCACTGAGCTATGGCCAAATCATCCATCAACAGGTTCAAACAAGCATGGCAAAAACGCATATGGCAAACAGATCTCAGACTTAGTGAAATTAACACTTGTCTGAAATTTCAGATCAGGTAGCCCTCTTCGGAGCAACAAAACTACATGCTACAGGACCTAATCATGGCAAAGTAAAGCATGTAATGGAGCTACTCAAAAAGCTTAACAAAAGTCCCTTATTGACCTTGAGCCAAAAGGGATCAGAAAATACAATTGCAAGCATGCGAACATAGCAAAAACATAATCAGTTTCAGACTTAGTGAAAAACTGACACATGCTGAAATATAACTCAAGTAGGCATGTTTACGAGCTCGATGCACTCACTACAGAGCAATTCATGGCAATACAAGCATACATCCATCAATAAGGCACAAAATGCAAGCTATAAATGGCAAGAACAATAGCATAGCATGCACGGATCAACTACAACATCACCGGCAAAATTGCAAACAAGTTGACAATCTGCCTAGATTCACAAAGTAGCAAAAGTAGAGCTCGATTGACTCAAGCTAGGTTGCTCCATAGTTGCAAACAAAGACATGGATGGATAGAGCTCTACAATATTAACAAAACTCCCTTACTGATAATCCACAAAAGAGGAACGGATCACTAGGAAACAACAAGAACATATGGCATCATGAGATAAACAGCTCCAGGACTTAGTGAAAACTACTAAGTCCCTGAAAACAGACTTAGCAAGTGCACCACTTTGCAAGCTTGCACAAGTCACCACACACATCCTAAAAATACATGGGTTGCACCTCTGGAAAAATGACAAAACCCTTAACAAAACACATATATAACTCACGGGCATATAATGCACACAATAATCATGGAAAAAATGACAAAAGTGCTAAACGAAGTAGCAGATCTGACAATTAACTCAAGTAGCCCTCTTCTAATAGCATTTCGGGCATCAAGATGAACTCTAATGAAAATGATGCAATGGAATGAAATGATGTATTCTCTGAGATGAACATTTTGATATGCTATATGCATGAATCGGAGCTACGGATACAAAGTTACGATGCGATGAACATGTGCATATGGATCTGGGAAACTCAGGACTTAGAAGAAATTTAATTTACCCCGTGGAAAAAGTCAACGGCGGACGGGGATATCCAGGACGGAGCGGTGCGGGGACGGGTGAGGGCGTTTGGATCGGGGACCGTGGATCTGGTCCCGATCCGGATCGGATCCGGCCGGAGCTCCGGCGAGCGGTGGAACTCCGGCGAGGCGTGGTGGAGCTCCGGCGGCGGGGAGCCTCGATGGCGGCGGCGGGGCCGCGCCGGCAAAGGGAGGCGCCGGCGGGAACGAGCGGTGGCGGGAGCAACGGCCCGGGCGGCGAGCTCGCGCGGCGGCGGCGGAGATGGCGGCACGGTGGCGTGCGGCGGCCGGCGGCGAAGGCGCGCGGCAGGCGGGGCGAGCTCGGCGGCGGAGGCGCATGGAGGCGGTGAGGTGGCGGCGTCGGATAGGCTGGCGGCGGCGAAGAGGTGACGTGGCACGCTGCAATTGGGCGGAAGGAGGTGGCTGGCGAGATGGACGCGTCCGCCGGCGGGCGGACATGTCCGGCGGCGCGGAGGGAGTTGGATCTAGGGTTGGACTGCGCGAAAATTTCGGAGGAGAGCACATATTTATAGGTAGAGGGAGCTAGGAGAGTCCAAATGAGGTGTGGTTTTCGGCCACCTGATCGTGATCGAACGACCGAGATGATGGAGCAGGTTTAGGTGGGTTTTGGGCCAAATTGGAGGGGTGTTGGGCTGCAACACACACGAGGCCTTTTCGGTCCCTCGGTTAACCGTTGGAGTATCAAACGAAGTCCAAATGATACGAAACTTGACAGGCGGTCTACCGGTAGTAAACCAAGGCCGATTGGCAAGTATCGGTCCAATCCGGAAATGTTTAAACCCCACACATGAAAGAAAGGTAGAAACGACCACCGGAGGAGAACGGAGCGCCGGATTGCAAAACGAACAACGGGAAAAATGCTCGGATGCATGAGACGAACATGTATGAAGATGCAATGCACATGATGACATGATATGAGATGCATGACACTCAAGAAATGACAAGGCAACAACAGCGAATAACTGCACGACACCTGGCACATCGGTCACGGGGCGTTACAACATTCCACCACTACGAGAGGATCTCGTCCCGAGATCTAGAATGGCACCGGAGGGAAAAACGGAAGAGAAAGAGAAGAGGTAAAATGAAGTTGCTTCATTGACAAACGAGTGAAACCACGAACCTTGAGAGGGTTAAGCCATTTCGAGAAAAGAATACAACGGCGATGAACGAAGTTGAAAACACTCCGTTAGAAAAGAGGGACAAGGAAGAACAACTTCGAGCAGCACTCTGGTTGAGAAGTTATGCAAGACTTGATACGATGAAAAGAACATGAGAAGAGGACACGACACTCCATTTAAACAAGATAGAGAAGGGATAAGACTGATATAATTTGGACAGCACTTCGACTGTAAATGGAAGAAATTGAACATGATCTTGACAAAACGAGATGACGGGTGAAAAGAACAACATCGCAATGCCTCCGGAAGAAAAGAATAGAAGATAGATAATTGAAATAAAAGAATGGAGAAGAAAATGTCATCTTATGCCACAAAAGCGCTTGAGAAGGCATCCTTAGGAGACGGGTCGAGCGGAATTGTTGGAACCCCAACAACGAAAAGAATATACTTGATATGGTCTTATGGAATACATTTCAAAACTATGAGGTGAAATTCTGCCACTAACGAAACAATAGATTGGCTTGATATCAAGAAGGAGACGAGAAACTTATTCACCGGAAGGATAAAAGAAGAACTTGGGTCATTTATAAACACCATAATTAGCAACAATCCTTAGGGAAAGCTTTAGGTGAAATATAACCCAAGTTAACTCCCATGACGAGATTGATGGATTTAAAATACCCTATTCTTAACAACATGTGAATCATGAAACATGAACTCAAATTATCAAGAATGACATAATACCATCTCCAATGATATGGTAGAAAGAAATGCACTCCGGATTGCAAGATGAAGAAAGCTTGAGCTTCTGTGAAAAGAATTTCGATGAACACTTCGAGAAGGAGTATCAAACGAAAAGAAAAAAAGAAGAAGTTGAAAACACAAAGTGAAACCTTGTAATGATTTAGATGGATCTCCGTGATGAAGTAATTGAAAAAGGTTGGAACTCCGGGAAAAATAGAAGATGAAACAAAGAAACCGAGAATTTTTTCAATGAACCTTCGGAATAAGGAATTAATCATTTGGATGAACAAGAATAAGAATTATGTTATGCTTATCCTTCACCAATTTAAATTGATGACAATCCACGGATTTGGCATACTACTTATTCTTGTAGCAAGGATGAAGATAGATATAGCTCAACTTGAGCAGGTCTTCAACGATCCACCGGTAGTATTGAAACAACGACTGAATTGATAAGGAAGAGAAATCTTGAACGAACCACCGTAAGAATTAAAAAAATGAACGAAGAGAAGATAAAGAAACACCGGGAGGAATTAGCAAATGAACGAAAATACTTGCTAGGATTTAGATACATGAGAACGAAAAGATCACGAACTGATTAGATTTCACTTGACCGATGTACCGTCAAGATTGTAGAATGATAACTGAATGCTGAGAATGAATAAACCTTCCGAAATGATGGCCTTCGGAGGCACAAGCTGAAAAGACTCCTGAATTAATCCGGATGGTTGAAAAGAATTCTCACATCGAAAACAATTTTGAGAGGATGGCATTAAGCTAGAATCACGAATCTCTGAGAGAACGGATAAAATATGGAGGGAAAACTCTTCTTCGGTCTTCAAAATCCGAGAATGATGACGATAAACAATCACCATGAATCGTTGAGATACTCCGGAATGAGAAATGGAAAGGTTGAACCAACGATGAAAATAAATGAAAGATCTTGGAGAAAGACATTTGACTGATGACAATGCATTCTTACGTCAAATTTCGAAAAGAATTTGATGGTAGCTCCGGGAAAATAGAAGAGTCAGGTAAGATCCTGGGAAAAGACCTGTGGGTTAGGGCCCACTCAAAAGAAACACCGTAGAATCATTTGGAAGGGAGATTGCACTGGTTGAATTAAATGACTTGTATGAGGGAACATCCTCGAAATAGGTTGAACGGATCTTGGATGACAAGGCGAGCCTTCTGAGATATCTTCAGGGCACCGGAACAAATGAATAGCGAGAAGTGAAAGAATATGAGGAGCACCGGCATGATAGGGTATTTGAAACGAGGAAAAAGATATGATGAACACCGAAGGCTTGAATTGGTTCCACCGGAGAAGAAAATGGGTGACGAGAGACGAACTTGAAGCTTCATTAGCATCTTCCTGAGAATCACCGGGAAAGTACATGAAGGAAAAGAATGGAGAGACTTCACATCAATGAAGGATACTTGAATAATAAATCTAAGTCCTTGAAGAAAACAAGGGTGGGAGGGAGGGAAATCAAAGGCAACTTGGAGACGGATGAAACAAACACCGTTCAGAAGAAACTGATATTTGATCTTGCAGATGTTGAAATGATCGGATCCACTTGAAGAGAAACACGCCGATTAAAAAGGATTGACAAAAACAATCTTGATGATCAAGAAGGATTGGTATTCATATCGGAGTATGAGAATACCATTTGGGGAAGGGATGGAATCAACATTTGGCTTTGAAGCAACTCGAATACCACAACTCAAAAACAAAACAAAGGATTGGCTTGCAGAATAAGCCGAAACAAACATATGATAGAGATTTCGTCTGAAGTTTTCGTGGTGGGGCCCACACGGGCTCGATCGTACAGCACCATCATGTACAAGGCAGTGCACATGACATAGCAGCGTCCCTGAGTCGGCATAGCCAAGGACTCTTTAAGACACAACGAGACCACTGTAAAACCGACCGTGAATAGGCGGACCACTAGACGTCGAACCCCAATTTCATATCATACATCCGTCGGAAAGAAATTCTAAGAGCTACTTGAATAACCCACCTATGAAACTCCCGAACCTTTCCGGTTATGCAATCAGGTGTTGGGGATACAGGGGAAGCATAATATCTCACCCAAAACTAGCAAATCCTACATCCAGCTGTATCCGTCCTTCAACACATAACCAAGAAACCTTCGGAAACCATCTACATCAACCTTCGAAAAGCATCCGCTATACAAGTTATGGCGATACTCCCGAACTCCCGCCCCAGTACTGGGTGGCGTCGAGGTTATCTCACCAACGAACTGCATAAAAAGAGATTTTCGATGTCGGCGTACTAAACTCAGGTATTCCAGAACTTCAACGATAAAATTATGATGACAACACCTCAGAGCTCAACTCCCCGGGACACTTCCACTAAACCCCTGACAGGAGGCACCAAGACAATGTTCTCATCATAAAACCATCGGAACGATTCCAAGATACCCGCGTGATCCTAAAATTTTTTTAGTGCAATTTGAGAAGAGAAGAGTCAAAACTCTACGTCAGGATGCCTTACCAGAGCGATGAGGAGACTGGGAAGTAAAAAGAATTCCTAATCTCTCTGATATATAACTCCTAAAGACTCAAAACATTTTTCTAGACACAACTCGGCCACTAAAAACGATCAAGCAATGGGGCTCCTAAGGTCGGGGAAGGCTCTGATACCAACTTGTAACACCCTCGATGCGACTATAGCTCCCACGTGTCGAGGCACGACTTAGAGACATAATCGCATTGAAGGCATATGTCGCAAGTTAGGCAATCTTCACAACATCCCATGTAATATGATAATAAAAGGGGAGATAACATAGTTGGCTTACACTCGCCACGTCAATCAAGTACATAAATAACATTACATCATCCAAACACTCATGGCCCGACTACGGCGCCAAAATAAAAGAGAACCCAACATGCGACACGGTCCCAATCACCCCCAACTGGGCACCACTACTGATCATCGGGAAAGGAAACATAGTAACGTTGAGAGTCTTCGTCGAACTCCCACTTGAGCTCATACGCGTCACCTGGAGCGGAATCATCAGGCCCTGCATCTGGTATAGTAGTAATCTGTGAGCCACAGGGACTCAGCAATCTCGCACCCTCACGATCAAGACTATTTAAGCTTATAGGTATGGCAAGGTAATATAAGTGGAGCTGCAGCAAGCGACTAGCAAGTATGGTGGCTAACTTATTCGCAACAGAGGGCGAGAAGAGGAGGCAAAGCGCGAGTGAGAAACTAGAGAGCAACCTGCGCAAACATTACTCCAACACCGTGTCCACTTCCCGGACTCCGCCGAGAAGAGGCCATCACGGTAACACACTCAGTTGATTCATTTCAACTAAATTAAGGTTCAAGTTATCTACAACCGGACATTAACAAATTCCCATCTGCCCATAACCGTGGGCACGACTTTCGAAAGTTCAAATCCCTGCAGGGGAGTCCCAACTTAGCCCATGACAAGCTCTCACGGTCAACGAAGGAATAGACCTCTTCCCAAGACGTTCCGATCAGACTTGGTATCTCGGTAATTCAAGACACTTCGACAGGTTAAAACAAGACCAGAAAACCGCCCGAATGTGCCGACAAATCCCGATAGGAGCTGCACATATCTCTTTCTCAGGGCACACTCAGATTGTCTAAACTTCCGGTAGGCCAGCCCAGAGTTGCCCCTGGTAGCCACCGGCGGCTGACGGTTTGGACCAACACTCAGAGGAGCACTGGCCCGGGGGGGGGGGGTTAAAAATAATGATGACCCTTGAGTCTGCAGAACCCAAGGGAAAGAAAAGGCTAGGTGGCAAATGGTAAAACCAAGGTTGGGCATTGCTGGAAAAGCTTTAATCAAGGCGAACTATCCAGGGGTTCCCATTATAACCCAACCGCGTAAGGAACGCAAAATCCGGGAACATAACACCGATATGACGGAAACTAGGGCGGCAAGAGAGGAACAAAACACTAGGCGAGAGGCCGAGCCTTCCACCCTTTACCAAGTATATAGATGCATTAAGATAACATAGCAATATAATGATATCCCAACAAGTAAATAAATGTTCCAATAGGAACGGCCTCCGATCTTCACCTGCAACTAGCAACGCTATAAGAGGGGCTGAGCAAAGAGGTAACATAGCCAATCAACGGTTTGCTAGGACAAAGGTGGGTTAGAGGTTTGACATGGCAATTTGGGAGGCTTGCAAGCAAGTGGTAGGCATCGCAGCATTGGCATAGCAAAAGAGCGAGCAAACTAGCATAGCAAAGATAGTAGTAATTTCGAGGGTATGATCATCTTGCCTGCATAGTTGTCAGAGTTGACTGGATCCTCGAAAGCAAACTCAACGGGCTCCTCATTAGCGAACTCGTCTCCCGGCTCTACCCATACAAGACAAACAAGCAACAAGTATACAATCAACCACGTGCAAGGATCAAGCAATATGATGCAATGATGATATGCTATGCGGGATGCGATGCGGGATGCCAAATGCAAGATATGACAGGAAATGCATGAACCTGGCCTGAACTTGGAAATCCAAGTGTGCCACTGTAAATATGAGATGAAATCGCTTGAAAACGATATAAAGAACGCCGGAATCGGAGTTACGGTTTGGAAATGGCAAGCGATTCAAAAATGACACCGGTCTGCGATTTACAGCAAGTAGGCATCTAGATGCAACGAAATAAATATGCTACAGCACCCAAACATGACAAAAAAATACATGGCAGGGATTCACACAAGATGCTTAACAAAATTCTAGCACTGAGCTACGGCCAAATCATCCATCAACAGGTTCAAACAAGCATGGCAAAAATGCATATGGCAAACAGATCTCAGACTTGGTGAAATTAACACTTGTCTGGAATTTCAGATCAGGTAGCCCTCTTCGGAGCAACAAAACTACATGCTACAGGACCTGATCATGGCAAAGTAAAGCATGGCATGGAGCTACTCAACTAGCTTAACAAAAGTCCCTTAGTGACCTTGAGCCAAAAGGGATCAGAAAATACAATTGCAAGCATGCGAACATAGCAAAAACATAATCAGTTTCAGATTTAGTGAAAAACTGACACATGCTGAAATATAACTCAAGTAGGCATGTTTACGAGCTCGATGCACTCACTACAGAGCAAGTCATGGAAAGACAAGCATACATCCATCAAGAAGGAACAAAATGCAAGCTAGACATGTCAAGAACAATAGCATAGCATGCACGGATCAACAACAACATCACCGGCAAAATTGCAAACAAGTTGACAATCTGCCCAGATTCACAAAGTAGCAAAAGTAGAGCTCGATTGACTCAAGCTAGGGTGCTCCATAATTGCAAACAAAGACATGGATGGATAGCGATCTACAACATTAACAAAACTCCCTTACTGATCGTCCTCAAAAGAGGTACGGATCACTAGGAAACAACAAGAACATATGGCATCATGAGATAAACAACTCCAGGACTTAGTGAAAACTACTAAGTCCCTGAAAACAGACTTAGCAAGTGCACCACTTTGCAAGCTTGCACAAGTCACCACACACATCCTAAAAATACATGGGTTGCACCTCTGGAAAGATGACAAAACCCTTAACAAAACACATGTAGAACTCACGGGCATATCATGCACACAATAATCATGGCAAAAATGACAAAAGTGCTAAACGAAGTAGCAGATCTGACAATTAACTCAAGTAGCCCTCTTCTAACAGCATTTCGGACATCAAGATGAACTCTAATGAAAATGATGCAATGGAATGAAATGATGTATTCTCTGAGATGAACATTTTGATATGCTATATGCATGAATCGGAGCTACGGATGCAAAGTTACGATGCGATGAACATGTGCATATGGATTTGGGAAACTCAAGACTTAGAAGAAATTTACCCCGCGGAAAAAGTCAACGGCGGACGGGGATATCCAGGACGGAGCGGTGCGGGGACGGGCGAGGGCGTTTGGATCGGGGACCGGTGGATCTGGTCCCGATCCGGATCGGATCCGGCCGGAGCTCCGGCGAGCGGTGGAACTCCGGCGAGGCACGGTGGAGCTCCGGCGGCGGGGAGCCTCGGTGGCGGCGGCGGGGCCGCGCCGGCAAAGGGCGGCGCCGGCGGGAAGGAGCGGTGGCGGGAGCAACGGCCCGGGCCGCGAGCTCGCGCGGCGGCGGCGGAGATGGCGGCACGGTGGCATGCGGCGGCCGGCGGCGAAGGCGCGCGGCAGGCGGGGCGAGCTCGGCGGCGGAGGCACATGGAGGCGGTGAGGTGGCGGCGTCGGATAGGCTGGCGGCGGCGAAGAGGTGACGTGGCATGCTGCCATTGGGTGGAAGGAGGTGGCCGGCGAGATGGACGCGTCCGCCGGCGGGCGGACATGTCCGGCGGCGCGGAGGGAGTTGGATCTAGGGTTGGACTGCGCGAAAATTTCGGAGGAGAGCACATATTTATAGGTAGAGGGAGCTAGGAGAGTCCAAATGAGGTGCGGTTTTCGGCCACGTGATCATGATCTAACGACCGAGATGATGGAGCAGGTTTAGGTGGGTTTTGGGCCAAATTGGAGGGGTGTTGGGCTGCAACACACACGAGGCCTTTTCGGTCCCTCGGTTAACCGTTGGAGTATCAAACGAAGTCCAAATGATACGAAACTTGACAAGCGGTCTACCGGTAGTAAACCAAGGCCGCTTGGCAAGTCTCGGTCCAATCCGGAAATGTTTAAACCCCACACATGAAAGAAAGGTAGAAACGACCACTGGAGGAGAACGGAGCGCCGGATTGCAAAACGGAGAATGGGAAAAATGCTCGGATGCATGAGAGGAGACACCTTTAGAGCACCTTTATAATCACCCAGTTACGTTGTGACGTTTGGTAGCACACAAAGTGTTCCTCTGTTAAACGGGAGTTGCATAATCTCATAGTCATAGGAACGTGTATAAGTCATGAAGAAAGCAATAGCAACAAACTAAACGATCAAGTGCTATGCTAACGGAATGGGTCAAGTCAATCACATCATTCTCCTAATTATGTGATCCCGTTAATCAAATGACAACTCATGTCTATGGTTAGGAAACATAACCATCTTTGATCAACGAGCTAGTCAAGTAGAGGCATACTAGTGACACTCTGTTTGTCTATGTATTCACACATGTATTATGTTTCCGGTTAATACAATTCTAGCATGAATAATAAACATTTATCATGATATAAGGAAATAAATAATAACTTTATTATTGCCTCTAGGGCATATTTCCTTTAATTAGGGTTGAGGGCGGTGGAGTCCCAGGGGGCCCACGTGGCAGGGGGCGCCCTGCACCCTCGTGGGCACGGTGTGGGCCCCCTGATGCTGATTCTTTCTCCAATATATTTCAGTAATTCCAAAACGTGTCTCCGTGGATTTTCTGGTCATTCCGAGAACTTCTATTTCTGCGCAGAAATAACACCATGGAAGTTCTGCTGAAAACAGCGTCAGTCCGGGTTAGTTCCCTTGAAATCATGCAAGTTAGAGTCCAAAACAAGGGAAAAAGTGTTTGGAAAAGTAGATACGTTCGAGACGTATCAACTCCCCCAAGCTTAAACCTTTGCTTGTCCTCAAGCAATTCAGCTGACAAATTGAAAGTGATAAAGAAAAACTTTTACAAAATCTGTTTGACCTTGTTGTTGCAAATATGTAAAGCCAACATTCAAGTTTTCAGCAAAGATTATGAACTAATCATATTCACAATAACATTTAGGTCTCATGTTTACTCATATCAATGGCTTAATCAACTAGCGAGCAATAATAATAAATCTCAGATGACAACACCTTCTCAAAACAATCATAACATGATATAACAAGATGGTATCCGCTAGCCCTTTCTGAAACCGCAAAACATAAATGCAAAGCACCGCTGAAGATCAAGGACTGACTAGACATTTTAATTCATGGTAAAAGAGATCCAGTCATACTCAATGTAAATTAACAACAATGCATGCAAATGACAACGGTGCTCTCCAACTGGTGCTTTTTAATGAGAGGATGATGACTCAACATAAAAGTAAATAGATAGGCCCTTCGCAGAGATTTGCAGAGGTGCCAGAGCTCGAGTTTTGAAATAGATATAAATAATATTTTGAGTGGCATACTTTCATTGTCAACATAAGAAACAAGAGATCTCGATATCTTCCATGCTACACACATTATAGGTGGTTCCCAAACAGAATGGTAAAGTTTATATTCCCCACCACCGACAAACGTCAATCCATGGCTTGTCCGAAACAACTGGTGTCATCCAACTAACAACAATACCGGGGAGTTTTGTTTGCAATTCTTTTGATTTGATTTGAGCATGGGACTGGGCATCCCGGTTACCAGCCATTTTCTCGTGAGTGATGAGCGGAGTCCACACATCATGAGAATAACCCACCTAGCATGGAAGATATAGACAGCCCTAGTTGATACATGAGCTATTCGAGATTACAAAACAAAATTTCATTTGAAGATTTAGAGTTTGGCACATACAAATTTATTTGGAACGGCAGCTAAATACCGCATATAGGAAGGTATGGTGTACTCATATGGAATAACTTTGGGGTTTATGGAAGTGGATTCACAAGCAGTATTCCCGCTTAGTACAAGTGAAGGCTAGAAAGAGATTGGGAAGCGATCAACTATAGAGCGACAACAGTCAAGAACATGCATTAAGATTAATAAACAATGAGTGCAAGCATGAGTAGGATATAAATCACCATGAACATAAATATCGTGGAGGCTATGCTGATTTTGTTTCAACTACATGCATGAACAAGTGCCAAGTCAAGCCAGTCGAATTGTTCAAAGGAGGATACCACCCTATCATACCACATCACAACCATTTTAATAACATGTTGGCACACAAGGCAAACCATTATAAACTCCCAGCTAATTAAGCATGGCATGAGCAACTACAATCCCTAATTGTCATTGCAAACATGTTTCATTCGTAATAGGATGAATCAAGAACGATGAACTAATCATATTTACAAAAACAAGATTGGTAGATTTCATACCAGCTTCTCTCATCTCACTCAATCCAACATATATAATCATTATTGCCTTTCACTCGCATGACCGAACGGTGTGGATAATAATAGTGCTCATGCATTGGACTATGCTAGAATCTGCAAGCATTTAATACAAGGAAGAAGACAAGGTAATATGGGCTCTTGGTTAAATCAGCAATAATACATATGAGAGCCACTCAATATTTTCATCATGGTCTTCTCCTCTCGACCCCAAAGAATAAGAAAAGAAATAAAACTATTTACATGGGAAAGCTCCCAACAAGCAAAAGAAGAGCGAGAAATCTTTTTGGGTTTCCTTTTAATTACTACTACTACAGGCATGGAAATTAGACTAGCTAAAAGCTACAACTAATTTTTTTTATTTTTCTTAAGGTTTTTCAAACACACAAGAAGAAGGCTTAGAAAAGAAAAGAAACTAGCATGGATAGTACAATGAAAAAGTATGAGCACCGACAACTAGAATAGTGTGTGAACATGAATGTAATGTCGGTGAGAAATACGTACTCCCCCAAGCTTAGGCTTTTGGCCTAAGTTGGTCTATGGCCACTGCTGGCCTGGCGGATATCCAAAGTCATAATTGGGGGTGTACTGAGATGCAACAGCTACTTCCTGAAGAGCTGCAACTTGGAGGCGAGTTGCCTCTGTCCTCCTCTCATACTCGTTCGCCTCCTCCCTGGTTATAACATATCTCCTTTTTGCTTGAAAGTTAAAGAAAGTAGGAGGAGGGAGCACAACATGGACAGTGCGCTGTCTGTCAAAGATTAGTCGGTACTGGAGGAACTGTTCATTCCTCTCAAGAAACTGATGGCGAACCATACCACTATAATCTAGATAAGTAGGAGGCAACTCCATATCATTTCCATGTATGGTTACACCAAGATAATTAGCTACACGAGTTGCATAAATTCCACCAAACAAATCTCCACTTGCACCGTTAAGATGCAACTTTCATGCAACAATGGCCCCCAAGTTATATTGTTTATCACCTAATACCGCACTCTTGAGGACACTAAGATCTGGAACGCACAAGTGACAAGCCTCATCTTACCGTTAATGCATCTACCTACAAAGAGAGCAAAATAATGTATGGAAGGGAAATGAATGCTCCCTATGGTAGCTTGTGTGATTTCCCTAGATTCCACCATAGTGATACTAGCAAGAAAGTCTTTATATTCAGATTTGTGAGGTTCACGAACATTGTCCCACTGCGGGAGTTTACAAGCAGTATTAAAATCTTCTAGGTCCGTGGTATATGATTTATCATAAAGATCAAATAAAATAGTGTGAGAATTGCATGAGGATGTAAATTTAAACATCCTCGCAAAGGAATCAGTTAGGTAGTGGTATTGTCGGAACTTATCTGACACGAAGTCCTCAAGATCAGCATTACGCGCATATGCGTCAAATTCATACTTGATGCCTGCCTGGACAATAAAATCCTCAGATGGCCATTCACAAGGCCGCACTTGAGCTTCCCTCGGTGGTTCATCGTCCGGCTCACGTATCATGAGCCTTGGTCCTTGCTTCCTTGAGGAACCACCTTGGTACATTTTCCTATGCATTTTTCTTTCTCTGAAAAATTTCTGAAATTTTAGTAACTCAAAATAAAAGTGAACCAAACTAAACAAGATTGATAGAAGCTACTCCCACATGTGCCTAGAGGCTATATCATGCATTAAAACTACTTTTGACCACATAAATTTGACATGCAAGCTCAAGAACAGGGTCACCTTGGCAGCAAAAATTTGCAATAAATAAAGCACTAGAACAAAAACTAATTGGACCTTTGGAGGAGTCACATACCGAAGAACAATCCCCCAAAACAGTTTTGTGAATGGAGCTTTGAGAAAAGGGATCGAAAATGGTAGCATGATGAGCTAGAACATGGGTTTGAGCTATGGGAGGATTTTTTCTAGAGGAAGACGAAGTGAGTGGGTACTAGAATAAGTGGAGGGGGCCCACGTGGGGCCCACGAGAAAGACGGGCGCACCTCAGGTGGGTGGGCGCGCCCTATGCCCTCGTTGCCAAATGGTGGGCCCCCCTGGTGTGTTCTCAGTGCCAGAAATTCTTAAATATTCTACAAAAATCATATTTCATTTTCAGGACATTTGTAGAACTTTTATTTTGGGGTTATTTTTATTGCAAAGATAATTCGAAAACAGGGAGAAAATACTATTTTTTTTCTTTATTTAATCTAAATAACAGAAAGTAAAAGGAGGGTACAGATAGTTGTGCTTTCTAACTTCATCCATCTCGTTCTCACCAAAAGGAATCCACTAACAAGGTTGATCAAGTCTTGTTAAGAAAGTCTTTTCGAATAACATGAAACCGGAGAATTTTCGAATAACGCTAGGTTACCTCAACGGGGATATGCATGTCCCCAAAAATAAGAATATCATATTTCTTCTTGACAGTAGGAAGAGGGAATTCAAAACCTCCAATAGTAATCGTTGTAATTTTTCCAATAGAATTGATACTGTGGACATGAGGTTGTTTCCTCGGAAAGTGTACAGTATGCTCATTACCATTAACATGAAAAGTGACATTGCCTTTGTTGCAATTAATAACATCCCTTGCAGTAATCAAAAAGGGTCTACCAAGGATAATCGACATACTATCGTCCTCGGGAATATCAAGAATAACAAAGTCTGTTAAAATAGTAATGTTTGCAACCACAACACGCACATCCTCACAAATACCGACAGGTATAGCAGTTGATTTATCGGCCATTTGCAAAGATATTTCAGTAGGTGTCAACTTATTCAAATCAAGTCTACGATATAAAGAGAGAGTCATAACACTAACACCGGATCCAAGATCATATAAGGCAGTTTTAACATAGTTTCTTTTAATGGAGCAAGGTATAGTTGGTACTCCTGGATCTCCTAGTTTCTTTGGTATTCCACCTTTGAATGTATAATTGGCAAGCATGGTGGCAATTTCAGCTTCTGGTATCTTTGTTTTGTTTGTAACAATATCTTTCATATACTTAGCATAAGGATTCATTTTAAGCATATCTCAAAAGCATACGCAAAAAGATAGGTCTAATCATTTCAGCAAAGCACTCAAAATCCTCATCATCCTTTTTCTTGGATGGTTTTGGAGGAAAAGGAATGGGTTTCTGAACCCATGGTTCTCTTTCTTTACCGTGCTTCCTAGCAACGAAATCTCTCTTATCATAACATTGATTTTCTTTGATTGTGGGTTATCAAGATGAACAGCAGGTTCAATCTCTACATCATTGTTATTGCTAGGTTGAGCATCAACATGAACATCATCATTATCACTAGGTTCATGTTCATTACCAGATTGTGTTTCAGCATCAGAAATAGAAATGTCATTGGGATTCTCAGGTGTGTCAACAACAGGTTCACTATAAGCATGCAAAGTCCTATCATTTTTCTTTTTCTTCTTCTTAGAAGGACTAGGTGCATCAACATTAGTTCTTTGAGAATCTTTCTCAACTCTCTTAGGGTGGCCCTCGGGATATAAAGGTTCCTGAGTCATTCTACCCCCTCTAGTCATAACTCTAACAGCATTATCAATTTTCTTATTATTTAATTCTTTGAGCAAATCATCTTGTGCTTTAAGCACTTGTTCTACCTGAGTGCTAACCATAGAAGCATGTTTCCTAATAAGTTTAAGGTCACCTTTAACTCTAGACATATAATGACTCAAGTGTTCAACCATATAAGCATTATGTTTCAATTGTCTACCAACATAAGCATTGAAGTTTTCTTGTTTAACAATAAAATTATCAAACTCATCCAAGCATTGGCTAGCAGACTTAATACGAGGAATATCACCTTCATCAAAGCTATAGAGTATTTACCTTTACTACATGTGTCGGGTTATTAAGACCATGTATTTTTTCAATAGGTGGTAAATTCTTAACATCTTCAGCTTTAATACCCTTTTCTTTCATAGATTTCTTTGCCTCTTGCATATCTTCAGGACAGAGGAATAGAATACCTGTTTTCGGAGTTGGCTTAGGAGTTGGTTCAGGAAGTGTCCAATCATTATCATTACTCAATATATTATTCAATAGCAATTTAGCTTGCTCAACAGTTCTTTCGCTAAAAACACAACGAGCACAACTATCCAAGTGGTCTCCGGAAGCATCGGTTAGTCCATTATAAAGATATCAAGTATTTCATTTTTCTTGAGAGGATGATCAGGCAAAGCATTAAGTAATCGGAGAAGCCTCCCCCAAGCGTGTGGGATATTTTCTTCTTAAATTTGCACAAAATTATATATTTCCCTTAAGGCAGCTTTTTTCTTATTAGTGGGGCAATATTTAGCAGAGAAGTAATAAATCATATCATGGGGACTATGAAGACAACCAGGAGCAAGAGAATTAAACCATGTTTTAGCATCACCCTTTAATGAGAACAGAAATAACTTAAGGATATAGGAGGAACAATTTTTTTCCTCATGAGTGAACGGGGTGGCTATATCATTCAATTTAGTAAGATGTACCACAAAAGTTTCAGATTCATAGCCATAAAAAGGATCAGATTCAACGAAAGTAATTAACTTAGGATAAGTGAAGTAGGAAAAGCAAGGTCATATTTCATTCTAACAAGGTCATATTTCATTCTATCTGATAGGTGAAGTAGGAAAAGCAGGGTCATATTTCATTCTAGCATTCAAAGACTTTTCTTTCAGCTTAGCTAACAGTTTCTTAAGATCATATCTATCTTTGCTAGCAAAAAGGTCTCAAGTAGTCTCTTCATCCATAACATGACCCTCAGGCAGATCAGGCAATTCATATCTAGGGGGAGCATCTTCATCATCACTTTCATCAATATTATCTGTTTCAATAATTTCATTCTCTCTAAACCTAGCAAGTTGTTCATCAAGAAATTCACCTAATGGCACAGTATTATTAAGCATAGAAGTAGTTCCATCATAAGCATCATCAATAGCAGAAGTGGCATCATCAATAAGATGCGACATATCAGAATCAATAGCAGGAGTACGTGTCGCAAGTTTACTCAAAATAGAAGGAGAATCAAGTGCAGAGCTAGATGGCAGTTCCTTACCTCCCCTCGTAGTTGAGGGAAAAATCTAGGTTCTTCCATCTTTCAAGCTCCTCATAGTGATCAAAAGATATAAATCCCAAGTGACTCAAAGAATAGAGCTATGCTCCACGGCAACGGCGCCAGAAATTCGTCTTGATAACCCACAAGTATAGGGGATCACACCAATTTTCGAGGGTAGAGTATTCAACCCAAATTTATTGATTCGACAAAAGGGGAGGCAAAGAATATTCTCAAGTATTAGCAGTTGAGTTGTCAATTCAACCACACCTGAAAGACTTAATATTTGCAGCAAAGTATTTAGTAGCAAAGTAGTATGGAAGTAACTGTAACGGTGGCAAAAGTAACAGTAGTAGTTTTTGTAGCAATCGTAACAATGGCAACGGAAAAGTAACTAAGAAAAGATCAATATATGAAAAGCTCGTAGGCAATGGATTAATGATGGATAATTATGTCGGATGTGATTCCTCATGCAACAGTAATAACATAGGGTGACACAGAACTAGCTCAAGTCCATCAATGTAATGTAGGCATGTATTCTAAATATGGTCATACGTGCTTATGGAAAAGAACTTGCATGACATCTTTTGTCCTACCCTCCCATGGCAGCGGGGTCCTATTGGAAACTAAGGGATATTAATGCCTCCTTTTAATAGAGTACCGACCAAAGCATTAACACTTAGTGAATACATGAACTCCTCAAACTACGGTCATCACCGAGAGTGGTCCCGATTATTGTCACTTCAGGTTTGCCTGATTATAACACATAGTAGGTGACTATTGACTTGCAAGATAGGATCAAGAACTCACATATATTCATGAAAACATAATAGGTTCAGATCTGAAATCATGGCACTCGGGCCCTAGTGACAAGCATTAAGCATAGCAAAGTCATAGCAACATCAATCTTAGAACATAATGGATACTAGGGATCAAACCCTAACAAAACTAACTCGATTACATGGTAAATCTCCTCCAACCCATTACCATCCAGAAAGCCTATGATGGGATTACTCACGCACAGCGGTGAGCATCATGAAATTGGTGATGGAGGATGGTTGATGATTACGATCGCGACGGATTCCCCTCTCTGGAGCCCCGAACAGACTCAGATCATCCCTCCCGAGGAAGATTAGGGCTTGGCAGCGGCTCCGTATCGTAAAATGCGATGGCTCCTTCTCTCTAATCTTTTCCTCCCTGAAAGTGAATATATGAAGTTGGGGTTGAGGTCGGTGGAGTCCCAAGGGGCCCACGAGGTAGGGGGCGCGCCCTAGGGGGGCGCCCTGCACCCTCGTGGACAGGGTGTGGGCCCCCTGATGCTGATTCTTTCACCAATATTTTTCATTAATTCCAAAACGTGTCTCTATGGATTTTCAGGTCATTCCGAGAACTTTAATTTCTGCACAAAAATAACACCATGGTAGTTCTGCTGAAAACAACGTCAGTCCGGGTTAGTTCCATTCAAATCATGCAATCTTGAGTCCAAAACAAGGGCAAAAGTGTTTGGAAAAGTAGATATGTTGGAGACGTATCAGAGTCCTGGATTAGGGGGTCCCCAGGCATCCAGGCTATGTGACGTGGGCCGGAATGGTGGGCCGTGAAGATACAACATAGAAGGCTTCCCCCATGTCCGAATGGGACTCTCCTTGGCATGGAAGTCAAGCTTGGTGTTCGGATATGAAGATTCCTTTCTCTGTAAACCGACTCTGTACAACCCTAGCCCCCTCCGTGTCCATTTAAACCGGAGGGTTTAGTTGGTATAGGCAATCATAATCATATAGGCTAGACATCTAGGGTTTAGCCATTACGATCTCGAGGTAGATCAACTCTTGTAACCCCTATACTAATCAAAGTCAATCAACCAGGAAGTAGGGTATTACCTCCATTAAGAGGGCCCGAACATGGGTAAACATCGTGTCCCCTGCCTCCTGCAACCTTCGATCCTTAGACGCACAGTTCGGGACCCCCTACCCTAGATCTGCCGGTTTTGACACCGACAGCTCTCTTCCGCCGGTCGACTCGCCACCGCTCCACCGCTTCCATGGCTGGCGCCCGTCGAGCCTGTGCTGAGCGTCAGGCCGCCCTCGCTGCTCACGTCGCCCAGACAGTGCCTGCCGGCAGGCCTCCCCGTCATTCTCCATTGCCTGCCACCAATGCCAGAACCGGCCCGGTGGGGCACGAGCAGCAAGCTTCCTCACTGCACCCCTCCGTGCGGCGTGATGGATGCATGGCCACCCCGTCGCTGAGTCGGGCTGGTTCGTCATCTCATGCTCGCCGTGCGCCTGTCACATCCCTAGCTTATGGTACTGCCTGGTGTTTTGCATCTTGTTGCATCATGTTTAAATTCTATTTAAGTTGAAATAGGGATTGACCAAACCCTAGCATCAGAAAGAATTCTACTAGGTTCAAATAAAAATATTTTCAATGAACCCAAAATGCCTTCCCAAAAATGTTCATCATCTTTGGATTGGTCTAGAACCTCTGCCAAAAATGGTGCATATTTTTCTAGGACACTTTGGATTTTTGAATTAATCCATAAGTATTTGAATTTGGACATTTAAATCTTATAAATATTTTTAATTGTCCAAATAATCCTGAAAGTACTTGAGGGCTGTTGGGAAATATTTCAAAGGTGCCTAAAATTATTTTCAGGATTTAACCAAGTGGTTTAGTATTTTCACTAAGTCAAAAACAACAGCAGAAAATAGAAAAAACAGAAATAAAAGAGAGAGAGAGAGAGACTACCTGTGTTACCTGCAGGCCCAGCCCACCTGGCAGCCCAGCCACCTGGCCGGCCCACCGAGGGCAGGGGCGTCTTCTTCCTCCTGCTAGAAGGCCGAGGAGAAGACAGCCACGGCGCCGCGGCGTGCCACACCGGCAGCTGCCTGCCTGGCTGCCCCCTCATCGCCCTGGACTCCCTCCGCGATGCCACGCACTCCCTCTTGACACCCTCGCTCTCTCCCTGGACCCCCTCCCCCTCGTCTTCTCTCTCCCGCAGCACCACCGAATGGAGCCGTCGCCACCGTCGCAGTTTGTCGTGGCCACCGACCTCCCCACGCCAAGCCAGCTAGCCCACGAGGACCGCCTCGCTGCGGCGCACCTCTACGCCCAGTCCCACGAGCCCGGACGCCTTGAAGAGATGCCTTCGAGCTCGTCTCCTACCTCGGACCTGCCGGTCACCGTCGCCCGATTCGTTGAACTCCGGTCGCCTCCGAGCTCGCTGACCACCTCTTCCTCTCCACTGTGAGCTCCAACGCCTCCCCTCTCGCTTCCCGTGCTCGATTTCGCCGCGCAGCCGTCGCCTCTGTCGATCCCGAGAACCCGTCGCTGCTGGCCGTGTCGCCACGTGGATAGAGCTCACGCACGTCGCGTCTGAGCATACCACCATGATCAGCGTGATGCCAAAAGCCCAAAACCCCCACCCACTTCTCCTGCCGTTCGATGTAGCGTCGTTTCCGCCAACGCCCGATCTCCGGCCGCCGCCCAAGTGCTCGCCGTCGTCAACTCCGGCCACCTCATGCCCTCCCCCTACCACCGTTGGATTCGCACGAGCCCCAGCTGCTCATAGATGGGCTCGGCCATCGATTTCGTCACCGAAGCCGCCGTCCCGATCATCACCGCTGCGTTCCCAGGTCGCCGGCGTTGAGCTCCAGCGATGCTGCCGTGGCAGTCTCATTAACTGTTAATGACCACTCTAAACACCCCCTTGAGTCACTGCCATGTGGGCCCCTGAGCCTAATTAGGTTAGTCTAATTTTTCTGTTAGATTAGTGCTAATGCCGTGGAACCCACGTGTCAGCTCTGACCATGGCCCAGTCAGCGTTGACCGGGCCCACCTGTCATCCACCCAAAGCAGCCCTGAGACACTGACGTGTGGGTCCTAGCTGCCAGGTTTGACCTGGACTGGCATTGTTGACCTGCTGACGTTGTGCAGTCGTCATGCTGACGCTATAAATCATTTTCTGGATTTAAGTTTATTCAGGAAATTCCAGAAAATGCCCAAAACTTCTAAAAATCATAGAAAATTATCCATAACTCCAAATAAGATAAATTATATATGAAAAATGATCATAAAAATCCAATCTATCCATCTGTACTGGTTTCTTGCATGTCAGAGCAACTTAAACTTGTTGTTTAGCTCAAAACATGTTAATGCACTTTATAAACCCATAACTAGAGTTTGTATTCGAATCTTTGATTCAAATGAGTTCAAACCACCCTAGTTGTAGATGCATTAGCCCAACCCACTCATTTTGCCATAGCATATTCATGCATCATATTGTTGCGTTGCATTGATTGTGTTTTTCTCTGTTTCCGGTAATTGTCCCCTCTCAGTAGACATTGCTTCGACGATGTCATCGTTGACACTGATGAAGACCCAATGCTATCTTCAGAAGTGTCAGGCAAGCACAAACCCCTTGTTCATTCCGATACAATCCCACTCTCTCGCTCCTGCTCTCTTTTACTGCATTAGGACAACAACGATTCATCTGTTACTTGTTGCGGTAGTTGAACCCCTTATCCTCTGCATGACCTGTCATTGCCACAGTAAATAGATGAAACCCACTAGCATGAGTAGGAGTTGTTTGAGCCCTGATGTGCCTACTCATTCATGCTTGTTTGTCATGCCTGCTATTGCATAGAGTTGTGTCAGGTCTGATTCATCGGGAATGAATCGGAGGTGTGTGAACATGTCCTACTATGTGTGAGCTAAGTGTGTGAACACGTTTTGGTAAAGGTAGCGATGAGAGGCCATGTAGGAGTACATGGTGGGTTGTCTCATTGAAACCGTCCTCAGGAACTGAGTTCTGTGTCTGTGATCCATGAACAGCTACTACCACTCATTGGGATCCTTAATTGACCCTCTTGGCTTCTTAATCACCCTAGTACTCTGTCCAGGAGTTGCAACTAGTTTCTGGTGTTTGTAGGTTATGTGTTGGCGGCCGTGCATAGCGCTGACCATAGGGGTGGGCTATGATGCGGTAGATACACCGTGGCACGGTGTACCGGGCGCCCGTTTGGTGTCTCGGGAACCCTGTTCACATCGTTCGGGGCCGTATGTGGAAACCTCCGCCGTACTCCCTGAGGATGGAACCTGGATAGGCGATAAACCTGGACTAGAGACTTAAGTGTTTAGGTAGGCCATGGCCGACACCCTCGTTGGGGTTCCGCTTGAAGGTTGCCGAGTACATGTCGTGTAAACGACGGTAAGTGGTGGGAGCGTGCGTGAAGAAGTACACCCCTGCAGGGTTATCAATATCTACTCGAATAGCCGGATTCCTCGGATATGGAAAATTGGACCCCTTGCATAGTTCATAGACAAGTGAAAGTGGATACTCTAAAACTCGCAAGATAAGTGTGAGTGCTATGGATGGCCTTCTCGTAGGGAGATAGGAGCGGATCCATAGTGGTGTATTGAATGGTGAATATGTGGACTCGTGTGCGCCACCTCAAAAGAGTTGCTTGTAGTCGTAGTTCAGGTTAGCCACTGGGTCAAAGCTGGCTTGCTGCAGTTAAACTCCACTACCCCTTTGTTGATACCGATGCATATGTAGTTAGTTCTGATGTAAGTCTTGCTGAGTACAATTGTACTCACGTTTGCTTAATTTATGTTTTGCAGAGAGACGTCAGTCTCGCTAGTAGTTCCCTGTGGGCTTCGACGTTTTGCTTGCTACCTCAGCTATGATCTTGTGCCCTCGGCAGGATCTGGTAGATAGTCAGGCTTCTTAGCCTCTTTCATTTGTAGATGTCTGTACTCAGACATGTTAAGCTTCCGCATGTGCTTTGATTTGTATGCTATGATTGTTGGGTCATGAGACCCATGTTTGTAATATCTCGCTCCTCGGAGCCTAATGAATAAATACTTGAGTCGTAGAGTTATGTTGTGATGCCATGTTGTATTTACACATATCGAGCATATTGTGTGTATGATTGAAATGCTTGGTATGTGTGGGATCCGACAACCTAGTTGTTTATCCTTGGTAGCCTCTCTTATGGGGAAATGTAGTCTTGTGCTTCCATGAGCCATAGTAGTCCGCTACAGCCCGGTTCACCGGAGTCCTGCTAGCCCAGCACTACTGCTCAGGACACTTGACTGGCCGGCATGTGTTTCACTTCGTTCCCGTGTCTGTCCCTTCGGGGAAATGTCACGCTGTGATATCCGGAGTCCTGTTAGCCCAGTGCTACAGCCCGGATTCACACGCCGCTGACCGACATGCTCGATGTGATTCATGTATGCCTGTCCCCATAGGTTGGTGCCGCTTTGGGTTCACGACTAGCCATGTCGGCCCGGGTTCTCTGTCACATGGATGCTAGCGACACTATCATATACGTGAGCCAAAAGGCGCAAACGGTCCCGGGCCATGGTAAGGCGACACTCGTGGGAATACCGTGTGTGAGGCCGCAAAGTGATATGAGGTGTTACCGGCTAGACCAATGTGACTTGGAATCGGGGTCCTGACAGCTTTGGTATCAGAGCCTGACTTCCTGTAAGATTACCAAGCCAAGCTGGTCGAAGTCGTGTCTAGAAATGCTTTAGTTATGTAAGGGAATTGATTGTGGAAGGGAATGTAAGGCACTTTTTACTCCTTTACCCTATGGCCTTCTAATCTGAGTCATCCTCTTCTCTTCTACGGGGATTAAGAACTAGGCTTCTCATCTTTCTATCAGGATCACGTATTACTAATCCGTAGACTCTTAGGATTGTTGTTTTCAAGCCTCAGTTCAGTTCCTACTACTTCCATATGTTCATAGCTGGCCTCAGAACATTGATATTGTGATGTTGAGTGGTTATGCCACCATTTTTGTGGGATGTCTCAAATCATTTTGAGCATTTACAGCCATTATGCTGTCCAAGTCATCCCAGGTATCTAAACAGTCTAATGCATTTGCAAATCTCTTCGTCCCGTTTCCGATGTCATTTTGGGCCAGATTAAGCACACTAATTGGTCTGTTGAGGTACTCCATTGCCTTGACATATATGTTGGACCTAGTATTATGACCCTAGGAATTCTAGCGAACCACCCACTAATCTAGCAATGCTTTATATCCCCAGTGTGAAAATTCTGGCCACCTTTCTTGAAAGCATCCCGTGATGTTATTTAGTTAGTAGGTATTCTACTACTAGGTTTTGAACCCGAGATTCACCCTACTTCATGTTGTTAGTATTTGCTAGTTCCCTTAAGATATTAGTAACCATGTGATAGTCCTCGAGGTCTGTGGTATATCGTTCTTCCAATACCATGAGCCAATATGGCAGAAGTTATTTGAACCAAAAGATCACAACTAGAGTACTCTTGAGGAGTTCTCCATTCATAATTGTGGCTCTGCCAGTCCTACCTCTCTGCATGGGTTATCCGGAAGAAACATGTTGAACTTGGTTCGACATACTAATCTATGCATCCACAACTCAGAAAGTTATATGTTCCTTGAGTGACCCTCCTCAGCTGTATTCCGACCCTAGTCTGTCAATTGATAGTCAGGAATAGTTGTGCATCCGTGTTCATCGATGCCTATTATTCTTGTGGTCCGTCAAGCCATTCTATTCCGGAATGACTAGGAGAAACAAACTCTAGTACCTCGTCCACAGCTAGGATTGGGTCAAAGTAGTTGTATCCCACAGATCAAAATGCCAATCCAACTTTTGTTCTGTTCTACCACGGAGTATCACCCTCTTTCATAACAAGAGTATTGTGAGAATTGCACACACCCTCAAATGAATTCTTGACACAGTGATACTTCTTGCCATCATTGTTCATTCCTCGGTTCCCATGTTATTGTAACTGGAATGCCGACAAGTGAATCGTGATGTGTGAAATCAATACTCCTAGCAGCCTTGTTGCTTGGTATTTAAAGGACACTACTTTCATTCTTAGCGCGTTGGTTCTTAAATCATCATTCTAAGACTGATTGTGCTACCTAGTCTTTATCTCCTGGTGCATTCTTCGATCAATGAGTTAGGATTACGTCAATCCCTCACTCTTTTAGTCATTTCGTCTTGCCTTGAAAAGCAAGATTGTTCTTGAGCTTAATAACATATTGGTGGTTCATGATTTACCGATTATCTTCTCACAAGTATCACCAGGTTGTCCCCTGACTGTTATGTTGAGTTCGTGATCAAGTTGGTTTTCCATTAAACCACCCTTTCTCCAAGAATCTGTGTTGGATACCCCTGAGCTAGTTGGTTAAGCTAAATAACAACTTGGAGAGTTGGAAGATAAAAGCTTGTCTGACTTAGTTCGTGTCAAGGGATATCTTTTGTGTGTGTGTGTTGAAGAAAGGTGATATCTTCATCGATTGGTCCTCGTGATCAGTTGTTGGACCTATTGTCTTGTCAAAACTTTGATTTGAGTATGGGCTATCACCAAATCAAATCAGAACCAATGATGTTCGTAGTGTTGTCTTACTCGTGGTTGATCCTCGAGCATACACCATTATATCATTTGTTCTGACCAATGTTATTGCTTTGTTCACATAGTTGTGGAATTCCATCTTCATGGAAATCTTTATGATTTGTTGTTGAGCCCATCAGCAGCGTCTTATCTTCTCCATGGCTCATGTCGAACATCAAGCTGGTGTTGGAAACTTGTGCAAGCATTTCTTCGTGTTTCGTTCATGAAGCATATGTTTGGATGAAAGAAATGACTACCTTTGATTCACGTGCATTTGGTGAAAGTTGCCGCCGTGAATTCGAGAAAGTTAGTTTTGCTTCCTCTGGAATCAACCCAAGTCAGTCATGCACAAGTGCGAAGTATTCTATGGCTTGGAGACTTGCAACCTTCATTCTATATGTATCCCTAGCACACGAAGCCACTGATTGATTTGTTCAAGGATAAGAAGTTTAAATGCTATTCCCGAAGGGCCCAGACAGACATGCACAAGACTTCATTATTTCAATGATGGTTCCCCATCTGAACCCGGTAGTGTTTTATTGTAAGACTACTATGTGATCATGCTTGTCTTGGACAACATGTTCATAGGTTTGTAGCGGAACCAGCTCATGTTTTGGAGCTTGCTATCGTAGTTCATTTCCGAGAATCTTGCAACGCCATCTCATCGACTTGTGTTGCAAACTTTCTTTTCAGACATGCTGAGTCTGAAGTATCCTATCACCAATCGGATCTGAATCTCAGGCAGATATGATGGTTGGAACATTCCCAGCAGTTACATTTTGTTCCCAGCTTGCACCGCCATTGTGCCAATTCCCCATGGGCTGCCCTTCTCGGTAGTTGCTGTCCAATATCATCTTTAAAAGTGGACTTACCATGAGTCCCATCCATTTCCGATGTTAAGCAAAAATCATCCATTGCGTTGTCTTCAACAAGGTAGTCCACATCATTCATTCTAGTCCGGGTATGCCATTCCTCTGAACTTCACCAAACGATTGTAGGTGAATTGCCTTAGGCTGGTATAGAGAGTTTCAATGATCTCCGTATCAAAAGTAATTCTTTTTGCCACTTAAGGGAATAACTCTATGAGTCATCTTCCCTAAGATGTCTCGTTATAGTATCATGGTAACTTAACTCCTCGCTACCTTGAAACCCCCTCACCATCTATTTAAGCGTGGAATTGTTTCCTACCAAATCGAGCCACCACCTTCTATTTCCTATCACCCCAATGAGTGTCTCGTGTCTTAGCTCAAGAGATATTCCTACGTCTCATTCCGTGAGTTGATCCTGAGTTGTTCGATCTTCAAGAAGATCGATCCTTCTAGAGTTTCCCTTTCTCCTTCATGTCGTGTTGGACAAAGATCTCGAAGGCCCGGGCGTCAAGATCATGTGGTAGAACGAATCAACATCTTCGATGAGGGCACTTGGATCACGAATATCGTGCTAGCTTTGTATCCCCTCTGTCTTCTTACCTCACGTCTTGAATCTCGGGACGAGATTCTTGTTTAGTGGGGGTGAGCTGTCACATCCCTAGCTTATGGTACTGCCTGGTGTTTTGCATCTTGTTGCATCATGTTTAAATTCTATTTAAGTTGAAATAGGGAATGACCAAACCCTAGCATCAGAAAGAATTCAACTAGGTTCAAATAAAAATATTTTCAATAAACCCAAAATGCCTTCCCAAAAATGTTCATCATCTTTGGATTGGTCTAGAACCTCTGCCAAAAATGGTGCATATTTTTCTAGGACACTTCGGATTTTTGAATTAATCCATAAGTATTTGAATTTGGACATTTAAATCTTATAAATATTTTTAATTCTCCAAATAATCTTGAAAGTCCTTGAGGGCTGTTGGGAAATATTTCGAAGGTGCCTAAAATTATTTTCAGGATTTTACCAAGTGGTTCAGTATTTTTACTAAGTCAAAAACAACACGAGAAAATAGAAAAAAACAGAAATAAAAGAGAGAGAGAGAGAGAGAGAGAGAGAGAATACCTGTGTTACCTGCAGGCCCAGCCCACCTGGCACCCCAGCACCTGGCCGGCCCACCAAGGGCAGGGGCGTCTTCTTCCTCCTGCCAGAAGGCAGAGGAGAAGATAGCCACGGCGCCACAGCGTGCCACGCCGGCAGCTGCCTGCCTGGCTGCCCCCTCGTCACCCTGGACTCCCTCCGCGATGCCACACACTCCCTCTCGACCCCCTCGCTCTCTCCCTGGACCCCCTCCCCCTCCTCTGCTCTCTCCCGCAGCACCACCGAACGGAGACGTCGCCACCGTCGCCGTTCGTCAAGGCCACGGACGCCTTGAAGAGACGCCTTCGAGCTCGTCTCCTACCTCGGACCTGCCGGTTGCCGTCGCCCGATTCGTTGAACTCCGGTCACCTCCGAGCTCGCTGACCACCTCTTCCTCTCCACTGTGAGCTCCTACGCCTCCCCTCTCACTCCCCGTGCTCGATTTCGCCGCGCAGCCGTCGCCTCTGTCGATCCCGAGAACCCGTCGCTGCCGGCCATGTCACAGGCGTGGCTACAGCTCACGCACGTCGCGTCTGAGCATACCACTGTGCTCAGCGCGATGCCAAAATCCCAAAACCCCCACCCACTGCTCCTGCCGTTCGCTTTAGCGTTGTTTCCGCCGACGCCCATCTCCGGCCGCCGCCCAAGTGCTCGCCGTCGTCAACTCCGGCCACCTCTTGCCCCCCCCTGCCACCATTGGATTCGCACGAGCCCCAGCTCCTCGTAAATGTGCTCGGCCATCGATTTGGTTGCCGAAGCCGCCGTCCCGATCATCACCGCCGTGTTTCCAGGTCACCGGCGTTGAGCTCCGGCGATGCTGCCGTGGCAGTCTCATTAACTGTTAATGACCACTCTAAACACCCCCTTGAGTCACTGCCATGTGGGCCCCTGAGCCTAATTAGGTTAGTCTAATTTTTCTGTTAGATTAGTGCTAATGCCATGGACCCCACGTGTCAGCTCTGACAATGGCCCAGTCAACGTTGACCGGGCCCACCTGTCATCCACCCAAAGCAGCCCTGAGACACTGACGTGTGGGTCCTAGCTGTCAGGTTTGACCTGGACTGGCATTGTTGACCTGCTGACGTCGTGCAGTCGTCATGCTGACGCTATAAATCATTTTCTGGATTTAAGTTTATTCAGGAAATTCCAAAAAATGCCCAAAACTTCTAAAAATCATAGAAAATTATCTATAACTCCAAATAAGATAAATTATATATGAAAAATGATCAGAAAAATCCAATCTATCCATCTGTACTAGTTTCTTGCATGTTAGAGCAACTTAAACTTGTTGTTTAGCTCAAAACATGTTAATGCACTTTATAAACCCATAACTTGAGTTTGTATTCGAATCTTTGATTCAAATGAGCTCAAACCACCCTGGTTGTAGATGCATTAGCCCAACCCACTCATTTTGCCATAGCATATTCATGCATCATATTGTTGCGTTGCATTGATTGTGTTTTTCTCTGTTTCCGGTAATTGTCCCCTCTCAGTAGACGTCGCTTCAACGATGTCATCATTGACACTGATGAAGACCCAATGCTATCTTCAGAAGTGTCAGACAAGCACAACCCCCTTGTTCATTCCGATACAATCCCACTCTCTCGCTCCTGCTCTCTTTTACTGCCTTAGGACAACAACGATTCATCTGTTACTTGTTGCGGTAGTTGAACCCCTTATCCTCTGCATGACCTGTCATTGCCACAGTAAATAGATGAAACCCAATAGCATGAGTAGGAGTTGTTTGAGCCCTGATGTGCCTACTCATTCATGCTTGTTTGTCATGCCTGCTATTGCATAGAGTTGTGTCAGGTCTGATTCATCGGGAATGAATCGGAGGTGTGTGAACATGTCCTACTGTGTGTGAGCTAAGTGTGTGAACACGTTTTGGTAAAGGTAGCGGTGAGAGGCCATGTAGGAGTACATGGTGGGTTCTCTCATTGAAACCGTCCTCAGGAACTGAGTTCTGTGTCTGTGATCCATGAACAGCTACTACCACTCATTGGGATTCTTAATTGACCCTCTTGGCTTCTTAATCACCCTAGTACTCTGTCTAGGACTTGCAACTAGTTTCTGGTGTTTTTAGGTTATGTGTTGGCGGCCGTGCATAGCGCTGACCATAGGGGTGGGCTATGATGCGGTAGATACACCGTGGCACGGTGAACCGGGCGCCCGTTTGGTGTCTCGGGAACCCTGTTCACATCGTTCGGGGCCGTATGTGGAAACCTCGGCCGTAATCCCTAAGGATGGAACCTGGATAGGAGATAAACCTGGACTAGAGACTTAAGTGTTTAGGTAGGCCGTGGCCGACACCCTCGTTGGGCTTCCGCTTGAAGGTTGCCGAGTACATGTCGTGTAAACAACGGTAAGTGGTGGGAGCGTGCGTGAAGAAGTACACCCCTGCAGGGTTATCAATATCTATTCGAATAGCCGGATTCCTCGGATATGGAAAATTGGACCCCTTGCATAGTTCATAGACAAGTGAAAGTGGATACTCAAAAACTCGTAAGATAAGTGTGAGTGCTATGGATGGCCTTGTCGTAGGGAGACGGGAGCGGATCCATAGTGGTGTATTGAATGGTGAATATGTGGACTCGTGTGCGCCACCTCAAAAGAGTTGCTTGTAGTTGTAGTTAAGGTTAGCCACTGGGTCAAAGCTGGCTTGCTGTAGTTAAACTCCACTACCCCTTTGTTGATACTGATGCATATGTAGTTAGTTCTGATGTATGTCTTGCTGAGTACAATTGTACTCACGTTTGCTTAATTTAACTTTTGCAGAGAGACGTCAGTCTCACTAGTAGTTCCGTGTGGGCTTCGACGTTTTGCTTGCTACCTCAGCTATGATCTTGTGCCCTCGGCAGGATCTGGTAGATAGTCAGGCTTCTTAGCCTCTTTCATTTGTAGATGTCTGTACTCAGACATGTTAAGCTTCCTCATGTGCTTTGATTTGTATACTATGATTGTTGGGTCATGAGACCCATGTTTGTAATATCTCACTCCTCGAAGCCTAATGAATAAATACTTGAGTCGTAGAGTTATGTTGTGATACCATGTTGTATTTACACATATCAAGCATATTGTGTGTATTATTGAAATGCTTGGTATGTGTGGGATCCGACAACCTAGTTGTTTATCCTTGGTAGCCTCTCTTATGGGAAATGTAGTCTTGTGCTTCCATGAGCCATAGTAGTCCGCTACAGCCCGGTTCACCGGAGTCCTGCTAGCCCAGCACTACTGCTCAGGACACTTGACTGGCCGGCATGTATTTCACTTCATTCTTGTGTCTGTCCCTTCGGGGAAATGTCACGCGGTGACATCCGGAGTCCTGTTAGCCCAGTGCTACAGCTCGGATTCACACGCTGCTAACCGACATGCTCGATGTGATTCATGTATGCCTGTCCCCATAGGTTGGTGCCGCTTTGGGTTCATGACTAGCCATGTCAGCCCGGGTTCTCTATCACATGGATGCTAGCGACACTATCATATATGTGAGCCAAAAGTCGCAAACGGTCCCGAGCCATGGTAAGGCGACACCCGTTGAAATACCATGCGTGAGGCCGCAAAGTGATATGAGGTGTTACCGGCTAGACCAATGTGACTTGGAATCGGGGTCCTGACAGCGCCGGCGGACGCGCAGGCTGCGCTCCTCATGGCGCACGAGCTCCTGCGCTACCGCCCCGTCGACAACTTCTATGAAGACTAGCTGGACCGCATCGCCGAGCTAGTCAGCCCCGTTGGGGACTCTCCTGCACCGTCCCTCTCGCTGCCTCGCCTGCCTGCTGTTGTGGGCGATATAGCCCATGGAGCACCTCCTCCACCTCCCCGTCAAGACATCGCCCTGGGCATGACCCGCCGCGCAGGGCACCCACGCGTGATGAACAAAGCTACCAGGAGGTCCGGCGGCCGCAAGAAGATGATCCTGCACTCCCAGCACCACCACATCAAGACTGCGCGCCGCCTTCGGTGGTGGCGCGTGAGCACCAATATAAGGCTCCACCTCCACGACGGGCTCATGTGACTACCGCGGGCTGTTGTGCCTTCACTCCGGAGCTTCGCAACATCGTCTGGTCAGGGAAGTTCAAGCCTAACTTGCAAGCTGAGCATCGAGGCGGCCAACATCGATGAGATGGTCATTGAGAACTGGTTTCCCATGGCCCTCAAAGATGCCGCGCGCTCGTGTCTCCTGAACCTGCCCACGAGATGCGTGAGCGTTTTGTCGCGAACTTCCAGGGCACTTGCGACCGCCCGCCGGCCGCTGGTGACCTTCGACGCATCAAGGAGCACCCAGGGGAGACCCTGCAGAAGTACATCCATCTCTTCAACGGTGTTCGCCTCAAGATCGCCAAGGTTTCGGACGACGCCATCATCTCAACATTTTCTGATGGTGTCCGCGACGTCAGGATGAAGGAAGAGCTCGCCATAGACGAGGACCTGTGCACGGCTCTGGAGATGTTAAACATGGCAACCAGGTGCGCGATTGCTGAGGAGGGTCGCCTCTCACTCCTGGAGCTCCCAGGGACAGACCCATAAGACAAGAAGGCCAAGGTCAAGGATGTGAAGCGCAAGGGGCCGGCCGCGCTTGCGGCTGAGCCGGAGATGAAGCGCGGATGCGACCACCCAGAGTCATCCAAGGGCAGCCGCCCGTTCTGCGTCTTCCACAACATGCACAACCACAACACCAATGACAGTCAGGAGCTCATGGCCATCTGTGACGGGCACCTCGGTCGTCGCCCCGAGTGCAGCGACCGGGGCTACGGCCGTGGAGGAGGCAATGTCGGATTGCGGGTTCCGGCAAACCCTTGAGGTTCGAACACTGGGGTGCGCATGAATATCTCTCCCTAGCTCACTCTTGCAATGATCTCATGGCCTAGCTCGCCGAACCCAAGGAACGAGTGACACGAGAGTTTATACTGGTTCGGGCCACCGCTGTGGTGTAATACCCTACTCAAGTGTGGTGTGGTGGATTGCCTCGTGGGCTAAGGACAAACTAGTACAATGGATGAAAAGCCTCTTGAGGAGAGGTGTTGTCGTGCTCGATGAGCTGGTGTGTTTGAGGATGGTCTGAATTGTCCAGCCTTTTCTATGGTGGTGGCTAGCCCTGTTTATAGAGGCCCTGGTCCTCTTCCCAAATGTTTAGGCGGGAAGGGATCCCAGAACGACCAATTTCGAAGGGAGACAACTAGGACAAGTTATCTTGACAAAAGGTGGTCTTCCCCTGCCAAAGGCTCTGGTGGTGACGCTGCCGTGGTCTCCGCGGTGACCTCCGTCCTGCCGTCCTATTTGTCTTGGTCTTGTTGCACTGATATGGAACCCTTTGCCTGATGCCTCAGGACTCCTCGCCTGCGCCTGCTTCCTTAGCACCAAAGAGGAAACCGACACTCTGCGCCCGCTGACGCCCGCCTGGCCTTGGTCGTCATGGCTCACATCACGCGGACCTCGCGAGGTGCCCCTTGCATAGATGTCTCCGCTCCTTAGGAGCCAGCCTAGCGAGGCTACCCCTGGGGAGGTCTTGGTGTCGTCCGCCTCACGAGGCTTGGCCCCTCGCAAGGGTCTTGAGTTCTTGCTGATGAAGATGGGCCATACCAGGCCGTTGGTGGAGCCACACCCTAGGCCGTTGGTGGAGCCACACCCTAGGCCGCAGGCAGGCAGGTCTGGGTACTCCCATTCCTTGGACGCCGACAGTAGCCCCCGGGCCCAAGGCGCGATCGGACTTGGCTTCGAGGCGAAGCCAAAGGGCAAGTGCGAAGCGCCATGGGCCCCAGCCGCCTGCGGCCTTGATTGACGCGTGGCGATTGATAGGTCGTGGGCATCTCTGCTTCCCCACGCTGCCTCGGCAACTGCCCGACTTGACGAGACCCTGCTGCATGCAGAAGAAAACCATCATTACCTTAGATCATGGAAGCTCGCGGTTGGCCTCCCTCTGGATATCAATGAGGAGTGGGGCGGAGCCCCCGTTGCTCATCTCTTCCTCCATCTGGCTTGCTTCCTCTTCTTTCTCTTTTCTTTTCCGTCTTGCAGCAACACCCATGGCGCCAATACGGAGGTTCTACGCCGCTGAGAAGGAGAAAACCACCCACGAAGAGCTTGGGCCACTCCCACCAAAGAAGAGGCTAGTCCGCTCCCGCGACATCGTTGTGAGGCTGGAGGTGACAAGGCCTTGGTACGAGCGGCCTCCCCCCGGCTACCCGCTATCCTTGTACGCTCGGGCAGAAGGCTCCAGAGGAGGAGGTAGCGACTGGCGCCGCTCGTGCCAAGGTTGCGGTGGCCCTGCCATGGTGGCCCGCGCTGCCGCCCCGCGAACGCACGCCGAGGACTCCTTGCATGATCTCGTGGTGTGGGCGGAGATGCCACCGCGCACATGGATCTGATTCCCTCCATTCGTTGCCGAAGTGATGCTGCCAAGGGGGCCGCTCGAGCTGTGGCTACAGCATGCCGAGTGCGGCACCCCGGCGACGGGAGCAGAGGTCGAGGCCGTCTCCCCGGCAAGATTTTCATGACCCATGGATGGGGTGAGGTTGCCCGTGTCTGTCGCACGGAGGGGACCCTCGCCATCCATTTTGAGTATGACGGCGCCTCCATGATGCTCTTCAAAGTCTTTGATGAGGAAAGCTGCTGTCTGGAGTGCTGCCCTGAAGGGGATCGCCAGGACAGTGCAGGGGCAGGCGCTGGGCCCGTCCTAGGTCCTGCCGACGACTCCTCCAGCAGCAGCGATGGCGCTTGGGAGTCCAGCGACTCTCCCAAGCCTGACGAGACTCCGGAGGCGAGCGACGATAGCTATGTGCCCCGAGCTCACGCCGCGCCCGGAGCACAGCAGCGCGTCCGCTCGTCGTCGCCACTGATTAGGATGGGGTTGGCGTCGGCCCCTCGTGACCCACTATTGATGATGGCGCTGGCGGTGATACTTGTAGATAGGGCTCCTAGAAACTTCGTTCTTTATTTCCCTGTGAGGAATCGAGATGAACCCTGTGAGGGTGTGTAAAGATTATATAACACTTTTGCATCAATATCATTTTCAATGCGAAGTTCATGATTGCACGTCTTTCTCCGGCATTGTCCCCCTTTTCGTCCTCGTGGTAGCTTAGTGCTCTACGTCGATAGGTCCTAATCCCCAGGCAGGCTTCAACCGTCGCTGGTAGGCCAGGTCGCAATGCCGCGGTCAAGGCCAGGAGGTGAACGACCCGAGGTCCGGTAAGAGCTCCTAAGGTGCGATGCTCAAGAGGCCCCCCTTGGCACGCAAGCAGCTCCCTAAAGGTAGAAAACGAAGGCGGCATTACATAAAGCAAGGCTGCAGGAGCCGAGAATCCTAAGTCGCGGGCTGGGTTGCCTTGGATACATGACTTATCTTAACGATCATGGATTGGTTCCTTGCGTGGCACCCGGTTCGTGGGCCGCTGATGGCGATGCTGCCAGGTTGTGTCCATGCCAGCTCCCACCCTTCACACTCTCCTGGGTGCTCTGCATCCTTGGGTCCCGGCCCTCGAGCGAGCTCAGCCACCGCTGGTATGCCAGGCCACGATGTCGTGGTCAAGGCCAGGGGGTGAGGGCTGAAGAGCCAGTAAGAGCTCATGAAGCACGATGCTCAGGAGCCCTCCCTTTAACGCCCAAGTGAAAAGCATGAAAGGGAGCAGCTGGTGGGACCTCCCGTAGCTAGGCTCCATAGGATCCTGCGGGTTAGTGCGAGAGAGAGAGAGAGAGAGAGAGTACCCCATAGTGGCGGTTGCCGGCCTGCCATTAATCCTTCCACGAGAAGTTGAAGGCACTGAGGATCTAGTGAGGTGGCGTACACGGAGCGGGCCGCGAGCCAGAGCTCGATCGCACAGGTTTATCAATGTTGCAGGGACAGACCCGAGCACAAGCACCGTGCCAGCATGTGAGTCTCCCGTTGCAGGATAAGCAAGTAACCAATCAGCAGCACGGGAGGCCGTAGTGAGCAAGCACCAGGTGAGTAGTGATTATAGAGCAATTCATGCGAGGAGGCAAGCCAGTTCAGATAGATGCAAGAACGATACATGCCACTGGGACGGACGCAAGCGGCCTGGGGATGATACAGGCCATGAGGTGCTCCCAACAGAGTAAGCAAAAGACGCAAAAGGATACACGCCGTAGGGACAGGCCCATGCGACTTGGGGATAATGCAGCCCGAAGGGCGCCCCTAACTGAATAAACTGGAAAGAGTCACCTGATATTGTAGCTGGAGTGGTGTCGGGGTAGCTGAAGATGCACGCCAGAGAAGTTGCTCCTCATGAGCCGCTAGGGTCCTGAGCCTCAAGAGGCTCCGCAGGCCCAGGTGGCTCCTAAAGAACTGTCATGATCTCCACCAGGACATCGTGATGCCTGGCCTCCTGAGCCGATAGAATGCTCCACACGTGGCACTAGAAGGTGACAGCCGCATTCTGCAGGCCGAGGGGCATGCGAACGTAGCAGTGAGGGGGACCCTCACACCGTCCAACACGTGAAGGCCATAAACGTCCTTGAGATGCGGCCCTATTGAGCCCTGGAACATCGATGCAGACGCGCAGCCCGCCGCCCTTGGTAGTGTGGGTAGCTGCGCTAGGTGGTGGGCAATGGTCGCTATGTATGGTCCTTGCCTCTTGAAGCTCCTGCATCGCCTTGGTGATAAATTCCTGAGCACAAGGCGTCCCACCCCTTGTGCCCCCTTGAGGTAAACATGCGACCAAACACGCCTCCACATGGTGCCCGAGCGCCTCCCTCGTGACGTTGGTTTTGGTCTGAGGCCCTCCATAAGGGAGCCCCCGAGCCCAGCCTAAGGAGGGCGCCAGGTGCGCCGTCCTATGCGAGGGAAGAAGGCGCCCCATCTGCGGGCGCAGGACCTGAGATAGTGCCGCTGGAGACGCCGCCCTCCTGAGGTGCTCAACGGAGTAGCTGCTTCTTCTTCTTGGGGTTGGCCTCAGGAGGGTACAGGGTGCCTTCATTGTTGGGGTCTTCGGTCACTGCATCTTGATAAGCGCACTCAAGGGAGCACACTGCATCTCATTCTTCACAGGGGACCGTGATGATGCCACTGCTCCCTGGCATCTTGAGGATGTTCTAGCCGTGGTGAGTGACTGCCATAAACTTGGCCAAGGATGGAGTTGTATGGCAGGCGGATGTGGGCGACGTCGAAGTCGATGAGCTCGGTGCGGTAGTTGTCATGCTGGCGGAAGGTGATAGGGAGGTGGACTTGCCCTATCGCATGGAACCTGGATGCTGTCGAATGTCTCGACGGACAGGACATTGAGCCCTACACCGCCGTCTATGAGGGTCTTGGTGACTTGAACGGTGCTGATGACGGGTGAGCAAGGCATCGGGAGGGCGCCGACGGTCGGCGCGCACTTGAGATGGTCTGACGAGCTGAAGGTGATGGCACACTTGGACCACCTGAGTTGGCGCGTGGCCTCGTGCCTGGGAAGGGCCGCGTTCGCCTCGCGACTAAACTGCTTGAAGGCACACTGAGAGGCTAGGGCTTGAGCACCACCTAAGATACAACCGATGGCGGATGGCTCCTGGAAGCCCCCAGCCCCCTCATCTTGATGGTGGTTGAGGGAGTCCTGGATGAGGGGGTCTCCGGACAGCCGGACTATATCCTTTGGCCGGACTGTTGGACTATGAAGACACAAGATTGAAGACTTCGTCCCGTGTCCAGATGGGACTCTAATTGGTGTGGAAGGCAAGCTAGGCAATATGGATATGTATATCTCCTCCTTTGTAACGAACCTTGTGTAACCCTAGCCCCTTCCGGTGTCTATATAAACCGGAGGGTTTTAGTCCATAGGACAACATACAATCATACCATAGGCTAGCTTCTAGGGTTTAGCCTCTCCGATCTCGTGGTAGATCAACTCTTGTAGTACTCATATTATGAAGAATAATCAAGCAGGACGTAGGGTTTTACCTCCATCAAGAGGGCCCGAACCTGGGTAAAACATCATGTCCCCTGTCTCCTGTTACCATCCGCCTTAGACACACTGTTCGGGACCCCCTACCCGAGATCCGCCGGTTTTGACACCGACATTGGTGCTTTCATTGAGAGCTCCTGTGTGTCATCATCATTAGGCTTGATGGCTCCTTCAATCATCGATAGCGATGTAGTCCAGGGTGAGACTTTTCTCCTCGGACAGATCTTTGTATTCGGCGGCTTCGCACTGTGGGCCAACTCGCTTGGCCATCTGGAGCAGATCGAGAGTTACGCCCTTGGCCACCAGGTCAGGTTTGGAAGCTTAAACTACATGGCCGATATCCGCGGAGACTTGATATTCGACAGATTCGAGCCCCTGCCTAGTGCGCCACACGGTCACGATGAGCATGATTTAGCTCTACCATCGGACGGTGTTCATGAGATCGCACCGGCAACTTCTCAGACCCTCAATTCGGAGCCAATTGCGCCATCCATGGACAGGTGGATAGACCCCGCCATGGAGGTTGTATTCTTAGCGGCGATCGAGCCGAATATCAAACTCACCCTTCACGGGAGCCGCGACGAACTACCGGATTCTTCCTCAGCCACGGTCTCTGAACTGCCAGCGCTCGTGCCTATCGAATCCGACTGGGCGCCGATCATGGAGTTCACCTCCGCGGATGATGAAGAAATTCTCTCCCCACCCACCACCCACTTGGTAGCCACTGTCGACGATTGGCCGACATGCTCCACTTCGACTCCGAAGACATAGACGGTATGGACGATGATGCAAGAGACGAACAGGAACCACTGCCCACAGGGCACTGGACTCCCACTTCATCATATGATGTATAAATGGTGGGGACACCCAAAGAAAACGACGACGAGGAACGGAAGGACGCAGCGAAGGGTTGTTCCCTCGAGAAGCAGTCAAAGCGGCGGCGTAAGCGCCCTCCAAATCCCACCTCGGCAGAAACAATGATCATATAGACCCGACGATAGAGCAGGGTGAACCATCACCCGACCAGGGCAACACGAAGAATCAAACCGAACAACTCGACCCCATCAAGGATAACAGTCCGGACGATATCACACCGTACAGGCACCCTGAGCAATAGAATGCCCATCAAAGGCTGGTTGCCATTGCGAGGAGTCTGAAAAAGCAGAAGCAAAGGCTCAGGGCTGCACAAGACACACTCAAAATCAGATGGAGTGAAGTACTCAACACTGCAGCGAAGTACGGCAGTAATCGCCACACCAAGAGCTACCCGAAGCGAAAGTTGCTACCTGAATTTGATGAGGAGGCCTTAGATCACCCGCAACCAAAAATTAAAACGGCCATCTGGTCGGATAGACGACCTCGTGGCCAACATAGAGCGGCAAATGACGCCGCACATAAGCCAGTACGCGATCCACGCGAGGGCTCGCATCAAAAGGACGGCGCAACCAGATCCATATACGGGCCACGCAAGCGTGCTCTAGCATGCAATGCAACACAACAAACATTTGAACACCACGGTACACCCAAATACAGGGATGCCGCACACTCCCTATGTTTCATCGATGAGGTGCTGGACCATGAATTTCCAGAGGGATTCAAACTCGTAAACATAGAGGCATACGATGGAACAACAGACCCTGGGGTCTGGATTGAGGACTACATCCTCCATATCCATATGGCTCGGGGAGACGATCTTCACGCCATCAAGTACTTACCACTCAAGCTCAAAGGGCCAGCTCGGCACTGGCTTAAAAGCCTCCCCGAAAACTCCATTGGAAGCTGGGAAGAGCTCGAAGACGCCTTTCGGGCAAATTTTCAAGGGACCTATGTCCGACCACCAGATGCAGACGATTTAAGTCATATAACTCAACAGCCCGGAGAGTCAGCACGAAAGCTTTGGAACAGGTTCCTCACTAAAAAGAACCAAATAGTCCGCTGTCCGGATGCCGAAGCCTTAGCAACTTTCAAGAACAGTGTTCGAGACGAATGGCCTGCTAGACACCTCGGCCAAGAGAAGCCGAGAACAATGGCAGCATTAACAAGCCTCATGACCTGCTTTTGCATGGGCAAGGACAGCTGGTTAGCCCGATGCAGCACCAGTGACCTGAGTACATCTGAGGTCGGCGATGGAAACGGGAAATCACGACGCAGCGAAAATAAGCCCCGGAATAAAGAAGACAACCCGAAGAGCAGGACAGTAAACGCCGGATTCAGAAGCTCTTGACCAGGTCAGCAAAAGCTTCCCTCCAAAGGCAACAGAGACGAACTATCCAGCCTAAACAAAATTCTGGACCAAATATGTCAGATCCATAGCACCCCCGATAAACCTGCAAATCATACCCATAGAGAATGTTGGGTCTTCAAGCAGTCCGGCAAGCTCAATGCCGAACATAAGGGGCAGGATACACCAAGCGAAGTCAAGGACGAGCCTCGCAGGCAAAGCACTGGGGAACAGAAGAAATTCCCACCAAATGTCAAAATAGTCAACGTGTTACACGTGATAAAGGGGAGAAACAAAGCAGCACTCCCAGAGACACATGCCCCAGGGCCTATCACCGTGGAGTTCTGCCACTGGTGGTCCCAACCGATCACCTTTGACCATCGAGATTACTCGGCAAGTAGCCGGCGTGTAGGATGGGCTGCCTTGGTATTAGACCCAATAATTGACGAATACCACTTCACACGAGTCCCGATGGACGGCGGCAGCAGTTTAAACCTGATATATCAGGACATAGTCCGCAACATGGGGATAGACCCAACAAAAATAGCCGCATCAATACTACCTTTAAATGAGTAACGGCAGGCCCAGAGGCCCATTGCACGGGCTCCATACTACTAGAGGTTATATTCGGCTTCCCCGATAACTTCCGCAGCGAAAATTTAACCTTCCACATCGCTCCGTTCCAAAGTGGCTACTCAAGCACTACTCGGACGTGAAGCTTTCGCTCGCTTTAACGCAATACCACATTACGCTTCCCTCATGCTTAAGATGCCCGGTCCACGTGGCATCATTACAGTAAATGGAAATATTGAGCGCTCCTTGCGCACGGCAGACCGTGCGGCTGTCTTGGCTGTCGCACACTAAATGGCCTCACCAACTAAAGCATCTGACAGGTCGTTAAGACCACGGACACGGTTGGACGAGTCCGGTACAGCTATATGTAATTGATACAGGTTTGATGGCTATACCCCTATTACAATACAAGGGGCTCAACGCGCGCGCACAAGTGGCAATCAGGCTCAACTTTACTTATTTTGAACTATATATTGTTTATTTAGTATAACTTACCTTTTGCATGGCAACTTGTCAATTAAGTTCCTCTCTTTTATCAGATGACCATCGTGCTACACCCGTCCAGAATATGGCACAATAGAAACACATGCGCAGACATGTAGCAGGGACCCGTTCCAAGGATTCTTTTTAGATTAAGACCCTGCGTACACCTTTTTCACTGTCTCTTGTTGATACACATCCCTCGGATTCTCAGTACAATTGAGAAGGATGCTGACGTCTTGGCATGTGGCCATGTTAGAATAATACACGTACCTGGACACCAGGGGCTTATTACAAAAGGCACTTTTTAGGCCCGATTTACACCATAAAGTCCGAATATCATAGGGAGTGTTCGGCGTCGTGAGTTTGGCCTTATATGCATCAGCTCCGAATCATGTCTTTGGTCAAATGTTGGGTTTGCCCAGCTCCTGTGTTTTGCTGCCTTACATTCCGCTCTATCGGCTAAGGTAGCACCAGGAGAACTACTGCGATTGTGCCCTGCTTCATCCGGACGAGCACCTCAGTAGAGAAAGCCAAAAACTGACTGTCATGATATAGCCTGAGACTGGTCAACCACTCGATGACCTAACGGAATCTTCGGGATTCCTCCGCCTTAACGAAGGGCAGTTTCCCGTCCAGGCATGTACGCACCCCGAATTCGGATGAGTGCGGAGCCACCAGGGGCTATATAGTAGCCCCACTGTCAAACACCTCTGGCTAAGTGAAAGTGTTAAAGCATTATAGTCCGGTTGCCTAGTTCGCTGCGCTATCACCTCCTTAATGGACCAAGACGTTGGATCAATTGTGAACATGCGTCTTCTGCGAACACCCCCGCATTATATGCGTGGGGGCTGAAGCCAACGACTGCAATCTTTCAGGTTATATACATATATACATAAACGGCCGCATAGGAGGCATCATAATACTTTCGGGTAGAAGTATAAATACAGCCTTGATAAACTTAACAAAACATTGTTTTTACAATGGGAATACATGTCACTCAAACATAATATTCTTCGAGCACTGGGCCTCTATCGAACGAGCGCCTTCAAGAACTTCTTCAAAATAGTGCTCGACAGCCACTCGGCCTATGGCCGCACCCTACGCCGCAACAGTGGTGGCATCCATCTCCGCCCAGTATGTATTGACATGGGCAAGGGCCATCCGCGAGCCTTGTATGCACGCCGACCTCTTCATTGCATTAATGCACGGCACCGCACCAAGGAACTGTTGCACCAAACTAAAATAGTTGTTTGGCTTTGGCCTTTCCGACCATAGATGATCCACAACAGACCTCATGGCGAGTCCGGACAATCTATTCAGCTCGGCCCATTCGGCAAGCCGATCAGTCAATGTAATCGGATGCTCTGGAACGTTAAATTGTGACCAGAATAGCTTGTCCACTTCATGATATGTTTGATCTTGGAAGTATTCAGCCGCATCGACAGCACTCGCCGCCAAGTCCAGATATGTGTCCGCCGAACTCCACAGCCAGTACAGAGGGGCATACCGAGGATCTCCAAACTTCCTCCGCAGCATAAAGGGTTTCCCAGCCATGATATCGCCGGCTTGGCGCAGCTCCTCCTTCGCTGTCATCGCAGAGCGGGTGTCTTTGGTCGCCATCGTGGCCATTTCTAGGTCCATCGCCTTCGCCCAATGTTCTTCTTCAAGAAGCTGGCACCGGTCGGCAGTATCTTTTAACTTTACAGCCATCTTGGCCATTTTTTCTTTGCTCTCGCTATGCGCGGCCTTTTCGGCTCTTAACTCTTCGGCCGCCTTTAAAGCGGCCGCATTGCTACTCCTGGCTTGCTCCTTGGCTCAGGCAAGCTCCACCCGAAGGGTCTCCACGGTGGCCGCTCCATCTGCAGTCACAAACATATTAAAGATACTGGCATCAGGCCGCTCTTATTATGTGACAATCACCAGAAAAATCACTGACCCGGCGCCTCGTCTAGTCGCTCGTTGACAAGCACGATGTCGGCATCTGCCACATCCAGCTGCCGCTTTAGTTCGACATACCCATCAGTCCAGCTAGCCACTAGAGCCTCCACCACCTGCACATAAAGGCAGTTTAGTTATTACCTGGGACTATGATCCTCTGTTTGCCGCCGCTTTCGACAACAACCAGAGTCTCAGGGGCTACTATCTACACAGGGCACATCTAATCATGTGCGGTACTTTCAAAAATGTACATCATTTCACGTACCTCAAAACCCGTCAGTAGACTCATAAAGGCTTCATGCAGCCCGCTTTCGGCGGACGAAATCCTTTCGATCATCGTACTCATCAATGTGCGGTGCTCTTCTGAGATATCCGGTTTCTCCAGCAGATCCCTCCGTACATCTGACCGCACACCTGACGGTGCCGGACTCTTTTGATTGCTCTCTTCGAGAGCTGGATACTGAGGACTTCGATGGCCATAGGATTACCTTCTGGCCTTGCCGGATCAGGAGAAGCCCTCCGCGACGACACCTCAGGGTCGCCCGCTTCGTAAGGCGGTGTGGCAGGGGGAGGCGTTTTGCTTTCCATCATCTCCGGAAGAAGATACCCCGAAGACGAGCTCCGCTGAGAAGGGCTAAGATCGGAACTGCAAGATAAATGCTTCGATTATTCTCCTCAGAAACAGAGCAAGATATTTTTCGTTATTGAATACCCTTTTACTTACAGCTCGGTAGAGGGCTGATCCCCGCACGGACATTGTGCAGCAAGAGTACCCTCCGAGGCAGGTCCCTCTGGCGGAGATTTCTTCTCCCGTTTGGAAACCTTAGTTTCCGGATCTTCAGAGGTAGACCTCTTCCTTCCCCGGGGAGAGAGAGTGTCAGATTCTTCCCCTTGGTTATCCTCCCTCGAGGAGGCGCTCATTCCCTCGGTTGGAATAGGTAGTGATGGAGGCCCGCTTTCGCCCTCTTCATTCCCCCCTTCATCTTCCTTTGAGGGCACCAGGCAAGGTGCTGGCTCGAGCATCTTTTCCAGCACCGGATTGTCCAAGCCCTCAGGAAGGGGGGCCGAACACCGGATCATCTTCGCCTTTGTTATCCAGTCCTGGTCAAAGACCGATTCTTCAGAATAATGTACTAATAAATAAAAGGACAGTGTGTTCGGCCATGGGATTACTTACTTGGGTAGCGGTGTGATTGCTGCTCAGGCCCACGTCCTCGGTAGTGTCCGGACACTCTATTTGGGGTCCGAAGAATGACTTGTACATCTCCTTGTGCGTCATGCCGAGGAAATTCAGAATAGTGCGCGGTCCTTCCGGGTTGAATTCCCACATGCGGAGGGGCCGCCGTTTGCAAGGCTGGACTCGACGAACCATCATAACTTGCATTACCATAACCAGACTGAAATCTCCTTTGAAGTGATCTCGGATGCGGCTCTGCAGTATGGGCACGTCCTTTGTTGGACCCCAACTCAGCCCCCTGCTGATCCATGACATCAGTTGTGGTGGAGGGCCCGAGCGAAAGGTGGGGACAGCTACCCACTTGGCACTTCGGGGAGCTGTGACATAAAACCACTCCCGTTGCCACAATCCGGACACCTCTGGAAAGGAACCCTTTGGCCATGGAGCGTCAGCAATCTTGCTTATTAGAGCAACTCCGTACGCTGCCTACTGCCCCTCGACCATCTTTGGCTTCACATCGAAGGTCTTGAGCCACAGGCCAAAGTGAGGGGTAATGCGGAGGAAGGCCTCACACACGACAATAAATGATGAGATGTGAAGAAGGGAATCCCGGGCCAGATCGTGAAAATCCAGCCCGTAATAGAACATGAGACCCCTAACAAAGGGATCCAGAGCGAGGCCTACTCCTCGGAGGAAGTGGGAGACAAACACAATGCTCTCGTTGGGTTCGGGGGTAGGGACGACCTGCCCTCGGGCGGGCAGCCTGTGTGAAATTTCGGCGGTCAGATATCTGGCCTCCCTCAACTTCTTGATGTCCTCCTCCATGACGGAGGAAGGCACCCACCGGCCTTGAAGGCCGGATCCAGCCATGATTGAAGGTCTGAAGCACCTGACCTTGGCTTTGGGTGTTAGAACTCGAGGCGGGGGAAGGATTTGATTGAGCACGGGAGGAAAAAAAATTAAAAGCCTTGTCCCTTTATAAAAAAGGTGAATATCAAGCCTCCTCCTCGTGGCCATTTGGGACTTGCCTAAAATCTAGGAGTCCTAGGCACGGTTGGGTTACCCACGTCCGTATTAATGATAATCCCGTAATAAAGGGAACACGATCTCTGCTTTGACAAGACGTCTCAAGAAACCGCCTCGCGTTATGTACGGGGCTGGTTAAAGAAAAACAGTTCAAATAATTACCGGGCCGTGACGTGATGTCATGCTGCCAAAACGTGTCAGCAGATTAGATTTGTGGAAATATTATTCACTCTACGGTGGTATGTGGAACTTATTTTGCAGGGTCGGACACTATCCTTGTATTCAAACTCTTCTGTGGTGTATTCGGAGGAGGAACGCGCCTTGCAATGTCGAAGACAACACTGCGCGCCGGACTCATCGTCATTGATGCCTGGTTCAGGGGCTAGTGAGGGAGTCCTGTATTAGGGGGTCTCCGGATAGCCGGACTATATCCTTTGGCTGGACTGTTGGACTATGAAGACATAAGATTGAAGACTTCGTCCCGTGTCCGGATGGGACTCTAATTGGCATGGAAGGCAAGCTAGGCAATACGTATATCTCCTCCTTTGTAACAGACCTTGTGTAACCCTAGCCCCCTTCGGTGTCTATATAAACCGGAGGGTTTTAGTCCATAGGACAACATACAATCATACCATAGGCTAGCTTCTAGGGTTTAGCCTCTCCGATCTCGTGGTAGATCAACTCTTGTAGTACTCATATTATGAAGAATAATCAAGCAGGACGTAGGGTTTTACCTCCATCAAGAGGGCCCGAACCTGGGTAAAACATCATGTCCCCTGCCTCCTGTTACCGTCCGCCTTAGACGCACAGTTTGGGATCCTCTACCCGAGATCCGCCGGTTTTGACACCGACAGTGGTCGTCGTTCCTTCTTGGTGGGGGTGGCAACGGAGGGAGGCCGGTGTTGACTTGCAGGCGGTCCTCACAAAGCTGGTCTCTCTAGGCGCCCTCACGAGGTTGGTCTTGCCAGCGGTCCTCACGAGGCCGGTCATGCCACTCCTGGGGGGGCGCGATCGTCCAGCGTCCTCCGCTTCGTACTCCTCCTCGGCCGTAGCCTCGGTCGTTGTGCTCGGGGCATCGACCGAAGCGCCCATCTGGGATGGCCCTGAGCTACTGACAGTCGGTGCTGTTGTGGCTGTGAAAATTGTGGAAGGCGCAGAATGGGCGGTTGGCCTTGGATGATTCGCGGTGGTCGTGGCCGCACTTCATCTCTGGCTCCGCCGCGAGCACGGCAACCCCCTTGCACTTCACGCCCTTGATCTTTGCCTTCTTGTCCTCCTGGTCAGCAGGTGGGAGCTCGAGGAGGGAAAGGCGTCCTTCCTCAGCCCTTGCACACTTGGTCGCCATATTGAACATCTCCAGGGCCGTGCATAGCTCCTCGTGGATGGCGAGCTCTTCCTTCATCTTGACGTCGCGGGCGCCGTCGGAGAACGCAGAGATGGGAATCTTAAGGCGAACATTGTTGAAGCGCCGGATGTACTTCTGCAGGGTTTCCCCTAGTTGCTGCTTGATGTGTCGCAGGTCGCCTGCGGTCGGTGGGCGGTCGCGAGTGCCTTGAAAGTTGGCAACGAAACGCTCGCGCATCTCGCCACAGGAGGAGATCGATCCCGTAGGCAAGTTCAGGAGCCACGAGCGCATGTCATCCTTGAGGGCCATGGGAAACCAGTTCGACATGACCTTCTCGTCTCCGTTAGCTGCCTCGATGCTCAGATCATAGAGATGCAACAACTCTGCGGGGTCGGGGGTGCCGTCGTAGCGCGGAGGTAGGTCTGGCTTGAACTTGCATGGCCAGACGACGGTGCGCACCTCAGGAGTAAAGGCACGACAGCGTTTTATGGTCACCGGAGCCTATCGCGGTAGTGGAGCTTGATCCTGATATCCACGCACCGCCGTCGCAGGCAGCATGCAGTCTTGATGCAATGGTGCTGGGAGCGCAGGAGCATTTTCTTGTGGCCTCGAGACTTCTTGGCAGCTTCCTTCTTCATGCGCGGGCACCCGGTGTGGAGGTTCATGCCGCGGGATCGCGCGTGTTGGTGCTAGGGCCCCATCTTGATGCAGAGGCGGCGGAGGCGCTCCATGAGCCGCGCGTCTTGGTGCTACAGCACCATCTTAATGCGGAGGCGCTCCATGAGCTACGTCGCCCGCGGCTGGGGGTGTGCGAGGCAGCGAGGGAGAAGGTGCAGGAGAGGCTCCGGCAGCACTGACGAACTCAGCGATGCGGTCCAGCCAATCCTCGTAGAGGTCGTCGACCAAGAAGTCACGCAGGAGCTCGAGTGCCATGAGCAGCGCGGCCTACGCGTCCGTGGGCACGCGATGAGCGTGGGACGACGAGCCGGACGGAGTCAGCGACGGGGTGCCGGTATATCCGTCCCGCCGCACGGAGGGGTGCAGCGATGAAGCTTGCTGCTCGTTTGCCGTCGGGCCGGTGGCGGCGTTGGTAGCGGGTGATGGAGAACGGTAGGGAGGTCGCAAACCAGTGCCATCTGAGCGATGCGGGCGGCGAGGGACGCCCGGCGCTCAGCACAGGCTCGACCGAGTGTCGGACATGGTTGCTGTGGAGCTGTGGAGAGTGAATCAACGGAAGAAAGGCTTTAGCGCACCCGTACTGGGCATGCCAAATGTCATATTGCGTGTTCCGGCAAACCTTTGAGGTTTGAACACAGGGGTGCGCACGAAGATCTCCCCCTAGCTCACTCTCGCAATGATCTCAAGGCCTAGCGCGCCGATCCCAAGGAACAAGTGACACAAGAGTTTATACTGGTTCGGGCCACCGCTGTGGTGTAATACCCTACTCCAGTGTGGTGTGGTGGATTGCCTCGTTGGCTAAGCATAAACTAGTAAAGTGGATGAACAGGTGATACGTCCGCAATGTATCTATAATTTTTGATTGTTCCATGCTATCATATTATCTATTTTGGATGTTTAATGGGCTTTAATTTACCTTTTTATATTATTTTTGGGACTAACCTACTAACCAAAGGCCCAGTGCAAATTGTTGTTTTTTTGCCAATTTCAGTGTTTCACACAAAAGGAATCATTTCGGTCTACTTGTCGCGGACGTGATGCCTATATACATGATCATGCCTAGATATTCTCATAAGTATTCGCTTTTCTATCAATTGCTCGATAGTAATTTGTTCAGGCACCATAGAATTTGCTATCTTGAGAGAAGCGACTAGTGAAACCTATGGCCCCCGGGTCTATCATCCATCATATTATTTCCATATCAGTTTGCTATTTCTATTACGGTTTATTTTGCAATCTATATCATAAAAATACCAAAAATATTTATGTTATTCTCTCTATCAGATCTCACTTGGTAAGTGACCATGAAGGGATTGACAACCCCTTTATCGCGTTGGTTGCGAGGTTCTTGTTTTTTTTGTGCACGTACTAGGTGACTTGTGTGTTACCTCCTACTGGATTGATACCTTGGTTCTCCAAAACTGAGGGAAATACTTACCCTAATGCGCTGCATCACCCTTTCCTCTTCAAGGGAAAACCAACGCATGCTCAAGAGGTAGCAAGAAGGATTTCTAGCGCCGTTGTCGGGGAAGTTGCATCAAGTCAAGACATACCAACTACCCATCGCAAACTCTTATCCCTCGCATTCCATTATTTGCCATTTGCCTCTCGTTTTTCTCCCCCTCACTTCACCCTTCCCATTTTATTCGCCCTCGTTTTCCACTCGCCTCTTTTTCGTTCGCCACTTTTTGGTTGCCTCTTGCTTGCTTGTGTGTTGGATTGTTTGTCACGATGGCTCAAGATAATACTAAATTGTGTGACTTTTCCAATACCAACAATAATGACTTTATTAGCACTCTAATTGCTCCTATTACCGATGTTGAATCTTCTGAAATTAATACTGCTTTGCTGAATCTTGTCATGAAAGATCCATTTTCTGGCCTTCCTAGTGAAGATGTCGCTACCCATCTAAACAACTTTGTTGATTTGTGTGATATGCAAAAGAAGAAATATGTGGATAATGGTATTGTTAAATTCAGGCTAATCCCGTTTTCACTTAGAGATCATGCTAAAACTTGGTTTTCCTCTTTGCCTAAAAATAGTAGTGATTCATGGAATAAGTGCAAAAATGCTTTTATCTCTAAGTATTTTCCTCCCTCTAAGATCATCTCTCTTAGAAACGATATTATGAATTTTAAGCAACTTCATCATGAGCATGTTGCACAATCTTGGGAGAGGATGAAATTAATGATATGAAATTGCCCTACACATGGTTTGAATCTGTGGATGATCATACAAATTTTTTATACTGGATTGAATTTTGCTTCTAGAAATCTTTTAGATTCGGCCGCGGGAGGCACTTTTATGGAAATCACTTTAGGAGAAGCTACTAAACTCCTAGATAATATTATGATTAATTATTCTCAATGGCACACCGAAAGATCTACTAGTAAAAAGGTTCATGCTATAGAAGAAATTAATGTTTTGAGTGGAAAGATGGATGAACTTATTAAATTGTTTGCTAATAAGAGTGTTTCTTCTGATCCTAATGATATGCCTTTTTCTACTTTGATTGAGAATAATAATGAATCTATGGATGTGAATTTTGTTGGTAGAAACAATTTCGGTAACAATGCGTATCGAGGGAACTATGATCCTAGGCCGTTCCCTAGTAATTCCTCTAATAATTATGGTAATTCCTACAACAACTCTTATGGAAGTTTTAATAATACGCCCTCTAATTTTTAGAGTAGTGTTAAAGAATTTATGATTTCACAAAAGAATTTTAATGCTTTGCTTGAAGTAAAATTGCCTAAGATTGATGAGTTGGCTAGGAACGTGGATAGAATTTTCTTGATGTTGATTCTTTGAAACTAAGATCTTTTCCACCTAAACATGATATCGATGATTCTATCAAAGCCATGAAAATTATCATTGATGAGTGCAAAGAAAGAACCGCTAGGATGCGTGTGAAAAAGATTGCTTTATAAAAGCGTGTTCTTGTAGTTTCCATGATAGTAATAATGAAGATCTAAAAGTGATTGCTATGTCTCCTATTAAATCTTTGTTTTGCAATATGAATCTTGATAATGATGGGACTGGATATGAGTCAACTTTAGTTAAAATGCGTCCCCATGATTCAGAGTTTTTAGATCTTGATGCAAAAATTGGCAAAAGTGGGATTGAAGAGGTCAACACTTTACATATCAACTAACCCACTATTTTGGATTTCAAGGAATTTAATTATGATAATTGCTCTTTGATAGATTGTATTTCATTGTTGCAATCCATGTTAAATTCTCCTCAAGCTTATAGTCAAAATAAAGCTTTTACCAAACATATCGTTGATGATTTAATGCAATCTTATGAAGAAAAGCTTGAATTAGAAGTTTCTATTCCAAGAAAACTTTAAGATGAGTGGGAACCTACTGTTAAAATTAAAATTAAAGATCATGAATTCTATGCTCTATGTGATTTGGGTGCTAGTGTTTCCACGATTCCAAAAACTTTGTGTGATGTGTTAGGTTTCCGTGAATTTGATTATCGTTCTTTAAATTTGGATCTTGTGGATTCCACTATTAAGAAACCGATGGGAAGGATTAATGATGTTACTATTGTTGCAAATAGGAATGATGTGCCCGTAGATTTCATTGTTCTTGATATAGATTGCAATCCTACTTGTCTTATTATTCTTGGTAGACCTTTCCTTAGAACGATTGGTGCAATTATTGATATGAAAGAAGGAAATATTAGATTCCAATTTCCGTTAAGGAAAGGCATGTAACACTTTCCTAGGAAGAAAATTAAATTAACTTATGAATCTATTATGAGAGCCACCTATGGATTGCATACCAAACATGGCAATACCTAGATCTATCCTTGTTTTTATGCCTAGCTAGGGGCGTTAAACGATAGCGCTTGTTGAGAGGCAACCCAATTTTATTTTTGTTTCTTGCTTTTTGTTCATGTTTAGTAATAAATAATTCATCTAGGTTCTTTTTATATGTGGTTTTACGCTTTTAATTAGTGTTTGTGCCAAGTAGAACCTTTGGGAAGACTTGGGGGAAGTCTTTGCGATCTTGCTGTAAAAAACAAAAACTTTAGCGCTCACGAGATTTGCTGCCATTTTTTACTGGAGAGTGAGATTAGGTTGATTCTTTTTGAAGATGACTAATATCCAAATTCCTCACGTTAAAAGTTTATTTAATAATTTTTGGGGTTATATAAGTATTCTAAACCTACAGATTACTACAGACTGTTCTGTTTTTAACAGATTCTGTTTTTCGTGTGTTGTTTGATTATTTTGATGAATCTATGGCTAGTATCGGGGAGTATGAACCATAGAGAAGTTGAATACAGTAGGTTTAACACCAATATAAATAAATAATGATGTCATTACAGTACCTTGAAGTGGTGGTTTGTTTTCTTATACTAACGGAGCTCATGAGATTTTCTGTTGAAGTTTTGTGTTGTGAAGTTTTCAAGTTTTGGGTAGAGATTTGATGGATTTTCGAAAAAAGAGTGGCAAGAGCCTAAGCTTGGGTATGCCCAAGGAACCCCAAGGTAAAATTCAAGGAAAACCAAAAGCCTAAGCTTGGGGATGCCCCGGAAGGCATCCCCTCTTGCATCTTTGTCTATCGGTAACCTTAATTGAGGCTATATTTTTATTCACCACATGATATGTGTTTTTCTTGGAGCGTCTTGTATGATTTGAGTATTTTCTTTTTAGTTTACCACAATCATCCTTGCGGTACACACCTTTTGGGAGAGACACACATGAATCAGAATTTATTAGAATACTCTATGTGCTTCACATATATCTTTTGAGCTAGATAATTTTGCTCTAGTGCTTCACTTATATATTTTTAGAGCACAGTGGTGGTTTTATATTATAGAAATTATTTACCTCTCATGCTTCACTTATATTATTTTGAGAGTCTTATAGAACATCACAGTAGTTTGCCTTGGCTATAAAATTAGTCCTAATATGATAGGCATCCAAGATGGGTATAATAAAAACTATCATAAAAAGTGCATTGAATACTATGAGAAGTTTGATAATTGATGATTGTTTTGAGATATAAAGATGGTGATGTTAGAGTCATGCTAGTTGAGTAGTTGTGAATTTGATAAATACTTGTGTTAAAGTTTGTGATTCCTGTAGCATGCATGTATGGTGAACATTATGTGATGAAGTCGGAGCATGATTTATTTATTGATTGTCTTCCTTATGAGTGGTAGTCGGGGATGAGCGATGGTCTTTTCCTACCAATCTGTCCCCCTAGGAGCATGCGCGTAGTACTTTGTTTTGATAACTAATAGATTTTTGCAATAAGTATGTGAGTTCTTTATGACTAATGTTGAGTCCATGGATTATATGCACTCTCACCCTTCCATCATTGCTAGCCTCTCTAGTGCCACGCAACTTTCGCCAGTACTAGAAATACACCTTATACCTTCCTCAAAATAGCCACCATACCTACCTATTATGGCATTTCCATAGCCATTGCGAGATATATTGCCATGCAACTTACCACTGTTCTGTTTATTATGACACGTTACATCATTGTCATATTGCTTTGCATGATCATGTAGTTGACATCGTATTTGTGGCAAAGCCACGTTCATAATTCTTTCATACATGTCACTCTTGATTCATTGCACATCACGGTACACCACTGGAGGCATTCACATCGAGTCATATTCTATTCTAGTATTGAGTTGTAAGTAAATAAAAGTGTGATGATTATCATTATTAGAGCATTGTCCCAAGTGAGAAAAGGATGATGGAGACTATGATTCCCCCACAATCCCCACTCACGCACATAGATATCTATTGATGGGCATCTCCATAGCCCGTTGATATGCCTAGTTGATGTGAGAGTATCTTCTTCTTTTGTCTTCTCCACAACCACCATTGTATTCCACCTATAGTGCTATGTCCATGGCTCACGCTCATATATTGCGTGAAGATTGAAAAAGTTTGAGAACACCAAAAGTATGAAACAATTGCTTGGCTTGTCATTGGGGTTGTGCACGATTTAAATACTTTGTGTGGTGAAGATAGAGCATAGCCAGACTATATGATTTGGTAGGGATAATTTTCTTTGGCCATGTTATTTTGAGAAGACATGATTGCTTTGTTAGTATGCTTGAAGTATTATTATTTTTATGTCAATATTAAACTTTTGTCTTGAATCTTTTGGATCTTAACATTCATGCCACAATAAAGAAAATTACATTAAGAATTATTCTAGGTAGCATTCCACATCAAAAATTCTGTTTTTATCATTTACCTACTCGAGGACGAGCAGGAATTAAGCTTGCGGATGCTTGATACGTCTCCAACGTATCTATAATTTTTGATTGTTCGATGCTATTATATTATCTGTTTTGGAAGTTTAATGGGATTTAATTTACCTTTTTTATATTATTTTTGGGACTATACTACTAACCAATGGCCCAGTGCAAATTGCTGAATTTTTTGCCTATTTCAGTGTTCTGCAGAAAAGGAATATCAAACGGAATCCAAACAGAATGAAACCTTCGGGAGAGTTATTTTTGGAACAAACGTGATCCAGGAGACTTGGAGTGGGCGTCAAGAAGGAAGCGAGGAGGCCACGAGGCAGGGATGTGCGCCCAAGGGGGTAGGCGGGCCCCCACCCTCGTGGGCCCCTCGCAGCTCCACCGACGTACTTCTTCCTCCTATATATATATACCCCGAAAACATCCAAGAGCACCACGAAACCCTATTTCCACTGCCTCAACCTTCTGTACATGTGAGATCCCATCTTGGGGCTTTTCCAGCACTCTGTCGGATGGGGAATCGATCACGGAGAGCTTCTACATCAACACCATAGCCTCTCCGATGATGTGTGAGTAGTTTACCACAGACCTTCGGATCCATAGTTATTATCTAGATGGCTTCTTCTCTCTCTTTGGATCTCAGTACAAAGTTCTGCTCGATTATCTTGCAGATCTATTCGATGTAATTCTTTTTGCGGTGTGTTTGTCGAGATCCGATGATTTGTGGGTTTATGATCAGGATTATCTATGAACAATATTTGATTCTTCTCTGAAATCTTTTATGCATGATTTAAATATCTTTGCAAGTCTCTTCGAATTATCAGTTTGGTTTGGCCTACTAGATTGATCATTCTTGCAATGGGAGAAGTGCTTAGCTTTGGGTTCAATCTTGCGGTGTCCTTTCCCAGCGACAGCAGGGGAAGCAAGGCACGTATTGTATTGTTGCCATTGAGGATAAAAAGATGGGGTTTATATCATATTCATTGAGTTTATCCCTCTACATCATGTCATCTTGCCTAATGTGTTACTCTGTTCTTATGAACTTAATACTCTAGATGCATGCTGGATAGCGATAGATATGTGGAGTAATAGTAGTAGATGCAGAATCATTTCGGTCTACTTGTCGCGGACGTGATGCCTATATAGATGATCATGCCTAGATATTCTCATAAGTATTCTCTTTTCTATCAATTGCTCGACAGTAATTTGTTCACCCACCATAGAATTTGATGTCTTGAGAGAAGCCACTAGTGAAACCTATGGCCCCCGGGTCTATCTTCCATCATATTATTTCCATATTAGTTTGCTATTTCTATTACCCTTTATTTTGCAATCTTTATTTCCCAATCTATATCATAAAAATACCAAAAAAATTATCTTATTATCTCTATCAGATCTCACTTTCGTAAGTGACCGTGAAGGGATTGACAACCCCTTTGAGGGAGTCCTGGATTAGGGGGTCTCCGGACAGCCGGACTATCTCCATTGGCCGGACTGTTAGACTATGAAGATACAAGATTGAAGACTTCGTCTCGTGTCCGGATGGGACTCTACTTGGAATGGAAGGCAAGCTAGGCAATACGTATATGGATATCTCCTCCTTTTTAACCGACCTTGTGTAACCCTAACCCTCTCCAGTGTCTATATAAACCGAAGGGTTTTAGTCCGTAGGACAACATTCACAACATACAATCATACCATAGGCTAGCTTCTAGGGTTTAGCCTCTCTGATCTCGTGGTAGATCTACTCTTGTAACACCCGTATCTTCAATATTAATAAAGCAGGACGTAGGGTTTTACCTCCATCAAGAGGGCCCGAACCTGGGCAAAACTTCATGTCCCTTGCCTCCTGTTACCATCCGGCCTAGACGCACAGTTCGGGACCCCCTACCCGAGATCCGCCGGTTTTGACACCGACATTGGTGCTTTCGTTGAGAGTTCCTCTGTGTCGTCGCCGTTAGGCTTGATGGCTCCTACTATCATCGATAGCGATGCGGTCCATGGTGAGACTTTTCTCCCTGGAATGATCTTCGTATTCGGCGGCTTTGCACTGCGGGCTAATTCGCTTGGGCATCTGGAGCAGAATGAAGGCTACTCCCCTGGCCATCAGGTCAGATTTGGAAGTTTGAACTACACGAACGACATCCGCAGAGACTTGATCTTCGACGAATTCGAGCGGCAGCCAGGCGCGCCCCACTGTCGCGATGGGTATGACCTAGCTCTACCGCCGAACAGTACCCCAGAAGTCGCGCCCGCATCAGCCCCGACCCTTAGTTCGGAGCCAACTGCGCCAATCGAGGACGGGTGGTTAGACACCGCCTCAGGGGTTGCAGTGTAGCGACCAGACCTCAAACGGTTTGATCTCTGTGCTCAGGTATCATCCCTGGATCAGTAATGCTGACACCACACAGTACTTGGAGGATTTATAACAGAGTAGCAATCACACACTTTTTACATCAAGTGTCTCAATAGAGAACTTATTACAATAAATGTTGCTTAAGGCCATCTAATAACGATAACAGCAGAAGGCTTAGAAGATAAGTGAGTCCATCAACTTCAACGGCATCACTGAGTATAGAACCACGACCTAAAAACTCCTTAATCATCGTTTGAAAAGTCTGCAACATTAACGTTGCAGCCCGAAACGGGTCAGCACATGGAATATGCTGGTAAGGTAACACATAGAGAGTAATGGAATGAAACAACTATACTATATGCACATTTGGCTGGTGGAAAGCTCTATGGTTACAGTTTTTCGTAAAGCCAATTTTTCCCTACTACAAAGAAATAAATTTTATTTAACTATCATGGTAGTTGTTAAACATTGAGAATGGTTGACAACATTCTCAATCCCAATTAAGCATCATCATTAAACAAAACCCAACAAAATTAAATTAGAGAGTAACATGTTGAGATTCACATGATAATCCAAGTACTAGATACTCAAGTTGTCCATAACCGGGGACACGGCTAACCATGATTAGTTTATACACTCTGCAGAGGTTTGTGCACTTTTCCCCACAAGACTCGATCGGCTCCATTTGGTTTCTCGCACTACATGGTGTTTGAGAAGACGGATGACCGAGACATAGTCTTTCAGAAGCGCTAGCACCTTACGATGGATAGACCGTTACACCTACTTTCCCCTACATCTGCTAGTCTACCCTGTAAGAGTTCGCACGACTTAATCAATTATGCTAGAGCCCATAATAGCTTGTGGCTGCAGACGAAAGTTTCTAGTATGAAAAATCTCATGATCCCTTTGGGCCTGGGTGGCGGTCCATAAAGAAAAACAAGCAATCCTAGAATACCCGGGTACCTCAATCCACCCAGATGTGTGTTTAAGTTGCCACCTTAGATAAACCATTACTTAACAAACTCACATCTGTCATGGATATCACTCACCCAATCCACGTCTACTAGCATAGCATGGCATAATGTCAAACATAGAAGTAACTCCCAAAGGTTTGATAATAAACAGGTAATAGGTACTACCTCAACTACTTCCCATCCCACAATTTAATTAGATCCTAATCATGCAATGTTTGAGGATTGATATAATGCAATAAAACTGGGTAGTAGGAGGTATGATCAAAGTGTTACTTGATGAAGACATGTACCTAGGGTAGGGACACGAACCTGACCGAAGAGTCCCACTCTAGGACACCCCTGGGAGAAATCATCTTTCAATCGACTTGAAGGCATCCCACTCGACAGGTTCAAGACACTCGACCAAGAAGCTATCACTCGACCATGAAACCAACCACTCGACCGCCGGAAGATCTGTAGTCACTCCGTAGGCAAACGGTTAGCAGTTAAGTAGTCTTCATGGTCATTACAGCACTTTATTAGAGGCGTTACCAGTAACACTCCATCTTAAATGTACTTTAAACCCCGCATTACTGAGGGCAGGAGGGGGCCGACGAACTCTATATAAGCCACCCCCCTCCTCAGTAGGAAGGGTCGCACCCCTGTAATCGATACACGCATAAATCCAGTCGACCGCCTCCGGGCTCCAAGACGTAGGGCTATTACTTCCTCCGAGAAGGGCCTGAACTCGTAAACCTCGCGTGTAACAGCTTCCCAATAGCTAGGATCTCGCCTCTCCATACTCACCCCCTACATCAATGTCAGAGTTAGAACCACGACAGTTGGCGCCCACCGTGGGGCAGGAATCTTAGCGCTTGGTTGGAGAAGTTGCGATCTTGTCCGATCCCTTTGATCATGGTTTCTTGCGGAGTTTTGGTGGAGAGCTGCGAGATCCATCTCGGCACGCTTACCTTCATCGTCGACGACTCTGCCTGGCTTCAGGAGGCACCGCTCGACATCGACGCGCTCCCCGCCCGCGGCGCGACACATTTCCACGCATGCGTTCGTGGCGTCCTCCTGCGGCAACCGTCGACCCAATATGGGTCGGCCCCCGTATCGTTTCCCCACCCTGTCTCTCACCAGCGCAAGCGCTCCGGTCGGTCAAGACTTCAGCGGTGGGTGAGGCACACCGTGGCCTGCCAATCGGCAGCCCCGCAAGTCGCGGCCATCGAGCCCGTCGAATCCCTCTACGGCCTGTTCGACCTGTCGACTGGCTCCGTGGAGACCGCATCCGAATGCGACAGCAGCGATCCAGCGGCTGAGGTTCTGGCGGTCGACGGAACACACAGTCCCCCTGGTTTCCCTCGCACTGATGGAGGCGCGGGTGGGGGCGATCCGTCGCATCCCCACGACGAGTATCTCCCCGAACCTCTCACGTCAGTGCAGCGAGAGGAGCTTCGCCGCCGGAACATGGACGCGCTCCGCACTCCTATCGTCGGAGAGACCCCCGAGGCCCGGGCCTTGGAAGGCGCGCGTTTGGCCAACTTGGCCGAGCGCACTCGACTGGAGAATCTCCAGCGAGCACTCGATGAGCAAGCGCGTCAGCGGGCTCCCGAGTCTAGTCGACGCCAGCTCTTCCCGCCGACGCAGGTATATCGAACCCCAGTTCAGAATCTAGACGCCGCGGCCCGTATAGCAGAATCGATTCAGCCCTCCCAGTCGGAGGCTGGCAGGGGCTTGTTGCAGATCAGAGCATTGCTCCGGGCGGCGGGAGACCAGAATTCCGCTGTCTCTCAGTCGCGGAATAGGATCCACAGTCGGTCTGTCGCAACAGATACAGTCGAGTCAGCTCACAGCCCAAGATCACCCCCGAGGCGTGAGGGACGTGGTGGCCGGCATGATCAGTACAGGAGGAATGAGCAGTATGATCACCGATTCGACCGTGATGATCGACGTCTAGTGCCAACCCCTCCCCCGAGGAGTGGGTCATATGCGCCTCGACGGCAAGATGACAGACGCTCTCATAGTGTTGGGCAAAGGATTCCAGTCGACCCCAGAGACCCAGGCTTTGATGCGAGATCCATCCTCGTTCAAGGTTTGGTCGACAGGAACAGAGCTCATCGAGAAGGCTACAACAGAGATGCGCCTGCCGGCAGCAGAGTACGTGCTTCAGGGCCGGAGTGTTTCAGTCGAGCCATCAGAGCCGCGGTAATTCCTCCCAACTTCAGGTTGGCGACTGGAATCGGCAAGTTCACCGGTGAATCTAAGCCGAACACCTGGCTCGAAGATTACCGAGTGGCTGTACAGATTGGCGGTGGCAATGACGAGGTGGCCATGAAGCATTTGCCTCTCATGTTAGAGGGCTCGGCCAGAGCATGGCTAAATCAGTTGGCACCCAGCAGCATTTACACTTGGGAGGACCTCTCCCGAGTGTTTATCACAACCTTTGAAGGAACGTGCAAGCGACCTGCAGGCCTAACCGAGCTGCGGTCTTGCGTGCAGAAGCCGAATGAAACTCTGAGGGAATACATCCAAAGGTGGATCATGCTGCATCACTCGGTTGAGAACGTGCCGGACCATCAAGCGGTTTGTGCCTTCAAGGAAGGTGTTAAATACAGAGAGTTGAATCTGAAGTTCGGCCGAACTGGAGAGATGTCTCTGAATGGGATGATGGAGATTGCCACCAAGTATGCTAACGGAGAAGATGAAGATCGACTCCGGAGTGGCAAGCAGAAAGCAGTCGCCGAGGAAACCGGAGGTAATTCCGGTCGGAAGCAGAAACGGAAGGCCGAGCCAGCTGCTCCTGGGGAGGCCCTGGCCGTAGCCTAGGGAAACTTCAAGGGAAAATCCAAGGGCACCTAGAAGCCCAAGAAAGTCAAGGATCAAGACGGAAATGATGTTTTGGATCTGCCATGTCACATCCACACCAAGAAGGATGAAGAGGGTAATTTTATTTACCCAAAGCATACCACTCAACAGTGCCGGCTCCTGATCCAGCAGTTCCAAGGAAAACAGTCCAAGGATAAGGAAAAAGAGTCGGACAGAGTCGAGGGCAAGGAAGACAGTGACGATGGATACCCCCAAGTCAATTCCACCCTGATGATTTTTGCCGATGTCGAAAGCAAAAGTCGACTGAAAGTCATTAACCAAGAGGTGAACATGGTTGCCTCGGCAACACCCAGTTACCTGAAGTGGTCCCAGACTGCCATCACATTCGACCAGTCTGATCACCCGACGCACATTGCCACCCCTGGGAGGCAAGATTTGGTGGTCGACCCAATTGTTGAAGGCACTCGACTGACTAAAGTCCTGATGGATGGGGGCAGCGGCCTGAACATACTGTATGCTGAAACATTGAAAGGAATGGGCATTTCGATATCCAGACTCAGCACCAGTAACATGAGTTTCCACGGAGTCATTCCTGGGAAGAAAGCCCAATCACTCGGCCAGATCTCTCTTGATGTGGTTTTCGGTGATTCGAAGAATTACCGCAAGGAAAAGTTGACATTCGAGGTTGTGGACTTCCAAAGTGCTTATCACACCATTTTGGGCAGGCCAGCTTACGCGCGCTTCATGGCCCGACCATGTTACGTGTATCTCAAACTGAAGATGCCTGGCCCCAAAGGTGTGATCACTGTCACTGGCAATCGGAAAAAGGCGGAAGAGTGCTTTCAGAAGGGCTCAAAGATTGCAGATGCTCAGATGGCAGTGGTCGAGCTGCAAGAGTACCAAAAGACTGCCGACCCAAGCGAGTTGCTACGAGCCAAGAAGCCTGCTTCAGAATCAGCTTTTCAGTCGTCCGGTGAAACAAAAACAGTCAACATTCACCCGACCGACCCCGACGCCGCTCCGACTCACATCTCAACGACGCTTGACTCCAAATAGGAAGAAGCGCTCATCCAGCTCCTCCGTGCGAACTGGGATATCTTCGCATGGAAACCCTCCGACATGCCTGGAGTTCCCAGGGGGCTGGCTGAGCACCGTCTACGGGTCGACCCAAAATTCAAGCCTGTGAAGGAACATCTTCGGCGGTCCGCCGTCCAGAAGAAGCAAGCCATTGGCGAGGAGGTGGCTCGGCTCTTAGCAGCAGAGTTCATCCGAGAAATTTAGCACTCCGAGTGGCTCGCCAATGTCGTCATGGTCCCCAAGAAGGACAAGTCACTTCGCATGTGCATTGATTTCAAACATATCAATCGGGCCTGCCCGAAAGATCAATTTCCTCTCCCTCGCATCGACCAAATAGTCGACTCGACTGCGGGGTGCGAGAGATTGTCTTTTCTAGATGCTTATTCCGGATACCATCAGATCCGTTTGTATGGACCCGATGAAATCAAAACAGCTTTCATCACCCCATTCGGATGTTTCTGTTATGTCACTATGCCGTTCGGCCTCAAGAACGCCGGAGCCACGTTCATGATAATGATTCAGAAGTGTTTACTCACTCAAATCAGTCGGAATGTGGAGGCATACATGGACAATATTGTGGTCAAGTCACGCAAAGGTTCCGACCTGCGAGCTGACCTTGCCGAAACTTTTGCCAACCTCAGGAGGTATGATATCAAGCTCAATCCATCAAAATGCACATTCGGAGTTCCAGGCGGAAAGTTACTCGGTTTTCTCGTTTCCGAACGAGGGATCGACGCCAATCCTGAGAAAACTGGCACCATACTCCGGATGAAGCGTCCTGTGCGTGTGCACGATGTCCAAAAGCTTACAGGCTGCTTGGCCGCTTTGAGTCGATTCATTTCTCGCCTCGGTGAAAAGGCGTTGCCTCTCTACCGACTGATGAAGAAGTCCGACAAGTTCGAGTGGACTCCAGAAGTTGACGCAGCGTTTGCAGAACTCAAAGCTCTGCTCTCCACCCAGCCGGTGCTTGCTGCCCCAATCAGCAAAGAGCCTCTGCTGCTGTACATTGCGGCCACGGGACAAGTTGTCAGTACAGTACTCACAGTCGAGCGGGAAGAAGAAGGAAAGGCCTTCAGAGTTCAACGCCCAGTCTATTATCTGTCTGAAGTTTTGACCCCTTCAAAACAAAGATACCCTCACTACCAGAAGCTTGTATATGGGATTTACATGACCACGAAGAAGGTTGCACATTACTTCTCTGACCACTCCATTACAGTCGTCAGCGACGCCCCACTGTCAGAGATACTGCATAACAGAGATGCAACTGGTCGAGTGGCCAAGTGGGCGATTGAACTCCTTCCCTTAGATATCAGGTTTGAAGCAAAGAAAGCTATTAAGTCCCAAGCAATCGCAGATTTCGTCGCCGAGTGGATTGAACAGCAGCTTCCGACTCAAGTTCACTCGGAGCACTGGACCATGTTCTTCGATGGATCTAAGATGCTAAATGGTTCCGGTGCTGGGGTAGTTCTAGTCTCCCCCAAGGAGATAAGCTCAGATATGTTCTCCAGATTCACTTCGATTCCTCCAACAATGAAGCAGAGTATGAAGCACTTTTGTATGGGTTGCGCATGGCCATTTCACTCGGCGTCCGTCGCCTCATGGTCTATGGCGACTCAGATTTGGTGGTTAATCAGGTGATGAAGGAGTGGGACATCAGAAGTCCAGCTATGACCGGTTATTGCAATGCAGTGAGAAAGCTAGAAAAGAAATTCGAGGGGTTGGAGCTTCATCACATCCCCCGACTGAAAAACCATGCAGCTGATGACCTGGCCAAGATAGGCTCCAAGAGAGAAGCCATTCCCAGTAATGTGTTTTTGGAGCACATCCGCTCGCCGTCAGTCCAGGAAGATCCTTTCACAGAAGAAGCCCCACAACCGAAAAGTGCCACAGATCCGACTGAAGTCGAAGTTCCTGTTGTGGTCGACCTGATCATGGAAGTATTGGCCATCACTCCCGTCTGGACGGTACCATACATCGCGTATATCCTAAGGAAAGAGCTCCCAGAGGACGAGGAAGAGGCTCGGCAGATCGTCCGCCGATCCAAGGCCTTCACAGTCATAAAGGGGCAATTGTACAGAGAAAGCGCGACTGGAATCGGTCAGAAGTGCATAACTCCGGAAGAAGGTCAAATGATCCTTGGTGAGATCCATTCGGGGACCTGCGGTCACCATGCGTCCTCTCGGACCATTGTGGCCAAAGCATACCGAGCAGGATTTTACTGGCCAAGAGCAAATGAGATGGCAAAGGAGATAGTTGACAAGTGTGAGGGGTGTCAATTCTACTCCAACATGTCCCACAAACCCGCATCAGCCCTGAAGACCATTCCACTCGTCTGGCCCTTCGCTGTCTGGGGACTGGACATGGTCGGCCCCCTGAGAACAGGCAGGAGCGGTTTCACCCATGTACTTGTGGCAGTCGAGAAGTTTACCAAGTGGATTGAAGCTAAACCCATCAAGAACCTCGATGCTGGCAGTGCTATTAGCTTCGTCAGAGGACTAACATTCAGGTTTTTTGTCCCTCACAGCATCATCGCTGACAATGGGTCTAACTTCGATTCAGACCAGTTCAGAGCCTTTTGCGCCTCTCAAGGCACTCGTGTCGACTACGCATCAGTCGCCCATCCCCAGTCGAATGGACAAGCTGAAAGAGCAAATGGTCTGATCCTCAAAGGACTAAAGCCTCGGCTAATGCGTGACCTCAAACACGCAGCAGGTGCCTGGGTTAACGAGCTTCCGTCAGTTTTGTGAGGATTAAGGACCACCCCTAACCGGTCGACTGGAAGAACCCCATTCTTTCTTGTTTATGGAGCCGAAGCCGTTCTGCCATGTGATCTCCTTCACAACGCTCCCCGAGTCGAGCTCTACACCGAAGATGAAGCAGAACAGGCTCGGCAAGATGCAGTAGACCTCCTGGAAGAAGAAAGAGAGATGGCCATGATCAGATCAACCATTTATCAGCAAGACTTGCGTCGATTCCATGCCTGACATGTGAAGAGTCGGGCCTTCCAAGAAGGAGATTTGGTCCTCCGAGTGGATCAACAGAAACCACACAAGCTTGCTCCTACTTGGGAAGGCCCCTTCATCATCACCAGAGTCCTCCACAATGGAGCGTATCACCTCTACAATGTTGATCGCCAGATTGACGAGCCGCGAGCTTGGAATGCGGAACTACTCCGCCCCTTTTACACTTAAGTTCCTTCCCATAAAGATGTAATAAGAGAAATTCCCGCAGTTCATCTTTGTCAAAGTCAAGAGTGTTCCAATGATTGCTGTCACTTCTGTTTACATACGAGAACCCCCAGTGGGTGACTTATCCGCGAACCCGTTTCGCCTAAGTTCAAAAGAATCCTACCGAGTGGAGAGCGAACCTCCCACTCGGGGGCTTAGCTGCAGTCCAGCACTCGCCTAAGTTCTCCTACGCAGAGACTTAGCTGCAGTCAGCACTCGCCTAAGTTTGAAAAATCCTACCGAGTGGAGAGCGAACCTCCCACTCGGGGGCTTAGCTGCAGTCCAGCACTCGCCTAAGTTCTCCTACGCAGAGACTTAGCTGCAGTCAGCACTCGCCTAAGTTTAAAAAATCCTACCGAGTGGAGAGCCAACCTCCCACTCGGGGGCTTAGCTGCAGTCCAGCACTCGCCAAAGTTCTCCTACGCAGAGACTTAGCTGCAGTCAGCACTCGCCTAAGTTTAAAAAATCCTACCGAGTGGAGAGCCAACCTCCCACTCGGGGGCTTAGCTGCAGTCCAGCACTCGCCTAAGTTCTCCTACGCAGAGACTTAGCTGCAGTCAGCACTCGCCTAAGTTTGAAAAATCCTACCGAGTGGAGAGCGAACCTCCCACTCGGGAACTTAGCTGCACTCCAGCACTTGCCTAAGTTCTCCTACGCAGAGACTTAGCTGCAGTCAGCACTCGCCTAAGTTTGAAAAAACCTACCGAGTGGAGAGCGAACCTCCCACTCGGGAACTTAGCTGCAGTCCAGCACTCGCCTAAGTTCTCCTACGCAGAGACTTAGCTGCAGTCAGCACTCGCCTAAGTTTGAAAAATCCCACCGAGTGGAGAGCAAACCTCCCACTCGGGGGCTTAGCTGCAGTCCAGCACTCGCCTAAGTTCTCCTACGCAGAGACTTAGCTGCGGTCAGCACTCTCCTAAGTTTGAAAAATCCCACCGAGTGGAGAGCAAACCTCCCACTCGGGGGCTTAGCTGCAGTCCAGCACTCGCCTAAGTTCTCGTACGCAGAGACTTAGCTGCGGTCAGCACTCGCCTAAGTTTGAAAAATCCCACCGAGTGGAGAGCAAACCTCCCACTCGGGGGCTTAGCTACAGTCCAGCACTCGCCTAAGTTCTCCTACGCAGAGACTTAGCTGCGGTCAGCACTCGCCTAAGTTTGAAAAATCCCACCGAGTGGAGAGCAAACCTCCCACTCGGGGGCTTAGCTGCAGTCCAGCACTCACTTAAGTTCTCCTACGCAGAGACTTAGCTGCGGTTAGCACTCGCCTATGTTTGAAAAATCCCACCGAGTGGAGAGCAAACCTCCCACTCGGGGGCTTAGCTGCAGTCCAGCACTCGCCTAAGTTCTCCTACGCAGAGACTTAGCTGCGGTCCAGCACTCGCCTAAATAGGAAACACTTCTCATTTCCCAAGGACGACGAGGGGCAGGTCGACCGCCACCTTCTCCTTCAGAGCTGCACCACGGACACAAAGTTATTTCGAGTGAAGATCAAATCCCACTCGATGGGTCATCCACAAAGAGATTCAACGACAAAGCAAGTTCAAATAAAGCCTAAAAGAGCCGAGAAGCCTCAGATCAAAGTACTCGAGCCCACAGCTCAGCAGAGTTTAACTGTTACACTTCCACTCGGCATTCCGAGGTGAATTTAAGGCAGAGTCTGACGGATTACAAAATACACTCGGCAGCCCGAGGCAAATTTTTTCATTCCTCAGGAGGAGGAGGACTGGCAGGAGCGACAAACTCATCCAAGTCGATCCCATCTGCGATACGGGTAGCAGCAGCAATGAATGTCTCCATGAAGTCCTGGAAGTTGTGCTTCCTCGTGTTGGCGACTTGGATGGTGGCCAGCTTCTCCTCCCGCACCTCCTTGCAGTGGACGCGGACCAGGGACAGAGCCACGTCAGCGCCACACCGAGCTGAAGACTTCTTCCACTCCTGCACTCGGTCAGAGATTCCATTGAGTCGAGTCATCAGAGACTCGAGATCATTCTGGAGCGTAGATTCCGGCCAAAGTGCCGGGTCGATCCGCGTCATGGCAACCTTCAGTCGAGCCAAGTAATCCACGACGCCGTCAACACGAGACTCCAGATGGAGCACGTTCATTGCGGCCTCGTCCTTCACAAGGGAGTTAACTGGGTCCAAGCTCGGCTCCACTCGACTGGTCTCCTCTTCAAAATTCTGGCAAAGCTCTGCATACAAGATTCAAGGATAAGACAATTTTCACAGAATGAGTCGACTCAAAAACCAGTCGGAACTGAATGCGCACCTCCAAGCTTAAGGTACAACTTCTTGGCAAGGCTCCCCAAGTAGCTCTCCAGGTCGTTTCTCCCGCGAGCGAGGCCTTCCAGCTTCTCACTCAGGGTGAGGTTCTCCTTCTTCCAACGTGAACACTCCCTGTTGGCCTCATTCAGAGCAGTCTTGAGCTTGGTATTCTCTTGTTCTAAGTGGTCGACTGAAGCTAGCTTCTGTGCGGCCAGAGCGGTCTTGTCATCAGCCTCCTTGCGGGCGGCAGCCAAGTCCTGATCCTTCTTCGCCAGAGCTTCTTTCAGTGTTTCGGCAAAAACGATGATTGAGTCGGAGAAAGCGAAGAGATACTAACCAGTCGACAAAGGCGTCTTACCTGCGGCGCCGTCTCTGACCTTCTGCAGCTCCGTCCTGGCCAGCTCCAGATCGAGGTTCATTTGGATTTGCTGCTTCTCCAAGTCAGCCAAGCGGGTTCCAAGATCACAAGATTTCTGAAGTCAAAGAGGAGGAGTTACAATTTCAAATAAAAAGCAACAAAGACAATAAATACTAAGACTATGGTCGACTGCCAGCAGTCCACCTTAGTCTCGGGGACTACACCCAGTGGGTGCACTTAGCGTGCCCCCACCGGTTCCTATCCCACCCATCTGACCCCCGAAGTCGAGTCAAAGACAAGTTGCTTCCGAGCAGCTAAGAGACAATAAGCCTACACCCAGTAAAAAAAGAGAGAGAAAGACGTCGACTGCCTGCAGTCGACAGAGTGAAGAAACTCAACTACGACTCAATTTAAAGACCACAGCCGACTGCCAGCAGTCGACCGTCGTCTCGGGGACTACACCCAGTGGGTGCACTTAGCGTGCCCCCACTCGTCCAAGAATTGGCAAACACACCCACTGGGTGTACAAACTTAAAGACCTTCGGAAAAGAGAATCTTCAAAGGACATACCAAAACAGATCAAGTGTTGAAGTCGACTGACCCGGACATTGCTCTGAAGAGCCGAGCTTGCGTCGTAAGCCGCCTGGCAAGCCTCCCAAGCCACTTTCACCTGTTCCATCATGACTCCGGCCTGGCGTACATCCTCCTTCACAGCAGCCGCTTGGTCCTCAGGGACGGGGTACGCAGCAAAAAGCGAAGACGGATCTGCAGTCGACGCTGAAGGCTGCACACTCGTCAAAGGAACAGCGAAAGTCACGGAAGCCCGAGTGGGTTCGCCATCATCCCGAACTGCAGCCTCAGGCGCGGGAGTGGATTGCGGAGTATTGCCAGCCAACACCTTCTTCTTCCTCTTCACCCTCAGCGGTGCGTCGTCGTTGTCGTCCGGGAGGTCGATAACATGAGGAGGAGCTGCAATGAAAACATTCAATCGACCAACGCTTCAGTCGACTCGTAAGCAGGACGGCAGTGATCGTACCAGGTTTGGAGGTGACAGCGTCCTCCATTTCTTGGTCGTCGTTCCTGGCAGAGACCTCAGAAGTTGCACCACTACAAATCTCAAAAGATTAGTCAGTTGGCCCAGCGAATCGACCAAGGATCCGTCCACAGTCGACAAAGGAAAGCAAGTGTTGTTGTTACCCCGAAATGGTGGGAACAGCTATCTTCATCTTGGGCAAGGCCTTGGGCGGCTTAGATGGTGCCGTTCGTGGGTGCTTGGGAGCCTTCCCGGTCGGCGGAGGAGAAGAAGTCCGAGGGCGTTTCGACGACTGCCCAACAGGAGCGGTCGCCTTGCCACGTTCCTGTGCTGGATCATGGGCGAGCTTGGACCGTCCCTCCGGGCGGGGAGGTTCAGCCTCCTCCTCCTCTTCACTGGAGAAGATGTCGTCTCCCTCCTCTCCCTCACCGTCGGACTCCCACTCGACCTAGTCGTCCCCGCTCTCGCCTCCGCTCCCCTCACCTTCCTTGGTCGGCCCCTGTGCCCCGCTGGGCGTCGAGTACATCTCAGTGGTAGCCTGGAGGACAACGGACAGGACGAAAGTCAGTCGACTTGCATAAAGAAGACTAATACAGAAGGCCAGATATCCGACACAAAGACATACCTGATCCACCTCATATGAGTTGTCGAGTGGAATCACCCTTCTGGCTCCTCGGGGGTTGTCTTTGTTCCCCGTGATGCTTGACAGCCACCCCTCCAGCATCTCATCGGTGACCTCCTCCGGGTGGATTCGAGTGGTGTCGTCGAGGCCAGAATACAGCCACATCGGATGGTCTCGCGCCTGGAGCGGTTGGATGCGCCTCTGGAGAAAGACCTCTAACAGGTCCATCCCAGTCACCCCCTCACGGACAAGTTCAACCACTCGACCCGCCAATACTTTGACTTGGGAACTTTCCTCCGGCGTGACTTTCAGAGAGATAGGCTTCTCGGCTCGGTCGAGTGAAAAAGGAGGAAGACCGGTCGACTATCCGGGGGTCGCCTGGTCCTGGCAGTAGAACCAGGTCGACTGCCAGCCGCGGACCGACTCCGGGAAGGTGATAGAAGGGAAACAGCTCTTCCCCCTCGTCTGGATCGCCAGACCCCCGCACAACTGGATGACTTGCGTCTTCTCGTCACTCGACTTGGCTTTCTTCACCGACTGAGAGCGGCAAGTAAAGATATGCTTGAAAAGCCCCCAATGCGGACGGCAACCCAGGAAGGCCTCGCACATAGAAATGAACGCGGCAAGGTAGACTATGGAGTTGGGGGTAAAGTGATGGAGCTGCGCTCCGAAGAAATTCAAGAAGCTTCGGAAGAATGGGTGGGGAGGCAGAGAAAACCCTCGGTCGATGTGGGTGGCGAGGAGCACGCACTCATCGTCGCGGGGTTGCGGCTCGATCTCCCTTCCCGGGAGACGTGGGGCCTCATGGGGAATGGCTCCTCCCTCGACCATGTCGTCGAGGTCTTCCTGCCGGAGCACCGATGGCATCCAATCGCCCTGAATCCAACCCTTGGGCAGGGTGGTCCGGGAGGAAGATCCACCTCGCGAAGACTTCTTCCCCTTCCCCGTCGCCGCCGCCTTCTTCGCGCGCTCCAAAGCAGTGGTCTTGCCCTTCACCATCGTCGCCGGAGAGATCTCGCACGGGCTCGCAGCGCTAGGGTACGGCCGAGGGTCGCAGGAGGGCTGGCAAAGAAAGAGAGGAAGAAGGAAGGAGAAGAGAGCGCACGGCTTGGAAACCCAGAGCCGGCAACTTATAAGGGGCCGTTCCCGAGTGGCTGACCGGTAGGCCCAGGCCATCCAGTCAAATCCCGCAACAGACGCGCGCGCAGTACGTGGCGAAAAAGGCGACGCGGAGATCGAGGAACTTCCGCTTGATCGCTTCCGATCACTGCGGCTGCTCCCGTCCCGCGCGCTTCCCAAAATCCAAATCCCGCGACATCCGCGGGCCGCAGAACAACTCGCTAAGGAATAGAAGACCCCGATCACGCCGGCACTCGGCACGGCACAAACAAAGAAATTCACTCGACAGAAGGCCTGGAATGGATCAAGGCGACTGAAAAAGGTTGGCAACGTCATCCGTGACGATTGTCCCGAAACGAGGCGCTCACATAGCCCGAAGAACCAGTCGGAAAGATCTCCAACTCTTTCCCCACTCTAACCTCGGTCCATTCGGGGGCTAATGATGAAGACATGTACCTAGGGTAGGGACACGAACCTGATCGAAGAGTCCCACTCTAGGACACCCATGGGAGAAATCATCTTTCAATCGACTTGAAGGCATCCCACTCGACAGGTTCAAGACACTCGACCAAGAAGCTATCACTCGACCATGAAACCAACCACTCGACCGCCGGAAGATCTGTAGTCACTCCGTAGGCAAACGGTCAGCAGTTAAGTAGTCTTCATGGTCATTACAGCACTTTATTAGAGGCGTTACCAGTAACGCCCCATCTTAAATGTACTTTAAACCCCGCATTACTGAGGGCAGGAGGGGGCCGGCGAACTCTATATAAGCCACCCCCCTCCTCAGTAGGAAGGGTTCGCACCCCTGTAATCGATACACGCATAAATCCAGTCGACCGCCTCCGGGCTCCGAGACGTAGGGCTATTACTTCCTCCGAGAAGGGCCTGAACTCGTAAACCTCGCGTGTAACAGCTTCCCAATAGCTAGGATCTCGCCTCTCCATACTCACCCCCTACATCACTGTCAGAGTTAGAACCACGACATTACTTGCCTTGCTGATGATCCGCGAAACCTAGAGATTCGAAGTGACAGGCGGCGCACTCCGGGTATTCTATCGCAAACAAACAAACAAGCATATAATAAGTATTCATCTAATGCACAGGTAAAACTCAAATAAGAGATCTAACCAGAGAGTTCAACTTAAGAACTCTGGTTTGCAAAAAGAATCAAATCGAACGGAGCAACGGATGTCAAACGACAGAAGAAACAGGTCTCGTTTACTATTCTCGATGTAGGGCAAATTTTACAGTGGAAAAACTTTGTTTAAGTTGGTTAAACGGATAGAGGGTTTCGAGATGAAACTATAGGCGCATGGATCCCCTGATTCCGATAAACGAGCGAAAAGTTATACTAAAACGAAAATCAGATCAGGAATCGCGATCAGAAAAATCACGGATTTAATCCGAGAAAAAGAAAAACGACGAACGTTCGTTAGAACGAACGAAGGACGAACGCTCGCTATTTAAATAAATCGGAAAAACCGATCTATTGAAAAAACCGAAACTAAAAAAACGAGCAAAACCGTCTATTGACTCCGGGGTCTAAAAAAACTACCAGTAACTCCGGCGAGAACTCCGACGGCTGCGGCGGCTGCGGCGGGGCGGCGGCGCGGCGGCGCTAGGGCAGAGCGACGGCTAGGGTTTGGGTGGGGAGGCTCGGGGCTGGGCTCCCGGCTTATAAAGCCTGATCGGGCCTGGTGTCCAGGTCGGACACGGCCCGTAGGTTGGTGGCGTTTTTTTTTATTCCGTGCAGAAAAACAAATAAAAGAAATACTAAACGGACTCCAAAAATCCCGAAATAAATTTTGCCGGGCTTCTAAAATCAAGCCGCACAAGGTGAACATTTATTTGGGGCCTAAATGCAAATTTGAAAAACGCACATTTTTCCAAAATTCAAATAAAATAACGAAAAACTCCGAAATAAAATTTTATTTGATTTTATTATTAAATCCTCAATATTTCTTTATTTTGGGAAAGTCATTTTATTCCCTCTCTCATATTTTTGTAATAGAAATAATTGATGATAAAATAATTAAAATCAAATGATCCTATTCTCAAAATTTGAGAAAACTCAAATATGAAAATAATGAAATCCCCAACTCTCTCCGTGGGTCCTTGAGTTGCGTAGAATTTCTAGGATCAAAACCAAAAGCAAATAAAATATGATATGCAATGATGATCTAGTGTATAACATTCCAAATTGAAAACTTAGGATGTTACATGCAGTCTCAACGGCGATCGAGCCGAACACTAGCATAAATCTCCGTGCAGCCCGTGACTCTAAGGTGCCGGACTCCCTTCCGGACCCCGAACCATCCGCGCCCCTGCCAATCGAATCCGATTGGGCACCGATCATGAAATTCACCGCCGCGGTTATCTTTCAACACTCACCCTTCAGCGACATTCTGAATTCACTAAGGTGTCTCTCTTTGTCAGGAGAGCCCTGGCCGTATTATGGCCAACGGGATTGGGATGTGGACGACGAAGAAATTCGACGCCCGCCCACCACCCACTTAATAGCCACTGTCGATGACTCAACTGACATGCTCGACTTCGACTTCGAAGACATCGACGGTATGGACAGCGATGCGGGAGGCAAAGAGGAACCACCGCCCACAGGGCGCTGGACGTCCACTTCATCATATGACGTATACATGGTGGACACACCAAAAGAAGACGACGAGGAACGGAAGGATGCTCCGAAGGCTTATTCCCTCGAGAAGCAGTCAAAGCGGCGGCGCAAGAGCTGCCCCAAATCACGCCTCGCCAGAAATAACAATAACACAGACCCAGTGTTGGAGCAGGGCGAACCACTGCCGGACCACGGCAATACGGAGAATCAAACCGAACAAACCAATTTTGTTAAAGATAATAGTTCGGACGACACAACGCTGGACAGGCACTCGGAGCAGCAGAATGCCCGTCAAAGGCTTGTTGCCACTGCGAGGAGTCTGAAAAAGCAGCAGCAAAGGCTCAAGGCTGCGCAGGACACACTCCAAATCAGATGAAGTAATGTACTCAACACAGCAGCGAAGTACGACGACAATCGCCCCACCAAGAGCTACCCAAAGCGAATTCGATGAGGACGCCTCACGGATAGACGACCTCACGGCCAACATAGAGCGGCATACAATGTCACCCACAAGACAATACGTGATTCACGCGAGGGCTTGCACCAAAAGGACAGCACAAGCAGATCCATCTGTGGACCACGCAAGCGCGCCCCAGCATACGATATAACACAACAGACATCCGAACAACGCGGTACACCCAGATACAGGGGTGCCGCACACCCCCTATGTTTCACCGACGAGGTGCTGGATCATGAATTTCCAGAGGGATCCAAACCTTCAAACATAGAGGCATACGACGGAACAACAGACCCTGGGGTCTGGATCGAGGACTATATCCTCCACACCCATATGGCTCGAGGAGATGATCTCCACGCCAACAAGTACTTACCACTCAAACTCAAAGGGCCAGCTCGTCATTGGCTTAAAGGCCTCCCCGAAAACTCCATTGGAAGCTGGGCAGAGCTCTAAGACGCTTTTCGGGCAAACTTTCAAGGGACTTATGTCCGACCTCCGGATGCGGATGATTTGTCTCATATAACTCAACAGCCCGGAGAGTCAGCCCGACAGCTTTGGAACAGGTTTCTTACTAAAAAGAACCAAATTGTCGACTCCCCGGACGCCGAAGCCTTGGCAGCTTTTAAGCACAGCGTCCATGATGAATGGCTTGCCCGACAGCTCGGCCAAGAAAAACCGATAACAATGGCAGCATTAACAAGCCTCATGACCCGCTTTTGCGTGGGAGAAGACAGCTGGCTAGCCCGATGCAGCTCCAGCGACCCCAGTACATTTGAAGTTAGAGATGGAAATGGGAAATCACGGCGCAACAGCAATAACAAATGCGGGAATAAAAGAGACAGCACGAAGAGCACGGCAGTACACGCCGGATTCAAATGCTCTCGACCAGGTCAGCAAAAGGCGCCCCCTAAAGGCGCCAGAGACGAACTGTCCAGCCTAAACAAAATTCTGGACCAAATATGTCAGGTCCATAGCACCCCTGCCAAACCAGCCAATCATACCCACAGAGAATGTTGGGTCTTCAAGAAGTCCGGCAAGCTCAACGCCGTACACAAGGGGGAGGATACACCAAGCGAAGATGAGGATGAGCCTCTCAAGGAAGACACTGGGGAACAACAGAAATTTCCACCAGAAGTCAAAACAGTAAACGTGTTACACGTGATCAATGGCAGAAACAAAACGGCACTCCCAGAAAAATACGCCCGAAGGACTATCACCGCGGAGTCCTGCCACTGGTCGTCTCAACCGATCACTTTCGACCATCGTGATTACTCAGCAAATGTCCGGTGTGCAGGATGGGCTGCCCTGGTATTAGACCCAATAATTGACGGATACCACTTCACACGAGTCCTAATGGACAGTGGCAGCAGTCTAAACCTGTATAACAGGATACAATCCGCGAAATGGGGATAGACCCAACAAAAATTTGCCATAGCAATATTACCTTTAAAGGAGTAACGCCAGGCCCAGGGGCTCATTACACGGGCTCCCTGCTACTAAAAGTTATATTCGGCTTCCCCGATAACTTCCGTAGCGAACATTTAACCTTCCACATTGCTCCGTTTCAAAGTGGCTATCAAGCACTAGTCGGACGTGAAGCTTTCGCTCGCTTTAACGCAATACCACACTACGCTTCCCTCACACTCAAGATGCCTGGTCCATGTGGCATCATTACAGTGAACGGAAGTTTTAAGCGATCTCTGTGCGCCGAAGAGCGTGCGGCTGCCCTGGCAGCCACACACTAAAAATGGCCTCACCAACTAAAGCATTTAGCAGGTCGTCACGACCTCGGACACAGTTAGACGAGTCCGGCGCAGCCATATGCAATTTTTACCAGATCAATGATCAGACCCCTATTACAAATACAAGGGGCTCAACGTACGCAGACAAGCAGCAATTCTTACTTACCTTGAATTATACATAATTTCTTTCAAAAACTATCTTTTTGCACGACAACTTTTTCACCTAAGCTCCTCTCTTTTATAGATAATCATCGTGCTACACCCGTCCATGATACGGCACAACGGAGACACAGGCGTAGACGTCCAGCAGGGACCCGCTCCAAGGATTCTTTTTAGATTAAGACCCTGCGTAAACCTTTTTTACTATCTCTTGTTGATACATATTCACCGAATTCTCAGCACAGTTGAGAAGGATGCTGGCGTCTTGGCATGTGGCCACGTCAGAATAATGCACGTACCTGGACACAAGGGGCTTCTTACGAAGGGCACTATTTAGGCCCGGTTTATACCATAAAGACCGAATACCTTAGGGAGTGTTCGGCGTCGCGAGTTTGGCCTTATATGCATGAGCTCCGAATCATTGTCTTTGGTCAAATGTTGGGTTTGCCCGGCTCCTGTGTTTTGGTGCCTTACGTTCCTCTTTACGGGCTAAGGTAGCACCAGGAGAACTACTGCGATTGTGCCCTGGTTCATCCGGACGAGCACCTCAGTAGAGAAAGCCGAAAACTGACTGTCATGATATAGCATGAGACTGGTCAACCACTCGGTGACCTATCGGAATGTTAGAATTCCTCCTCCTTAATGAAGGGCCGTTTCCCGGCCAGGCATGTACGCACCCTGCGATCGGGAGAGTGCGGAGCCACCAGGGGCTATCTAGTAGCCCCACTGTCAAACTCCTATGGCTAAGTGAAAGTGTTAAACCATTATAGTCCGGTTGCCTCGCTCGCTACGCTATCACCTCCTTAATAGGACCAAGACGTTGGGTAAAGTGTGAACATGCATTTTTTGCGAACACCCGCGCATTTTATGCGTGGGGGTTAAAGCCGACGGCTGCAATCTTTCAGGTTATACACAGGTATACATGAACGGCTGCACAGGAGGCATCATACTACTTTCAGGCAAAAGTATAAAAATAACCTTATAAAAAATTCATAAAAGCATTGTGCTTATAATGAAAATACATATAAAATATTTCGAGCACTGGGCCTCTATCAAACGAGCACCCTCGAGAACCTCCTTGAAATAGTGCTCGGAAGCCACCCGGCCTATGGCCGATCCTTGCGCCGCAACAGTAGTAGCGTCCATCTCCACCAAGTATGCTTTAAGACGGGCAAGGGCCATCCGCGAGCCATCTATGCACGCCGACCTCTTCATCGCATTAATGTGCGGCACCGCATCAAGGAACTGCTACACTAAGATGAAACATCTGTTTGGCTTTGGTCTTTCCGGCCATAGCTGATCCAGAACAGACCTCATGGCGAGTCCGGACAACTTATTCAGTTCGTTCCATTCGGCTAGCTGGTCAGTCAATGAAAGTGCACGCTCTGGAACGTGGAATTGCGTCCAGAACAGCTTGTCCACTTCACGATCTATCTGACCTTGGAAGTACTTGGCCGCATCGGCAGCGCTCGCCGCCAAATCCATATACGCATCTGCCGAACTCCACAGCCGATCCAAAGGGGCATACCGAGGATCTCTGAACTTCCTCCGTAACATGAAGGGTTTCCCAGCTGCAATATCCCCGGCTTCCCGCAGTTCCTCCTTCTTCGCTCTCATAGCAGAACGGGTGTCTTTGTCCGCAGCCGGGCCTTCTCAAGGTCCGTTGCCTTCGCTCGGTTTTCTTTTTCAAGGAACTGGCAATGGTCGGCAGTGTCTTTTAATTCTAAGGCCATCTTGGCCATCTTCTCGTGGCTCTCGCAATGTGCGGCCTTCTCGGCTTTCAACTCTTCGGCTGCCTTCAAAGCAGCCGCATTTCCAATCCTCACTTGTTCCTTGCCTCGGGCAAGTTCCGCCCGCAAGGCTTCCACGGTGGCAGCTCCGTCTGCGGTCACAACATATTAAAGATACTGGCATTATGCTGCACTTACTATGTGGCGTTCACCGGATAATAACACTTACCATGTGCCTCGTCAAGCCTCTTATTGACAAGCTCGATGTTGGCGTCTGCCGCATCCAATTGCTGTTTTAATTGGGTGAACTCCCTAGTCCGGCTAGCCACCGGAGCTTCCACCACCTGCACATAGAGGCAGTTTGGTTATTGCCTGGGAATATGATCCTCTGTTCTCCGCTGTTCTCAACGACAACCAGAGTCTCAGGGGCTACTATGTACACAGGGCACACCTAACATGTGCAGTACTATCACATATTATCTCACATACCTCAAAGCCTGTCAATAGACTCATAAAGGCTTCATGTAATCCGCTTTCAGTGGACGATATTCTCTCCATCACCGTACCCATCAGCGTACGGTGCTCTTCTGGGATGGCCGCTCGCCCCACCAACTCCGTCAGAACGTCCGACCGCACACCAGACGGTGCCGGACTCTTTCGTATGCTCTCTTCGGGAGCCGGACACTTGGGACTTTGGGGGTCTACGGGATTATCTTTTAGCCTCAGCGGATCCGGAGAGGCCCTCCACGACGACACATCGGGGTCGCCCGCTTCTGGAGCGGAGGCCCCCCCTGGGAGGCGTTTCGCTCTCCATCATCTCTGGAAGAAGATCCCCCGAAGATGAGCTTATTTGTGAAGGGTTGAGGCCCGAACTGCAAGATAGATGCGGCGGTTATTTTCTCAGGGGCAAAATATAGCTTACCCTTGCTATTAAAATATTTTGGATCACTTACGACTCGTTGGAGGGATGATCCCCCCGCGGACTCTATGCGGCAAAAGCACCCCCCAAGGCAGGACCCTCAGTGGGAGACCTCTTCTCCCGTTTGGAGGCTTCGGCTTCCGGATCCTCGGAAGCAGTCCTTTTCCTCCCCTGATCGTCCTCCTTTGTGGAGACGCTCGCTCCCTCGGTTGGAGCGGATAGCGATGGGGGCCCGCGTCCGCCCGTATTATCTCCCTCGATATCTTCCTTCAAGGGCTCCGGGCAAGGTGCGACCTCGAGCATCTTCTCCAATACCGGGTTTTCCAAACCCTCAGGGAGGGGGGCCAAACACCGAATCATCTTCGCCTTTGTTAGCCAATCCTGGTCAAAGAGCGAACTCTCAGAAACAACTTCTAACAAAAGACAGTGTGTTCGGCTAGAGGATTTCTTACTTATTCAGTGGCGCGGTTACTGCTCAGGCCCACATCCTCGGTGATATCCGGACATTCCACTTGAGGTCGGAAGAATGACTTGTACATCTCCTCGTGCGTCAGGCCGAGGAAACTTTGAATGGCACGTGGTCCCTCTGGGTTGAACTCCCACAAGCGCAGGGGCCGGCGTTTGCAAGGCTGGACTTGACGAACAAGCATAACTTGTATTACCGCAACCAAATTAAAATCTCCCCCGAAGAGATCTCGGACACGGCTTTGCAGTATAGGCACGTCCTTGGCTGGACCCCAGCTCACACCCCTGCTAATCCATGACATCAGTTGTGGTGGGGGGCCTGAGCGGAAAGCGGGCAGCCGCCCACTTGGCACTTCTGGGAGCCGTGACGTAAAACCACTCCCCTTGCCATAATTCGGACACCTCCGGAAAGGAACCTTTCGGCCATGGAGCTCCTGCCATCTTGCCTATTGATGCACCTCCGCATGCTGCATATCGCCCCTCGATCATCTTCGGTTGTACTTCAAAGGTCTTGAGCCACAGGCCGAAGTGAGGGGTCACACGGAGGAAGGCCTCACACACGACAATAAATGTCGTGATGTGGAGAAAGGAATCCGGAGCTAGATCATGGAAATCTAGCCCGTAATAGAACATCAAGCCCCTGACGAAAGGATCCAGAGTGAGGCTTAGACCTCGGAGGAAGTGGCAGAAGAACACAACGTTCTCGTTGGGTTCGGGAGTAGGGACGACCTGCCCTTGAGCAGGCAGCCGATGCGAAACCTCGGCGGTCAGGTATCTGGCCTCCCTCAACTTCTTAATGTCCTCTTCCGTCACGGAGGAGGGCATCCATCGGCCTTGATGGATGGATCTGGACATGATTGAAGATCCGGAGCACCTAACCTGGGCTTTGGGTGTTAGAACTCGAGGCAGAGGAAGGATTCGATTGAGCACGAGAGAGAAAAAGCAAAAACCCCGTCCCTTTATAAAGAGGGTGAATATCAAGCGTCCTCTCCGTAGCCGTTTAGGACTTGCCTATAATCTAGGAGTCCTAGACACAGTTGGGTTACCCATGATCATATTAATGAGAATCCCGTAATTGGGGGAACACGATCTCCACTTCGGCAAGACGTGTCACGAAACCGCCTCGCGTTATGTGTGGAGCTGGTTAAAAGAAACGGTTCGAATAATCACCGGGCCATGGTGTAACATCGTGCTGCCAAAACAAGCCAGCAAATTAGATCTGCGAAAGCGTTATTCTCTCTGTGTTGGAATGTGAAATTTATTTTGCATGGTCGGACACTATCCTCGTATTCGACTTCTTCTGTCATGTATTCGGAGAAGGAACCCGCCTTGCAATGCCGAAGAAAACTGCGCGCCGGACTCATCGTCATTGAAGCCTGGTTCAGGGGCTAGTGAGGGAGTCCTAGATTAGGGGGTCCCCGGACAGCCGGACTAACTCCATTGGCCGGAGTGTTAGACTATGAAGATACAAGATTAAAGACTTCGTCTCGTGTCCGTATGGGACTCTACTTGGCGTGGAAGGCAAGCTAGGCAATACGTATATGGATATCTCCTCCTTTTTAACCGACCTTGTGTAACCCTAACCCTCTCCGGTGTCTATATAAACCGAAGGCTTTTAGTCCGTAGGACAACAATCACAACATACAATCATACCATAGGCTAGCTTCTTGGGTTTAGCCTCTCTGATCTCATGGTAGATCTACTCTTGTAACACCCATATCTTCAATATTAATCAAGCAGGACGTAGGGTTTTACCTCCATCAAGAGGGCCCGAACCTGGGTAAAACTTCTTGTCCCTTGCCTCCTGTTACCATCCGGCCTAGACGCACAGTTCGGGGCCCCCTACCCGAGACCTGCCGGTTTTGACACCGACACCCTTTATCGTATTGGTTGCGAGGTTCTTGTTTGTTTGTGCAGGTACTAGGTGACTTGTGTGTTACCTCCTAATGGATTGATACCTTGGTTCTCAAGAACTGAGGGAAAATCAACGCATGCCTGAGGAGAGGTGTTCTTGAGCTCGATGAGCTGGTGTGTTTGAGGATGGTCTGAATGATTCGTCCTTTTCTGTGGTGGTGGCTAGCCCTGTTTATAGAGGCCCTGGTCCTCTTCCCAAATATTTAGACGGGAAGGGATCCCTCAACGGCCAATTTTAAAGGGGGACAACTAGTACCAGTTATCCTGACAAAAGGTGGTCTTCGCCTGCCAAAGGCTCTGGTGGTGACGCCGCTGTGGGCTCCGCGGTGACCTCTGTCCTGCCGTCCTGCTGGTCTTAGTCTTGTTGCACCGATATGGAAACATTTGCCTGATGCCTCGAGATTCCTCGCCCGCGCCTGCTTCCTTAGCACCAAAGAGGAAACTGGCACTCTGCGCCCACTGGCGCCTGCCTGGCCTTGGTCGTCATGGCTCACGTCACGCGGACCTCGCGAGGTGCCCCTTGCATAGATGTCTCCGCTCTTCAGGAGCCAGCCTAGCGAGGCCGCCCCTGGGGAGGTGTTGGTGTCGTCCACCTCGCGAGGCTTGGCCCCTCGCGAGGGTCTTGAGTGGTTGCTGATGAAGGTGGGTCGTACCAGGCCGTTGGTGGAGCCACGCCCTGGGCCGCAGGCAGGCAGGTCTAGGTACCCCCATTCCCAGGACCCCGACAGCCAAGGAGGAGGACACTGGGACGACTGCGGCCCCCACCAGGAGTGGCGCGATCAGCCACATGAGGAGTGCTGGCAAGCCCAGCCTCGCGAGGGCGCTTGGAGAGACCAGCCTCAGGAGGATCCTCCTCAAGGCAGCGCTGGCCTCCCTCCGCTGCCACCACCACCAAGAAGGAACGACGACCACCTCCAAGACGAGGGGGCTAGGGGCTTCCAGGAGCTTCGAGCCATCGCCTGCATCCTGGGCGGTGCTCAGGCCCCAGCCTCTCATCGCATCATCAAGAAGTTTGCCCGCGAAGTGAACGCGGCCCTCCCCAGGCCACGTGACCGTTCAGGTGGTCAAAGTGAACCATCACCTTCAGCTCAACCGACCAGCTCAAGTGCGCAGCAACATCTTGTGCCCTCCCGATGCTTTGCTCGCTCGTCATCAGCAACGTCCTCGTCACCAAGACTCTCATCGATGGTGGTGCGGGGCTCAACATTCTTTCCATCGAGAAGTTCGGCCGCCTCCAAGTGCCCTATGACTAGCTGCAGCCCACCAAGCCTTTCTTAGGAGTAACCGATGGCTCCACCACCCCGATAGGGCAGATCCGCCTCCCTGTCACCTTCGGCATGCGCGACAACTACCGCACTGAGCTCATCGACTTCGATGTTGCGGCACATCCGCCTTTCGTACAATGCCATCCTTGGATATCCAGCCCAGGCCAAGTTCATGGTGGTGACACATCATGGTTACAAAGTCCTCAAGATGCCAGGGAACTACGACATCATCACAATCGCCTGCGAGGAAAAGGACGCAGTGTGCTCTCTCAAGCGCGCCTACTGGGTTATGGCAGTTGAGAACCCTGACGATGAAGGAACCTTCTGTCCTCTTGAGGTTGTCCCCATGAGGAAGAAGCAACTGCTCCACCAAGGGCCTCAGGAGAACGGTGCCGCCACCTTAGGACCTGTGCCCACGGCCGGGGCGCCTCCCACTATCGCATAGGAAGGAGCGCCCGGTGCCCCTCATAGGCTGGGCTCGGGGGCTCTCCTCTGGAGGGCCTTTGACCTAGTTAACGTCATGAGGGAGGCGCTCGGGCACCACGTGGAGGCGTGCTTCAGCGCACGCTTCTGCCAGGAGAGCATGAGGCACGAAGCACCTGCCGCTTAGGAGTTCATCACCCAGGAAACCGAGGAGCTTCAAGAGGCGAGAGCCATGCGCAGCGATCGCCGCGCACCACCCGGCGCGGCTCCTCCGCCTGGCGAGGACAGTGAGCTGCGCGCCTCCGTGTTAATAAACTGACTTGTGTAGGTACTAGGTGACTTGTGTGTTACCTCCTACTGGATTGATACCTTGGTTCTCCAAAACTGAGGGAAATACTTACCCTACAGTGCTGCATCACCCTTTCCTCTTCAAGGGAAAACCAACGCATGCTCAAGAGGTAGCAAGAAGGATTTCTAGCGCCGTTGTCGAGGAGGTTGCATCAAGTCAAGACATACCAACTACCCATCTCAAACTCTTATCCCTCACATTCCATTATTTGCCATTTGCCTCTCGTTTTTCTCCCCCTCACTTCACCCTTACCGTTTTATTCGCGCTCATTTTCCACTCGCCTCTTTTTCGATCGCCTCTTTTTGGTTGCCTCTTGCTTGCTTGTGTGTTGGATTGGTTGTCACGATGGCTCAAGATAATAATAAATTGTGTGACTTTTCCAATACCAACAATAATGACTTTATTAGCACTCTAATTGCTCCTATTACCGATGCTGAATCTTCTGAAATTAATACTGCTTTGCTGAATCTTGTCATGAAAGATCCATTTTCTGGCCTTCCTAGTGAAGATGTCGCTACCCATCTAAACAGCTTTGTTGATTTGTGTGATATGCAAAAGAAGAAATATGTGGATAATGGTATTGTTAAATTCAGGCTAATCCCATTTTCACTTAGAGATCGTGCTAAAACTTGGTTTTCCTCTTTGCCTAAAAATAATAGTGATTCATGGAATAAGTGCAAAAATGCTTTTATCTCTAAGTATTTTCCTCCTGCTAAGATCATCTCTCTTAGAAACGATATTATGAATTTTAAGCAACTTCGTCATGAGCATGTTGCACAATCTTGGGAGAGGATGAAATTAATGATATGAAATTGCCCTACACATGGTTTGAATCTGTGGATGATCATACAAAATTTTTATGCTGGATTGAATTTTGCTTCTAGAAATCTTTTAGATTTGGCCGCGGGAGGCACTTTTATGGAAATCACTTTAGGAGAAGCTACTAAACTCCTAGATAATATTATGATTAATTATTCTCAATGGCACACCGAAAGATCTACTACTAAAAAGGTTCATGGTATAGAAGAAATTAATGTTTTGAGTGGAAAGATGGATGAACTTATTAAATTGTTTGCTAATAAGAGTGTTTCTTCTGATCCTAATGATATGCCTTTGTCTACTTTGATAGAGAATAATAATGAATCTATGGATGTGAATTTTGTTGGTAGAAACAATTTCGGTAACAACGCGTATCGAGGGAACTTTGATCCTAGGCCGTTCCCTAGTAATTCCCCTAATAATTATGATAATTCCTACAACAACTCTTATGGAAGTTTTAATAATACGCCCTCTGATTTTTAGAGTAGTGTTAAAGAATTTATGATTTCACAAAAGAATTTTAATGCTTTGCTTGAAGTAAAATTGCCTAAGACTGATGAGTTGGCTAGGAACGTGGATAGAATTTCTCTTGATGTTTATTCTTTGAAACTAAGATCTTTTCCACCTAAACATGATATCAATGATTCTATCAAAGCCATGAAAATTTCCATTGATGAGTGCAAACAAAGAACCGCTAGGATGCGTGTGAAAAAGATTGCTTTATAAAAGCGTGTTCTTCTAGTTTCCATGATAGTAAGAATGAAGATCTAAAAGTTATTGCTATGTCTCCTATTAAATCTTTGTTTTGCAATATGAATCTTGATAATGATGGTACTGGATATGAGTGAACTTTAGTTAAAATGCGTCCCCATGATTCAGAGTTTTTAGATCTTGATGCAAAAATTGGCAAAAGTGGGATTGAAGAGGTCAACACTTTACATATCAACTAACCCACTATTTGGGATTTCAAGGAATTTAATTATGATAATTGCTCTTTGATAGATTGTATTTCATTGTTGCAATCCGTGTTAAATTCTCCTCGTGCTTATAGTCAAAATAAAGCTTTTACCAAACATATCGTTGATGATTTAATGCAATCTTATGAAGAAAAGCTTGAATTAGAAGTTTCTATCCCTAGAACACTTTAAGATGAGTGGGAAGCTACTGTTAAAATTAAAATTAAAGATCATGAATTCTATGCTCTATGTGATTTGGGTGCTAGTGTTTCCACGATTCCAAAAACTTTGTGTGATGTGTTAGGTTTCTGTGAATTTGATGATCGTTCTTTAAATTTGGATCTTGTGGATTCCACTATTTAGAAACCTATGGGAAGGATTAATGACGTTATTATTGTTGCAAATAGGAATTATGTGCCTGTAGATTTCATTGTTCTTGATATAGATTGCAATCCTACTTGTCTTATTATTCTTGCTAGACCTTTCCTTAGAACGATCGGTGCAATTATTGACATGAAAGAAGGAAATATTAGATTCCAATTTCCGTTAAGGAAAGGCATGTAACACTTTCCTAGTAAGAAAATTAAATTAACTTATGAATCTATTATGAGAGCCACCTATGGATTGCATACCAAACATGGCAATACCTAGATCTATCCTTGTTTTTATGCCTAGCTAGGGGCGTTAAACGATAGCGCTTGTTGAGAGGCAACCAAATTTTATTTTTGTTTCTTGCTTTTTGTTCATGTTTAGTAATAAATAATTCATCTAGGTTCTGTTTATATGTGGTTTTATGCTTTTAATTAGTGTTTGTGCCAAGTAGAACCTTTGGGAAGACTTGGGGGAAGTCTTTGCGATCTTGCTGTAAAAAACAGAAACTTTAGCACTCACGAGATTTGCTGCCATTTTTTACTGGAGAGTGCGATTAGGTTGATCCTTTTTGAAGATGACTAATATACAAATTCCTCACGTTAAAAAATTTATTTAATAATTGTTGGGATTATGTAAGTATTCTAAACCTACATATTACTAAAGACTGTTCTGTTTTTAACAGATTCTGTTTTCCGTGTGTTGTTTGATTATTTTGATGAATCTATGGCTAGTATCGGGGGGTATGAACCATAGAGAAGTTGGAATACAGTAGGTTTAACACCAATATAAATAAATAATGAGGTCATTACAGTACCTTGAAGTGGTGGTTTGTTTTCTTATACTAATGGAGCTCATGAGATTTTCTGTTGAAGTTTTGTGTTGTGAAGTTTTCAAGTTTTGGGTAGAGATTTGATGGATTTTCGAAAAAAGAGTGGCAAGAGCCTAAGCTTGGGTATGCCCAAGTAACCCCAAGGTAAAATTCAAGGAAAACCAGAAGCCTAAGCTTGGGGATGCCCCGGAAGGCATCCCCTCTTGCATCTTCGTCTATCGGTAACTTTAATTGAGGCTATATTTTTATTCACCACATGATATGTGTTTTTCTTGGAGCGTCTTGTATGATTTGATTATTTCCTTTTTATTTTACCACAATCATCCTTGCGGTACACACCTTTTGGGAGAGACACACATGAATCGGAATTTATTAGAATACTCTATGTGCTTCACTTATATCTTTTGAGCTAGATAATTTTGCTCTAGTGCTTCACTTATATCTTTTTAGAGCACAGTGGTGGTTTTATTTTATAGAAATTATTTATCTCTCATGCTTCACTTATATTATTTTGAGAGTCTTATAGAACATCACAGTAGTTTGCCTTGGCTATAAAATTAGTCCTAATATGATAGGCATCCAAGATGGGTATAATAAAAACTACCATAAAAAGTGCATTGAATACTATGAGAAGTTTGATAATTGATGATTGTGTTGAGATATAAAGATGGTGATGTTAGAGTCATGCTAGTTGAGTAGTTGTGAATTTGATAAATACTTGTGTTAAAGTTTGTGATTCCTGTAGCATGCAGGTATGGTGAACCATTATGTGATGAAGTCGGAGCATGATTTATTTATTGATTGTCTTCCTTATGAGTGGCAGTCGGGGATGAGTGATGGTCTTTTCCTACCAATCTGTCCCCCTAGGAGCATGCGCGTAGTACTTTGTTTTGATAACTAATAGATTTTTGCAATAAGTATGTGAGTTCTTTATGACTAATGTTGAGTCCATGGATTATACGCACTCTCACCCTTCCATCATTGCTAGCCTCTCTAGTACCATGCAATTTTCGCCAGTACTAGAAATCCACCTTATACATTCCTCAAAACAGCCACCATACCTACTTATTATGGCATTTCCATAGCCATTGTGAGATATATTTCCTTGCAACTTACCACCGTTCTGTTCATAATTCTTTCATACATGTCACTCTTGATTCATTGCACATCACGGTACACCGCTGGAGGCATTCACATTGAGTCCCAAGTGAGAAAAGGATGATGGAGACTATGATTCCCCCACAATCCCCACTCACTCACATTGATATCTATTGATGGGCATCTCCATAGCCTGTTGATACGCCTAGTTGATGTGAGAGTATCTTCTTCTTTTGTCTTCTCCACAACCACCATTCTATTCCACCTATAGTGCTATGTCCATGGCTCACGCTCATATATTGCGTGAAGATTGAAAAAGTTTGAGAACACCAAAAGTATGAAACAATTACTGGCTTGTCATTGGGGTTGTGCACGATTTCAATACTTTGTGTGGTGAAGATAGAGCATAGCCAGACTATATGATATTGTAGGGATAATTTTCTTTGGCCATGTTATTTTGAGAAGACATGATTGCTTTGTTAGTATGCTTGAAGTATTATTATTTTTATGTCAATATTAAACTTTTGTCTTGAATCTTTCGGATCTTAACATTCATGCCACAATAAAGAAAATTACATTAAGAATTATTCTAGGTAGCATTCCACATCAAAAATTCTGTTTTTATCATTTACCTACTCGAGGACGAGCAGGAATTAAGCTTGCGGATGCTTGATACGTCTCCAACGTATCTATAATTTTTGATTGTTCGATGCTATTATATTATCTATTTTGGAAGTTTAATGGGATTTAATTTACCTTTTTTATATTATTTTTGGGACTATACTACTAACCAATGGCCCAGTGCAAATTGCTGAATTTTTTGCCTATTTCAGTGTTCCGCAGAAAAGGAATATCAAACGGAATCCAAACGGAATGAAACCTTCGGGAGAGTTATTTTTGGAACAAACGTGATCCAGGAGACTTGGAGTGGGCGTCAAGAAGGAAGCGAGGAGGCCACGAGGCAGGGATGTGCGCCCAAGGGGGTAGGCGCACCCCCACCCTCGTGGGCCCCTCGCAGCTCCACCGACGTACTTCTTCCTCCTATATATATATATCCCGAAAATATCCAAGAGCACCATGAAACCCTATTTCCACTGCCTCAACCTTCTGTACATGTGAGATCCCATCTTGGGGCCTTTTCTAGCGCTCTGTCGGACGGGGAATCGATCACGGAGGGCTTCTACATCAACACCATAGCCTCTCCGATGATGTGTGAGTAGTTTACCACAGACATTCGGATCCATAGTTATTAGCTAGATGGCTTCTTCTCTCTCTTTGGATCTCAGTACAAAGTTCTCCTCGATTATCTTGGAGATCTATTCGATGTAATTCTTTTTGCGGTGTGTTTGTCGAGATCCGATGATTTGTGGGTTTATGAGCAAGATTATCTATGAACAATATTTGATTCTTCTCTGAAATCTTTTATGCATGATTTAAATATCTTTGCAAGTCTCTTCTTATTATCAGTTTGGTTTGGACTACTAGATTGATCATTCTTGCAATGGGAGAAGTGCTTAGCTTTGGGTTCAATCTTGCGGTGTCCTTTCCCAGTGACAGCAGGGGCAGCAAGGCACGTATTGTATTGTTGCCATTGAGGATAAAAAGATGGGGTTTATATCATATTGCTTGAGTTTATCCCTCTACATCATGTCATCTTGCCTAATGTGTTACTCTGTCTTTATGAACTTAATACTCTAGATGCATGCTGGATAGCGATAGATATGTGGAGTAATAGTAGTAGATGCAGAATCGTTTCGGTCTACTTGTCGCGGACGTGATGCCTATATAGATGATCATGCCTAGATATTCTCATAAGTATTCTCTTTTCTATCAATTGCTCGACAGTAATTTGTTCACCCACCATAGAATTTGCTATCTTGAGAGAAGCCACTAGTGAAACCTATGGCCCCCAGGTCTATCTTCCATCATATTATTTCCATATCAGTTTGCTATTTCTATTACCCTTTATTTTGCAATCTTTATTTCCCAATCTATATCATAAAAATACCAAAAAAATTATCTTATTATCTCTATCAGATCTCACTTTCGTAAGTGACCGTGAAGGGATTGACAACCCCTTTGACGGAGTCCTGGATTAGGGGGTCTCCATTGGCCGGACTATCTCCATTGGCCGGACTGTTAGACTATGAAGATACAAGATTGAAGACTTCGTCTCGTGTCCGGATGGGACTCTACTTGGCGTGGAAGGCAAGCTAGGAAATACGTATATGAATATCTCCTCCTTTTTAACCGACCTTGTGTAACCCTAACCCTCTCCAATGGCTATATAAACCGAAGGGTTTTAGTCCGTAGGACAACATTCACAACATACAATCATACCATAGGCTAGCTTCTAGGGTTTAGCCTCTCTGATCTCGTGGTAGATCTACTCTTGTAACACCCGTATCTTCAATATTAATAAAGCAGGACGTAGGGTTTTACCTCCATCAAGAGGGCCCGAACCTGGGAAAAACTTCATGTCCCTTGCCTCCTGTTACCATCCGGCCTAGACGCACAGTTCGGGACCCCCTATCCGAGATCCGCCGGTTTTGACACCGACATTGGTGCTTTCATTGAGAGTTCCTCTGTGTCGTCGCCGTTAGGCTTGATGGCTCCTACTATCATCGATAGCGATGCGGTCCATGGTGAGACTTTTCTCCCCGGACAGATCTTCGTATTCGGCGGCTTTGCACTGCGGGCTAATTCGCTTGGGCATCTGGAGCAGAATGAAGACTACGCCCCTGGCCATCATGTCAGATTTGGAAGTTTGAACTACACGACCGACATCCGCGGAGACTTGATCTTCGACGGATTCGAGCCGCAGCCAGGCGTGCCCCACTATCGCGATGGGTATGACCTAGCTTTACCGCCGAACAGTACCCCAGAAACCGCGCCCGCATCAGTTCTGACCCTTAGTTCGGAGCCAACTGCGCCAATCGAGGACGGGTGGTTAGACACCGCCTCAGGGGTTGCAGTGTAGCGACCAGACCTCAAACGTTCTGATCTCTGTGCTCAGGTGTCATCCCTGGATCAGTAATGCTGACACCACACAGTACTTGGAGGATTTATAACAGAGTAGCAATCACACACTTACTACATCGAGTGTCTCAATAGAGAACTTTTTACAATAAATGTGGCTTAAGGCCATCTAATAACGATAACAGCAGAAGGCTTAGAAGATAAGTGAGTCCATCAACTCCAACGGCATCACTGAGTATAGAACCATGACCTAAAAACTCCTTAATCATTGTCTGAAAAGTCTGCAACATTAACGTTGCAGCCCGAAACGGGTCAGCACATGGAATATGCTGGCAAGGTAACACATAGAGAGTAAAGGAATGAAACAACTATACTATATGCACATTTGGCTGGTGGAAAGCTCTATGGTTACAGTTTTGCGTAAAGCCAATTTTTCCCTACTGCAAAGGAATAAATTTTATTTAACTATCATGGTAGTTGTTAAACATTGAGAATGGTTGACAACATTCTCAATCCCAATTAAGCATCATCATTAAACAAAACCCAACAAAATTATATTAGAGAGTAACATGTTGAGATTCACATGATAATCCATGTACTCGATACTCAAGTTGTCCATAACCTGGGACACGGCTAACCATGATTAGTTTATACACTCTGCAGAGGTTTGTGCACTTTTCCCCACAAGACTCGATCGCCTCCGTTTGGTTTCTCGCACTACATGGTGTTTGAGAAGACTGATGACCGAGACATAGTCTTTCAGAAGTTCTAGCACCTTATGATGGATAGACCGTTACACCTACTTTCCCCTACATCTGCTAGTCTACCCTGTAAGAGTTTGCACGACTTAATCAACTATGCTAGAGCCCATAATAGCTTGTGGCTGCACATGGAAGTTTCTAGTATGAAAAATCTCATGATCCCTTTGGGCCTGGGTGGCGGTCCATAAAGAAAAACAGGAAATCCTGGAATACCCAGGTACCTCAATCCACCCAGATGTGTGTTTAAGTTGCCACCTTAGATAAACCATTACTTAACAAACTCACATCTGTCATGAATATCACTCACCCAATCCACGTCTACTAGCATAGCATGGCATAATGGCAAACGTAGAAGTAACTCCCAAAGGTTTGATAATAAACAGGTAATAGGTACTACTTCAACTACTTCCCATCCCACAATTTAATTAGATCCTAATCATGCAATGTTTGAGGATTGATCTAATGCAATAAAACTGGGTAGAGGTATGATCAAAGTGTTACTTGCCTTGCTGATGATCCGCGAAACCTAGAGATTCGAAGTAACAGGCGGTGCACTCCAGGTATTCTATCACAGACAAACAAACAAGCATATAATAAGTATTCATCTAATGCACTGGTAAAACTCAAATAAGAGATCTAACCAGAGAGTTCAACTTAAGAACTCCGGTTTACAAAAAGAATCAAATCAAACAAAGCAACGGAAGTCAAACGACAAAAGAATCAAGCTTCGTTTACTATTCTCGATCTAGGGCAAATTTTACAGTGGCAAAACTTTGTTTAAGTTGGTTAAATGGATAGAGGGTTTCGAGACGAAACTACAAGCGCTTGAATCCCCTGATTCCGATAAACGAGCGAAAAGTTATACTAAAACGAAAATCGGATCAGGAATCGCGATCAGAAAAATCGCGGATTTAATCTGAGAAAAAGAAAAACGACGAACGTTCGCTAGAACGAATGAAGGACGAACGCTCGCTATTTAAATAAATCGGAAAAACCGATCTATTAAAAAAACCGAAACTAAAAAAACGAGCAAAACCGTCGGAAAAACCGAACGGTTTTTCGGAAAAAAAACCGGTGTCTACAAAAAACTACCGGCAACTCCGGCGAGAACTCCGGCGGCTGCGGCGGGGCGGCCTCGCAACGGCGGCTGCGGCGGGGCGGCGGCGGCGGTGGCGGTCGGCGGCGCGGCGGCAGCGGCGGCGGGGCGGCGCTAGGGCGGAGCGACGGCTAGGGTTTGGGTGGGGAGGCTCCGGGCTGGGCTCCCGGCTTATAAAGCCCGATCGGGCCTGGTGTCCAGGTCGGACACGGCCCGTAGGTCGGTGGCGTTTTTTTATTCCGGGCAGAAAAACAAATAAAAGAAATATTGAACGGACTCCAAAAATCCCGAAATAAATTTTCCCGGGCTTCTAAAATCAAGCCGCACAAGGTGAACATTTATTTGGGGCCTAAATGCAATTTTGAAAAACGCACATTTTTCCAAAATTCAAATAAAATAACGAAAAACTCCGAAATAAAATTTTATTTGATTTTATTATTAAATCCTCAATATTTCTTTATTTTGGGAAAGTCATTTTATTCCCTCTCTCATATTTTTGTAATAGAAATAATTGATGATAAAATAATTAAAATCAAATGATCCTATTCTCAAAATTTGAGAAAACTCAAATATGAAAATAATGAAATCCCCAACTCTCTCTGTGGGTCCTTGAGTTGCGTAGAATTTCTAGGATCAAAACCAAAAGAAAATAAAATATGATATGCAAAGATGATCTAGTGTATAACATTCCAAATTGAAAATTTGGGATGTTACATGCAGTCTCAACGGCGATCGAGCCGAACACTAGCATAAATCTCCGTGCAGCCCGTGACTCCAAGGTGCCGGACTCCCTTCCGGACCTCGAACCATCCGCGCCCCTGCCAATCGAATCCGATTGGATGCCGATCATGAAATTCACCGCCGCGGATATCTTTCAGCACTCACCCTTCGGCGACATTCTGAATTCACTAAGGTGTCTCTCTTTGTCAGGAGAGCCCTGGCCATATTATGGCCAACGGGATTGGGATGTGGACGACGAAGAAATTCGACGCCCGCCCACCACCCACTTAATAGCCACTGTCGATGACTCAACTGACATGCTCGACTTCGACTTCGAAGACATCGACGGTATGGACAACGATGCGGGAGGTGAAGAGGAACCACCGCCCACAGGGCGCTGGATGTCCACTTCATCATATGACGTATACATGGTGGACACACCAAAAGAAGATGACGAGGAACAGAAGGATGCTCCGAAGGCTTATTCCCTCGAGAAGCAGTCAAAGTGGCGGCGCAAGCGCCACCCCAAATAACGCCTCGCCAGAAATAACGATAACACAGACCCAGTGTTGGAGCAGGCGAACCATTGCCGGACCACGGCAATACGGAGAATCAAACCGAACAAACCAATTTTGTTAAAGATAATAGTTCGGACGACACAATGCTGGACAGGCACTCGGAGCAGCAGAATGCCCGTCAAAGGCTTGTTGCCACCGCGAGGAGCCTGAAAAAGCAGCAGCAAAGGCTCAAGGCTGCGCAGGACACACTCCAAATCAGATGGAGTAATGTACTCAACACAGCAGCGAAGTACAACGACAATCGCCCCACCAAGAGCTACCCAAAGCGGAAGTTGCTACCTGAATTCGATGAGGAGGCCTCAGACCCCTCACAACCAAAAATTGAAACAGCCACCTGGCCGGATAGACGACCTCACGGCCAACATAGAGCGGCATACAATGTCACCCACAAGACAATACGTGATTCACGCGAGGGCTTGCACCAAAAGGACAGCACAACCAGATCCATCTATGGACCACGCAAGCGCGCCCCAGCATACGATATAACACAACAAACATCCGAACAACGCGGTACACCCAGATACAGGGGTGCCGCACACCCCCTATGTTTCATCGACGAGGTGCTGGATCATGAATTTCCAGAGGGATTCAAACCTACAAACATAGAGGCATACGACGGAACAACAGACCCTGGGGTCTGGATCGAGGACTATATCCTCCACACCCATATGGCTCGAGGAGATGATCTCCATGCCAACAAGTACTTACCACTCAAACTCAAAGGGCCAGCTCGTCATTGGCTTAAAGGCCTCCCCGAAAACTCCATTGGAAGATGGGCAGAGCTCCAAGACGCTTTTTGGGAAAACTTTCAAGGGACTTATGTCCGACCTCCGGATGCGGATGATTTGAGTCATATAACTCAACAGCTCGGAGAGTCAGCCCGACAGCTTTGGAACAGGTATCTTACTAAAAAGAACCAAATTGTCGACTACCCGGACGCCGAAGCCTTGGCAGCTTTTAAGCACAGCGTCCATGATGAATGGCTTGCCCGACACCTCGGCCAAGAAAAACGGAGAACAATGGAAGCATTAACAAGCCTCATGACCCGCTTTTACGTGGGAGAAGACAGCTGGCTAGCCCGATGCAGCTCCAGCGACCCCAGTACATTTGAAGTTAGAGATGGAAATGGGAAATCACGGCGCAATAGCAATAACAAATGCAGGAATAAAAGGGACAGCACGAAGAGCACGGCAGTACACGCCGGATTCAAAAGCTCTCGGCCAGGTCAGCAAAAGCCGCCCCCTAAAGGCGCCAGAGACGGACTGTCCAGCCTAAACAAAATTCTGGACCAAATATGTCAGGTCCATAGCACCCCTGGCAAACCAGCCAATCATACCCACAGAGAATGTTGGGTCTTCAAGCAGTCCGGCAAGCTCAACGCCGGACACAAGGGGGAGGATACACCAAGCGAAGATGAGGATGAGCCTCTCAAGGAAGACACTGGGGAACAACAGAAATTTCCACCAGAATTCAAAGCAGTAAACGTGTTACACGTGATCAATGGCAGAAACAAAACGGCACTCCCAGAAAAATACGCCCGAAGGACTATCACCGCGGAGTCCTGCCACTGGTCGTCTCAACCGATCACTTTCGACCATCGTGATTACTCAGCAAGTGTCCGGCGTGCAGGATGGGCTGCCCTGGTATTAGACCCAATAATTGACGGATACCACTTCACACGAGTCCTGATGGACAGTGGCAGCAGTCTAAACCTGATATAACAGGATACAATCCGCGAAATGGGGATTGACCCAACAAAAATTTGCCATAGCAATATTACCTTTAAAGGAGTAACGCCAGGCCCAGGGGCTCATTACACGGGCTCCCTGCTACTAAAAGTTATATTCGGCTTCCCCGATAACTTCCGTAGCGGACATTTAACCTTCCACGTCGCTCCGTTTCAAAGTGGGTATCAAGCACTAGTCGGACGCGAAGCTTTCGCTCTCTTTAACGCAATACCACACTACGCTTCCCTCACACTCAAGATGCCTAGTCCATGTGGCATAATTACAGTGAACGGAAGTTTTAAGCGATCTCTGTGTGCCAAAGAGCGTGCGGCTGCCCTGGCAGCCGCACACTAAAAACGGCCTCACCAACTAAAGCATTTAGCAGGTCGTCACGACCTCGGACACGGTTAGACGAGTCCGGTGCAGCCATATGCAATTTTTATCGGATCAATGATCACACCCCTATTACAAATACAAGGGGCTCAATGTGCGCAGACAAGCGGCAATTCTTACTTACCTTGAATTATACATAATTTCTTTCAAAAGCTATCTTTTTGCACGACAACTTTTTCACCTAAGCTCCTCTCTTTTACAGATAATCATCGTGCTACACCCGTCCAGGATACGGCACAACAGAGACACAGGCGCAGACGTGCAGCAGGGACCCGCTCCAAGGATTCTTTTTAGATTAAGACCCTGCCTAAAACCTTTTTTAGTGTCTCTTGTTGATACATGTCCACTGAATTCTCAGCACAGTTGAGAAGGATGCTGGCGTCTTGGCATGTGGCCACGTCAGAATAATGCACGTACCTGGACACAAGGGGCTTCTTATGAAGGCACTATTTAGGCCCGGTTTATACCATAAAGACCGAATACCTTAGGGAGTGTTCGGCGTCGCGAGTTTGGCCTTATATGCATCAACTCCGAATCATTGTCTTTGGTCAAATGTTGGGTTTGCCCGGCTCCTGTGTTTTGGTGCCTTACGTTCCTCTTTACCGGCTAATGTAGCACCAGGAGAACTACTGCGATTGTGCCCTGGTTCATCCGGATGAGCACCTCAGTAGAGAAAGCCCAAAACTGACTGTCATGATATAGCATGAGACTGGTCAACCACTCGGTGACCTATCGGAATGTTAGAATTCTTCCGCCTTTATGAAGGGCCGTTTCTCGGCCAGGCATGTACGCACTCCGCGATCGGGGGAGTGCAGAGCCACCAGGGGCTATCTAGTAGCCCCACTGTCAAACTCCTATGGCTAAGTGAAAGTGTTAAAGCATTATAGTCCGGTTGCCTCGCTCGCTACGCTATCACCTCCTTAATAGGACCAAGACATTGGGTTAAGTGTGAACATGCATTTTTTGCGAACACCCCCTAATTTTATGCGTGGGGGTTGAAGCCGACGGCTGCAATCTTTCAGGTTATACATAGGTATACATAAACGGCTGCACAGGAGGCATCATACTACTTTCAGGCAAAAGTATAAAAATAACCTTATAAACAATTGATAAAAGCATTGTGCTTACAATGAAAATACATATCAGTCAAACATAAAATATTTCGAGCACTGGGCCTCTATCAAACGAGCACCCTCGAGAACCTCCTCGAAATAGTGCTCGGCAGCCACCCAGCCAATGGCCGATCCTTGCGCCGCAACAGTGGTAGCGTCCATCTCCACCCAGTATGCTTTAAGACGGGCAAGGGCCATCCGCGAGCCTTCTATGCACGCCGACCTCTTCATCGCATTAATGTGCGGCACCGGATCAAGGAACTGCTACACTAAGCTGAAAGAGCTGTTCGGCTTTGGTCTTTCCGGCCATAGCTGATCCACAACAGACCTCATGGCGAGTCCGGACAACCTATTCAGTTCGGCCCATTCGGCTAGCTGGTCAGTCAATGAAAGCGGACGCTCTGGAACGTGGAATTGCATCCAGAACAGCTTGTCCACTTCACGATCTGTCTGACCTTGGAAGTACTTGGCCGCATCGGCAGCGCTCGCCGCCAAATCCATATACGCATCTGCCGAACTCCACAGCCGATCCAGAGGGGCATACCGAGGATCTCCGAACTTCCTCCGTAACATGAAGGGTTTCCCAGCCGCAATATCCCCGGCTTCCCGCAGTTCCTCCTTCTTCGCTCTCATAGCAGAATGGGCGTCTTTGTCCGCAGCCGCGGCCTTCTCGAGGTCCGTTGCCTTCGCTCGGTTTTCTTTTTCAAGGAACCGGCAATGGTCGGCAGTGTCTTTTAATTCTAAGGCCATCTTGGCCATCTTCTCCTGGCTCTCGCAATGTGCGGCCTTCTCGGCTTTCAACTCTTCGGCTACCTTCAAAGCAGCCGCATTACTAATCCTCACTTGTTCGTTGGCTCGGGCATGTTCCGCCCGCAAGGCTTCCACGGTGGCAGCTCCATCTGCATTCACAACATATTAAAGATACTGGCATTATGCTGCACTTACTATGTGGCATTCACCGGATAATAACACTTACCATGTGCCTCGTCAAGCCTCTTCTTAACAAGCTCGATGTCGGCGTCTGCCGCATCCAGTTGCTGTTTTAATTGGGCGAACTCCCTAGTCCGGCTAGCCACCGGAGCTTCCACCACCTGCACATAGAGGCAGTTTGGTTATTGCCTGGGAATATGATCCTCTGTTCGTCGCCGTTCTCAACGACAACCAGAGTCTCAGGGGCTACTATCTACACAGGGCACACCTAACATCTGCAGTACTATCACATATTATCTCACATACCTCAAAGCCTGTCAATAGACTCATAAAGGCTTCATGTAATCCGCTTTCAGTGGATGATATTCTCTCCATCACCGTACCCATCAGCGTACGGTGCTCTTCTGGGATGGCCGCTCACCCCACCAACTCCCTCAGAACGTCCGACCGCACAACAGACGGTGCCGGACTCTTTCATATGCTCTCTTCGGGAGCCGGACACTGGGGACTTTGGGGGTCTACGGGATTATCTTCTGGCCTCACCGGATCCGGAGAGGCCCTCCGCGACGACACATCGGGGTCGCCCGCTTCTGGAGCGGAGGTGTCCGGGGGAGGCGTTTCGCTCTCCATCATCTCTGGAAGAAGATCCCCCGAAGATGAGCTCATTTGAGAGGGGTTGAGGCTCGAACTGCAAGATAGATGTGGCGGTTATTTTCTTAGAGGAAAAATATAGCTTACCCTTGCTATTAAAATATTTTGGATCACTTATGACTCGTTGGAGGGCTGATCCCCCCGCGGACTCTGTGCGGTAAAAGCACCCCCCAAGGCAGGACCCTCAGTGGGAGACCTCTTCTCCCGTTTGGAGGCTTCGGCTTCCGGATCCTCGGAAGCAGTCCTTTTCCTCCCCCGATCGTCCTCCTTTGTGGAGACGCTCTCTCCCTCGGTTGGAGCGGATAGCGATGAGCAGGCAGCCGATGCGAAACCTCGGCGGTCAGGTATCTGGCCTCCCTCAACTTCTTAATGTCCTCTTCCGTCACGGAGGAGGGCATCCATCGGCCTTGATGGATGGATCCGGACATGATTGAAGATCCGGAACACCTAACCTGGGCTTTGGGTGTTAGAACTCGAGGCAGAGGAAGGATTCGATTGAGCACGAGAGAGAAAAAGCAAAAACCCCGTCCCTTTATAAAGAGGGTGAATATCAAGCGTCCTCTCCGTAGCCGTTTAGGACTTGCCTATAATCTAGGAGTCCTAGACACAGTTGGGTTACCCATGATCGTATTAATGAGAATCCCGTAATTGGGGGAACACGATCTCCACTTCGGCAAGACGTGTCACGAAACCGCCTCGCGTTATGTGTGGAGCTGGTTAAAAGAAATGGTTCGAATAATCACCGGGCCATGGTGTAACATCGTGCTGCCAAAACAAGCCAGCAAATTAGATCTGCGAAAGCGTTATTCTCTCTGTGGTGGAATGTGAAATTTATTTTGTAGGGTCGGACACTATCCTCGTATTTGACTTCTTCTGTCATGTATTCGGAGAAGGAGCCCGCCTTGCAATGCCGAAGAAAACTGCGCGCCGGACACATCGTCATTGAAGCCTGGTTCAGGGGCTAGTGAGGGAGTCCTAGATTAGGGGGTCCCCGGACAGCCGGACTAACTCCATTGGCCGGAGTGTTAGACTATGAAGATACAAGATTAAAGACTTCGTCTCGTGTCCGTATGGGACTCTACTTGGCGTGGAAGGCAAGCTAGGCAATACGTATATGGATATCTCCTCCTTTTTAACCGACCTTGTGTAACCCTAACCCTCTCCGGTGTCTATATAAACCGAAGGCTTTTAGTCCGTAGGACAACAATCACAACATACAATCATACCATAGGCTAGCTTCTTGGGTTTAGCCTCTCTGATCTCATGGTAGATCTACTCTTGTAACACCCATATCTTCAATATTAATCAAGCAGGACGTAGGGTTTTACCTCCATCAAGAGGGCCCGAACCTGGGTAAAACTTCTTGTCCCTTGCCTCCTGTTACCATCCGGCCTAGACGCACAGTTCGGAACCCCCTACCCGAGACCTGCCGGTTTTGACACTGACACCCTTTATCGTATTGGTTGCGAGGTTCTTGTTTGTTTGTGCAGGTACTAGGTGACTTGTGTGTTACCTCCTAATGGATTGATACCTTGGTTCTCAAGAACTGAGGGAAAATCAACGCATGCCTGAGGAGAGGTGTTCTTGAGCTCGATGAGCTGGTGTGTTTGAGGATGGTCTGAATGATTCGTCCTTTTCTGTGGTGGTGGCTAGCCCTGTTTATAGAGGCCCTGGTCCTCTTCCCAAATATTTAGACGGGAAGGGATCCCTCAACGGCCAATTTTAAAGGGAGACAACTAGTACGAGTTATCCTGACAAAAGGTGGTCTTCGCCTGCCAAAGGCTCTGGTGGTGACGCCGCTGTGGGCTCCGCGGTGACCTCTGTCCTGCCGTCCTGCTGGTCTTAGTCTTGTTGCACCGATATGGAAACATTTGCCTGATGCCTCGAGATTCCTCGCCCACGCCTGCTTCCTTAGCACCAAAGAGGAAACTGGCACTCTGCGCCCACTGGCGCCTGCCTGGCCTTGGTCGTCATGGCTCGCGTCACGCGGACCTCGCGAGGTGCCCCTTGCATAGATGTCTCCGCTCTTCAGGAGCCAGCCTAGCGAGGCCGCCCCTAGGGAGGTCTTGGTGTCGTCCACCTCGCGAGGCTTGGCCCCTCGCGAGGGTCTTGAGTGGTTGCTGATGAAGGTGGGTCGTACCACGCCGTTGGTGGAGCCACGCCCTGGGCCGCAAGCAGGCAGGTCTAGGTACCCCCATTCCCAGGACCCCGACAGCCAAGGAGGAGGACACTGGGACGACTGCGGCCCCCGCCAGGAGTGGCGCGATCAGCCACATGAGGAGCGCTGGCAAGCCCAGCCTCGCGAGGGCGCTTGGAGAGACCAGCCTCAGGAGGATCCTCCTCAGGGCAGCGCTGGCCTCCCTCCGCTGCCACCACCACCAAGAAGGAACGACGACCACCTCCAAGACGAGGGGGCTAGGGGCTTCCAGGAGCGTCGAGCCATCGCCTGCATCCTGGGCGGTGCTCAGGCCCCAGCCTCTCATCGCATCATCAAGAAGTTTGCCCGCGAAGTGAACGCGGCCCTCCCCAGGCCACGTGACCGTTCAGGTGGTCAAAGTGCACCATCACCTTCAGCTCAACCGACCAGCTCAAGTGCGCAGCAACAGCTTGTGCCCTCCCGATGCTCTGCTCGCTCGTCATCAGCAACGTCCTCGTCACCAAGACTCTCATCGATGGTGGTGCGGGGCTCAACATTCTTTCCATCGAGAAGTTCGGCCGCCTCCAAGTGCCCTATGACTAGCTGCAGCCCACCAAGCCTTTCTTAGGAGTAACCGATGGCTCCACCACCCCGATAGGGCAGATCCGCCTCCCTGTCACCTTCGGCAAGCGCGACAACTACCGCACTGAGCTCATCGACTTCGATGTTGCGCCACATCTGCCTTTCGTACAATGCCATCCTCGGATATCCAGCCCAGGCCAAGTTCATGGTGGTGACACATCATGGTTACAACGTCCTCAAGATGCCAGGGAACTGCGACATCATCACAATCGCCTGCGAGGAAAAGGACGCCGTGTGCTCTCTCGAGCGCGCCTACTGGGTTATGGCAGTTGAGAACCCCGACGATGAAGGAATCTTCTGCCCTCTTGAGGTTGTCCCCAAGAGGAAGAAGCAACTGCACCACCAAGGGCCTCAGGAGAATGGTGCCGCCACCTTAGGACACGGGGCGCCTCCCACTATCGCATAGGAAGGAGCGCCCGGCGCCCCTCATAGGCTGGGCTCGGGGGCTCTCCTCTGGAGGGCCTTTGACCTAGTCAACGTCACGAGGGAGGCGCTCGGGCACCACGTGGAGGCGTGCTTCAGCACACGCTTCTGCCAGGAGAGCATGAGGCACGAAGCACCTGCCGCTTAGGAGTTCATCACCCAGGAAACCGAGGAGCTTCAAGAGGCGAGAGCCATGCGCAGCGATCGCCACCCGCCACCCGGCGCGGCTCCTCGGCCTGGCGAGGATAGTGAGCTGCGCGCCTCCGTCAACATCCCAGGGCTCAACAGGGCCGCATCTCAGGAGCGCTTCTGGCCATAGCGTGTTGGTCGGTATGAGGGGCCCCCTCACAGCTACGTTCGCATGCCTTTTGTCCTGACGAACGCGGTTGTTGCCCTCCAGCGCCACATGCGGAGTGTCCTAGCGACTCTGGAGGCCAGGAACTAGGCGGTCCTGATGGAGATGGCGATGGTCCTTCACGAGCATGTCAGGCCTCTGGAGCCTCCTGAGGTTCAAGGCCAAGGTGGCTCATGAGGAGCGACTTCTTCAGCATGCGTCATCGGCTACTCCAACATCTCTTCAGCAATGGTGCAAGGTGACATCTTCCGATTTATTTAGTTGGGGGCGCCTCTCGGGCTGCTTTATCCCCATGTCGTGTTGGTCCGTCCCTTCGACATGTATCTTTCTTGCATCTTCTAGTCGTTCAACTGGGAGCGCCCCTTGTACTGCATCATCCCCAGGCCGCATGGGGCCGTCCCTATGGCATGTATCGTTTGCATCTCTCGAAACTAGCTCTGCCCTATCCATGCCATGATTTATGTTACCACCACTTGCTTGTCGTATGGCCCTTCGCGGTCTCCCGCATTGCTTGCCGACCTCTTATCCATCCCACGACGGAGGCTCACATGCTGGCACGACGCTTGTGCTCGGGTCCGTCCCTGCAACGCTGACAAATCTAAGAGATCAAGCTCTGACTCGCAGCCTGCCCTGCGCATGTCACTTTACCTGGTCCTCAGTGCCTTCATCTTCCTGTGGAATGATCAGCGGCAAGACAGTGGGCGCGCTCACGAGTTATGCTCTCTTCTCGGACTAACCCACAGGGATCCTTGAAGTTTGGCTGCAGGCAGCCCCGCCGGCCGCCCTCTTTCCGTGCAGTTCACTTGCACGTTAAAGGGGTCTCCTGAGCATCGCGTCTCGACAGCTCCTACTGAATCTCCAGCCCTCACCCCCTGCCCTTGACCACGACATCATGACCTGGCATACCAGCGGCGGCTGAGCGTCGCTCGAGGGTCAGGACCCGAGGACGTAGAACACATAGAAGAGCAAGGAAAGGGGAGGCCGGCATGAGCCCACCTTGCAGCATCACCACTAAAGCACAATCAAGTGCCGCACGAAGGAATCACCTTAGGCTCATTAAGATAAGTCTCCTATGTGTATCAGTATAAACCCATTGCCCAGGATTCTCGTCTCTCGCAATCTCACTCTGGCAGCGCCGCTTTCCTTTTCGCCCCCTAGGAAGTTGCTTGCGGGCCAAAGGGGACCTCTTGAGCATCGCACCTCAGGAGCTCTCACCGGACCTCGGGCCGCTCACCTCCTGGCCTTGACCATGGCATCATGACCTGGCAAACCAGCAATGGCTGAAGCCCGCCTGGGGACTGGGACTAGTCGGCGTAGAGCGCAAAGCTACCACAGGAACGAAAAGGGGGGACAATGCCATAGCAAGAATGCACAGCCGCAAGCTCATACTAGGAATAATAAATTTCGGAGAAAAAGCATTACATTTTTTACATATGCCCACGGGGTCTGTCTCTATTCCTCGCACGGAAAAAAGGAAACTTCGAGGACCTCGGCTGCTGGGCATCACTGATGGCGCCGAGCAGACGCTGCTGCTGTGCTCCGAGCACAGTGAGAGCTCGGTGGCACGTAGCTGTCGTCGCTCGATTCTGGAGTGTCGCTAGGCTCGGGAGAGTTGCCCCTGTTGTTGGAGGAGCTATTCACGAGGCCGGGGGCGGGCCTGATGCCCGTAGCCGCGCCACACAAGCCGCTTCCCCCAAGGCAACACTCCAAGCGGCAGCCCTCCTCGTCGAAGACCTTGAAGAACAATATGGAGGCGCCATCATACTCGAAATGGATGGCGCGGGCCCCATCTGCGCGGCAGGGACGGGCGACCTCGCCCCATCCTTGAGTCATGAAGATTTTGCCCGGGGGGACGACCTTGACTTCCGCCCCCTCGGCGGCATCTCCTCGTCGAAGAATCACAAAAGTTGGATCCACGTGCGCGGAGGCATCACCGTCCACATCACGAACTCGCGCGAGGAGCCCTCGGCGTGAGTTCACAGGCCGGCAGCCCGTGCAACCTCAGCTTGGCGGCAACGGCCATGGCTCGCGTGGCACGGGGCGCTGCCGCCTTCTTCGGAGCCCTGCGCACGGGCGTACAGCGGGAGCGGGAAGCCAGGCGATGGCCGCTCGTACCAAGGCCACGTCACCTCCTGCCTTTCACCAGCATCACGAGGGCGGCTGAACCACTTCTTCGGCGGAAGCGGTTCGTGCTCCTCCCGAGGGGCCTTTCCCTTTTCTACCGCGGAGAAGCTCCTGATCGGTGCCATGGGAGCTATGGCAAGACGACGGCACGAGGAAGAAGAAGGAGTGGGAGGCGAGAAGATGGAAATGGGCAAAGGGGGCTTCGTCCTCCTCCCATTTATAGCTAGAAGGAGGCCAACCGCTAGCCTCAATGACCGCACGCAATGATGGTTTTCCTCTGCAAGCAGCAGAGTTTCGTCAAGGCGAACACTTGCCGAGGCAGCGTGGGGAAACGGAGACAACCAAGTCTCATCAATCGCCACGCATCAACCAAGGCTGCGGGCGGTTAGGGCCCGCTACACTCCGCACTTGCCCCTTGGCTTCGCCTGGAAGCCAAGTTCGAGCGCGCCTTGGGCACGGGGGCTATTGTCGGCGTCCTGGGGCCGGGGGTGCCCAGACTTGCCTGCCTGCGGCCCATGACGAGGCTCCATCGGCGGCCGGGTACGGCCCAGCTTCAGGATCAACAACCCAAGACCCATGCGAGGGGCAAAGCCTCGCAAGGTGCTATGTCTTGAGCTTGCGTTGGTTTTCCCCGAAGAGGAAGGGATGATGCAGCAGAGTAGCGTAAGTATTTCCCTCAGTTTTTGAGAACCAAGGTATCAATCCAGTAGGAGCCCACACTCAAGTCCCTCATACCTGCACAAAGCGATAGCTACTCGCAACCAACGCGATTAGTGGTTGTCAAGCCCTTTATGGTCACTTACGAGAGTGAGATCTGATAGGTAGAATATTTTTGGTATTTTTGATATAAAGATGCAAAATAAAAAGTAAAGTCAAAGTAAATAGCAAAACAATATAAAAGTGATGGAGATTGCTTTGATGAGAATAGACCCAGGGGCCATAGGTTTCACTAGTGGCTTCTCTCAAGAGCATAAGTATTCTACGGTGGGTGAACAAATTACTGTTGAGCAATTGATAGAAGTGTGCATAATTATGAGAATATCTAGGCATGATCATGTATATAGGCATCACGTCCGTGGCAAGTAGACCGAAATGATTCTGCATCTACTACTATTACTCCACTCATCGACCGCTATCCAGCATGCATCTAGAGTATTAACTTAAAAACAGAGTAACGCCTTAAGCAAGATGACATGATGTAGAGAGATAAATTCATGCAATATGAAATAAACCCCATCTTTTTATCCTCGATCGCAACAATACAATACGTGCCTTGCTGCCCCTTCTGTCACTGGGTAAGGACACCGCAAGATTGAACCCAAAGCTAAGCACTTCTCCCATGGCAAGAACTACCAATCTAGTTGGCCAAACCAAATGGATAATTCGAAGAGACTTGCAAAGATAACCAATCATGCATAAAAGAATTCAGAGAAGATACAAATATTATTCATAGATAGACTTGATCATAAACCCACAATTCATCGGTCTCAACAAACACACCGCAAAAAACAAGATTACATCGAATAGATCTCCATGAGAGAGAGGGAGAACTTTGTATTGAGATTCAAAGAGAGAGAAAGAAGCCATCTAGCTACTAACTATGGACCCAAAGGTCTGAGGTAAACTACTCACACTTCATCAGAGAGGCTATGATGATGTAGAAGCCCTCCGTGATGACGGCCCTCTTTCGGCGGAGCTCCAGAACAGGCCCCAAGATGGGATCTCGTGGATACAGAAAGTTGCGGCAGTGGAATTAGGTTTTTGGCTCCTCTTCTGATCGTTTGGGTGTACGTGTATATATAGGAGGAAGGAGTACGTCGGTGGAGCACCAAGGGGCCCATGAGGCAGGGGGCGTGCCCTAGGGGGGGGGCGCCCCCCACCCTCGTGACCGCCTCTTTGATCCCTTGCAGTAGGGTCCAAGTCTCCTGGATCACGTTCGGTGAGAAAATCACGTTTCCGAAGATTTTATTCCGTTTGGACTCCGTTTGAAACACTAAAATAGGCAAAAAAAACAACAATTCTGGGATGGGCCTCCGGTTAATAGGTTAGTCCCAAAAATAATATAAAAGTGGAAAATAAAGCCCAATATAGTCCAAAACAGTAGATAATATAGCATGGAGCAATCAAAAATTATAGATACGTTGGAGACGTATCAGGCATCCCCAAGCTTAATTCCTGCTCGTCCTCGAGTAGGTAAATGATAAAAAGAGAATTTTTGATGCAGAGTGCTACTTGGCATAATTTCAATGCAAATCTTCTTAATTGTGGTATGAATATTCAGATTAGAAAGATTCAAGATAAAAGTTTATATTGACATAGAAAATAATAATACTTCAAGCATACTAACAAATCAATTATGTCTTCTCAAAATAACATGGCTAAGAAGAGTTATCCCTACAAAATCATATAGTCTGGCTATGCTCCATCTTCCGCACACAAAGTATATAAATCATGCACAACCCCGATGACAAGCCAAGCAATTGTTTCATTCTCTAACTTTTTCAAAACTTTTTCAATCTTCACGCAATACATGAGGTGAGCCATGGATATACCACTATAGGTGGAATAGAATGGTGGTTGTGGAGAAGACAAAAAGGGAGAAGATAGTCTCACATCAACTAGGCATATCAACAGGCTATGGAGATGCCCATCAATAGATATCAATGTGAGTGAGTAGGGATTGCCATGCAATGGATGCACTAGAGCTATAAATGTATGAAAGCTCAACAAAAGAAACTAGTGGGTGTGCATCCAACTTGCTTGCTCACGAAGACCTAGGGCAATTTGAGGAAGCCCATCATTGGAATACACAAGCCAAGTTCTATAACGTAAAATTCCCACTAGTATATGGAAGTGACAAAATATGAGACTCTCTATATGAAGAACATGGTGCTACTTTGAAGCACAATATATGAGACTGGCTATATCATGGTGCTACTTTGAAACACAAGTGTGGAAAAAGGATAGTGGCATTGCCCCTTTTTTTGGGCCTTCTTTTTTTTCTTTGGCCTTTCTCTCTCTTTTTTTATTGGGACAATGCTCTATTAAATGATGATCATCACACTTCTATTTATTTACAACTCAATGATTACAACTCGAGACTAAAACAAAGTATGACTCTATATGAATGCCTCCGGCGGTGTACCGGGATATGCAATGAATCAAGAGTGACAAGTATGAAAGAATTATGAACGGTGGCTTTGCCACAAATACTATGTCAACTACATGATCATGCTAGGCAATATGACAATGATGGATGTGTCATGATGAACTAGCTGGTGGAAAGTTGCATGGCAATATATCTCGGAATGACTATGGAAATGCCATAATAGGTAGGTATGGTGGCTGTTTTGAGGAAGGTATATGGTAGGTGTATGATACCGGTGAAAGGTGCGCGGTATTAGAGAGGCTAGCAAAGGTGCAAGGGTGAGAGTGCGTATAATCCATGGACTCAACATTAGTCATAAAGAACTCATATACTTATTGCAAAAATCTAGAAGTTATCAAAGCAAAGTACTACACGCATGCTCCTAGGGGGATAGATTGGTACGAAGAGACCATCGCTCATCCCCGACCGCCACTCATAAGGAAGACAATCAATAAATAAATCATGCTCCGACTTCATCACATAACGGTTCACCATACGTGCATGCTACGGGAATCACAAACTTCAACACAAGTATTCTTTAAATTCACAACTACTCAACTAGCATGACTTTAATATTATCACCTCCATATCTCAAAACAATTATCATGCTTCAATCTTTTCTTAGTATTCAACACACTCAAAAGAAAGTTTCACAAATCTTGAATACCAAGCATATTATTATTAGGCAAATTACCATGCTATTAAGAGACTCTCAAAATAATTTAAGTGAAGCATCAGAGATCAATAGTTTGTTTAAAACGAATCCACCACCATGCTCTAAAAGATCTAAGTGAAGCACATAGAGCAAAATTATCTAGCTCAAAAGATATAAGTGAAGCACATAGAGTAAAATTATCTAGCTCAAAAGATATAAGTGAAGCACATAGAGCAAAATTATCTAGCTCAAAGGATATAAGTGAAGCACATAGAGTATTCTATCAAATTTTAATTCATGTATGGCTCTCTAAAAAGGTGTGCACAGAAAGGATGATTGTGGTATACTAGCAAACAAAGACACAAATAATACAAGACACTCCAAGCAAAACACATATCATGTTGGTGAATAAAAATATAGTTCCAAGTAAATTACCGATGGAAGTGGATGAAAAGAGGGGATGCCTTCCGGGGAATCCCCAAGCTTTAACTTTTTGGTGTCCTTGGATTATCTTGGGGGTGCCATGGGCATCCCCAAGCTTAGGCTCTTGCCACTCCCTGTTCCATGATCCATCAAAAGAATTCACCCAAAACTTGAAAACTTCACAACACAAAACTCAAGATAGAAAACTCGTGAGCTCCGTTAGCGAAAGAAAACAAAAGACCACTTCAAGGTACTGTAATGAACTCATTATTTATTTATATTGGTGTTAAACCTAGTTTATTCCAACTTCTCTATGTATTATAAACTATTTTACTAGCCATAGATTCATCAAAATAAGCAAATAACACACGAAAAACAGAATCTGTCAAAAACAGAACAGTCTGTAGTAATCTGTATCTAGCGCAAGATCTGGAACCCCAAAAATTCTAAAATAAATTTCTGGACGTGAGTAATTTATATATTAATCATCTTCAAAAATAATTAACTAAATATCACTCTTAAAATAAAAATGACAGCAGTTCCCGTGAGCACTAAATTTCTGTTTTTTACACCAAGTTCAACAAGACATTCCCCAAGTCTTCCAAACGGTTCTACTTGGCACAAACACTAATTAAACACAAAAAACACAACCTAAACAGAGTCTAAATAATTTATTTATTACTAAACAGGAGCAAATAGCAAGGAATAAAAATAAAACTGGGTTGCCTCCCAACAAGCGCTATCGTTTAACGCCCCTAGCTAGGCATAACGAGGAAGAATAGATCTAGGTATTGCCATCTTTGGTAGGCAATCCATAAGTGGCTCTCATGATAGTTTCATATGGTAATTTTATTTTATTTCTTGGAAAGTTTTCCATGCCCTTTTTTAATGGAAATTGAAATCTAATATTCCCTTCCTTCATATCAATAATCGCACCAACCGTTCTAAGGAAAGGTCTACCAAGAATAACAGGGCAAGAAGGATTGCAATCTATATCAAGAACAATGAAATCTACGGGCACATAATTCCTATTTGCAACAATAAGAACATCATTAATTCTTCCCATAGGTTTCTTAATAGTGGAATCCGCAAGATGCAAGTTTAGAGAGCAATCATCAAAATTACGGAAATCTTGTAAATCACACAAAGTCTTGGGAATAGTAGAGACACTAGCACCCAAATCACACAAAGCATAAAACTCATGATCTTTCATTTTAATTTTAATAGTTGTTTCCCACTCATCATAGAGTTTTCTAGGGATAGAAACTTTCAACTCAAGTTTTTCTTCATAAGATTGCATCAAGGCATCAACAATATGTTCGGTAAAGGCTTTATTTCGACAATAAGCATGTGGAGAATTTGGCACGGATTGCAACAAGGAAATAAAATCAATCAAAGAGCAATTTTCATAATTAAATTCCTTGAAATCCAATATAGTGGGTTTAGCAACATCTAGATTTTTATTTCTTTCAATCCCACTTTCATCAATTTCATCATTAAGATCTAAATACTCCGAATTGTTAGAACGCCTTCTAGGTAAAGGAAGATCATATTCAGTTTCATCAAGATTCATATTGCAAAATAAAGATTTAATAGGAGACACATCAATAACTTTTAGATCTTCATCTTGATTTTAATAAGAATAAGAAGAACATGCTTTAATAAAGGCATCTTTGGAAGCACGCATCCTAGCGGTTCTTTCTTTACACTCATCAATTGAAATTCTCATGGCTTTTAGGGACTCATTAATATCATGCTTAGGTGGAATAGATCTAAGTTTCAAAGCTTCAACATCAAGAGCAATTCTATCAACGTTCTTAGCCAAATCATCTATCTTAAGCAATTTTTCTTCAATCATAGCATTAAAATTCTTTTGCGAAGAAATAAATTCTTTAATATTAGATTCAAAATCAGAGGGCATCTTAATATAATTTCCATAAGAGTTGTTGTAGGAATTCCCATAATTATTAGAAGGATTACTAGGATATGGCCTAGGATTAAAATTCCCTCTATGAGCGTTGTTACCAAAATTATTCCTACCAACAAAATTCACATCCATAGATTCATTGTGATTCTCAATCAAAGTAGACAAAGGCATATCCTTAGGATCAGAAGAAACACTCTTAGAAGCAAATAATTTCATAAGTTCATCCATCTTTCCACTCAACACATTAATTTCCTCTATCGCATGCACTTTTTTATTAGAAGTTCTTTCAGTATGCCATTGAGAATAATTAACCATAATATTATCTAGGAGTTTAGTAGCATGATCTCTAAGCGAAAAAGGAAATAGCTTCAGTTTAATGACATCATTATTGACATCTTTTTTCTTTTGCATATCACATAAATCAACGAAGCTATTCAGATGAGTAGCGGCATCTTCACTAGGAAGGCCGGCGAATTGATCTTTCATAACAAGATTCAACAAAGCAGTATTAATTTCACAAGATTCAGCATCGGTAAGATTAGCAATCGGAGTGCTAAGGAAATCATTATTATTGGTATTGGTGAAGTCACACAATTTGGTAGTATCTTGAGCCATCGCGACAAACAAGCAATCTAACACACGAGCAAACAAAAAGCAAGCGGACAAAAGAGGAAAATAGAGAGGGAGGATAGAGAGAGAGGGTGAATAAAACGGCAAGGGCGAATTGGGGGGAGAGGAAAACGAGAGGCAAATGGCAAATAATGTAATGCGAGAGATAGGGATTGTGATGGGTACTTGGTATGTTGACTTTTGGCGTAGACTCCCCGGCAACGGCACCAGAAATCCTTCTCGCTACGTCTTGAGCTTGCGTTGGTTTTCCCCGAAGGGGAAGGGATGATGCAGCAGAGTAGCGTAAGTATTTCCCTCAGTTTTTGAGAACCAAGGTTTCAATCCAGTAGGAGACCACGCTCAAGTCCCTCGTACCTGCACAAAGCGATAGCTACTCGCAACCAACGCGATTAGGGGTTGTCAAGCCCTTCACGGTCACTTACGAGAGTGAGATATAATAGATAGAATATTTTTGGTATTTTTGATATAAAGATGCAAAATAAAAGTAAAGGCAAAGTAAATAGCAAAACAATATAAAAGTGATGGAGATTGATATGATGAGAATAGACCCGGGGGCCATAGGTTTCACTAGTGGCTTCTCTCAAGAGCATAAGTATTCTACGGTGGGTGAACAAATTACTGTTGAGCAATTCATAGAATTGTGCATAATTATGAGAATATCTAGGCATGATCCTGTATATAGGCATCACATCCGTGACAAGTAGACCGAAACAATTCTGCATCTACTACTATTACTCCACTCATCGACCGCTATCCAGCATGCATCTAGAGTATTAAGTTAAAAACAGAGTAACGCCTTAAGCAAGATGACATGATGTAGAGAGATAAATTCATGCAATATGAAATAAACCCCATCTTGTTATCCGCGATGGCAACAATACAATACGTGCCTTGCTGCCCCTTCTGTCACTGGGTAAGGACACCGCAAGATTGAACCCAAAGCTAAGCACTTCTCCCATGGCAAGAACTACAAATCTAGTTGGCCCAACCAAATGGATAATTCGAAGAGACTTGCAAAGATAACCAATCATGCATAAAAGAATTCAGAGAAGATTCAAATATTATTCATAGATATACTTGATCATAAACCCACAATTCATCGGTCTCAATAAACACACCGCAAATAAGAAGATTACATTGAATAGATCTCCACGAGAGAGGGTTGTATTGAGATTCATAGAGAGAGAAGAAGCCATCTAGCTACTAACTATGGACCCGAAGGTCTGAGGTAAACTACGCACACTTCATCGGAGAGGCTATGATGATGTAGAAGCCCTCCGTGATGATGGCCCTCTTCCGGCGGAGCTCTGGAATAGGCCCCAAGATGGGATCTCGTGGACAAAGAAAGTTGCGGTGGTGGAATTAGGTTTTTGGCTCCTCTTCTGATTGTTTGGTGGTACGTGTGTATATGTAGGAGGAAGGAGTACGTCGGTGGAGCACCGAGGGGCCCACGAGGCAGGGGGCACGCCCTAGGGGGGCGCCCCCCACTCTCGTGATCGCCTATTTGATCCCTTGCAGTAGGGTCCAAGTATCCTGGATCACGTTCGGAGAGAAAATCACGTTTCCGAATATTTTATTCCGTTTGGACTCCGTTTGATATTCTGTTTATCCAAAACACTGAAATAGGCAAAAAACAGCAATTCTGGGCTGGGCCTCCGGTTAATAGGTTAGTCCCAAATATAATATAGAAGTGGAAAATAAAGCCCAATATAGTCTAAAACAGTAGATAATATAGCATCGAGCAATCAAAAATTATAGATACATTGGAGACGTATCACGAGGCGGACGACACCAAGACTTCCTCGCGGGGCGGCCTCCCGAGGCTGGCTCCCGAGAAGCCGGGAAATCTATGCAAGATGCACCTCGCGATGTTCAGATGACGTGAGCCGTGACGACCAAGGCTAGGCGGGCGGCAGCGGGTGTAGTGTCCCAGTTTCCTCTTTGGTGCTAAGAAGGCAAGCACAGGCGTGGAGTCCCGAGGAATCAAGCAAAGGTTTCCATTTCGGTGCAATAAGACTAAGACCACCTGGACGTCAGAGCAGAGGTCATCATCGAGCCCACCATGGCGTCACGACCAGGAGCCTTTGGCAGGCGAAGACTAGTTTTGCCAGGATACCATGTACTAGTTGTCTCCCTTCAAATTTGGTCGTCGTGGGATCCCTTCACACCTTACATTTGGGAAGAGGACCAAGGCCACTATAAATCGGACTTAACCACCAGCATAGAAGAGGACGGATCATCCAGATCATCCTCTCACCCACCAGCTCATCGAGCACAAGAAGACCTCTCCTCCTGAGGTTATTCTCCACTGTAGTAGTTCATCCCAAGCCTTTGGAGGCCAATCCACCACAAAGCAGGAGTACGGTTTTACACCGCAAGGTGGGTCGAACCTGGGTAAACTACCGTGTCTTTTGTTCATCTAGTTCATCGAGCTAGGCAGTTAGATTAGCGATTAGGCAGACTGGGGAGGACGAGTTCTTCGCGCGCACCCCTGAGTTCGAACCTCCCAAGGGTCTGCGGAACCCCGAATCCGAGATTTGGCGCGCTAGGTAGGGGTGCGTCGGAGCCTGTCTTCCACCGGTTGACCCACCACCGCTCCACCGCTTCCATGGCTGACGCCCGTCGAGCTCGTGCTGAGCGTTGGGCTGCCCTCGCCGCTCGCGTCACCTAGATGGCGCCTGCCGGTGGGCCTCCCCGTCGTTCTCCATCGCCTGCCGCCACCAGCCCAGTGGGGAACAAGCAGCAAGCATCCTCGCTGCACCCCTCCGTGCGGCGTGATGGACGCACGGCCACCCCATCGCTGACTCCGGCTGGTTCTTCATCACATGCTCGTCGCTCGCCGGCGGATGCGCAGGCTGCGTTGCTCATGGCGCGCGAGCTCCTGCGCTACTGCCCCATCGACGAGTTGTACAAAGACTAGCTGGACCACATCGCCGAACTAGTCAGCGGTGCTGGAGCTCTCCTACACCGTCCCTCTCACTGCGTCGCCCACCACTTGCTGCAAGCGACGTAGGCCATGGAGCACCTCCTCGACCTCCCCGTCAAAATAATATTCTAATAACTAGTTAAACTTCTTGTTTTGTAATACTTGAACTTCCACCGGTAAGAACACGACTGTGATGCCCTGAATTAATCGTGCACTAATGATAGACACAAATGTGCATGATCTAGATTAGAGACTTACAGGAAAATATCACAACACAACTCTAGACTCAAATTAAAATAATTCAAGCTTTATATTAGAAGCTAGGGGCCTTAAGGGCTCTAATACATATGCTCGAACTCACAAGAGTTAGCGGAAGCAACAATATTTGAGTAAAGACATAAGGTAAACAAGTCTTCCTTAAGAAGGCTAGCTAAAACAACAAGAACAATCGAAAAGGCAAGGTCTCCTGCCTGAGACCCTCCTAACTACTCTTGGTCGTCGGCAGTCTCCACGTAGTAGTAGGCTTCATCGGGGTAGTAGTAGTCATCGACGGGGTCGGCTGGCTCCTTGGATCCGTCATCTGATCGAAGCAATTGGGTATAGGGGAAAAGAGGTAGCAAAGCAACCGTGAGTACTCATCCAAAGTACTCCCAAGACTTACATCAGATCTATGCTAATTTTGCATCAGTATCAAAGGAATGGGGCTATATCTTTGGACCGAACTTCAGAAATGCTAGAAGAGAAGGGAAAACCTAGCCAATCGAAGACTAGCATCTTGCAACACTAAAAGAGTGCAAATTAGCATAATATAAGTAGCAAATATGTCGTAGTACTGCTCAGAGATCCGTTCATGACTCCCTGTGAAAAAGCAATCCTACAGCCATCATATACATTTCATGTCTCGAGTATCCACTTCTAGTTGTATAGATCAGGATACAACTTTGAGCGTCTGTTACCATGTACACGGCTATTCGAATAGATTAACTTCCCTGCAGGGGTGCACAAACTTACCCAACACGCTCGATTAACTCTGGCCAAACATACTCTCCTGGGTCATGTCTGGCCTCGGCTGATCGACACGTCGTAGTCCTACCTAGGCTCAATAGAGAGGCCAGCATGTTGTCTACATCCTAAGCGCTCAAGGGTCTTAGGCCCATCGCCCTTTGCACTCCCGCATGTTGCGTTGATGGCCGGGATCAGTCCTGGCTACCTCTTTATACAAAGCAGGTGCTTACATGGACCACCCAGGCGCGTGCCGCTCAATCGCTGACGTATGAAGAGCTTTCGAAAATCATACGACACCGAGTGCCCATACTTATTCCCGCGTGGTGGTCAGTGTGAAAAGGCTAGAGGCCTGCTCGGATCACATATCCAAACCGTTAGTGTCTTGGGAGTGCGCGGAGACGAACAATGAGCCATGATCTATGGTCCTGTCGCCCCGTCTCACGGACTTAGGATAAGGGCTAAGAATGCCCGACAGTGCCGCATAGTTTTCTCACTGGTACCCTCCAGGTCAACCCGACTCCACACCACTCGCGCGTACCCTCATTGTCAACTTGACTCACAAGAGACTATTAGGAACTCAGGTCCACCTCTAATAGGGTGGTACCGCCTGTCCCTCTAGTCCTGCAGAAATGGTGACTCTCGCATGTACCCCTCAGGGCCGACCCATCTTTGACATGGTTTCGGGGGTAAAGCCAAAGTAACCGTGTGTCCATAAGACCAAGGGGGGAATCCTAGGAATCACCCCCGATGGATTCCATTTGATATAATCGTCAAGGTGAACTAGGAGGAATCACCCTTGAGGATTCACACTTGAGGTTTTGCACGACAAAGTCGTCATCGGGAGTGGTGAAGGAGGAACCACCCTCCATATACCACGACTGATTAGCTAAACTACAGAGATCTTATCGGAAGTGCTATACGAGGTATGACCATAGACACTCGATAGCTGTTTTATAGAGTCATACAACTAAAGGGGTGGGGAGGTGATGTGTCAGGCTCTGGATAGCGATCACATTGAGCGAGTCATCGGTCATAAAGTGTGGGCAACAGGGACAAGGTGAGGGGTCACTGACGGATCACTAATCAAGCTATAATAAGCATATAGGATAAACAGGTAGGTAACAATAGCAGGTTACAAAATCAGGCTATGCATCAGACTAGGATCAATCAAACACAGTATAAAATTCTGATGCAAGCATGAGAGAGAAGGAAACGGGCGATATAGGAATGATAAACGGGGGTTTGCTTGCCTGGAAGCTCTGTTGCAAGTGGCAGGACGTTAGAGGTGTAGTCGTACACTGAAGCAGTGTCAATCTTGGTGTCTACCAGAGAGAAGAGGGGGAACAAACAATAAATATAAGGTATACAAATGCATCACGATGCATGACGTGGCAATATGCAGTGCTAGGGTTGTCCTAACGCATTTCTACATGATACAGACAAATAAGGAAAACATCTGGGAATGTTTCCCTGACGTTTGGCATTTTTTGGACACATGAATCAAAGGGGAAGGATCCATGTTCATCATGTTATAGGCATGTGACAGATGAATGGATAGCATATTCGGATTTGTTATATTTTTTCAGCAATTTTCATATCTAAATTATTTTCATCTGAGCTACGACTATTTTTTTTATTAATTTTCAAAGTTTAAATTGTTTTTCTGAGTTTTCTGGGATTAATTTAATTAAAAATAAAAAACAGCCAAATTTCTATGGGTACATAGGAGTGTACCCAGCAATGAGCGCATGTGTAAGACATGTGGATCCACAGGGCCTAGTTGACCCTGTCAACATAGACTGGTTAACCAAAGAATAGTAGACGTGGGTCGCAGTTGTCATTGTCACAGAACTTTGAATAAGTTTTAAAACAAAATGGGCCCATGTGTCAGTGTCACAGAGGAGGGGTGTTAGTGTTAAATTGGATTAGCTCCTAATTAAACTTTCGGGCCCCACGTGTCATGGGCCAAGCGGCCATGTGGGAGAGAACTGTTCGGCTCTGCACGGGTGGCAGAAGCGGTGGGCACTGACAATAGGCGCCAACTCTAGGCGCGAGAGGAGGCGCGCTCGTGAGGGTGGTCACAAGGGATCGTGGGTCGTGGCGAACTGTAGCAGGCAGGGCGTGGGAGTGCAGGGGCGAGGGAGCAGAGCTCCGATGTGGCCGGGGAGGGCGAGGGCGGCCAGCGGGCAAGTGGCACGGCGAACGGGGGGTGGGGAGCAGTGTGGCAGCGAGGAGCAGGGCCCGGGTGCAGAGCAGAGCGGCGAGGGCATGAGGAAGCGTGGCAGGGGAGCGACGATGCGGGGCTGGATGCCGTCGCGATCGCAGTGCCCGCGACCACTGGCCGGAGACTGGGTGGCTAGGGTTCCCTAGGGAGAGGGAGGCGTCCTTATCAACCCGCAACACCGGCGGATGGGCGCCATGTGGCCAGAGCAAGGCCATGGCGGGGGGAGATGGCGCCACGATCCCCCTGGCGGGAGATCGGGGACAAGCCAGGTGGGTCTGGCTTCACTGTGCACTTGAGGCCCAAGTACGCAGTTAGGGCTTTTGTTTTTCTTTTTTCATATTCTGTTTCTTTTATTAGTTCTTTTTTTCATTTTTCAGTAGTACAAAATGATTTTTGTAAAAAGTGACACCTGATACATTAAATACTTTGCAATATTTGGATTTGGTACAAAAAGCCTCAAAGCATTTGGGAGTGTTTAACTATTTTGGAAAATTGAAAAGGCAAAAATAATTGTTGCTGGTCCACTATTTTGTTTGGTAGGGTCAATTTGGATTTCAAATAATGTTGGTTTTGTTTTTATAATTGCTTTGGGATTATTTGAAATATTATGAACTATTTTGTTTACATTTTGAAGATGTAAATTTTTGACTTGAAATTTAAATTTGAATTTGGCTTTGATTTTGGACAAGTGGAAATTTGCAAAAATAATTATGATGACATGGTCACCATTAGGGGGAGATTACTGTAGCATGACACTGGGGGTGTTACAATGACCTTCTTTCTGTTTTCACAACAATGGCTTTTCTACGGGATTACGGGTGATGCGTCCTGTTCCTTTGAGTACTAATGTAAACCTGATACACTTTTTAGCATCTAAATTGGTTTTCTTTGCAATGTTCTATAAAGGCGGATTTGTTATCGTGACATGGTTGCCGCATGTCTATGGGAGTTACAATTGAGCCAGTAGGCATTCATGATCCCCTAATATGATCTCAATTGAGTTTTAGCATGCGCTTTGAGTTCATTTGGTGTTTATTTCTCGCGGATTTTGTTTGGAGCTCTGTTCTTTGCATGTTGGTGTTGTTGTAGCTACTTCTGTTGATTTTTTGTTTTGCTCTCAACATTGGAGGTGAATCTACGTATTATATTGAAATTAAACCATCCTAATTCATTAATTTTGGTCAGGCGGGTTCCTACAGTCATTTTTTCGGCCGATAGGTTCCGGTTCCGCCCTCCACGGTTGACCCCACTTTTCTTCGAATGGACAGCATGGTGGCGCATCTATTTGATGTTAGTGGGGAGTATGATAGTATTCGAAATGTCGGTGGACGCATTGTAGTACACACAGATGATTAGATCTGGGAACCAAATTCGATCGTGGGTATTTTTCCGATCAATGACAGTCTGTTGTAGAAGTTGGACTTCTATACCATTTGTGTTATAAGTTTTGTAGATTTTCACATGTTTTAGGTGATGGGCAATATGATCTCTTCGGTTGCTGTTGTTATCAAATTTTTGTGTATGATTTTTGTTTTTCACAGTCCTCATGTGTGCAATTGTGGAGCTGGTCCAGAGACACACGCATCCTCCTTTCCTCTAAGCTATTTTCATACTCCGAATAGTAGTATAACTACAGTAGGTTCTCATGCCGAACTTCTAGTTTTTTCCTTCTGTTCGAAACTCCAATAGTGAGGTTTTTTTAACATGTGAATCTGAGGTTTTAAAAACTTCAAAGTTCTGTTTCTTTCTAATTTCAACTTCATTATTTTAATATTCATCAAATATTTTTTTCTATTTACATAAAACAATAGAATTGATATTTTAAAAAAAATATTGAGCTTCATTTATTTTTACAACTGTTATGTGTTTTTTAAATCCGACCCTTATTTGTTTTGTAATAAACATCTAATTGTTATTTACACTAGAACTTTTGTGTTTTTCTGTATACTTTTTTGAAGTCCTCCTGATTTTAATTGTTCAAATGGCCCATAAACAAATCGTGTGCTTCTCTAACATATTTTAGTAGTGCGAATAGGAGTAGAACTTCATTAGCTACATATGCTAAACTTACATTTTTTTCTATGGGGGACTTCTAGGATCAGTTTTTTATTCTGAATCGGAGGTATTATACACTTTTAACTTTTGTGTCTTCCTAATTTGGACTTGTAATTTTAATAAGAGGTATTACAATCTGGACTGCTGGTAGTTAGAACCTGACCTTCTCTCAATCTTTCACAATCGGTGTTCCCGCATGATTAAGGGTGCTGTCCGCGGAATTATGGAGCTAGCCCGCTGTCGGAATTGGGACTCCAAGGACCCAATAAAGGTTCGAACTCTAGCGTGTGCATGAAGAACCCCGCCAAGCTCTAGTTCTCTGCCCATTGCCTCACGCTGATGCTCCAGCGCGCTTGAGCGGGAAGGATGTTGAACAACAAACACAATAGTTTACCCAGGTTCGGGCCACCTTGTGGTGTAATACCCTACTCCTACTTTGTGGTCGATTGCCTCACGAGGGAGGATGAACATGCGTGTGTACAAGGAGGATGAACTGCCTCGGGAGGCTTGGCTAGTTCGAGGTATCCCTAGTATTTGACCCCTTTCTATAATGGAGATAGCCTATACTTATACTCGCCTTGGTCCTCTCCCCCGAAAACTCTAGGCGGGAAGGGTTACCACAACAGCCAATTTTGAAGGGGAACGGGAGTACAGCTTATCCTGACTAAAGGTGGTCTTCGCCTGCCAAAGCTTCCTGCCATGATGCGGTGGTGAGCCCGCTGTCCTGGTCTTCTTACACCATAGTGGCAACCTTTGGGGATTGCTTCAGGAACCCGCGTGTTGTCCTTGCCTCCTTAGCATGAAAGAGGAAAGAATCCTTATCTGCACCCGCTGGAATGTCTCCTGGCACTGCTCGCCATGGCTCACGTCACCCATGTGCAGTGTGAGGCGGGGCTTGGAGAGCCTAGAGATATCTTCCCCTAGAGGGTCCTCGGGAGGCTGCCCTTCCTGAAGCCCTCGGGAGCTCTTGACGAGCCTTGCTGATGTACGCCGCGCAACACGGGGGCCCTCACGAGGGTCTTGCTCGTGAAGCCTTGAAGTTGAGCCACGCTAGGCCCTCTGCTGGAGCCATGCGATGGGCCGCAGGCAGACGGGCCTGGGTACCCCCAGTCCTAGAGGCCCGATAGTAGCCCCCTCTCCCACGGCACGCACGACTCCGCTTTTGAAGAAAGGAGGGGGCAATAGGGCGTGGGGCCCAACCACCTGCAGGCCAGGCTCGACGCGTGGCGTACAATGGGGCGTGGGATGCCGCCACTTCCAGACGGCGCCTCGGCAACCGCCCAGGCCGACATAAAGCCTGGCGGGGGCTACGCATGGCCCTCATTCCTATCTCTGTCGCACGTGTCTCCCCGTGCCTCGCAAGATTCCTCACAATCCAATCTCAGGCGCGGCTCCACCCTCACCTTGCTCACAGCCGCGACACCGTATGGCGCCGGCCGGCAAGAATGCGAAGTCCATGGCCCTGGCGTGAGCTTGCATCCCATGGGGCTAGTGCTCTAGCCCTCCTCAGTCGCCAAGGAGGATGATCTAGGCCCCAAACTCCCACTGATAGCCGGGGAGGGGAACAAAGGGCAGGGTGACCAAGATCTGGCCAAGCTCGCAACCGCGGAGTTGCCTGGCGGAGTCTGTCTACCCCTTCTTTCTCCACAGCGTCTACGCCGGGTTGGTCCAACCATTCTTCGATTTATTCTACGCCATCCTCTGTCATTATCAAATCCACGCCCTCCACCTTTAGCCCAACTCCATCCTTCTCCTGGCCATCCGTGCCTTCTACTATGAGGCCTTCGTGCGGAGGGCTACCGGCAGCGCTGGGTCATAATGGACGCATGCCACACCATCCCGCTCCTGATTAGTCCGGCGGCGCTGCCCGAGCAGACCCAGGTGGGGCCACAAAAAGGTCACCGACTCAATGGTGGAGCATGTCCTAGAGTAGATAGTCCCGCATGGGGAGGCAGAGATGAGAGGGGCGAAGATCGCTAAATAGTTCATGGGGTAGCGCGTCACGCCACTCCGAGTGCACTCGCAGGCCATGTGGGAGTATGCCGGCACGGGGGACGCGATGAGGCTACACGTCGCCGGCCTGATGGCGGAGGAGCTAGATGAGGCCCTGGCGGACCTACTTGGCCACCTCCATAGGGACCCTCCCGAGGCTGCGGCCCCACTGTACAGCTGCGATGACAAGGTGGGGTTGGTCGCAGTGATGCCTTCCTTCAATGAGTGGGGGCTCATGCCACACGACCACGCTAGCTCGCCCGTGGTGGTGTCCTCTAGCAAAAGAGATAGCGACGAGGACTCGGAGGGGACATAGGACGACTCTGACTAGGCGCCACCGCCCCACCCCCACCGATCTCTTTGTGCCTTCTGGGACGACTCTGTCGAACGACCCAGGTGACGTCTCCTCCGCCCACCGATGCGGCGAGGGAGGCTGGGCTCAGTCCTACGTCGATCTAGCCATCGGTGGCGGTGACTGACATAGGCGGTGACTCCCCAGGTGCTCGGGAAGGGTAGAGATCTGGGGCCATCACGGGGGCCACGTCGAGCACTCTGCGAGTAGCCCCGGGGCGGTGCACAAGGATGGCGACGACGCGTTGGCCGCCACCGAGAGGAAGAGGAAATGGACCGTGCGAGAAGATTAAGTGCCCCTGTCCATTTTTGTGTGATGCGTCTGTGACCTGCCCGCCCACGCTAGCCCCTCATCTATGCAGGGGGCAAGGTAGCGAGAAGACGACGCAGAAGAAGGAGATAGTTGCTGGGGCGAAGGTGACCCATGTCTCAAAGTCAATGTCGATGCTTGGCTGCGGCTCTGGCGGGCGCGGGAGGTGCCTTGTATCGCCACGGTGCCACGCTCTGACGCACGGGCGCCGTAGTATCCCCCAGAGTCACGACAACTTAGCCCCCGACATCACCTGCTAAGGCCGCGATGAACCAGCCTATGGGGAAGGATGGGGTGCCTCAGCCGTCGGTGGCCGTCATCAGCCCCGCCATCGGAAGCGACGCAGGGCGCGTCATGGCGCAGCCTCGAGCCGCGTCCCTTCTAGTTACTCAGCGAGTCAGCGTGGCGGTCCCGCTAGGTGCGTCACGGGAGCCGAGTGCAGGGTAGGATCTAGAGCCCCTCGTGCCCAGGCGGAGGATGTCGGGGCCTCTTCGGCACCGTTTACAACAAACGAGGAGGTGTTGCCCCTCGTCAGGCTCTCACACTCATGAACTACCACACCTTGATCAGGCAGGGGGCCTTAGCGGACGCTCAGGTCGCACTCGGCCGACTCGGTGCAGACCTTCAGGATGCCGGAGGGCACCTCACCAAGGAGCACCTGAAGCTCGCCTCAGGGTGGCACCAGCTAGACACCACCACCAAGGACGCCCAGGGCCGGGCTGAGGCCACCATCACGGAGAGCAAGAAGGAAGCCGTCGAGGCAAAGGAAGCTCATGATAGCGCACTTGCCGAGGTGGAGGTGGCCACTAACCGCCGCGGCGTAGCAGAAGCCAGCCTGAAGGCGTTGTAGGACGAACATGCCATGCAGGCGCGGCAACTCCAGTTATGAGAGGATGCCCTCAAGGCCTGTGAGGTGAGGTTTGCGGATCACGACTACGAGTTAGCGAAGGTGGCGACCGAAGGAATTGTGGAGTGAGAGCGCTTGGAGGCGCTGCAATGCGAGATGACCTATGACCAAGAGGCCCATGCCAAGCACGTCTTTGAGACCGACGCCAAGCTTGATGCCAGGGAGAAGAACGTTCGGGAGGACACTGACGCGAAGGTAGTGACAGACTGCGCCTCTTTCTCTTCACTTGAGCTCAGATCCCACGAGGCGTTGAGTTCCATATGCAGGGAGCGGTTGGAGGCTCCTCTGACAAGCCCCAATGTCGACTATGCCGAGCTTTCTTCCAAGCTCATGGGATAGCTCAAGGGCTTGGCCCAGAAGGTGGATGGCATCCTGGAGGTGGAATGCCGTGACCTCTTCTCCGTTGCGGCGACATGCTTCTTCAACCACCTCCTCCTTCGTGATTCTGGCTTCTACTTTGGCGAAGTGATAGTTCCCGTCCCCACGGAATTTCACGATGACCTGGCGGCAGCTATGGAGGGTTACCTGACCGTGCTGCTTGATAAGTTCTCCTGCAGTAGTGACGGAGTACCTGGTGAGACCGAGGTGGGCGACGGCAACGGTGGCGACGATGCTTCTTCCTGAAACTTCCTTTATCACGCTACAATGGACTGACCGAGGCGTAAGACAATGGTTTAATTTGTGAGATGCTTTATGCTTGTAATAACAGTTTGTAATCCGCGGGTTTCCTTTTCGTGCTCCGTTTCTTTGTTGCTTGCCTTTGTGCTCTGCATTGGTAGGCCCCAGCCCCGCACATACCACAGCCATTGCTGGAAATCTCATGTCGCGATGTCTAGAAAAAGCCAGGAGGTGAGGGGTTTCAGAGCTAGTGAAGGCTCCTGAGGTGCGATGCTCAGGAGTTCCCCCTTGATGTGTAAGTGGCCCGGATGATATGGAAACATCAATGACGGCGAGGCTACCCCTGGGGTTCTCGTACTTAGCTCTTGTGGTGCTGATAGTCGTTTACTTATCGAGCGTGCAGTGTGAGGTCCCATTGAGTGCTCCGTCCCAATGGAACACCTATGCGCAAAGCTTCACTTCGGGCAACGTGTGCTCGTTGGCTTGCACCTGGGTGTTACGCGAGGAGACTAGACACCAAGGGCCTTGGTGGGGTGACATCCACGGGGGCTGGCCCCGCGAGCGAGAGCCCAATCCCTTGGGTTTTTCAACGCTAGTGTGACTGACCCGAGCACAGGCACCATGTCCAGCCCCCGCTGGCGTGAGGCTCGGGGGGAAGCCACGAGCCATGTCGCTGAAGGGTTGAGCGGCGGCCGTGACAGGCATGGGCCATCCTGCCATCAATATGGCCCATGGGGTGCTCTTAGTTGATTATCCACCAGCGTGGAGCATGGGGCTTCCACTGGGCGTGGGCATGGTCGTACTATGACCTTTCCGCTAGTGCTATGCATGGGGCTTCCATTGAGTATGGGCAGGAGCTCTGTGCTAGAGTGTCCGAGGTGTGTACAGCCCAACTTCATTTGTATGCGTGAAAGGCAGAACAGAACTTATGGAGGGTCAAATAATCAAGAACCCTCGTGCGGCTCAAGAGATCCTTCCTCATTCCTCAAGCGGGTTGCGCCTTGCTATTGACGCGGTTGTGCACTAATGTAACCTAGGACATGGGGGCGACCCGTGCCAAATGGCCGTCCCGAGGTCATCAGATGAGAAGGTTAGGCACCAAGGACCCAAACTAGGTGACGTGTACGGGTCCAGCCCGCTAAACTGAGCTCAGTCACTTGGGTTTAGCGACGCTGCAGGGATGAATCCGAGAACAACCTCCGTGCCAGGATTTCCCATGGAATGATCTGAGGAGGAGCCACCCGGCACGTGGCACCCATGGTGACGAAACACCAAAATTGCAGTTATATAGATTGGGCCACGCCCTAACTGGCCTATGCGCGATGGTCCCATGAGAGGACGAGACACCAAGGACCCCTGGAGGTGATGTGCACGAGAGATGGCCCACGAGATAGAGCTCAATTGCTTGGATTTATCAATGGTGCAAGGACAAACCCGAGCACTGATGTTGTGTCAGCCCTTAGTCATGAAATAGTCAAGAGCAGGGTCGTGAGGGCGCAGCGATTTCCATGGCGTCGAGGCACCGATCGTGAAAATTCAAGTCAACGAGAAAACTTCATCAGAGCATAACTAAATTTGGTACATGGCCAAAATGATGTGGCTGCAGGGACAGGCCTTGACTAGCTCGAGGATGATGCAGCCCGAGGGGTGCCCTCAATTGAACAAACCAAAAAGTCACCTGGCAACGATGTTGCTGCTGAAGCGTCGGGTTGGTAGGTGAAGCACGCACGAAGGGTCAATCCTCAGGGGTCTAGTGGCTCCTAAGGCCTTGGAGGCTCGCGAGGAGCCGAAGCCTCACGGGACACCAACGTTACAATCAGCTCGTTTGTGGCCCGTTAATCCGTTGGGCCATTTTCATAGCGTCATCAAATACGTCCGATTAACGACGGCCCATTATTGTCGGCCCATGAACGGATAATTCCAAATCTAGACCGTTTACGGCCCATAATGCGGTCTATTATTGGCCCATGATTGGCCTATCGATCATACGGCACGTACAAGGCCCATTGATGCTACGACCCGTAGAAGGCCCATTGTTTCCACGGCCCGTAGAAGGCCCATTGTTTCTACATCCCGTAGAAGACCCATTGTTTCTACGGCCCGTAGAAGACCCATTGTTTCTACGGCCCATAGAAGGCCCATTGTTTCTACGGCCCATAGGAGGCCCATGGTAACTACAGTAAATATGTTGCCCATGGTTATTGTGGACTAGTTTTAAAAAATAGGTTATTGCGGCCACTAGCAAACCATGGAAAAAGAACTGCACTGACTACAAGCAAACAAATAAACAAGACAACAGGGAAATAAATAAGCAAGCAACTTACGCTAGGTTATCACGGCTATTACACATATTACATCCACTGGGCATCAAAGTTCGCCACCAGTGCAAATATAGGGAACAAAGCAGCATATCAAATACACTGGTTGTCCAAGTTGGCGACCAGTGCAAATAAATGCCGCAACAAAACAAGTCCAGAACTGAAACCAGTTCAGAAGAGCTCAAGAAACAATATCCTGGGTACCCATAATGATGGCAAGATGCTTAGCAAGCTTATTAACCTTCTCTTATTTGGCGCTTAAATCCTCCAGCACTTGCTGTTGCACCAGAAAGTATGCATCTGAATTCTGCAGGGACTTCCTCAGTCCTTCAGCTTCCTATCGCATAACATCTGATCAATGTCTCTCAACTTGAAGTTGAGACTCAAGAAGCCGAACTAATTCAGGCAGCGAGTTTGAAGAGCTGGTGCCAGCAGTAGTAGCCAGTAACTTGAACACTACATCAAGATAGGACTTTGGGGTTGTCTCAAAGTCTTCAATATAGTTTCTATCAGCTTTCTTGGAGACCAACAGGGATGCCTCACTATCTTGAACCTTATCTGCATTACTTCCTTTACCATTGCATAACGGGGGTACTCTTCTCCGATATTTTTTCCACGTTCTAAAAGAGAAACAAACAAAGACATCACATGTTTACAATGTAGTATATGAAACTCATTTTGGTAAACAAGTTCAGTAGTAAAGTGGATAGGATAACATCATGAAACAAACATATATTTATGTAGTACGGTCACTTTATGGTCTATATCATTCTAGTTTATGTTGCCAAATCAAGATAGATACAGTTCGAATCATATCTATTTAAGACAAAGCAGCATAGACAGAATATAAGTGTGGAAAACTACACAACAATAACAACACTTGTAATGTGCATGGCACAAGAACATAACTGTTTATTCAATTGAAACTAAAATCAACATAGAGCAAGTTAAAACAGCAAACACGTTAAAGAAACATGTTTAAAACATACATGTTGCGCCATTGGAGTTTCAATTGCATCCTTCAAATTTGAAATTAGTTGGTATGAGTAAATACAGTGATGCAAGAGCAAAGTAGTATGTACCATAGCTACGGAACTTGACCTGAGAACAATTCTTCTTCTGCTTTAAGCGTTGACTTAGGGTTCGGAGTGGTGGTCCTCATGCTTTTGGCACTGAAGTTGCCTTACTAACTGCTCGTGTTTGGGTGCTCTGTGGTGGAGACGGTGCTGTGTCAACAGGAACTGGGTTACTATCTGCTGGGGTTGGGGTTAGAAGGGGTGTAACTGGTTCTCTGTCCAACTGGGTAAGGGTACAATCTGCGTGAGTCTGGGTTATGTGTGGTGGGGTTGGTTATTGGGAAAATACAACTGTGGTTCTATCTGCATTGACAGCTAGCACGATCTTTTCTGAAGACTGTGTTTTTACTCCCACAGATACTGCCATCACTCCCTCCAATGAAATTGCTGATAAACAAGAAAAGTAATTGAATGTATAGACATTGTAAGATAGACAAGTGCAATGTATATTAGGGAAGAAAACATGACATGAAATAATTCACATTTATGTTGTTTAACCAAACAGAATAGCAGGACATAATTTCACATATATCACTGGTACAACGATGTGCTAAACAAATGGTTGTAACCCCTTTCCGCGATGACATTTGGAACCGTCGCCAAGTGAGTGTGTGCAGTAGGGTGATCTTCCCACACGACCCAGAAATCACCGGGGATAGGCCCTCCTGGGACCCAGGCTGGGGCCGTGTGCGATCGGGTGAGGCATCGAAACCCAATCATTTCCGTAGGTATGTACATACCACACGGTAATCCGAGAAAATCATTTCCATAGGTATGTACATCCCACATGGTGAATCCAAGAAAATCATTTCCGTAGGTATGTACATCCCACACGGTGAATCCCAGAAAATCATTTCCCTAGTTATGTACATCCCACACAGTGAATCCTAGAAAAACATTTCCGTAGGTATGTATATCACACATAGTTCTTTGTGTGGAAACGTTTATGCAAGGTGGCCTAATGCAAACAGTTCGCTACCAGAAGCCGTGTGTGATTGTTAGTTGATCGAACACGGCTACTTTCTAGAAACCATGCGGGTTGTATGAGTTCATCGCCCATGGTGCTATCTGAGTAACCGTTTGCAATAGAAAACCCCAATAAGCAGGGTAATTAGCCTATTAGTGATAATCCATGTACTAATCAAACTGATATTTCTTATAAAACACACCATATATTTCATATCCATATAAAAGCAACCAGGATTTCATAATTAAATTACATCAGATAGCTTTGGCACTCAGTTATGGCATTATACAACAACACTAAGTTTCACATGTAGCATCAAAAACCTTTGGAAAGTAGCATCATACACGGTAAATAGACAGATGAATCTCATTTGGGAAACTACAGAAGCGGAAGGCAAATATTGAGTCTTCAGTGATGTTGAATGTCCTTGCAACTTTAGTTTAGTGACTATGGATAATTGCCCACCCGACCTTCGTCCTCTTCAGCAAGACTTCAATATTGTACCATGGGTGTTGAATGAATACCTTCCTTGCCTCTTAACCATGCAGGTGGTTTGAGAGGTAATCATCGGTGAACTGCTTTGAAAAGTATTGAAAACAAAGCTATGCATAAATCATTGTTGTAAATTTTGAAATGGCACAAGGGGTAAAAACAAGGCAAAAGAGTTGGTACCATCCTATAGTTGACTGGTGTCTTCTTCATTGTGCAAAAAAAGATCTTGCTGTTATTCGTCGCAAGTTTCTTCATCCTAACAATCTTTCTGGGTTTCTTGACTTGATTGATATTCATGGACATCTCATTTCCCCATATGCAAAATGGGTCGAACAGTGGGTCTAAGCCTCTCACAGCAGGACCTACATGTGCAAGACCAAATTTTAAGAAACCTATATATTAGAATGATTCCTGCAACTACACAATAATGTGCTATTGGCCAAAGGACCCTGCTTGAACAAACCTCGATGGTAAACCGCAGTGTCTCCGATTGTTTCCTTGCAACACACATAAGGAAGATCTTGATCATGTTAACTAAGAGTTGCCATACTATGAGTAGAATATGTATTGAGTACAGCCAAATTTGATTGGTGTCACAGGCATAACAATACAAAATTGTACCCACAACAAATGAAAATCAAATTGCAGAATTGAACCAAACATTAAATGGACATCAGACCAAATGAACCAAAATAGTTAGCTGAGCACGACATTGCAGAATAGAAACATGTACTAGAAGATAAGATAGCTAACAAAACAAAGAATGCTTGAGATCAGTACTACGAAATGTAGCAATTGTTCGACCAAAGTGTTAAGTGAACATTACATTTGAGAGGACCAAACTGTTAACTAAACATCAAATTGCATATTAACATTACAGAGGACATATCACTAGAAGGAACTAGCGGTGGCCTCGAGAAAACATCACGAACTGTATTTTAAAGTAGACAACCGCGTGGCGGTGTCGACGGTGGCCTCGAAGATGAGGTGCTCCTCCAAGATCTGGCGGTCGACACGCATGGCAGCCATAGCGACCTCGTTGGTGCGTGTGGCCGCATGCTATTCAGCTCCACATTATACTGCGTGTAAAATGGCTGTGGGCGGCGCTTCATTGGAGGAGGGGGCAGTGATTTTGATGGAAGGTGTCGCTCCGTCGGTCGGGGCATGTGGGACGGGAAAGGAAGATGATGGTGCGGGTGGGATGAGGATTACCTGACCATATCGACAAGGCCGTGCAACAAGAAGAAGGGTCGGTGGCAAGGAGGCCGCGCAGCAAGAAGAAGGGTCGTCGGCGAGGAGGCGGCGCTGCAGGAAGAAGGGTCGCCGGTGAGGAGGCGGCGCTACAAGTAGAAAGGGTAGCTGGCGAGGAGGCGACACTGCAAGAAGAAGGGTCGCCGGTGAGGAGGCTCCGCTGCCCGTAAGCAACAGTGAAGGTTTGACCTTGAAAAGCAAGGAGGAACAATGGAAATGTGGCAGTTGGTAGGAGGGAGCGGGCGGGGAGATAAATATTTCCATGGTGGCCAAAAAATTTTGTTCGGTGCCGCGAGAAACTTCCTGCGCAAGCCAGACCAGACGGTGCGCCAAGATATTTTATATCGCATCCCGCAAGATTCATTCTAGTAAACTGTTTGTGGTATACCTGATTTTTTCATTATATTTTGAAAGACAAAATGGTGTTACGGAGGGAAAGGATGGTGTTTGAATTGCTAGAACATTTACGTACAATCAACATGCAACTAGTACATGAGTGTCGTGTCTAAATTTGGAATTATTCCGGGTTTGTTTGGCATTTTTATGCATTAATTGAGTCTCTGGGCATTTAATGTGCATAATTCAAATTTGAACTACAAGCACATGCTCCAATGCACAAAAGTTGTTTGAAAAATCACATGTGTGTCCTTGGGTGAATTTCTAGGTCCCATGCAAGAGATGTGAGTGAAATTCAAACATCTGGGCATCATGGCTCGGCCGGAAAGATTGAGAAACTTGGTTTTTTAATTCCCGTATTTCCAAAACACGCTTGAAAATCATGAAACTTGGCATGGTGTCATGACATGGCACCAACATGTTGTGGTAATTTTTTTAGCCGAATTGGGACAAGATTTGGTGTAAGCTTCTTGCAAACTGGAGCTTCCCTCAAGAAGGCTCATGGTTCCGAGAGGAAACGTGTCACCTCTGTGCGCGAAACAACATATGTACGCTGCCTTCTCCCGCCTTAATTTTTTTACACGGCCAGATTAGACCAAATAGAAGTACGGTGCTAAATTTTGGAATTATTTTGGGTTCGTTTGGCCTTTTTTATGCATTAATTGAGTTTCTGCGCATTTAATTTGCATAATTCAAATTTGAATTACAAGCAGAGGCTCCAGTGCACCAAACTCGTTTGAAAAATCACATGTGTGTCCTTGGGTGAATTTCTAGGTCCTATGCAAGATATGGGAGTGAAATTCAAACATCTGGGCGTCGTGGCTCAGCCGGATAGATTTAGAAACTTGTTTTTTAATTCCTGTAATTCCAAAAAATACCTGAAAATCATGAAACTTGGCATGGTTTCATGACATGGCACCAACTTGCTGCGGTATTTTTTTTGGCTGAATTGGGACAAGCTTTGGTGTAAGCTTCCTGCAAACCGGAGCTTCCCTCTAGAAGGCTCGTGGTTCCGAGAGGGAACGTGTCACCTCCGTGTGTGAAACGACATACGTAAACTACCTTCTTCCGCCTTAATTTTTTTGCACAGGCAGATTAGACCAAATAGAAGTACCGTGCTAAATTGCGGAATTATTCCAGGTTCATTTGGCCTTTTTTACGCATTAATTGAGTTTCTGTGTATTTAATGTGCATAATTCAAATTTCAACTACACGCATAGGCTCCAGTGAACCAAAGTTGTTTGAAGAATCACATGTGTGTCCTTGGGTGAATTTCTAGGTCCCATGCAAGAGATGGGAGTGAAATTCAAACATCTGGGCGTCGTGGCTCAGCCGGAAAGATTGAGAAACTTGGTTTTTTAATTCCTGTAATTCCAAAACATGCCTGAAAATCATGAGACTTGGCATGGTGTCATGACATGGCACCAACATGATGCGGTAATTTTTTAGGCCGAATTGGGACAAGCTTTGATGTAAGCTTGTTTCAAACCGGAGCTTCCCACAAGAAGGCTCGTGGTTCCGAGAGGGAACGTGTCACCTCCGTGCGTGAAACGACTTACGTACACTGCCTTCTCCCGTCATAAGTTTTTTACACAGGCAGATTAGACCAAATAAAAGTACTGTGCTATATTTTGGAATTATTCCGGGTTCGTTTGGCCTTTTGATGCATTAATTGAGTTTCTCAGCATTTAATGTGCATAATTCAAATTTGAACTACAAGCACAGGCTCCAGTGCACCAAAGTTGATTGAAAAATCACATGTGTGCCCTTGGTTGAATTTCTATGTCCCATGTAAGAAATGGGAGTGAAATTCAAACATCCTGGCATCATGGCTTGGCCGGAAAGATTGAGAAACTTGGTTTTTTAATTCCTGAAATTGCAAAACACGCCTGAAAAACATAAAAATTGGCATGGTGTCATGACATGGCACCATCATGCTGCAGTAATTTTTTGGCCATATTAGGACAAGCTTTTATGTAAGCTTCTTCCAAACCGGAGCTTCCTCCAAGAAGGCTCATGGTTCCGAGAGGGAACGTGTCACCTCCGTGTGCGAAACGACAAACATACACTGCCTTCTCCCGCCTTAATTTTTTTACACTAGCAAATTAGACCAAATAGAAGTACCATGGTAAATTTTGGAATCATTCCCGGTTCGTCTGGCCTTTTTTATGCATTAATTGAGTTTCTGCACATTTGATATGCATAATTCAAATTAGAACTACAAGCACAGGCTCCAGTGCGCCAAAGTTGTTTGAAAATTCACGTGTGTATCCTTAGGTGAATTTCTAGGTCTCATGCAAGAGATGGGAGTGAAATTCAAACATCTGGGCGTCGTGGATTGGCCGAAAAGATTGAGAAACTTGGTTTTTCAATTCCTGTAATTCTAAAACACGCGTGAAAATCATGAAACTTGGCATGGTGTCATGACATGGCACCAACATGCTGCAGTAATTTTTTGGCCAAATTGGGACAAGCTTTGGTGTAAGCTTCTTGCAAACCGGAGCTTCCCTCGAGAAGGTTTGTGGTTCCGAGAGGGAATGTGTTACCTCCATGTGCGAAACGACATACGTACACTGCCTTCTCCCGCCTTAATTTTTTTACACAGGCATATTAGACCAAATAGAAGTACCGTGCTAAATTTTAGAATTATTCCGGGTTCGTTTGGCCTTTTACGCATTAATTGAGTTTCTGCTTATTTAATGTGCATAATTCAAATTTGAACTACAAGCACGGGCGATAGTGAGCCAAAGTTGTGTGAAAAATCACATGTGTGTGTCCTTGGGTGAATTTGTAGGTCCCATGCAAGAGATGGGAGTGAAATTCAAACATCTAGGCGTTGTGGCTCGGCCGGAAAGATTGAGGAACTTGGTTTTTTTAATTCCTGTAATTCCAAAACACGCCTGGAAATCATGAAACTTGGCATGGTGTCATGATATGGCACCAACATGCTACAGTCAGATTTTGGCCGAATTGGGACAAGCTTTAGTGTAAGCTTCTTGCAAACTAGGCCTTCCCTCAAGGAGGCTCGTGGTTTCGAGAGGGAACATGTCACCTCCGTGTGCGAAACGACATACGTACACTGCCTTCTCCCGCCTTAATTCTTTTACAGAGGAAGATTAGACCAAACAGAAGTACCGTGCTAAATTTTGGAATTATTCCGGGTTCGTTTGGCCTTTTTTATGCATTAATTGAATTTCTACGCATTAAATGTGCATAATTCAAATTTGAACTACAAGCACGGGCTCCAGTGCACCGAAGTTGTTTGAAAAATCACATGTGTGTCCTTGGGTGAATTTCTAGGTCCCATGCAAGAGATGGGAGTGAAATTCAAACATCTGGGCGTCGTGGCTCCACCGAAAAGGTTGAGAAACTTGGTTTTTTAATTCTTGCAGTTCCAAAACATGCCTGAAAATCATGAAACTTGGCATGGTTTCATGATATGGCACCAACATGGTGCGGTAATTCTTTTGACCGAATTGGGACAAGCTTTGGTGTATGCTTCTTGCAAACCGGAGCAACCCTCAAGAAGGCTCGTGGTTCCGAGAGGGAATGTGTCACCTCCGTGTGCGAAACGACATACGTACACTGTCTTCTCCCGCCTTAATTTTTTACACAGGCAGACGAGACCAAATGGAAGTGCCATGGTAAATTTTAAAATTATAACTGGTTTGTTTGTCCTTTTTATGCATTACTTGAGTTTCTGTGCATTTAATGTGCATAATTCAAATTTGAACTACAAGCACAAGCTATAGTGCACCAAAGTTGTTTGAAAAATCACATGTGTGTCCTTGGGTGAATTTCGAGGTCCCATGCAAGAGATGGGAGTGAAATTCAAACATCTGGGCGTTGTGGCTCGGCCGGAAAGATTGAGAAACTTGGTTCTATAATTCCTGTAATTCCAAAACTCGCCTGAAAATCATGAAACTTGGCATGGTGTCATGACATGGCACCAACATGCTACGGTAATTTTTTAGCCAAATTTGGACAAGCTTTAGTGTAAGCTTCTTGCAAACCAGGGATTCCATCAAGAAGCCTCGTGGTTTCGAGAGGGAACATGTCACCTCCGTGTGCGAAACGACATACGTATACTGCCTTCTCCGCCTTAATTCTTTTACACAGGCAGATTAGACCAAATAGAAGTATCATGCTAAATTTTGGAATTATTCTGGGTTCGTTTGGCTTTTGTATGCATTAATTGAGTTTCTACGCATTTAATGTGCATAATTCAAATTTGAACTACAAGCACAGGCTCCATTGCACCAAAGTTGTTTGAAAAATCACATATGTGTCCCTGGGTGAATTTCTAGGTCCAATGCAAGAGATGGGAGTTAAATTCAAACTTCTGGGCGTCGTGGCCCCACTGGAAAGATTGAGAAACTTGGTTTTTTAATTCCTGTAATTCCAAAACACGCCTGAAAATCATGAAACTTGGCATGGTGTTATGACATGGCAGCAACATGCTGCGGTAATTTTTTTGGCCGAGATGGGACAAACTTTGGTGTAAGCTTCTTGCAAACCGGAGCTTCCCTCAAGAAGGCTCGTGGTTCCGAGTGGGAGCGTGTCACCTCCGTGTGTGAAACGACATACGTACACTGCCTTCTCCCGTCTTAATTTTTTTACACAGGCAGATTAGACCAAATAGAACTACCGTGGTAAATTTTGGAATTAGTCCGGGTTTGTTCGGCCTTTTTATGCATTAATTGAGTTTCTGCGCATTTAATGTGCATAATTCCAATTTTAACTACAAGCAGAGGCTCCAGTGCACCAAAGTTGTTTGAAAAATCACATGTGTGTACTTGGGTGAATTTCTAGGTCCCACGCAAGATATGGGAGTGAAATTCAAATATCTGGGCGTCGTGGCTCGACCGGAAAGATTTAGAATCTTGGTTTTTTATTTCCTGTAATTCCAAAACACGCTTGAAAATCATGAAACATGGCGTGGTGTCATGATATGGCACCAACATGCTACGGTAATTTTTTGGGCGAATTGGAACAAGATTTAGTGTAAGCTTCTTGCAAACCGAAGCTTCCCTCAAGAAGGCTCGTGGTTTCGAGAGGGAACGTGTCACCTCCGTGTGCGAAACGACATACATACATTGCCTTCTCCCGCCTTAATTTTTTACACAAGCAGAACAGACCAAATATAAGTACTGTGCTAAATTTTGAAATTATTCAGGGTTCTTTAGCCTTTTTACGCATTAGTTGAGTTTTTGCGCATTTAATGTGCATAATTCAAATTTGAACTACAACCAAAGGCTCTAGTGCACCAAAGTGTTTGAAAAATAACATGTGTGTCCTTGGTTTTTAAATTCCAGTAATTCCAAAACACGCCTGAAAATAATGAAACTTGGCATGGTGTCATGACATGGCACCAACATGCTGCGGTAATTTTTTTGGGCGAATTGGGACAAGGTTTGGTGTAAGCTTCTTGCAAACCGGAGCTTCCCTCAAGAAGGCTCATGGTTCCGAGAGGGAACGTGTCCCCTCCATGTGCGAAACGACATACGTACACTGCCTTCTCCTGCCATAATTTTTTTACATAGACAGATCTGACCAAATAGAAGTACCATGGTAAATTTTGAAATTATTCCGGGTTTGTTTGCCCTTTTTTATGCATTAATTGAGTTTCTGCGCATTTAATGTGCACAATTCAAATTTGAACTACAAGCACAGGCTGCAGTGCACCAAAGTTGTTTGAAAAATCACATGTGTGTCCTTTGGTGAATTTCTAGGTTCCAGGCAAGAGATGGGAGTGAAATTCAAACATCTGGGCATCGTGGCTTGGCTGGAAATATTGAGAAACTTGGTTTTTTAATTCCTGTAATTCCAAAACACACCTGAAAATCATGAAACTTGGCATGGTGTCATGACATGGCACCAACATGCTGCGGTAATTCTTTTGGCCGAATTGGGACAAGCTTTAGTGTAAGCTTCTTGCAAACCGGAGCTTCCCTGAAGAAGGCTTGTGGTTTCAAGAGGGAACGTTTCACCTCCGTGTGCGAAACAACATACGTACACTGCCTTCTCCCGCCTTAATTTTTTTAAACAGGAAGATCAGACCAAGTAGAAGTACCGTGGTAAATTTTGAAATTATTCTGGGTTCGTTTGGCCTTTTGTATGCATTAATTAAGTTTCTGCGCATTAAATGTGCATAATTCAAATTTGAACTACGAGCACAGGCTCCAGTGCAACCAAGTTGTTTAAAAGTTACATGTGTGTCCTTGGGTGAATTTCTAGGTCCCATGCAAGAGATGGGAGTGAAATTCAAACATCTGGGCATCGTGGCTCGATCGGAAAGATTTAGAAACCTGGTTTTTGAATTCCTATAATTCCAAAACATGCCTGAAAATCATGAAACATGGCATGGTGTCATGACATGGCACCAACATGCTGCGGTAATTTTTTTGGGCGAATTGGGACAAGCTTTAGTGCAAGCTTCTTGCAAACCGGAGCTTCCCTCAAGAAGGCTTTTGGTTTCGAGAGGGAACGTGTCACTTCCGTGTGTGAAACAACATACGTACACTGCCTACTCCCGCCTTAATTTTTTTACACAGCCAGATTAGACCAAATAGAACTACCGTGGTAAATTTTGGAATTATTCCGGGTTCGTTTGGCCTTTTTATGCATTAACTGAATTTCTGCATATTTAATGTGCATGATTCAAATTTGAACTACAAGCACAGGCTCCAGTGCGCCAAAGTTATTTGAAAAATCACATGTGTGTACTTGGGTGAATTTCTAGGTCCCTTGCAAGTGATGGGAGTGAAATTGAAACATCTGGGCATCGTGGCTCGGCCAGAAAGATTTAGAAACTTGGTTTTTGAATTCCTGTAATTCCAAAACACGCCTGAAAATAATGAAACATCGCATGGTGTCATGACAGGGCACCAACATGCTGTGGTAATTTTCTTGTCCTAATTGGGACAAGCTTTAGTGTAAGTTTCTTGCAAACTAGAGCTTCCCTCAAGAAGGCTCATGGTTTCAAGAGGGAACGTGTCATCTCCGTGTGCGAAACGACATACGTACACTGCCTTCTCCCGCCTTAAATTATTTACACAGCCAGATTAGACCAAATAGAACTATCGTGTTAAATTTTGGAACTATTCCGGGTTCATTTGGCCTTTTTATGCATTAATTATGTTTCTACGCATTTAATGTGCATAATTCAAATTTGAACTACAAGCACAGGCTCCAGTGCACCAAAGTTGTTTGAAAAATCACATGTCTATCCTTGGGTGAATTTCTAGGTCCCACGCAACAGATAGGAGTGAAATTCAAACGTCTCGGCGTCGTGGTTCGGTCGGAAAAATTTAGAAACTTGGTTTTTGAATTCCTGTAATTCCAAAACATGCCTGAAAATCATGAAACATGGCATGGTGTCATGACATGGCACCAACATGCTGCGATAATTTTTTTGGGCGAATTGGGACAAGCTTTAGTGTAAGCTTCTTGCAATACGGAGCTCCCTCAATAAGGCTTGTGGTTTCGAGAGGGAACGTGTCACCTCCGTGTGCGAAACAACATACGTACACTGCCTTCTCCCGCCTTAATTTTTTTACACAGCCAGATTAGACCAAATAGAACTATCGTGTTAAATTTTGGAAATATTCCGGGTTCGTTTGGCCTTTTTATGCATTAGTTATGTTTCCACGCATTTAATGTGCATAATTCAAATTTGAACTACAAGCACAGGCTCCAGTGCACCAAAGTTGTTTGAAAAATCACATGTCTATCCTTGGGTGAATTTCTAGGTCCCATGCAACAGATAGGAGTGAAATTCAAACGTCTCGGCGTCGTGGCTCGGTCGGAAAAATTTAGAAACTTGGTTTTTGAATTCCTGTAATTCCAAAACATGCCTGAAAATCATGAAACATGGCATGGTGTCATGACATGGCACCAACATGCTGCGATAATTTTTTTGGGCGAATTGGGACAAGCTTTAGTGTAAGCTTCTTGCAAACCGGAGCTTCCCTCAAGAAGGCTTGTGGTTTCGAGAGGGAACGTGTCACCTCCGTGTGCGAAACAACATACGTACACTGCCTTCTCCCGCCTTAATTTTTTTACACAGCCATATTAGACCAAATAGAACTACCGTGGTAAATTTTGGAATTATTCTGGGTTCGTTTGGCCTTTTTATGCATTAATTGTGATTCTGCGCATTTAATGTGCATAAATAAAATTTGAAGTACAAGCACAGGCTCCAGTGCACCAAAGTTTTTTGAAAAATCACATGTGTGTACTTGGGTGAATTTCTAGGTCCCTTGCAAGAGATGGGAGTGAAATTCAAACAACTATGCGTCGTGGCTCGGCCAGAAAGATTTAGAAACTTGGTTTTTTCATTCCTGTAATTCCAAAACACGCCTGAAAATCATGAAACATGGTAGGGTGTCATGACAGGGCACCAACATGCTACGGTAATTTTTGTGGCCTAATTGGGACAAGCTTTAGTGTAAGTTTCTTGCAAACTCGAGCTTCCCTCAAGAAGGCTCATGGTTTCAAGAGGGAACGTGTCACCTCCGTGTGCGAAACGACATACGTACACTGCCTTCTCCCGCCTTAAATTTTTTACACGGCCAGATTAGACCACATAGAACTATCGTGCTAAATTTTGGAATTATTCTGGGTTCGTTTGGCCTTTTTATGCATTAATTGTGATTCTGCGCATTTAATGTGCATAAATAAAATTTTAACTACAAGCACAGGCTCCAGTGCACCAAAGTTGTTTGAAAAATCACATGTCTGTCCTTGGGTGAATTTCTAGGTCCCATGCAACAGATAGGAGTGAAATTCAAACATCTGGGCGTTGTGGCTCGGCCGGAAAGATTGAGAAACTTGGTCTTTTACTTCCTGTAATTCCAAAAGACACGTGAAAATCATGAAACTTGTCATGGTGTCATGACATGGCACCAACATGCTGTGGTGATTTTTTTGGCCGAATTAGGAAAAGCTTTGATGTAAGCTTCTTTCAAACCGGACCTTCCCTCAAGAAGGCTCGTGGCTCCAAGAGGGAACGTGTCACCTCCGTGCGTGAAATGAAATATGTACACTAGCTTCTCCCGCCTTTACACAGGAAGATTAGACCAAATAGAAGAACAGTGGTAAATTTTGGAAATATTCCTGGTTCGTTTGGCCTTTTTATGCATTAATTGAGTTTATGCACATTTAATGTGCATAATTCAAATTTGAACTACAAGCAGAAGCTCCGGTGCACCAAAGTTGTTTGAAAAACCACATGTGTGTCCTTAGGTGAATTTCTAGGTCCCATGCAAGAGATGGGGGTGAAATTCAAACATCTGGGCGTCGTGGCTCTGCCGGAAAGATTCAGAAACTTGGTTTTTGAATTCCAGTAATTCCAAAACATGCCTAAAAATCATGAAACTTGCATGGTGTCATGACATGGCACCAACATGCTGCGGTAATTTTTGTTGGCCAAATTGGGATAAGCTTTGGTGTAAGCTTCTTGCAAACTAGAGCTTCCCTCAAGAAGGCTCGTGGTTCCGAGAGGGAACATGTCACCTCCGTGTGCGAAACTACATACGTACACTGCCTTCTCCCTCCTTAATTTGTTTACACAGGCAGATTACACCAAAGAGAAGTACCGTGCTAAATTTTGGAATTATTCCGAGTTCGTTTGGACTTTTTTACACATTAATTCAGTTTTCTGCGCATTTAATGTGCATAATTCAAATTTCGACTACAAGCAGTGGCTCCAGTGCACCAAGGTTGTTCGAAAAATCACATGTGTGTCCTTGGGTGAATTTATAGGTCCCATGCAACAGATGGGAGTCAAATTCAAACATCTGGGTGTCATGGCTCGGCCGGAAAGATTGAGAAGCTTGGTTTTTTAATTCCCGTAATTCTAAAACACGCTTATAAATCATTAAACTTGGCATGGTGTCATGACATGGCACCAGCATGCCACGGTAAATTTTTTTGGCCGAATTGGGACAAGCTTTGGTGTAAGCTTCTTGCAAACCGGAGCTTCCCTCAAGAAGGCTTGTGGTTGCGAGAGGGAACGTGTCACCTCCGTGTGCGAAATGACATATGTACACTCCCTTCTCCCGCCTTAATTTTTTTCCACAGGCAGATTAGACCAAATAGAAGTACTGCACTAAATTTTGGAATTATTCCGGGTTCGTTTGGCCTTTTTATGCATTTATTGAGTTTCTGCACATTTAATGTGCATAATTCAAATTTGAACTACAAGCACAGGCTCCAGTACACCAAAGTTGTTTGAAAAATCACATGTGTGTCCTTGGGTTAATTTCTAGGTCCCATGCAAGAGATGGGAGTAAAATTCAAACATCTGGGCATCGTGGCTCGGCCGGAAAGACTGAGAAACCTGGTTTTTTAATTCCAGTAATTCCAAAACACGCCTGAAAATCATGAAACATGGCATGGTGTCATGACATGCCACCAACATGTTGCGGTAATTTTTTGACCGAATTGGGACAAGCTTTGGTGTAAGATTCTTGCAAACGGGAGCTTCCATCAAGAAGGCTCATGGTTCCGAGAGGGAACGTGTCACCTCCGTGTGCGAAACGACATACGTACACTATCTTCTCCCACCTTATTTTTTTTACACAGACAGATTAGACCAAATAGAAGTACCGTGCTAAATTTTGGAATTATTCCGGGTTCGTTTGGCCTTTTTATGCATTTATTGAGTTTCTGCACATTTAATGTGCATAATTCAAATTTGAACTACAAGCAAAGGCTCCAATACACCAAAGTTGTTTGAAAAATCACATGTGTGTCATTAGGTGAATTTCTAGGTCCCATGCAAGAGATGGGAGTGAAATCCAAACATCTGGGCGTCGTGGCTCGGCCGGAAAGATTGAGAAACTTGGTTTTTAAATTCCTGTAATACGAAAACACACCTGAAAATCATGAAACTTGGCATGGTGTCATGACATGGCACCAACATGCTGCGGTAATTTTTTTGGGCGAATTGGGACAAGCTTTGGTGTAAGCTTCTTGCAAACCGGAGCTTCCCTCAAGAAGGCTCATGGTTCCGAGAGGGAACGTGTCCCCTCCGTGCGTGAAACGAAATACGTGCAATGCCTTCTCCCATCTTAATTTTTACACACAAGCAGATTAGACCGAATAGAAGTTGTTTGAAAAATCACATGTGTGTCCTTGGGTGAATTTCTAGATCCCATGCAACAGATGGTAGTGAAATTCAAACATCCGGGCGTCGTTTCTCGACTGGAAAGATTAAGAAACTTGGTTTTTTAATTCCTGTAATTCCAAAACACGCCTAAAAATCAAGAAACTTGGCATGTTGTCATGACATGGCACCAACATGTTGCAGTAATTTTTATGGCCAAATTGGGAAAAGCTTTGATGTAAGCTTCTTTCAAACCGGAGCTTCCCTTAAGAAGGCTCGTAGTTCCAAGAGGGAAGGTGTCACCTCCGTGTGTGAAACGTAATACATGCAGTGCCTTCTCCCATCTTAATTTTTACACACAAGCATATTAGACCGAATAGAAGTACCGTGCTAAATTTTGGAATTATTCCGGGTTCGTTTGTCCTTTTTACGCATTAATTGAGTTTCTGCGCATTTAATGTGCATAATTGAAATTTGAACTAAAAGCATAGGCTCCACTGCACCAAAGTTGTTTGAAACATCACATGTGTGTCCTTGGTTGAATTTCTAACTCCCATGCAAGAGATGGGAGTGAAATTCAAACATCTGGGCATCATGGTTCGGCTGGAAAGATTGAAAAACTTTGTTTTTAAATTCCTGTAATTCCAAAACACACCTGAAAATCATGAAACTTGGCATGGTGTCATGACATGGTACCAACATGTTGCGGTAAATTTTTTAGCGGAATTGGGACAAGCTTTTGTATAAGCTTCTTGCAAACCGGAGCTTCCCTGAAGAAGGCTCATGGCTCCGAGAGGGAACGTTTCACCTCCGTGTGTGAAACGACATACGTACATTGCCTTTTCCCGTCTTAATTTTTTACAGAGGCAGATTAGACAAAATAGAAGTACCGTGCTAAATATTGGAATTATTCCGGGTTCGTTTGGCCTTTTTACGCATTAATTGAGTTTATGCGCATTTAATGTGCATAATTCAAATTTGAACTACAAGCACAGGCTCCAGTGCACCAAAGTTGTTTGAAACATCACATGTGTGTCCTTGGTTGAATTTCTAACTCCCATGCAAGAGATGGGAGTGAAATTCAAACATCTGGGCATCATGGTTCGGCCGGAAAGATTGACAAACTTTTTTTAATTCCTGTAATTCCGAAACACGCCTGAAAATCATGAAACTTGGCATGGTGTCATGACATGGCACAAACATGCTGCGGTAATTTGTTTGACTAAATTTGGACAAGCTTTGGTGTAAGCTTCTTGCAAACCGGAGCTTTCCTCAAGAAGGCTCGTGGTTCCGAGAAGGAACGTGTCACCTCCGTGTGCGAAACGAGATACGTACACTGCCTTCTCCCCCCTTATTTTTTTACACATGCATATTAGACCAAATGGAACTACCGTGGTAAATTTTGGAATTATTCTGGGTTCGTTTGAAATTTTTTATGCATTAATTGAGTATCTGCACATTTAATGTGCATAATTCAAATTAGAACTACAAGCATAGGATCTAGTGCACCAAAGTTGTTTGAAAAATCGCATGTGTTTACTTGGGTGAATTTCTAGGTCCCATGCAAGAGATGGGAGTGAAATTCAAACATCTGGGAGTCGTTGCTCGGCCAGAAAGATTTAGAAACTTGGTTTTTTAATTCCTGTAATTCCAAAACACGCCTGAAAATCATGAAACATGGCATAGTGTCATGACATGGCACCAACATGCTGCGGTAATTTTTTTGGCCGAATTGGGACAGGCTTTACTGTAAGCTTCTTGCAAGCCGGAGCTTCCCTCAAGAAGGCTCGTGCTTCCGAGAGGGAACGTGTCACCTCCTTGTGCGAAATGACATACGTACACTGCCTTCTCCCGCCTTAATTTTTTTACACAGGCAGATTAGGCCAAATAGAAGTACCGTGCTAAATTTTAGAATTATTCTGGGTTCGTTTGGCCTTTTTTATGCATTAATTGAGTTTCTGCGGATTTAATGTGCATAATTCAAATTTGAACAACAAGCACAGGCTCTAGTGCACCAAAGTTGTTTGAAAAATCCATGTGTGTCCTTGGTTGAATTTCTAGGTCCCATGCAAGAGATGGGAGTGAAATTCAAACAGCTGGGCGTCGTGGCTCGGCGAGGAAGATTGAGAAAGTTGGTTTTTAATTCCTGTAATTCCAAAACACGCCTAAAAATCATGAAACTTGGCATGGTGTCATGACATGGCACCAACATGCTGCGGTAATTTTTTTGGCCGAATTGGGACAAGCTTTGGTGTGACCTTCTTGCAAACCGGAGCTTCCCTGAAGAAGGCTCGTGGTTCCGAGAGGGAACGTGTCACCTCCGTGTGCGAAACGACATACGTACACTGCCTTCTCCCGCCTTAATTTTTTTACACAGGCAGCTTAGGCCAAATACAAGTACCGTGCTAAATTTTGGAATTATACCGTGTTCGTTTGGCCTTTTTATGCATTAGTTGAGTTTCTGCACATTTAATGTGCATAATTCAAATTTGAAGTACAAGCACAGGATCTAGTGCACCAAAGTTGTTTGAAAAATCACATGTGTGTCCTTGTGTGAATTTCTAGGTCCCATGCACTAGATGGGAGTGAAATTCAAACATTTGGGCTTTGTGGCTCGGCCAGAAAGTTTGTGGAACTTGGTTTTTTAATTCTTGTAATTCTAAAACACACTTGAAAATGATGAAACTTGGCATTGTGTCATGACATGGCACCAACATGTTGCGGTAATTTTTTTGTCCGAATTGGGACAAGCTTTGGTATAAGCTTCTTGCAAACCGGAGCTTCCCTCAAGAACGCTCGTGGTTCTGAGAGGGAACGTGTCACCTCCGTGTGTGAAATGACATATGTACTCTGTCTTCTCCTGCCTTTATTTTTTTACACAGGCAGATTAGGCCAAATAGAAGTACCGTGCTAAATTTTGGAATTATTCTGGGTTCGTTTGGCCATTTTTATGCATTAATTGAGTTTCTGCGCATTTAATGTGCATAATTCAAATTTGAACTACAAGCACACGCTCCAGTGTACCAAAGTTGTTTGAAAAATCACATGTGTGTCCTTGGGTGAATTTCTAGGTCCCATGCAAGAGATGAGAGTGAAATTCAAACATCTCGGCGTCGTGGCTCGGCGGGAAAGATTGAGGAACTTGGTTTTTTATTCCTGTAATTCCAAAACACGCCTGAAAATCATGAAACTTGGCATGGTGTCATGACATGGCACCAACATGCTGCGGTAATTTTTTTGGCCGAATTGGGACAAGCTTTGCTGTACGCTTCTTGCAAACTGGTGCTTCCCTCAAGAAGGCTCGTGCTTCCGAGAGGGAACGTGTCAATTCTATGTGTGAAATGACATACGTATACTGCCTTCCACTACTAGGGAAAAGCCTAGCAGCAGCGATGGTTTTGGGCCTCTTAGTAGCGCGGGTGCTGGTGCTACTAATAAGGCGCTACAGCTAACGTATAGCTGTAGCGCCTGTTGTCCCATGCTACTGCTATACATGAATAGCTGTAGCGCTCTTTGGGAAAGGGCGCTACTGATATTATCTGCAGTGCTGTTTGCTGGGACGCGCTACTGGTTAGGAGGCGCTACTGCTAAATTTCCCCCCTCGCTACTACTAGTTTATTTATTATTTTTTTCCTGCATATTTGTTTTGTATTTGAATAGGCTTTATACAATAATCTTTAGCATATCATACACATACAAATGTAATCATAGCATATACATACAATTAGTCTCATCAAATCATGTCATCATCATAATCATCATCCAACACAAAGTGGTCTCTCGTCATCATCTCGAAAATAGCGATACAAGTCTCGATTACTTGCAAATACATCGTCATCCATCTAAACAATGATATACACGAGAAGAGCTATCACTTTGAGAACATGAGTTCATATCCCTCTCTCGCATTAGCGTGAACCTAAACTAACTACTGCCTGTCGCTCGGAAACCGGAAACCGGTACACCTGGGCGGCCTGACACTCCGGTCACTTGTCGTATATATACTCCTGGCGTAGCACTTCTTCGCCATCTATGATCTATGCACCTGCATCATCACATGAGTCGATGATATGCAACATATATAGTTGAGCAACAGAAAGAGACAGACTTGGCAAAAATAGAAACAACATATCATAAGCATAAATAACAAAGTTCATCGTACCCCGAATGCCCTAACTAGAGTGATTTTCGCTAGTCGAGGAGGAGGACGGTTTAATTACATCACAAATAAAGTTTCACCATGCATAACTCAAAGTTTTGTCATACAGAAAGTATGGACTAAACGGACACATTGTCATATATCGACAATCACTCCAACATGTCGTTCCATCCATCCAAGTCAGGGAGATAGTCCCCGAGCCTAGTGAAAGGCTTGAGAGGCTATCCATGTTCGGACGTCTTCCTGTGACATTTGTACTTCTCCGTAGAACATCCCTGTTTTTCCGACGACCTCCTTCATGATGATTTGGGCAAGTTTGCGCTGGATGTTATAGAACTCAGCTCAAAGTCGATGATCCTCGATATCTCCTATGTCCTTTGCCCATTGCAGAATATGGGCATCGCTGGAAGAAGGTGCCATGCGAAGGTTCTGGTGATCCCGTCTGTACTCCAGCATGTGGTGTAGGACATATAATCCATCATTAAGAGAATCGTTCGGTTGCTAGATGCAGCAGAAGTCGGTCTTATGGCCGAAGGCGACCCTGCCGCCCCTTATCTTCTTGTCCCTGACCTCTCCACCCATTGATTGGTAGTATTACATAGCACTGTCGAGAACATCATTGATGTGGGTGTAATCCTTTTGGTGAATGTTCTTCGACGAGTCCAAGTAAAGAGCGTGGGAGAATCGGGGGGAGAGGATGATGAGGACGGCGCGCCCGCCGCTGTGCAAAATAAGTCCTCAAATTAATTAGCCTCCACCGTGCAAATGAATGATTGAAATCGAAGGAAGGATAGCAGCACGGATGACTTACATGGGATGATAAGGCACGAGAATCGCCCCCTTGTCCTTATTGGCGAGCATGAAACTGGCGATGTAATCCCTCGCGTATTCACGGTGCTTTGTGCAGACTCCCAAGAAGCACTCGTGCATGTAGTACGGGTCAACGACACAGATATGAGATATGTGCTCAACCCCGATGATGTAGTTCATGTGCAAGACATAAAGGTGGACAAACGTAAAATCTAGCTTCTTCACGTGAAACATGTCGAATATGTAATCAAATCGGAGGAAGAACTTATCCACGGGGAAGCTGTCGACGTATGACATTTTCCGCGGAACGTTAACCACATAGAGTGGGTATCCTGGATCTTTCGAGGCGATGAGGTCTTTCTCTACCCGCAGCACATCGTCATGAAGTCTCTTTAGATCGCCGAATCTGGCCCGTAGCGCTGTTGCAGGTAGGATTGGTTGACCGGGGATATGCCATTTATCCGCATAGGGGATTTCTATACGGTCCTGAAGCCGAGGCTGCTGAGGCGGCTGGATCATAGAAACAACTTTTTTGCCTTTCCTCGCTCTCTTCCTAAACTTCTTTACTACCGGAGGGTCGTCCATAATACGTTGAGACGGCAATTCAGGCACCGACTCATGACGCTCAAACCCCGAGGAGGCGCCAGTATAGACATACTATTCAGCAGCGCCATCGTCGTCCTCATCCTCATCCATGGCGACATCATCAGCGACTAATGGAGCCTCCTCCTTACCCCGTCCGCTATCACCCAACCCGACACTCGATGCTAATTGGGTAGGTGGGGTGTTGATGTTCATACCTTGCTAAGGCTGTGTGCTCGTGGGTGTGCTCCCGACCGCCTCCAGACGAAGCAGACTCTTTGGCCACAACAGGACCCACCCAGCATTGCAACAATCACCAAGCCGCCGCGGTGTCTCGTCGTCATCCCCCAGTAGTACTGGAGGAGGCAAATTCTCGTGGCCCGGTTTGACACTGGCCACGGAAACCTTGAAGACGTTCGGGGGGATCAGCCGGCTGTGGAACAATGGTTCCTTCGGCTCCATTATCGTCGCCTTCCCCACATCCACCTTCTGGTGGACGATGGTTTACAATATGGTGCACGGGGTTTCGTCAGCCTGCAAAGAAAATTCTGCGACATGAGACATCCAAAAGGCAACGAAAACGGGAGATTATACATTTATATTGAAGCGGGCCGGTGTGACAGATACCGTGAGGGCGTCGAGCTCTGCCAAAGACGAAGCACCGCCTAGCACGTCTGGTGCGGGAGCCGGTGCAGGAGCAGGTGCAGCTGCAGGTGCTGGTGCAACGCTAGTGGAGCCGCTCCCCGCCAAGAAGTCAGCAAGGGGAAAGTCCGCTGCATTTTTTTCTGGATTTTTCCTGGTCCAATTAAAAACGGCCGGAACCAAGGTAGTAGAAATATCTACAGCCACCTATTTTGCGGCAGCTACCGCTGTTGCGACTGTCTGTGTTGATTTCTTCTCAACTACAATCTCAACCCTCTTGTCGATGTTTTCTTCATTTAACCTCCGTCTTTCCTTTCTCTCCTCCGTGGTCTCACGATAGTACTTCTTCCACGTGGCGTCGTCTCCGACACCATGCATGCGTCCATACAACGGTCGAGTATCCACCGGTTGTTGTTTCAATATGTTCAACGCCCGGTTGAATAGAGTGTCCCACTTGGGCCTCGCCAATGCCTCCGATGGCGAGTCGCTTTCGGCCGCAATCCTGTGCTGCTCTCTCTACAAAAGGCACGAGGATCGTTTACAAATATGACTAACATGTGCAGTCGAATTGATCAGAAACTAAAATTACCAGTAGTCTCATGAACTCTGTAATGACTGGTGTTGTCTCGTAAACCTTCTTCACTAGGTCCCAACGGTGTCGGGCCCTGAGGACGTCACGCTCCTGCGGGACGGTGGACTCCGCCAAGGGGTCTAGGATGCCCAGACTTGTGGCTTCCGCGTCCTCCTTGGCCCATTTCGACCTCTTTCCGCCGTAACCATGGCTTCCGAGGTGGTGGCTCCCAAAGTTCCTCTCTTGAAGCCCCTTCATGTACTTAGACTTTTTTTGGCATCTTCGGCCTCGCAAGCCTCGTTGAATATTTGAAACTGCTCTTCCGTGATTGTCGGATTATCCTTTACAATCTTGGAGTAGGGTTCCTTCGTGTCGATGATCCTTTCTTTCACTTGATTTTCCCAGGCGGCAAACGTGTCGCTAAACTTGGTCATGGCGTGTTTGTTTATCTTCTTCATTGCCGGGTCCTCATCTGGATCTTTATAATCCTTCTCATTCCGGCCCGGGAACAAGAATATTTGGAGAAACTTCTTTAGGAGGGAGCTCCTCATATTTTCTATCTTCTGTAGTTTTTCATCGTTGATGGTGGCGGTTGTCCGTACGATGCAGCCGTAGCATCAACGCGCTTCCTCGTGCGCCGTTGGCTCAAAATTGCCGTCGTCCACCTCCGTGACCACTACCCTAGTAGTCCTGAGTTTGTTAGGAACCTGTTGCCTCTTTTCTTTCGGTTCTACACCGGCTCCGCTCCCCGAGGCAGCGCCGGTCTCAGTATCAGCGCCGGTCTCGATGCCGGTCTGAGTCTGAGCACCGGTCTCAGTCTCAGCGCCGGTCTGCGTGTCGGTGTCAGTCCCCGATGCCACCAGTGGGCCCAGCAATAACATCGGTTGATCGTCGGTAAGGCTAATAAATTCGTCTGCCGCCCAGTAGGCGTCGTCGCAATCACGAGAACCCTATCCTTCATCGTTGCTAGCCATGTTTCCTATGATTAAATCTAGTCAATTAATTCTAGACCTAATAAAATGAATAATGACATAAAAAGGCCTATTGTTTTGCAGGAATGTTGACTCCTTCCTGGTGCGGCAAATCACGGGCACTCGATATGTCCTAGTTTGTAGCACAAGTCATGCCGAAATTCATGAAAAATTTCGGCATGACCTTTGCTAAAAAGTGGACAAATCAAGAACCTGAAATTTGCTGGAATAGAAATGAATCAGCATTCCGGCAAAACATAGGCCACTCAGCATCATTCCCTGGAAACAGTGTTCAAATATCCCTCTTCGACACCGCAACACATGTCCAAATATACACGAGCAACAACATGTCCAAATTTCACCAGCTAATTCAAAATCAAAGTGTAGAAGAAAATTCATTTAACTACTAATAGAACAAAATTCAGTTAACTTTAGTGCTCTATAATGATGAAAGGAAAAAATTCAGTTAACTACTAATTTCATTCATTTAGGTTATTCATTTAACATCACCTAATTAACCTACTGTACCACTACAACTAGCAGCACTACTAACCTAATTAACCTAGCAAAACTCTAGTGCCCTAACTGAAAAACATCTAATTAACATCTACTAGTACCACTATTGCCCTAACCTAATTAACATCTACTAGTATCACTATATACTATACAAGCAGCATCTACCCTAATTAAACCCTACTGCCCTAACTAACTTTTGTTGTAAACCAATTTTTTTGCTCTAAACTAATTTTTGCTCTAACATCTACTACTTAACATCTTTTGCTCTAAACTAAATTTTTTGTTATAAACAAACTTTTGCTCTACTAATTTTTTCTCTAAAATGCAGATAGAGATGAGTGGGGGGAGGGGTGGGGGACTTACAGAGAGGGGAGAGACGGTGGCGGGGAGGTGCTCGGTGATGGAGGTAGGGGCGGAGAGGGCAGGCTCGGGCACGTGCAACGCGGTCCTGGGTGAGCTCGGGTGGCGGTGAGGTGGAGGGCTCCGACGGTGACGTCGAGGGCGGTCTCGGGCGGCGGCGGTGAGGCTGAGGGCGGCCTCGGGCGGCGGCGGTGAGGATGACGGCGGCCTCGGGGGGAGACAGTGAGGTTGCGGGCATCCACGCCGGCAGGAGACGGCGGCAAAGTAGGGCGACGGTGAATTGGGGAGACGGTGGCGAGGGCGAGGGATATGGGGAGGAAGTGGTGGCCGGGGCGGGGGGGGGGGGGAACCACTATTTAAGTGAAACGTAACGGTAGCGCATTTCCGAAAACGCGCTATAGCTAAGTTAGCTATAGCGCGTTTCCTGAAACCCGCTACTGCTATTCCTTTCTCCTTTTTCCCTTTACATTTTTCTTTACATTTTATTTTTTTTCCTTTCTCCTTTTTCTATTTCTTTCATTTTCATTTACTTTTCTACTTGTTTTTCACTTTATTTTATTTCCGGTAGCAGCAGCGCCTTACACGTAAGCGCGCTACAGCTAAGGAGAGCAGCAGTAGCGCGGGGCCAGTATACGCGCTACTGCTAGGTTGGGCTAGCCATGTGCACCCAGTTCAAACATAGCAGCAGCAGTTTTCGCTAGTACGCGCTACTGCAAAAGGCATAGCAGTAGCGCGGTTTATTTACGCGCGCTGCTACGAAGTAGCAGTAGTGTTTGATTTTGTATAGCGCTACTGGTAAGATTCTGTGTATAGGCTTTTCCCTAGTAGTGTTCTCCCACCTTAATTTTTTTACACAGACTGATTAGACCAAATAGAAGTACCGTGCTAAATTTTGGAATTATTCCGGGTTCGATTGGCCTTTTTTATGCATTAATTGAGTTTCTGCGCATTTAATGTGCATAATTCATGTTTGAACTACAAGCATAGGCTTTAGTGCACCAAAGTTATTTGAAAAATCACATGTGTGTCCTTGGTGAATTTCTAGGTCCCATGCAAGAGATGGGAGTGAAATTCAAACATCTGGGCATCGTGGCTTGGCCCGAAAGATTGAGAAACTTCGTTTTTTAATTCCTGTAATTCCAAAACACGCCTGAAAATCAGGAAACTTGGCATGGTGTCATGACATGGCACCAACATGTTGCGGTAATTTTTTTTGGCTGAATTGGGACAACGTTTGGTGTAAGCTTCTTGCAAACCAGAGCTTTCCTCAAGAAGGCTCGTGGTTCCAGGAGGGAACATGTCACCTCCGTGTGCGAAACGACATATGTACACTGTCGTGGTTCTAAGTCTGACAGTAGATTAGGGTGTACGTAAGAGAAGGCAAGATCCTAGCTACGATGAGGTTGTGCATGCAAGATTTACGAGTTCAGGATCTTCGCGGAGGAAGTAACAGCCCTACGTCTCGGTACCCTGAGGCGGTCGACTGGATTATGTGTGAAATTACAGGGGGTGCGAACCCTTGTCTCAGTGGTGGGGGTGGCTTATATAGAGTGCGCCAAGACCCCAGCCAGCCCACATTACAAGGAGTTCAATGTACATAAAGGTGAGGCGTTACTGGTAACGCCAGCAATAAAGTAATATAAATGATCATTAACACTACGGAGTGAATGCCTGACCGTTGCCATCCTGAGTGACTTTAGATCTTCTATACTCTGAGTGGTATCTTGTACGGTCGAGTGATGGTGTACTGGTCGAATGGAATTGGGCTATCCAAGTGGAGTTGTTGGTCGAGTGGGTTGCATTCCGAGGTGATTCCAGTCAGTGGAAATTACTGTGCTTTGAATGATGCTGATCTTTGGGTAGTGTCCTTGGGAAGGGCGTCTAGGTCAGGCCCATTACCCTACCCTAGGTACATGTCATCGTCATTAGCCCCCGAATGGATCAACGTCCAAGGAAAGGAAGAGGTTGGAGGTAGTTCTGACTCAATTTTTATGCTCCAGAGGCATCTTGCTTGGGAAGGTGAACTATCTTGATCACCATGTTTAAAATTCAAATGAATTTGAATTGGGGATGTTCAAACCCATGCAGTTAATAATTTCAACTAGGTTCAAGTTTAAATCTTTTCAATAAACCCAAAATGCCTTTGAAAATGTTCATGATTTATGATAAAGGTGAAAACCTCTGCCAAAAATGATGAGCATTTTCTTGGCCATTTATGGATTTTTTAATTAACTCATATTGTATTTTGGTTGGAGCAGATAGATCCTATAAATATGTTTATTGCTCCAATACTTCTGAAACATTTTGTGGAGCTCTGGGATAAACCACATTGCATCCACAAAAGTTTCCATAAGCTGCAAAAAAAATTTGGTTAGTAAACCAAATTCAAAACAGAAGCAAGAAATAGAAAAACTGAAGAAAATAGGAAAGCAGAGAGAGTGTGTGCTCACCTCGCAACCCACTAGCGGCCCAGCCCACCCCCACCTTGCCAGTCATCTTCCTCGACGCGCCAGAAGGACAAAGCGTGTGTGGCCGCAGCATGCCGGCACGCGCCAGCCACCTCCTGCCTCCATGCATGTCTCCCCATCGCCCTGAGGACGCCATGTGACTCCTTGATGCTCTCCCTTGTCCTCATCCTCTCCCCTATACCTCTCTCTCTCTCACCCCCGAACAGAGGCGCCGCCACCACCGCCATCCGCCGCTACCACCGACCTCCCCACGCCCATCCGGCTATGCCACGAGCTCCGCCTCAACCCCCGCGTCCTCTACATCATGCCAGGCGCCGCTACGAGCTCCGTGACGATGTCCCCGACCCCATCTTACTCCTCGGGTCACCGTAGATATCCTTCGCCGCCCGCTCGCTCCGACGCCTCCTCGAGCCAAACGAGCCACCCATCCAACTCCCTGTGAGCCCCGCCGTCATACCCCCTCTCCCCATCGTCGATTTCTCGCTGCAACACAGATGAAAGCTAGTCCCGTATGCCACCGCCGCATGAGCTCATCACCGACGAGGCTTCATTGACCAAATGGTCCCATGCATGCCTCCGTTGGGTTCATGAGCTCTCATAGATCCCGTAGGTGCAAACCGCTGGCCCTCCCGCGCGCCGTGTTGTTGATTCCGTCGACACCCGAGCTCCGGCCACCGCCCAACTCACTGCTGCCGCCGCTACATACCGCCTCGCGACCTGCTACCGCCTCCGCTGGATGCGTAGGAGCACGGGCTCCCTCCTGGTGCCCTCAGCGCACCCAGCCACTGCTCCTAGCGCCAACCTGGTGAGCCACCACCTCTCGGGTTCATCGTCGTCGTCTAACCGCCGGCGATCTGACATGGCGCCACCATTAGTTGCTAATGACCCAACTAATCACCCCTGGGTCACTGACCAATGGGCCCCAGGCCATTATTAGTTTTGGTTAAGATTTTAACCTTTATTAACCCCTCAGTCACTGACTGATGGCTCCCTCGTGTCAGGTTTGACCCTGGCCTCCCAGCTGACCCGCTGACATCACAGTGACGTAATGTTGACGTAATAAGTGTTTTTTGGAGTTTTAAATAAATCAGAAATGATTTTTTTTATTTCAGAAAATGTTTGAAACTTCTAAAAATCATAGAAATTAAACCGTAACTCCAAATGAAATAAGTTATATATGAAAAATGATGAGAAAAATCCAATATATCCATCTGTACCTTTTTCATGCATGTTAGAACAACTTATAGCTGCTGTTTAGGACCAATCATATAAATGGCATATGATTAATCACATGTGGAGTTTGAATTTGAATCTTGGATTCAAACCAACTCCATTTAACCCGTTGCTAGTTGCATTAGCTCAAATCATAGCATATTGCCATGTCACATTCATGCATCATATTGTTTGATTACATTGATTATGTTCCCTCTTGTTTGCCGGTGATTGTTTCCCCCTCATTAGACGTATGTTTCGACGATGAGTTCGATGACACTGATGAAGAGCTATATCATCTTCAGAAGTGCCAAGCAAGCAAAACCCCCTTGTTCATTCTGATACAATCCCACCCTCTTGCTTATGCTCTCTTTTATAGCATTAGGACAACAACAATTCAACTCTTACATGCTGCGGTAGTTGAACCCCTTTTCTCTGCATGACCTGTCATTGCCACAATAAATAGATGAAACCCACTAGCATGAGTAGGAGTTGTTTGAGCCCTGATGTTCCTACTCATTCATGCTTGTTGGGCATGCCTGCTATTGCTTAGAGTTGAGTCAGGTCTGATTCATCAGGGATGAATTGGAATGGTGATGAACATGTCCTACTGTGTGTGTGCTAAGTGTGTGAACACGTGAAAGTGTGTTATATCGACTAGAGGGGGGTGAATAGGCGATTTTTATGAACTCTTCACTGAGGAATTTCAGGGTGAGGAAATTACTGAGTGAAGAACTACTTGCAGCAGAATAAGTACTCAGAAGTAAACATAATAGTGCATGAGCATGGTCTTCATGAAGAAATGAAAAGAAGCACAGAGTACAGAAAGCGTAAACACATGATAACACATGATAAAGACAAACAGACTAAAGAAGTTGAACTGAGGAAATGGAGAAAGTCTTCAGTCAAAGTCTTAAAACAAATATGAACAAGCATACAACACAGAAATGAGGAAATGGAAGGGTTGACGAAATGGAACCAGGTAGGTTGGTGAAGACAGTGATTTGGTAGACCAGTTCCAACTGATGTGAGAGTTGTACGTCTGGTTAGGGCTGCTAGGTATTTAAACCAGAGGACACACAGTCCCGAACAACCAGTCCTGAACACGCTTCTCATGACACTCAGTCCTCACCATATTCCCCTTGAGCTAAGGTCACACAGACCTCGCCCAATCACTCGTGGTATGTCTTCAGGTGACTTCCAAACCTTCACAGACTCAGTCACTCGGCGATCCACAATTTCCTCTTGGATGCTCTAGACCATGCCGCCTAACCGCCTGGAAGATGCACATTCTTCAAAGGTAACAAGCGTCGGATCCACGCAGGATCAATTTCTTCAGTGATGCTCAATCACTTTGGGTTTGTATGTGTTTTGGTTTTCCTCACTTGATGATTTTCATTCAAAGTCCTCGGAGGATGGGATGGTCTCAAATGACAAGTGTCAGTTTCTCTCGGAGCAGCCAACCAACTAGTGGTTGTAGGGGGCAGCTATTTATAGCCTAGGGAGAAGCCCGACATGATAAGACATAAATGCCCTTCAAGAATATGACCGTTTGGTGGGTAGATATTTTGGGACAGCTGGAGCATAGCACAGCAATGGTCGGAATTTTGAGTATCAAATACCTCAGGGCTATCATGTTCCTCACTGTGTAGGCAGTCCGCACTGGCAAATTCCAAACTCCTTAGTCAGAACAAATTCCTCAGAGACCAGAAGAACTTCGTCTTTGTCACTGAAGAAATTGACTAAACTGTATGGGATTTCGAATGGCTTCACTCGAAGGGATTGGTAGGTGTAGGATTTGAGTTGAGCATCACTTGGAAAATTTTCCTTAGTATTTCCTCGACCCCCTTTAACAGTACAGTGTCTCCTATGACTCAAGAAAGAGTAACTAAAACAAAGAAATTAAAGGTGTTCATGCTTCATGTTCCTCGAATGAATACCAAGTCTTCAGGATCACACCAATTTCTTCACTTTCAAAGTCTTCAGAAAGTTTTCAGAAATCCAAAGTCTTCTATCGAAGAACTTCATTTCTAGGGGTCGACTTTCTCTGTAAATATCAAACTCCTCATAGACTTATAGACCTATGTACACTCACAAACGCATCAGTCCCTTAACCTATAAGTCTTCAATACACCAAAATCACTAAGGGGCACTAGATGCACTTACAATCTCCCCCTTTTTGGTGATTGATGACAATATATGTTAAGTTTTCAACGGGGATAAACATATGAAGTGTAAATACTGAAATTGAGGAATTTGATTACAAGATATAGAAGAACTCCCCCTAAAGATGTGCATACTGAGGAATTTGCTTTTGAAGCAATGCAAACTTTGAAGAGTAGAATCATGGAGTTCTCCCCCTATATCTCTTAATTCATACACGCATTTAACATATAATATGAAGAATTTGAAATGCATGATGAAATATGGTGACTGATGTAATTCAGCATGCGTGTATTAACATTAATGAGGAATAAGCATGCAGAAAAACTCAGCAAAAGTATCAGACCACCATAGAGTTTAAGTTTACAACTCGATCCAGCAAAGTCTTCAAAAGAACGAGAGTTGTAACTTACAAAAAAACGCCCATATTGGTAGACCCGCTTGAAGACTAACTCAAATTTCTCCCCCTTTGTCATTGAATGACCAAAAGGGTCGGAAAAAAGAGGACTAACGCCCCTGAAGAATATCTAGTTGATGGAGGAGCGCCAGCGTTGTTGGGGTCATTGGTTGTTGTAGGGCCTGCAGCAGTGTCGTCCATGTCTTCAAACTCATCAGTGTCGCGGGATAAAGAATAGGAGCTGGCCACCAAGGAAGGAACTTTGACTTTCTTGAATTTCTTCGCTGGAGGTGCAGACTAATCAAAGTTCTCCTTGAGACCCATTTGCTTCAGATCTTCTTCACCATACATATGTGATAAGAGAGCCCAGGTGCGACCGAAAACATCATGGAGGTAGTAATGGTTCTTCTTCACTGCATTATGTGTAGCAGTCATGTTGTGAAGAAGAGAATCAAACTGACGCTTAACCCATTTATGGTTTCGATCCACCTTCTGGTGAAGACTAAGAAGCAGCTCACTGTTAGTCATCACCTTGGGAGCTGTGGCTTGAGGATTTTGCTTGGATGCATGTGCAGCAGAATCATGAGTGGCAGAGTCATCATTTGTGGAATAAGATGCAGCTTTGCGAAATTGACCATCCAATGGACGAATTCCTTCATCAATGACAGCAGGTGCCTTGCCCTTTTCATCAGCTGGGGAATAAGTCTGCTTGAGGACTTCAATTGGGGGCAGGTAGCTGAGGTGATTCCGAAAGTTAGCCTTGTAGTTTAGTGAAGACCTTGTTCTGAGGAATCTCATAATCCATGGAGCATAAGGCTTGAACTCAAATGGAGAGAGTGCAACATTTGCCAGAGTCCTCATGAAGAAATCATGATAATTGACAGGAATGCCATGTATGATGTTGAATAGCACATTCTTCATGATGCCAACAATTTCCTCATCAGACGAGTCATGACCTTTGATAGGACTCATTTTACTCATAGGAATGCGATAGACTGTTCTGGGCACATATAGCAATTCCTTCACGAGGAATTTGGTCCTTGGCGCTTGACCGGGCTTCAGGGGCTTCATCAGCACTTGCATGTAATGGGCGGTGAGTTCAGGCCCCTGGTACAGACAGCGAGCTCCTTCAAGGGGTGGACTGATGGGAAGTGTTGATATCATCAAGATCACCTGTGATGTGCAGTGTAGCGTAGAACTGAAGAATAAGCTCTTCATTCCAATCAACAATATCAGAGCAAAAGTTGAGGAGGCCTGCGTCATGAAGCACACTGAGGACAAGAGAGAAGCAAGGCTGTGATTCCATGTCCACGTGAGGAATATGCTCATGGTAGAAGACTTTATCCTTGTTGAAGAGCAGTGAAAAATAGAAATTGGCCTGGCTGGCAGTCCAGAAGCACTTCCTCCTAAGACGAGCGAAGTCATAAGGATTGTAGTCCGTGAATAATACATGCTCGCCGAAGAAGTCATCAGCCTTGAATTTTTCCTTCTTTCAAAAGGGATCCTTTGGCTTGGGGTGAGTTGTGTTCGTCAATTGCATCACAGCCTCAGGGATCTCGATCTCAGGTTCCGCAGGCTGAGGAATTTTAGGTTCTTCTTCAGTGGCAGCCTGGGACTTCAATTCTTCACTTACATTTTCTTGAGCCCTAGTGGCAGGAATCTCTTCATGGACAGACGGTGTGGCATGAGGTTCTTCAGATCCCATTTGTACTTCAGTAGTGACAGGGGACTGAGGAATTTGTTGTAGGGGTGTGAACAGAGGAGAATTGGGATGCTGACTTTCCCAAAAGTCATCGTTCATCACTGGAGTTGTGCATCCAATGTCCACATCTTCGTCTTCATTCATTTTTTCAACGCCGGCCTCTTCAACAGTGAACTGAGAGGTGGGCGATGAGACTATTGGGGTTGAAGGGATTGCATCCGCTTCAATTTCTTCATCCAACTGCTCTAAGGAAGCAGCAGAAGGAATGTCTTCATTGGATCTACTTGGGATTACGTATTCTTCATCAAAAGGAACAAGGTCCTTTGATGGCATAGATGAGACAGGAACAAAATCAATTGGATTTTCAAATGTGCTGGTCAGTGGCTTCATTTTCTTCGGAGCTGAAGAATTGATGCATTTGATGCCTTCCTTTTCTTCACAGCTGCACACTCTGCAGCCTTGGTCTTCTTCACATCTGATGCAGATTGAAGAATCAGAGATGGTGTAGGCGCAGGAGGAGCAGAGGAATTTGGTTCAAGATCTTCAGACACAACTGATGCAGTTGCCCTGACTTCTTCATTTTCTTCAGGCGCAACACTAGTGGCTGCCCTGGCAATTTCTTTAGCGGCTGGAATGCAGTCATCAGCCCTGGTACTAGCATTTTCTTCAGCAGCCTGAGTATCATCAGCGGTGCTGGCATTTTCTTCAGTAGGATGAGTAGATGCTTCAGCCTGTGGATTATCTTGTTGCGTTGGGGCTGCAACATTGGAAGTGAACTGTTTAGTTAGATTCACAAAATGGACCTTGGCTCCTAGCCAATCAGCACGGTATGCGTCAAATTCATCACTGATTTTCTTGATCTCAGATTGAATAGTGACAAGTTCTTCAGTTGTCATAGAGACCACGTTTTTCTTCAAGAAGCGCTCCTTTTTGTACTGTGCTTTCTTCAACTGCCTGGCCTTTTCAAATTTCCATTTTTCTTCCTGAATGAAGTGAGTCAACATATGACTTTGGCCAGGAGTCAGCTTGAAGTCAGGCATAGCAGTGTTGGGGTCCTTGTGCCAGAGATCAATGTAATCAAGGATCAATTTTGGATCCAAAAGCAGAGGCACACTTGTGCCTTTTGCTCTAGCGGCCCTGAGTTGCCTGTCCTAGATGATTTCAGCAAGTTCCTCATCGTCAGCTTCATCTTCATTAGACGACACTTGAAAGGCGACCTGCTTCTTATGAGGACTTGGTCGAGAGCCTCGTCCAGCAATGGCCTTTGTCTTCAGCAAAGAGGGGTTAGTTGATGAATTTGGTGCAGCTGAAGAACTAGCAGAAGCTCCTGAGGCAATAGAGATTCCTGTTGTCCTTTGGCACGTGGCGAGATGCACAGGTGCTCAGGATTTTGACGGAGGAGCTGGTGCGGCTTGAGGAATTGGTTGTGAGGGCTTTGAAGAATCTGGCCGTGAGGGCATTGCTGAGGAACTTGGCCGTGAGGGCATCGGGGTTAAAGCACTTGGCTTATGAGCCGGCTTCTTTGGCATGGCCTTCTTTGGCTCGCTTGTAGAGGCCTCAGCAGTGGCAACAGCAACAATAGAGTCTTCATTAAATTTCCTCACTGCTTCCTTAGTTACTCTGGCTAGCTTGGCCTGGCGCTTAGCCCATTCATCAGGATAATCCTCACCACGCTTGACGCTGGTGGGATCAGCTACTTGGCCAGGTGCCAACGGAGGTCTTGGGCATGGAGGATTAAGAGCAAATTTCTTCAAATAATTGGGAGTAACATATCTGTATTCACTCCATTCCCGTGCACATCTCCTCTCTATCCTTTGGATGCGCACTTTGCGCTCATTCTTAGTTTCCTTTCCATGGGTGGCCTCATCAGGAGTGCAATATATCCTTGTATATATCCTCGGGGATTTCAAACATAGTGGTGACTTCCAGCTTCTTTCCTCCATTATGAGGTTTCTTGCCATCTGCCATTTTCTTCAGCTGAGGGTTTTGAACGATTGAGTTCTCTGAAGAGGTATGCAACTTTTCTTCGAGGAACGGTGCAAATGAGTTAAGTTGATGAGAACCTAATGATTCAACAACGGACATGTGTACCTGTGAACAGAGTATAGTTGCGAGGAATTTGGAGAGGTCATATGCGTTCTCAGAATATTTTGCAATAAGAACAAGTTTGAGGAATTTGACCGGATGAATCTTGAGGAATTTCACTAACCGTTCTTTGACTTAGGTTCTAGAGTTGTACAGATTTGAAAATCCACACAATTGAGGAATCTTGAAGAAAAATGGTGCTTAGGGAAATAGATCAAGAACATATGATATGTGAGGTTTCCAGTGTGTGTGGATTTGAAGAAAACACGTTTTAAAGATTTAAAGAAAAACATCCGAATCAACAAGGGTAGTAAAAATAACTTTTAATTACTCTGGATGAAGAACATGACGAACTGGGAAGTGTAGATTTGAAGCTCGTCGGTTCAGATCTTCCACGCCCTAACTTGGCTGAGGAAGACAGCTACGGCAGCGGCGGAGTGAAGAAATCCGCGTCCGGCGGGAGTACGGCGGCGACAAGGTCGAGGCAGTGAAGCTCTTCCTCACCGGCGACAATGGAAGTAGAGGCGGCACTAGGGTTTGAGAGCTCGAGCGAGGGATTGAGGTCGAGCAGAGTAAAAGTGAAGTGAGGAAGGGAGAGGGGTATTTATAACCGAAGTGAAAAACTTCTTACCCGAGGAAATAGGACGAACGTGCCCCTGACCCTTCTCATTCGCTTGACATGTGTCACCCACGTACCGAGAGGTGAAGATCGTGTCAAATTGTGGGTGAATAGGATAACTATTATCGTAGAATGCGTAATGGTTTCAGCGGCAAAGGCCGAAAATTCAGATAAGATAAGTTTAAAGTTCCATTCGCAATTTTTCAGCTGACCAGGACACAGTGACGATTTTGAACGAGTTCCAAATAGAACGCACATTAAGAATTTGTGAATAGACCGGGTTGAGTTTAGCATAGAGGGGGAAAGAGTCCGATCAGATTCACTTAGCAGAACAAGCAACTTGAAGAAATAGCAACAAGTGAATGTTGTAGAGGACATAAACTCATATATATATAGCCAATGAAGAAAAATGACGGAAATGGTGAAGACAATGCAAGTTGAAAAACAATAGAGGAATTTCAAAGCTGAGGAAAAACTCAAATTGAAGATTTTCAAGTTTGGGTGGTGGAGTGACCTACCATATAAGAATGATGATTTTAGACACCGCGCACAATTGTCGTAGGGTTCTGAGAATCAAATTCTTCGTTAATTTCTTCACACTTAGAGTCTTATTCTTCATTGATTGAAGAAAAAACGTTTCTTCATGTGTTGCACATCTAAGTCATCAATTTTTCACTAGTGTTAGGATGAGTGTCCTTTTCAAAGAACATTCGAAGATTCTAGGATATTTAGCTCACACCACAACTTGCTTAATCTCTTCTCATCCAAGGGCTTAGTGAAGATATCGGCTAGCTGTTCTTCAATCTTCACATGCTCAATAGAGATGTCGCCCTTCAACACATGATCATGAAGAAAATGATGACGAATCTGAATGTGCTTTGTCTTCGAGTGCTGAACTGGGTTATGAGTAATCTTGATGGCACTCTCATTGTCACAGTAGAGTGGCACATTCTTCACGTTGACGCCGTAGTCCTTGAGAGTTTGCTTCATCCATAGCAGTTGAGCACAGCAAGAACCAGCAACAATGTACTCAGCTTCAGCAGTAGACAGTGATACGCAGTTCTTTTTCTTGGAGGACCAACAGAACAAGGATCGTCCGAGGAAATGGCATGTACCAGATGTTGACTTGCGGTCCACACGATCACCAACATAGTCAGAGTCTGAATATCCAATGAGATCAAAAGCCGAGCCCTTGGGATACCATAATCCAAGTGTTGGTGTGTGACCTAGATATTGAAGAATATGCTTCACAACCTTGTGGTGTGATTCCTTCGGTGTAGCTTGAAATCGGGCACACATACAAACACTAAGCATAATATCTGGCCTAGATGCACATAAGTACAATAAAGAACCAATCATGGAGCTATATACCTTTTGATCAAAGTGAATACCATTTTCATCAGTGCATAGATGTCCATTTGTGGGCATAGGGATTTTGACTCCTTTGCAATCTTGCATGCCAAATTTCCTCAGTACATCCTTGAGATATTTCTCCTGAGATATGAATATGTCATTGCATTGTTGACAAATCTGAAGACCTAAGAGGAATTTTAATTCTCCCATCATAGACATTTGATATTCTTCACAAATCATATAGGCAAATTCATCACTATAACGTTGGTCAGTAGAGCCAAAAATGATATCATCAACATTAATTTGGCATAGAAACAGTTCACCATCATAAGATTTAGTGAAAAGAGTTGGGTCAAGTGAACCGGGTTTGAAGCCTTTCTTCATGAGGAATTCCTTCAAAGTATCATACCATGACCGTGGGGCCTGCTTGAGGCCATAGAGGGCCTTATTGAGTCTGAAGACTTTGTCAGGATGCTTTGGATCTTCAAAACCTAGGTGTTGAGCAACATATACTTCTTCCTCAAGCCTACCATTGAGGAATGCACTTTTCACATCCATTTGATATAAGATGATATCATGATGGTTAGCATAAGCAAGTAATATGCGAATAGCTTCAAGTCTAGCAACATGTGCAAAAGTTTCATCGAAATCAATTCCTTCAACCTATGTGTAGCCTTGAGCTACAAGCCGTTCCTTATTCCTCACCACAAGGCCATTTTTATCTTGCTTGTTGTGGTAGATCCACTTTGTACCGATGATGTTATGCTTACGAGAATCTGGACGTTTGACTAGTTCCCAGACGTTGTTGAGCTCGAATTGATGTAATTCCTCTTGCATAGCTTGAATCCACTCAGGCTCCAGAAATGCATCATCTACCTTAGTGGGCTCTGTGATAGAGACGAAAGCAAAGTGCGCACAAAAGTTAGATAAATGTGAAGCTCTTGAGCGTGTGAGAGGACCTCGAATGTTGATGTCGCTGATGATTTCTCAATTTGCACTTCATCTGCAACACGAGGATGAGCGGGTTGTTGTCGAGGAATTTGATCAGTATTTTCTTCAGCAGCATTTTCTTCAGGTGCATCAGCATGACGTTCTTCATGTTCTAGAATGACTTCTTCAGCAGATTCTTTGGTAGGAATGAAATCCTCAGTAGCCTTGAACTTAATAGATTCGTCAGGAGGTATTTCATCCGTCACAGGAGGTAGGTGCTCTCTTAGCGAGCCATTAGTCTCATCGAACCGCACATCTACAGTTTAAACAACCATGTCGAGATAGGTGTTGAAGACTCTGTAGGTGTGCTTTTGGTGCAAATTTAGAATTGTGATGAGGATCACTAATCCAACATTTTGCATCGAAGACTTTGAAATAACTCACATTGGGTTTCTTGTCGGTGAGGAGTTCATATGCAGTCTTCTTGAAGAATTTGTGAAGATATACCATGTTGATGATGTGGCACGCAGTATCAATTGCCTCAGGCCAAAAGCGATGAGGCGTCTTGTACTCATCAACCATAGTGCGGGCCATCTCAACAAGAGTCCTATTCTTGCGCTCCACGACGCCATTTGCTAAGGAGTATAAGGAGCAGATAACTCATGAGTAATACCAAGTTCATGAAGATAGTCATCAAGACCAGTGTTCTTGAACTCAGTTCCATTATCACTTTCTGATGTGCTTGATTTTCACACCAAAGTTGTTTGAAGCCATCAAGGAAAATCGTTTGAAGACTTCCTGCACTTCAGTTTTGTAAGTGATGATATGCACCCATGTATATCGAGAATAATCATCAACAATGACAAAGCCATATAAAGATGCATCATTAGTAAATGTGGCATAGTGAGTAGGGCCAAAGAGATCAATGTGAAGCAATTCAAATGGTCGAGTAGTAGTCATGATAGTCTTTGATGGATGCTTGGCCTTGGTCATCTTTCCAGCTTCACAGGCTCCACACAAATGGTCCTTGAGGAATTTGAGACCCTCGATGCCAATGACATGCTTCTTCTTCGCGAGCGGGTGCAGATTCCGCATGCCAGCATGACCAAGTCGTCGATGCCATAGCCAGCCTTCTGAAGCTTTTGCATGTAGACATGTAGCAGGTTGTGGTCCTGTAGAGAAATCAACAATATAAAAATCTCCTCTCCTAAAGCCTTAGAAGACTTTGGAATTGTCAGCTTCCATGATCACAACACAACGATACTTGCCAAATACAACAACCATATCAAGATCACAAAGCATTGAAACAGATATGAGGTTGAACCCTAAGGACTCGACAAGCATGACTTTGTCCATGTGTCGATCCTTTGAGATTGCAACCTTACCTAGACCCAATTCCTTGCTATTGCCTTTGTTAGCGTAGGTGATATGCTTCAGATGTGAAAGAGATAAAGCTGACTCCATCAATAAGCTCCTGTAACCAGTCATGTGATTTGTACATCCACTATCAAGGACCCACTCAGTGGCTTTGGGTTGATCATCCTGCAGATGAATTAGTGCAACTTACAAACTCATATATACTTCAACAGTGAAGAATATGGTATCAATTTCATCAGATCAATTTCATCAAGCAATAGAGCAGATAAAGCAGTATGAGGACGTCAGAAATGAAAATTCATTTCTTCATGATTAGCTTGCATCCTTTCAAGCAAATTCAGGTCTCCAGCAAATTCTTCAGACGATTAAGTTCATCTGGAGACCTGAACCTGCATAAGATGTTAGTTCTTTTTCTTCACCACCCACATCTAGAGGGGTGGCAAAGAGTTCATCATTCTGCGAGCTCCATAAGAGAAAGGTGGCCTAGATGCCAATCCACTTCATTTCACATAAGAGGGGTTAGGGTAAGCATAGGACTAAGTAGAGAAATTCTTCGAGGACTTATGAACATAGTGATTTGATGAATAATGCACATATCCATAATCGTTAGATCTTCCCTGCGAAACAGACGGGTTAGCATGAGTATGTTCATATGAGGACTTTGATCCTTTTGAGGAATTTGATCCATGTGAGGAGTTTGGTCCATATGAGGACTTGGATCCATATGAAGAATTTGATCTAGGGTTCCTATTATTCACAGGTGGTGTCATGATGACATTCACCTGAAGAATTTCAAGGCACCTTTTGGGAACCCAGATTTTCTTCATAGGAGAACCATTCCTGCAGTTAGTGCTAACATATCTAGCAAATACTTCACCATTCTAATTTTTGAAGAGTTTATAATTGGAGTCAAATGACCCATCAGAAGAATATGAAGATTCACATGTGAAGCCAGATAATGTAGATGGATTCACTGAAGGTCCCTTTGCAGCAACCCACGAGGTTTTGGGATACTGCTCAGGTTTCCATTAGGTCCCATCAACATTGTGTTTCCTCTCAAAGGCAATACCCTCTTTCCTAGGGTTCCTATTGAGGATTTGCTTTTTAAGCACGTCACAAAGAGCCTGATGCCCTTTGAGGCTTTTGTACATTCCTTTCATATACAATTCCTTCAGCCCTACATCGTCAGTGAAACTAGCAATGTCCTTAGATGAGGAATTAGTGATAGCAGAGACAGTTGAATAATTGGCAACAATGGAAGCATTTGAGCATTCAGGTGAAGAATTAGTAGTTTCACGTTCAATGCACTTCAAACATGGAAGAATAAATTCATCCTGCGTAGCGCTGATCTATTGAGCAAGTAATGAATCATGCTCCTTCTGAAGATCTTCATAACTTACTCTTAACTGCTCAAGATCTTGCTTTCTTTGAAGAATTTCATAAGAAAGCTTCTCATGATCAGATAGGAGAGTGTTATGATGACCTTGAAGACTGCCAAACTTGGACTGAAGTCCCTGAAGACTTTTAGCCAAAACTTTGGAACCATCCATTTCTTCACCCAACATATCGTCGTTCTCATTTAGCATGTTTTGAACTTTTTCCAAAGCTCTTTGTTGTTTAGTGGCAAGGGAAGGAAGTTTGACATAACTGGGTCCAAATTCTTCACCAGATTCATCATCACTTGACTCAGATAAGTAGCAATCAGTTACCTTGGCACTTTTTGCCATAAGCCATGGTGCAAAGGATGATGATTCTGGATTGAAAGTCATACCCTTGCGCGATTCCATGAATTTTTCGAACCAGGGTTTATGGTGAGATCGATGACCTTCATAGACCTTAGATAGCCGGTCCCAGATGAGTTTCACATGGCTGAGATGCATAACGTTCCTGAACTGATTTTGTGACAAGCAGGAGCAGATAAGGTCCTTCGCCGTGAGGTTGAGCAGTGTGTATTTGCGAATATCATCAGCCTCCGCCATCTTGCATACGTCAGTGAGGCCAATCTCGGTGACGGTCCAGAGTTCAATGTTCATCGCCATGAGGCGCTTCTTCATCATGGCCTTCCACTTGGGATAATCATGACCGTCAAAGATGGGCAAGTCACAGTCTTCATTCCTGTGATCGACATAACTAAAACTCCGGGCGGTTAAACCAAAATCACATAGAACAAGGGAGTACCTTGCTCTGATACCAATTGAAAGTGCGTTATATCGACTAGAGGGGGGTGAATAGGCGATTTTTACGAATTCTTCACTAAGGAATTTCAGGGTGAGGAAATTCCTGAGTGAAGAACTACTTGCAGCGGAATAAGTACTCAGAAGTAAACATAACAGTGCATGAGCATGGTCTTCATGAAGAAATGAAAACAAGCACAGAGTACAGAAAGCGTAAACACAGGATAACACGGGATAAAGACTGACAGACTGAAGAAATTGAACTGAGGAAATAGAGAAACTCTTCAGTCAAAGTCTTCAAACAGATATGAACAAGCACACAACACAGAAATGAGGAAATGGAAGGGTTGAGGAAATGGAACCAGGTAGCTTGGTGAAGACAATGATTTGGTAGACCAGTTCCAACTGTTGTGACAGTTGTACATCTGGTTAGGGCGGCTAGGTATTTAAACCTGAGGACACACAGTCCTGGACACCCAGTCCTGAACATGCAGCTCAGGACACTCAGTCCTCACCGTATTCCCCTTGAGCTAAAGTCACACAGACCTCGCCCATTCTTTCATGGTAAGTCTTCAGGTGACTTCCAAACCTTCACACACTCGGTCACTTGGCGATCCACAATTTCCTCTTGGATGCTCCAGACCATGATGCCTAACCGTCTGGAAGATGCACAGTCTTCAAAGGTAACAAGCGTCGGATCCACGCAGGATCAATCTCTTCAGTGATGCTCAATCACTTTGGGTTTGTAGGTGTTTGGGTCTGGGTTTTCATCACTTGATGATTTTCACTCAAAGTCCTCGGAGGATGGGATGCTCTCAAATGACAAGTGTCAGTTTCTCTCGGAGCAGCCAACCAGCTAGTGGTTGTAGGGGGCAGCTATTTATAGCCTAGGGAGCAGCCCGACATGATAAGACATAAATGCCCTTCAATGATATGACCGTTAAGTGGGTAGATATTTTGGGACAGCTGGCGCATAGCACAGCAACGGTCAGAATTTTTTGAGTATCAAATACCTCAGGGCTATCATGTTCCTCACTATGTATGCAATCCGCACTGGCGAATTCCTAACTCCTTAGTCAGAACAAATTCCTCAGAGACCAAAAGAACTTCATCTCTATCACCAAAGAAATTGATTGAACTGTATGAGATTTCCAATGGCTTCACTCGAAGGGATTGGTAGGTGTAGGATTTGAGTTGTGCATCACTTGGAAAATTTTCCTTAGTATTTCCTCGACCCTGTTTAACAGCACGGTGTCTCCTAGGACTCAAGAAAGAGAAAATAAAACAAAGAAAACAAAGGTCTTCATGCTTCATGTTCCTCGAATGAATACCAAGTCTTCAGGATCACACCAATTTCTTCACTTTCAAAGTCTTCAGAAAGTCTTCAGAAATCCAAAGTCTTCAGTTGAAGAACTTCATTATTAGGGGTCGACTTTCTCTGTAAATATCAAACTCATCATAGACTTATAGACCTGTGTAACTAGTTTATAGGCATCATAGACTTATAAACATCATATACTTATAGGTTAAACACCATAAACTAGTTGCAACTCCTAAAAATGATGAGTTTGATAAACTCATCATAGACTTATAGATATTTAGGAACTAGTCATTTATAGACCATATTTCTTATAGGCTGTTTATCAAACTCATCATTTTTAGGAGTTGCAACTAGTTTATGGTGTTTTTAGGATATGTGTTAGGGGCCGTGCGTAGCGCTGACCCTAGGGGTGGGCTATGATTTGGTAGAGACATGAGGCACGGTGTACCGGGACACCCGTTTGGTGCCTCGGGAACCATGCTCTCATCGTTTGGGGCTGTGAGTGAAACCCCGGCCGGATCTCCTTGCAGATGGAACCCGAATAGGCGATAACCTGGACTACAGACTTGTGTGGTTAGTCAGGTCGTGGCTGACTCCCTGGCCAGGCTTCTGCTTGAAGGTTGCCGAGATAAACGACGTGTACAGGTTGGTAAGTGGCGAGAGGGTGTGTGAAGAAGTACACCCCTGCAAGGTTAACATCATCTATTCGAATAGCCGTGTCCGCGGTAAAGGACTTCTGGGTTGCTTGTACAGTTAATAGACAAGTGAAAGTGGATACTCTAAAATGAGCAAGATAAGTGTGAGTGCTATGGATGGCGTTCTCGTAGGGAGACGGCCGCGGATCCATAGTGGTATATTGATTGGTGAATATGTGGACTCGTGTGCGCCACCTCAAAAGAGTTACTTGCAGTCGTAGTTCAGGATAGCCACCGAGTCAAAGCTGGCTTGCTGTAGTTAAACTCCACCAACCCCTTTGTTGATAATGATCCATATGTAGTTAGTTCTGATGTAAGTCTTGTTGGGTTCATTTGTACTCATGTTATCTTAATTTATGTTTTTGCAGAGAGACTTCAGTCTTGCTAGTAGTTCTGTGTGGGCTTCGACATTTAGCTTGTTACCTCAGCTATGATCTTGTAGCCTTGGGAGGGTCTGTACTCAAACATGTTAAGCTTCTGCATGTGCTATTGCTTGTATTACTTGAATGCTGGATCATGAGACCCATTTTTGTAATATCTGACTCTTCGGAGTCCTATGAATAAATACTTTGAGTCATAGAGTTTTGTTGTGATGCCATGTTGTATTTACACATATCGAGCATATTGTGTGTATGACTGAAATGCTTGGTATGTGTGGGATCTGACAACCTAGTTGTCTATCCTTGGTAGCCTCTCTTATGGGGAAATGTAGTCTAGTGCTTCCACTGAGCCATGATAGTCTGCTACAGCCCGGTTTACCGGAGTCATGTTAGCCCAGTTGCTACTGCTCCGGAACACTTAGAGTGGCTGGCATGTGTCCTTCTTCAGAGTCCTATTAGCCTGCTACAGCCCAGATTCCCGGAGTCCTGCTAGCCCAGTTGCTACAGCCCGAATTCACTCGCTGATGAGTCATGTATGCTCGTCCCTATAAGTTAGTGCCACTTTGGGTCCACGACGAGTCATGTTGGCCCGGGTTCTCTGTCATATGGATGCTAGCGACACTATCATATACGTTAGCACCCGTGGGGATACCGTGCGTGAGGCCGCAAAGTGATATGATGTGTTACATGCTTGATCAATGTGGCTTAGGATTAGGGTCCTGATAGCTTTGGTATCAGGGCCTGACTGCCTATAGGATTACCAAGCCAAACTGGTTGAAGTTGAGCCTAGAAATGCTTTACTTATATAAGGGAATTGATTGTGGATGGGAACGTAAGGCTCTTTTTACTCCTTTACCTTATGCCTTCTGATGCGAGTCATCCTCTTCTCTTCTACGGGGATTAAGAACTAGGATTCTCATCTTTCTATCAGGATCACGTGTTACTAATCCGTAGACTTATAGGAATGATGGAGTCAAGTCTCAGTTCAGCTCCTCCTACTTCCGGGTGTTCATAGCTGGCCTCAAAACCTTGATATTATGATGTTGAGCGGTTATGCAACCATTTTGCAGGATGTCTCAAATCTTTTTGAGCATTTACAGCCATTATGCTATCTGAGTCATCCCAGGTTTCTAAATAGTCTGATGCATTTGCAATCCCATCTCTCCATTCTCGATGTTCCTTTGGGCTAGTTTAACCACACTAATCGGTGAGTTGAGGTACTCTATTGCCTCAACATATATGTTGGAGGTATTATTATGACCCTAGGTGTCTTAGAGGATCACCTAGTAATCTAGCCATGTTTTGTGTTCCTAGTGTGATGATTCTGCCCATCATTCTCGAAAGCATCCCGTGATGTTACTAGTTAGTAGGTTTTCCATTCCTGGGTTCTTGAACCCAGGATTCACTCCACTTACCTCTAGTTGTTAGCGTTTGCTCGTTCCTTTAGGTTATTAGTAACCTTTGCGATAGTCCTCGAGGTCCGTGGTTTATCCTTCTTCCAAATACCATCAACTACTTATGGCAGAAGCTCTCCTGAACCAAAACATCACAATAAGAGTGCTCTTGATGAGTTCTCCATTCTGCATTGTGATTCTGCCAGTCCTACCTTTCTACATGGATTATCTGGAAGAAACATGTTGAACTTGTTTGACATACTAAATCTATGCATCCGCAACTCAGGAAACCATAGGTTCCTTTGAGTTGTGTCTCTTTAGTTGTATTCTGACCTCTGTCTATCAGTTCATAGTCAGGACTAGTTGTGCATTCGTGTTATCGATGCCTAATATTCTTGTGGTCCGTCAAGCCATTCTATTCCGGAATGACTAGGAGAAACAAACTCCAGTACCCCATCCATATCTAGGATTGGGTCAAAGCAGTTGTATTCCACGGATGAAAATGCCAATCCAGCTTTTGCTCTGTTCCACCTTGGGGCATTACCATCTTTGTATCAAGAATGTCGTGGGAAGTGCACCACCTCCTATGAACTCTTGATAGAGTGATACTTCTCGCCATCACCGTTCTTTCCCCGGTCTCTGTGTTATTGTAACCGGAATGCCGACAAGTGAACTATGATGTGTGAAATCAATACGTCTAGCAACCCTGTTGCTTGGTACTTAATGGACGATAATTCCATTCTTAGCGTGTTGGTTACTGAACCATCATTCTAAGATTGATCGTGCTACCTAGTCCATTTTCCTAGTGCACTCTTCGATCGATGAGTTAGGACTGTATTAATCCCTCGCTCTTTTGATCCTATGGTCTTGCCTTGAAAAGCAAGATTGCTCTCGTGCTTAGTAACATATCGGTGGTTCATGATTTTCCGAATATCTTCTTGGAAGTATCACCAGGCTGTTCCCTGATTGTCATGTTGAACTCGTGATCAAGTTGGCTTTCTTATAAACCACCCCTTCTCCTAGAATCTGTGTTGGATACCCCTAAACTAGTTGGATAGGCTAAACAACAACTTGGAGGATTGGAAGATCAAAGCTTTATCTGACTTAGTTCATTTCAAAGGGATATCCTCATGTGTTTGTTGAAGAAAGATGATATCTTCATCAATCGGTCCTCATGATCAATTGTTGGATATACTATCTTGTCAATACTTTGATTTGAGTGTGTTCTATCGTTAAATCAAATCAGAACCAACACTGTTCGTAATGTTGTCTTACTCGTGGTTGTTTCCTCGAGCATACACCATTATATCTTTTGGGTCTGACCAATACTATTGTCTTGTTAACATAGTTTTGGAATTCCACCTATATGGAAGCCTGGATGGATTGTTGTTAAGCCCATTGACAACATTTTCATCTTGTCCATGATTCATGTTGAACATCTAAGTTAGTGTTGGAAACTTTATAAGCATTATCTTCATGTCCCGGTCATGAAGCATATGTTTGGATGAAAGAAGTGACTTCCTCTAGTTCATGTGCATTTGAAGCAAGTTGCCGCCGTGAATTCGAGAAAGCTTGTATTTTGCTTCTTCTGGTATTATCCCGAGTCAGTCATGCACGTGCGAAGCATTCTATGGTCTGAAAGACTGATCATCTCCATTCCATATGTATTCCCTAGCACACCAAGCCACTGATTAACTTGTTCAAGGAGAAGCAATTCCTTCATAAGAGCTAATCATATGACTTATGCAAGGGCTTCGCTCTCCGCAATGATGGTTCCCAGCCAGAACTCGGTAGTGATTTATTGTAAGACTACTATGTGGTCATGCTTGTTTGGGACAGCGTTTTCACATGTGTGTAGCGGAACCAGCTCATGTTTTGGAGCTTGCTATCGTAGTTCATTTCCCGAGAATCTCGCAACATCCTCTTGTCGATTTGTGTTGCAAACTTTCCTTTCCAGACATGATGTCTCAAATATCCTATTACCAACTAGATCTGAATCTCGGGCAGATATGATGGTTGAAAAACTCCCAACATTTGCATTTTGCTCCCAGCTTGCACCGCCACTGTGCCAATTTCCCATGGGCTGCCCCTCCCAGTAATTACTGTTCAGGATCATCTTCAAAAGTGGTCCTACCATGGGTCCCATCCATTTCCGATGATAAGCAAAAATCATCCATTGCGTTGTCTTCAACAAGGTAGTCCACATCATCCATTCTAGTCCGAGTATGTCATTCTTTCAAACTCCTTCAAATGATCGATTGTGATTGCCTTAGGCTGGTATAAAGAGTTTCAATGATATTTGTATCAAAAGTAATTCTTTTTGCCACTTAAGGGAATATTTCTATGAGCCACCTTCCCCAAGGTGCCCCATTATGGGATCATGGCAATTAACTCCTGGATACTTTGAAACCTCTTCAGCATATTATCTAAGCGTGGAATTATTGCCTGCCAAATTGAACCTTTGTCATCTACTTCCTTCCATCGCTCCTGATGTGTGTTTTGTGTCACAGCTCAAAAGATATTCTTATGTATCCTTCCATGAGTTGATCGTGAGTTGCTCGATCTATGTGAAGGTCGCTTCTCATAGAGTTTCCCCTGTTCCTTTCGTCAATGTGTTTGTACGGAGATCTTGAAAGCAAAGACGCCAAGATCAGTTGAAGCAATGGATCAACATCTTCGAGAAGGGCAATTGGATCATGAAGATCGTGTTAGCTTTGTGTCCCCGCTGTCTTCTTACCTCACGTCTTGAATCTCGGACTAGATTCTTGTTTAGTGGGGGTGAGTTGTCACAGCCCTAGCTCAGCCCTTGTTGTCTTTTCTTGATCATCATGTGTAAAATTCAAACGAATTTGAATTGGGGATGTTAAAAACCTAGCAGTTAATAATTTCAACTAGGTTCAATTTTAAATCTTTTCAATAAACCCAAAATTCCTTTGAAAATGTTCATGATTTATGATAAAGGTGAAAACCTCTGCCATAAATGATGAGCATATTTCTTGGCCATTTATGGATTTTTGAATCAACTCATATTGTATTATGGTTGGAGCAGATAAATCCTATAAATACGTTTATTGCTCCAATACTTCTGAAACATTTTGTGGAGCTCTGGGATAAACCATATTGCATCCACAAAAGTTTCTAGAAGGTGGAAAAATAATTTGGTTAGTAAACCAAATTCAAAACAGAAGCAAAAAATACAAAAACTGAAGAAAATAGGAAAGCAGAGAGATAATGTGTGCTCACTTCGCAGCCCACTAGTGGCCCAGCCCACCCCCACCTTGCCAGTCATCTTCATCGGCGCGCTAGAAGGATAGAGTGCATGTGGCCGCGGCACGCCGGCACGCACTAGCCACCTCCTGCCTCCCTGCATGTCTCCCCATCACCCTGAGGACGCCACGCGACCCTTAACACTCTCCCTCGTCCTCATCCTCTCCCTGTACCTCTCTCTCACCACCGAACGGAGCCGCCACTGCCGCCGCCGTCCGCCGCAACCGCTGACCTCCCCACGCCCATCCGGCTATGCCACGAGCTCCGCCTTGACCCCCGCATCCTTTGCACTGAGCCAGGCTCTGCCAGGAGCTCCGTGACAACGTCCCTGATCCTCTTCGCCGCCCGCTCGCTCCGCCTTGACCCCCGCATCCTTTGCACTGAGCCAGGCTCTGCCAGGAGCTCCGTGACAACGTCCCTGATCCTCTTCGCCGCCCGCTCGCTCCGACGCCTCCCAGAGCCAAACGAGCCGCCCATCCAACTCCCTGTGAGCCCTGTCGTCACCCCCCTCTCCCCATCATCGATTTCTTGCTGCAACGCCGATGACCATGAGTCCCGTATGCCGCCGCCGCACGAGCTCATCGTCGACGAGGCTCCGGTGACCAAATGGTCCCGTGCGTGCCTCCGTTGGGTTCGTGAACTCTCATAGATCCCGTAGGTGCAAACCACTGGTCCTCCCGCACGCCGTGTCATCGATTCCGTCGACACTTGAGCTCCAGACGGCGCCCAACTCGCCGCTGCCGCCGCTACATACCGCCTCACGACCTGCTACCACCTCCGCTAGATGCGCAGGAGCACGGGCTCCCTCCTGGTGCCCTCAGTGCACCTAGCCGATGCCCCTAGCGCCACCCCGACGAGCCACCGCCGCTCTCGTTCGTCGCCATCGCCTAACCATCGGCCATCTGACGTGGCGTCACCATTAGCTGCTAATGACCCAACTAATCACCACTGGGTCACTGACCAATGGGCCCCAGCCCATTATTAGTTTTGGTTAAGATTAGTTTTAACCCCCGAGACACTGACTGATGGGTCCCACGTGTCAGGTTTGACCCTGGCCGCCCAGTTGACCCGCTGACGTCACAGTGACGTAATGCTGATGTAGCAAGTGTTTTCTGGAGTTTTAAATAAATCAGAAGTGATTTATTTATTTCAGAAAATGTTGAAACTTCTAAAAATCATAGAAATTAAACCGTAACTCCTAATGAAATGAGTTATATATAAAAAATGATCAGAAAAATCCAATCTATCCATCTGTACCTTTTTCATGCATGTTAGAACAACTTATATCTGTTGTTTAGGACCAATCATATAAATGGCATATGAATAATCACATGTGGAGTTTCAATTTGAATCTTGGATTCAAACCAACTCCATTTAACCCGTTGCTAGTTGCATTAGCTCAAATCATAGCATATTGCCATGTCACATTCATGCATCATATTGTTACATTGCAATGATTGTGTTCCCTCTTGTTTGCCAGTGGATGTTTCCCCCTCGGTAGACGTATGTTCCGACGATGAGTTTGATGGCACCGATGAAGAGCTATATCATCTTCAGAAGTTTCAGGCAAGCAAAACCCACTTGTTCATTCTGATACAATCCCACTCTCTCGCTTCTTCTCTCTTTTACTGCATTAGCGCAACAACGATTCAACTCTTACATGCTGTGGTAGTTGAACCCCTTTCCTCTGCATGACCTGTCATTGCCACAGTAAATAGATGAAATCCATTAGCATGAGTAGGAGTTGTTTGAGCCCTGATGTGCCTACTCATTCGTGCTTGTTTGTCATGCCTCCTACTGCTTAGAGTTGAGTCAGGTCTGATTCATCGGGGATGAATTGGAATGGTGATGAATATGTCCTACTGTGTGTGAGCTAAGTTTGTGAACCCGATTTGGTAGAGGTAGCAGTGAGACGCCATGTAGGATTACATGATGGGTTGTCTCATTGAAGCCGTCCTCAGGAACTGAGTTCTGTGTTTGTGATCTATGATTAGCTACTACCATACATTGGAATGCTTAAGTGCCCCTTTCGACTTATTAATAGCCTTGATCTCTGTCCAGGAGATGCAACTAATTTCTGGTGTTTGTAGGATATGTGTTGGGGCCGTGCGTAGCGCTGACCCTAGGGGTGGGCTATGATGCGGTAGAGACATGAGGCACGGTGCACCGGGACGCCCGTTTGGTACCTCGGGAACCCTGCTCTCATCGTTTGGGGTCGGGAGCGAAACCACGGATGGATCATGTGCATGAATGTGGCACCAGCTTTCTTGAGACCAAAGAGCATGGTAACATAGCAAAAGCACCCGAATGGAGTGATAAAAGCTGTTTTTATTTCATTAGGACCATACAGTCGAATCTGATGGTACCTGGAATAAGCGTCCAGAAAGGACAAACGCTTCCATCCCGCGGTCGAGTCAACAATTTGATCAATGCAGGGTAGGGGGGAATGATCTTTCTGGCAGGATCGATTGATATGTTTGAAGTTGATGCACATGCAAAGTGAATCGTCCTATTTGGGGACCATACAACATTGGCAAGCCACTCGGAGTGGTATATCTCGCGGATGAACTCAACTGCCATCAGCCGATCCACCTCCTCACCAATTGCTTTCCTCTTCTCCACGGCGGACCGGCGGAGATGCTCTTGGACAGGTTTTGCTTTCGGGCCGACTCGCAAACAGTGCTCAGCCAGTCCCCTGGGTACACCTGGCATGTCAAAAGGTTTCCATGCAAAGATGTCCCAGTTCTCATGGGAGGAACTGTATGAGTGCTTCTTCCTATTTGCTGTCGAGTGTTGTTGAAATATGAGTCGGAGCAGCATTGGGATCGGTTGGGTGAACATAAACTTGTTTCGTTTCACCGGGCGACTGAAATGAAGATTCTGAAGCGGGCTTCTTAGCACACAACAAATCAATCGGATATGCGTTCTTCTGGTACTCTTGCATTTCTACTACTACTATCTATTCATCAGTAATCTTTGAGCCTTTCTGAAAACATTCCTCTGCTCTCTGCCAATTCCTAGTGATCATAATCACGCCTTTGGGCCTACGCATCTTCAGCTTGAGGTATACATAACATGGTCAAGCCATGGAGTGAGCATGTGCAAGTCTTCCCAAAATAGCATGATAAGCACTGTGAAAATCCACAAATTCAAATGTCAACCTTTCCTTGCAATAGTTCTTCTAATCCCCGAAAACCACGTCAAGAGTGATCTGGTAGAGTGAATAAGCTTTTTTCCCAGGGATGACACCATGGAAGCACATATTTCTTTCACTGAGCTTGGACATCGGGATGCCCATCTCTCGGAGGGTCTTAGCATATAGAATGTTCAAACCACTACCACCATCCATGAGGACCTTGGTCAATCGGGTGCCTCCAACAACCGGGTCGACCACCAACGCTTGCCGCCCTGGGGTAGCGACACGTGCCGAGTGATCTGACTAGTCAAATGTAATGGGAGTCTTTGACCACTTCAAATATGTTGGCATTGCCGGAGCAACCATGTTCACTTCTCTGTTAATGACTTTCTATCGACTTTTGCTCTCAACATCAGCGAAAATCATCAAAGTGGCATTGATGTTGGGGAAACCATCATCTTCCTCTTTGTCTTCATCCTTATCAGACTCTTTCTCTTTCTCTTTGGACAGACCCTCTTGGAATTGTTGAATAAGGAGTTGACATTGTCAAGTGGTATGCTTGGGATAAATCAGGTTTCCTTCTTCATCCACTTTGGTGTGTATATGACACGGAAGATCCAACACATCATTCCCTGTTGAATCCTTCACCTTTTTGGGGACCCATGGTCCTTTTATTTTTCCCTTGAATTTTCCCTATGTCACCACTGCAGCTTCACCCGGAGTGACGGGTCCGGCCTTGCACTTTTGTTTCCGATTGGAATTACCTCCCATGGCTTCTTGGGCAACTGGTTTGCTCTTGCCGCTGCAGAGTCAGTCTTCTTCTTCATCGTTGGCGTACCGAGTGGCTATTTCCATCATTCGGGTCAAAGTCATATCTCCTGTCCGACCAAATTTCAGGTTCAGCTCCCGGTACCGAATGCCCTCCTTGAAGGCGCAGACTGCTTGGTGCAGTGACATATTTTCCACTGTGTGATGCAAAGTGGTCCACCTCTAGATGTAATCTCTCAGCGTCTCATTCTGCTTCTGAACACAATGTTGCAACTCTGCCAGTTCTCCAGGTCGTTTGCAAGTGCCTTCAAACATTCCGACGAACACTCGGGCCAACTCCTCCCAATTGAATATGCTGCCAGGTGCCAACTGATTCAACCAAGCCCTGGCCTACCCTTCCAACATCAAAGGAAGGTGTTTCATGGCTACCTCATCATTACCGCCGCCAATCTGCACAGCCACTCGGTAATCCTCTAACCAGGTGTCAGCTTTGGATTCACCGGTAGACTTACTTACCCCAGTCGCCAACCTGAAGTTGGGAGGGATCTCTGCGGCTCTGATGGCACTGCTAAAACACTCAGGCCGTGATACATGCACTTGACTGCTTGCTAGTCGATCTCTGTCTTTTCCTTCTCTGTGAGCTCTGTTCTGGTCGACCAGACCATGTACAAAAATTGATCTTGCATCAAATCCAGGTTCCCTGGGGTCGACTGGATGCCTTCGCTCGTCACCATACGGACGCCTCTCGTTGGTCACCGCGGTGCATACGACCTGCCTCGCGGAGGCGGCATTGACACTCCACGACGGTCCTCACGACCGACCCGATGATCATATTCCTCATAATTCCGGCCCATCAGTTGCTCTTGACGGTGTCCATGATCCTCATGCCGCGGAGGCGATCTTGGGTTGTGAGGCCACTGGACAGTGTCCGCAACCACAGATCTGCTATGGATCCTATTGCGCAACTGGGAAACTGCTATGTTCTGCTCTCCCGCTACACGGAGCAATGCTCTAATCTGCATCAAACCTCTTCCAGCCTCTGATTGGGACGACTAGATTGATTCTGCTATGCTAGCTGCAGCAGTAAGATTCTGAATTGGGGTGCGGTATACCTAATGCTCGGGAGGAAACAATTGCCGCTATCATCGACTAGATTCAGGGACAAGCCGTCGGGCGTGGTCGTCGAGTGAACGTTGGAGATTATCCACTCATGCTCGCTCAGCCAAAGTGGCCAGGCGTGCAGTCTCCAAGGCCCGAGCCTCGGAGGTTTCTCCGACGATGGGGGTGTGGAGTGCCTCTGAATTGCGATGATGCAGCTCCTCTCGCTGTTGTGGAGTAAGGGCTTGAGGACGATATTCTTCGTGAACGTGTGACGTATCACCGCCACCATCGCCGCCGTCACTGCAGCGGAAACCAGGCGGGCTGCGAGGCGTGTTGACCATCAGAACTTCCACCGTAGGGTCGCTTCTGTCACACTCGGACAGGGTCTCGACAAAGCTAGTTGACAGGCCGAACAACCCGTAGAGAGATTCGTCGGCCTCGATTGCCGCGACTTGGGAGGTGGCTGATCGACGAGCCACCACATGCTTGATCCACCGCTGAAGCCGCGATTGACCGGATCGCTTGTGGCGTCGAGCGGCAAAGAGTGAAGACGTTGCGGGAACCTAACGATACTGGGTCGACGGCTGCCGCAGAAGGACGCCGCAGGCGCACACCCGAAAGTGGGTCGCTCCGCGGACAGGGAGCACCTTGACGTCAAAGGGAGCCTCTTGAAGCCAAGCGGAGTCGTTGGCGATGAAAACGAGCGCGCCGAGATGGATCTCGCGGCCCTTAGCCAAACCTCCACCAGAAACCATGGTGATGGGAATCGGAAAAATCACAACCCCACCAGAAGTCACTAAGACACCGGCCCCACGGTGGGCGCCAACTGTCGTGGTTCTAAGTCTGACAGTAGATTAGGGGGTATGTAAGAGGAGGCAAGATCCTAGCTACAATGAGGTTGTGCACGCAAGATTTACGAGTTCAGGCCCTTCCCGGAGGAAGTAACAGCCCTACGTCTTGGTGCCCTGAGGCGGTCGACTGGATTTTGCATGAAATTACAGGGGTGCGAACCCTTGTCTAAGTGGTGGGGGGTGGCTTATCTAGAGTGCTCCAAGACCACAGCCAGCCCACGTTACAAGGAGTTCAATGTACATAAAGGTAAGGCGTTATAGGTAACGCCAACAGTAAAGTCATATAAATGATCATTAACACAACGGAGTGAATGCCTGACCGTTGCCATCCTGAGTGACTTTAGATCTTCTGTACTCCGAGTGGTTTCTTATACTATCGAGTGATGGTGTACTGGTCGAATGGAATTGGGCTATCTGAGTGGAGTTGTTGGTCGAGAGGGTTGCACTCTGAGGTGATTCCAGTCAGTGGAAATTACTGTGCTTTGAATGATTATGATCTTTGGGTAGTGTCCTTGGGAAGGGCTGGTGACCCACAAGTATAGGGGATCTATCGTAGTCCTTTCGGTAAGTAAGAGTGTCGAACCCAACGAGGAGCAGAAGGAAATGATAAGCGGCTTTCAGCAAGGTATTCTCTACAAGCACTGAAATTATAGGTAACAGATAGTTTTGTGATAAGATAATTTGTAATGAGCAACAAGTAAAAAAAGTAAATATAGTGCAGCAAGGTGGACCAATCCTTTTTGTAGCAAAGAACAAGACTGGAGAAATTCTTATATAGAGAAAAGCGCTCCCGAGGACACATGGGAATTATCGTCAAGCTAGGTTTCATCACGATCATATGATTCGCGTTCGTTACTTTGATTATTTGGTATGTGGGTGGACCGGTGCTTGGGTACTGTCCTTACTTGGACAAGCATCCCACTTATGATTAACCTCTATTGCAAGCATCTGCAACTACAACAAAAGTATTAAGCTAAAGCTAACCATAGTATGAAACGTATGGATCCAAATCAGCCCCTTACGAAGCAACGCATAAACTAGGGTTTAAGCTTTTGCACTCTAGCAACCCATCATCTACTTATTACTTCCCAATGCCTTCCTACACTAGTAGAAAACATGGCTTTGGTCCAGGCCGGGTCAGCCCATTAGTACCGGTTCAGTCCAGAACCGGGACCAATGTGGGCATTGGTCCCGGTTCGTGAGCCCAGGGGGCCGGCTGGGCCACGTCGGCCATTGGTCCCGGTTCATCTGGACCTTTTGGTCCTGGTTGGTGGGATGAACCGGGACCAATGGGCCTCGCTCCTGGCCCACCACCATTGGTCCCGGTTGGTGGCTTGAACCGGGACCAAAGGCTCCCCTTTAGTCCCGGCTCATGTCACCAACCGGGACCAATGAGGTGCCTATATATACCCCTCGCTCGCGAGCAGAGCACCCCAGTGCTCTGTTTTTCTATGGCCGAGGGTGAGAGGGCTTGGTGGTGCTCTAGCTCACCTCCTATGCACACAAGGTGTTCGATGGAATGCCCGAGCCACACTACTTAAGCTTTCTCCTCTCTAAGCTTGACCTCCAAGCTCCATTTTCCATAATATTTGTCTAGGTTTAGCGGTTCGTCACGCCCCGTCCCTGTCTTCACCGCCGTCGATCACCCGCGCCGAGCTCATCGCTGGCACCACCGTGGTGAGCCTCTTGTTCTTATCTTCTTTCTAAAAGGAAAAATATTCTTACTTGTATGTTTACATAGATACTTGTATTATTTACTTACTTTTATTATTGCATCTTATATAGTGCGATGGTTTTGGTATCCGCCCCCGTCGGCCCTCGTCCTGTCTATGATTCGGATGTGGTATATATATTATCTTTATAACTATTGGTTCATTTATTGTTTATGAAAAATATGCCGACCAACGTGACGTAGATTTTATTTATGTAGGATGTATGTGAAACGGAAATGCCAACCGACCCTATTGTCGAGAGGTTAAATTTAGTTGAAGAAGAAAACAATTTGTTGAAGGAAAAAATAAAAAAAATTGAGGAGGAGAAGATGATATTGGAGTTGCATGTTGCGGATGTCGTCGATGATCACAAGATTAAGATGGATGCAATGCGCTTGAAGATTAGAAAGATTAGAAAATATGCCATTCATTCCGAGGCTTGGTATCATTATGCCATTGGATCAATTGTTACCTTGGTTGCGATTATGATCGCATTTGTTTTCGCATTGAAATGTTTTACATAGTTTCAATGTATGGTTTAATTAATTAGATGCTCTGGAGAGCTATATGTTGTTAGATGAGAACTATGTATGCACTTTGGTTTTAATGTGATGATGAACTTCTATTAATTTGGACACTTAATTATATATAATGCACGCAGATGAACCGGCAATGGATGTACGGTGACAGACACACCTGCAAGTACATTAAGGGCGTGCATGAGTTTCTCGATGCGGCTGAGGCAAACAAGCAGAATGGTTTTATGTGTTGTACATGCACTGAATGTGGGAATACGAGGTCTTACTCTAACCGGAAAATCCTTCACTCCCACCTGCTTTACAAGGGTTTCATGCCACACTATAATGTTTGGACGAGGCACGGAGAAATAGGGGTTATGATGGAAGACGATGAAGAAGAAGAGTACGATGACAACTATGTGCCCCCTGAATACGGTGATGCTGCAACGGGGGGAGCTGGTGAAGATCAAGAGGAACCAGATGATGTGCCCAATGATGCTGTAACGGGTGAAGCTGCTGAAGATCAAGAGGAACCAGATGATGTGCCCGATGATGATGATCTCCGCCGGGTCATTGTCGATGCAAGGACGCAATGCGAAAGTCAAAAGGAGAAGCTGAAGTTCGATCGCATGTTAGAGGATCACAAAAAGGGTTATACCCCAATTGCGAAGATGACAACACAAAGCTAGGTACCGTACTGGAATTGCTGCAGTGGAAGGCAGAGAATGCTGTGGCTGACAAAGGATTTGAGAAGCTACTGAAAATATTGAAGAAAAAGCTTCCAAAGGATAACGAATTGCCCGACAGTACATACGCAGCAAAGAAGGTCATATGCCCTCTAGGATTGGAGGTGGAGAAGATACATGCATGCCCTAATGACTGCATCCTCTACCGCAATGCATAGAAGGATCTGAACGCATGCCTGGTATGCGGTGCATTGCGGTATAAGATCAGACGAGATGACCCTGGTGATGTTGACGGCGAGCCCCCCAGGAAGAGGGTTCCTGCGAAGGTGATGTGGTATGCTCCTATAATACCACGGTTGAAACGTCTGTTCAAAAACGAAGAGCATGCCAAGTTGATGTGATGGCACAGTGAGAACCGAAAGAAAGATGGAAAGTTGAGAGCACCTGCTGACGGGTCGCAGTGGAGAAAAATCAAGAGAAAGTACTGGGATGAGTTTGCAAAGGACCCAAGGAATGTATGGTTTGCTTTAAGCGCGGATGGCATTAATCCTTTCGGGGAGCAGAGCAGCAATCACAGCACCTGGCCCGTGACTCTATGTATGTATAACCTTCCTCCTTGGATGTGCGTGAAGCGGAAGTTCATTATGATGCCAGTTCTCATCCAAGGCCCTAAGCAACCCGGCAACGAAATTGATGTGTACCTAAGGCCATTAGTTGAAGAACTCTTATAGCTGTGGAATGGAAACGGTGTACGTACGTGGGATGAGCACAAACATGAGGAATTTAATCTTAAGGCGTTGCTGTTCATGACCTTCAACGATTGGCCCGCTCTCAGTAACCTTTCAGGACAGACAAACAAAGGATACCACGCATGCACGCACTGTTTAGATGACACTGAAAGTATATACCTGGACAAAGGCAGGAAGAATGTGTACCTGGGCCATCATTGATTTCTTCCGACCAACCATCAATGTCAAAAGAAAGGCAAGCATTTCAAAGGCAAGGTAGATCACCGGAAGAAGCCCGCCATGCGTACCGGTGATCACGTACTTGCTATGGTCAATGATTTACACTACGTAATCTTTGGAAAGGGTCCCGGTGGACTAACTGTTCCGAATGACACTGAGGGACACGCACCCATGTGGAAGAAGAAATCTATATGTTGGGACCTACCCTACTGGAAAGACCTAGAGGTCCGCTCTTCAATCGACGTGATGCACGTGACGAAGAACCTTTGCGTGAACCTGCTAGGCTTCTTGGGCATGTATGGGAAGACAAAAGATACACCTGAGGCACGGGAGGACCTGCAACGTTTGCACGAAAAAGACGGCATGCCTCCGAAGCAGTATAAAGGTCCTGCCCGCTACGCTCTTACGAAAGAAGAGAAAGAAATCTTGTTTGAATGCCTACTTTGTATGAAGGTCATGACTGGCTTCTCGTCGAATATAAAGGGAATAATAAATATGCCAGAGAAAAAGTTTCAGAACCTAAAGTCTCATGACTGCCACGTCATTATGACGCAACTGCTTCCGGTTGCATTGAGGGGGCTTCTACCGGAAAACGTCCGATTAGCCATTGTGAAGCTATGTGCATTCCTCAGTGCAATCTCTCAGAAGGTGATCGATCCAGAAATCATACCAAGGCTAAGGAGTGATGTGGCGCAATGTCTTGTCAGTTTCGAGCTGGTGTTCCCACCATCCTTCTTCAATATCATGACGCGCGTCCTAGTTCATCTAGTCGACGAGATTGTCATCCTGGGGCCCGTATTTCTACACAATATGTTCCCCTTTGAGAGGTTCATGGGAGTCCTAAAGAAATATGTTCGTAACTGCGCTAGGCCAGAAGGAAGCATCTCCATGGGCCATCAAACAGAGGATGTTATCGGGTTTTGTGTTGACTTCATTCCTGTCCTTAAGAAGATGGGTCCCCCTAAATCGCGGTATGAGGGGAGACTGACTGGAAAAGGCACTCTTGGAAGGGACTCAATAATATGCAGGGACGGATATTCTTGGTCTCAAGCACACTACACAGTTCTACAGACCTCTACCTTGGTGACCCCGTATGTCGATGAACACAAGAACAGTCTGCGCTCCAAACACCCGGAGCAGTGCAACGACTGGATTACATGTGAACACATCAGGACTTTCAGCAGTTGGTTGGAAACACGTCTCAGAGGTGACAACACTGTTTGTGATGAGTTGTACTTGTTGTCCAGGGGACCATCTTTGACTGTATTGACTTACAAAGGATACGATATAAATGGGAATACATTTTACACGATCGCCGAAGATCAAAAGAGAACCAACCAAAACAGCGGTGTCCGCTTTGATGCAGCAACCGAGAGCGGAAAGGACACATATTATGGTTGCATAGAGGACATATGCGAACTTGACTACGGACCTGATTTTAAGGTCCCTTTGTTTAAGTGCAAATGGGTCAATCTGTTAGGCGGCGGGGTACAGGTAGACCCACAGTACGGAATGACAACAGTGGATATGAAAAATCTTGGGTACACTGACGAACCGTTCGTCCTAGCCAATGATGTGGCACAGGTTATCTATGTGAAGGACATGTCTACCAAACCGAGAAAAAGAAAAGATAAGGAAGCAATACATCATACGATGAGCCAAAGCGCCACATAGTTCTTTCAGGAAAAAGGGACATCCTAGGAGTGGACGGCAAGACAGACATGTCTGAAGATTATGAAAAGTTTCATGAAATTCCTCCCTTCAATGTCAAGGCTGACCCAAGCATCCTGATAAACAATGAAGATTATCCATGGTTACGACGCAATAAGCAAATGACACAAGCGAAGAAAAAGTGAAGACTTTCTCCCGCAACTATTATGATGATACCATGCCAAGTTTGTAACACACGAACATGCTACCATTGTCCGTTTTGTACATGCACATGCTATGTGGGTGAAATTATGATACCATGCCAACTTTCAACTTTTTCAGAGTTCATTTGAAATGCTTTCATGTCTTATGGTTCGGCCCTCGTAATACCATGACCATTAGTCCCTGGCCCATGCCAACTTTCAAGTTTCAACTTTCTAAAACTAATGGCACTAACAAAAAGTTTATAATTTTGCTCCTCGCCCTTGGCCCATGACCATTAGTCCCGGTTTGTGCCACAAATCGGGACTAAAGGGTTGGTCCTCGTTGCGGGCAGAGTTTAGTCCCACCTCGCCAACCGAAGGGGGCTCACACCGGTTTATAAGCCCTTCCCTCTCTGCCTTGTTGAGCTCCTCTCAAAGTGAAAATAGATGCCCTAATAGAGAAAAGTTTAACCTAAATTCATAGTGAATTTCTCTGAAATTCATAGAAATTTACTAGGAATTTAGGTTGAATTTTCTCTATAAGCGCATCTATTCTCATTTTTTTAGTAAGTTAATCACAAACTTGTGATTCAAGCAATTTTCAAAGAATTCAAATTTTAACTATTCAAATTTGAAAACTAATGGCACTAACAGAAAGTTTATAATTTTTCTAAAACTAATGGCACTAACAGAAAGTTTATAATTTTGCTAACCTAAAAGCAAACAGAATTAAAAATTAAAGCAAAAAACAAAAGAAAATAAATAATGCAAAAAACAAATCAAAAAAACAGGAAAAAAACTATTTTTATAGTAAAGTTAATCACAAAATAAAATGGCACTAACAAAAAGTTTATAATTTCTCTAAAACTAAAAGCAAAAAGAATAAAAAAAATAAAGCAAAAAACAAAGAAAATAAATAATGCAGAAAACAAAACAAAAAAACTGGAAAAAAAATAGCAACAATAAGTATTTTGTTGTAAGTAGAAACAAAATAAAATAAATAAAGCAACAAAGAAAACAAAAAAACAAAAAAGTGTTTTCAAATTTTAAAACTAATGGCATTAACAAAAAGTTTATAATTTTTTTAAAACTAAAAGCATAAAGAATTAAAAAATAAAGCAAAAAACAAAAGAAAATAAAATAAATAAAGCAACAAAAAAACAAAAAAAATGCCACCTACTAGGCCCCCACGGCCTGAATACAACTAGAAACCCATCAAAGGGCCAGGATTCAGGCCCGCAGGAGGCCCAGTAGGCCCACAGGCATAGCAGTGACAATTAGGCCCGTAAGCCTGCAATGGAGAGAAGCTCGACAGGGGTGCGGCAGTGGGGCTTATAAACCACTGCGCACCCCTCTCAACTGGCGAGGTGGGACTAAACTTTTGACGCCGCAGCCGCACAAGGCCTTTGGTCCTGGTTGGTGGCACCAACCGAGACTAAAGGGGGGCATTGGTCACGGTTCGTGGCACCAACCGTGACCAATGCCCCCCTTTAGTCCCGGTTGGTGCTACCAACCGGGACCAAAGGCCGCCGCTTCCCGCCCTTTGGGCTGCTGAAAAGAGGCCTTTGGTCCCGGTTGGTGGCACCAACCGGGACTAAAGGGGGCATTGGTCACGGTTGGTGCCACGAACAGTGACCAATGCTCTATCTATATATACAACACTTGTGAAAATTTTGGTTCAGTTCTTCAATCCCGCCCCGACGACGCCGCCAGGCTGCCCCTCTGCTCGCCTCGCCGTCGCCGCCGTTACCCCTGCCCCGCCCCCGTGCACGCCCTACCTCGCCGTCGTCGCCGGCCACCCGTCCGCCGCCCCCGAGCACCCCCTGCGCCGCCGAGCCCGTCCGCCGCCCCCGAGCACCCTCTGCGCCTCGCCGTCGCCGCCGTTGCCCCTGCCCCGCCCCCGAGCGCGCCCTACCTCGCCGTCGGCGCCGGCCGCCCCCGAGCCCGTCCGCTGCCCCCGAGTGTGCCCCGCCGTCGCCCTCGCCCTCGCCGACCCCGAGCCCATCCTCGTCGCCGTCGCCCCCGACGCCGGCCCCCCGCGTCTCCTCACCGATCCCTCCGGGAGAGGTAGCTACCGCCCCATCCTCCCCCCTTCCTTCCTCCCCCGCTCCTTAATTTGCATAATTCTGTAGATGTATGTATGATGAATTTTGATATTTTTTTGTTCATATATAATGTAGATGTCTATGTATGTATGGAATGATATCGATGGATGTATGTATATAGAACATTCCTAGAAAATATGATGAATCCGATATGACCAATGTCCCCCTCCGGTTCACTCGGGAACACTAACTCTCTCGGAGAAAAAAATGTTATCGGGGAAAAAATGTTATCGGGGTCGAGGGTCGTCGAACATGAGAGGAAGAAGAGGATAAAAAAGAAGAGGAAGAAGAAAAAAAAGAGGAGAAGAAAGAATAGAGGAGCTTCTCCTCTATTCTTTCTTCTCCTCTTTTTTTTCTTCTTCTTCCTCTTTTTTTTATCGGTAACGAGGGTCGTCGAGGGTCGCCGAGCGGTAGAGGAAGAAGAGGATAAAAAACAAGAGGAAGAAAAAAAAGAGAGGGGTCGACGGTCGCCTAGGGGTCGAGGGTCAAGAGGGGGTCTAGGGTCGCCGAGAGGGGAGAGGAAGACGAGGAGAAATAAATAAGAAGAAGAAAAAAGAAGAAAAAGGAGAGGATAAGAAGAAAGGAATAGAGGAGAAGAAGAGAAAAATAGAATATATATTCTATTTTCTCTTTTCTCCTCTATTCCTTTCTTCTTCTCCTCTTTTTTTCTTCTTTTTTTTCTTCGACATGTGGTGGGGTCGAGAACGTCGGACATTCATGAGAGAGGCGAGGAAGAAGGGGAAGAAGAGGAGAGGAAGAAGAGGAAGTCTTCTCCTCTATTCTTTCTTCTCTTCTTTTTTCTTCTTCTTCCTATATGTATTAGTTTTTTTATTTAGGTTGTTAATTAGTAGATATTAATTTTGTTCATATATGTATGGATGCATGTGATATGTATGTTTGTATGCATGTATCGGGTATGTCGTTGTCGATATACCCCCTACACGTTAACTTTGACATGAGGGGGTCGAGAGGGGGTCTAGGGTCACTGAGGGGTCCAGGGTCGTCGAACATGAGAGGAAGAAGAGGATAAAAAAAGAAGAGGAAGAAGAAAAAAAAGTGGACAAGAAAGAATAGAGGAGTCTTTCATGTCCACTTTTTTTTCTTCTTCTTCCTCTTTATTTTATCGGGAACGAGGGTCGTCGAGGGTCGCCGAGCGGTAGAGGAGAAACCCTAAATAGAAAGTATCGTCGGTCTGAGATACATGTACCGTCGGTGTCGGACACTACATCCACGTCCCACAAGTGGCGTGGGCTTCGACGCCCACGTCACTTGTGGGATGTGGATGTAGTGTTCGACACCGACGGCCACATGTATCTCACACCCACGATACTTGCTATTTAGGGTTTCCTCTACCGTTCGGCGACCCTGACCCTCAACGACCCTCGTTTTCGATAAAATAAAGAGGAAGAAGAAGAAAAAAAAAAGAGAAGAAGAGAAGAAGAAGAAAAAAAGAGGAGAAGAAAGATTTCTTCTCCTCTTTTTTTCTTCTTCTTCTCTTCTTCTCTTTTTTTTTTCTTCTTCTTCCTCTTTATTTTATTGGGAACGAGGGTCATCGAGGGTCGTCGAGCAGTAGAGGAGAAACCCTAAATAGAAAGTATCATCGGTGTGAGATACATGTATCGTCGGTGTCGGACAGTACATCCACGTCCCACAAGTGGCGCGGGCTTCGACGCCCACGTCACTTGTGGGACATGGATGTAGTGTCCGACACCGACGGCCACATGTATCTCACACCCACGATACTTGCTATTTAGGGTTTCCTCTACCGTTCGGCGACCCTGACCCTCGACGACCCTCGTTCCCGATAAAATAAAGAGGAAGAAGAAGAAAAAAAAGAGAAGAAGAGGAAGAAGAAGAAAAAAAAAGAGAAGAAGATCTTTTTTTTCTTCTTCTTCCTCTTTATTTTATCGGGAACGAGGGTCGTCGAGGGTCAGGGTCGCCGAATGGTAGAGGAAACCCTAAATAGAAAGTATCGTCGGTGTGAGATACATGTGGCCGTCGGTGTCGGACACTACATCCACGTCCCACAAGTGGCGCGGGCTTCGACGCCCACGTCACTTGTGGGACGTGGATGTAGTGTCCGACACCGACGGCCACATGTATCTCACACCCACGATACTTGCTATTTAGGGTTTCCTCTACCGCTCGGTGACCCTCGACGACCCTCGTTCCGGGTAAAAAAAGAGGAAGAAGAAGAAAAAAAAGAGGAGAAGAAAGAATAGAGTAGTTCTTACTCCTCTATTCTTTCTTCTCCTCTTTTTTTTCTTCTTCCTCTTCAATTTTTTATCCTTGAAGCGTTGTCGAGGCCACCCCAAACCCTAGAGAAGCTGCGTCGAGGCCACCCCAAACCCTGGAGAAGCAGCATCGAGGCCACTAATTAATATTAGTTCTACGTTTGCCACTAATATATCCATCTGTCATGTTTGAATAATAATTTCCATGTTGTAAATATTTGTAGAAACTATGGACACCGCCCGAGACGAAGTACAAGAAGAGTTGTTGGGGGACATAATCGCACGAGGAAGTGATGCCGTCTGCTCGTTGTTTCTCAACGACACCGATGGTCTGGAAGCAGCTGGCTATGATTATGATGGCTCCGGTGACCTAATGCCGGTGCAAGAAGGAGATCGTGAGGACGGCTCCGGTGACCCAATGCCGGTGCAAGAAGGAGACCGTGATGACGTCTCCGGTGACCGAACCGAGTCCGGCCAGGTATATATATTAGTTAAGCTTCTGTTGACTAGCTAATTGATGCATTCATGGTTTTGGTATGTACACATATTAATTAAGTCTTTGTTCTTTTTTCTAGCGCTCCGGATCGAGCGCAACTTCGGTAAAGAGATGAGGCCCGAAGAAAAAGTTGAGCTCAGATGAAAAGTTTGAGATCATAGCAATCCCGCCCGAAGGCCAACCGATTGAACCCCTCCAGACAAAGAGCACATTTGTTGCTCAGTGCGGGGTTTTGGTTAGGGACAAGATCCCGATCAGCATCCAGCAATGGTTAAAGCCGGCTACAGAAGACCCTGAGGTGTCTTATGTCAATGATATGCAGAAAAATGATCTTTGGACTGAGCTGAAGTCAAATTTCACCCTAACGCCAGAGGATTATCCATAGAAGCCAGTTAAAGAGCAATTAATCAAGTCTTTTGCTCTTAAGAGGATGGCAGAACTATTCAGGAGGTGGAAGAAAGAGCTGAATAAGTTTGTCGAAAATAAAGAGACACCAAAATTCAAGGGCAGATATGAGAAGATCAGAGATCACTGGCCCGCATTTGTGGCCCACAAGACATCGGAAAAGAGTAAGAAGATGTCGGTGACAAACAAGAAAAATGCTGCGAAGAAGAAGCATCACCATTGCACGGGGTCAGGTGGCTACCTCGTAGCCCGGCCTAAGTGGGCCAAGACTGAGAATGATCTGGTTGATAAAGGGATCGAACCAGAGACAATTAACTGTCTAGACCGTTGCCAGACTTGGTTCTTCGGGGCTGGTGGAACCTTGGACCCTGTAACAGGGAAGTGCATTTGGATGAATGATCAAATGGACATACCAGTCAGGAAGCTTCAGCAATATATTGAAGCAGCGCAGCAAGGGACATTCTTTCCAAATAGAGAGAACGACGAGCTCACAATGGCCCTCGGGAATCCTGAGCACCCTGGACGGACACGAGGTTGGGTTTCCGGACGCAGGCGGTTACAAATCCCAGGAGAGGAGGAAAAAATTGCAGCAGACCCAAATGCATGCACTACAAGCAAGGGTACAAGCGATAGAGGAACGAGAAGCAAATCGCAGCAAACATACTGCCGAAGCTTCCCCCGAAGCTACCCCGCCATCTCAGCGGAGAAGCAGCATGGCTTCCACCGAGCTGCTTCAGCCAAAGCATGCCTTGACGGCTCCTGCCAGCTATCCCGTGGACGCTATCATGGAGTCTCAAAATTGCCACCTTATGACGCAATGGATGAATTTGACGGTCAAGGCGGCTGTTGGCTCTGTTTATCCTACCGAACCCGGCGCAACTTTTCACTGCCGGCCGATTCCAGAAGGATATGCTAGGGTGATGGTGGATGAAATAACGGAGGGATTTGAGGACCTCCAGCTTGACCACCCTACCGGTGAAGGGGAGACTAGGCTAGGCTCTGCTCTGAAGACTCCATGCCTATGGCGAAAGGAGCTCATCAACCTTCCGAACTGGACGCCTCTGCCTCCTCCTCCTCCTCCTCCGGCAAGTCAGGGCACTCCGCCTCCTCCACCAGTGAGTCGGGGCACTCCGCCCCCTCCACCGCCTCCTCCTCCGGCGAGTGACGATCAGGGCAATCGACCGGCTCCTTCTCCGGCACGTGGCGGCACTCTGCCTCCTTCTCCGCCTGCGCCGACGCGCCCGAGCAGCCAGCCTCCTCCTTCTCCGCCTCGTCAGCAAGGGCGGAAGAGACCTGCCGCCGCTCTGGCTGCTCCGGCGCGTCGTAGTCCTTCTCCTCCGCCTCGTAAGCAAGTAAAGAATACAGCCGCTCCGTCTGCTCGGCCGGCGTCTTGCAGTACAGCCAGAGGCGGGAGGACATACAGATTCGGTCCTTCTCTGAAGACTCCAGAGAAGTTACCATACGAGAGGACCCCGGAGGAGAACGCGAAGATCGCGCGAACCGAAGTGGATGACTGGTTTCAAGGGTTGAAAGCAAAGAGACATCCACCTCCGGAGGAGAAGGTAGATCCAGTGAAAGCGAAGCGCACTCTGGCTGCCCTGACAAAACCACCCAAGTCTCCGCTGAAAGGACACTATGAGCGCATTATTGGAAAGGAATTTGCCGAAGCGGAGCGGTCGGGAAGTATTGTCAGTGATCAAAGGCTAAAAGAACGACGAGCTGGGAAACAAATTGCCCACCTCGGCGAACAAGCGAAGCAATCGTGACCCCCGCTCAAGGTGCCTAGCGACAACGTCGCTAATGATCCGAGGATGGTGCCCGGTTATAGCAATCTTGCCGATTACCTGCCCGACGATGTACATTATGAACCCATGGAGGTGTAGATACAAAGATACGAGTACGGGAAGCCTCTCGTCAAAGATGAAAGATCTCTATCAACGATGATGCGAAGATTGCATGATTGGTACTTGAAAATCTGCAAAGACTCTGGGGGGAGGAGTACTTTGTATGTGAAAGTTAAAAAGGAGCATGACCTCGTTGGAATTGAACTGTTGCCTGTTCCATTTGAGGAGTTCTTTCAGTTTTTCAATCAATTGGCCCTCGATAAAACAACGGTCACCTGCCACTGTCTATAAGTAGTACTACTTCTGTCATTAAGTCTCTCTATATAGCTCAGCTCTTTCATTGCATGTATTTATAATCATCCTCACTATATTATGCAGATTGAAGATCGCCGAATTGAAGAAAACACAAGTCGGTGATATTGGGTTCATTAACACATATCTCATAGATGCAACTCAGGTTAAATTTCATGCCGCAGATACCGAGGCCAACTTGCTACGATCGGTGGTAATAAATGAAAACAAAGATATAATACTCTTTCCTTACAACTTCAAGTGAGTGTTACTGTCTTGTGCATATTCGGTTTCCCTTATATATATATATATTAGTCAAGGTTATAGTAATGTAATTGATGAGTTATGCATGTGTGTGCAGTTACCACTATATTCTCCTAGAGATTAAGCTTGAGCAGGGACTAGTAACTGTCTTAGACTCAAAACGAAAAGATCCCCAGGACTATGCGGACATGACTCAAATGCTCGAGAAGTAAGTTAAATCGATCATTATCCACTATATCAGCAACTTTGTTCATTTCCTGATATATCAAGTAATTGTTTTCTTTGTCTGGCAGGGTTTGGAAAAAATTCTCCAAAAAAGCTCCAGGACTCCCGAAGAAGCTGCAATTTAGACACCCGAAAGTAAGTACTATAGTACCATGTTCCGCACATCTCCTATTGATTTGGCATTCTTGCTTATTAGTTTGATTGACCTCTATTTCTTGTAAAGTGGTTGTGGTAGGAAAAAGGGAATGATTTCTGTGGATACTACGTTTGCGAGTCCATCCGCCACACGACCTGTGAGCGGGGCTACACTGATGAACAATATGAAGTACGTAAATAACAACATTCACAATTTTATTTTATTACCATCATTTGTGTTGAGTTTCATTCATTCATATATATATGTATTGACCCCCTTCTTCAAATTAGATGTTTCGGAAGCGGGATGAACTCCTAGCACCAGCACGCATGCGAGCAATTCAAGAGGAATTGGCGGCATTGTTTCTTGACCACGTGATCGCTAAAGATGGAGAATACTATGTGGACCATGAGTCCGTATGATTATATTTGTAAGAGATAATTATTGTATATATGTAGCCGGTAGTGTCAGATAGATATACGAGAACTTGTTGTTCGACCAATCTCTCGGAGAAGGAGAGGTGGTCGATATCACTTCTCTCTGTATGCATATATGTTCATGATGATCTTCTGTTTCCTTCGTTTGCTTACTAGCTAGCTAGCGTGTCTAGTCCTCTCTATACGGATGTATAGTACGTAGCGTCGACCAAGCACGAACATAAGAGAGGACACTTCTCTCTATTAATTATAGCTAGCTAACACAATATATGAAACACCTAAATTAACCCCCCAAAACCCCCAAAAGCCCCAAACCCCCCCCCCCTTCAAAAAAAACAAAAACCCCAGCCACAGAAATGCTGATGCGTGGATGCCTATTGGTCCCGGTTGGTGCCACCAACCGGGACCAAAGGGTCTCCTGCCTGGGCTCCGCGCACAGGCCACGTGGAGGCCCATCAGTCCCGGTTCTGGATTGAACCGGGACTAAAGGGGCAGGGCATTAGTACCGACCCTTTAGTCCCGGTTCAGGAACCGGGACAAAAGGCCCTTACGAACAGGGACAACGGGCCCTTTTTCTACTTGTGCTATAGGCCCAAATAATGGTGAAGTGTCATGTAGTCGACGTTCACATAACACCACTAGAGGAGAGATAACATACATCTCATCAAAATATCTAACGAATACCAAATTCACAGGACTACTAATAGCAAGACTTCTCCCATGTCCTCAGGAACAAACATAACTACTCAGAAAGCATATTCATGTTCATAATCAGAGGGGTATTGATATGCATATAGGATCTGAACATATGATCTTCCAACAAATAAACCAACTAGCATCAACTACAAGGAGTAATCAACACTACTAGCAACCCACAGGTACCAATCCAAGACTTAGAGACAAGAATTGGATACAAGAGATGAACTAGGGTTTGAGAGGATATGGTGGTGGTGAAGATGTTGATGGATATTGACCCCCTCTCGATGAGAGGATCGTTGGTGAGGATGATGGCGATGATTTCCCCCTCCCGGAGGGAAGTTTCCCTGGCAGAACAGCTCCGCCAGAGCCCTCGATTGGTTCTGCCTCGTGGCGGCGGAGTCTCGTCCCGAAAGCTTTCTTATGATTTTTTTGCTCAACGAAAGACTCCATATATCAGAAGATGGGCATTGGAGGGTCACCAGGGGGCCCACGAGGCAGGGCGGCGACCAGGGGGGTAGGGCGCACCCCCCACCCTCGTGTCCAGGGTGTGGCCTCCCTCTGGAACTTCTTGCGCTCAGTATTTTGTATATATTCTGAAAATGACTTCCGTGAAGTTTCAGGACTTTTGGAGCTGTGCAGAATAGGTCTGTAATATTTGCTCCTTTTCCAGCCCAGAATCCCAGCTGCCGGCATTCTCCCTCTTTATGTAAACCTTGTAAAATAAGAGAGAATAGGCATACGTATTGTGACATAATGTGTAATAACAGCCCATAATGCAATGAATATCGATATAAAAGCATGATGCAAAATGGACGTATCAACTCCCCCAAGCTTAGACCTGGTTTGTCCACAAGCGAAAGCCGGAATCGAAAAATATGTCCACATGTATAGATATAGAGGTGTCGATAAAAATAAAATACGGACATGAGGGCATCATGATCATCCTTAGAACATCAACTTATATAATTCTTGTCATATGATCTCTTATGCTAGAGTAACAATTCAATCACAATTTCAAGTATGAATCATAAACTTCATTGAAAACTAAAAAACTATAATCTCAGTCATTGGAGCAATTGCAATTTATCAAAACATAGGAAAGAGTCAATATAAGAGCTTTTTAGCAAGTCGACATACTCAACTATCATATAGTCTTTCACAATTGGTAACACTCATGCAATACTTATGGGTATGGAGTTTTAATCGGACGCAGAGAAAGATAGGGGCTTATAGTTTTGCCTCCCAACGTTTTACCTCCAGGGTAATGTCAACAATAATAGTTCATGAAAACTAACATCCAATTAGCCATATATACCAGGATCTTTCCAACATGTTGTGCTTGCCAAAAGATAAAATGTAAAAGGAAGGGTGAAGATCACCATGACTGTTATGCAAAGTAGGAGATAAAAGTAAAATATAGGCCCTTCGCAGAGGGAAGCAAAGGTTGTCATGTGCTTTTATGGTTGGATGCACAAAATCTTAATGCGAAAGAACATCACTTTATATTGCCACTTGTGATATGGACCTTTATTATGCAGTCCGTCGCTTTTATTTCTTCCGTATCACATGATCGTATAAAGCTTTTTTTCCCACACTAATAAGTCATACATATTTAGAGGGCAATTTTTATTGCTTGCACCGATGACAACTTACTTGAGGGATCTTACTCAATCCATAGGTAGGTATGGTGGACTCTCATGGCAAAACTGGTTTAAGGGTGTTTGGAAGCACAAGTAGTATCTCTATTTGGGGCAAGGAATTTGGCTAGCATGAGGGGGAAAGACAAGCTCAATCATGTTGGATGATCCATGACAATATAATTTATCTCAGATGTAAGAAAACATAACCCATTACATTGTCTTCCTTGTCCAACGTCAACTCTTTAGTATGTCATATTTTAATGAGTGCTCACAATCATAAAAGATGTCCAAGATAGTATATTTATATGTGAAGACCTCTCTTTCTTTATTACTTCCTATTAATTGCAACGATGACCAAAACTATGTTTGTCAACTCTCAACAACTTTTATTCATCATACTCTTTTATGTGAGCTCATTACTCTCCATAAGATCCATATGATCTCTTTGTTTATTTTTATTTCTTTCTCTTTTCTTTTATTCACTCAAGATTATGGCAAAATAATCAAGCCCTTGACTCAACACTAATCTTTAGTATAAATAACTCAAGGACTCAATTACGTAGAAGGATCATAAAGCAAAACTCACAACTAGATCATACTAAAACTTTATGCTACTAGATTAAGATATTACCAAAAGGATCGAACTAAGAATAATAGTAATGATAGAAGTGATGGTGATACGTGTTGATCTCCATCATAGTATCATTGTCGTCTCGCCAATCTTATGCCTGTACGACTATCGCTACCGCTTAGTGATAAAGTAAAGCATTACAAGGCGATTGCATTGCATACAATAAAGCGACAACCATATGGCTCCTGCCAGTTGCCGATAACTCGGTTATAAAACATGATCATCTCATACAATAAAATTTAGCATCATGCTTTGACCATATCACATCGCAACATGCCCTGCAAAAACAAGTTAGACGTCCTCTACTTTGTTGTTGCAAGTTTTACGTGGTTGCTACGGGCTGAGCAAGAACCGTTCTTACCTACGCATCACAACCACAACGATAGTTTGTCAAGTTGGTGTTGTTTTAACCTTCGCAAGGACCGGGCGTAGCCACACTCGGTTCAACTAAAGTTGGAGAAACTGACACCCGCCAGCCACCTGTGTGCAAAGCACGTCGGTAGAAGTAGTCTCGCGTAAGCGTACGCGTAATGTCGATCTGGGCCGCTTCATCCAACAATACCGCCGAACCAAAGTATGACATGGTGGTAAGCAGTATGACTTATATCGCCCACAACTCACTTGTGTTCTACTCGTGCATATGACATCTACGCATAAAACCAGGCTCGGGTGCCACTATTGGGGAACGTAGTAATTTCAAAAAAATTCATACGCACACGCAAGATCATGGTGATGCATAGCAACGAGAGGGGAGAGTGTTGTCCACGTACCCTCATAGACCGAAAGCAGAAGCGTTAGCACAACGCGGTTGATGTAGTCGTACGTCTTCACGATCCGACCGATCAAGTACCGAAAGCACGGCACCTCCGAGTTCAACACACGTTCAGCCCGATGACGTCCCTCGAACTACGATCCAGCCGAGTGTTGAGGGAGAGTTTCGTCAGCACGATGGCGTGGTGACAATGATGATGTTCTACCGACGCAGGGCTTCGCCTAAGCACCGCTACAGTATTATCGAGGTGGACTATGGTGGAGGGTGGCACCGCACACGGCTAAAAGATCAAATCAATGTTGTGTCTTTGGGGTGCCCCCCGGCCCCCGTATATAAAGGAGCAAGGGGGGAGGTGCGGCTGGCCAGGAGGAGGCGCGCCAAGAGGAGTCCTACTCTCACTGGGAGTAGGACTCCCTCCCTTCCTTGTTAGATTAGGAGAAGGGGGGAAAGAGGAGGGAGAGAGGAAGGAAAGGGGGGCGGCACCCCCCTCTCCTTGTCCTATTCGGATTAGAGGGGGAGGGGCGCGCGGCCCTGCCCTAGCCGCCTCTCCTCTTCTCCACTAAGGCCCACTATGGCCCTTTAAGCCCCCAAGGGGTTCCGGTAACCCCTCGGTACTCCGGTAAAATCCCGATTTCACCCGGAACATTTCCGATATCCAAATATCGGCTTCCAATATATCAATCTTCATGTCTCGACAATTTCGAGACTCCTTGTCATGTCCGTGATCACATCCGGGACTCCAAACAACCTTCGGTACATCAAAACTCATAAACTCATAATATAACCGTCATCAAAAACTTTAAGCGTGCGGACCCTACGGGTTCGGGAACTATGTAGACATGACCGAGACACGTCTCCGGTCAATAACCAATAGTGGAACCTGGGTGCTCATATTGGCTCCCACATATTCTACGAAGATCTTTATCGGTCAGACCGCATAAGAACATACGTTGTTCCCTTTATCATCGGTATGTAACTTTCTCGAGATTCGATCGTCGGTATCTCAATGCCTAGTTAAATCTCGTTACCGACAAGTCTCTTTACTTGTTTCGTAATACATCATTCCGCAACTAACACATTAGTTGCAATGCTTGCAAGGCTTAAGTGATGTGCATTACCAAGTGGGCCCAGAGATACCTCTGCGACAATCGGAGTGACAAATCCTAATCTCGAAATACGCCAACCCAGCAAGTACCTTCGGAGACACCTGTAGAGCACCTTTATATTCACCTAGTTACATTGTGACGTTTGGTAGCACACAAAGTGTTCCTCCGGTAAACGGGAGTTGCATAATCTCGTAGTCACAGGAACATGTATAAGTCATGAAGAAAGCAATAGCAACATACTAAACGATCGAGTGATAATCTAACGGAATGGGTCAAGTCAATCACATCATTCTCCTAATGATGTGATCCCGTTAATCAAAGGACAACTCATGTCTATGGCTAGGAAACATAACCATCTTTGATTAATGAGCTAGTCAAGTAGAGGCATACTAGTGACACTCTGTTTGTCTATGTATTCACACAAGTATTATGTTTCCGGTTAATACAATTCTAGCATGAATAATAAAAAATTATCATGATATAAGGAAATAAATAATAACTTTATTATTGCCTCTAGGGCATATTTCCTTCAGTCTCCCACTTGCACTAGAGTCAATAATCTAGATTACACAGTAATGATTCTAACACCCATGGAGTCTTGGTACTGATCATGTTTTGCTCGTGGGAGAGGCTTAGTCAACGGGTCTACAACATTCAGATCCGTATGTATCTTGCTAATTTCTATGTCTCCCACCTGGACTAAATCCCGGATGGAATTGAAGCTTCTCTTGATGTGCTTGGTTCTCTTGTGAAATCTGGATTCCTTTGCCAAGGCAATTGCTCCTGTATTGTCACAAAAGATTTTCATTGGACCCGATGCACTAGGTATGACACCTAGATCGGATATGAACTCCTTCATCCAGACTCCTTCATTTGCTGCTTCCGAAGCAGCTATGTACTCCGCTTCACATGTAGATCCCGCCACGACGCTTTGTTTAGAACTGCACCAACTGACAGCTCCACCATTCAATGTAAACACGTATCCGGTTGGCGATTTAGAATCGTCCGAATCAGTGTCAAATCTTACATCAAAATAACCATTTACAATGATCTCTTTGTCACCTCCATAAACAAGAAACATATCCTTAGTCCTTTTCAGGTATTTCAGGATGTTCTTGACCGCTGTCCAGTGATCCACTCCTGGATTACTTTGCTACCTCCCAGCTAGACTTATAGCAAGGCACGCATCAAGTCTGGTACACATCATTGCATACATGATAGAGCCTATGGCTGAAGCATAGGGAACATCTTTCATCTTCTCTCTATCTTCTGCAGTGGTCGGGCATTGAGTCTACTCAACTTCACACCTTGTAACACAGGCAAGAACCCTTTCTTTGCTTGATCCATTTTGAACTTCTTCGAAACTTTGTCAAGGTATGTGCTTTGTGAAAGTATAATTAAGCGTCTTGGTCTATCTCTATAGATCTTGATGCCCAATATATAAGCAGCTTCACCGAGCTCTTTCATTGAAAAAATCTTATTCAAGTATCCCTTTATGGTATTCAGAAATTATATATCATTTCCAATCAGCAATATGTCATCCACATATAATATCCGAAATGCTACAGAGCTCCCACTCACTTTCTTGTAAATACAGGCTTCTCCAAAAGTATGTACAAAACCAAATGCTTTGATCACACTATCAAAGCGTTTATTCCAACTCCGAGAGGCTTGCACCAGTCCATAAATGGATCACTGGAGCTTGCACACTTCATTAGCTCCCTTTGGATCGACAAAACCTTTCGGTTGCATCATATACAACTCTTCTTCCAGAAATCCATTCAGGAATGCAGTTTTTACATCCATTTGCCAAATTTCATAATCATAAAATGCGGCAATTGCTAACATGATTCGGACAGAGCTAAGCATCGCTGCGGGTGAGAAGGTCTCATCGTAGTCAATCCCTTGAACTTGTCGAAAACCTTTCACAACAAGTCGAGCTTTATAGACAGTAATATTACCGTCAGCGTCAGTCTTCTTCTTGAAGATCCATTTATTTTCAATGTCTTGCCGATCATCGGGCAAGTCAACCAAAGTCCACACTTTGTTCTCATACATGGATACCATCTCAGATTTCATGGCCTCAAGCCATTTTGCGAATCTGGGCTCACCATCGCTTCTTCATAGTTCGTAGGTTCGTCATGGTCTAGTAACATAACCTCCAGAACAGGATTACTGTACCACCCTGGTGCGGATCTTACTCTGGTTGACCTACGAGGTTCAGTAACAACTTTATCTGAAGTTTCATGATCATCATCATTAACTTCCTCACTAATTGGTATAGACGTCACAGGGACCAGTTTCTGTGATGAATTACTTTCCAATAAGGGAGTAGGTATGGTTACATCATCAAGTTCTACTTTCCTCCCACTCACTTCTTTCGAGAGAAACTCCTTCACTAGAAAGGATCCATTCTTAGCAACGAATGTCTTGCCTTCGGATCTGTGATAGAAGGTGTACCCAATAGTCTCCTTTGGGTATCCTATGAAGACACATTTCTCCGATTTGGGTTCGAGCTTATCAGGTTGAAGCTTTTTCACATAAGCATCGCAGCCCCAAACTTTAAGAGAGGACAACTTTGGTTTCTTGCCAAACCACAGTTCATAAGACGTCGTCTCAACGGATTTCGATGGTGCCTTATTTAACGTGAATGCGGTCGTCTCTAAAGCGTAACCCCAAAATGATAGCGGTAAATCGGTAAGAGACATCATAGATCGCACCATATCTAGTAAAGTACGATTACAACGTTCGGACACACCATTACGCTGTGGTGTTCCGGGTGGCGTGAGTTGCGAAAATATTCCGCATTGTTTCAAATGTAGACCAAACTCATAACTCAAATATTCTCCTCCATGATCAGATCGTAGAAACTTTATTTTCTTGTAACGATGATTTTCAACTTCACTCTGAAATTCTTTGAACTTTTCAAATGTTTCGGACTTATGTTTCATTAAGTAGATATACCCATATCTGCTTAAATCATCTGTGAAGGTGAGAAAATAACGATACCCGCCGCGAGCCTCAATATTCATTGGTCCACATATATCAGTATGTATGATCTCCAATAAATCAGTTGCTTGCTCCATAGTTCCAGAGAACGGCGTTTTAGTCATCTTGCCCATGCGGCACGGTTCGCAAGTACCAAGTGATTCATAATAGAGTGGTTCCAAAAGTCCATCAGTATGGAGTTTCTTCATGCGCTTTACACCGATCTGACCTAAACGGCAGTGCCACAAATATGTTGCACTATCATTATCAACTCTGCATCTTTTGGCTTCAACATTATGTATATGTGTATCACTACTATCAAGATTCATCAAAAATAGACCACTCTTCAAGGGTGCATGACCATAAAAGATATTACTCATATAAATAGAACAACAATTATTCTATGATTTAAATGAATAACCGTCTCGCATCAAACAAGATCCAGATATAATGTTCATGCTCAACACTGGCACCAAATAACAATTATTTAGGTCTAATACTAATCCTGAAGGTAGATGTAGAGGTAGCGTGCCGACGGCGATCACATCGACTTTGGAACCGTTTCCCATGTGCATCGTCACCTTGTCCTTGGCCAGTGTTCGCTTAATCCGTAGTCCATGTTTTGAGTTGCAAATAATAGCAACATAACTAGTATCAAATACCCAGGTGCTACCGTGAGCTCTGGTAAGGTAAACATCAATAACATGTATATCACATATACCTTTGTTCACCTTGCCATCCTTCTTATCCGCCAAATACTTGGGGCAGTTCCGCTTCTAGTGACCAGTCTGCTTGCAGTAGAAGCACTCAGTCTCAGGCTTAGGTCCAGACTTGGGTTTCTTATTTTGAGCTGCAACTTGCTTGATATTCTTCTTGAAGTTCCCCTTCTTCTTCCCTTTGCCCTTTTTCGTGAAACTGGTGGTCTTATTGAGCATCAACACTTGATGCTCCTTCTTGATTTCTACCTCCGCAGCCTTTAGCATTGCGAAGAGCTCAGGAATCGTCTTATCCATCCCTTGCATATTATAGTTCATCACGAAGCTTTTGTAGCTTGGTACAGTGATTGAAGAATTCTGTCAATGACGCTATCATCCGGAAGATTAACTCTCAGTTGAATCAAGTGATTGCAGTACCCAGACATCTTGAGTATATGCTCACTGACAGAACTATTCTACTCCATCTTGCAGCTGTAGAACTTATTGGAGACTTCATATCTCTCAATCCGGGCATTCTTTTGAAATATTAACTTCAACTCCTGGAACATCTCATATGCTCCATGACGTTCAAAACGTCGTTGAAGTCCCGGTTCTAAGCCGTAAAGGATGGCACACTGAACTATCGAGTAGTCATCAACACGTGACTGCCAGGCATTCACAATGTCTACAGTTGCTGGCACAGGTGGTACACCTAGCGGTGCATCCAGGACGTAACTCTTATGTGCAGTAATGAGGATAATCCTCAAATTACGGACCCAGTCCGTGTAATTTCTACCATCATCTTTCAACTTTTCTTTCTCAAGGAACGCATTAAAATTCAACGGAACAACAGCATGGGCCATCTATCTACAATCAATATAGGCAAGCAAGATACTATCAGGTACTAAGTTCATGATAAATTTAAGTTTAATTAATGATATTACTTAAGAACTCCCACTTATATATACATCTCTCTAATCCTCTAAGTGATCACGTGATCCATATCAACTAAACCATAACCGATCATCACGTGAAATGGAGTAGCTTTCAATGGTGAACATCACCATGTTGATCATATCTACTATATGATTCATGCTCAACCTTTCAGTCTCAGTGTTCCGAGGCCATATCTGCATATGATAGGCTCGTCAAGTTTAACATGAGTATTCCGCATGTGCAAAACTAGCTTGCACCCATTGTAGATGGATGTAGAGCTTATCACACCCGATCATCATGTGGTGTCTGCGCACGACAAACTTTCGCAATGGTGCATACTCAGGGAGAACACTTTTATCTTGAAATTTAGTGAGAGATCATCTTATAATGCTACCATCAATCAAAGCAAGATAAGATGCATAAAATATGAACATCACATGCAATCAATATAAGTGATATGATATGGCCATCATCATCTTGTGCTTGTGATCTCCATCTCCGAAGAATCGTCATGATCACCATCGCCACCGGCGCGACACCTTGATCTCCATCGTAGTATCGTTGTCGTCTCGCCAATCTTATGCTTGTATGACTATTTGTTATGGTATATCTCTCTCAAGGTAGTTTTGGTGATTGATGACAACATTTTTGCGGACTAATCTTGTGCGTTCAATTATTCTCAGATTCTCCCCTGGCACGAGAAGCTTTCTTCCCCTCAGAGTGTATTTCAAGACGGTGTAGCTCTATCGTTTCTTCCTAGGTGGACTAGTTGCGTAGAGGGCATCGTACTATCAAGAGGGGGTCCGCTGGGGTTTTGCTTGGGTGGAATCATCACGTACACATCAGCTTCTCACCCTCCGAGCTTTTCCTATCCATTGAAGAGATCTCTCCTCTCTTCCTTGTTCTGTTTAGGTCTAAGCGGTAGTACCGCGCACCCAAAGGTAGTACCGCTGAGAAGCCACAAGCGGCAGTACCGCTTCGCAGCGGTAGTACCGCCATGGCTCCACAGCAGTAGTACCGTTGGGGGCCTGGCTCCTCCGCTGGTCCTCAGCTTATTTGAGAGATCCCTTCTCTCTCTCTCTCGCCCCAGCGGTAGTACCGCACTGCCTGCGGTACTACGGTCGAAGGGTCACAAGCAGTAGTACCGCTCCACAGCGGTACTACCGCCCTTGACCCCACTGCCGTAGTACCGCTGGGTAGTTTGGCTCCTACCTCCTCGATTCGAGAGGTCTTTTTCTCATGTCGGGTTTTGCGGCACTAGTCACGGTTGTAGTGGCGGTAGTACCGTTCCAGGAGCGGTAGTACCGCCCTACCACCGCGGTAGTACCGCATTTGGGTCCGTTCCCTACTAAGTCTCCTCAGCGCGGCAGTACCGCTGGTTGGCGCGGCAGTACCGTCGCTTGGCGGTAGTACCGCCCCCTCTCAGCGGTAGTACCGCCCTGTGCGGGGCTGGTTGGTGGGGGGCAACGGGATTGTTGCCCCCACTATAAAAGGGAGTCCCCTTCCTCCCTCTAACTTACCTCTTCCTCCCCCAAGCTCCATTTATTGCTCAAGCTCCATTAAATACTCCAAGCTTCATTTCTGGCCGATCTATCTCTCTAGCCAATCAAATTTGTTGATTTGCTCGAGAGTGGTTGAGAAGGCCCCGATCTACACTTCCACCAAGGGATTTTCGATTCCCACACTTATCCCTAGAGGATCTTGTTAGTCTTGGGTGTTTGAGCACCCTAGACGGTTGAGGTCACCTCGGAAGCCATATTCCATTGTGGTGAAGCTTCCTGGTCTTGTTGGGAGCCTCCGATTAAGTTGTGGATATTGCCCCAACCTTGTTTGTAAAGGTTCGGTCGCCGCCTTCAAGGGTACCAATAGTGGAATCACGGCATCTCGCATCGTGTGAGGGCGTGAGGAGAATACGGTGGCCCTAGTGGCTTCTTGGGGAGCATTGTGCCTCCACACCACTCCAACAGAGACGTACTTCCCCTCAAAGGAATTAACTTTGGTAACACATCCTCGTCTTCACCGGATCCACTCTTGGTTATCTCTTACCTTTACTTGTGCAAGCTCTTTATTGTTTCTACCCTTGCTTGCTTGTATGCTTGTTGTTATTGCATCATATAGGTTGCTCACCTAGTTGCACATCTAGACAACCTACTTTGATGCAAAGTTTAATTTGGTAAAGAAAAGCTAAAAATTAGTAGTTGCCTATTCACCCCCCTCTAGTCAACCATATCGATCCTTTCAATTTGGTAAAGAAAAGCTAAAGAGTATGGTTGATACTGTAGACAGTGTGGAGGAACACTCCGGTGTGAATCCGATCTCGTCTATGGGAGATGGGGGAACTTCGGTCTCTCGTGAGGAGTTCAATGTGGCCTTGGAGACATTGAAAACCTCCATGACGACCGAAGTTGAAAGCATGTTTACTAAATTTCTTGAGGGGCTTAAACTATCCACTGCACCGTTGAAAGTGGGTGATTCCGCCAACAAGGTGTCGGATGCTATCCCCGATAAGGGGGAAGCTAGTAGTGAAAAGGTTCCTTCTTCTAGTGGCAAGAATGGCACCGGCATCTTTGCCCATGTGGAACCACCACTTGTTTATGGTGGACCGCTTCCTTCCACTCATTTGAATCATGCCGGTCCTCCCCCTAAGATTGTGAAAAATGAGGATTTTGATTCTTGGGTTTACCGCTTTAAACGTCATTTAAATCATGTGAACACTAACCTTTGGAGAATCATTGAAGAAGGTTTCTATCCACATGATCCAAGCAACTTCACTCCTTGAGAAGCCGCGGACAATCAATTCAATGAGAATGCTCTCTTCATCATTCAAGATGCAATTCCACCCGAAGACCTACCTCATCTTCGTCCCTTCGCCTTGGCCAAAGATGCATGGCATTGTGTCGTGTCTCTCTACCGGGGAAGCGCAAGCATTCAACGCTCCAACTATGAAGTGGTACAAGATGAGGCCGATGAGTTTGCAATGAAGGAAGATGAAGAACCTCGTGAGCTTTATCGGAGAGTAACCAAACTCGCGGTCTCACTACGAGATCACAAGAGCAAGGACACGGATGACAATTGGATGAAGCGCAAATTCCTCAAGGCAATGATGCCCTACCACAAGGCCATGTCCTCCGTCATTCTTTAAAGACCGGACTTCCACACTTTGACCTCAAGCGAAGTGTTGGATGAGTTTGTGGCCATGAACATTTTGGACAAGACCGCCGACAATGCGGTGCTCCGTTCTCAACGGGCAAAGAAGCCTAACCTTGCATTGAAGGCCAAGCTCACCGTGGAAGAAGAAGAAGAGGAAGAAGAGGAGAGCAACCCCGAAGATACGAAGTATGCATATCATGAACACATGGCAATTGCTTCAAGGCAATTTTGGAGCAAGAAAAACTTGAGGCCCAACTTTAGCAAAAACAACTCGAGTGGCACAAGGGGCAAGCAACGTGTAAGAACTTGCTACAATTGCAGCAACGTGAGTCATTTCGTTGCGGAATGCCCGTATGAGAAGAGGGAAGACAATGGTGGCAAACTCATCCGAAAGGACAAGGCCAAGTCGTTCCCCAACAAGAACAACTTCACCAAGAAGACTCCTCCCAAGGCTTTGGTTGTGCAAGAATAGTACAATGAGGATGATGATGATGATGAAGATGATGAGTCGGTTGCCATGGCCTCCGTTGCCATTGCAACAACGTCACGGGTGTCTCTCTTTGACTCACCCAACGAGAGCATCACCGCCAAGTGCCTCATGGCTAAAGCCACCAACAAGGTAACCTCCAACATCAAAACTACCATCATTAATCATCCTTCCCAAATGGATAGCATTAATGAACTTGAGGGAGCTAATGTGGAGGCTAACGAGTTTGAGGATTTTATGGGCAAACTCAAGGGAAAATCCAAGAAGCACTTTGTTGCTCTCTTGGAACAACTTGGTGAGGCCAATGACATGATCGAGGCTCATGAAGACACCATCTCTAAGATGGAAGGGCATAGTCGTGACTATGCCGATGAGATTTCGGATCTTTCCAATGCTCTTGAGGAAGAGCGTGGTATTCGTTTGGCTCTTGAGGAGTCACACAACGTTGATCATGCTAAGTTAAAGAAAGATTATGATCATGCCCTCATTATTTCTCATGTGCTAAATTCCGAGAAGGCCAAACTCGGGGTTGATCTTGCTAGACTCAAAGAGGAGTTTGATATACTTGACAAGGCCCACAAGGCCTTGAAGGGTATTCACGCTAGTCTCAAGGAGTCTCATGATCAACTCCAAGTGAAGCTAACTAAGGAGAAAGCAACTTTTCCTCATATGGTTTTAATTGATAATGCAAATGCTACTAACCCGTGTTGTGAGCATATACATCTTGTTGAGGAAAATGCTAAGTTGAAGTAGCAACTTGAGAGAGGTCTTGCGACTTGCATACAAGGCAAGAAGAACCTCAACGATCTCTTGATCAACCAAAAGGGAGCTGTGGCCAAGGAAGGGGTTGGGTACGTGCCCGACTCCAAGAACAAGAAGAAGAATGACAAGACCAAGCGACCTCCTCCCCTCATGCAAACCTTTGTGAGGGAGGGAGAGAGTGCCCCTGAGGAGAAGAAGAAGAACAATGTCAAGAAGGGCAATGTCATCCCTCCAAACAAAGTCGGCGATTTTAATCCTTCTTATGTGTTATGCCGTGCTAGTGATGGGCATGTTTATGCCAAATTTGTTGGTTCTCTTCATGAGTACATTGAATGGTATATTTGGGTTCCTAAGACCCTTGTTACTAACATCAAAGGACCCATTACAAAATGGGTACCTAAAACTAAGCATTGATCTCTTGTAGGTGCTTGCTTCAGGTGGTGGATCATGGTTGCTCGATAGCGGAGCTACAAATCATATGACCGGAAGCAAGGACTTGGTGGTGGACGTGCACAAAGTTCCATCTATGCCCACCAATGTCGAGTGGGGTGACGCCTCATCCTCTAAGGTATTGGGACTTGGAAAGGTGGTCATCTCTCATGATCTCACGATCGAGAAGGTCATGCCTATTGAGTCTCTTGGATACAATTTACTTTACGTTCGTCAACTTGCAATCATGGGCTTTGCCACTTTCTTTGATATCGATACCATGGCCCTCTTGTGGAGCAAGACTCTTAAAGTAGCTTTTGTTGGGCATGTCGAGAATGGTCTATATGTGATTAACTTTTCGGAGCGACCCACTAAGACCGCGACATGCCTAATGGCTAAAGTTGATGTGGGATGGCTTTGGCATCGCCGTTTAGCCCATGTCAATATGAGATCTTTGCAAAGTCTTCTCAAGGGGGACCATGTCCGTGGACTATCGAATGTTAGCTTTGTGAAAGATCGTGCTTGCAGTGCCTGTATCGAAGGAAAGCTACATGAGAAGGCTCACCCTCCCACGACTATCATTTATTCAAAGAGGCCCTTGGAGCTCCTTCACATGGATCTTTTTGGGCCCCCATCCTTCGATAGTCTTGGAGGTAGGGAGTATTGCTTGGTGATTGTGGATGACTACTCAAGGTACACATGGGTGTATTTCTTCAAGAGGAAGAGCGAGACCCAACAAACCGTCATTGACTTTGCAAATGAAGCACAACGTCAACACAATGCAAAGATCTTGACAATAAGAAGTGACAACGGCACCGAGTTCAAGAACTACACCTTGGATGAATTTCTTAGTGATGAGGGAATCAAGCATCAATATTCCACACCACCAAGGAGGAATTAGAGCATCGTGCCACCAAGGTTTCTTCCAAGCTCTCCACCAAGGATCATCTCATGACGAATGTGCTTCGAAGCTTAAGAAAGGGGGTAAGCACTCGTAGACAATTAGCAAATTATTGTGAATATCATGCGTTTGTCTCTTGTGTGGAGCCCCACAAGGTCTATGAGGCGCTAGAAGATCCGGATTGGCTCAATGCCATGCACGAAGAACTCAACAACTTCGAGCGCAACAAAGTGTGGAGATTGGTGCCAAGGCCAACAGGGAACCATAATGTCATTGGAACCAAGTGGATATTCAAGAACAAGCAAGATGCCCATGGGATTATCATTCACAACAAGGCTCGTTTGGTAGCACAAGGCTACTCCCAAGTCGAGGGTATCGACTACGGTGAAACCTTTGCTCCTGTTGCTCGTCTTGAATCCATTCGCATGTTGATTGCATATGCTTCTCATCATAACTTTAAGTTACAACAAATGGATGTGAAGAGTGCTTTTCTTAATGGTCCCATTAATGAATTGGTTTACGTCAAGCAACCCCCCGGGTTCGAGGATCCCTACTTTCCCGATCATGTGTATCAACTCGATAAGGCACTCTATGGCCTTAAACAAGCCCCACGTGCATGGTATGACCACCTTACCGAGTTGTTACAAGATCGTGGTTTTGAAGTTGGGCTAATCGACCCCACTCTTTTTACTAAGAAGGTCAAAGGGGAGTTGTTTGTGTGCCAATTATATGTTGATGATATTATCTTTGGTTCTCCTAACAAAGCTTTCGATGAGGAATTTGCCGCTCTCATGACCTCAAAGTTCGAGATGTCCTCCATGGGAGAGTTGAAGTTCTTTCTAGGGTTCGAAGTGAAGCAAAGAAGAGAAGGAACTTTCATCAATCAATCCAAATACACTCAAGACATGCTCAAGAGATTCAAGCTAAGTGACGTCAAGCCGGCTTCCACTCCAATGCCCACCAAGTGCCAACTTGACTTAGATCCCAACGGTAAAGTGGTGGATCAAAAGGTATATCATTCCATGATTGGATCCTTGCTTTACCTTTGTGCATCTAGACCAGACATCATGTTGAGTGTGGGAATTTGTGCACCGTTTCAAGTCGCACCTAAGGAGAGTCACTATGTGGTGGTCCAACGAATCTTTCGATATTTGGCTCATACCCCAAACTTTGGCTTATGGTACCCAAGAGGATCAAACTTCAAGCTTGTAGGCTACTCGGACTCCGATTGGGCGGGAGACAAAGTGGATAGGAAGTCCACTTCCGGAGGGTGCCAATTCCTTGGTTGCTCTTTGGTAAGTTGGTCTTCCAAAAAGCAAAGTTGTGTGTCTCTCTCGTCCACCGAAGCGGAGTATGTGGCGGCCGGTAGTTTTTGTGCACAACTCTTATGGATGAGGCAAACTTTAAAGGATTACGATGTCACTTGTGACAAAGTGCCTCTTTGGTGTGACAATGAAAGTGCCATCAAAATCTCTCTCAACCCGGTGCAACACTTCAAGACGAAGCATATTGAGATCCGGTATCACTTCATCCGGGATCACATTAGGCAAGGAGAGATCGAGCTCAACTACGTCAACACTCATGATAACCTTGCAGATATCTTCACGAAGCCCTTGGATGAAGCAAGATTTCGCGAGTTAAGGCATGAGCTGAATATCATTGATTCAAGAAATGTTGCTTGAACTCGCGCACACCCTATCACGCTCAACTTGTTGTCTAGTTTAGGTGTAGGCATGGACATAGGGGGAGTGTTGTTCTCTCAATGAACTCTCCCTCCCCCCATTATGCATAAATTGATCAAGTCTTTCACCTTAGCCATTGTTGATGGCACTTGTGCTTCAAAGACGAGTTTTGGTCATGGGCCCAAGGTTAAAATCTTCGCGGTGCCATACCTTTTGACTCAAACATAGGTGGCCTCGGCCACCGCCCTCTTTTGAAGAGGTGTGTCTTGGTCGTTTGCTGTTGTGCGTTGTTGTTTCTCTCTTGCCGTTTTTGTCGTTTCGTCGAGCTAAAGCCGTGTCTGTTTAGTTGTCGTGGCGTGTTGGGCGGTACTACCGCCCCCAGCGCGGTACTACCGCTGAGGGACGGGACCTGAGGGTTAAGTCGAGGCAGGGGGAGGTTTCTTCTCCCCCATACCCATTCACTTTGCCCCTCTTGTCTCTTCCTCTCTCCAGCCTTCTCTTGCCGTGGGAGGGCTCCGGCGGATCTCCGTCTCCAGGGCATCCCTCTCCATTTCCTTTGGTGGAGTCGATCCCCACCTCGTCCTCTTGCCATGGATGCCGGTATTGCCCCCGTTCCTTCTTTCGTTTTGTCTCCTTTTAGTTCTTGTTTCTTAGGGGCAATGGTGGTTGCATCTCTAGATTTTTGGTGAAATCTAGGCATGAGTTGGTTGGAGAAGGCAACTAGACTTTCTAGATTAGAGTTTGGTAGGATTATTTTTGAATTTGGTAGGCCAGTAGTGCCGGATCTGCCCACGGTTGTAGGAAACCACTGTTTCATTGCCGCGTGCTATGAAACTGTTGTTTATCCGCCTCAAGCCGTACTACCGCTCCCTTTGGAGCGGTACTACCGCTTGACCTATAGCGGTACTACCGCTTCCTTCGGGGCGGTACTACCGCGGGCAGGTCACGGTACTACCGCTGCATGCCAATTTCCATCATTCTCCTGCCTTACCTTGATCTTTTGTTGTGTTTGTTGGCTTATGCTCGTTCTTTCTGGTTGTTTCGCGTTGTTCTTGTGTTTGGTTCCAGGTAATGACCGTTACGAGCAGCAAGGTCGCCGTATCAACCCCGGGCGTGCCACATCAAAACGCTACCGCACCTCAGAGCCTGCTGGTGGTTCCTCAAGCACCCAACCGCCTCCAGCAAGTGCTTCTGCAAGTGTTCCTCCACCTCCTCAGCAATCGAAGCGAGCCGCCAACAAGCCAAAAGGGAAGACTGTGACTGAGATGACCAACAAGGAGTTTTGGGAGAAGCGTTGCCGCAACCCCTATGCGGTGGACCAAGAACCCACTTTGGTCAACCGCCCGTTCTGGAACCATTTTCAGTTTGCCATCTACTTTGATGTGATCAAGGCCAAGAAGAATCTTTTTGTTGATGTTCGCTCCATTGACACTGATGCTATGGAGAAGGATCCGGAGTACTTTGGCGAAGCTCTTCAGATGTGCACTCAGCTAAACATTCTCAGGATCATGCAATTCAATAAGGATGTCGATGCGGATTTGGTGGCTCAATTCTATGCCACCGTCCACCTTGGGACAGATGTCGACAGGACTCTGACATGGATGACCAATGGCAAGCTGCTTTCTGTCAAGTGGAATGCTTTCATGGAGTTACTTGATGTGGTGGATACCGGGCTTGAGACTCCTGTCGGTTTCCGTCCTCACCGCAATGCTACATCCACCCACAAGTAAGCCCTTTGGCCCTACTGCACTGTGAAGGTTCACCCAGTCACTCAGAAGAAGACCTATGAGCTGTCTCTGTATCTGGACATTCTTCATCGCATATTCCGTGAGACTCTCTTCCCTCGGATCGGGAATATGGATATGGTCCACTCTTACCTCGTGGACATGCTCCTTTTCTGTCAGCATGAGAAGGAAGCAAGCACTGGAAAGAGCCTGGATATCTCTCATGTCATGTGGTCTGAACTTCTATCTGCCATGTCTGAGCGCAAGTGTCCTATCTATGGTCCATTCATCATGAAGCTCATTGAGAGGGCCTGGGCACAGACTTATCCCAGAGTGCTGCTAGAGACTGGAGAATTGGTGTCTCATGAGATCAAGCGTCTGAGGAAGAAGGACAACTGGACAGTGCCTCACACAGGGGGTCCATCTGCTACTGCTGCCACAGGGGGTCCGTCTGTTGATGCTGCTGCTGCTGCCATGGGGACCGAGGGTGAGGCTGCTACTGATGATCATGAGGAGAACTTTGGCCCCTCTAGTGCAGAACCGTCATGGGCACAGAAGCTTAAGCGCAAGATTAAGAAGCTTTTCTGCATGGAGTCTCATGGTCAGTACATGACTCATGTGGCGGAGAAGCATGCCAGGACGCGCCACAAGGAGCTCATGCGTCAGATGGGAGCAACTGTTGTCAGTGGGTCTGAGGGTCAGATCATCAGAATTGCCACTGGACCGACTCCGATGCCGAGCAGTTTTTGACCCACGATAAAGATGTAGAGATGTGATGTTCGAGACCTTCCCCTCCCATCACCTGGAGTCATAGTGTCACTCTATGCCCTTTTTGGTGTCTCGCTGCCAAAGGGGGAGAGAGTGTAGGGATTTGCTTCTTGTGTCGTGCTTTGAGTCGTCTTGTGTTTTCTTGTGTGTTCCTTCTTTGGTTTGGTTTGGTGTGAGACCTAAGTCCTAGTCATATGGTGTAAGACATATGCTCCCTATCGCTACCTTATTACTTATGTCACTTCAGAGTACTGTAGTTTATATTGAGATGCATGCTTGTCCTGTTTATTCTCTTCTCTCATATATCTTGTGCTTAGTGTTGTTGGACTATAAAATATAGGGGGAGTGTTGATCCGAATGTGTGTGTCATGCCTTATCTTGGTGCACACATTTTGGGGGAGCTCGTCTATATTTTGTAGTTCTTAGTTTTATTCATTTTAACTCTTTTCCTTGCGCAAATCCCTTGTTGTCATCAATCCACCAAAAAGGGGGAGATTGTTACGGCATATCTCTCTCAAGGTAGTTTTGGTGATTGATGACAACATGTTTGCGGACTAATCTTGTGCGTTGAATTATTCTCAGATTCTCCCCTGGAACGAGACGCTTTCTTCCCCTCGGAGTGTATTTCAAGACGGTGTAGCTCTTTCGTTTCTTTCTAGGTGGACTAGTTGCGTAGAGGGCACCGTACTATCAAGAGGGGGTCCGCTGTGGTTTTGCTTGGGTGGAATCATCACGTACACATCAGCTTCTCACCCTCCGAGCTTTTCCTGTCCATTAAAGAGATCTCTCCTCTCTTCCTTGTTCTGTCGAGGTCTAAGCGGCAGTACCGCGCACCCAGTGGTAGTACCGCTGAGAGGCCACAAGCGGCAGTACCGCTTCGCAGCGGTAGTACCACCGTGGCTCCACAACAGTAGTACCGCTGGGGGCCTGGCTCCTCCGCTGGTCCTCAGCTTATTTGAGAGATCCCTTCTCTCTCTCTCTCGCACCCCAACGGTAGTACTGCACTGCCTGCGGTACTACGGCCGAAGGGTCACAAGCAGCAGTACCGCTCCACAGCGGTACTACCGCCCTTGACCCCACTGCCGTAGTACCGCTGGGTAGTTTGTCTCCTACCGCCTCGATTCGAGAGGTCTTTTTCTCGTGTCGGGTTTTGCGGCACTAGTCACAGTTGTAGTGGCGGTAGTACCGTTCCAGGAGCGGTAGTACCGCCCTACCACCGCGGTAGTACCGCATTTGGGTCCGTTCCCTACTAAGTCTCCTCAGCGCGGCAGTACTGCTGGTTGGCGTGGCAGTACCGTCGCCTGGAGGTAGTACCGCCCCCTCTCAGCGGTAGTACCACCCTATGCGGGGCTGGTTGGTGGGGGGCAACGGGATTGTTGCCCCCACTATAAAAGGGAGTCCCCTTCCTCCCTCTCACTTACCTCTTCCTCCCCCAAGCTCCATTTATTTCTCAAGCTCCATTAAATACTCCAAGCTTCATTTCCGCCTGATCTATCTCTCTAGCCAATCAAATTTGTTGATTTGCTCGGGAGTGGTTGAGAAGGCCCCGATCTACACTTCCACCAAGGGATTTTCGATTCCCCCACTCATCCCTAGCGGATCTTGTTACTCTTGGGTGTTTGAGCACCCTAGACGGTTGAGGTCACCTCGGAGCAATATTCCATTGTGGTGAATCTTCGTGGTCTTGTTGGGAGCCTCGATTAAGTTGTGGAGATTGCCCCAACCTTGTTTGTAAAGGTTCGGTTGCCGCCTTCAAGGGCACCAATAGTGGAATCACGGCATCTCGCATCGTGTGAGGGCGTGAGGAGAATACGGTGGCCCTAGTGGCTTCTTGGGGAGCATTGTGCCTCCACACCGCTCCAACGGAGACGTACTTCCCCTCAAAGGAAGGAACTTCGGTAACACATCCTCGTCTTCACCGGATCCACTCTTGGTTATCTTTTACCTTTACTTGTGCAAGCTCTTTATTGTTTCTAACCTTGCTTGCTTGTATGCTTGTTGTTATTGCATCATATAGGTTGCTCACGTAGTTGCACATCTAGACAACCTACTTTGATGCAAAGTTTAATTTGGTAAAGAAAAGCTAAAAATTGGTAGTTTCCTATTCACCCCCCCCCCCTCTAGTCAACCATATCGATCCTTTCACTATCTCTACCGCTTAGTGATAAAGTAAAGCATTACAAGGCGATTGCATTGCATACAATAAAGAGACAACCATATGGCTCTTGCCAGTTGCCGATAACTCGGTTACAAAACATGATCATCTCATACAATAAAATTTAGCATCATGCTTTGACCATATCACATCACAACATGCCCTGCAAAAACAAGTTAGACGTCCTCTACTTTGTTGTTGCAAGTTTTACGTGGTTGCTACGGGCTGAGCAAGAACCGTTCTTACCTACGCATCACAACCACAACGATAGTTTGTCAAGTTGGTGCTGTTTTAACCTTCGCAAGGACCGGGCGTAGCCACACTCGGTTCAACTAAAGTTGGAGAAACTGACACCCGCCAGCCACCTGTGTGCAAAGCATGTCGGTAGAACCAGTCTCGTGTAAGCGTACGCGTAATGTCGGTCTGGGCCGCTTCATCCAACAATACCGCCGAACCAAAGTATGACATGCTGGTAAGCAGTATGACTTATATCGCCCACAACTCACTTATGTTCTACTCGTGCATATGACATCTACGCATAAAACCAGGTGCGGGTGCCACTGTTGGGGAACGTACGGACCCTACAGGTTCGAGAACTATGTAGACATGACCGAGACACGTCTCCGGTCAATAACCAATAGCGGAACCTGGATGCTCATATTGGCTCCCACATATTCTACGAAGATCTTTATTGGTCAGAGCGCATAACAACATACGTTGTTCCCTTTGTCATCGGTATGTTACTTGCCCGAGATTCGATCGTCGGTATCTCAATACCTAGTTCAATCTCGTTACCGGCAAGTCTCTTTACTCGTTCCATAATACATCATCCCGCAACTAACTCATTAGTTGCAATGCTTGCAAGGCTTAAGTGATGTGCATTACCAAGTGGGCCTAGAGATACTTCTCCGACAATCGGTGTGACAAATCCTAATCTCAAAATACGCCAACCCAACAAGTACCTTCAGAGACACCTGTAGAGCACCTTTATAATCACCCAGTTACGTTGTGACGTTTGGTAGCACAGAAAGTCTTCCTCCGGTAAACGGGAGTTGCATAATCTCATAGTCATAGGAACATGTATAAGTCATGAAGAAAGCAATAGCAACATACTATACCATTGAGTGCTAAGCTAACGGAATGGGTCAAGTCAATCACATCATTCTCCTAATGACGTGATCCCGTAAATCAAATGACAACTCATGTCTATGGCTAGGAAACATAACCATCTTTGATCAACGAGCTAGTCAAGTAGAGGCATACTAGTGACACTCTATTTGTCTATGTATTCACACAAGTATTATGTTTACGGTTAATACAATTCTAGCATGAATAATAAACATTTATCATGATATAAGGAAATAAAAAATAACTTTATTATTGCCTCTAGGGCATATTTCCTTTAATACGATACTGGGGCACTCCCCCAAGCTTGGCAGTTGCCAAGGGGAGTGCCCATACCCATGTGATTATATCTCTATTGTTGGTGAAGAAGATGCTGGTGATGATGAATAGTCGCACATTGAGCGTAGGAGGTCTTCTAACTTGTGGATAATGCCTTTGAGTGCGATGATATGCTCATTCAACAAAATATTTTCACGTGTGAGATACTTATTTTGTATACGAGCTAACTCAATCATCTTGAAAGCTTCAATCTCAGTTGGGGTAAGAAGATTGTGATCAAGTTGAAGGATGTCTTCTGTTGCCGGAATTTGGTCCTCCGTGGTCTTCTTGATCCCTTTATCCTTGTTGATCTCCATGGGTTCTTCTCTCTTCATCTCTATCTTCATTAGCCAAGCATCGTTGCCCTCATTGTTGAAGGAGGAGGGGGACGACATGATGCTTGGCTTTGAGAACCCTGGCAGAAAACAGCTCGAAACAAGAACAGGAGATTTTTGCGTGATACGGGAGTCAAAACCCTCGGTAGATTATATAATGAAGTTTTACCGAACAAAAGAAGTGTCGTGCAAGAAAACGGAGTCCGGAGAGCGCACGAGGTTCTCACGAGGCAGGGGGTGCGCCCAGGGGGGTAGTGCGCGCCCCCCACCTTCCTGGAGCCCTCGTGTCCTTCCCGGACTGCTTCTTATTTTTCTATTTTTCTAAATATTCCAAAACGGAGAAAAATTGCCATTAGAACTGTTTTGGAGTTGGTTTACTTACCGTATCACATACCTATTCCTTTTCGGAGTCTAAAACGTTCCGGAAAGTGTCCCTTATGAATCCTCCGGGGTTACAGTTTCAATAATATTGGTTTCAACATTTATAGGATTACTTGAGATATGATGTTTGATTCTTTGACCGTTCACCACCTTCGGATTTGTGCCTTCGAAGTTGTTGATTTTGTTGGCACCGGAACGATAGACCTCCTCGATAATGTAAGGACCTTCCCATTTAGAGAGAAGCTTTCCTGCAAAAAATCTTAAACGGGAGTTGTATAGCAATACATAATCACCTACATTAAACTCACACTTTTGTATCCTTTTGTCATGCCATCTTTTAACCTTTTCTTTAAATAATTTGGCATTCTCATAGGCTTGGGTTCTCCATTCATCAAGTGATCTAATGTAAAATAACCATTTCTCACCGGCAAGTTTGAAATCATAATTGAGCTCTTTAATAGCCCAATAAGCCTTATGTTCTAGTTCGAGAGCTAAGTGACATGCTTTTCCATAAACCATTTTATGCGGAGACATACCCATAGGATTTTTATATGCAGTTCTATAGGCCCATAATGCATCATCAAGTTTCTTGGACCAATTCTTTCTAGATCTATTAACAGTCTTTTGCAAGATTAATTTGAGTTCTCTATTACTCAACTCTACTTGACCACTAGACTGTGGGTGATAAGGAGATGCAATTCTATGATTAACATCATACTTAGCAAGCATTTTACGAAAAGCACCATGAATAAAATGTGTACCACCATTAGTCATTAGATATCTAGGGACTCCAAACCTCAGAAAAATAACTCCTTTAAGAATATTAATAGAGGTGTTATGATCAGCACTACTAGTTGGAATAGCTTCTACCCACTTAGTAACGTAATCAACCGCAACTAAAATATGTGTATATCCATTAGAGGCAGGAAAAGGTCCCATATAATCAAAGCCCCAAACATCAAATGGTTCAATAACAAGTGAATAATTCATAGGCATTTATTGACGTCTACTAATATTACCAATTCTTTGACATTCATCACAAGATATGACAAACTTACGGGCATCCTTGAAGAGAGTAGGCCAATAAAAACTGGATTGCAATACCTTATGTGCAGTTCTATCTCCAGCATGGTGTCCTCCATAAGCCTCAGAGTGACACTTGTGTAGGATCTATTCCTGTTCATGCTCAGTTACACAACGTCTAATAACACCATCTACTCCTTCTTTATAAAGATGTGGATCATCGCAGAAGTAATGTCTTAAATCATAGAAAAACTTTTTGTAACGCCCCGAGACCGATGTGCCAGGTGTCGTCCAGTTATTCGCTGTTGTTTCCTTGTCATTGCTTGCGTGTCATGCATTGCATATCATGTCATCATGTGCATTTCATTTGCATACGTGTTCGTCTCATGCATCCGAGCTTTTTCCCCGTTGTCCGTTTTGCAATTCGGCGCTCCGTTCTCCTCCGGTGGTCATTTCTACCTTTCTTTCGTGTGTGGGGATTAAACATTTCCGGATTGGACCGAGACTTGTCATGCGGCCTTGGTTTACTACCGGTAGACCGCCTGTCAAGTTTCGTACCATTTGGACTTCGTTTGATGCTCCAACGGTTAACCGAGGGACCGAAAAGGCCTCGTGTGTGTTGCAGACCAACGCCCTTCCAAAGTGGCCCAAAACCCACCTAAACCTGCTCCATCATCTCGGTCGTTCGATCACGATCGCGTGGCCGAAAACTGCACCCCACTTGGACTCTCCTAGCTCCCTCTACCTATAAATATGTGCTCTCCTCCGAAATTTCCGCACAGACGAAACCCTAGATCCACTCCCTTCGCGCCGCCGGACACTTCTTCCACCGCCCGGACATGTCCGCTCGCCGCCGCCACCTCACTCCGCCCAATGGCGAGCTGCCACGTCGTCACAGCCGCCTTCCTCCTCCAATCCCGCTGCGCCACATCACCGCGCCCCGCCTCCTCTCTCTCTCTTTCCACGCCGCCGCGGCCCTGCGGGCCCGAGGCCGGCCCGCCCGGCCCGAGCTGCCCCACGGTCAGTGCTGCTCCTCCCGCGTCGTGCCGCCTCTCCTCCGGCGTCCTCCTCCGACGTCCGCACTCGCCGGCGCCGGTCCGCCTCCCCTCGCCGGCGCTGCAGTCCTCCAGCGTCTCGCCGAGCTCCCTCGCCGCCGTTGCTCCGGCACCACACCGCCCGTTGACCTCCTCCCGATCCGGCGCCCCGAGCGCCCGAGTCTCCATCAAGCCGCCGCCCTGCCTCTGCCGGCGTCGCCCCGCACCGGCGACCATCGATTACACCGCCACCGCCATCTGCGTCGCCCTCCGCCGTCGTTCGTCGCTGGAATCAGCCCCGGGCCAGATCCGATCCGGGAGTGGGGTCAGATCCACCCACTCCCTCATCCAAATGCGTCGTCCTGATCCAGATCCGTGCCGTCCCGCTTCTCTCCGTCCCGCGTTGACTTTCGCGGAGGTATAATTTCACTAAGTCCCCGAATTTCCCAGATCCATATGCCCATGTTCATCGTGCCGTAACTTTGCATCCATAGCTCCGATTCATGCATATAGCATATCAAAATGTTCGTCTCAGAGAGTACATCATTTAATCTCATTGCATCATTTTCATTTGAGTTTATCTTGATGCCCGAAATGCTGTTAGAAGAGTGATATTTGAGATAATTGTCAGATCTGCTGCTCCATTTAGCTATTTGTCATTTTTGCCATGATTATCATGTGCATGATATGCCCTTGAGCTCTACATATGTTTTGTTCAGGGTTTTGCCATCTTTCCAGAGGTGGAGCCCATGTATTTCTGTGATGTGTGTGGTGACTAGCACAAGCTTGCAAAGTGGTGCATTCGTTAATGCTGATTTCAGGGACTTAGCATTTCCACTAAGTCCTTGAGCTGTTTATCTCATATGGTCATATGTTCATGTTGTTTCCTAGTGATCCGTGCCTCTTTTGAGGATGATCAGTAAGGATGTTTTGTTAATCTTGTAGTGCTCTATCCATCCATGTCTTTGTTTGCAATTACGGAGCACCCTAGCTTGAGTCAATCAAGCTCTACTTTTGCTATTTCGTGAATCTGGGCAGATTGTCTACTTGTTAGCGATTTTGCCGATGATGTTGTAGTTGATCCGTGCATGCTATGTTATTGTTATTGCCATGTCTAGCTTGTATTATGTGTATTCTTGATGGGTGTATGCTTAGATTGTCATTCCTTGCTCTGTAGTAAGTGCATCAAGCTCGTAAACATGCCTACATGATATCTGTTTCAGCATGCTCCAGTTTTCACAAAGTCTGTGATCTGATTATGTTTTTGCTATGTTCACCTGCTTGCAATTGTATTATCTGATCCCTTTTGGCTCAAGGTCACTAAGGGACTTTTGTTAAGCTCTTTGAGTAGCTCCATGCAATGCTTTACTTTGCCATGTTCAGGTACTGTAGCATATTGTTTTCATGCTCCGAAGTTTCCTACCTGATCTGAAATTCCAGACAAGTGTTAATTTCACTAAGTATGAGATCTGTTTGTCATATGCATTTTTGCCATGCTTGTTTGAACCTGTTAATGGATGAATTGGCCGTAGCTCAATGCTAGACTTTAGTTAATCATCTTGAATGCATCCCTGGCATGTATTTTTCTGTCATGTTTGGGTGCTGTAGCTTGTTCATCTCATTGCATTTAGATGGCTACTTGCTGTATATCGTAGACCGGTGTCATATTTGAATTGCTTGCCATTTCCAAACCGTAACTCCGATTCCGGTGATCTTTATGTCGTTTTCAAGTGATTTCATCTCACCTTTCCAGTGGCACACTTGGATTTCCATGTTGAGGCCAGGTTCATGCATTCTTTGTCAAATCATGCATATGCATCGCATACCGCATCCCGCATATCATACCATGTTCATGTGTTGGTTGTTTACTATGTTGTGTGTTTCTTTCCGGTGTTTGCTTCTTCGGGTTGGTTCCGGTAATGTCGTGTTTGTGAGGACCCGTTCGTCTATGTCCATTTGTCTTTTTCATGGACTCGTTCTTCTTCCTTGCGGGATTTCAGGCAAGATGATCATACCCTCGAAATCACTACTATCTTTGCTTTGCTAGATGCTCGCTCTTTTGCTATGCCTATGTTGCGATACCTACCAATTGCTTATCATGCCACCCATATTGTTGAACCAAGCCTCTAACCCACCTTGTCCTAGCAAACCGTTGTTTAGCTATGTTACCGCTTTGCTCAGCCCCTCTTATAGCATTGTTAGTTGCAGGTGAAGATTGATGTTTTGTTCCTTGTTTGAACATGGAGATCTTTCCTTGTTGGAACATGTTTACTTGTTGGGATAACACAATATATCTTATTTAATTAATGCATATATATACTTGGTAAAGGGTGGAAGGCTCGGCCTTATGCCTGGTGTTTTGTTCCACTCTTGCCGCCCTAGTTTCCGTCATATCGGTGTTATGTTCCCGGATTTTGCGTTCCTTACGCGGTTGGGCTATTATGGGAACCCCTTGACAGTTCGCCTTGAGTAAAACTTCTCCAGCAATGCCCAACATTGGTTTTACCATTTGCCACCTAGCCTTTTATTTTCCCTTGGGAGTCGCGCTCCTGAGGGTCATCATTATTTTACCCCCCCGGGCCAGTGCTCCTCTGAGTGTTGGTCCAACCTGTCAGCTGCCGGTGACCACCAGGCGCAACTCTGCGCTGGCCTACCCGTACCTAGGACAATCTGAGTGTGCCCTGAGAAAGAGATATGTGCAGCTCCTATCGGGATTTGTAGGCACATTCGGGCGGTGTTGCTGGTTTAGTTTTACGCTGTCGAAATGTCTTGTAGAACCGGGATACCGAGCATGATCGGAATGTCTCGGGAGGAGGTCTATTCCTTCGTTGACCGTGAGAGCTTGTGATGGGCTAAGTTGGGACACCCCTGCAGGGATTTGAACTTTCGAAAGCCGTGCCCGCGGTTATGGGTAGATGGGAATTTGTTAACGTCCGGTTGTAGAAAACCTGAAGTTGACCTTAATTAAAATGAATCAACAGCGTGTGTTACCGTGATGGTCTCTTTCCGGCGGAGTCCGGGAAGTGAACACGGTGTTGGAGTTATGCTTGACGTAGGTTGTTTTAGGATCACCTCTTGATCATACTTTTATCGACCGTGCTTTGCCTTCTCTTCTCGCTCTCATTTGCGTATGTTAGCCACCATATATGCTAGTCGCTTGCTGCAGCTCCACCTCATACCTTTTACCTTACCCATAATCTTAAATAGTCTTGATCGCGAGGGTGTGAAATTGCTGAGTCCCCGTGGCTCACAGTTACTTCCAAAACCAGCTTGCAGGTGCCGATGAGTCCGTTCAGGTGACGCAACCAAGCTCAAGGAGGAGCTCGATGAAGATCTTGTCCTTTATGTTGTTTCGTTCTAGTTGATCAGTAGTGGAGCCCAGTTGGGGTCGATCGGGGACCTTGTCGCATTTGGGGTTCTTCTTTTATTTTGGTTCCGTAGTCGGACCTTGATTGTATCTGGATGATGTAATCCTTCATTCATGTAATTGTGTGACGTGGTGACTGTAATCCAACTATGTATCTCTTTTCCCTTATTGTATTACATGGGTTGTTTGCGAAGATTACCTCACTTGCGACATTGCTTTCAATGCGGTTATGCCTCTAAGACGTGCTTCGACACGTGGGAGATATAGCCGCATCGAGGGCGTTACACTTTTTCTTTTGCTGGTATGTGAAACTAGGTGGTATAAATTTAGCAACAATGTAATTAGCATAATCAGCATACTATGGAGCAGTATGAGAAGCATTTATGACGTTTAATTGTTCATCGGGAAAGCTATCATCAATAGGTAGTGGGTCATCAAGAACACTTTCTAACCTAGACAAGTTATCTGCAACGGGGTTCTCGGCTCCCTTTCTATCAATAATATGCACGTCAAATTCTTGTAGGAGGAGAACTCGTCTAATAAGTCTAGGTTTAGCAGCATGATCAGTGTGAATAGTTACTTTAGAATCAACAATATAAGGTCTGAACTTATCACAAGAAAATACAACTGCTAAGAATTCTTTTTCAGTAGTAGCATAATTTCTCTGGGCATTGTCTAGAGTTTTACTCGCATATGGAATAACATTTAATTTCTTATCAACTCTTTGCCCTAGAACAACACCTACAACATAATCACTAGCATCGCACATAATTTCAAAAGGTAAATTCCAATCAGGTGGCTGAACAATAGGTGCAGAGATTAATGCTTTCTTAAGTATTTCAAAGGCTTCTACACAATCATCATCAAAGACGAATGGTATATCTTTTTGTAATAAATTAGTCAGAGGCCGAGAAATTTTTGAGAAGTCCTTAATGAACATCCTATAAAAACCGGCATGACCAAGGAAACTTCTTATACCTTTGATGTCCTTGGGACACGGCATCTTTTCAGTAGCAACAACTTTAGCTTTATCAACTTCAATGCCTCTTTCAGAAATTTTGTGCCCCAAGAAAATACCTTCATTAACCATAAAGTGGCATTTCTCCCAATTCAAGACAAGGTTAGTTTCTTCACATCTCTGCAAAACTTGATCAAGGTTGCTTAAGCAATCATCAAAAGAGGATCCATAAACGGAGAAATCATCCATGAATACCTCACATATCTTTTCATAAAAATCAGAAAATATAGCCATCATGCATTACACAAACCAAAAGGCATACGTCTATAAGCAAAAGTATCGAAAGGACAAGTAAAAGTGGTCTTAGATTGATCATCAGCTGACACATGTATTTGAGAGGAGCCAGAATAATCATCTAGAAAGAAAAATTGTGTATGTTTGGATAATCTTTCTAGCATTTGATCAATAAAAGGTAAGGGGTAATGATCTTTTTTAGTAGCCTTGTTTAATTTGCGGAAATCAATTACCATCCTATAACCTATAATAATTCTTTGCAAAATCAATTCATCTTTACCATTAGGAACGACAGTAATACCTCCCTTCTTAGGAACACAATGGACAGGACTTACCCATTGACTATCAGCAACGGGATAAATTATACCTGCCTCAAGGAGCTTTAGTATTTCCTTTCTTACCACTTATTTCATCTTAGGATTCAGCCGTCGTTGGTGATCAATAATTGGTTTGGCATCTTTCCCCAAATTTATTTTGTGTTGACACAGAGTGGGACTGATGCCCTTAAGATCATCAAGAGTATATCCAATAGCAGCACGGTGCTTCTTTAGAGTTTTCAATAATTTTTCTTCCTCCTTCTCTGAAAGGTTAGCACTAATAATAATATGATATATCTTCTTTTCATCAAGATAAGCATATTTAAGAGTATCAGGCAATGGTTGAAGCTCAAACACGGGATCACCCTTGGGTGGAGGAGGATCCCATAAGATTTCAACAGGCAAGTTGTGTTTCAGCATAGGTCCCTGTTTAAAGAACACTTCATCTATTTCCCTTCTTTCATTCATATACATATCATTTTCATGGTCTAGCAAATATTGTTCTAAAGGATCACTAGGAGGTACGGCAATAGAAGCAAGACCAATAATTTCATCTTTACTAGGCAGTTCTTATTCACGGTGTTGTCTACGAAATTTAGAAAAGTTAAACTCATGAGACATATCACCTAAACCAATAGTAATAACATCCTTTTTGCAGTCTATCCTAGCATTAACAGTGTTTAAGAAGGGTCTACCAAATATAATGGGAAAAAATCTATCTTGTGGGGAACCAAGAACAAGAAAATCAACAGGATATTTGGTTTTCCCACACAAGACTTCAACATCTCTAACAATCCCAATTGGTGAAATAGTATCTCTATTGGCAAATTTAATTGTGAGATCAATATCTTCTAACTTAGCAGGTGCAATATCATGCATAACTTCTTTGTATAAGTCAATAGGTATTGCACTAGCACTAGCACCCATATCACACAAGCGATGATAACAATGATATCCTATTTTAACAGAAATAATAGGCATGCCTACCATAGGTCTATGTTTATCTTTAGCACAAGGTTTAGCAATTCTAGCAGTTTCATCACATAAATAAATAACATGCCCATCAATATTATCAGCCAAGAGATCCTTAACAATAGCAATATTAGGTTCAACTTTAACTTGCTCAGGAGGTGTATAGGTTCTAATATTGCTTTTACAAATCACAGTTGAAGCTTTAGCATGATCTTTTATCCTAACAGGAAAAGGTGGTTTCTCAACATAAGCTGTAGGAACAATAGGATCATTATAAGTGATAGTCTTTTCTTCAACTTTAATAGTTGCAGCTACTTTTACTTCTATGGGAGGATGGTATTTAAACCACTTCTCTTTGCGGAGATCAATATGAGTAGAAAAAGATTCACAAAAAGAAGCTACTTTCAGAGTCAAGTCCATATTTACTGCTAAATTTACGGAAAACATCGGTATCCATAAAAGATTTAACACAATCAAACTTAGGTGTCATACCTGACTCCTTACCTTCGTCGAGATCCCAATCTTCAGAGTTGCGTTTAATTCTTTCCAATAAATCCCATTTGAATTCAATAGTCTTCATCATAAAAGAGCCAGCACAAGAAGTATCGAGCATGGAGCGGTTGTTATCAGAAAGCTGAGCATAAATTTTTTGAATAATCATTTCTCTTGAGAGCTCATGATTGGGGCATGAATATAACATTGATTTAAGCCTTCCCCAAGCTTGAGCGATGCTTTCTCCTTCGCGAGGCCAAAAATTATATATATAATTACGATCACGATGAACAAGATGCATAGGATAAAACTTCTGATGAAATTCCAATTTCAATCGTTTGTAGTTCCATGATCCCATATCATCACATAGCCTATACCATGTCAATATATCTCCCTCCAAAGATAAAGGGAAGACCTTCTTCTTGATAACATCATCGGGCATACCTGCAAGCTTAAATAATCCACAAACTTCATCCACATATATTAGGTGCTCATTAGGGTGTAATGTTCCATCTCCACAAACTTCATACCCGAAGGAATTTCAAAGCAGACATTTTTATTTTCAGTAGTTTCAATAGGTTCAGTAGGTTGGGGAGCAACTCTTTGCTCTATTGGTCGGGGTGAAGATACCCCAAACAAGCCCCTCAGAGGATTACTTTCCATAGTAACAAGTGATAGTAAATTTCAGCACACTATATAAAATTCTCCCTACCAAAGCCGCTTCACTCCCCGGCAACGGCGCCAGAAAAGAGTCCTGATGACCCAAAAGTATAGGGGATCTATCGTAGTGCTTTCCATAAGTAAGAGTGTCGAAGCCAACGAGCAGCAGAAGGAAATGATAAGCAGTTTTCAGCAAGGTATTCTCTGCAAGCACTGAAATTATAGGTAACAGATAATTTTGTGATAAGATAATTTGTAACAAGCAACAAGTAACAAAAGTAAATATAGTTCAGCAAGGTGGCCCAATCCTTTTTGTAGCAAAGGAGAAGCCTGGAGAAATTTTTATATAGAGAAAAGCGCTCCCGAGGACACATGGGAATTATCGTCAAGCTAGGTTTCATCACGATCATATGATTCGCGTTCGGTATTTTGATAATTTGGTACATGGGTGGACCGGTGCTTGGGTACTGTCCTTACTTAGACAAGCATCCCACTTATGATTAACCTCTATTGCAAGCATCCGTAACTACAACAAAAGTATTAAGGTAAACCTAACCATAGCATGAAACATATGGATCCAAATCAGCCCCTTACGAAGCAACGCATAAACTAGGGTTTAAGCTTCTGTCACTCTAGCAACCCATCATCTACTTATTACATCCCAATGCCTTCCTATAGGCCCAAATAATGCTGAAGTGTCATGTAGTCGACGTTCACATAACACCACTAGAGGAGAGACAACATACATCTCATCAAAATATCGAACGAACACCAAATTCACATGACTACTAATAGTAAGACTTCTCCCATGTCCTCAGGAACAAACGTAACTACTCACAAAGCATATTCATGTTCATAATAAGAGGGGTATTGATATGCATATAGGATCTGAACATATGATCTTCCACCAAATAAACCAACTAGCATCAACTATAAGGAGTAATCAACACTACTAGCAACCCACAGGTACCAATCCCAGACATAGAGACAAGAATTGGATACAAGAGATGAACTAGGGTTTGAGAGGAGATGGTGTTGGTGAAGATGTTGATGGAGATTGACCCCCTCCCGATGAGAGGATCCTTGGTGATGACGATGGCGATGATTTCCCCCTCCCGGAGGGAAGTTTCCCCGGCAGAACACCTCCGCCAGAGCCCTAGATTGGTTCCGCCAAGGTTCCGCCTCGCTGCGGCGGAGTCTCATCCCGAAAGCTTGCTTATGATTTTTTCCTCAACGAAAGACTCCATATATCATAAGATGGACATCGGAGGGCCACCAGGGGGGCCACGAGGCAGGGGGCGCGCCCAGCGGGTAGGATGCACCCCCACCCTCGTGGCCAGGGTGTGGGCCCCCTCTAGAACTTCTTGCGCTCAGTATTTTTTATTTATTTTGAAAATGACTTCCGTGAAGTTTCAGGACTTTTGGGCTGTGCAGAATAGGTCTCTAATATTTGCTCCTTTTCTAGCCCAGAATCCCAGCTGCCGGCATTCTCCCTCTTTATGTAAACCTTGTAAAATAAAGTGAATAGGCATAAGTATTGTGACATAATGTGTAATAACAGCCCATAATGCAATGAATATTGATATAAAAGCATGATGCAAAATGACATATCAAGGGCATCTAGGTCAGGCCCATTACCCTACCCTAGGTGCATGTCATCATCATACACTGCTTTTTCCGGCCTTAATTTTTTTACACAGGAAGATTAGACCAAATAGTAGTACCGTGCTAAATTTTGGAATTATTCCGGGTTCGTTTGGCCTTTTTTATGCATTAATTGAGTTTCAGCGCATTTAATGTGCATAATACAAATTTGAACTACAAGCACAAGCTCCAATGCACCAAAGTTGTTTGAAAAATCTCATGTGTGTCCTTGGGTGAATTTGTAGGTCCCATGCAAGAGATGAGAGTGAAATTCAAACATCCGGGCGTCGTGGCTCTGCCGGAAAGATTGAGAAACTTGGTTTTTTAATTCCTGTAATTCCAAAACATGCTTGAAAATCATGAAACTTGGCATGGTGTCATGACATGGCACCAACATGCTGCGGTATTTTTTTTGGCCGAATTGGGACAAGCTTTGGTGTAAGCTTCTTGCAAACTGGAGCTTCCCTCAAGAAGGATCATTCTTCCGAGAGAGAACGTGTCACCTCCGTGTTTGAAATGACATACGTACACTGCCTTCTCTCGCCTTAATTTTTTTCACACAGGCAGATTAGACCAAATAGAAGTACCGTGCTAAACATTGGAATTATTCTGAGTTTGTTTAGCCTTTTTATGCGTTAATTGAGTTTCTGAGCATTTAATGTGCATAATTCAAATTTGAACTAAAAGCACAGACTCTAGTGCACGAAACTTGTTTGAAAAATCACATGTGTGTCCTTGGGAGAATTTGTAGGTCCCATGCAAGAGATGGGAGTGAAATTCAAACATCTGGGCGTCGTGGCTCGGCCGGAAAGATTGAGCAACTTGGTTTTTTAGTTCTTGTAATTCCAAAACATGCCTGAAAATCATGAAACTTGGCATGGTGTCATGACATGGCACCAAGATGATCCAGTAATTTTTTTGGCCAAATTGGGACAAGCTTTGGTGTAAGCTTCTTGCAAACCGGAGCTTCCCTAAAAAAGGCTCGTCATTCCGAGAGGGAACATGTCACCTCCGTGTGTGAAACGACATACGTACACTGCCTTCTCCCGCCTTAATTTTTTTACCCTTGCAGATTAGACCAAATAGAAGTATCGTGCTAAATTTTGGAATTATTCTGGTTTGTTTGGCCTTTTATGCATTAATTGAGTTTCTGCACATTTAATGTGCATAATTCAAATTTTTACTACAAGCACAGGCTCCAGTGCACCAAAGTTGTTTGAAAAATCACATATGTGCCCTTGGGTGAATTCCTAGGTCCCATGCAAGAGATGGGAGTGAAATTCAAACATCTGGGCGTCGTGGCTGGGCCAGAAAGATTGAGAAACTTGGTTTTTTAATTCCTATAATTCCAAAACATGCCTGAAAATCATGAAACTTGGCATGGTTTCATGACATGGCACCAACATGCTGTGGTAATTTTTCTGTCCGATTTGCGAAGGCGCACACATTAACAATCAACAAAGTCATTTTGGAACAAGTGCTGTCACATTACAAATCAGAAACACAAGTATTATTGAAACCGTTGGCATTCTACTTACCAATTACGTGCAGCCACGCGTCCCCTTTTTTATTGGCTAGGAGGTCCCGTGCGGGGTTGCTATTTGAGTACGGGAGGCGTGAGATCAGACCCCTGCGCGTGCTCATCGAGAGGAGAGCCCTTTGACCGCTACTCGCCGCAGACCTTTCCAACGTGTACTTTAATGGTGCCCGAGCATCTGTTGCATGGTGTGGCTATATGTCTGACTGGACTTAGATTTAAGAGAGAAAAATGAAAATCTGAAAAGAAAGTTTTGCACGGATCTTGATGTATGATCCGACGGACCTATATAGCATCGACTGAGACTTATAGCAAGCATGATGAATATAAGGACGATGACAGTGGATAATAATTCTCTTACATATTTAGAAACATAATTAAAAAAGCCACATGCGGCAACGCCCGAAATACACAAAGGAAAAAGAAGAAGGAAGACAACGATCTGGCTCGTTGATCTCTACTTTCTTGATGCGTTGCTGCAGGCCGTAGGAACTAGTCTCCACGGCAAGTGGCGAAGAGCTCTTTCTTGTCCTCAAGATGCTGCTTGAGAGCATCCATAGATTCCTCCACCAGCCTTCTGCGCTTGATGTGCAGCATGGTATTCTCTTCCATAAGTTTCTCAATGACGATGCTGATCCTCTTCAACAAGGCTGTGGTCTGCTCCTGCTCCTCCGCACTTCCGACGATCTTCGCCCTCAACAGGTCGCGCTCATCCTGGAGCTTCACATTGCTCTCACTTTGTTTCCAGATGATGTCGGTAGACTATTCAAATGAGTCTTTCAGGTCATCCTGCATCCTCGCCCACCTGGAGATCTGATCCATCTGCCTAAGAACAAGGGCACACATGCGCCTGTAAGAGTTCTCGCCTGCCCGCGAGACATTTTCCCAGGCCGCCGCGGCGCGGGAGGACATCTCTGCTGCATTGGCGGCACAGCGGGACATCTCTTCTGCTTCCACGGCGCGGCCAGAACAGTCTGCTACATTGACGGCGCGACGGGACCTCCATGCTATTTTGGCGGCACGACAGGACCTCTTTGTTGCTACGGCCGTGCGGCAGGACATGTTAGCTGCTTTCGCGGTAAGGCGGGACATCTCTTATGCTTCCGCTTCCAGGGTCGCCTCTCACTTGTGGCAGTCTCTTGACCCTGAACTCATGCTGGCCATGGCGGACGCAAGGGAACAATGATGAATGACTTGTTTGTTTTTGTGGTTGAGGAGTTGAGGAGGAATGTGCAGTCATCTTGGAGTAGTAGTATTTATAACCGCATAGTAATATGCTCCTAAGTGGGAAACCATTCAGGTTTTGATCCGTGTGAACAAGTTTGCAATTTGGAATGTGACGGGACGCATGCTCAAAATTTACTGACGGTTATAAGTGCGACACTATTCCCAGAAGGCGTAACGTGGGCACGTACGCCTTCTCGACCACGTACGTGGAGTTTGCACCATAGGGTGCACCGTAATAGGCAATGTCAACACACATCTTGTTCCAACAACCGTGCACGCTCATTATTACCATCGAGCATGCTTCTTTTAATTAGAATGTGTGTGCCCGTCTAGCGCACACACATTGATCTATCTAACTATTTTAGTTTGTTGTGGCTAATCGCAAACAGTTCATCCATGTGAAGTGTATGCCATCAATCGCAGACACTTTGATCTGGCTGACCCATTTCTATTCTGTTGCCTAATCATAAACAATTAATCCTTCTAAAGCGTATGCCCTCAATTACACACACCTTGATCTAGCTGACTCTTTCTTTTGTGTTGCCTAATCACAAACAGTTCATCCGAGTGAAACTGTATGCTCTTGCTACCTCTTGAGGACTGCGTTGGTTTTCCCTTGAAGAGGAAATGGTGAGGAAGCAAAGTAGCATAAATATTTCCCTCAGTTTTTGAGAACCAAGGTATCAATCCAGTAGGAGGCCACATGCAAGTCCCTGATACCTACAAAAACAAATAAGAACCTCACAACCAACGCGATAAAAGGGGTTGTCAATCCCTTCACGGTCACTTACGAGAGTGAGATCTGATAGAGATGATAAGATAATATTTTTGGTATTTTTATGATAAAGGTTAAACGTAAAGATTGCAAAATAAAAGGTAATAGAAATAGCTTGTTGACTGAAGATTAATATGATGGAGAATAGACTCGGGGGCCATAGGTTTCACTAGTGGCTTCTCTCAGGATAGCATAAGTATTACGGCGGGTGAACAAACTACTGTCGAGCAATTGATAGAAAAGCTAATAATTATGAGAATAGCTAGGCATGATCATGTATATAGGCATCACGTCTGTGACAAGTAGACCGACTCCTGCCTGCATCTACTACTATTACTCCACACATCGACCGCTATCCAGCATGCATCTAGAGTATTAAGTTCATAAGAACAGAGTAACGCATTAGGTAAGATGACATGATGTAGAGGGATAAACTCAAGTAATATGATATAAACCCCATCTTTTTATCCTCGATGGCAACAATACAATACGTGTCATTTCCCTTTCTTTCACTGGGATCGAGCACCGCAACATTGAACCCAAAGCTAAGCACTTCTCCCGTTGCAAGAAAGATCAATCTAGTAGGCCAAACCAAACTGATAATTCAAAGAGACTTGCAAAGATAACCAATCATGCATAAATATTTCAGAGAAGAATCAAACATTGTTCATAGATAGACTTGATCATAAACCCACAATTCATCGGATCTCGACAAACACACCGCAAAAAGAGTTACATCGAATAGATCTCCAAGAAGATTGAGGAGAACTTTGTATTGAGTTTCAAAGAGAGAGAAGAAGACATCTAGCTAATAACTATGGACCCGAAGGTCTGAAGTAAACTACTCACACATCATCGGAGGGGCCATGGAGTTGATGTAGAGGCCCTCCGTGATCGATGCCCCCTCCGGCGGTACAGAAGGTTGCGGCGGTGGAAATAGGGTTTCATGGTGCTCCTGGTTGTTTTCCGCGTATATGAGTATATATAGGAGGAAGAAGTAGGTCAGTTGAGCCACGAGGGGCCCACGAGGGGCGAGGGCGCGCCCACCTACCTCGTGGACTCCTCATTCGTTTCTTGTCGTCCACTCCAAGTCCTCTGGATCATGTTTGTTCCAAAAATCATGTTCCTGAAGGTTTCATTCCGTTTGATATTTCTTTTCGACGAAACACTGAAATAGGCAAAAAACAGCAATTTGCACTGGGCCTTGGGTTAATAGGTTAGTCCCAAAAATAATATAAAAGTGTAAAATAAAGCCCATGAACATCCAAAACAGATAATATAATAGCATGGAACAATCAAAAATTATAGATACGATGGAGACGTATCAATCATCCCCAAGGTTAATTCCTGCTCATCCTCGAGTTGGTAAATGATAAAAACAGAATTTTTGATGTGGTATGCTACCTAACATAATTCTCAATGTAATTCTCTTTATTATGGCATGAATATTCATATCCGAAAGGTTCAAGACAAAAGTCTAATATTGATATAAAAATAATAATACTTCAAGGATACAAACTAAGCAATTATGACTTCTCAAAATAACATGGCAAAAGAATGTTCATACCTACAAAATCATATAGTTTGGTCATGCTCCATTTTTGCACAAGAATGATCTCATCATGCACAACCCTGGTGACAAGCCAAGCAATTGTTTCACACTTTAGTAATCTCAAAACTTTTCAACTTTCACGCAATGTATGAGTGCGAGCCATGGATATAGCACTATTGGTGGAATAGAATATGATGATGGGGTTATGTGGAGAAGACAAAAAAGGATAAAGTCTCGCATCGACGTGGCTAATCAATGGGCTAGGGAGATGCCCATCAATTGATGTGAATGCAAGGAGTAGGGATTTCCATGCAACGGATGCACTAGAGCTATAAATGTATGAAAGCTCAACAAAAGAAACTTAGTAGGTGTGCATCCAACTTGCTTGCTCACGAAGACCTAGGGCATTTGAGGAAGCCCATTGTTGGAATATACAAGCCAAGTTCTATAATGAAAAATTCCCACTAGTATATGGAAGTGACAAAACAAGAGACTCTCTATCACAAAGATCATGGTGATACTTTGAAGCACAAGTGTGGAAAAAAGGATAGTAGCATTGCCCCCTTTTTTGGGGGACTTCCCTTTTTTGGCCTTTTTATTTTTTCTTATTTGGGACAATGCTCTATTAATGATGATCATCACACTTCTATTTATTTACAGCTCAATGATTACAACTCGATAATAGAACAAAGTATGACTCTATATGAATGCCTCCGGCGGTGTACCGGGAAGGGCAATGAATCAAGAGTGACATGTATGAAAAATTATGAACTGTGGCTTTGCCACAAATACGATTTCAACTACATGATCATGCAAGTCAATATGACAATTATGATGTGTGTCATGATAAATGGAACGGTGGAAAGTTGCTTGGCAATATATCTTGGAATGGCTATGGAAATGCCATAATAGGTAGGTATGGTGGCTGTTTTGAGGAAGATATAAGGAGGTTTATGTGTGACAGAGTGTATCATATCACGGGGTTTGGATGCACCGGTGAAGTTTCCGCCAACTTTCAAGGTGAGAAAGGGCAATGCACGGTACCGAAGAGGCTAGCAATGATGGAAGGGTGAGAGTGCGTATAATCCACAGACTCAACATTAGTCATAAAGAACTCACATGCTTATTGCAAAAATCTACAAGTCATCAAAAACCAATTATTAAGCGCATGCTCCTAGGGGGATAGATTGGTAGGAAAATACCATTGCTCATCCCCGACTGCAACTCATAAGGAAGACAATCAAATAACACCTCATGTTTCAAATTTGTTACACAACGGTCACTATAGGTGCATGCTATGGGACTTGCAAACTTCAATGCAAGTATTTCTAAAATTCAAAACTACTCAACTATTAAACTCTAATATTACCACCTTTATATCTCAAAACAATTATCAAGTATCAAACTTCTCCTAGTACTCAATGCAATTTTATTAAAGTTTTTATTATACCGATCTTGGATGCCTATCATATTAGGACTAAATTCATAACCAAAGAAAATTACCATGCTGTTCTAAGGGACTCTCAAAATAATACAAGTGAATCATGAGAGATCAATTATTTCTATAAAATAAAACCACCACCATGCTCTAAAAGGTATAAGCGAAGCACTAGAGCAAAATTATCTAGCTCAAAAGGTATAAGTGAAGCACATAGAGTATTCTAATAAATTCCAATTCATGTGTGTCTCTCCCAAAAGGTGTGTACATCAAGGATGATTGTGGTAAACTAAAAAGCAAAGAATCAAATCATACAAGACGCTCCAAGCAAAACACATATCATGTGGTGAATAAAAATATAGCTCCAAGTAAAGTTACCGATGGACGAAGACGAAAGAGGGGATGCCTTCCGGGGCATCCCCAAGCTTAGGATTTTGGTTGTCCTTGGATGTTACCTTGGGGTGCCTTGGGCATCCCCAAGCTTAGGCTCTTGCATCTCCTTGTTCCACCATCCATCAAATCTTTACCAAAAACTTGAAAACTTCACAACACAAAACTTAAAAGAAAATCTCGTGAGCTCCGTTAGTAAAAGAAAACAAACCACCACTTCAAGGTACTGTAATGAACTCATTATTTATTTATATTGGTGTTAAACCTACTCTATTCCAACTTTTCTATGGTTCATAAACTTTATTACTAGCCATAGGTTCATCAAAATAAGCAAACAACACCCGAAAAACAGAATCTATAAAAAACAGAATAGTCTATAGTAATCCGTAGGTCCCGAATACTTCTGGAACCCCCAAAATTCTAAAATAAATTGCTGTACGTGAGGAATTTATCTATTAATCATCTGAAAAAATAATAAAGTAAATATAACTCTCCAGTAAACAATGGCAGCAAATCTCGTGAGCGCTAAAGTTTCTGTTTTTTACAGCAAGATCGCAAAGACTTTCCCCAAGTCTTCCCAAAGGTTCTACTTGGCACAAACACTAATTAAAATAATAAAACCACATCTAAACAAAGGCTAGATGAATTATTTATTACTAAACAGAACCAAAAAGCAAGGAACAAAAATAATATTGGGTTGCCTCCCAACAAGCGCTATCGTTTAACGCCCCTAGCTAGGCATAAAACCAAGGATAGATCTAGGTATTGCCATGATAATGATAAGGTAAATCGTGAAAACTCATCTCATACTCCCTAAGTTAAGCAGAAAGCTTTATTTGTGGAAAGCAAAAGTAATCAAAAGGGCTAAATTTAATGGGACAAAAGTCCCCAAGATTAAGCTCGGGAGGTATTGGTTCCTCCTTTGGCCCCTCATATTGCACAACCGATTCATCATTATAAGCATTCTTTTGGCAAAAAGTCATGAGGCTTTGTTAAAGGGAAAACCCTAACCCATTATTCTGGATAGAAAAATTATCATTAAGCTCAGAGATCCTATCAACAAGAACATTGGTAGGAACCTTTTTTCTAAGGTTTTTATTAAAAGCAACATGATCTAAAGATCGTAAACGCATAATGTCTTCTTGATAAAAAAGGATTGCTTCTATGGGAGGACAGCCGGCATCCACCCTATAATGCGCAAAAATTTCATTGGCCTCTTTTATTATAAATCTGAACTCATGAGCTAAAAAGATGGTCGCAGATCGCTTAACAGAAGAATTCTCAATATTAGAAAATTCTAGGAAAATCCTTTTTATGGAAGGACGCATATGTAAAAATTGTCTTTCAAGTTCAACTATGAGCAAAGATATAGCATGCGCGAGAAATCTAGTTTTATGTAGAATATACCCGCTCATGGTGGGCAAAGCACCGACACAAGTAAAGAAATCTTGAATAACTCCCTTCCCAATAATATTACCGCTACCAATCCGAAACTTTTTAGTGTGTAAAATAGAAGGATTTTCAAGAGGATCATCAATAGCATCAAGGTTTTCCATATTATTATCCTTATCAATGATAACCTCCCCAGTTTCAGACATGATGGTAACAAATTGCAAAAAGAACTACCACGCAGAAGGAAGGAAGGAAAAAGAGGCGAACGGAAAAGATGGCGAATAAAACGGCAAGGGTGAAGTGGGGGAGAGGAAAACAAGAGGCAAATGGCAAATAATGTAATGCGAGGGATAAGAGTTTGTGATGGGTACTTGGTATGTCTTGACTTGTGCGTAGACTGCCCGGCAACGGCGCCAGAAATTCTTCTTGCTACCTCTTGAGCACTGCGTTGGTTTTCCCTTGAAGAGGAAAGGGTGATGCAGCAAAGTAGCATAAGTATTGCCATCAGTTTTTGAGAACCAAGGTATCAATCCAGTAGGAGGCCACACGCAAGTCCCTCGTACCTACAAAAACAAATAAGAACCTCGCAACCAATGCGATAAAGGGGTTGTCAATCCCTTCACGGTCACTTACGAGAGTGAGATCGGATAGAGATGATAAGATAATATTTTCGGTATTTTTATGATAAAGACTAAAAGTAAAGATTGCAAAATAAAAGGTAATAGAAATAGCTTGTTGATTGAAGATTAATATGATGGAGAATAGACCCGGGGGCCATAGGTTTCACTAGTGGCTTCTCTCAGGATAGCATAAGTATTACGGTGGGTGAACAAATTACTGTCGAGCAATTGATAAAAAAGCGAATAATTATGAGAATATCTAGGCATGATCATGTATATAGGCATCACGTCCATGACAAGTATACCGACTCCTTCCTGCATATACTACTATTACTCCACACATCGACCGCTATCCAGCATGCATCTAGAGTATTAAGTTCATAAGAACAAAGTAACGCATTAGGTAAGATGACATGATGTACAGGGATAAAATCAAGTAATATGATATAAACCCCATCTTTTTATCCTCGATGGCAACAATACAATATGTGTCGTTTCCCTTTCTATCACTGGGATCGAGCACCGCAAGATTGAACCCAAAGCTAAGCACTTCTCCCATTGCAAGTAAGATCAAGTTAGTAGGCCAAACCAAACTGATAATTCAAAGAGACTTGCAAACATAACCAATCATGCATAAAACATTTCAGAGAAGAATCAAATATTGTTCATAGATAGACTTGATCATAAACCCACAATTCATCGGATCTCGACAAACACACCGCAAAAAGAGTTACATCGAATAGATCTCCAAAAATATTGAGGAGAACTTTGTATTGAGATCCATAGAGAGAGAAGAAGGCATCTAGCTAATAACTATGGACCCGGAGGTCTGAAGTAAACCACTCACACATCATCGGAGGGGCCATGGAATTGATGTAGAGGCCCTCCGTGATCGATGCCCGCTCCGACGGAGCTTCGGAAAATGCCCCAAGATGGGATCTCTTGGGTACAGAAGGTTGCGTCGGTGGAAATAGGGTTTCGTGGTGCTCCTGGTTGTTTTCAGTGTATATGAGTATATATTGGAGGAAGAAGTAGGTCGACTGAGCCACGAGGGGCCCACGAGGGGGGAGGGCGCTCCCACCTGCCTAGTGGACTCCTCATTTGTTTCTTGACGTCCACTCCAAGTCCTCTGGATCACCTTTGTTCCAGAAATCATGTTCCCGAAGGTTTCATTGCGTTTGGATTCCGTTTGATATTCCTTTTCTGCGAAACACTGAAATAGGCAAAAAAAACAGCAATTTGCACTAGGCCTTGGGTTAATAGGTTAGTCCCAAAAATAATATAAAAGTGTAAAATAAAGCCCATTAACAACCAAAACAGATAATATAATAGCATGGAACAATCTACTATTATAGATACGTTGGAGATGTATCAAGCATCCCAAAGCTTAATTCCTGCTCATCCTCGAGTAGGTAAAAGATAAAAACATAATTTTTGATGTGGAATGCTACCTAACATAATCCTCAATGTAATTCTCTTTATTGTGGCATGAATATTCAGATCCGAAAGATTCAAGACAAAAGTCTAATATTGACATAAAAATAATAATACTTCAACGATACTAACTAAGCAATTATGTCTTCTCAGAATAACATGGCAAAAGAATGTTCATCCCTACAAAATCATATAGTTTGGTCATGCTCCATTTTCGTAACACAAGAATGCGCTCATCATGCATAACCCTGATGACAAGCCAAGCAATTGTTTCACACTTTAGTAATCTCAAACCTTTTCAACTTTCACGCAATACATGAGCGCGAGCCATGGATATAGCACTATGGGTGGAATAGAATATGATGATGGGGGTTATGTGGGGAAGACAAAAAGGAGAAAGTCTCACATCGACGCGGCTAATCAATGGGCTAGGGAGATGCCCATCAATTGATGTCAATGCAAGGAGTAGGGATTGCCATGCAACGGATGCACTAGAGCTATAAATGTATGAAAGCTCAGCAAAAGAAACTAAGTGGGTGTGCATCCAACTTGCTTTCTCATGAAGACCTAGGGCATTTGAGGAAGCCCATTGTTGGAATATACAAGCCAAGTTCTATAATGAAAAATTCCCACAAGTATATGAAGTGACAAAACAAGAGACTCTCTATCATAAAGATCATGGTGATACTTTGAAGCACAAGTGTGGAAAAAAGGATAGTAGCATTTCCCCTTTTTTGGGGCCTTCCCTTTTTTTGCCTTTTTATTTTTTCTTATTTTGGACAATGCTCTATTAATGATGATCATCACACTTCTATTTATTTACAGCTCAATGATTACAACTCGATACTAGAACAAAGTATGACTCTATATGAATGCCTCCGGCGGTGTACTGGGAAGGGCAATGAATCAAGAGTGACATGTATGAAAAATTATGAACTGTGGCTTTGCCACAAATACGATGTCAACTACATGATCATGCAAGTCAATATGACAATTATGATGTGTGTCATGATAAATGGAACGGTGGAAAGTTGCATGGCAATATATCTTGGAATGGCTATGGAAATGCCATAGTAGGTAGGTATGGTGGCTGTTTTGAGGAAGATATAAGGAGGTTTATGTGTGACAGAGTGTATCATATCACGGGGTTTGGACGCACCGGTGAAGTTTCCGCCAACTTTCAAGGTGAGAAAGGGCAATGCACGGTACCAAAGAGGCTAGCAATCATGGAAGTGTGAGAGTGCGTATAATCCATAGACTCAACATTAGTCATAAAGAACTCACATGCTTATTGCAAAAATCTACAAGTCATCAGAAACCAATTATTAAGCGCATGCTCCTAGGGGGATAGATTGGTAGGAAAAGACCATTGCTCATCCCCGACTGCAACTCATAAGGAAGACAATCAAATAACACCTCATGTTTCAAATTTGTTACACAACGGTCACTATATGTGCATGCTATGGGACTTGCAAACTTCAATGCAAGTATTTCTAAAATTCAAAACTACTCAACTATTACACTCTAATATTACCAGCTTTATATCTCAAAACAATTATCAAGTATCAAACTTCTCCTAGTACTCAATGCAATTTTATTAAAGTTTTTATTATACCGATCTTGGATGCCTATAATATTAGGACTAAATTCATAACCAAAGCAAATTAACATGCTGTTCTAACGGACTCTCAAAATAATATAAGTGAAGCATGAGAGATCAATAATTTCTATAAAATAAAACCACCACCGTGCTCTAAAAGGTATAAGCGAAGCACTAGAGCAAAATTATCTAGCTCAAAAGGTATAAGTGAAGCACATAGAGTATTCTAATAAATTCCAATTCATGTGTCTCTCTCCCAAAAGGTGTGTACAACAAGGATGATTGTGGTAAAATAAAAAGCAAAGACTCAAATCATACAAGACGCTCCAAGCAAAACACATATCATGTGGTGAATAAAAATATAGCTCCAAGTAAAGTTACCAATGGACAAAGACGAAAGAGGGGATGCCTTGAAGGGCATCCCCAAGCTTAGGCTTTTGGTTGTCCTTGGATTTTACCTTGGGGCGCCTTCGGCATCCCCAAGCTTAGGCTCTTGCCTCTCCTTGTGTGACTCCCCCGATTTGACAGTACACTAATCATACACGCAAACGCGTACAATCAAGATCAGGGACTCACGGGAAGATAACACAGCACAACTCTATAAATAAAATAAGTCATACAAGCATCATATTATAAGCCAGGGGCCTCGAGGGCTCGAATTCAAGAGCTCGATCATAGACGAGTCAGCAGAAGCAACAATATCTGAGTACAGACATAAGTTAAACAAGTTTGCCTTAAGAAGGCTAGCACAAACTAGGGATACAGATCGAAAGAGGCACATGCCTCCTTCCTGGGATCCTCCTAAACTACTCTTGTTCGTCTTCAGGGGCCTGCACGTATTAGTAGGCACCTCCAGTGTAGTAGGAGTCGTCGTCGACGGTGGCGTCTGGCTCCTGGACTCCATCGTCTGGTCGCAACAAACGAATATAGAAAGAGGGGAAAAGGGGGAGCAAAGCAACTGTGAGTACTCATCCAAAGTACTCTCAAGCAAGGAGCTACACTACATATGAATTGGTATCAATGAAAGGGGGTAGTATATGTGGATTGAACTGCAGAATGCCGGAATAAGAGGGGGATAGCTAGTCCTGTCGAAGACTATGCTTCTGGCCGCCTCCACGTTGCAGCATGTAGAAGACAGTAGATGGTAAGTTCACCAAGTAACATTGCATAGCATAACCCTACCCAGTGATCCTCCCCTCGTCGCCCTGTGAGAGAGCAATCACCAGTTGTATCTCGCACTTGGAAGGGTGTGTTTTATTAAGTATCCGGTTCTAGTTGTCATAAGGTCAAGGTACAACTATGGGTCGTCCTTTTATCGAGGGACACGGCTATTCGAATAGATCAACTTCCCTGCAGGGGTGCACCACATTTCCCAACGCGCTCGATCCCCTTTGTCCGGACACACATTCCTGGGTCATGCCCGGCCTCGGAAGATCAACACGTCGCAGCCCTACCTAGGCACATCAGAGAGGTCAGCATGCCGATCTAAATCCTATGGCGCAGGGGTCTGGGCCCATCACCCATTGCACACCTGCATGTTGCGTATGCGGCTGGTGAGCATCGCCCATTGCACACCTGCACGTTGCGTACGCGGCCGGTGAGCACACCTAGCCTCCCTTATACAAGAGCAGTCGTTCCAGTCCAACCCGGCGCGTGCCGCTCAGTCGCTGACGTCACGAAGGCTTCGGCTGATACCACGACGTCGAGTGCCCATAACTGTTCCCGCATAGTTGGTTAGTGCTTATAGGCCAGTGGCCAGACTCAGATCAAATACCCAGATCTTGTTAAGCTGTTTAATTGAATTAACCCCGGACGCCGACCAGGGCCAGGCCCATCTCTCTCCTAGGTGGTCTCAACCTGCCCTGTCGCTCTGCCACAAAGTTCCACTCAGAGGGCCGTCGGGACAAACGTCCTTTCGGACCCAATCCATGAAACACTCGCGGGTACTCTACGAGCCGACCCGACTTTAGTCACCACAAGTATGATATAATATGTATATAAGTATATACCCGTGATCACCTCCCGAGTGATCACGGCCCGATAGTATAGCATGGCAGACGGACAAGAATGCAGGATCACTGATGGTAAACTAGCATCCTATACTAAGCATTTAGGATTGCAGGTAAGGTATCAATAACTGTAGCAACAATGACAGGCTATGCATCAGAATAGGATAAACGGAAACAGTAACATGCTACACTACTCTAATGCAAGCAGTAGAGAGAAGAATAGGCGATATCTGGTGATCAAGGGGGGGGGGCTTGCCTGGTTGCTCTGGCAAGGAGGGGTCGTCAACACCGTAGTCTATCGCGGGTACCGGCAGCGGTCTCGGGGTCTACCGGAAAGAAGTAACGGAGGGGGAACACAATAAATAACAGAGCAAAAAAGCTACACCAAGCATAACATGGCAATGCGCGATGCTAGGGGTGACCTAACACAGTATGAGGTGATACCGGTGAAGAGGGGAAACATCCGGGAAAATATCCCCAGTGTTCGGACAGATGAATCGGAGGGGGAAAGTTGTATCTTCGCTATGCTAGGGAAGTGTGGTGGATGAACGGGCTGCGTATCCAGATTCGTCTCGTCGATCTGAGCAACTTTCATTTACAAAGTTTTTCCATCCGAGCTATGGTTTATTTTATATTGATTTTAAAAGTTTAAATCATTTTTAGGATTTATTTAATTATTTTAAATCAACATTATCCAGAACAGTGCATGCTAACGTCGGCATGATGTCAGTAGTTGACCGTTGACCTGGTCAACCTGACAGGTGGGTCCCACCTGTCAACGTTTGTTTGACAAATTAAAAGTAGTTAATTAGGTTAACTAGTTATTAGGTTAATTAATCTTAATTAGGTAATTTAAACAGAATTAATTAACGTAATTAATTAATTATTTTTTTCAATTATTATTTATTTATTATATGTATTATATGTATTTATTATTCCTTTTTTTAAACCGTTCTCAGGGGCTGGGCCTCGCGTGTCAATGGCCTAGAGGGCCGATGCGGTTAGCGGGCGCTACGGGCGCTTGCCTGCAGGGAGTGGCGGGGCGGGGCCAGAGGCCAGGGCCGCCGCGGTGGCCGACGGCGCTGCGGCGGCAGCAGAGGAGGTGGGGCGGCGAGCAGTGGTCTGGGGCCGCGGCCGGAGGAGTCGCCGGAGCAGCACGGCGAGGGCGTGGTCGGGAACGTCGGGGACGCGGGTGGCGGACGATACGACAGTCCGGGGCGGGGGCCGGCGAGGTCGGGGGAGGGCTGGCCAACACCGGCTAGCGGCGGGGCCGAGCAGGCAGGGAACGGCAACGGGGCCAGGCGGACGTGGGCGTCGCCGGAGCAGGGTGAGCAAGGCGCGGGCGGGGAGGCACGGGGTGGTGCGGTGGCACAGAGCCGGCAGGGGTGGTGCGACGGCGACGGAGGACAAGCAGCAGAGCAGAGAGCGGCGGGGCGAGGCAAGCACGGGCCTGCCAGAGCAACGAGCGGCAGCTGGTGCGGCCCCACGTGGTCGGGCGCGCATGGGTGCCCGGCAGGGCGCGGGGCATGGCGGCGCTCGACCACGCGAGCAGGGGAACAGCGCGTGGCGGCAGTGCGTAGAGGCGACGCACGGGCGCGCGTACAGCCACGTGAGCGCGTGCACGGGCACGGGACGGCGAGCACAACGATGTTCGTCACGGGGAGAGGGTAGAGGGGAGAGGTCGGGGCATCAACGGCGGGGCGTAGGGCACGAGGCAGCGGTTGTCGAGGCAGAGGACGGGGACGACACACGGTGGGGAGGAAGTCCGACGAGAGAGAGGGTGAGGAGGCCCGGCGACAGGTTCCGGCACGTCGAGTCAGTGGGGGCGTCGAGGAGGTCCGACGAGGGGGAAAGGCCCCGGGCAGCGGCGGCGATGTCGTCGAGCGGCGACGAGGGGGGGGGGGCGCGGCGCGGCGCCCAGGTCGGGTCGGGCAAGGAGAGGGAAGGAGGGGATCGACCGGGGTTGCTCCCTCGATCCACCTATCTAGATTGGGTGGGGAAGGGGAAGACGTGGACCGGGAAGTGCGGAGAGTGGGGTTGTGGTGGTGGATTGGGCTAGGGTTCGAGGAGGCGTGGGGGGTTAAGCGAGGAGGCGTGGGCTGGCCAGTTCGGCAGCCAGCTGGGCCTGGCCGAGTGGGGGGGGGGGGGCGACTACGTTTTCCTTTTGTTTTTTTCTCTTTTTTATCTCTATTCTGTTTTCTTTTATTGTTTTATTTTAGTTTCTCTTTTACTTTAGTTTTACTAATTATAAAAGTAGCCCCTAAACTAGTGTTAATAAATATGCTACGACCCCAAATATTTTGGCACCTTAAATAAAGAATATTTTATTTATTATTATTTTAAATGCATTTTAAATAATTGTTTTATCATTGTTATAATTAATTTAGTACATTGGAACATTTTATAGGTAGATGTTTACTCCACCAATATTAATTATGGATTATGGGCCACTCATAGAACATTTTAGTTTTAACATTTGAAAACTTTTACTGTTTGACTTGATTTTGGATTTTGAATTTCGAACATGATTGGATCACTGGGAGATTAATAATAGTGATAGTGGTGACATGGCATTATTAGTATGTGATTACTGTAGCCTAGATATCCGGGTGTCACACCTTGTTCCATAATCCATCAAATCTTTACCCAAAACTTGAAAACTACACAACACAAAACTTAAAAGAAAATCTCAAGAGCTCCGTTAGTAAAGGAAAACAAACCACCACTTCAAGGTACTGTAATGAACTCATTCTTTATTTATATTGGTGTTAAACCTACTCTATTCCAACTTTTCTATGGTCCATAAACTTTATTACTAGCCATAGGTTCATCAAAATAAGCAAACAACACCCGAAAAACAGAATCTGTCAAAAACAGAACAGTCTGTAGTAATCTGAAGGTTCCGAATACTTCTGGAACCCCAAAATTTTTAAAATAAATTGCTGTATGTGAGGAATTTTTCTATTAATCATCTGCAAAAATAATTAACTAAATATCACTCTTCAGTAAACAATGGCAGCAAATCTCGTGAGTGCTAAAGTTTCTGTTTTTTACAGCAAGATCGCAAAGACTTTCCCCAAGTCTTCCCAAAGATTCTACTTGCCACAAACACTAATTAAAAGCGTAAAACCCCATCTAAACAGAGGCTAGATGAATTATTTATTACTAAAAAGAACATAAAAGCAAGGAAGAAAAATAATATTGGGTTGACTCCCAACAAGCGCTATTATTTAACGCCCCTAGCTAGGCATAAAACCAAGGACATATCTAGGTATTGCCATGATAATGATAAGGTAAATCGCTAAAAGTCATCTCATACTCCCTATGTTCAGTAGAAATATTTCTTCGTGGCAAGCAAAAGTAATCAAAAAGGCTAAATCTAATGGGACAAAAGTCCCCAAGATCAAGCTCGGGAGGTATTGGTTCCTCCTTTGTCCCCTCATATTGCACAACCAATTATTCATTATAAGCATTCTTTTGGCAAAAAGTCATGAGCCTTTGTTCAAGGGAAAAACCTAACCCATTATTCTATATAGAAAAATTATCATTAAGCTCAAAGATCCTATCAACAAGAACATTGGTAGGAACCTTTTTTCTAAGGTTTTCATTAAAAGCAACATGATCTAAAGATCGTAAACGCATAATGTCTTCTTGATAAAAAAGGACTGCTTCTATGGGAGGACGGCCGGCATGCACCCTATAATATGGAAAAAAATTCATTGGCCTCTTTTATTATAAATCTGAACTCATGAGCTAAAAAGATGGTCGCTGCTCGCTTAACAGAAGAATGCTCAATATTAGAAAATTCTAGGAAAATCCTTTGTATGGAAGGATGCATGTGTAAAAATTGTCTTTCAAGTGCAACTATGAGCAAAGATATAGCATCCGCGAGACATCCAGTTTCATGAAGAATAGACTCCCTCATGGTGGGCAAATCACCGGCATAGGTAAAGAAATCTTGAATAATTCCCTTCCCAATAATATTGCCGCTACCAATCCGAAACTTTTTATTGTGTAAAATAGTAGGATTTTCAAGAGGATCATCAATAGTATCAAGGTTTTTCATATTATTATCCTTATCAATGATAACCTCCCTAGTTCCAGACATGATGGCAACAAATTGTAAAAATAACTAGCACACACAAGGAAGGAAGGAAGGAAAAAGAGGCAAACGGAAAAGAGTGCGAATAAAATGGCAAGGGTGAAGTGGGGGACAGGAAAACGACAGGAAAATGGCAGATAATGTAATGCGAGGGATAACAGTTTGTGATGGGTACTTGGTATGTCTTGACTTGTGCGTAGACTCCCCGGTAGCGGCGCCAGAAATCCTTCTTGCTACCTTTTGAGCACTGCGTTGGTTTTCCCTTGAAGAGGAAAGGGTAATGCAACAAAGTAGTGTAAGTATTTCCCTCAGTTTTTGAGAACCAAGGTATCAATCCAGTAGGAGGCCACACACAAGTCCCTCGTGCCTACACAAACAAATAAGAACCTCACAACCAACGCGATAAAGGGGTTGTCAATCCCTTCACGGTCACTTACGAGAGTGATATCGGATAGAGATGATAAGAAAATATTTTTGGTATTTTCATGATAAAGGTTAAAAGTAAAGATTGCAAAATAAAAGTTAATAGAAATAGCTTGTTGACTGAAGATTAATATGACGGAGAATAGGTTAGTCCCAAAAATAAAAGGTAATAGAAATAGCTTGTTGACTGAAAATAAAAGGTAATAGAAATAGGCAAAAAACAGCAATTTGCACTGGGCATTGGGTTAATAGGTTAGTCCCAAAAATAATATAAAAGTGTAAAATAAAGCCCATGAACATCCAAAACAGATAATATAATAGCATGGAACAATCAAAAATTATAGATACGTTGGAGACGTATCAACTGTATATCGCACACGCCTTCATCAGGCTGCCCATTTCTTTCGTTCCGCCTCATCGCACACAGTTCGTTAGACTGAACCGTATGACCTGAATCGCACACGCAACTAAAATATGAACCGTGTTTGATGGCTCCTCAATCGCAAACATTTTCACCTTGTTTGACGGTTCTTTTACACAACTGTTTGCTATTATTGCATTGCACACAGTTTTGTCGAAGGGTCTCTGATCATAGTGTCGCGTTAGCAGCATCTTGCAGTAGTATATGATGGCTAATTAAACAGGATAGCATGAGACAATTTCACATGTATGATGGCTAACTAAACAGGATAGAATGACATACTTCAAAATATGATGACTACGTAAACAGGATGACATGATATAACTATACGATGTGTCTATTAAAGTGGTTGGCATGCCATAAATCACAAACATGTCGTCGATGGGAACATGATGGCATGATATAACTCATGGATAGAATCACATAATTCAAAATATGATCACTACGTAAACAGTATGAGATGATATAACTATATTATGTCTTTAGAAAATGGGTTGGCACGCCATAATTCAGATACATGTTGTCTATTTAAACATCTTGGCATCATATAATTCAAATATATGATTTATATACTAAGCAAGTGAGCAGAGGGCAATCGCATATATGATGTGTCAACTAAGGAGATGGCATTCAATATTGTGTATATGATGTAAAACTAAGCATTGCAATACAACATATGCATGATCTGAGTAATATAACCCTGCCAAGTTTGAGCATACACCTCAGGGGATAATAGGACTAGCCATCTGCCCCTGAATCCTCCTCTAAAGAGCTATCTGTAACCAGCAAGACATCTGCTTCAGCCGGTAGCATTGTCTGCACTGAAGACCTTGTTTTCACTCCAGATTTATCCATCACCAATTCAAATGGTTGATGCACAAGAAGAGTAGTTAAATATACAAACATTGTCAACAAATGCAACGAGAAATACAAAAAAGGACGGCATGATATAATTCTCATAAATGACGCTTGTCTAAACAGCATTGCATTTCATGATTTACATATATAATGCCTTGCAACAAGATAGAATTGCATAATTCACATATACAATATCTTGCAACAAGATGGCATCGCATAATTCACATATATGGTAATTCGACACTAAACAGGTGGCATTCACACAAAGCATGTCTAAACTAAGAAAATGACATAGCAATGCAAGATACCATACATACGATATGAGCAACATAACACTGCCAAGTTAGAGCATGCACCTCGGGGGGGAAATAGGATTGGTCATCTGTCTCTGAATCCTCCTCTGAGGAGCTATCCGTAACCAGCAAGACATGCGCTTCGTCACATAGCATTGTCTGCTCTGAAGACCTTGTTTCCAATTCAGATTTTTCCATGACCGTGCCGAATGGCTGATGCACAGGAAGAGTAATTGAATGTACTAAAATTATTGACAAATTTAAGGCATAATAAAAAATGATGGCATGATATAATTCACATATAAGATGACTGGCTAACCAAGGTGGAATTGCAAAATTCACATATATGATGCCTGCCTAAACAAGATGGTATTGCATGATTCACATATACGATAAAGAAACTAAACAGATGGCATTGACACAAAGCATGTCTAAACTAAGCAGATGACATATTTGATGTATACAGTAAGCAACGGAAGGCACCATATGCATGATATTACCAACATCAGTATGCCAAGTTAGAGCGAAGACCTCAGGGGGTAAATAGGAGTGGTCTTCTCCTTGTGAATCCCCCTCAGAACAGTTATCTTCCTCTTGATTACGATCCAAAGTGGGTGGAGGTGGGTTGCCTTTGCGCATACCGTGGAGTGACGTCTGCATGAGATTTTATTGCCACACAAGGCTCGTCTCTTTTGCTCTACATGTTCAGTTCCATTGTGTACAATAACTGACATGCATAGGAATAAAACATGGTGAGATTATGTAAGGAGTCCATGCACAAATCCAGAGTGACGGTAGCAAACTGTGGATAGACCCAAAACCAATGATAGTAGGTAGATAATAGCTTTAGTTAAAAAATACAGATAATGGCTCCTTTAATGTTTGTTTGCACCCAACCTGAAACTCATAGTAGACACCCGAGATTGACCAGATAGTAGACAGATAGTACTGATTGCTGCCCCAATATATACCCCACAACCATTTATAAACTCAAGTTTAAACATTAGTTTGGACCTGACTCGGAGTCTAATAGGTGAACACAACGTTAAATTAGATGTCATCATATTAAGCGATGCATAACATAAGCAGACATGGAAAAGTGCGACCTCTCTTGCGGACCCGTGTAGTCCTCAAGGTCATCTACTCAATCGATGATGGTAATGCAGTTGTCGTGGCTGCCAGCGGTGGGGAAGAAGATCTGAGGCAGCAAAAGATAGTCTGGAGAGCGGATCCCTACTATGGTGAACCCTTCCGTCATTGGAGCAGCTGAGCTGGGGTGGAACACAGCGCAACAGGAGCAGGACAAACCACACAAGGTTTTCTTTGACACATATCTGTGACAGAAGTAATTGTGTAAGGGCTTGTTTGAATTTGAGGATTCTAACAATGCAGGAATAGGAAATACAGAGGAATAGGATAGAATTGCACGTGCAAAATAGAGAATTTAAAAACACAGGATTTCTGCCAATCTGTGTGTTTGATTCACAAGAATTGGAAGATCACAGGATGCAAAGAAGCATCGTGAGATTAAGTCAAACCATAAGAAAATGTACGGTTATAATGCTATTATGCTACTATCTCTTAGTCTTGTGCTTCATGAATAGGAATTTGAGAAGGAGGACAAGTGAAAATTAAAATTCCTACAGTTTTTCTTTCAAGGAGACACTAAAGGAACAAATCCTACTGTTTTCCTTTGCTCCATTCCTTTGAACCAAATTCATGAATGGTAGTACCATAGGAAACTTTCTAATTCCTATGTTTTTCCCTCAATTTTCCTTTCAAGCACCGGCAATTCTAGTAGGCAGGCTTGAGCAAGTAAAAGCCTACACTCAAAAAATGTTTTTGTGCTACTTCTATTACTTTGGACCTAGGCCACTGCCCTACTAGCTCAACTACCAGGCCCATCGACAAATTCACAACTCAAACACGCAGAGATAAATAATAATGGCATTCAAGAGAGTCCATCATGGATAGCTAAGTTGCCTGGTACCTCACTACTTATCATATAGTAGGATAAAATAATCGTATTTCACGTTACTACATGTGCTCAGTGGACAATATATATAAGATGTAGAGTAAAAAAGAGATGCAACAAGTGTACAACCTCTTTGGCGAAGCCATGTCGATCTCAGCGTGATTGGGTTGGTCGGTGAGGATGCTCTGGCTGACTTGGCTGTCAAAGGAGGGGAAGAAGATCTTAGGCGTCTGGAGATGGAACCTGGGGTACTGCTTCGCTGTGATGGAGGTTTTGGTCGTTGGAGCAGCTCCGGTGAGTTGTACGACGCCGAGGCTGAAGCAGGACAAGAGAGACAATGTTAACCTGAGCGGAATTCTAATCGCATCTCCAATAGATGATGTAAAATACATAACCACAAAGTGCTAGATGTAAAATACATCAGCCTCTCATCTCTGAACTTAATTGTCGAAACTGAATTTAACTGTCAAAACTGAACTTAACTACCGATACTGAATTTTGCTATCGAAACTGAATTTTACTGTCAAAACTGAACGCACTAGTAGCAGAAAAGCAGTAGCAGCAGTAGCGTGTGTGAGAGCCAGGGCAGCTGGTCATGTAGCAGCATTAGGTCAGGCTACCCTGAGCCGTCAGCCACCACCGGCCAAACAACCACCCCTCACCGCCCGCGGCCAACGGTGCACCGCCCCGCCCGCCCCAAAACCACTCCCCACCGCCGGTACGCCGCCGGCCCGGCCATCCCTCTAGCCCCCCCATGCCGATATTTTTCTTCGGCGATCCCCATGCCACCGCCCCACCACCACCGGCGACCAGCGCTCCCACCTTGAACCCTCAGATAGATAGTGGGGTACCTCTCCGGCGAGCCCCCTCCCCGCTGCGGCTGGTTCTTCCTCAACTCCGGCAAGCCCCCCCTCCACCCCCTGAAAATCAACTGACCCAAAAGTCGATTCAGTGGAATGAAGTGTAGATAAATCGGAGCAGCATCGCATGCAAGAGCAAGAGCGAGAGCAGCATCGCATCCAAGAGAAAGAGCAGACCAAGCAGGGCACTGAGAGCAAGAGCAGAGAAGTAGCGCGAGAGAGAGCTAAACCAGCAGCAACTCCTGCTGATGTGGATGTCGCCGCCGAGGGAACGACGCTGTGAAGGAAGTGGCCGGCGACGCCGCTGTGGATGGAGTCGCACCGTGTCGGCTCGGGACCGAGCGCCAGCAGCACCGTGAGATCGAATCAAGAAGAAAATGCGGTGATTAGTGTACAACCTCTTTGGTGGTGCCGATTAGGCCTCAGCTTCTTCCGAGGAAATGGTGATGATGATGCTCTTCCGGTGGTGCAGGTGAAGATTGAGGTGTGGGAATGGAGGTGGCGCGAAAGACGAGGGGAACGTCGGGGCAGCTCCTTGGAGGTGGAGGACGGGGTGCTGAACCGATGGGACAACAAGAACGACGACGGATCCTCATCCGGTACGGTGGATGAGGGTCGTCTAGCTGTTGCCGTGGACGACGTCGTCGGGGAAGAGGCTCCGGCTGGGTGGCGGGCGGAAGAGTGTGTGGGGCTTCATGGGTTTTCGCGGCCTCGATGTAGGAATGGGTGGGCAGATGGGATGGGAGTGGGGAACAACGAGACAAAGATATATCTTAAGTATTTCGGGGTAATAAGGCGCGGGTTGAGGAGGCGGGAGTTTCGCAGCACGATGGACAGAGACACTAGCTTTAAATTTTGGCATAACAGGGCGCGACTTCAAATTTCAGGAGAACAAGCCTAACGTGTACCCAAAAAAGACAATTCACACCTCATCACTAGAGAGAGCCATGTCCCGTCTTACTATATTACTAGAAATGCATTTAAATACAACAAAAATACTAAAAAAAATCGGGACAACAAACATAATGTGTACAGTACCAAAACAATTTGCACTTCCCTCAACAATAAGAAAACAATGTGTGTTGTTTAGCATACGGACTAAATTTGAGTACACTTTCCCTGTTTGAATGGGATTGTACTCGGGTTAGTTATACAACATTCTAAATATTATATTCGTGACACATGACATGAATATAGGAGAAGTAAATTCCTATATAAATATGAACTACATGTACATAAGATCTCAAATTCAAATATATGTATCCATTTTATGTTGAATTCAAATCATAGTACGTGTATGCTCTAGCTAGATGTTCGGAATCTAAACCATGTATGATATACTACGTACAATGTGTTTAACAAGAACAACACACACAAACACCATTTAGACTAGTAAGGTACACGTGCATTGCACGCACGAGATTTGGCAACCAAATTATGAATAAATACCACATTATAGCATGTAATCTTTGAGTCATATATGCATGATGTAGATGTTCGTTTAATTCTTATAGTTCATTTCATTCAAAATCATCTACTTTTTATAAGAAAGCTAATCTATTTTAAGATTCATGGAATTATGTGTTGTAAGGCATAAAGTAAAACCAAATAATGGCAAATCATGTAGAAAAACATTTGGGCAATTTTGATACGGAAGATTCTAGAACAAAGAAGAAGTGATTGTGTTTTGAGGTTTGTGCATTATGCTTAAGTTCAACCATGGAGTCTTCTACATTGTACATGTGGCAAAATCTGGTGGAATCTAGATGATATCCAACTGCCAGTAGTGCTCAAATTTGCGATCTCTGCACCATCGGATTGGCCTCATCCAACGACCATCTTTCAAAGTTAAAGTTATCCGCGCACTATATAAAAATATAAAATATAATATATATATATATATAGGGGTATGGATATAGATATGTGATGTGAAAGCCACCCATCATCTCCAATTAGAATAGTGTGTCCATGCACAGATGCAATGTGGCCAAACAATGTCTGCCATCGATATCTCAAATTCAAATCAGTCTGACCTTGTTCAATGTGTATATAGTACAGCATGCTCATTTCCAAACCACACTGCGCATATCTCAGTTATATTCACGCATGCATGGGTTTCAAACATCATGATCTCTTATTCAAATATTTGAATTCAACTTTATATTGATTATGACCTCACCTAGTCTTTTACACCCACACAGTCGTATTCTCTTTTATAATTGTACCACTAACTTTCTCCCATGCATGCATGCGCACACAGTACCAGTCGGCATTATCCATCGCACACATGCAATCTTTTTCTTCAGGCCGGTCTCCCATGCATGCACACACACACCTCCCCCTCTCCATCATATCGGGCATTCTTTATCTCTCACGTGCATGTGCAATGATCGATGTTCCTCTATGTGTGTGTATATATAGCTAGGTCTTTCACAGTTTCCCACACAAACCGATCAATCTATATATCGAGTGAGGTCTCACCCTCTTTCCCACGCCCACATCGATCAATCTATACCTCTCTATATTGGATTACATAGCTAATACACACACATTAATTATATATCCAACGTCCCCCTCTCATCATCCATGCCTTCCGCTTCATCTCTCAGACGCGCGCACAGTGGCGAAGATAGGGGGTAGCAAGGGCCCTGCCCCCCTAACATCACTATATATCGAGGCTAATATGAATGTGATCGTTAGAAAATTATTGGTAAAATGTTTAAGTTGATGAATTGGCCCTCCTCATAAAGGATTAGCAATGCTTGGCCCACTAGCTCATTTATTTTTCATGGCTCCGCCACTGCGCGCAACAGCGCACGTTCTTGCCCCCTCTCTTTAAATATGGATCTCGCACTTGTGCACTCCTTCATAGTCTCCCTCCACTTGGCCCCTTGCACCATCTACTAGCCTCCCACCGGAATTGCCACATGTACAATCTAGCAGACTCCATGGTTGAACTTAAGCATAATGCACAAACCTCAAAACACAAGTGCTTCTGCTTCGTTCTAGAATCGTCTGTATCATAACTACCCATACTTTTTTTCTAGTTGAATTTCCATTATTTGTATTTACTTTATGCTTTACAATGCATAGTTCCACGAATCATAAAATAGATTAAGGGCTTCTTTGATTCAAAGGATTCTCAAAGGAATTTTGGAGGATTCTAATCCTTAGGAATTTTTCCTATCTTGGTTGTTTGATTCAAAGGATTGTAAACCATAGGTATTTTTCCGTAGGATTCATTTTCACTAGATTTCATAGGAAACATCCCATCCACTCAAACCACTTTGAAAGAATCATGTGTTTTTTCTATGCACCATCAAACACTCGTACAATCCTTTAAGATTCCAGACGATATTCCACTCTAATCCCATGTTTTTCCTATTCCTGCGTTTTGGAAATCCTACGAATCAAATAGGCCCTAGCTTTTTATAAAAACAAATTTATTTTGAATGAGATGAACTATAAGAATTAAATGAAGGTCTACGTCAGGCATATATGACTCAGAGTATGTGCAAAACACGTAAATTAGAATTCCAATGGCACGCTACACAGTGTCTCTCTTGCAGTTCATGAAGCCACATGGAACATGTGGAGGCGTTGTCGTGACCTCCTTGTATGGATTAATCACAGTGACGTGCTACTTGTTCCAGAAAATGTACTTGTCCTCTCTGAGCCACACTAGCGGTACATGCATGAAGCGAAGATGTACACGCATGCCACACGCACACTCATTCCCTCGCACGCACATGCGGGTACATGGGGGGATGCATTTTTGTACGAATATCTAACCCATGTGATAATTTGACGCGTGTAAAGTCCTTAACTTCATTGATGGTCAATTAATATAGCGCATGCAAATTGAGTGGACGTGAGGGCGGAAGAAGGACATTACTACTCCACTTCGCGCATGCGAGTAGTTAAATCATGGGCTGCTAGCACTTCCATTGGTCTCCTTCATATTTTGTGCCAATTTTTGACCATATTTGTAAGTAATATAATATTTATGCATGTCATAAAAAGTGGCACAAAAAAGGGGGCCAATAAACCAGGACGTAGGCAGCATGATCAATTTTTGCCAGGGCTGCTGTTGGTGGCCTTTGTATTTAAATATGGACGGAGTGGAGTAGTACTATCTTTACATTAGCCTTGTAGGGCTCTCCCAGCGCATAGGATCGCCGCCCCGCCTCGCCCACCGGATCCCGCCATGGAGGATCCACCCATGGATAATCCCTTAGAGCCTAGTATCCTACAGGCTACCCTCTCGCTGCGACCCGCAACGCAGCCGCCTTTGAGTGAAACCCACATGTGTTCTAGAGGGTATCCATTGCTCTAGAATCACAGATCATGGCGCCGGAGGACATGCCAGAGCAGCGTTTCAGGTGGTGGGCAGCAAGGGAAAGTCAGATTGAGGAAGCGTCGCATCTATTGGAGAGAAGTTCAAAGGAGCTGCGCCTGGCGCAGCACAAGGCGGAGGCGCAAGTCGATCTTAGGGGAGAGAGAGATGCTGAGGGATGTCACCATCTGGTAGCGTCACGTTGATTTTGAGCTAGGGCTAATGGCATAGATCATGTTCACGGAGTCAACTGCGGAGGAAAGAACGCACATGCCTGCGCAATGGCATGAGCATCCGGTGGAACTGTTCAAATGGGCGGTAGGAGAAGCCAAATCCCGGGACCAGTTGCGGCGGCTCCGCTGGGCATGCATCGTAGGCGAGGTGAGCTGCCCTCCTTCCCTGCTAGTGATGCAGTGACCTAGTCGGTTGCTGCTGCAGTGAACTTGCAACGCCATGTCGGTTTGCAACCTTGACAATCACTCCATCTATATGTATTGTATTCCTGTGAAAATACTTGGTCGTTTGGAAAAAGATGGTAATTGATTTGTCACTAGTTTTAGAATGCTTGGTCATGACAATCAACCGGAGCCACAACCAGAAGTCTCCATCTGTAATACTTTATGGTCGGTCGCACCAATAGACTGCCGGTCGGACCCGCGTCTCACTGAAGGGACACACATCGGCTTGGTCTGACATGTACGTCCAGTTACATCACTGACTTGTGCGACTGCATTTGAGCAGCGTAGTACTCCCTCTATCTCAGTTTACAAGTCTTGCACGTGTACCTAGGTCGTTAATTTGAGCAACTTAATAAGAGGCATACATTATGAAAAATATATCATTACGAACTTCAAATATTCTTTTTTCAATGATATATGTTTTATGTTAAACAATTTATTTTATATAAGATACATTGACGACCTAGATACATGTGCAAGCCTTGTAAACTGAGATGAAGGGAGTACTTGAAATTTATGTTCCACTAAATTCATCGAAACCAAAACCATCAATTAATCTTTACCTTGTTCCCATCACATTCCAAAGTACTAGTGCTACAATTAAGTGAAAGCCTGCTCACACCTACTAGTACGTACCAAACCTGAATGTGTTCCCACTATGCAGGTTTTAGTACTAGTGCTAGCAGTACTTTGGTTATAAAAAGGGGAACTACCTAACTGAAAATTACTCTACCATCCTCCTCATAGGTCCTTCTTCTTCGTCCTTCGTTGGCATGGCTGGTGTGGAGACCTCTAGGTCGAGAACTACTCGTAACAAGGGAGTGGCAACCAAGGCTGCAGAAAAAAAGAGAGGGCTCGCTGCCACGCACAGACCTCGAAATATCTCTCATGGGCAGGCAATGGCTCCCGGTAGTGCCCTAGCCGCGGAGGCGAACATGCCGAGCTGGCGGCGCTGGAGTCGTTATCCCTCGATGGCATGCCCGATCAGCTCAATAAGCACCTCAATAAGTAGAAGGAGTTCATCCACAGCTTGGTGGAGCTGCTGAAGCAGATCCTCGACAACATGCCCGCTGAGCTCAATGAGCAGGGGGAGTTGACCGCCGGCTTGGTGATGCTGCTGAAGAACAGCATTGCCTCGGAGAAGAAGGCGACCAGCGAAATCTTACAACTTCAAGAGGACAAGGCAAAGCTCTGCCACGAGCTCGACCTGCTGAAGGAGGAGAACGCCGGCTGGAAGAAGCTGCATGAGAATAGTAGTTCCTCGATGAAGATACTGCAGGCCCTCATCATGGAACAGAAGGAGGAGTTGGAGAAGCTCCACATCAAGCACCCGACTACTGTCAAGGTACGTGATGCGGCCATGGAACAGATGATGAAGGCTCGCGTCGAGAAATCCCGCGTCGTGGACAAAATGAAGACGAAGGCGGAGGAGACGTGCATGGAGATGGAGGTCGTGGAGGCGACGAAGAAGCAGTTACGACTCCGCGGCCAGCAACCCTTCATGTAGTAGAGAGTAGCGCCCTAGACTTGTGTGTGCGTCTTCCTTCTTTTTTGGGGGTGATAATCTTCCTTCTTCTTTTGCTCCTGTGTTTCTTCTTTTGCTTCGGTTGTTTCGCCGCACGTGTCACGTTCTCGGTGAGCCATGAATGGAACAATGCTAACAATGAGATGACTAGCAAATTAGATCATTTTTATCGCCATATGGCACTGGGCTGCCGTGTTTAGTGCTCCTCCGTCGTACTACTACATTGGAAAACTTGAGTATACTACACGGTTCTTTGCTCCTCCTCAGTTCATAGGAACATTTATACGAGCAGTCAAATCACAAGGCCCTGCCTCCCAGCAGTAATGAGCCGTCAAATCACAAAGGCCTTCGCCTCTCTTGAAACCTACCAAGCTAGACTGCCCCGCCCTCTAGTCTTTTATAAAATGTATACTTTTGTGCAGTAGTAGTATCGATGGATTGCAACATGGAGCAAAACTAACAAGATGAAATTAAAGAAAAAAGGTGGACATATAGAGAGCGCTCGTCACCAAATAATGCATATAGTACTATTAAAAAAGCTAGTATGTGCTTAAATGGGGTGCTAAATTATATTAAAGAAACTAGCATACCTATTTAATTCTTGGGTTCTTATTATTTATGCCACTAGTTGTGTATCACTACTCAGTTTTAATATTAGAAGTTACAACTACTCAAAAATGCCATCGATCCATGAGATGCCTGCTCAAAATTGCAATAATATCTCAAAAATGTCATCATTAAGTTAGATGTTTGCTCAAAAATGCCATTAGACTTTGTTATTTTCAGGTCAAACTCGTTCACCATGTTATATGACAGAAATAAGCCGATTCTCACAGTGATAAGTGTGGCCCCGCTTGTCAGGACTAACCAAGCGAATAATTTTACAGGAAAATAAGAACGTTGTTGGGATCAAGTAGGCCCCACACTTTATTTTACTGTAGTGAGATAGAGGGAGAGCTGGCATGTTGGTCCATCGGTATTTATGTCATTATAACATGGCCAAAGAGATTTGAGTCACAATAATGGTGTCCAGCACAACACACCACTCAAATATAACTAAGCACCCTAAAATTCTTTGACAACTAAACTGCTGGCTATATGATGTTGGCCACATATATTGTACATATATAATGTGAAGAAATGAGTGGTAGTACTATACCAACTAAAATATGAACTATAAGAAATACTAGTATGTACGTACTGAAGAGTTAAAGTAACGAGAAGGAACATAACATAGTTCTGCTGGGGGATCAGCATAACACACCCCTCAAATAAAACTAAGAACACCTGAAATTAAACTAAGCAACTAATTTGATAGACACTGCATTAGAACCACCATGAGTAAGGACACTGCCTCCTTACTCGGACTCCTCGTCCATGTGCTTGACTTCGTCCTTGTCCCTCTTCCTCTTGGCCGATACTTCTTTGCTTGAACTGCACACTTGGATGTTGCTCTTCATCCAACCCTTCTAGATATTGAAACAAAGGTAGCCATCCATAGAAGATTAGAGGATGTGGTCTATATCTAGTACGTTCCACTCCCATGCATGATGAAACTCGAACGGAGGTTTCTTTAGTGTACCGTATGAAGGATGAACCATGGCTCCTGCCAGGGTCAGCATTGAAGAACGATCACGGGAGGGCACTAACCCTTTCTTCTGGAGGTCGAAGGGGTTGCCTACAATGAGACCTATCCGATCCAGGACCTCCCTATCGTTCCTAAAGTCTAAAATAACAAATTCAACTCGACCATCCTTGAGGAAGTTCTTAAAATCTTGGCACTCAACGTCGGCATGGCATATGTGGTAGAACAAGCATAAATCATGCATGCAAACCTAGATGACATCGAGCTTCTTCTTCTCTGCCTCCTTTAGAGTCTTCTCGCTTTGCAGGACTGTGGTGTACTCAACGTCTAGCCCAGCGACCCACTCATCCTTTAAGTTTTCAAACATGCATCTGAAGTGAGCAAGGCATCCTTTCACCGTCACGGAAGAACGGGTGTAGATGATGTCGAACTCATCGCTGGTGGTGGTTCTAACGTTGTACTCACCGCTGATCATGGAGATTTGGGACACTTGTGACACCCCCGTTTCAATCGTACACTACTCATACACGCAAATTTGTACGATAAAGAGCAGTGACTCACGGGAAGATATCACAACACAACTCTAGACACAAATTAAAATAATACAAGCTTTATATTACTAGCCATGGCCCTCGAGGGCTTGAATACACAAGAGTCAACGGAAGCAACAATATCTGAGTACAGACATAAGTTAGACAAGTCTTCCTTAAGAAGGCTAGCACAAAATCAACAGCGATCGAAAAGGCAAGGCCTCCTGCCTAGGAGCCTCCTAACTACTCTAGGTCGTCAGCGGCCGTCATGTAGTAGTAGGCACCCTCGGGGTAGTAGTAGTCATCAGTGGTGTCGTCTGGCTCTTGGGATTCGTCATCTGGTCGCAACAATCGGGTATGGGGGAAAAAGAGGTAGCAAAGCAACCATGAGTTCTCATCCAAACTACTCGCAAGACTTACATCAGATCTAAACTAAGTATGCATCTGTTTCAAAGGAATGGGTTGTATCTGTGGACTAAACTGCAGAATGCTAGAAGAGAAGGGGAAAGCCTAGCCTATCGAAGACTAGGATCTTCAAGCAGCTCCAAGCATCTTGCAGCAACAGAAGAGATAAGAGTAGCATATTTTAATATTACTAAGTATGTTGTAACATTTCCCGGAGATCACTTCCTCAACTCCCTATGAGGAAACAATCCCGGAGCCATCATATCCATTACATGCCTCAGCATCTAGTATCCAGTTCTAGTTGTATCAATCAGGATACAACTCCAAGTGTCTGTCACCGTAGGACAAGCTATCGATAGATGTTTTCTTCCCTACAGGGGTGCACCAACTTACCCACCACGCTCGATTAACTCCGGTCATGCCTGGCCTCGGCCAAACGATACGTCGCGACCCGACCTAGGCTTAATAGAGAGGTCAGCATGCCGGACTATACCTATGCCCCCAGGGATCTTGGTCCATCACCCCGGGAACTCCTACACATTGCGTGGGCGGCCGGTGAGCAGACCTAGCTACCTCCTTAACAAAGGCAGGTGCTTGTGTAGTCCAACCCGACGCGTGCCACTCAGTCGCATGACGTCTAATAAGCTTCGGGTGATGTATACGGTGCAAAACACCCATACTATGCCCAAGTGATGGTTAGTGCTATCAGGCCAGAGGCCCCTCGGATCAAATATCCAAATCATAGTGGATTAGGAATGCGCGGTAACGAGCAGAGACCCATGATCGATGAAACCCCGTCCCGAGGACTCGCAACAAGGGCTAAGAATGCCCAGCCATGCCTTGTAGTTATCTCGCGGGCACCTTCCAGGTCAACCCAATTCCACATCACTCGCAATTAAGCTCGCGTGGGTGCCCCTCATGGTCGACCCGGATTTAGTAACATGGTTCTGTGTAAAGTCATAGTAACCATAGTAACTGTGTGTCTAACACCAAGGGGAACCCTGAGGAATCACCCTCAATGGAATTCCACCTGATGTTATCGTCAAGGTGAACGAAGGAGGAATCACCCTCGAGTTCCACTCTTGAGGAGTTGCACGAGAGTGTCGTTATCTGGAGTGGAGAAGGAGGAATCGCCCTCGATGACCATAACCGATGAACTAACCTACAAGGTTAACATCAAAAGTGTTGATGAGGTATCACCCTCGACACTATAGTAACCGAGTAGTGTCGAGCAACTAAGGGGAAAGTGATGTGCGGTGCCGGGGCCGAGTCTTCGATCCCGTTTATCGGGTCTTCTAATAAACCAGCAGGGCAGTCGGGACAAAGTGGGGGTCTTTGATGGGTCTCTACCCAGCATATACTAAATAGTTTAGGATAAGTAGGTAGATAACAACATCAGGTTACAATAAACAGGCTATGAAGTAGAAATAGGATAACAGTAGTAGCAGCAGACTCTAATGCAAGCATAAGAGAGAAGGGAATGGGCGATATCGGAATTCTCAAGGGGGGTTTGCTTGCCTAGAAGCTCTGCTGAAAAGGAAGAAGTGTCATCGGAGACGTAGTCGGTCATAGGGGTAGCATCGGTCTCGGGGTCTACCGGAGAGAAGAGGGGGAAGAAACAGTGAATACAAGCAAGCAAAGCATCATAAAGCATAACAAGACGATATCCAGAACTAGGGTCGACCTAACATAGTGCTACACGAAATAGGTGAAGGGGGAATTCAACCGGGAATGTTTTCCCGGTTCTGGACCTGTGTCAGAGAGATGACCGGAGGGGGAATGTTCCATGTTCAGCATGCTAGGGCATGTGACAGATGAACGGACCATGCATTCGAATTCGTTAGATTTTTTGAGCAACTTTCATGTAGAAAACATTTTCATCCAAGTTACAGTTTATTTTCTATGAATTTCTAAAGTTTTAACAATATTTAGGAAAATCCCTGAAATTTTGCTAAGTATGAGAATTCGTCAGTTTTAAGCATCATTTAGCTATTTTTCAAAGACTACAACTATTGCTCTGTACATCCTATGATTTTGTGCCATATATCAATTTTTGAGCATTTTATGTGAACTACATGTTAGTATCACTTTCATCCATATTAGAGTTCATTTGCTTGATCAACAACAGCTCTAAAGTAGCTATGAAAATAAAGCTATTTTTGGTTTTTCTGTTAACAGAACATATAACTTTGTGATTTTCGTAGGATTTAATCTATGGATCTAACGAATTTGGTCCAATGGAAACATTTGAGCCTTGTCAAGTGTACTTCCTTCCCATATTTTTTAGTCTTGTTAAAAGTTGTCTAACTGCAGTTTAGAGGCTGTCTGGAGGGTTAGTCCTTGTAGATTTAGCAAAGCTAGCTACTACTACAGTAACATTCAGTTACTGTAGCAGGGCAGCAAAGCAGCAAAAGAAGAGTTGGGCGCAGCCACACTCTGCACACAAACACACATAGCACGCACGCACATGGGCACGTCAGCGGCCACGGCGCTGGTCAGGGATGCAACGCGCGAGTGGTAGTGGTAGCGGTGGCGGCAACATGGGCCGCGGCAGCAGAGGGCAGTAGCAGCGCGGCAACAACGCATGAGCGGCTAGACGCAGCGGACAGGGGCGGTCAAGCGGGTTGTGGGCTCTCGGGGTGAGGGCAATGGGAGAGGCCCGACGAGGTTAGGAGGGTGAGCAGGGGGGCCACGAGCGCTTGCGCGCGGCAAAGGCCGGCGGCGCGGGGTGGGCGCGACAAGCGCCGTGCGGCAGTGGGCGCACGCTGCCAACGGAGCGCAGCGGCGTGGGAGGGGGCAACCGTAGCAGGGCAGGGGAGCGAGGGAAGCATGGGGGATGCGGGGGTGCGGGCGGCTTCACCGCGAGGCCCTCAGCACGTGCCCATGCTCGCGTGGCTCGGAATGAGCGGAGGCCACGGCGGCGATGGAGCAGGGCGCCGGTGGCCTATGGGAGCTATGACGACAGTGGTCACGCGCATGGAAAAGGATGGTGTGGTGAGGGGTTCCGCACGGGAGCTCACCGTGGAGCGTAGGGGATGGCAGTGAGCTTGATGGAAGCTCGAGGTGGACGGATTTGTAGACGGAGTGTGCCGGAGCCGAGGAAAAATCCGGTGGCAAGGACCGTGGAGCGTAGGGGATGGCAGCGAGCTTGTTGGAAGCTCGAGGTGGACGGATTTGTAGACGGAGTGTGCCGGAGCCGAGGAAGAATCCGGTGGCAAGGACCGTGTCACGGGGGCGTCCGGCTCGTCCTGGTCGAGGAAGGAGCCGTGGAAGGACGAGGTCGAGGGCGGTGGTCCTCTTGCACGCCATGGTGCAACTCGGGGAGGAGGGTGGCCCCGGGATTGCCGGAGCCACGGTGACCACGGCGCTCGGCTCCGATCCAGATCGAAAGAGAGGCGAGCGACGGGAAACTGGGACTGCTAGGGTTCGAGCGAGAGGAAGAGGGGGCCAGGGGTTGCTCTTATCCACCAGGGAAAACACCCGGGAGGCGCGGGATGGCTGCCACGACGTCATCGGTGGCCATGGCACCGGTGGATCGTTGCCACGATCCCTCTGTGTGAACAGGGAAGGGGAGATGAGGGCGAGTTGGGTTGGGCTGGACCTCCTACTTTTGCTAAATGGGCCTAAGGTGTACAATGGTTCTTCCTATTTCTTCCTCTAAAATTATTAGTTGTCGTCCTCTAAAAGTTTAGTCATCAAACTAATCTTGTTAATTATATTAAAAAAACTTTGCATAAAATTCCAGGGCATTATTATTGAGCCACACACAAGCCTCTAGAATATTTGGAAAAGGATAATTATTTTTAGGATTCAAAATGGCCAAGTTATGTGTTGTTGGACCACTTATTAATTTCCTAGGAACTTAATTGTGAGCCGAATGAAGTTGTTTTGATCATGAAGATGATCAAAGGAATTAATATAATTATTTGAACATTTTAGTTTTACTGCTTGAAGAAATAATTTGTTTGAATTTATTTTAAATTTTGAATTTGAACTTGGTTAGGATCAAAGTGACGTTTAGCAAATTAATTGCGATGACATGGCATCATTAGTGCGTGATTACTGTTGCTTGATTATCCGGGTATTATAATTCTCCTCCACTATAAGAAATCTCGTCTCAATATTTAGGAGGTAGAGTATCGGGGAAAGACTCGGGAAGGACGGAGCTCAACACAAGATAGGTACTGATACGTCCATTTTGCATCATGCTTTTATATCGATATTTATTGCATTATGGGCTGTTATTACACATTATGTCACAATACTTATGCCTATTCTCTCTTATTTTACAAGGTTTACATAAAGAGGGGGAATGCCGGCAGCTGGGATTCTGGGCTGGAAAAGGAGCAAATATTAGAGACCTATTCTGCACAGCTCCAAAAGTCCTGAAACTTCACGGAAGCCATTTTCAGAATATATAAAAAATACTGAGCGCAAGAAGTTCCAGAGGGGGGCCACACCCTGGCCATGAGGGTGGGGGCGCGCCCCTTGCCTCGTGGGCCCCATGGTGGCCCTCCGATGCCCATCTTCTGCTATATGGAGTCTTTCGATGTGAAAAAAATCATAAGAAACCTTTCGGGGCGAGACTCTGCCGCCACGAGGCGGAACCTTGGCGGAACCAATCTAGGGTTCTCGCGGAGCTGTTCTGTCGGGGATATTTCCCTCCGGGAGGGGGAAATCATCACCATCGTCATCACCAACGCTCCTCTCATCGGGAGGGGGCTAATCTCCATCAACATCTTCACCAGCACCATCTCATCTCAAACCCTACACTACTAGGGAAAACCCTAGCAGTAGCGCTGGTTTTGTGCTCACTAGTAGCGCGGGTAGGTGCGCTACTAATAAGGCGCTACAGCTATTACTTAGCAGTAATGCGTGCCCGCACGCGCTACTTCTAGGAAAAATAGCTGCAGCGTTTGTTCACTCCCACGTTACTGCTAATCTAACTACTGGCAGCGTGTTTTCTCTCCATCGCTACTAATATTCTTTTTCTATTTTTTTATTTTTAGTGTATTGTAATCCCCCGAGACCTATGTGCCAGGTGTCGTTCAGTTATTCGCTGTTGTTGCCTTCTCATCGCTTGCGTGTCATGCATTGCATATCATGTCATCATGTGCATTGCATTTGCATACATGTTCATCTCATGCATCCGAGCATTTTCCCCGTTGTCTGTTTTGCAATCCGGCGCTCCTATGTCACCCGGTGTCCCCTTTTACCTCTTTTCATATGCGGGTATTAAATATTTCCGGTTTGGACCGAGACTTGTCATGCGGCCTTGGTTTACTACCGGTACACCGCCTGTCAAGTTTCGTGCCATTTGGACTTCGTTTGATACTTCAACGGTTAACCGAGGGACCGAAAAGGCCTCGTGTGTGTTGCAGCCAAACACCTTTCCAATTTGGCCCAAAATCCACCTAAACCCTCTCCATCATCTCGGTCGTTCGATCACGATCGGGTGGCCGCAAACCGCACCTCATTTGGAGCTTCCTAGGTCCCTCTACATCTATAAATAGACCCCCATTCCCAATCCCGGATCTTTTCCCGCGAAACCCTAAAAAATCCTCGCGCCGCCGCCGGACTTGTCCGCCGCCGACCGGACACACCGCTGCCGCCAATAGAACGCCACCACTTCAGCGCCGCCGGCGCCCTCCACCACTCCCGTGGCGCCACTTGGCACCGCCCTGTCCTCCCCGCGCCTCCCAGCCGCGCGGCCCGCCCAGGCCCGGGGCGAGCCCACGGGGCCCAACCAGCGCCGCCCCGAGCGCCCGAGCCCTCCGCCGCCCAGCGCCGGCCGTTCGCGCCCGCCGCTCGCCGTCTCCGCCCTGCTGCGCCACCATGCTGCCATCTCCGCCACCACATCCGCCGACCCGCACCGCCGCACTTGCTCGCCACCGCCGCCATGCATCAGTCGCTCTGCGCTTCGCCGCCCCACTCCTCCGCCGCAGTCGCGCTTCCCCGCCGTCTCTCCGGCTCGGATTCGGTGGGATCCGGCGCCCCGCCCTCGCCGGTGACCTCCCTCTTCGTCTCCGGCAACCCCGAGGTCTTCTTCGGCGATCCTCGTTCGCCGCGCCCAGATCTAGAAAAAACCAGAGGTTGACTTTCATTCCCCTCGAAATCTCCTAAGTCCCCAGATCTCAGAATTTTTAGGCATTTTCCATCGCTCATAACTCTCTCATCGTAGATCCGATTTGCGCGTGTATCATATAAAAATGTTCAGCTCGACGAGTACATCATTTCATCTCATTGCATCATTTTCATTAGAGCTCATCTTGATGCCCGAAATGCGGTTGGAAGAGGGCTATGTGATGAATGTTTCAACAAATGGCATTTTGTCATTTTTGCCATGATTAATGTGTGCGTGCTATGATCCTGAGCTCTACATGTGTTTTGTTATATGCCATACCATCTTTACATAGGTGTATTCCATGTATTTTTGTGACCTTTGTGGTGACTAGCACAAGCTTGCAAAGTAGCGTAATCGTTAATGCTGATTTCAGGGACTTAGAATTTCACTAAGTCCTTGTTCTGTTTGTCTTTATGCCATATGTTCATGTTGTTTCCTAGTGATCCGTACCTCTTTTCAGGATGATCAGTAAGGATGTTTTGTTAACATTGTGGTGCTCTATCCATACATGTTTTTTTGCATTTATGGAGCACCCTAGTGTGAGTCAATCGAGCTCTACTTTTGCTATAAAATGTTCCTGGCAGATTGTTAACTTGTTTAGCGATTTTGCGGAGGTTGTTGCTATTGATCCGTGCTTGCTATGTTGTTGTTCTTGCCATGTCTAGCTTCTATGCCATGTCTTCTTGATGGGTGTATGCCTAGTTTCTCATGCCTTGCCCTGTAGTGAGTGCATCGAGCCCGTAAACATGTCTACTCATTAACTATTTTGCCATGCTCCAGTTTTTCACCAAGTCTGAAACTGTTTATGTTTTTGCCATGTTCACATGCTTGCAATTGTATTTTCTAATCCCTTTTGGCTCAAGGTCATTAAGGGACTTTTGTTAAGTGCTTCGAATAGCTTCATTCCATGCCTTGCTTTGCCATGTTAAGTTCCTGTAGCATGTAGTTTTCATGATCTAAAGTGTGCTTCCTGATGATAAATTCCAGACTAGTGTTAATTTCACTAAGTCTGAAACCTGTTATCATTTGCACTTTTGCCATGCTTGTTTGAGCCTGTTAACGAGTGATTTAGCCATAGCTTAGTGTTCATATTTTGTCAAGCATCATGATTGGATCCCTGCCATGTATTTTGTTGTCATGTTTGAGTGCTATAGCATATTTATCTTGATGCATTTAGTTGGTCACTTGCTGATTATCGTAGGTCGTTGCCATATTTGTTTCGCTTGCCGTTTCCAAACCGTGCATCCGATTCCGGTGATGTTTATATCAATTTCAACCGAAATCACCTCACCTTTCCAGTGGCACTCTTGGATTTCCATGTTGAGGCCAGGTTCAATCATTCCTTTGCAAATCATGCATATGCATCATATACCGCATCCCGCATATCATACCATGTTCATGTGTTGGTTGTTTACTATGTTGTGTGCTTCTTTCCGGTGTTGCTTCTTCGGGTTGGTTATGATAACATCGCGTTTGTGAGGACCCATCCGTCTACGTCCGTTTGTCTTCTTCATGGACCCGTTCTTCTTCCTTGTGGGATTTCAGGCAAGATGACCATACCCTCGAAATCACTTCTATCTTTGCTTGCTAGTTGCTTGCTCTTTTGCTATGCCTATGCTGCGATACCTACCACTTGCTTATCATGCCTCCCATATTGTTAAACCAAGCCTCTAACCCACCTTGTCCTAGCAAACCGTTGTTTGGCCATGTTAGCGCTTTGCTCAGCCCCTCTTATAGCGTTGTTAGTTGCAGGTGAAGATTGAAGTTTGTTCCTTGTTGGAACATGGAGATGTTGTTCCTGGTTGGAACATGTTTACTTGTTGGGATATCACAATATCTCTTATCTAATTAATGCATCTATATACTTGGTAAAGGGTGGAAGGCTCGGCCTTATGCCTGGTGTTTTGTTCCACTCTTGCCGCCCTAGTTTCCGTCATATCGGTGTTATGTTCCCGGATTTTGCGTTCCTTACGCGGTTGGGTTATAATGGGAACCCCTTGAAAGTTCGCTTTGAATAAAACTCCTCCAACAAGGCCCAACCTTGGTTTTACCATTCGCCACCTAGCCTTTTTCCCTTGGGTTAGGCCAGCCCAAGGGTCATCTTTATTTTAACCCCCCCCCGGGCCAGTGCTTGTCTAAGTGTTGGTCCGAAATAGAGCCACTTGCGGCGCCACCTCGGGGAAACTTGAGGGCTGGTTTTAGTTGTACGTAGTGTTCATCCGGTGTTGCCCTGAGAACGAGATATGTGCAGCTCCCATCAGGATGTCGGCGCATCAGGCGGTCTTGCTGGACTTGTTTTACGATTGTCGAGGATGTCTTGTAACCTGAATGCCGAGCCTGATCGGATTGTCTTGGGAGAAGGAATATCCTTCGTTGACCATGAGAGCTTGTGATGGGCTAAGTTGGGACACCCCTGCAGGGATTTGAACTTTCGAAATTCGTGCCCATGGTTATGGGCAGATGGGATTTGTTAATGCACGGTTGTAGAAACCTGAAGTTGACCTTAATTAAAATACATCAACCGCGTGTGTAACCGTGATGGTCTCTTCTCGGCGGAGTCCGGGAAGTGAACACGGTGTTGGAGTAATGCTTGACGTAGGTTGTTCTAGGATCACTTCTTGATCATAGTTGTTCGATCGTGCTTTGCCTTCTCTTCTCGCTCTCTTTTGCGTATGTTAGCCACCAAACATGCTAGTCACTTGCTGCAGCTCCACCTCATACCTTTTACCCTTCCTATAATCTTAAATAGTCTTGATCGCAAGGGTGTGAGATTGCTGAGTCCCCGTGGCTCACAGATACTTCCAAAACCAGCTTGCAGGTGCCCATGAGACCGTGCAGATGATGCAACCAAGCTCAGGAGGAGCTCGATGAAGATCTTGTCCTTTGTGTTGTTTCGTTTCTAGTTTATCAGTAGTGGAGCCCAGTTGGGGTCGATCGGGGGACCTTGTCGCATTTGGGGTTGCTCTTTATTTTGGTTCCGTAGTCGGACCTTGATTGTATTTGGATGTTGTAATGCCTTATTCATGTATTGTGTGAAGTGGCGATTGTAAGCCAACTATGTATCTCTTTCCCTTATATATTACATGGGTTGTGTGAAGATTACCTCACTTGCGACATTTCTTTCAATGCGGTTATGCCTCTAAGTCGTGCTTCGACACATGGGAGATATAGCCGCATCGAGGGCGTTACAAGTTGGTATCAGAGCCTTCCCCGACTTTAGGAAACCCTGCTTGGTCGAATAGCTGGCGCTGTTGAGTCTAGAAAATTGTTTTGAGTCATTTAGGATTATATATATCGGAGAGTTAGGAATTCTTTCTACTCCCCAGTGCCTTCATCGCTCTGGTGAGGCATCCTGATGTAGAGTTTTGACTCTTCTCTTCTCAAATTTCACTAAAATAAATTTAGGATCATGCGGGTATCTTGGAATCGTTCCGATGGTTTTGTGACGAGAACATTGTTCTTGGTGCCTCCTGACATTTAGGGGTTGTGGTAGTGTCCCGGGGAGTTGAGCTCCGAGGTGTTGTTGTCACAATTTTATCGTTGATATTCTAGAATACCTGAGATTAGTTTTGCCTACATCGAAAATCTCTTTTATGCAGTTGTTGGTGAGATAACCTCGACGCCACCCAGTACTGGGGCGGGAGTTCGGGAGTATTGCCATAACTCGTATAACGGATGCTTTTCGAAGGCTGAGGTAGACGATTTCCGAAGGTTTCTTGGTTATGTGTTGAAGGATGGATATAGCTGGATGTAGGATTTGTTGGTTTTGGGTGAGATATTATGCTTCCCCTGTATCCCCAACACCTGATTGCATAACCGGAAAGTTTCGGGAGTTTATAAGTGGGAATTCAAGTAGCGCTTAGGATATCTTTCCGATAGATGTATGATATGAAATTAGGGTTCGACGTCTAGTGGTCCGCCTATCCACGGTTGGTTTTATAGTGGTCTCGTTGTGTCTTAAAGAGTCCTTGGCTATGCCGACTCGGGGACACTTTGTTTGTCATGTGCACTGCCTTATACATGATGGTGTTGTACGATCGAGCCCGTGTAGGCCCCACCACGAAAACTTCGGACAAAATCTCTATCATATGTTTGTTCCAGCTTATTCTGCAAGCCAACCCTTTGTTTTTGGTTTTTAGTTGTGGTATTCGAGTTTCTTCGAAGTCAAATGTTGATTCCATACCTTTCCCAAGCGGTGTTTTGATATTTCTATGCGAATATTAATCCTTCTCATTTATTGAGATTGTCATGTCAATCCTTCTCAACTGGTGTGTCTCTCTTCAAGTGGATCCGATCATTTCAACATCAGCAAGATCTATTACTAGTTCTTCTCAATGGTGTTTGTTTCATCTGTCTCCAAGTTGCCTTTATTTTTCCCGCCCACCCACCCTTTTTTTCCTCAAGGACTCGGATTTCTTAATCAAGCATCCTTTTATTCTTGTGAAGTCTCTCCATTCTTTTCCTTCATGTTCTTACCCGGTGATTCTCATGAAGATTCTAACGGAGCTTGAAGTTCGTCACTCTTCACTCGTTTTCTTCTCCGGTGGATCCATGTCAAGCTTTGTGGATCATATCCTTTTTCCTCATTTCAAATACCTTCTCATGCCGGTGCTCATCATATTCATTCATTTCTCGCTATTCAATTATTCCGGAGTGCTAAAGATATCTCGAAGATTCGTGTTTCCACTATGCATGCGTTCAAGCTCTTTCGAGATTGGTATCTCATTCAAGCCATTTTAATTCAACCGGTGCATTCTCTCTTTTAAATCATTTCAACAGTGTTTCTCTTGAGTGGGCCCTAACCCACAGGTCTTTTCCCAGGATCTTACCTGACTCTTCTTATTTTTCCGAAGCTATCCTCAAATTTCTTTTCAAAGTTTGACGTAAGAATGATTTGTCATCAGTCAAATGTCTTTCTCCAAGATCTTTCAAAATTCTTTTCATCGTTGGCTCAACCTTCCATTCTTCATCCCGGAGTATCTCAACAATTTGGTGGTGTTTCTCATCGTCATTCTCATATTTTGAAGACCGAAGAAGAGTTTCTTTTAAATATTGCCCCATTCTCTGCCATCCTCTCATAATTGTTTTCGGTTGTGAGATTTTTTCACCCATCCGGAGAAATTCAAGATTCTATTCAGTTTGATTATCCGGAGCCCATCATCTAAGATTTATTCATTCCAGCTTTCAGCTATCATACTCTAAATCATACCGGTGTCTAAATCAAGGATTCTCTAATCAGCTCGTAATCTCTTCATTCTCATGGATCTAAATTCTCTCAAGCATCTTCGTTTATTTGCAAATCCTTCCCGGTGTTTCTTCATGTTTTATTCGTTCATTTTCAATTCTTATGGTGGTTCGTTCAAGAGTTCTCTTCATTCGTTATCATATCAATTTATTTGTTATTTCTATCCTACCGGTGGTTCGTTCAATATTTTCGCAAGTTGGCGCTATATTTATCTTAATGCTCTCTACGAGAATAAGTAGTATGTAAAATCCGCTACGTGTCATCAATTTAAATTGGTGAAGGATACGCATAACGTAATTCTTATTCTTGTTTCATCCAAGTGATTAATTCCTTATTCCGGAGGTTCATCATATCACATTCTCGGTTCGAGAGGCTTTATCTTTTCTTTTCCGGAGTTCCAAGCCTTTCCGCTTTGTCTCGTCGTGAAGCTCCTTCTAAATCATTACAAGGTTTCACTTTATGTTTTCAACTTCTCTTTCCTTCCGTTTGATCATTCTTTTGTTTAACGGAGTTCTTCTTGGAGGTTCTACATGATAGTTCATCAAGGACTTAATCCATTCTCGAAACGTTCATCAAGATTATTTTCAGAGGAGTTCAAGCTTTCTTCTTCTTGCAATCCGGAGTGCAATTCTTTCACGCATATCTTTTGAGGTGGTGTTATGTCATTCTTGATAATTTCCCTTCGGGCTTCGTGTTTCACAAGTTATCAAGATGAGGTATTTTAAATCCACCAATCTCTTCATTGGAGTTATCTTGGGCTATATTTCACATAAAGTTTTCCTTTAAGGGTTGTCGCTCTTATGGTATTTATCAAGGACCCAAGTTCTTCTTTCATCCTTCTGGTGAAATAATCTTTCTTGTCTCCTTGTTCATACCAATCCAATTCTTTTTCCCGTGAGTGGCAGGTTGTCACCTCATAATTTGAGATGTATTCCATAAGACCATATCAAGATTATTCTTTTCTCTGTTGGTTTTCCGACAACTCCGTTCTAGCCTTTGTTGTAAGCGTGCTCTGCCAAGATCTTGTTTTTTACTTCGTTCACTCCTTTCCATTCTCTCTTTTCTTCCGGAGGCATTTTGATGTTGCTTTCTTCTACCTTTCTTCTTGTTCTTGTCAAGATCAAGTTCTTTTCATCTTATCAAGTATTGCATCTCTTTTCAACCGGAGCGCTATACGAATTTGTTCTTCTTTGTTCCTCCTTTCTATCGGTGTGTTTTCAATTTTGTTCATCTCCATTGTATTCTTTTCTCGTATTTGCTTAACCTCTCAAGGTTCTTTGGTTTCTCTCGTTTTTCAAAGAAGAAACTTAGTTTTACCTCTTCTCTTTCTCTTCCGTTTTCCCTCCGATGCCATTCTAGATCTCGGGACGAGATCCTCTCGTAGTGGTGGAGTGTTGTAACGCCCCGAGACCGATGTGACAGGTGTCGTTCAGTTATTCGCTGTTGTTCCCTTGTCATTGCTTGCATGTCATGCATTGCATATCATGTCATCATGTGCATTGCATTTGCATACATGTTCGTCTCATGCATCCGAGCATTTTCCCTGTTGTCCATTTTGCAATCCGGTGCTCCTATGTCACCCGGTGTCCCCTTTTACCTCTTTTCGTGTGCGGGTATTAAACATTTCTGGTTTGGACCGAGACCTGTCATGCGGCCTTGGTTTACTACCAGTAGACGCCTGTCATGTTTCGTGCCATTTGGACTTCGTTTGATACTCCAACGGTTAACCGAGGGACCGAAAAGGCCTCGTGTGTGTTGCAGCCCAACACCTTTCCAATTTGGCCCAAAACCAACCTAATCCCTCTCCATCATCTCGGTCATTCGATCACGATCGCGTGGCCGCAAACCGCACCTCATTTGGAGCTTCCTAGCTCCCTCTACGTCTATAAATAGACCCTCATTCCCAATCACGGATCTTTTCCCACGAAACCCTAAAAAATCCTCGCGCCGCCGCCGGACATGTCCGCCGCCGACCGGACACACCGTTGCCGCCAATAGAATGCCGCCACCTCAGCGCCGCAGGCGCCCTCCACTACTCCCGTGGTGCCACTTGGCACCGCCCTGTCCTCCTCGCGCCTCCCAGCCGCGCGGCCCGCCCAGGCCCGGGGCGAGCGCGCAGGGCCCATCCAGCGCCGCCCCGAACGCCCGCCGTCTCCGCCCTGCTGCGCCACCACGCCGCCATCTCCGCCACCGCATCTGCCGACCCGCGCCGCCGCACTTGCTCGCCGCCGCCGCCATGCATCAGCCACTCCGCGCCTCACCGCCCCACTCCTCCGCCACAGCCGCGCCTCCCCGCCGCCTCTCCGGCTCGGATCCGGCGGGATCCAGCGCCCCGCCCTCGCCGGTGACCTCCCTCTCCGTCTCCGGCAACCGCAAGGTCTTCTCCGGCGATCCTCGTTCGCCGCACCCAGATCTGGAAAAAAAACCAGAGGTTGACTTTCATTCCCCTGGAAATCTGCGAAGTCCCCAGATCTCAGAATTTTTAGGCATTTTCCATCTCTCATAACTCTCTCATCATAGATCCGATTTGCGCGTGTAGTATATCAAAATGTTTGTCTCGACGAGTACATCATTTCATCTCATTGCATCATTTTCATTTGAGCTCATCTTGATGCCCGAAATGCGGTTGGAAAAGGGCTATGTGATGAATTGGTCAGATCTATTTCAGCAAATGGCATTTTGTCGTTTTTGCCATGATTAATGTGTGCATGCTATGATCCTGAGCTCTACATGTCTTTTGTTATATGCCATGCCATCTTTATAGAGGTGTATTCCATGTATTTTTGTGACGTTTGTGGTGACTAGCACAAGCTTGCAAAGTAGCATAATCGTTAATGCTGATTTCAGGGACTTCGAATTTCACCAAGCCCTTGTTATGTTTTTGTCTTTATGCCATATATTCATGTTCTTTGCTAGGGATCCGTGCCTCTTTTGAGGATGATCAGTAAGGATGTTTTGTTAAAATTGTGGTTCTCTATCCATCCATGTCTTTGTTTGCATTTATGGAGCACCCTAGCTTGAGTCAATCGAGCTCTACTTTTGCTATAAGATGTTCCTGGCAGATTGTTAACTTGTTTAGCGATTTTGCCGAGGTTGTTGCTACTGATCCGTGCTTGCTATGTTGTTGTTCTTGCCATGTATAGCTTCTATGCCATGTCTTCTTGATGGGTGTGTGCTTAGTTTGTCATGCCATGCTCTGTAGTGAGTGCATCGAGCTCGTAAACATGTCTACTCGTTAACTGTTTTGCCATGCTTCAGTTTTTCACTAAGTCTGAATCTATTTATGTTTTTCCCATGTTCACATGCTTGCAATTGTATTTTCCGATCCCTTTTGGCTCAAGGTCACTAAGGGACTTTTGTTAAGTGCTTTTAGTAGCTTCATGCCATGCCTTGCTTTGCCATGTTAAGTTCCTGTAGCATGTAGGTTTCATGATCTAAAGTGTGCTTCCTGATGATAAATTCCAGACTTGTGTTAATTTCACCAAGTCTGAAACCTGTTATCATTTGCACTTTTGCCATGCTTGTTTGAGCCTGTTAATGAGTGATTTAGCTGTAGCTCAGTGTTCATCTTTTGTCAAGAATCATGAGTGGATCCCTGGCATGTATTTTGTTGTCATCTTTGAGTGTTGCAGCATATTTATCTTGATGCATTTAGTTGGTCACTTGCTGATTATCGCAGGCCGTTGCCATATTTGTTTCGCTTGCCATTTCCAAACCGTGCATCCGATTCCGGTGATCTTTATATCAATTTCAATAGAAATCACCTCACCTTTCCAGTGGCACTCTTGGATTTCCATGTTGAGGCCATGTTGAATCATTCCTTTGCAAATCATGCATATGCATCACATAATGTATCCTGCATATCATACCATATTCGTGTGTTGGTTGTTTACTATGTTGTGTGCTTCTTTCCGGTGTTGCTTCTTCGGGTTGGTTCCGATAACATCGCGTTTTTGAGGACCCATCCGTGCTCAGGAGGAGCTCGATGAAGATCTTGTCCTTTGTGTTGTTCCGTTTCTAGTTGATTAGTAGTGGAACCAGTTTTAGGCATTTTCCATCGCTCATAACTCTCTCATCGTAGATCCGATTTGCGCGTGTATCATATAAAAATGTTCAGCTCGACGAGTACATCATTTCATCTCATTGCATCATTTTCATTAGAGCTCATCTTGATGCCCGAAATGCGGTTGGAAGAGGGCTATGTGATGAATGTTTCAACAAATGGCATTTTGTCATTTTTGCCATGATTAATGTGTGCGTGCTATGATCCTGAGCTCTACATGTGTTTTGTTATATGCCATACCATCTTTACATAGGTGTATTCCATGTATTTTTGTGACCTTTGTGGTGACTAGCACAAGCTTGCAAAGTAGCGTAATCGTTAATGCTGATTTCAGGGACTTAGAATTTCACTAAGTCCTTGTTCTGTTTGTCTTTATGCCATATGTTCATGTTGTTTCCTAGTGATCCGTACCTCTTTTCAGGATGATCAGTAAGGATGTTTTGTTAACATTGTGGTGCTCTATCCATACATGTTTTTTTGCATTTATGGAGCACCCTAGTGTGAGTCAATCGAGCTCTACTTTTGCTATAAAATGTTCCTGGCAGATTGTTAACTTGTTTAGCGATTTTGCGGAGGTTGTTGCTATTGATCCGTGCTTGCTATGTTGTTGTTCTTGCCATGTCTAGCTTCTATGCCATGTCTTCTTGATGGGTGTATGCCTAGTTTCTCATGCCTTGCCCTGTAGTGAGTGCATCGAGCCCGTAAACATGTCTACTCATTAACTATTTTGCCATGCTCCAGTTTTTCACCAAGTCTGAAACTGTTTATGTTTTTGCCATGTTCACATGCTTGCAATTGTATTTTCTAATCCCTTTTGGCTCAAGGTCATTAAGGGACTTTTGTTAAGTGCTTCGAATAGCTTCATTCCATGCCTTGCTTTGCCATGTTAAGTTCCTGTAGCATGTAGTTTTCATGATCTAAAGTGTGCTTCCTGATGATAAATTCCAGACTAGTGTTAATTTCACTAAGTCTGAAACCTGTTATCATTTGCACTTTTGCCATGCTTGTTTGAGCCTGTTAACGAGTGATTTAGCCATAGCTTAGTGTTCATATTTTGTCAAGCATCATGATTGGATCTCTGCCATGTATTTTGTTGTCATGTTTGAGTGCTATAGCATATTTATCTTGATGCATTTAGTTGGTCACTTGCTGATTATCGTAGGTCGTTGCCATATTTGTTTCGCTTGCCGTTTCCAAACCGTGCATCCGATTCCGGTGATGTTTATATCAATTTCAACCGAAATCACCTCACCTTTCCAGTGGCACTCTTGGATTTCCATGTTGAGGCCAGGTTCAATCATTCCTTTGCAAATCATGCATATGCATCATATACCGCATCCCGCATATCATACCATGTTCATGTGTTGGTTGTTTACTATGTTGTGTGCTTCTTTCCGGTGTTGCTTCTTCGGGTTGGTTATGATAACATCGCGTTTGTGAGGACCCATCCGTCTACGTCCGTTTGTCTTCTTCATGGACCCGTTCTTCTTCCTTGTGGGATTTCAGGCAAGATGACCATACCCTCGAAATCACTTCTATCTTTGCTTGCTAGTTGCTTGCTCTTTTGCTATGCCTATGCTGCGATACCTACCACTTGCTTATCATGCCTCCCATATTGTTAAACCAAGCCTCTAACCCACCTTGTCCTAGCAAACCGTTGTTTGGCCATGTTAGCGCTTTGCTCAGCCCCTCTTATAGCGTTGTTAGTTGCAGGTGAAGATTGAAGTTTGTTCCTTGTTGGAACATGGAGATGTTGTTCCTGGTTGGAACATGTTTACTTGTTGGGATATCACAATATCTCTTATCTAATTAATGCATCTATATACTTGGTAAAGGGTGGAAGGCTCGGCCTTATGCCTGGTGTTTTGTTCCACTCTTGCCGCCCTAGTTTCCGTCATATCGGTGTTATGTTCCCGGATTTTGCGTTCCTTACGCGGTTGGGTTATAATGGGAACCCCTTGAAAGTTCGCTTTGAATAAAACTCCTCCAACAAGGCCCAACCTTGGTTTTACCATTCGCCACCTAGCCTTTTTCCCTTGGGTTAGGCCAGCCCAAGGGTCATCTTTATTTTAACCCCCCCCCCCCCCGGGCCAGTGCTTGTCTAAGTGTTGGTCCGAAATAGAGCCACTTGCGGCGCCACCTCGGGGAAACTTGAGGGCTGGTTTTAGTTGTACGTAGTGTTCATCCGGTGTTGCCCTGAGAACGAGATATGTGCAGCTCCCATCAGGATGTCGGCGCATCAGGCGGTCTTGCTGGACTTGTTTTACGATTGTCGAGGATGTCTTGTAACCTGGATGCCGAGCCTGATCGGATTGTCTTGGGAGAAGGAATATCCTTCGTTGACCATGAGAGCTTGTGATGGGCTAAGTTGGGACACCCCTGCAGGGATTTGAACTTTCGAAATTCGTGCCCATGGTTATGGGCAGATGGGATTTGTTAATGCACGGTTGTAGAAACCTGAAGTTGACCTTAATTAAAATACATCAACCGCGTGTGTAACCGTGATGGTCTCTTCTCGGCGGAGTCCGGGAAGTGAACACGGTGTTGGAGTAATGCTTGACGTAGGTTGTTCTAGGATCACTTCTTGATCATAGTTGTTCGATCGTGCTTTGCCTTCTCTTCTCGCTCTCTTTTGCGTATGTTAGCCACCAAACATGCTAGTCACTTGCTGCAGCTCCACCTCATACCTTTTACCCTTCCTATAATCTTAAATAGTCTTGATCGCAAGGGTGTGAGATTGCTGAGTCCCCGTGGCTCACAGATACTTCCAAAACCAGCTTGCAGGTGCCCATGAGACCGTGCAGATGACGCAACCAAGCTCAGGAGGAGCTCGATGAAGATCTTGTCCTTTGTGTTGTTCCGTTTCTAGTTGATTAGTAGTGGAGCCTAGTTGGGGTCGATCGAGGGACCTTGTCGCATTTGGGGTTGCTCTTTATTTTGGTTCCGTAGTCGAACCTTGATTGTATTTGGATGTTGCAATGCCTTATTCATCTATTGTGTGAAGTGGCGATTGTAAGCCAACTATGTATCTCTTTCCTTTATATATTACATGGGTTGTGTGAAGATTACCTCACTTGCGACATTGCTTTCAATGCGGTTATGCCTCTAAGTCGTGCTTCGACACGTGGGAGATATAGCCGCATCGAGGGCGTTACAAGTATTTATGCGCCATCGTACAAATATTGGTACAATACCAGTTATGAGGTTTACATCATTATGTCCATAACAGTGTGTCAAATGAAGGTGGATTAGGTTCAAGTGGAGGCAATATATGGTGCATGTCAAAAGTATAATACTAATCCAAACTTGATCTAGTTTGGACTTGTAGTACTTTCGATGTGCACCACATGTTGCCTCCACTTGAATCTAATCCGCCAGCACAAGCTATTTAATCATCATCATAGTCATTACCACCAACAATATTTATTTAATCACCACTAACACTAGCTAATAATAACCATCATAGTCATTACCACCAACACTAGCTATTTTATCATCATAGTAATAGTGTAGCACATCATCATCCTCAAACTCATTTCTAGCTAGCTAATCACTCCTGCTGCTCTCTCTTAGGTAAAATAACATAAAACATCTGTAGCTCTCCTCCTTGATCAAGTTGGAGCATGCAGATGAACCTGTCTCCTAGTCGTGGGTACTGCATCTGTTTGTTGCCCCCTAGTACTTCTCTGTGCTCCCCCATCACATATTTGGTCCAGTCTTGCACTATTAAGCATCCGTTGCTAATCTTGAATGCACTAAAGTAATCTGTAGGATATCTTGGTTGTAAGCTAATAATACTCATGGTACCTTTAGTCTCGATCCCATAAGGCACCACATTCATCGGGAGTCCCTATTGAAGAACATCGTATGGTAACATACTTAGCAATGAAGTTTAGCTTCAAAAATAATGTATGGAAAAGATGCACTGAGGACAAATAGTAAAAATATTACCATCCTTCCTAAATAGATGTGACCGTAGTTCATTACGAACACTATTGGTCGCACGTTTTCAGTTCTAACATTTCTAAGTGCAGGAAGAAAATTTATCTTTAGAGTATCAAGATCCTCAAGCCATGAAACATAATGACTTGGCTCCTCGCAGTTTAGTTCAGCCCCGGGACAGTAGTAGGTCATGTCTACCAAGTGCTGGATATGTTTGCTTGCACCGAAATAAGCTGACAATACAAATTAGTTGTCAACTATTTTTGAATAAAAAATATCAAATACATAAATATGGTTGATAAACTTACATAATGGTATAACTGGAGGCGTCTGCACATTGACCCAGATGTCAGCATTACCTTCAATATCATCTTCCGGACGAATATCAAAGGTGATAACCATATCAGGCTCAAATGCATAAGTCTTGCATAGTGATCGCCATGTTTTGCGTCCAAAATAGGTGTAGTCGTATGAATTGTATAATTTTACGTTGAAAATATAACCATGCTTGGTCTTCAAGTAAAATTTCTTTTCCTCCATAGTACGACTGAAACCTATCTTATCCAATACAAAAACACTTGCATGGCACGGGATACGCTAGTAGAATAGTAAAAAAAGACTTGTCATGCTTAATGTCATGCTTAAATTATAAGTTGAAGCAAATGTCATGCTTAATTACGAAAAAAGACTTGTCGTTGTGACTTACTGTATCCACTTCGAGGTTCTCGTCCAGCTTGATGCTGAAGCGTCTATCATGATCTAGGAAGGTTCCGTCGCACAGGCCGTGCTCGTGTTCACAATATTTGCAAATAGCAAAATCCTTTTCGTCGTCAGACATTTCCTATGTTCATAGTTAAAACATTAATTGAAAATCGATCGAAGACAACTACCAGGATACTCAACGCACAAATCCGGGGAACTCGATATTTCCTACATAATCTAGCACAAGTCATGCCAAAATTCATGGAAAAATCCGGCATGACCTTTGCTAAAATAGGACATATCGAGCGCCTGAAATTTTCCGGAACGGAAATGAATCAACACTCCGGCAAAACATAGGCCACTCGGAGGTGTAACCTGCAAACATGACCGGCCACTTGGGCAAGCACATATCCTATTTGAGCAACACAAGATATACATTTCAAAATATCTTATAGGACTCAAATTAGCATGCATTCAATAAGAAAAAGTAAATCATCTCATGCGTCCGTACATCGTCGAATATTATCACTAATACATCCCGAATAGTGTCATACATATAACATCACTAATACAACTAAAACCCTAGCACACGACGGGCATCGGCGCGGGCGGTGGACACCCACAGAAAAGGAACCATCACGGGATCATAGCTCCAGTGAGATCCCTGGACAACCTACCAGGTATTGGAGAACCTGTGCTCCAACGCAAACAAGTAGCGACGGACATGCGCGTCCTCCTCACTGACACGGTGACGCACCACCTCCGCGGGGTCCTCGAGCCTCTGGACCGTCACTGTCCCACGCGACCGCCACCAAAGAAGGTTCGGGTCAACGACAGGCTGGCTCCTCACCAACCTGCGCCTCCCGGTAGGTAGCGCCTCCCAGTACCACCCCGGCGGAGCCCAGTCTTGGACATGGCCCGTCTGGTCAAGCAGGTGTCGTCGTCCGCCGACTCGACGACGAGGATGCGAGATAGGCTTCGTCGACGTCGATGCAGGAAAAATTGCTTTAACTAAAAAAATAGCAACAAGTTCTTACTAACGAGTTCTATTAATTCAATTAGTTCTTACTAAAAATAAACTTACTATAAATAAAAATAAACTAATACCTAATTAGTACCTAGTTCTTACTAACTAATTAGTACCTAGGAACTACTGCCCTAATTACCATATAAGTAATTAACTAACTAGCACTAAAAATAGCCTAGGGTTCATACTAACTAGCACTAAATAGCTAGGGTTCATACTAAGCAGAGAAGAGGGATCGGAAGGGGAGAGTGCTTACAGAGGGTGGGGAGAGAGATGTGGTTGGGGGAGATGGTGGCACCGAGGCGCGGCGAGGCGGGGTCGGGGGAGACGGCGGCGAGGCGGGGTCGGGGGAGACGGCGGCGAGGCGGGGTCGGGGGAGACGGCGGCGAGGCGGGGTCGCGGGAGACGGCGGCGAGGCGGAGGCGAGGCGGGGTCAGGGGAGACAGCGGTGAGGCAGAGGCGACGAGTAATAGTAGAGGAGAATTGGGGGAGGAAGCAGAGGAGAGGGAATCAGGCCGCGCGGGGGGTTAGGTGAAAATAGCTTTAACAGTAGTGTGGGGAGGCAACACGCGCTGCTGCTAAAATCCGTAGTAGTAGCACTGTTCGTAGAAGGGCGCTACTACTATACCGAGCACGTCGGGAACAGTGTGGCAATTATGGTAGTAGCGCGGTCTGTTCCTGCCGCGCTACTGCTAAGCGGGTAACAGTAGCGCCGTTCTAGCAGACGCGCTACTGCTAAGTAGCAGTAGTGCCTCTTTTTAACAAGCGCTACTGGTAACATTCTGTGTATAAGGTTTTCCCTAGTAGTGCTAGTTCATCTCTTGTATCCAATTCTTGTCTCTAAGTATGGGATTAGTACCTGTGGGTTGCTAGTAGTATTGATTACTCCTTGTAGTTGATGCTAGTTGGATTATTTGGTGGAAGATCACATGTTCAGATCCTATATGCATATTAATACCCCTCTGATTATGAACATGAATATGCTTTGTGAGTAGTTACGTTTATTCCTGAGGACATGGGAGAAGTCTTGCTATTAGTAGTCATGTGAATTTGGTATTCGTTCGATATTTTGATGAGATTTTTGTTGTCTCTCCTCTAGTGGTGTTATGTGAATGTCGACTACATGACACTTCACCATTATTTGGGCCTAGATGTAGGCATTGGGAAGTAATAAGTAGATGATGGGTTGCTAGAGTGACAAAACCTTAAACCCTAGTTTATGCGTTGCTTCGTAAGGGGTTGCTTTGGATCCACATGTTTCACGCTATGGTTAGGTTTACCTTAATACTTTTGTTGTAGTTGCGGATGCTTGCAATAGAGGTTAATCATAAGTAGGATTCTTGTCCAAGTAAGGACATCACCCAGGCACCGGTCCACCCACATATCAGATTATCAAAGTACCGAACGCGAATCATATGATCGTGATGAAACCTAGCTTGACGATAATTCCCATCTGTCCTTGGGAGCGCTTTTCTCTATATAAGAATTTGTCCAGGCTTGTCCTTTGCTACAAAAAGGATTGGGCCACCTTGCTGCACTTTATTTACTTTTGTTACTTGTTTCTCATTACAAATTATCTTATCACAAAACTATCTGTTACCTATAATTTCAGTGCTTGCAGAGAATACCTTGCTGAAAACTGCTTATCATTTCCTTCTGCTCCTCGTTAGTTCAACACTCTTACTTATCAAAAGGACTGCGATAGATCCATTATACTTGTGGGTCATCAAGACTCTTTTCTAGCGCCATTGCCGAGGAGTGAGGCGCCTTTGGTAAGTGGAATTTGGTAAGGAAAATTTATATAGTGTGCTGAAATTTACTGTCACTTGTTACCATGGAAACTAATCCTCTGAGGGGCTTGTTCGGGGTATCTTCACCCCGACCAGTACAGCAAATAGTTGATCCTCAACCTACTGAACCTACTGAAATTGAAAATTTCTTCTTTCAAATTCCTTCGGGTATGATAGAAAAACTGCTAGCTAATCCTTTTGTAGGAGATGGAACATTACATCCTAATGAGCACCTAATATATGTGGATGAAGTTTGTGGATTATTTAAGCTTGCAAGTATGCCCGATGGTGTTATCAAGAAGAAGGTCTTCCCTTTACCTTTGGAGGGAGACGCATTGACATGGTATACGCTATGTCATGATATGGGATCATGCAACTACAAACGATTGAAATTGGAATTTCATCAGAAGTTTTATCCTATGAATCTTGTTCATTGTGATTGTAATTATATATAAAATTTTAGGCCTCGCGAAGGAGAAAGCATCGCTCAAGCTTGGGGGAGGCTTAAGTCAATGTTATATTCATGCCCCAATCATGAGCTCTCAAGAGAAATGATTATTCAAAAATTTTATGCTCAGCTTTCTGATAACAACCGCACCATGCTCGATACTTCTTGTGATGGCTCTTTTATGATGAAAACTATTGAATTCAAATGGGATTTATTGGAAAGAATTAAACGCAACTCTAAAGATTGTGATCTCGATGCAGGTAAGGAGTCAGGTATGACACCTAAGTTTGATTGTGTTAAATCTTTTATGGATACCGATGTTTTCCGTAAATTTAGCACTAAATATGGACTTGACTTTGAGATAGTAGCTTCTTTCTATGAATCTTTTGCTACTCATGTTGATCTCCCTAAGGAGAAGTGGTTTAAATATCATCCTCCCATTGAAGTAAAAGTAGCTGCAGCTATTAAAGTTGAAGAAAAGACTGTCACTTATAATGGTCCTATTATTCCTACTACTTATGTTGAGAAACCACCTTTTCCTGTTAGGATAAAAGATCATGCTAAAGCTTCAACTTTGGTTTGTAAAAGCAATATTAGAACCTATACACCTCCTGAGCAAGTCAAAGTTGAATCTAATATTGCTATTGTTAAGGATCTCTTGGCTGATAATATTGATGTGCATGTTATTTATTTCTGTGATTGTAGCGACCCGACCTCAAACGGTCAAGTCTCTGTGCTTCAGTGTCATCCCTCTACCTGCTAATCCACTTCTTCGGAAGCTTCACACAACTTACTCAACTATGCTAGAACCCATAATAGCTTGTGGTTGCACATGAAAGTTTCTAGCATGAAAATATCTCAGTTCTCTTTGCGCCTGGGTGGCGGACCTTAGGATGATCACACGGGTACTCCGGGATATCCTAGGACAACACTGCATTCCCCAAGTGCCCAACAAACAATCGACCCTGACGTGTATTAAAGTTGCCACCTTAAGTTGATCCATTAATTAACAATCTCACATATGTCATGGATTCACTCACCCAAACCACGTCTACGAGCATAGCATAGCAATATAAGCAATACGTAGAAGTAACTCTCAGGGTTTGAATATAATAGGGCAATAGGTTCTACCTCATCAACTACTTCCCGTCCCACACGTGAATCACATCCTAATCATGCAATGTTTGAGGATTGGAACTAATGCATAAAAACTGGGTATGGAAGGAGTATGATCGATGTGTTACTTGCCTTGCTGACGATCCGCAAAACCTAGGGACTCGTAGTAGCATGCTTCGCACTGCGTAAGTTCTATCGCAAACAAACAATAGCATACATAAGCAATCAAGCAAAGAAACATGGGTAAATCTCAAATAAGAAGATCTAACCAGAAAGTTCAACTTAAGAACTCTGGTTTGCGAAAAGAATCCAATCAAGTGGAGCAATGAAACTCAAATTGCGAAAGAAACAAGATCCGTTTACTAATCTGGAATAAAGTAAAATTTTACAGTAAGAAAATCTTGTTCAAGTTGATTAAACAGAAAGAGGGTTTCGAGACGAATATCTAGGCGCTTGAATTGTCTGATTCCGATAAACGAGCGAAAAGATAAACTGAAACAAAAATCGGATCAGAAATCGCGATTGAAAATAATCACGGAAAATCCGAGAAAACAAAACTAACGAACAGGCTAACGAACAAACGTTCATTGTCTGTAACTAACGAGCGAAAACCGTTCGTTAAAACGAAAGTATGGACGAACATACGCTATATAAACTAAACCGAGAAAATCGGTGAACCAATCTGGAAAAAATGAACCGAGTGTTTTTTAAAAAAAATTGAACCGGTTTAAAAAAACGAACGGCGGCTTATACCTCTCGGCGAGGTCCGGCGAGGCGGGGCGGCTCCGGCGAAGCGGGGCTGCGGCGGCGGGTGGCGCCTGGCGGCACGGGGCAGTGGCGGCAGGCGGCGGCGGCTGCAAGCGGCGGCGGCGGCGCGGTCTAGGCGGCGGGGCGGCTCGGGTTGGATGGCGGGGTGGGGTACGGGGCGGTGTATTTAAGGAGGGGGTGCTTGGGGGAGGGGCAAGGCGGTGCAGGGAGGAGTCTCGGCCGGACTCGGCTAGCGGCGGCGGCGCTCGCAGTCTCCAGGTCGGAGACGAGGCGCGGGGCTGTTGGGCTGGCTCGGCTAGGCTTCGGCCCAGTCGGGTGCTGAGTTTTTTTTAATAATTTCGCTGGAACTTAAATAAATCCTAGAAAATAAAATAAAAAACTAAAAATTCCAAAACAAATTTTCTCCATCTAAATAAAATATTTAGAACGAGATGAACATTTTCTTGGCCCTAAAATGCAATTCTGAAAAACGCGCAATTTTTCTAATGCGAATAAAATAGCAATAAAATCCGAATAAAAGCAATTATTTCGGAGAAGTCATTTTATCTCCTCTCATATATTTTAATATGAAATATTTTCGGAGAGAAAAATAATTAAAACCAAAATCCTCATTTCAATATTTGATAGAATTCAAATATGGAAACACAGAAATCCCCAACTGTCTCCGAGGGTCCTTGAGTTGCTTAGGTTTTCGAGGATCGAGAAACGAAATGCAATAAAATATGATATGCATGAATGATCTATGTATAACATTCCAAATTGAAAATTTGGGATGTTACAAACCTACCCCCCTTAAGATGAATCTCACCTTCGAGATTCGGGTTGGCTAGAAAATAGGTGTGGGTGGTCTTTGCGAAGATCATCCTCTCGTTCCCAGGTGGCTTCATCCTCGGTATGGTGGCTCCACTGAACTTTGCAAAACGTGATAACCTTGCTGCGGGTGACTCGGCTGGCAAATTCAAGAATCCTGACTGGCTTTTCCTCATAGGTCAAATCACTATCCAACTGAATCGCCTCCAAGGGTACGGTATCTCTTAACGGTATATCGGCCATGTCAGCATGACACTTCTTCAGCTGTGAAACATGAAATACATCATGAACTCGTGATAGTCCTTCGGGTAACTCCAACTTGTAGGCAACTTCTCCCATATGTTCCAAAACACGATACGGTCCTACAAATCTCGGGGCTAATTTTCCCTTACCAAAACGTTTCACTCCTCGCAAGGGTGATACTCGCAGATATGCTCTATCTCCAATTTCATAGGTTACCTCTTTGTGTTTCGAATCTGCATAACTCTTTTGCCTGGACTGAGCTACCTTCAGTCTATCTCGGATCAACTTAACTTTCTCCTCAAACTCCATAATCAAATCTGGTGCAAACAACTGTCGGTCTCCGACTTCATCCCACATCAATGGTGTTCTGCACCTTCGTCCATACAGGGCTTCGAACGGTGCCATCTTCAAACTGGCTTGGTAGCTATTATTGTGTGAGAACTCTGCGTAGGGCAAATTGTCATCCCAACTAGATTCATAATCTAGCGCACAGTCCCTCAACATATCCTCCAGAATCTGGTTGACTCTCTCGGTCTGTCCATGTATCTGCGGGTGGAATGTTGTACTGAACTCCAAGCTTGTCCCCAAAGTTTGGTGCAGCTGATGCCAAAACATTGAAGTGAACTGTGTTCCTCTATCTGATACGATTGTCCTTGAAACTCCATGCAGACATACGATCCTGGTCATATATATCTTGGCCAACTTTGCACTTGTATAGGTGGTTTTCACTGTGATAAAGTGAGCTACTTTGGTCAAGCGATCCACTACTACCCATATAGAATCATATCCTGATTTGGTCCTGGGCAATCCGGTGATGAAATCCATGCCAAGTTTATCCCACTTCCATTCGGGTATCGGCATAGGCTGTAACAATCCTGCTGGCTTTTGATGCTCAACGTTCACTCTCTGACATACATCACATACGGCTACATACTCGGCAATATCCTTCTTCATACCAGTCCACCAGAAACGTTCCTTCAAATCCAAATACATCTTGGTGTTTCCGGGGTGTATCGAGTATGGTGAGTCATGAGCCTCCTGAAGTATTAACTTCCTAATCTCTGTGTTATTGGGCACATAAACACGGTCTTCAAACCATAAGGTGTCGTGCTCATCGTCAAGAAAACCTTTGGCCTTTCCATCGCTCATTCTCTCTTTTATCTCGGCAATCTCTTTGTCATCCTTCTAAGCTTCTCGAATCTTTCCTAATAGTGTAGACTGAACCTCCATTGTTGCAACCAAACCTCTGGGAACAATCTCCAATCGAAGTTCCCTGAGATCCTCTGCTAACTCCTTTGGCAATCCCGTGCTTACTAGGGTGTTGGCATAACTCTTCTGACTCAAAGCTTCTGCTACGACATTGGCCTTGCTTGGATGATAGTGAAGCTTCATGTCATAATCCTTTATAAGCTCCAACCATCTCCTCTACCTAAGGTTCAGCTCCTTCTGTGTGAAAATGTACTTCAAACTCTTATGATCCGTGTACACATCACAACGATTTCCAATAAGGTAATGTCTCCAAGTCTTCAACGCATGCACTACGGCTGCCAACTCCAAATCATGCGTGGCATAATTCAATTCGTGCGGTTTTAGTTGTCGTGAGGCATACGAAACAACTCTTCCGTCCTGCATAAGCACACTTCCAAGTCCTAGGTAAGAAGCGTCGCAATAAACATGGAAATCCTTGCGTATATCTGGCAGATTCAGCACTGGGGCTGTAGTCAAACGTTTCTTTAACTCATGAAAACTCGTCTCACATTCTTCCATCCATTTAAACTTGGTATCCTTTTTCAATAACTGCGTCATTGGCTTCCCAATCTTGGAAAAATTCTCAGTGAATCTCCGATAGTATCCTGCGAGTCCAAGAAAACTGTGGATCTCGCTAACTGAAGTGGATGCCAACCATTCAGTGACTGACTGAACTTTGGTGGGATCTACTGCTATACCTTCTCCTGATATAACATGTCCAATGAATCCAACTTCCTTCAACCAAAACTCGCATTTGCTGAACTTGCCATACAACTGATGTTCCCTGAGTTTCTCGAGAACTAAATGCAAATGCTCTTTGTGCTCCTCCTCATTCTTCAAGTATACCATTATATCATCAATGAACACCACAACAAACTTATCCAAATATTTCATGAATACTTTGTTCATCATGCTCATGAAGTAGGCAGGGGCCTTAGTCAGTCCAAACGACATGACCGTATATTCATACAACCCGTACCGTGTGGTGAATGCTGTCTTTGGTATGTCCTTCTCTCGTATCTTCAGCTGGTGATATCCTGATCGTAGATCGATCTTTGAAAACACCTTGGCTCCTTGCAGTTGGTCAAACAAATCATTGATCATCGGCACTGGGTATTTGTTCTTGATCGTCACCTCATTTAACGCACGATAATCAACAACCATTCTTAGAGACTTATCCTTCTTCTCAACCAAAAGCACCGGGGCTCCCCATGGTGATGAACTCCGTCAAATGTAACCTTTCTCCAATAACTCCTTGATCGGTTTCTTAGTCTCCTCCAGATCATTTGCGGGCATCTGATATGGTCTCTTTGATATTGGCCCGGTGCCTGGCAACAGTTCTATCAAAAACTCGATGTCTGGATCCGGTGGCATGCCTGGTAACTCCTCTGGAAAAACATCAGGGTAATCCTTCACTAGAGGCACTTCCTCCTGAACAACTAACGTGAGGGTATTCACTTGGCTACTCCTTGGCGCATGCCTAGATACATACTTAATCCTTTTTCCCTCAGGGGTGGTGAGACAAATTGACTTACTAACATAGTTAATGCTTCCTCCATACTTTGACATCCAGTCCATGCCTAATATCACATCCAATCCTTGTGACTCCAAGATTATTAGGTCGGACGAAAAAACATGGCTACCAATGGTTAAGGGTATCTGGTCGCACAATCACTGGCCATATACTCTACTCTAGGTGAACTCACTAACAGAGGGGTCCTAAGGGTTTGGGTTGGTAGTTTAAACTTATCCATGAATTCCCTTGATATGTATGAATGCGATGCACCAGTCTCAAAAAGAACAAGGGAGGTAAAAGACTTAACCAAAAACTTACCAATAACCGTGTCTGGCTGCTCTTCAACCTCCTCCACGTTAACATGGTTCACTTGTCCTTTTTTGAATGGATTGGGCTTCTTTCCAGCGCTCCCAGTGGCGTTTCCATTCTTCGCTTCAGGGCACTCCCCAGGTGCCCAACAAACAATCCACCAAGATGTGTATTAAAGTTGCCACCTTAAGTTGAACCATTAATTAAAAATCTCACATCTGTCATTAACTCACTCACCCAAACCACGTCTACGAGCATAGCATAGCAATATAAGTAATACGTAGAAGTAACTCCCAATGTTTGAATATAATAGGGCAATAGGTTCTACCTCATCAACTACTTCCCGTCCCACATGTTAATCACATCCTAATCATGCAATGCTTGAGGATTGGAACTAATGCATAAAAACTGGGTATGGAAGGAGTATGATCATTGTGTTACTTGCCTTGCTGACGATTCGCAAAACCTAGGGACTAGTAGTATCACGCTTCACACTCCGGATGTTCTATCACAAACAAACAATGGCATACATAAGCAATCAATCAAAGAAACACGGGTAAATCTCAAATAAGAAGATCTAGCCAGAAAGTTCAACTTAAAAACTTGGGTTTGCGAAAAGAATTAAATCAAGCGGAGCAACGAAACTCAAACTGCCAAAGAAACAAGATCCGTTTACTAATCTGGAATAAATTCAAATTTTATAGTACCAAAATCTTGTTCAAGTTGACTAAGCAGAAAGAGAGTTTCGAGACAAAGATCTGGGCGCTTGAATCGCCTGATTCCGATAAACGAGCGAAAAGATAAACTGAAACGAAAATCGGATCAGAAATCGCAATTGAAAATAATCGCGGAAAATCCAACAAAAGAAAACTGACGAACAGGCTAACGAATGAACGTTCGTTGTCTGTAACTAACGAGCGAAAACCATTCTTTAAAATGAACTTACGGACGAACGTCCACTATATAAACTAAACCGAGAAAACCGGTGAACCGATCTGGAAAAAAACAAACCTAGGGTTTTCTAAGAAAAACTGAACCGGTTTTTTTAAAACGAATGGCGGCTTATACCTCCGGCGAGGTCTGGCGAGGCGGGGCGGCTCCGGCGAAGCGGGGCTGCGGCGGCGGGTGGCGCGGGGCGGCGGTGGAAGGCGGTGGCGCGGTGGCGGCTGCACGGTCTAGGCGGCGGGGCTGCTTGGGTTGGGTGGCGGGGTGGGGTGCGGGGGCGGTGTATTTAAGGAGGGGGTGCTTGGGCGAGGGGCAAGGCAGCGCGGGAGGTGTCCCAGCCGGACTCGGCTAGCGGCGGCGGCGCTCGCGGTCTCCAGGTTGGAGACGAGGCGCGGGGCAGTTGGGCCGGCTCGGCTGGGCTTCGGCCCAGTCGGGCACTGAGTTTTTTTTAAATAATTTTGCCGGAACTTAAATAAATAATAGAAAATAAATAAAAATCTAAAAATGCCAAAACAAATTTTCATCGTCTAAATAAAATATTTAGAACGAGAACAACATTTTCTTGGCCCTAAAATGCAATTTTGAAAAACGTGCAATTTTTCTAATGGGAATAAAATAGCAATAAAATCAAATATTTGATTTTAATATTTTTCCTCCAATATTTCAATTATTTTGGAGAAGTCATTTTATCTCCTCTCATATATTTTAATATGAAATATTTTAAGAGATAAAAATAATTAAAACTAAAATCCTCGTTTCAATATTTGATAGAATTCAAATATGGAAACAAAGAAATCCCAGACTCTCTCCGAGGGTCCTTGAGTTGCTTAGGTTTTCGAGGATCGAGAAACGAAATGCAATAAAATATAATATGCATGAATGATCTATGTATAACATTCCAAATTGAAAATTTGGGATGTTAGAGTGATGAAACTTCTAGAATTGCTAAACCTTGTGCTAAAGATAAACATAGACCTGTGGTGGGCATGCCTGTTATTTCTGTTAAAATAGGATATCATTGCTGTCATGGCTTCTGTGATATGGGTGCTAGTGCTAGTGCAATACCTATTGACTTATACAAAGAAATTATGCATGATATTGCACCTGCTAAGTTAGAAGATATTGATCTCACAATTAAACTTGCCAATAGAGATACTATTTCACCAATTGATATTGTTAGAGATGTTGAAGTCTTGTGTGGGAAAACCAAATATCCTGTTGATTTTCTTGTCCTTGGTTCCCCACAAGATAGATTTTTTCCCATTATATTTGGTAGACCCTTCTTAAACACTATTAATGCTAGGATAGACTGCAAAAAGGATGTTATTACTATTGGTTTAGGTGATATGTCTCATGAGTTTAACTTTTCTAAATTTCGTAGACAACACCGTGAATAAGAACTGCCTAGTAAAGATGAAATTATTGGTCTTGCTTCTATTTCCATACCTCCTAGTGATCCTTTAGAACAATATTTGCTAGACCATCAAAATGATATGTATATGAATGAAAGAAGGGAAATAGATGAAGTGTTCTTTAAATAGGGACCTATGCTGAAACACAACTTGCCTGTTGAAATCTTAGGGGATCCTCCTCCACCCAAGGGTGATCCCGTGTTTGAGCTTCAGCCATTGCCTGATACTCTTAAATATGCTTATCTTGATGAAAAGAAGATATATCCTGTTATTAGTAGTGCTAACCTTTTAGATAAGGAGGAGGAAAAATTATTGAAAACTTTTAAGAAGCACCGTGCTGCTATTGGATATACTCTTGATGATCTTAAGGGCATTAGTCCCACTCTATGTCAACACAAAATAAATTTGGAAAAAGATGCCAAACCAGTTATTGATCACCAACGATGGCTGAATCCTAAGATGAAAGAAGTTGTAAGAAAAGAAATACTAAAGCTCCTTGAGGAAGGTATAATTTATCCTGTTGCTGATAGTCAGTGGGTAAGTCTTGTCCATTGTGTTCCTAAGAAGGGAGGTATTACTGTTGTTCCTAATGATAAAGATGAATTGATCCCGCAAAGAATTATTACAGGTTATAGGATGGTAATTGATTTCCGCAAATTAATTAAGGCTACTAAAAAAGATCATTACCCCTTACCTTTTATTGATCAAATGCTAGAAAGATTATCCAAACATACACAATTTTTCTTTCTAGATGGTTATTCTGGTTTCTCCCAAATACATGTGTCAGCTGATGATCAATCTAAGACCACTTTTACTTTCCCTTTCGGTACTTTCACTTATAGACATATGCATTTTGTTTTATGTAATGCACCTGCTACCTTTCAAAGATGCATGATGGCTATATTTTCTGATTTTTGTGAAAATATATGTGAGGTATTCATGGATATTTCCCCGTTTATGGATCCTCTTTTGATGATTGCTTAAGCAACCTTGATCGAGTTTTGCAGAGATGTGAAGAAACTAACCTTGTCTTGAATTGGGAGAAATGCCACTTTATGGTTAATGAAGGTATTGCCTTGGGGCACAAAATTTCTAAAAGAGGCATTGAAGTTGATAAAGCTAAAGTTGATGCTATTGAAAAGATGTCGTGTCCCAAGGACATCAAAGGTATAAGAAGTTTCCTTGGTCATGCCGGTTTTTATAGGAGGTTCATTAAGGACATCTCAAAAATTTCTCGGCCTCTCACTAATTTATTACAAAAAGATATACCATTCGTCTTTGATGATGATTGTGTAGAAGCGTTTGAAATACTTAGGAAAGCATTAATCTCTTCACCTATTGTTCAGCAACCTGATTGGAATTTACCTTTTGAAATTATGTGTGATGCTAGTGATTATGTTGTAGGTGTTGTTCTAGGGCAAAGAGTTGATAAGAAATTAAATGTTATTCAATATGCGAGTAAAACTCTAGACAATGCTTAGAGAAATTATGCCACTACTGAAAAAGATTTTTTAGCAGTTGTGTTTGCATGTGATAAGTTCGGACCTTATATTGTTGATTCTAAAGTAACTATTCACACGGACCATGCTGCTATTAAATATCTTATGGAAAAGAAAGATGCTAAACCTAGACTTATTAGATGGGTTCTCTTGCTACAAGAATTTGATTTGCATATTATTGATAGAAAGGGAGCTGAGAACCCCATTGCAGACAACTTGTCTAGGTTACAAAATGTTCTTGATGACCCACTACCTATTGATGATAGCTTTCCTGATGAACAATTGAATGTCATAAATGCTTCTCACACTTCTCCATGGTATGCTGATTATGCTAATTACATTGTTGCTAAGTTTATACCACCTAGTTTCACATACCAGCAAAAGAAAAAGTTTTTCTATGATTTAAGACATTACTTTTGGGATGACCCACATCTTTATAAAGGAGTAGATGGTGTTATTAGATGTTGTGTACCTGAGCATGAACAGGAACAGATCCTACGCAAGTGTCACTCCGAAGCTTATGGAGGACACCACGCTGGAGATAGAACTGCACATAAGGTATTGCAATCCGGTTTTTATTAGCCTACTCTCTTCAAGGAAGCCCGTAAGTTTGTCTAATCTTGTGATGAATGTCAAAGAATTGGTAATATTAGTAGACGTCAGGAAGTGCCTATGAATTATTCACTTGTTATTGAACCATTTGATGTTTGGGGCTTTGATTATATGGGGCGTTTCCTTCCTCTATTGGATATACACATATTTTAGTTGCAGTTGATTACGTTACTAAGTGGGTAGAAGCTATTGCAACTAGTAGTGTTGATCATAACACCTCTATTAAGATGCTTAAAGAAGTTATTTTTTCGTGGTTTGGAGTCCCTAGATATTTAATGACTGATGGTGGTTCACATTTAATTCATGGTGCTTTCCGTAAAATGCTTGCTAAGTATGATGTTAATCATAGAATTGCATCTCCTTATCACCCACAGTCTAGTGGTCAAGTAGAATTGAGTATTAGAGAACTCAAATTAATTTTGCAAAGGACTGTTAATAGATATAGAAAGAATTGGTCCAAGAAACTTGATGATGCATTATGGGCCTATAGAACTGCATATAAAAATCCTATGGGTATGTCTCCGTATAAAATGGTTTATGGAAAAGCATGTCACTTACCTCTCGAACTAGAACAAAAGGCTTATTAGGCTATTAAAGAGCTCAATTATGATTTCAAACTTGCCGGTGAGAAAAGGTTATTTGACATTAGCTCACTCGATGAATGGAGAACCCAAGCATATGAGAATGCCAAATTTTTTAAAGAAAAAGTTAAAAGATGGCATGACAAAAGGATACAAAAGCGTGAGTTTAATGTAGGTGATTATGTATTGCTATACAACTATCATTTAAGATTTTTTGCAGGAAAGCTTCTCTCTAAATGGGAAGGTCCTTACCTTATCGAGGAGGTCTACCGTTCCGGTACCATAAAAATCAACAACTTCAAAGGCACAAATCCGAAGGTGGTGAACGGTCAAAGAATCAAACATTATATCTCAGGTAATTCTATAAATGTTGAAACCGATGTTATTGAAACCGTAACCCCGGAGGAATACATAAGGGACACTTTTCGAAACGTTTCAGACTCCGAAAAGGAATAGGATGTGGTACGGTAAGTAAACCGACTCCAAAACAGTTCTAATGGCAATTTTTCTCCGTTTTGGAATATTTAGAAAAATAGAAAAATAAGAAGCAGTCTGGGAAGGACACGAGGGGTCCACGAGGGTGGAGGGCGCGCCCTACCCCCTTGGGCGCGCCCCCTGCCTAGTGGTCACCTCATGTGCTCTCCAGACTCCGTTTTCTTGCACGTTACATATTTTGGTCGATAAAAATTCATTATCTAATCTCCTGACGGTTTTGACCACCGTATCACGCAAAAGTCTCCGGTTCTTGTTTCGAGTTGTTTTCTGCCAGGTTGTAAAAGCCAAGCATCATGTCATCTCCCTCCTCCAACAATGAGGGCAACGATGCTTGGGTAATGAAGATAGAGATAAAGAGAGAAGAACCCATGGAGATCAACAAGGATGAAGGGATCAAGAAGACCACGGAGGACCAAGTTCTGGCAACAGAATACATCCTTAACCTTGATCACAATCTTCTTACCCCAACTGAGATCGAAGCTTTCGAGATGATTGAGTTAGCTCGTATACAAAACAAGTATCTCACACGTGAAAATATTTTGCTGAAGGAGCATATCATCGCACTCAAGGGCATTGTCCGCAAGTTAGAAGACCTCCTATGCTCGATGTGCGACTATCCATCATCACCACCATCTTCTTCACTAACAAAGAAGAATTGAGTATCTGGTATGGGCACTCCCCTTGGCAACTGCCAAGCTTGGGGGAGGTGCCCCAGTGTCGTATCACCATCACTTCTATCCTTACCGTTTTTCTTAGTTCGATCCTTTTGGTAATATCTTGATCTAGTAGCATAAAAGTTTTAGTATGATCTAGTTGTGAGTTTTGCTTTATAATCCTTCTATGTAATCGAATCCGTGAGCTATATATAATAAAGATTAGTGTTGAGTCAAGGGCTTGATTATTTTTCCATGATCTTGAGTTAATAAAAGAAATAAAAAGAAACAAAGAGATCATATGGATCTTATGGAGAGTAATGAGCTCACATAGGAAGAGTATGATGAATAAAAGTTGTTGAGAGTTGACAAACATAGTTTTGGTCATCGTTGCAATTAATAAGAAGTAATAAAGAAAAAGAGGTCTTCACATATAAATACACTATCTTGGACATCTTTTATGATTGTGAGCACTCATTAGAATATGACATGCTAAAGAGTTGACGTTGGACAAGGAAGACAACATAATGTATTATGCTTTCTTACATCTGAGATAAATTATATTGTCATGGATCATCCAACATGATTGAGATTGCCATTCCCCCTCATGCTAGCCAAATTCTTTGCACCAAGTAGAGATACTACTTGTGCTTCCAAACACCCTTAAACCAGTTTTGCCATGAGAGTCCACCATACCTACCTATGGATTGAGTAAGATCCCTCAAGTTAGTTGTCATCGGTGCAAGCAATAAAAATTGCCCTGTAAATATGTATGACTTATTAGTGTGGGAGAAAATAAGCTTTATAGGATCATGTGATACAGAAGAAATAAAAGCGATGTTCTTTCGCATTAAGATTTTGTGCATCCAACCATAAAAGTGCATGACAACCTCTGCTTCCCTTTGCGAAGGGCCTATCTTTTACTTTTATCTCCTACCTTACATAAGAGTCATGGTGATCTTCACCCTTCCTTTTTATGTTTTATCTTTTGGCAAGCACAACATGTTGGAAAGATCCTAGTATATATGGCTAATTGGATGTGAGTTTTCATGAACTATTATTGTTGACATTACCCTTGATGTAAAACGTTGGGAGGCAAAACTATAATCCCCTATCTTTCTCTATGTCCGGTTAAAACTCCATACCCATAAGTATTGCGTGAATGTTAGCAATTGTGAAAGACTAAATGATAGTTGAGTATGTGGACTTGCTGAAAAGCTCTTATATTGACTCTTTCCTATGTTATGATAAATTGCAATTGCTCCAATGACTGAGATTATAGTTTGTTAGTTTTCAATGAACTTTATGATCCATACTTGAAATTGTGATTGAATTGTTACTCTAGCATAAGAGATCATATGACAATAATTATACAAGTTGTTGTTCAAAGAATGATCATGATGCCCTCATGTCCGTATTATATTTTTATCAACATCTCTATCTCTAAACATGTGGACATATTTTTCGATTTTGGCTTTCGCTTGAAGACAAGCGAGGTCTTAACTTGGGGGAGTTTATACGTCCATTTTGCATCATGCTTTTATATTAATTTTATTGCATTATGGGCTGTTATTACACATTATGTCACAATACTTATGCCTATTCTCTCTTATTTTACAAGGTTTACATAAAGAGGGAGAATGCTGGCAGCTGGGATTCTGGGCAGGAAAAGGAGCAAATATTAGAGACCTATTCCGCACAGCTCCAAAAGGCCTGAAACTTCATGGAAGCCATTTTCAGAATATATAAAAAAATACTAAGCGCAAGAAGTTCCAGAGGGGGGCCACACCCTGACCACGAGGGTGGGGGCGTGCCCCTGCCTCATCGGCCCCCTGGTGGCTCTCTGATGCCCATCTTCTGTTATATGGAGTCTTTCGATGAGAAAAAAAATCATAAGAAAGCTTTCGGGATGAGACTCCATCGCCACGAGGCGGAACCTTGGCGGAACCAATCAAGGGTTCTTGCGGAGCTGTTCTGCCGGGGAAACTTCCCACCAGGAGGGGGAAATCATAACCATCGTCATCACCAACGCTCCTCTCATCGGGAGGGGGCAATCTCCATCAACATCTTCACCAGCACCATCTCATCACAAACCCTAGTTCATATCTTGTATCCAATTCTTGTCCCTAAGTCTAGGATTGGTACCTGTGGGTTGCTAGTAGTGTTGATTACTCCTTGTAGTTGATGCTAGTTGGTTTATTTGGTGGAAGATCATATGTTCAGATCCTATATGCATATTAATACCCCTCTGATTATGAATATTAATATGCTTTGTGAGTAGTTACGTTTGTTCCTGAGGACATGGAAGAAGTCTTGCTATTAGTAGTCATGTGAATTTGGTATTCGTTCGATATTTTGATGAGATGTATGTTGTCTCTCCTCTAATGGTGTTATGTGAACGTCGACTACATGACACTTCACCATTATTTGGGCCTAGAGGAAGGCACTGGGAAGTAATAAGTAGATGATGGGTTGCTAGAGTGACAGAAGCTTAAACCCTAGTTTATGCGTTGCTTCGTAAGCGGTTGATTTGGATCCACATGTTTCATGCTATGGTTAGGTTTACCTTAATACTTTTGCTGTAGTTGTGGATGCTTGCAATAGAGGTTAATCATAAGTAGGATTCTTGTCCAAGTAAGGACATCACCCAGGCACCGGTCCACCCACATATCAGATTATCAAAGTACCAAACGTGAATCATATGATCGTGATGAAACCTAGCTTGACGATAATTCCCATGTGTCCTTGGGAGCGCTTTTCTCTATATAAGAATTTGTCCAGGCTTGTCCTTTGCTACAAAAAGGATTGGGCCCCCTTGCTGCACTTTATTTACTTTCGTTACTTGTTGCTCATTACAAATTATCTTATCACAAAACTATCTGTTACCTATAATTTAAGTGCTTGCAGAGAATACCTTGTTGCAAACTTCTTATCATTTCCTTCTGCTATTCGTTGGGTTCAACACTCTTACTTATCGAAAGGACTACGATAGATCCCCTATACTAGTGGCTCATCAAGACTCTTTTTTGGCACCGTTGACGGGGAGTGAAGCGCCTTTGGTAGGTGGAATTTGGTAAGGAAAAATTTATATAGTGTGCTGAAATTTACTGTCAACTTGTTACTATGGAAAGTAATCCTCTGAGGGGCTTGTTCGAGGTATCTTCACCCTGACCAGTAGAGCAAAGAGTTGATCCTCAACCTACTAAACCTACTGAAAATGAAAATGTCTGCTTTCAAATTCCTTCGGGTATGATAGAAAAACTGCTAGCTAATCCTTTTGTAGGAGATGGAACATTACATCCTGATGAGCACCTAATATATGTGGATGAAGTTTGTGGATTATTTAAGCTTGCAGGTATGCCCGATGATGTTATCAAGAAGAAGGTCTTCCCTTTATCTTTGGAGGGAGATGCATTGACATGGTATAGGCTATGTGATGATATGGGATCATGGAACTACAAACGATTGAAATTGGAATTTCATCAGAAGTTTTATCATATGCATCTTGTTCATCGTGATCGTAATTATATATATAATTTTTGGCCTCATGAAGGAGAAAGCATCACTCAAGCTTGGGGTAGGCTTAAGTCAATGTTATATTCATGCCCCAATCATGAGCTCTCAAGAGAAATGATTATTCAAAAATTTTATGCTCAGCTTTCTGATAACAACCGCACCATGCTCGATACTTCTTGTGCTGGCTCTTTTATGATGAAAACTATTGAATTCAAATGGGATTTATTGGAAAGAATTAAACGCAACTCTGAAGAATGTGATCTCGACGAAGGTAAGGAGTCAGGTATGACACCTAAGTTTGATTGTGTTAAATCTTTTATGGATACCGATGTTTTTCGTAAATTTAGCACTAAATATGGACTTGACTCTGAGATAGTAGCTTCTTTCTATGAATCTTTTGCTACTCATGTTGATCTCCCTAAGGAGAAGTGGTTTAAATATCATCCTCCCATTGAAGTAAAAGTAGGTGCACCTATTAAAGTTGAAGAAAAGACTGTCACTTATAATGATCCTATTATTCCTACTACTTATGTTGAGAAACCACCTTTTCCTCTTAGGATAAAAGATCATCCTAAAGCTTCAACTGTGGTTCGTAAAAGCAATATTAGAACCTATACACCTCCTAAGCAAGTTAAAGTTGAACCTAATATTGCTATTGTTAAGGATCTCTTGGCTGATAATATTGATGGGCATGTTATTTATTTCTTTGATTGTAGCGACCTGACCTCAAACGGTCAAGTCTCTATGCTTCAGTGTCATCCCTGTACCTGTTGATCCAACTCTTCGGAAGCTTCACACAACTTCCTCAACTATGCTAGAGCCCATAATAGCTTGTGGCTGCACACGGAAGTTTCTAGCATAAAACATCTCAGTTCTCTTTGAGCCTGGGTGGCAGACCTTAGGATGATCACACGGGTACTCCGGGATATCCTAAGACAACACTGGATTCCCCAGGTGCCCAACAAACAATGCACCCAGATGTGTATTAAAGTTGCCACCTTAAGTTGAACCATTAATTAACAATCTCACATCTTTCAAGGATTCACTCACCCAAACCATGTCTACAAGCATAGCATAGCAATATAAGTAATACATAGAAGTAACTCCCAGGGTTTGAATATAACAGGGCAATAGGTTCTACCTCATCAACTACTTCCCGTCCCACATGTTAATCACATCCTAATCATGCAATGTTTGAGGATTGGAACTAATGCATAAAAGCTGGGTATGGAAGGAGTATGATCAATGTGTTACTTTCCTTGCTGACGATCCGCAAAACCTAGGGACTCGTAGTAGCACGCTTCGCACTCCGGTTGTTCTACTTCAAACAAACAATAGCATACATAAGCAATCAAGGAAATAAACATGGGTAAATCTCAAATAAGAAGATCTAACCAGAAAGTTCAACTTAAGAACTCCGGTTTGCGAAAAGAATCAAATCAAGCGGATCAACGAAACTCAAACTGCGAAAGAAACAAGATCACTTTACCAATCTGGACTAAAGTCAACTTTTACAGTACCAAAATCTTGTTCAAGCTGATTAAACATAAAGAGGGTTTCGAGACGAAGATCTAGGCACTTGAATCGCCTGATTCCGATAAACGAGCGAAAAGATAAACTGAAACGAAAATCGGATCAGAAATCGTGATTGAAAATAATCGCGGAAAATCCAAGAAAAGAAAACTAACGAACATGCTAACTAACGAACGTTCGTTGTATGTAACTAACGAGCGAAAACTGTTCGTTAAAACGAACGTACGGACAAACGTCCGCTATATAAACTAAACCGAGAAAATTGGTGAACCGATCTGAAAAAAACGAACCTAGGGTTTTTTTAAAAAAATCGAACCGGTTTAAAAAAACGAACGGTGGCTTATACCTCCGGCGTGGTCCGGCGAGGCGGGGCTGCGGCGGCGGGTTGCGCGGGGCAGCGGCGGCAGGCGGTGGCGGCGCCGGCGCGGTCTATGCGGCGGGGCGACTCAGGTTGGGTGGCGGGGTGGGGTGCGGGGGCGGTGTATTTAAGGAGGGGGGTGCTTGGGGGAGGGGCAAGGCGGCGTGGGGAGGAGTCCCGGCTGGACCCGGCTAGCGGTGGCGGCGCTCGCGGTCTCCAGGTCAGAGACGAGGCGCTGGGCGGTTGGACCGGCTCGGCTGGGCTTCGGCCCAGTCAGGCGCTGAGTTTTTTTTAAATAATTTCACCGGAACTTAAATAAATCCTAGAAAATAAAATAAAAATATAAATATTGTAAAACAAATTTTCACCAGCTAAATAAAATATTTAGAACAAGATGAACATTTTCTTGGCCCTAAAATGCAATTTTGAAAAAAACACAATTTTTCTAATGCGAATAAAATAGCAATAAAATCCGAATAAAATCAAAAATTTGATTTTAATATTTTTCCTCTAATATTTCAATTATTTTGGAGAAGTCATTTTATCTCCTCTCATGTATTTTAATATGAAATATTTTCAGAGAGAAAAATAATTAAAACCAAAATCCTCGTTTCAATATTTGATAGAATTCAAATATGGAAACAAAGAAATCCCCAACTGTCTCCGAGGGTCCTTGAGTTGCTTAGGTTTCCGAGGATCGAGAAACGAAATGCAATAAAATATGATATGCATGAATGATCTATGTATAACATTCCAAATTGAAAATTTGGGATGTTACAAACCTACCCCCCTTAAGATGAATCTCACCCTCGAGATTCTGGTTGGCTAGAAAATAGGTGTGGGTGGTCTTTGCGAAGATCATCCTCTCGTTCCCAGGTGGCTTCATCCTCGGTATGGTGGCTCCACTGAACTTTGCAAAACGTGATAACCTTGTTGCGGGTGACTCGGCTGGCAAATTCAAGAATCCTGACTGGCTTTTCCTCATAGGTCAAATCACTTTCCAACTGAATCGCCTCCAAGGGTATGGTATCTCTTAGCGGTATATCGGCCATGTCAGCATGACACTTCTTCAGCTGTGAAACATGAAATACATCATGAACTCCTGACAGTCCTTCAGGTAACTCCAACTTGTAGGCAACTTCTCCCATATGTTCCAAAACACGATACGGTCCTACAAATCTCGGGGCTAATTTTTCCTTAACTCCAAAACGTTTCACTCCTCGCAAGGGTGATACTCGCAGATATGCTCTATCTCCAATTTCATAGGTTACCTCTTTGTGTTTCGAATCTGCATAACTCTTTTGCCTGGACTGAGCTACCTTCAGTCTATCTCGGATCAGCTTAACTTTCTCCTCAGACTCCTTAATCAAATCTGCTGCAAACAACTATCGGTCTCCAACTTCATCCCACATCAACGGTGTTCTGCACCTTCGTCCATACAGGGCTTCGAACGGTGCCATCTTCAAACTGGCTTTATAGCTATTGTTGTATGAGAACTCCGCGTAGGGAAAATTGTCATCCCAACTAGATCCATAATCTAGCGCACAGTCCCTCAACATATCCTCCAGAATCTGGTTGACTCTCTCGGTCTGTCCATCTGTCTGCGGGTGGAATGTTGTACTGAACTCCAACCTTGTCCCCAAAGTTTGGTGCAGCTGATGCCAAAACGTTGAAGTGAACTGTGTTCCTCTATCTGATACGATTGTCCTTGAAACTCCATGCAGACATATGATCCTAGTCATATATATCTTGGCCAACTTTGCACTTGTATAGGTGGTTTTCACTGGGATAAAGTGAGCTACTTTGGTCAAGCGATCGACTACTACCCATATAGAATCATATCCTGATTTGGTCCTGGGCAATACGGTGATGAAATCCATGCCAAGTTTATCCCACTTCCATTCGGGTATCGGCATAGGCTGTAACAATCCTGCTGGCTTTTGATGCTCAATCTTCACTCTCTGACATACATCACATATGGCTACATACTCGGCAATATCCTTCTTCATACCACTCCACCAGAAACGTTCCTTCAAATCCAAATACATCTTGGTGTTTCCGGGGTGTATCGAGTATGACGAGTCATGAGCCTCCTGAAGTATTAACTTCCTGATCTCTATGTTATTGGGCACATAAACACAGTCTTCAAACCATAAGGTGTCGTGCTCATCCTCAAGAAAACCTTTGGCCTTTCCTTCGCTCATTCTCTCTTTTATTTCGGCAATCTCTTTGTCATCCTTCTGAGCTTCTCGAATCTTTCCTAACAATGTACACTGAACCTCCATTGTTGCAACCAAACCTCTAGGAACAATCTCCAATCGAAGTTCCCTGAGATCCTCTGCTAACTCCTTTGGCAATCCCGTGCTTACTAGGGTGTTGGCATAACTCTTCCGACTCAAAGTGTCTGCTACGACATTGGCCTTGCCTGGATGATAGTGAAGCTTCATGTCATAATCCTTTATAAGCTCCAACCATCTCCTCTACCTAAGGTTCAACTACTTCTGTCTGAAAATGTACTTCAAACTCTTATGATCCATGTACACATCACAACGATTTCCAATAAGGTAATGTCTCCAGGTCTTCAACGCATGCACTACGGCTGCCAACTCCAAATCATGCATGGCATAATTCAATTCGTGCGATTTTAGTTGTCGTGAGGCATACGAAACAACTCTTCCGTCCTGCATAAGCACACTTCCAAGTCCTAGGCGAGAAGCGTCGCAATACACTTGGAAATCCTTGCGTATATCCGGCAGATTCAGCACTGGGGTTGTAGTCAAATGTTTCTTTAACTCATGAAAACTCGTCTCACATTCTTTCGTCCATTTAAACTTGGTATCCTTTTTCAGTAACTGCGTCATTGGCTTCACAATCTTGGAAAAATTCTCAATGAATCTCCGATAGTATCCTGCGAGTCCAAGAAAACTGCGGATCTCGCTAACTGAAGTGGGTGCCAACCATTCAGTGACTGACTGAACTTTGGTGGGATCTACTGCTATACCTTCTCCTGATATAACATGTCCAAGGAATCCAACTTCCTTCAACCAAAACTCACATTTGCTGAACTTGGCATACAACTGATGTTCCCTGAGTTTCTCGAGAACTAAATGCAAATGCTCTTTGTGCTCCTCCTCATTCTTCGAGTATACCATTATATCATCAATGAACACCACAACAAACTTATCCAAATATTTCATGAACACTTTGTTCATCATACTCATGAAGTAGGCAGGGGCGTTAGTCAGTCCAAACAACATGACCGTATATTCATACAACCCGTACCATGTGGTGAATGCTATCTTTGGTATGTCCTTCTCTCGTATCTTCAGCTGGTGATATCCAGATCACAGATCGATCTTTGAAAACACCTTGGCTTCTTGCAGCTGGTCAAACAAATCATTGATCATCGGCAATGGGTATTTGTTCTTGATCGTCACCTCATTTAACGCACGATAATCAACAACCATTGTTAGAGACTTATACTTCCTCTCAACCAAAAGCACTGGGGCTCCCCATGGTGATGAACTCCGTCGAATGTAGCCTTTCTCCAATAACTCCTTGATCTATTTCTTAATCTCCTCCAAATCATTTGCGGGCATCTGATATGGTCTCTTTGATATTGGCCCGGTGCCTGGCAACAGTTCTATCAAAAACTCGATGTCTCGATCCGGTGGCATGCCTGGTAACTCCTTTGGAAAAACATCTGGGTAATCCTTCACTACAGGCACTTCCTCCTGAACAACTCCCGTGAGGGTATTCACTTGGCTACTTCTTGGTGCATGCCTAAATACATACTTAATCCTTTTTCCCTCAGGGGTGGTGAGACAAATTGACTTACTGTCATAGTCAATGCTTCCTCCATACTTTGCCATCCAGTCCATGCCTATTATCACATCCAATCCTTGTGACTCCAAGATTATTAGGTCGGACAGAAAAACATTGCTACCAATGGTTAAGGGTATGTGGTCGCACCATCCACTAGCCATATACTCTACTCCAGGTGAACTCACTAACAGAGGAGTCCTAAAGGTTTTGGTTGGTAGTTTAAACTTATCCACGAATTTCCTTGATATGTATGAATGCGATGCACCGGTATCAAAAAGAATAAGGCCGGTAAAAGACTTAACCAAAAACTTACCAATAACCGCGTCTGGCTGCTCTTCAACCTCCTCCACGTTAGCGTGGTTCACTTGTCCTTTTTTGAATGGATTGGGCTTCTTTCCAGCGCTCCCATTGCCGTTTCCATTCTTCTCTTCAAGGCACTCCGTGGCATAGTGTCCAGTCTTCCCGCACTTGAAACAAGTAATGTGGCTTAGGTCTCTCTTGGCGGGTGTGGCTGGATTGGAACAGTTCTGATTGTTGCTTGCTCCATTCCCATTCCCATTCCTTGGGCCAGTATGATTCTGGGTACTTCCTCCATTGTGGGTGTGGCCTCCATGGTGATGAACAAGTCCTCCCGAGTTCTGGGTTTAGGCGAGGCTTCTGCTAAGCTCCTGAATTGTACCTTCCTTGTCCATACTTCCTCTTACGGCTCTCAATCTGCTGGTGCTTCCCTTCAATCATAAGAGCCTTATCTACCAACTCCTAGTAGTTGTTGAATGTTGCCACCATCAACTGCATGCTCATCTCATCATTCAGCCCTTCCATAAACTTCTCCTGCTTTGCGGCATCTGTGGCCACATCGTCAGGGGCATAGCGAGATAACTTGCTAAACTCATCCGCGTATTGAGCCACAGTACGGTTCCCCTGGCGTAAGTTGCAAAACTCACGCTTCTTCATACTCATAGCTCCAGTTGAGACATGGGTTGTACGGAAAGCTTGTTGAAACTGGTCCCATGTAACAGTGGCTATATGGTAGGTGACAGTGTAATTCTCCCACCATGAGGCTGCTGGTCCATCCAACTGATGTGCGGCAAAACGCACCTTCTCAGCATCTGTACATCCTGCAGTGGTTAACTCCCATCCAATCCTGCGGAGCCAATCATCTGCCACTATCGGCTTGGTACTACTGGAAATAACCGGCAGCTGCAACCTCAGAAAGTGGGCTAAGTTGTCAATTGGTGGTGGTGGCGGTGGGTTGTTGTTGTTTTTTCCTTGGTTCTGAACTAACAACTGCATCGGGGTATTCTGCTGCTGGATCAACTGAGTGAGCTCCGGTAGGAAAGTAAATCCGGGGTCACGTCTCGGAGGCATCTGATGGGTTTAGAGGGGAGAGATTAGAATAGAAGGAGGTCTAATGAGAAAAACACTACCCATATGCACACGAGACAAACACAATCATTTCACTCAATCAATCAAGCAAGGGCATACAATCGATCTAACTATCATTACAAAAGTAATTGGACTATACTATATATATGGTGGAATACTACTACTGATGTGGTGGTCTACTAAAAATATTCCTCGGTTGAAGACTCCATGATGTCTGCTCCAGCTTCGTCTTCATAGTCATCATCGCTATCGTCGGGGTCCGTGTCGGTGTCTTCGATGATGACGTAGTCCTCCGGGCGAATCTCCTTGTGTTCTTCGTCTTCTCCTCCTGGTGCAGGGTCTCCCATGAATACTCCTAGCTTCATTTCCAGATCGTCATTCTTCTCCACTAGTACGACGATTTCCTCCTCATAATCTTCACGTGTAGCCTTAAGTTCTTACTCCAGTTCCGTGATCCTGGTCATCGCCTTCTTCAGATCTATCATTCCTACGCACATATGGTTCTCCTGGCGACGAATGTGCTGGTCTAACTCCTGGATGAAAGCTGCAATCGATCTAACCTTCCTGGTACTGATCATCTCCCATTGCTCATCTCAGTGCCCACAAATCTGATAGATAGTATCCTTAAGCTCCTTATGATAAACTTCTCCAATGCGTCCCATGGTGATGTGAGCTGCCATACTCTTTCCTAGACTCTAGGTTGGTGCATCGAAGGAAAACTCTATGGGCTTAGTGACTGGTGTAAATGTCCTTCCTGGAACTTGAACTTGATATTCCATCACTCCTCTTCTGGTATTCCTCTTCTGGTAAAGTGGTGTTGTAAATCCCGGTGAAGCTTGGTATTCCAATGTTCAGGTACCTAGTGACTTCCTTCAAGTGTCGTCCAAATTGTGCTTCTTCATCCGGTTGTGCAAACTTGTTCCTTGCGTCCGCCATCCTAAAGAATAGGAAATGGAGAGGAGTCAGAAGTGAGAAGAGAATAGTGATCTAGGGCTTTATGTTAGTGGTCGTGTCCTACACTCAGCGTGTGCTCTGATACCATCTTGTAATGACCTGACCTCAAACGGTCAAGTCTCTGTGCTTCAGTGTCATCCCTCTACCTGCTGATCCACCTCTTCGGAAGCTTCGTGCAACTTACTCAACTATGCTAGAGCCCATAATAGCTTGTGGCTACACACCGAAGTTTCTAGCATGGAAATATCTCAGTTCTCTTTGAGCCTGGGTGGCGGACCTTAGGGTGATCACACGGGTACTCCGGGATATCCTAGGACAACACTGGATTCCCCAGGTACCCAACGAACAATCCACCTAGATGTGTATTAAAGTTGCCACCTTAAGTTGAACCATTAATTAACAATGTCACATCTATCATGGATTCACTCACCCAAACCACATCTACGAGCATAGCATAGCAATATAAGCAATACGTAGAAGTAACTCCCAGGGTATGAATATAACAGGGCAATAGGTTCTACCTCATCAACTACTTCCCGTCCCACATGTTAATCACATCCTAATCATGCAATGTTTGAGGATTGGAACTAATGCATAAAAACTGGGTATGGAAGGAGTATGATCAATGTGTTACTTGCCTTGCTGACGATCCGCAAAACCTATGGACTCGTAGTAGCACGCTTCGCACTCCAGATGTTCTATCGCAAACAAACAATAGCATACATAAGAAATCAAGCAAAGAAACACGGGTAAATCTCAAATAAGAAGATCTAACCAGAAAGTTCAACTTAAGAACTCCGTTTTGCGAAAAGAATCAAATCAAGCGAAGCAACGAAACTCATACTGCGAAAGAAACAAGATCCGTTTACTAATCTGGACTAAAGTCAAATTTTACAGTACCAAAATCTTGTTCAAGTTGATTAAATAGAAAGAGGGTTTCGAGACGAAGATCTGGGTGCTTGAATTGCCTGATTTCGATAAACGAGCAAAAAGATAAACTGAAACGAAAATCGGATCAAAAATCGCAATTGAAAATAATCACGCAAAATATGAGAAAAGAAAACTAACGAATAGGCTAACGAACGAACGTTCATTGTCTGTAACTAACGAGCAAAAACCGTTCGTTAAAACGGACGTACGGACAAAGGTCCGCTATATAAACTAAACCAAGAAAACCGGTGAACCGATCTGAAAAAAATGAACCGAGTGTTTTCTAAAAAAACCGAACCGGTTTTAAAAAAACGAACGATGGCTTATAACTCCGGCGAGGCGGGGCGGCTCCGGCGAAGCGGGGCTGCGGCGGCAGGTGGTGGGGGGCGGCGGCGGTAGGCGGCGTCGCGGCGCTAGGCGGCGGCATGGTCTAGGCGGCGGTGCGGCTCGGGTTGGGTGGCGGGGTGGGGTGCGGGGGCAGTGTATTTAAGGAGGGGGTGCTTGGGGGAGGGGCAAGGCGGTGCGGGAGGAGTCCCGGCCGGACTCGGCTAGCGGCGGCGGCGCTCGTGGTCTCCAGGTTGGAGACGAGGCATGGGGCGGTTGGGCCGGCTCGACTGGGCTTTGGCCAAGTCGGGCGCTGAGTTTTTTTTTAATAATTTCGCCGGAACTTAAATAAATCCTAGAAAATAAAATAAAAATCTAAAAATGACAAAAAAAATCACCGTCTAAATAAAATATTTTGAGCGAGATGAACATTTTCTTGGCCCTAAAATGCAATTTTGAAAAACATGCAATTTTTCTAATGCAAATAAAATAGCAATAAAATCTGAATAAAATCAAATATTTGATTTTAATATTTTTCCTCCAATATTTCAATTATTTTGGAGAAGTCATTTTATGTCCTCTCATATATTTTAATATGAAATATTTTCGGAGAGAAAAATAATTAAAACAAAAATCCTCGTCTCAATATTTGATAGAATTCAAATATGGAAACAAAAGAAATCCCCAACTCTCTCCGAGGGTCCTTGAGTTGCTTAGGTTTTCGAGGATCCAGAAACGAAATGCAATAAAATAAAATATGCATGAATGATCTATGTATAACATTCCAAATTGAAAATTTGGGATGTTACAGTGATGAAACTGCTAGAATTGCTAAACCTTGTGCTAAAGATAAACATAGACCTGTGGTGGGCATGCCTGTTATTTCTTTTAAAATAGGAGATCATTGTTATCATGGCTTGTGTGATATGGGTGCTAGTGCTAGTGCAATACCTATTGACTTATACAAAGAAGTTATGCATGATATTGCACCTGCTAAGTTAGAAGATATTGAAGTCACAATTAAACTTGCCAATAGATATACTATTTCACCAATTGGGATTTTTAGAGATGTTGAAGTCTTGTGTGGGAAAACCAAATATCCTGCTGATTTTCTTGTTCTTGGTTCCCCACAAGATAGCTCTTGTCCCATTATATTTGGTAGACCCTTCTTAAACACTATTAATGCTAGGATAGACTAGAAAAAAGGATGTTATTACTATTGGTTTAGGTGATATGTCTCATGAGTTTAACTTTTCTAAATTTCATAGACAACACCGTGAATAAGAATTGCCTAGTAAAGATGAAATTATTGGTCTTGCTTCTATTGCCGTACCTCCTAGTGATCCTTTAGAACAATATTTGCTAGACCATGAAAATGATATGTATATGACTGAAAGAAGGGAAATAGATGAAGTGTTCTTTAAACAGGGACCTATGCTGAAACACAACTTGCCTGTTGAAATCTTAGGGGATCCTCCTCCACCCAAGGGTGATCCCGTGTTTGAGCTTGAACATTGCCTGATACTCTTAAATATGCTTATCTTGATGAAAAGAAGATATATCCTGTTATTATTAGTGCTAACCTTTCAGAGAAGGAGGAAGAAAAATTATTGAAAACTCTGAAGAAGCATCGTGCTGCTATTGGATATATTCTAGATGATCTTAAGCGCATTAGTCCCACTCTATGTCAACACAAAATAAATTCGGAAAAAGATGCTAAACCAGTTATTGATCACCAACAACGGCTGAATCCTAAGATGAAAGAAGTGGTAAGAAAAGAAATACTAAAGCTCCTTGAGGCAGGTATAATTTATCTCGTTGCTGATAGTCAGTGGGTAAGTCCTATCCATTGTGTTCCTAAGAAGGGAGGTATTACTATCGTTCATAATGATAAAAATGAATTGATCCCGCAAAGAATTATTACAGGTTATAGGATGGTAATTGATTTCCGCAAATTAAATAAGGCTACTAAAAAAGATCATTACCCCTTACCTTTTATTGATCAAATGCTAGAAAGATTATCCAAACATACATAATTTTGCTTTCTAGATGGTTATTCTGGTTTCTCCCAAATACCTGTGTTAGTTGATGATCAATCTAAGACCACTTTTACTTTCCCTTTCGGAAATTTTGCTTATAGACGTATGCCTTTTGGTTTATGTAATACACCTACTACCTTTCAAAGATGCATGATGGCTATATTTTCTGATTTTTGTGAAAAGATATGTGAGGTATTCATGGATATTTCCCCGTTTATGGATCCTCTTTTGATGATTTCTTAAGCAACCTTGATCAAGTTTTACAGAGATGTGAAGAAACTAACCTTTTCTTGAATTGGGAGAAATGCCACTTTATTGTTAATGAAGGTATTGCCTTGGGGCACAAAATTTCTGAAAGAGACATTGAAGTTGATAAAGCTAAAGTTGATGCTATTGAAAAGATGCCGTGTCCCAAGGACATCAAAGGTATAAGAAGTTTCCTTGGTCATGCCGGTTTTTATAGGAGGTTCATTAAGGACTTCTCAAAAATATCTCGGCCTCTCACTAATTTAATACAAAAAGATATACCATTCATCTTTGATGATGATTATGTAGAAGCCATTGAAATACTTAAGAAAGCATTAATCTCGGCACCTATTGTTCAACCACCTGATTGGAATTTACCTTTTGAAATTATGTGTGATGCTAGTGATTATGCTGTAGGTGATGTTCTATGGCAATGAGTTGATAAGAAATTAAATGTTATTCAATATGCAAGTAAAACTCTAGACAATGCTTACAGAAATTATGCCACTACTGAAAAAGATTTTTTAGCAGTTGTATTTGCATGTGATAAGTTCGGACCTTATATTGTTGATTCTAAAGTAACTATTCACACAGATCATGCTGCTATTAAATATCTTATGGAAAAGAAAGATGCTAAACCTAGACTTATTAGATGGGTTCTCTTGCTACAAGAATATGATTTTCATATTATTGATAGAAAGGGAGCTGAGAACCCCGTTGCAGACAACTTGTCTAGGTTAGAAAATGATCTTGATGACCCACTACCTATTGATGATATCTTTCCTGATGAACAACTGAATGTCATAAATGCTTCTCACGCTGATCCATGGTATGGTGATTATGCTAATTACATTGTTGCTAAGTTTATACAACCTAGTTTCACATACCAGCAAAAGAAAAAGTTTTTCTATGATTTAAGACATTACTTTTGGGATGACCCAGATCTTTATAAAGGAGTAGATGGTGTTATTAGACGTTGTGTACTTGAGCATGAATAGGAACAGATCCTACGCAAGTGTCACTCCGAAGCTTAGGGAGGACACCACGCTGGAGATAGAACTGCACATGAGGTATTGCAATCTGGTTTTTATTGGCCTACTCTCTTCAAGGATGCCTGTAAGTTTGTCTTATCTTGTGATGAATGTCAAAGAATTGGTAATATTAGTAGACGTCAAGAAATGCCTGTGAATTATTCACTTGTTATTGAACCATTGGATGTTTGGGGCTTTGATTATATGGGGTCGTTTCCTTCCTATAATGGATATACACATATTTTAGTTGTTGTTGATTACGTTACTAAGTGGGTAGAAGCTATTCCAACTAGTAGTGTTGATCATAACACCTCTATTAAGATGCTTAAAGAAGTTATTTTTCCGAGGTTTGGAGTCCCTAGATATTTAATGACTGATGGTGGTTCAAATTTTATTCAGGGTGCTTTCCGTAAAATGCGTGCTAAGTATGATGTTAATCATAGAATTGCATCTCCTTATCACCCACAGTCTAGTGGTCAAGTAGAATTGAATAATAAAGAACTCAAATTAATTTTGCAAAAGACCATTAATAGATCTAGAAAGAATTGGTCCAAGAAACTTGATGATGCATTTTGGGCCTATAGAACTGCATATAAAAATCCTATGGGTATGTCTTCGTATAAAATGGTTTATGGAAAAGCATGTCACTTACCTCTCGAACTAGAACATAAGGCTTATTAGTCTATTAAAGAGCTCAATTATGATTTTAAACTTGCCGGTGAGAAAAGGTTATTTGACATTAGCTCACTTGATGAATGGAGAACCCAAGCATATGAGAATGCCAAATTGTTTAAAGAAAAAGTTAAAAGATGGCATGACAAAAGGATACAAAAGCGTGAGTTTAATGTAGGTGATTATTTATTGCTATACAACTATCGTTTAAGATTTTTTGCAGCAAAGCTTCTCTCTAAATGGGAAGGACTTTACGTTATCGAGGAGGTCTATCGTTCCGGTGCCATAAAAATCAATAACTTCAAAGGCACAAATCCGAAGGTGGTGAACGGTCAAAGAATCAAACATTATATCTCAGGTAATTCTATAAATGTTGAAACCAATGTTATTGAAACCGTAACCCTGGAGGAATACATAAGGGACACTTTCCGAAACGTTTCAGACTCCGAAAAGGAATAGTATGTGGTACGGTAAGTAAACCGACTCGAAAACAGTTCTAATGGCAATTTTTCTCCGTTTTGGAATATTTAGAAAAATAGAAAAATAAGAAGCAGTTTGGGAAGGACACGAGGGCTCCACGAGGGTGGAGGGCGTGCCCCCCTGCCTAGTGGGCACCTCGTGTGCTCTCCGGACTCCGTTTTCTTGCACATTACGTATTTTGGTCAGTAAAAATTCATTATATAATCTCCCGAAGGTTTTGACCACCGTATCACGCAAAAGTCTCATGTTCTTGTTTCGAGTTGTTTTCTGCCAGGTTGTCAAAGCCAAGCATCATGTCGTCTCCCTCCTCCTCCAACAATGAGGGCAACGATGCTTGGCTAATGAACATAGAGCTGAAGAGAGAAGAACCCATGGAGATGAACAAGGATGACGGGATCAAGAAGACCACGGAGGACCAAGTTCCGGCAACAGAAGACATCCTTCAACTTGATCACAATCTTCTTACCCCAACTGAGATCGAAGCTTTCAAGATGATTGAGTTAGCTCGTATACAAAACAAGTATCTCACACGTGAAAATATTTTGCTAAAGGAGCATAGCATCGCACTCAAGTGCATTATCCGCAAGTTAGAAGAACTCCTACGCTCGATGTGCGACTATCCATCATCACCACCATCTTCTTCACTAACAAAGAAGAATTGAGTATCTGGTATGGGCACTCCCCTTGGCAACTGCCAAGCATGGGGGAGGTGCCCCGGTGTCGTATCACCATCACTTCTGTCTTTACCATTTTTCTTCGTTCGATCCTTTTGGTAATATCTTGATCTAGTAGCATAAAAGTTTTAGTATGATCTAGTTGTGAGTTTTGCTTTATGATCCTTCTATGTAATCGAGTCCGTGAGCTATATATAATAAAGATTAGTGTTGAGTCAAGGGCTTGATTATTTTGCCATGATCTTGAGTGAATAAAAGAAAATAGAAGAAATAAAAAGAAACAAAGAGATCATATGGATCTTATGGAGAGGAATGAGCTCATATAGAAACAGTATGATGAATAAAAGTTGTTGAGAGTTGACAAACATAGTTTTGGTCATCGTGGCAATTAATAGGAAGTAATAAAGAAAGAGAGGTCTTCACATATAAATACACTATCTTGGACATCTTTTATGATTGTGAGCACTCATTAAAATATGACATGCTAAAGAATTGACGTTGGACAAGGAAGACAACGTAATGGGTTATGCTTTCTTACATCTGAGATAAATTATATTGTCATGGATCATCCAACATGATTGATATTGCCTTTCCCCCTCATGCTAGCTAAATTCTTTGCACCAAGTAGAGATACTACTTGTGCTTCCAAACACCCTTAAACCAGTTTTGCCATGAGAGTCCACCATACCTACCTATGGATTGAGTAAGATCCCTCAAGTAAGTTGTCATCGGTGCAAGCAATAAAAATTGGCCCCTAAATATGTATGACTTATTAGTGTGGGAGAAAATAAGCTTTATACGATCGTGTGATACGGAAGAAATAAAAGCGACGGACTGCATAATAAAGGTCCATATCACAATTGGCAATATAAAGTGACGTTTTTTCGCATTAAGATTTTGTGCATCCAACCATAAAAGCGCATGACAACCTCTGCTTCCCTCTTCGAAGGGCCTATCTTTTACTTTTATCTCCTACCTTACATAAGAGTCATGGTGATCTTCACCCTTCCTTTTTACATTTTATCTTTTGGCAAGCACAACATGTTGGAAAGATCCTAGTATATATGGCTAATTGGATGTGAGTTTTCATGAACTATTATTGTTGATATTACCCTTGAGGTAAAATGTTGGGAGGCAAAACTATAAGCCCCTATCTTCTCTGTGTCCGATTAAGACTCCATACCCATAAGGATTGCGTGAGTGTTAGCAATTATGAAAGACTATATGATAGTTGAGTATGTGGACTTGCTGAAAAGCTCTTATATTGACTCTTTCCTATGGTATGATAAATTGCAATTGCTCCAATGACTGAGATTATAGTTTGTTAGTTTTCAATGAAGTTTTGATTCATACTAGAAATTGTGATTGAATTGTTACTCTAGCATAAGAGATCATATGATAAGAATTATATAAGTTGATGTTCTAAGAATGATCATGATGCCCTCATGTCCGTATTTTGTTTTTATCGACACCTCTATCTCTAAACATGTGGACATATTTTTCGATTTCGGCTTTCGCTTGAGGACAAGCGAGGTCTAAGCTTGGGGGAGTTGATACGTCCATTTTGCATCATGCTTTTATATTGATATTTATTGCATTATGGGATGTTATTACACATTATGTCACAATACTTATGCCTATTCTCCCTTATTTTACAAAGTTTACATAAAGAGGGAGAATGCTGGCAGCTGGGATTCTAGGCTCGAAAAGGAGCAAATATTAGAGACCTATTCTGCACAGCTCCAAAAGTCCTTAAACTTCACGGAAGCCATTTTCAGAATATATAAAAAATACCGAGCGCAAGAAGTTCCAGAGGGGCCACACCCTGACCACAAGGGTGGGGCGCGCCCTACCCCCCTAGGCACGCCCCCTGCCTCATGGGCCCCCTGGTGGCTCTCCGATACCCATCTTCTATTATATGGAGTCTTTCGATGAGAAAAAAATCATAAGAAAGCTTTCGGGACGAGACTCGATCGCCACGAGGCGGAACCTTGGCGGAACCAATCTAGGGTTGTGGCGGAGCTGTTCTGCCGGGGAAACTTCCCACCGGGAGGGGGAAATCATCACCATCGTCATCACCAACACTCCTCTCATCGGGAGGGAGCCAATCTCCATCAACATCTTCACCAGCACCATCTCATCTCAAACCCTAGTTCATCGCTTGTATCCAATTCTTGTCTCTAAATCTAGGATTGGACCTGTGGGTTGCTAGTAGTGTTGATTACTCCTTGTAGTTGATGCTAGTTGGTTTATTTGGTGGAAGATCATATGTTCAGATCCTATATGCATATTAATACCCCTCTGATTGTGAGTATTAGTATGCTTTGTGAGTAGTTATGTTTGTTCCTCAGGACATGGAAGAAGTCTTTCTATTAGTAGTCATGTGAATTTCGCATTCGTTCGATATTTTGATGAGATGTATGTTGTCTCTCCTCTAATGGTGTTATGTGAATGTCGACTACATGACACTTCAACATTATTTGGGCCTAGAGGAAGGCATTGGGAAGTAATAAGTAGATGATGGGTTGCTAGAGTGACAGAAGTTTAAACCCTAGTTTATGTGTTGCTTTGTAAGGGGTTGATTTGGATCCACATGTTTCATGCTATGGTTAGGTTTACCTTAATATTTTTGTTGTAGTTGCGGATGCTTGCAATAGAGGTTAATCATAAGTGAGATGCTTGTCCAAGTAAGGACAGCACCCAAGCACCGGTCCACCCACATATCAGATTATCAAAGTACCGAACGTGAATCATATGATCGTGATGAAATCTAGCTTGACGATAATTCCCATGTGTCCTCGGGAGCGCTTTTCTCTATATAAGAATTTGTCCATACTTGTCCTTTGCTACAAAAAGGATTGGGCCTCCTTGCTGCACTTTATTTACTTTTGTTACTTGTTGCTCGTTACAAATTATCTTATCACAAATCTATCCGTTACCTATAATTTCAGTGCTTGCAGAGAATACCTTGATGAAAACTGCTTATCATTTCCTTCTACTCCTCGTTGGGTTCGACACTCTTCCTTATCGAAAGGACTATGATATATCCCCTATACTTGTCGGTCATCAGGTACCTGAGGGCTATCTGAGTGAACATGGCATAGAGGTATCTCTTGAGTTGAAATTGAAGAAAGTCATCAAGAGCAAGGCAAGAAGGTGCAATAAGAAGCTTCAAGCGGGTAGGCCATCGTTCTTTTCCTGAATGAGAGGTTGAAAGGGGGTTAAGAGCAATGGGAGTAAGTATTGCATCTGATAGTAGAATAGATCACTAGGAAGGTGGCTCGTGATTTTCATACGAAGCCAAGCGTGTGGAATAACTTTAGAAACATGGGTGTACAGGAGAGTCAAGTTTCGATCTTGTGGAACTGTGGGTTATGGGCCCACCATGTGGGTTAAAAGAAGGAAGGGTGCTAACATTTTGCAGGGATATGATAGCAAGGCGGTCAGAGGATAGCATATCAATTATGTTCGCAACAACGTTGGTACCAAGGGCGAGGGACGAAGAGAACCATTTTCCTACTCGTTGAAACGAGGCGGACCAATAGGCAAAGTTCTCATCCATCGGTGGTTACCAGAATGTCATCAACAATAGTAACAGGGTCTTACTGACAGAGTTGTACACCCAGGTGTTTACATAAGCAGGGAATTTAGTACTGCTTATATCATATAGATCAGAAGAAGGGTTAAACAAACCAATGGAAAGGAGAAAGTGATTATCAGATTTAAACAGAACAATGGAAAGGAAAATGTGTTTAAGAACAAACATTAGGAGTATATCCTTCCCAAGGACAAGGATAGGATGATATCCATGACAGGATAGTCAGTAGATTACCATTTAAGTAAAGGGGGGGAGGAAATTCATGACATCACCCATACAACAATGTTTGGATAAGTGATGAACGAACATTTAGAATTACGCTTCGAATGTTCGTAATGATGTTCAGAGTACCAAAGTCATGCTTCAGGATAACATTGACATGGTCATCAGGTAAAGATCGGGGACCTTGGGAACCCAAAGGGTCAATCGGAAATTTCTAGAACACCTCATGTAATTTTATCAGGAAAAAGATGAGGGTATGGCTGATGGGTTCAGCAGCAATCCATCGACATGTCAAAAAGAAGGCATTTCCAAAATTTATCTGAAAAAGTTTGTGTTGGGGGGAAGGCAAGAATGTTGTCGATGATAGCACAAATCATCGAGGGGCAAGGAGGGTATTTCTCATCATGAATTCAATTAATGTCTTGGAAGAGCTGAGAATGTTGATGACGATCACGACACATTTGTCGAGAAATTTCATGAAGATGTAATCGATCGGCGATGACATTAAGTCATAGGAATGATGAAGCAAAAGGTTATTGGAACCACGAATATGACACAAATTCGGAATCAAGCTTGCTATTCGAGAGGAAACGATGTGATGAGGAAGATCGATGTAAGCTTAGCTCATCGTCGAAAGTTGTGCTTCAGGAACAAGGACCAGGTTGCACGGTTAAAATTAGCATGATAATGATATAGCCAATCAGGCTAGGAATGACTTGAAGGACTAGTAAACTCACAAGCAACAAAAATTACTTTGAGTTACTGAATCAGGGGCATGGAATCAATTAACTTATCGGTGTTCTCGAGTGACTAATAACTCAAAACACGGGGAAATTTGAAATTAGTGAGAAGCAATACTAGATGAAGACTCATAGGAAGCAAGATGGTTATTTGTTATTATCAAGATACCAGAGAGTAATACTCGATGGAAGATCAAAATATGGGTTGCGGAGATGCATTTATCTGCAGAAGACAAGTGCTTTAACTTGTCCAAGAAATGAAATCAAACAGGAACAATCATGGTCAGAACCATGGTTGCAAAGGATCAAATCACAAATATAAGATGATCTTATACCAGGGGATAATTAATTTTAAGAGAAGATTCCACGATAAGTTCTACATCGTGTCCATGGGCATGAACACAAAGTTCAAGGTTGACTCCTACTTCTCCAATGCATAACCTTTCATTCAGTGCTCTATCATAAATGTTTTGAATGTGAAAATCTAACTGGTTGATTACCAAAGAAGTATGACCCATGAAATCGTTCGGGTTCACACAGATTAGGGAACGCATAGGTTCAACCCATCGAGACATCTTAGGAACATATGCCACAATCTTTAGAAGTAATTAGCACAAGCTCGGAAGAATAGAATGGTTGACAAAAGAAAAGGATAGAATTACCAAAGTCATGAGGTATCCGAGGAAAGGCTCACAAGGTTATTGAATACGAAGGATGTTGTGGGATAAAATCGAACAAAGGATCTGGCAGTCCACAAGGGATCTGATGTGAGCATCGGTACTCAAACAGAAGAAGAAAGAATGCAAGGAGATCAGATTATAGAAACAACAGACTAATTCAAAGCTCAAATGCAAGGAATTGTGATTTTCATATCAGGGGATCAGAAGTGGAGGTCTGATCAAAAGATAAGTAAGTTGAATAGACACATATTGACAATCAATGAAGGATTGATTTGCTAAGAACCAGCTCATCTCCGGAGTTACGTCTGAGCCAAAGGGGTGAATTCTAGTTTCAAATGATGACTGCGACCATTCACGATCATATCGAATCAAAGGCTCAAAATGGCGATGACAAAGGATGCTAATGAATATTGCTAGACATATGGAATTAACCATAATGTAAGAAGGTAAGGAAGAACAAGAGCAATAGGATACTGAGGATTTTCAGAAGTTCGAATAGTATTTTGAAGAATATTGCGAGTCACATGAACAACTAGGGATGAATGGATACTCTTGTAAGTGCGATGGATTATTCGTAAGGGCTTTCATGTGGTAATGAACTGCAAGGTAGTAAGCTCAAAGGATTCTCGGGACAACGGAGAGTATTTTGAGGCATCTTGTAATATCAAGATCAATAGGATTGAATGTAAGAATGGAACTGTAAGAAGTTATCCCTAAGGATATAACAGTGGTGGCAAATTTTCAAAGGCGGTGGGCACAAGGGTCTCGAGAAACATTGAAGAGTATCTGCAGAATCTTCTGGCGAAGCAAGTGATCATCTGTAGTGAAGGCGCTCTTCGGGAGGAAGTGGTTACGAGATCCTAGAGTCAGAGTTTGTAAAAGCTTTAACCCGAATAGATGGGAGATCAGAGTCCCAGAGTATAGACGTGGAATAAAAAGATCCTAATACCACCCAATGGCGATGTGGGCCCATAAGCCACACAGCCATGGTAGTAAAAGTTTTTCAATGACTAGACTCAACTTCAGCCAATGAGTTGGAAAGGGAGCTACCTACATGCAGTCGGCTCTGATACCAACTTGTGAGGCCCCCGATTCAATCGTACACTACTCATACACACAAATGTGTACGATCAAGATCAGGGACTCACGGGAAGATATCACAACACAACTCTAGACGCACACTAAAATAATACAAGTTTATATTAGAAGCCATGGGCCTCGAGGGCTCGAATACATAAGCTCGAATACACAAGAGTCAATGGAAGCAACAATATTTGAGTACAGACATAAGTTAGAAAGTCTGCCTTAAGAAGGATAACACAAAAGGAACATCAATCGAAAAGGCAAGGCCTCCTGCCTGGGAGCCTCCTAACTACTCCAGGTTGTCAGCGGCCGTCATGTAGTAGTAGGCACCCTCGGTGTAGTAGTAGTCATCAGTGGTGTCGTCTGGCTACTAGGTTCCGTCATCTGGTCACAACAATCGGGTATGGGGCAAAAAGAGGTAGCAAAGAAACCGTCGGTACTCATTCAAAGTATTCGCAAGACATACATCAGATCTAAACTAAGTATGCATCTGTATCAAAGGAATGGGTTCTATCTCTGGACTAAACTGCAAAATGCTAGAAGAGAAGGGGAAAGCCTAGCCTATCCAAGACTAGCATCTTCAAGCAGCTCCAAGCATCTTGCACCATCAGAGGAGATAAAAGTGACATATTTTAATATTAGTAAGTATGTTGTAACATTGCCCAGAGATCACTTCCTCGACTCCCTCCGAGGAAACAATCCCGGACACATCATATCCATTACATGCCTCAGCATCCAGTATCTAGTTATAGTTGTAATGATCGGGACACAACTCCAAGTGTCCGTTACCGTAGGATAGGCTATCGATAGATGTTTTCTTGTCTGCAGGAGTGCACCAACTTACCCACCACGCTCGATTAACTCCGGCCGGACACACTTTCCTGGGTCATGCCTGGCCTAGGCAAAACGATATGCCGCAACCCGACCTAGGCTTAAGAGAGAGGTCAGCACACTAGACTATACCTATGCCCCCAGGGGTCTTGGGCCATCGCCCCGGGAACTCCTGCAAGTTGCATGGGCGGTCGCTGAGTAGACCTAGCTACCTCCTTAATAAAGGCAGGTGCTTACGCAGTCAAACCCGATGAGCGCCACTTAGTCGCATGGCGTCTAATAAGCTTCGGCTGACGCATACGATGCAGAACGCCCATACTATGCCCACGTGATTGTTAGTGCTATCAGGCCATAGGCCCCTTGGATCAAATATCCAAATCGTAGTGAATTAGGAACGCGCGGTAACGAGTAGAGACCCACGATCGATGTGACCCCATCGCCCCATCTCGAGGACTCGCGAGAAGGGCTAATAATGCCCGACCACACCTCGTAATTATGTCGCGGGCACCTTTGTGACGCCCCCTATTTGACCGTACACTAATCATACACGCAAACGTGTACGATCAAGATCAGGAACTCACGGGAAGATATAACACCACAACTCTACCAATAAAAATAAGTCATACAAGTATCATATTACAAGCAAGGGGCCTCGAGGGCTCGAATACAAGAGCTCGATCATAGATGAATCAGCGGAAGCAACAATATCTGAGTCCAGACATAAGTTAAAGAAGTTTGCCTTAAGAAGGCTAGCAAAAATTGGGATACATATCGAAAGAGGCGCAGGCCTCCTGCCTGGGATCCTCCTAAACTTCTCTTGATCGTCGTCAGCGGCCTGCGCGTAGTAGTAGGCACCTCCCGAGTAGTAGTAGTTGTCATCGACAGTGGCGTCTGGCTCATGGACTCCAACGTCTGGTCGTAACAAACGGGTATAGAAAGGGGAAAAGGGGGGAGCAAAGCAACCGTGAGTACTCATCCAAACTACTCGCCAGTAAGGAGCTACACTACATATGTATGCATTGGTATCAAATGGAAAAGGGCTATCATATGTGGACTGAACTGCAGAATGCCAGAATAAGGGGGGATAGCTAGTCCTATCGAAGTCTACGCTTCTGGCCACCTCCGTGTTGCAGCATGTAGAAGAGAGTAGATGGTAAGTTCACCAAGTATCATCGCATAGCATAATCATAACCGATGATCCTCCCCTCGTCGCCCTGTGAGAGAGCGATCACCGGTTGTATCTGGCACTTGGAAGGATGTGTTTTATTAAGTATCCGGTTCTAGTTGTCATAACGTCAAGGTACAACTGCAAGTCATCCTGTTACCGAAGATCACGGCTATTCGAATAGATTAACTTCCGGACACACTTGTCTGGGTCATGCCCGGCCTCGGAAGATCAACACGTCGCAACCCTACCTATGCACAACAGAGAGGTCAGCACGCCGGTCTAAATCCTATGGCGCAGCGGTATGGGCCCATCACCCATTGCACACCTGCACGTTGCGTATGCGGCCGCTGAGCAGACCTAGCCTCCCTTATACAAGAGCAGGCGTTCCAGTCCAACCCGGCGCGTGCCGCTCAGTTGCTGACGTCATGAAGGCTTCGGCTAATACCACGACGTCAAGTGCCCATAACTGTCCCCGCATAGTTGGTTAGTGCGTATAGGCCAGTAGCCAGACTCACATCAAATACCTAGATCTCGTTAAGCGTGTTAGTTTGAAGTAACCGCAAACGCCGACCAGGGCCAGGCCCACCTCTCTCCTAGGTGGTCTCAACCTGCCCTGTCGCTCCGCCTCGAAGTAACAGTCGGGGGCCGTCGGGAACTCAGGCCCACCACTAACTGGATGGAGCCACCTGCCCCTTCAGCCCCCACATCAGTATCACTTGTGGGTACTCAACGAGCCGACCCTACTTTAATCACCACCTGTATAGTATGTATATATGTATGTATATATCCATGATCACCTCCCGAGTGATCACGGCCCGATAGTATAGCATGGCAGACAGACAAGAATGTAGGGCCACTGATGAAGTACTAGCAACCTATACTAGGCATGTAGGATTGCAGGTAAGGTATCAACAGTTGTAGTAACAATGACAGGCTATGCATCAGGATAGGATTAACGGAAAGCAGTAACATGCTACACTACTCTATGCAAGTAGTATAGAGAAGAGTAGGCGATATCTGGTGATCAAGGGGGTTGGGCTTGCCTGGTTGCTCTGGCAAGAGAGAGGGGTCGTCAACACCGTAGTCGTACTAGGTAGCAGCGGCATCGGTCTCGGTGTCTAGCGAGAGAAGAGGGGGAAGAAACAATGACTACAATGCAAGCAGATGCATAACGATGCATGACAAGGCAAGTAGCGGTGCTAGGTGTGCCCTAAGGCAGTATGAGGAGATACCGGCGAAGGGGGAAAACATCCGGGAAAATATCCCCAGTGTTTCACGTTTTCGGACAAACGAACCGGAGGGGGAAAGTTGTGTGTTCGCTATGCTAGGGATGCGTGGCGGACGAACGGGCTGCATATCCGGATTCGTCATGTCGTTCTGAGCAACTTTCATGTACAAAGTTTTTCCATCCGAGCTACGGTTTATTTTATATTAATTTTAAAAGATTTAAATCATTTTTAGGATTTATTTAATTATTTAAACCAACATTATCCAGAATAGTGTTTGCTGATGTCAACATGACGTCAGCAGTCAACAGGGGGTTGACTAGCTCAAGCTGACGTGTGGGTCCCACATGTCATACACTGTTAACTAATTAACTAAATTAATTAGTTTAATTAATAGATTAGTTAAGTTAGTTAATTAATTAGGCTAATCTAATCTGTATTAATTAAGTTAATTAATTATTTAATTAATTAATTATTTTACTTATTTATTTATTTATAAAATTCCTTTTTTAACCGTTTTGTGGGGTGGGGCCCCATATGTCATAGGGTCTAGGGGCCTTAACGGGCGCACGGGTGCGGGTGCTCGCACCTGAGGCCACGAGAGGTGAGGACGATCGCGCCCGGGGCCTCGGTGGCCGGCGACGACGGAAGCAGCGCCAGGCCCAGGAGCTGTGCGGCTCGCACGCCGGCGAGACGAGACATGACGGCCATCGGCAGGCGGGGCGAGGCGTGGGGTGGCACTGTCGGGGGTCGCCTGGGGCGGACGGTAGCGACGAGCGCGACATGACGGTGAGGCAGCGAACAGCAAGCAGCGAGCGGGCACGGCCAGCGAGGCGCGCAACGCGAGCAGGGGCATAGCGCGGGCAGCGAGCACTAGAGGCGAGCGGGCGCAGCTGGGAGCGGGCCACGGCGGACAGCGGCGCCGGGGTATGCGCGCGGGCGGGGAGTAGGAGGCTGCATCAGCAGGCAGGAGAGGAGGCGTGGCCTCGCCGCGGAGTGCGGGACGTCGAGCTGCAGAGGCAGGGGCTGCGGCAGCAGCTCGAGACGCGAGCCCGACATGGTTGGACGGAGCTAGGCGGAAGCGGCCTCGGCCGGGAGCGGCGATGTGCGCGGTGGCGCACGGGAGCAACATCGAGCATGGTTGCGGAGTGACAGCAGGACGTTGGGTCAATGGCAGCGGGGTTCGGGGAGGGGGACGGGGACGACAGCGACGAGGTCGGGGGCGGTGGCGTCCGGCGAGGTGGTCCTCCAGGTGATGGTGACGACCATGGGGCGACAGGGTGGCTCCGGGGAGGCTCGCAGAGCTCCAGACGGCGGTGGGTGGGCGTAGGGCGTCGGGGGCGACGAGATCGGGCCGATCCCGATCCACATCGAAGGGGGAGGAGAAGGGGGTCGTGGGGGGGGTGGGGTGCGGTTAGGGTTGGGGTTGGGGGCATAGGCCTAAGTAGGCCAAGGGTGTGGGCTAGTCAGCTGGGCCATTCGGCCCAGTGGAGGGGGGGGGTTTCATTTTCCTTTTGTTTTCTATTTTGTATTTTCCTTTTCTTTTATTTAATTTTCTATTATATTTTAAGTTCCTTTTTATTCCAGTTTTCTAAAAATAAACACTGGCACCTAAAATTGTATTTACAAATATACTACTGCCACCTTAATTCTCAACCCAAAATAAAATAGTTTAATATTTTATAAAATTCAACAGGCATTTATTTAATTGTTTTAATTATCTTAGAGCCTTTAAAGTTTTTATCAAAGTTTGGTTTCTCCACCATAATTACCTATGAGTTATTTGGTTCACCCCGAACATTTTAATTTTAATATTTGAAAACTTTTATTGTTTGCTCGATCTTGAATTTGAATTTGAATTGGTTTTCGAACTAATGCGAGATTGACAATAGTAATCGAAGTGACGTGGCATCATTAGCAGAGGGTTGCTGTAGCTTAATTATCCGGGCGTCACAAATCTCCTCTACTACAAGAAATCTCGTCCCGAGATTTAAGAGGTAGACAAAGGGGAAAGGTTTTGGTTACGAATCTAGCGGGTCTTCTCATCCTGGCTTGCTCTTCGCGAAGAAATTGATCCCTGTCATTGATGTCTTCACTTCTCTACTTCAATTCATCTTGACGAAGGCGTATCCTTTCTTCGGGTCTGTCTCATACTTATGAATAGGTAAGGGGCAGTTCGACAATGATAGAATGCTATTAGGGTTAACCATTGGGGGTTACCCATGAATGAACACAGGGGTATCTCTCGAGTTGGTCAAATGAAGCACATCGAGAGCCAAGCAAGGGGGTATAGTAAAAAGTATCAAGCGGATAAGCAATCGTTTGATGCCCAATTAGAAGGTGAAAGGGTTTCAGGGCAAAAGAATGAGTATTGTGTCTGATACCAGAATAGATCACTAGGAAGGTGACCCGTCAATTACGTACGTAGCCAGGCTCAAGGAATAACTTTGGCAACAGGGTGTACACGAGAGTTAGGGACCTGTGGGTTATGGGCCCACCATGTGGGTAAAAGTAGAAAGTAGTGGTGACATCTTGCATGGTCATGATAGCAAGACAGGCTAGAGCTTAGCCTGTCAGTTATGTTGGCAACAATGTCAGTGCCAAGGGCGAGGGACAAAGAGAACCATTTTCCTGCTCGTTGAAACGAGGCGGACCAATAGGCAAAGTTCTTGTCCATCGCTGGTTACCGAAATGTCATCAACAATAGTAACAGGGTCTTGCTGACAGAATTGTACACCGGGGTGTTTACATAAGCAGGAGAATATTACCACCTAGATCATATAGATCACAAGAAAGGTTAAACCAAAAAATGGAAAGAAAAATATGATTATCAGTTTAAACAGAACAATGGAAAGGAAAATGTGTTTAAACACATATTCCAAGGATATATCCTTCCCAAGGACAAGTAGATCATGATATCCATGATAGGATATAATGTAGAAAACTCTTTAGATAAGGGGGGAGAAATTTCATGACATTACCCATACAACGGTGTTTGGATAATTGAGTAGGATACATTTAACATTGGGCTTCAAATGTTATGGCTGAAAATCAGAGTACCATAGACATGCTTCGACATAGCATTGACATGGTCAACAGGTGAAGATCAGACTTTGGAAACTCAAAGGATCCATGAGGAATAACTTATATAATAAGTCTTTCAATTTCCTCAGGGAGGAATGGATAACCTTGCTAAAAAGGAAATGGTAACAATAGGTCCTCCGGCCAGGTGTGCTAGGCACGATATCACCTTACCGGGTCATATAAAGACCATTGTTATTACTCTTGGAAATATGTTCCCACCATCATATCTGATTGAGGTTCAGATCTAATTGGTGTCGGGATACCTCAGACTCGGGATGCCCGAGAAGAAAAGGCGCAACACCAATTGACGAGATGACATTGTAAGATTCTTAAAAAACAAACTATGGAAGTGAGTTCCAAAACAAGAGTTCATCATTAAATCAAGGAGAGGAAGAGGATGTGGCTGATGGACTCAGCAACAATTCATTTATATTTTCAAAAGATGGATTTCCACACTTATTTGAACAATGAGATAACATTTGTTAGATCAAATGATATAATGAGGTATGCTCGAGGAAAAACATACACCGTTAAACACTGGTTGAAAGGTGCACCCGAAATATGGGCTTAGGTAGCATGATCAATGTTAGAATGGTGATTCGATAACCAATGGTCCAAGAATGAAATATTGACCATTAACTTCGAAGCAATAGGGTTGCTAGAAGTTTTGAATTCGCACAACATAGATCAATTGTCGGTTTTCCGATTAGAAACAACACAGGGACCAAGGAATGAACGGATATGGCAAGAAGTATCACCTATATCAAGAATCCGTAAGAGGTGGTGAAATTCTCACGACATTCTTGACATAAAAGATGGTAATGCTCCAAGGTAGAACATAACACAAGCTGGATAGAAAGGAACCTAAAGTAATACACAAAACATGAGCAAGTTTGTGTTGGAGGGAGGGCATTAACGTTGCCGATGATAACACCAACCATCGAGGGGAAAGGATGGTATTGCTCATCATGAATTTGATAGATATTTTGGAAGAGCTCGGAATGTTGATGATCACGACACATTTGTCGAGATATTCCATGAGGCTGCCATCGAATAACGATGACATCAAGCAAAAGGAATGGTGAAGCAAAAGACCACTGGAAGCACGGATACGACACAAACTTGGAATCAAGTACTCTTGTTTAAGGCAATGATATATGACAAGGAAGATCGACGTAAGCTTAGCTTCTCGTCGAAAATTGTGCTTCGGGAAGAAGGACCGGATGGCACAATTTAAAATTTAGCACGATAATGATATAGTTGATCAGGCTAGAAATGACTAAAAAAAGGGTTATTAAAAATCGTAAGCAACAAAAATTACTTAGAGTTATTGAATTCGAGTGCGGACTCGATTCACTTATTAGTGTTCTCGAGTGACTAATAACTCACAACCCGGGGGAAATCTGAAATAGGTGAGAAGCAATAATAGATGAAGACTCGCAGGAAGCAACACAGTTCTCGAGATAACAGAGGTTAATACTCGAGGAAGATCAAAATAGAGGTTGCGGAGATGTATCGATCAACAGAAGACAAGTGCTTTAACTTGTCTGAGAAATGGAATCAAGGAAAAATGTGGTCGGGACCATGATTGTAAAGGATCAATGCATAGATACCAGATGATATCATATCAAGGAAATAGTTATTATTACAAGAAGTTTCTATGATAGGATATACATCGTGTCCATGGGCATGAACACAGGGTTCAGGGTTGATTCCCACTTGTTCAATGCATAACCTTTCATTCACCTCTCGTATTTCGAAAATGACATTAGTTGTTGAAAGTTTTACCTGGTGCAATACCAGATAAGTATGACCCGTGAAATCTTTCAGGTTCACATAGAGTAAGGAAGGCACAGGTTTAACCCATCGGGGCATCTTATGAACACATACCATAATCTTCAGGAGCGAATAACTCAAGCTCGGGAGCAGAGCATGGTTGACAAAAACAGGGGATACAATTTACCAAAGGCATTATGTGTCCGATGAAAGGCTCACAAGGTTAATGAATATCAAGGACGCTGCCGGATAAAATCCAACAAAGGATCTGGTGGTCTACAACAGATCTGATGTGAGCATCGGTACTCAACCAGAGGAAGAAGGAATGCAAGGAGATCAGTTTATAGAAACAACTGACTAACTCAAAGTTCAAATGCAAAGGAATTATCAATTCCAAGACAATGGATCAGAAGCAATGCTTTGATTAGGGATGGATAAGTTGAATAGCCTTAGGGGTACAATCGATGGCAACATTTGATTGGTCGAGATCCAGCTCATGTTTAAAATGACGTCTGAGTCGGAAGGATAAATTCTAGGGAATAAATGATGATTGTGTGCATTCACACACATGTTGAATCAAAAGGATCAGAATGACAATCAAACAAGTTTTTAAGGTAAATTGCTAAACTAATGGAAATAACCGGAATGCAAGTATGCAAGAATTCCAAGAACAACAGGCTGTTGAGGATCTTCAAAAGATCAAATAGTATTTCAAAGTCTTTTGCAGAACACGAGAACAACTTGGAATGAGTGGATACTCGATAAGTCCAAGGAATTATCCGTAGGGTTATTCAGGTGGCAAGGAACTGCAAGGCAGAAGGCACAAAAAATTTCTCGGAACAATAGAGGGGATTTCAGGGTATCTTGTCATAACAAGATCAACTGGGAATAAAAGTAAGAACGGTAAGTGTATGTATTTATCCACAGGGATATTACGGTGGTAGGGAATTGCAAAAGCAACATGCTAAAAGTCTCGAGAGAACATCGGAGAGTATCTTTGAAATCCTTCGATGGACCAAGTAATCATATGGAGTAAGGGGCTCTCTGGGTGGAAGTAGTTACGAGAACCTAGAGTCGGCGTTAGTAAAATCATTTAACCCGAATAGAGGAGAGATTAGCGTCCCATAGTATAGGTCGAGGAATAAAAGATGCTAATTCCACCCAATGGCGACGTGGGCCCATAATCCGCGCAGCCATGTTAGTAAAAGTTTTGCAATGTCTAGACTCGACTTCGGCCAAGGAGTGTGGAAGGGGGATTCCAACAGGCAGTCGGATCTGATACCAACTTGTGACGCCCCCAATTTGACCGTACACTAATCATACACGCAAACGTGTATGATCAAGATCAGGGACTCACGGGAAGATATCACAACACAACTCTACCAATAAAAATAAGTCATACAAGCATAATATTACAAGCCAGGGGCCTCGAGGGCTCGAATACAAGAGCTCGATCATAGACGAGTCAGCGGAAGCACCAATATCTGAGTACAGACATAAGTAAAACAAGTTTGCCTTAAGAAGGCTAGCACAAACTAGGATACATATCGAAAGAGGCGCATGCCTCCTGCCTGGGATCCTCCTAAACTACTCCTGGTCGTCCTTAGCGGCCTGCACGTAGTAGTAGGCACCTCCCGACTAGTAGCAGTCGTCATCGACAGTGGCGTCTGGCTCATGTACTCCAACGTCTGGTCGCAACAAACGGGTATAGAAAGGGGAAATGGGGGGAGCAAAGCAACCGTGAGTACTCATCCAAAGTACTCGCAAGCAAGGAGCTACACTACATATGTATGCATTGGTATCAAATGGAAAAGGGGTATCATATGTGGACTGAACTGCAGAATGCACGAATAAGGTGGGATAGCTAGTCCTATCGAAGTCTACGCTTCTGGCCACCTCCATCTTGCAGCATGTAGAAGGGAGTAGATGGTAAGTTCACCAAGTATCATCGCATAGCATAATCCTAACCGATGATCCTCCCCTCGTCGCCTAATAACCCACAAGTATAGGGGATCACAACAGTTTTCGATAAGTAAGAGTGTCGAACCCAACGAGGAGCTAAAGGTAGAACAAATATTCCCTCAAGTTCTATCGACCACCGATACAACTCTACGCACGCTTGACGTTCGCTTTACCAAGAACAAGTATGAAACTAGAAGTACTTTGTAGGTGTTTTCGGATAGGTTTGCAAGGTAATAAAGATCAAGTAAATAAAAGTAGGGGTTGTTGTAAGTAAAGAAGCAATAAATTAAATATAGCGAGTGTGGAAAAGTGGTGGTAGGAGTTGTGAAATTGCCCCTAGGCAATTGACTACTTTACTACACCGATAGCAAGTATTATGTGGGAGAGGCCACTGCTAGCATGTCATCCCTGACTTGCAATTCTATGCACTTATGATTGGAACTATTAGCAAGCATCCGCAACTACTAACGTTCATTAAGGTAAAACCCAACCAGAGCATTAAGATATATTGGTCCCCCTTCAATCCCGTATGCATCAATTTCTATGCTAGGTTGAAGCTTCTGTCACTCTTTCCCTCCAATACATAGTCCTATCAACATACAACTAACCCTAGGGTGTGATCCACGCGCGCAATCATATGATGGGCACCAAAGTACAGCAACATAACCACAAGCAAATTAAATCAATCATAGCAATTCATCAACCACCGATAGGACAACGAAAATCTACTCCGACATCATAGGATGGCAACACATCATTGGATAATAATATGAAGCATAAAGCACCATGTTCAAGTGGAGGGTACAACGGGTTGCGGGAGAGTGGACCGCTGTAGATAGAGGGGGGATGGTGATGGAGATGTTGGTGAAGATGGCGGAGGTGTTGGTGTAGATCACGGTGATGATGATGGCCCCCAACGGCGTTCCGGCGCCACCGGAAGCGAGGGGGAGAGAGCCCCCTCCTTCTTCGTCTTCCTTGACCTTCTCCCTAGATGGGAGAAGGGTTTCCCCTCTAGTCCATGGTCTCCATGGCGTGGGAGGGGCGAGAGCCCCTCCGAGATTGGATCTGTCTCTCTGTCTCTCTCTCTCTTTCTGGGTTCTCAGATTCTTCCCTTTCACCGTTTCTTATATTGCCAGAGATCCGTAACTCCGATTGGGCTGAAAGTTTAACACGATCTCTATCCGGATATTAGCTTTCTTGCGGCGAAAGAAGGGCATCAACCTCCTTACGGGTGACCCACGATGGTCAGGGGCGCGCCCCCCTGCCTCGTGGCCACCTCGGGCACCGTCTCGCGTGGATTTTTCTTCCCGAAAATCATATATATTCGAAAAAAATCTCCGTCAGTTTTATCCCGTTTCCACTCCGTTTGATATGGATATTCTGTGAAACAAAAAACATGCAACAAACAGGAACTAGCACTGGGCACGGGATCAATATGTTAGTCCCAAAAATAGTATAAAAAGTTGCCAAAAGTATATGAGAGTTGTAGAATATTGGCATGGAACAATCAAAAATTATAGATACGACGGAGATGTATCTGCATCCCCAAGCTTAATTCCTGCTCGTCCTCGAGTATTTAAATGATAAAAAAGATAATTTTTGATGTGGAATGCTACCTAGCATAATCTTGATCATGTAATCTAATCATGGCATGAATATTAAGATACGAGTGATTCAAAGCAATATTCTATCATTTGAAATAGAAACAATAATACTTCAATCCCACTAATAAAGCAATCATGTATTTTCAAAATAACAAGGCCAAAGAAATTTATCCCTACAAAATCATATAGTCTGGCTATGCTCCATATTCACCACACAAAATACTCACATCATGCACAACCCCGATGACAAGCCAAGCAATTGTTTCATACTTTTGACGTTCTCAAACCTTTTCAACTTTCACGCAATACATGAGCGTGAGCCATGGACATAGCATTAGGTGGAATAGAATATGATGGTGGAGAAGACAAAAAGGAGAAGATAGTCTCACATCAACTAGGTGTATCAACGGGCTATGGAGATGCCCATCAATAGATATCAATGTGGGTGAGTAGGGATTGTCATGCAACGGATGCACTAGAGCTATAAGTGCATGAAAGCTCCAACTGAAACTAAGTGGGTGTGCATCCAACTTGCTTGCTCATGAAGACCTCGGGCATTTGAGGAAGCCCATCATCGGAATATACAAGCCAAGTTCTATAATGAAAATTCCCACTAGTATATGAAAGTGATAACTCAAGAGACTCTCTATATGAAGAACATGGTGCTACTTTGCAGCACAAGTGTGGTAAAAGGATAGTAACATTGCCCCTTCTCTCTTTTTCTCTCATTTTTTTGTTTTTTGTTTTTTTTCTTTTTTGTAGGCTTCTTTGGCCTCTCTCTCTCTCTCTTTTATTTTTTGGGGGCTTATTTGGCCACTTTTATTTTGATAACCTCACATGGGACAATGTTATAATAATGATGATCATCACACTTTTATTTACTTACAACTCAATATTACAACTCGATATCTAGAACAAAGATATGACTCTATATGAATGCCTCCGGCGGTGTACCGGGATGTGCAATGATCTAGCGTAGCAATGACATAAAAAACGGACAAGCCATGAAAACATCATGCCAGCTATCTTACGATCATGCAAAGCAATATGACAATGAATGCTCAAGTCAGGTATATGATGATGAGAGTTGCATGGCAATATATCTCGGAATGGCTATGGAAATACCATGATAGGTAGGTATGGTGGCTGTTTTGAGGAAGGTATATGGTGGGTTTATGGTACCGGCGAAAGTTGCGCAATACTAGAGAGGCTAGCAATGATGGAAGGGTGAGAGTGCGTATAATCCATGGACTCAACATTAGTCATAAAGAACTCACATACTTATTGCAAAAATCTATTAGTCATCGAAACAAAGTACTATGCGAATGCTCCTAGGGGGATAGATTGGTACGAAAAGGCCATCGCTCGTCCCCGACCGCCACTCATAAGGAAGACAATCAATAAATACCTCATGCTCCAACTTCGTTACATAATGGTTCACCATACGTGCATGCTACGGGAATCACAAACCTCAACACAAGTATTTCTACTAATCCACAACTACCCACTAGCATGACTCTAATATCACCATCTTTATATCGCAAAACTATTGCAAGGAATCAAACATATCATATTCAGTGATCTACAAGTTTTATGTAGGATTTATGACTAACCATGTGAATGACCAATTCCTATCATCTCTCTAAATAGATATAAGTGAATCAAGAGAGTTTAATTATTTCTACAAAAGATATTCCCATGCTCTAACAAATATAAGTGAAGCAAAAGAGTATTCTACAAATGGCGGTTGTCTATGTAAATAGAAACAGGCAATCCAAACTTCAAATGATATAAGTGAAGCACATGAAGCATTCTATAAAGCCATACTCAAAAGATATAAGTGAAGTGCATAGAGCATTCTATAAATCAACCAAGGACTATCTCATACCAGCATGGTGCATAAAAGAAAAATGAAAACTAAATGCAAAAGACGCTCCAAGATTGCACATATCGCATGAACGAAACGAATCTGAAAACATACCGATAATTGTTGAAGAAAGAGCGGATGCCTTCCGGGGCATCCCCAAGCTTAGACACTTGAGTCTCCTTGAATATTTATTTGGGGTGCCTTGGGCATACCCAAGCTTGAGCTCTTGCCTCTCTTCCTTCTTCTCACATCGAGACCTTCTCGATCATCGAACACTTCATCCACACAAAACTTCAGCAGAAAACTCGGTAAGATCCGTTAGTATAATAAAGCAAATCACTACTCTAAGTACTGTTGAAAACCAATTCATATTTTTTTGCATTGTGTCCACTGTAATATAACCTTTTCATGGCTTAATCCACTGATATAAATCGATAGTATCATCAAAACAAGCAAACTATGCATCAAAAACAGAATCTCTCTAAAACAGAACAATCTGTAATAATCTGAACATTCACCATATTTCTGATACTTGAACAATTCTACCAAAATTAGGAAAAATAAAAAAATTGTATAGGAAGACAGTGCAAAAAGAATCAGAACCATTTGACGTTGCAGCAAAAAATGTATAATCTCACACTACAGCCAAAGTTTCTGTCCTGCACCGTACAAACCATCAAGCAAATGTGAACAACCTAAAGGCAAACCTTGGCACATTATTTTTATATTTAAACTTTATAAAAGCACACAACAGAAATAAATGACTCTCTAAAACATCCGGGTTGTCTCCCTAGAAGCGCTTTCTTTAAAGCCATTAAGCTAGGCATATAGTGCTCAAGTAATGAATCCACCCGGATCCCAAGGTATATCAAAGCCAATTTTAATTAACAATGATTTGTAATTTATTAGTGAGCACAAAGTAACATATATCATGCAACAACAAAGTCTAACTTTCTTCCTATGCATCGGCATGTCATAAAAGAACAATTCATGCACACAAAGTAAAGGCCAATGCATAGTATAAACAGTTTCTTGCAATTTTGTCATATTGGAAACATAGAGAGGTGGAGATATAGTTCCTCTCTCATAATAATTGCAAGTAGGAGCAGCAAGCACATGCATATTATATTCATCAAAATCATCATGTTCAACGGTAAAAGGCAACCCATCAATATAATCCTTAATAAGGGCAAACTTCTCTGATATAGTGTAGTCGGGAGAATTCAGAAAGATAATAGGACTATCATGTGTGGGTGCAATAGCAACAATTTCATGTTTAACATAAGGAACTATAGCAAGTTCATCTCCATAAGGATAATTCATATTGGCATCTTGGCCACAAACATAGCAAGCATCATCAAAAAGGGATATTTCAAAAGAATCATTGGGATCATAATAATCATCATAGCTATCATCCTTCGGTAAGCACGAAGGGAAATTAAACAACGTATGAGTTGAAGAGTTACTCTCATTAGAAGGTGGGCATGGGTAGCTAATCCGCTCTTCCTCCTTTTGTTCTTCGCTCTCCTCCTCATCTTTTTCATCCAATGAGCTCACAGTTTCATCAATTTCTTCTTCCATAGACTCCTGCAAAATATTAGTCTCTTCTTGAACAGCGGAGACTTTCACAATAAGCGCATTAATATAGGAATTATATTCATAATTATCATAGCAACATTTTAAGATAGCTAAATTTTCAGGCCTATAAACTTCATCATCATAAGCTTCATGCTTTTCAAACAAAGATTCAATTTCATAAACACCCTTAAAAGCAACAAATTCTTCTATTTGTTCCACATCATAGTAATCATATATATCATAAGCATAAGAAGCTAATGTTTCATTATCATTAAATTCACATGAAAAGGGAAGGTGTGGAGGCTTCACCTAACAGCAACAAGTATAATCATATCTCAAGCATAGTTGCCTAGCATACCAGTACAACATATAAATTTGATCCCATTATAATTTCCCTTTTTGTGTCAAGCGATAATCCCTAAAGTATTCACGTTGATCCAATGTTACTCCCATTACTAGATTGAATGGGGTTTTATCAGGATTATCAAAGTAGTACATAATATTTTTCACATATTGAGCATCAAGGGTTTTAGGAGGTTCCCCATCCCCATGAGTAGCAGGTACACCTAATTTTTTTGGTATTTCGTGTTCCATATCCATAACTAAAGATATAGAACAACTAGGAACAGCAAATAAAAATTACTTAGTGATAAAGCAAACAAGCACACACGAGAATATTCACCCGACGCTATTGCTCCCCGGCAACGGCGCCAGAAAAAGGTCTTGATAACCCACAAGTATAGGGGATCGCAACAGTTTTTGATAAGTAAGAGTGTCTAACCCACCGAGGAGCTAAAGGTAGAACAAATATTCCCTCAAGTTCTATCTACCACCGATACAACTTTACGCACACTTGACGTTCGCTTTACCTAGAACAAGTATGAAACTAGAAGTACTTTGTAGGTATTTTCGGATAGGTTTGCAAGGTAATAAATATCACATAAATAAAAAGTAGGGGCTGCTGTAAGTAAAGAAGCAATAAAGTAAATATAACGAGTGTGGAAAAGTGGTGGTAGGAGTTGTGAAATTGCCCCTAAGCAATTGACTACTTTACTAGACCGATAGCAAGTATTATGTGGGAGAGGCCACTGCTAGCATGTCATCCCTGACTTGGAATTCTATGCACTTATGATTGGAACTATTAGCAAGCATCCGCAACTACTAACGTTCATTAAGGTAAGACCCAACCATAGCATTAAGATATATTGGACCCTCTTCAATCCCGTATGCATCAATTTCTATGCTAGGTTGAAGCTTCTGTCACTCTTGCCCTCCAATACAGAGTCCTATCAACGTACAACTAACCCTAGGGTGTGATCCACGCGCGCAATCATATGATGGGCACCAAAGGACAGCAACATAACCACAAGCAAATTAAATCAATCATAGCAATTCATCAACCACCGATAGGACAACGAAAATCTACTCCAACATCATAGGATGGCAACACATCATTGGATAATAATATGAACCATAACGCACCATGTTCAAGTAGAGGGTACAGCGGGTTGCGGGAGAGTGGACTGCTGTAGATAGAGGGGGGTGGTGATGGAGATGTTGGTGAAGATGGTCGAGGTGTTGGTGTAGATCGCGGTGATGATGATGGCCCCCGGCGGCGTTCCGGCGCCACCGGAAGCGAGGGGTAGTGAGCCCCCCTCCTTCTTCTTCTTCCTTGACCTTCTCCCTAGATGGGAGAAGGGTTTCCCCTCTGGTCTATGGTCTCCATGGTGTGGGAGGGGCAAGAGCCCCTCCGAGATTGGATCTATCTCTCTGTCTCTCTCGGTTTCTGCGTTCTCAGGTTCTTCCCTTTCACCGTTTCTTATATTCCCGGAGATCCGTAACTCCGATTGGGCTGAAATTTTAACACGATCTCTATCCGGATATTAGCTTTCTTGCAGCGAAAGAAGGGAATCAACCACCTTTCGGGTGGCCCACGAGGGTCAGGGGCGCGCCCCCCTGCCTCGTGGCCACCTCGGGCACCGTCTCACGTGGATTTTTCTTCCCAAAATTCATATATATTCCAAAAAAAATCTTCGTCGGTTTTTATCCCGTTTGGACTCCGTTTGATATGGATATTCTGCGAAACAAAAAAAATGCAACAAACAGGAACTGGCACTGGGCACTGGATCAATATGTTACTCCCAAAAATAGTATAAAAAGTTGCCAAAAGTAAATGAGAGTTGTAGAATGTTGGCATGGAACAATCAAAAATTATAGATACGACAGAGACGTATCATCGCCCTATGAGACAGCGATCACCGATTGTATCTGGCACTTGGAAGGATGTGTTTTATTAAGTATCATGTTCTAGTTGTCATAAGGTCAAGGTACAACTCCAAGTCGTCCTGTTACAGAAGATCACGACTATTCGAATAGATTAACTTCCCTGCAGGGGTGCACCACATTTCCCAACATGCTCGATCCCCTTTGTCCAGACACACTTGTCTGGGTCATGCCCGGTCTCGGAAGATCAACACGTCGCAGCCCTACCTATGTAGAACAGAGGGGTCAGCACGCCGGTCTAAATCCTATCGCGCAGGGGTCTGGGCCCATCGCCCATTGCACACCTGCATGTTGCGTACGCGGCCGGTGAGCAGACCTAGCCTCCCTTATACAAGAGCAGGCGTTCGAGTCCAACCCAGGGCACGCCGCTCAGTCGCTGACGTCACGAAGGCTTCGGCTGATACCACGACGTCGAGTGCCCATAACTGTCCCCGCGTAGTTGGTTAGTGCGTATAGGCCAGTAGCCAGACTCACATCAAATACCCAGATCTCGTTAAGCGTGTTATTTTGAAGTAACCGCGAACGCCGACCAGGGCCAGGCCCACCTCTCTCCTAGGTGGTCTCAACCTGCCGTGTCGCTCCGCCTCGAAGTAACAGTCGGGGGCCGTCGGGAACTCAGGCCCACCACTACCTGGATGGAGCCACCTGCCCCTTCAGCCCCCACATCAGTATCACTTGCGGGTACTCAACGAGCCGACCCGACTTTAGTCACCACCTGTATAGTATGTATATATGTATGTATATATCTGTGATCACCTCCCGAGTGATCACGGCCTGATAGTATAGCATGGCAGACGGACAAGAATGTAGGGCCACTGATGAAGTACTAGCAACCTATACTAGGCATGTAGGATTGCATGTAAGGTATCAACAGTTGTAGTAACAATGACAGGCTATGCATCAGGATAGGATTAACCGAAAGCAGTAACATGCTACACTGCTCTAATGCAAGCAGTATAGAGAAGAGTAGGTGATATCTGGTGATCAAGGGGGGGCCTTGCCTGGTTGCTCTGGCAAGAGAGAGGGGTCGTCAACACCGTAGTCATACTGGGTAGCAGCGGCATCAGTCTCGGTGTCTGGCGAGAGAAGAGGGGGAAGAAACAATGAATACAATGCAAACAGATGCATAACGATGCATGACAAGACAAGTAGCGGTGCTAGGTGTGCCCTAACGCAGTATGAGGTGATACCGGCGAAGGGGGAAAACATCCGGGAAAATATCCCCGGTGTTTCGTGTTTTCGGACAAATGAACTGGGGGGGAAGTTGCGTGTTCGCTATGCTAGGGACGCGTGGCGGACGAACGGGCTGCGTATCCGGATTTGTCTCGTCGTTCCGAGCAACTTTCATGCACAAAGTTTTTCCATCCGAGCTACGGTTTATTTTATATTAAGTTTAAAAGATTTAAATCATTTTTAGGATTTATTTAATTATTTAAACCAACATTATCCAGAATAGTGTTTGCTGACGTCATCATGATGTCAGCAGTCAACAGGGGGTTGACTAGCTCAAGCTGACGTGTGTGTCCCACATGTCATACACTGTTAACTAATTAACTAAATTAATTAGTTTAATTAACAGATTAGTTAGGTTAGTTAATTAATTAGGCTAATCTAATCAGTATTAATTAAGTTAATTAATTCTTTAATTAATTATTCTATTTATTTATTTTTAAAATTCCTTTTTTTTAAACCGTTCTGTGGGGTGGGGCCCCACATGTCATAGGGTCTAGGGGCCTTAATGGGCGCACGGGTGCGGGTGCTCCTACCCGAGGCCACGAGAGGCGAGGACGATCGCGCCCGGGGCCTCAATGGCCGGCGGCGACGGAAGCAGCGCTGGGCGCAGGAGCTGCGGGGCTCGCACGCTAGCGAGACGAGCCGTGACGGCCATCGGCAGGCGGGGCGAGGCATGCGGTGGCGCTGTCGGGGGTCGCCTGGGGTGGCCGGTAGCGACGAGCGCGGCACGACGGCGAGGCAACGAACAGCAAGAAGCGAGCGGGCACGGCTGGCGGGGCGCGCAACGCGAGCAAGGGCACAGCGCGGGCGGCGAGCACTGGAGGCGAGCGGGCGCAGCTGGGAGCGGGTCGCGGCAGACAGCGGCGCCGGGGTATGCGTGCGGGCGGGGAGTAGGAGGCTGTAGCAGCAGGCAGGGGAGGAGGCGCGGCCTCACGGCGGAGTGCAGGACGGCGAGCTGCAGAGGCAGGGGCGGCAACAGCAGCTCGAGACGCGAGCCCGTCGTTATTGGACGGAGCAGGGCAGAAGAGGACTCGGCCGGGAGCGGCGATGTGCGTGGTGGCGCACAGGAGCAACAACGAGCGTGGCTACGGAGTGACGACATGCGTGGGCGTGGGCGCGTGCGGCGAGGGCGCGGTGTGGTGCGCGCGCGAAAGGACGACAGGGGAAGCTCGTGGGGCGCAGAGGCGACGCACATAGGTGCGCGGGTGCGCGCGCGCGAAGGCGCGGCTGGTCATGGTGAGCGCGAGCGCGACGGAGAGAGGAGGCCGCGGGCCTCACCGCGGGACATTGGGTCAATGGCAGCGGGGTTCGGGGAGGGGGACGGGGACGACAGCGACGAGGTCGGGGGCGGTGGCGTCTGGCGAGGTGGTCCTCCAGGCGATTGTGACGGCCAGGGGGCAATGGGGTGGCTCTGGTGAGGCTCGCAGAGCTCCAGACGGCGGTGGACGGTCGTAGGCCATCGGGGGTGACGGGATCGGGCCGATCCCGATCCAGATCGACGGGGGAGGAGAAGGGGGTCGTGGGGGAGTGGGGTGCGGTTAGGGTTGGGGTTGGGGGCAGAGGCCTAAGTAGGCCAAGGGTGTGGGCCAGCCAGCTGGGCCATTCGGCCCAGTGGAGGGGGGTGCTTTTCATTTTCCTTTTGTTTTCTATTTTGTATTTTCCTTTTCCTTTTTTTAATTCTCTATTTTATTTTAAGTTCCTTTTTATTTCAGTTTTATAAAAATAAACACTAGCACCTAAAATGGTATTTATAAATATACTACTGCCACCTTAATTCTCAACCCAAAATAAAATAGTTTAATATTTTACAAAATTCAGCAGGCATTTATTCAATTGTTTTAACTACTGTTTTAATTATCTTAGAGCCTTTAAACATTTTATCAAAGTTTGGTTTCTCTGCCATAATTATCTATGCGTTATTTGGTTGACTCCGAACATTTTAATTTTAATATTTGAAAACTTTTATTGTTTGCTCGATCTTGAATTTGAATTTGAATCGGTTTTCGAACTAACGCGAGATTGACAATAGTAATCGAAGTGATGTAGCATCATTAGAAGAGGGTTGTTGTAGCTTAATTATCCGGGCGTCACAACCTTCTAGGTCAACCCGACTCCACATCACTCGCAATTAAGCTCGCGCGGGTACCCCTCAGGGCCGACCCATCTTTAGTAACATGGTTCAGTATAAAGTCATAGTAAGCATAGTAATTGTGGGTCTAACAACAAGGGGAACCCTGAGGAATCACCCTAGATGGAATTCCACCTGATGTTATTATCAAGGTGAACGAAGGAGGAAACACCCTGGAGGTCCACTCTTGAGGAGTTGCACGACAGTGCCGTTATCGGGAGTGGAGAAGGAGGAACCACCCTCGATGACCATAACTGATGAACTAACCTACAAGGTTAACATCAGAAGTGCTGATGAGGTATCTCCCTCGGCACTTGATAGTAACCATTAGTGTCGAGCAACTAAGGGGAAAGTGATGTGCGGTGCCGGGGCCTGATCTTCGATCCCGTTTATCGGGTCTTCTGATAAACCAGCGGGGCAGTCGGGACAAAGTGGGGGTCTCTAATGGGTCTCTAACCAGCCTATACTAAACAGTTTAGGATAAGAAGGTAGGTAACAACAGCAGGTTACAATAAACAGGCTATGCAGCAGAAATAGGATAACAGTAGTAGCAGCAGATTCTAATGCAAGCATAAGAGAGAAGGGAATGGGCGATATCGGAATGCTCAAGGGCGGTTTGCTTGCCTGGAAGCTCTGCTGAAAAGGAAGAAGTGTCGTCGGAGACGTAGTCGGTCACAGGGGCAGCATCGGTCTCGGGGTCTATCGTAGAGAAGAGGGGGAAGAAACAGTAAATATAAGCAAGCTAAGCATCATAAAGCATAACAAGACGATATGCAGAACTAGGGTCGAACTAACATAGTGTTGCACAAAATAGGTGAAGGGGGGATTCAACCGGAAATGTTTTCCCGGTTCTAGACATGTGTTAGACAGATGACCGGAGGGGGAATGTTCCATCTTCAGCATGCTAGGGCATGTGACAGATGAACGGACCACGCATTCGGATTCGTTCAATTTTTCTGAGCAACTTGCATGTAGAAAACATTTTCATCTGAGTTACGGTTTATTTTTTATGAATTTCTAAAGTTTTGACAATATTCAGGAAAATCCTTGAAATTTTGCAAAGTCTGAGAATTCGTCAGTTTTAAGCATCATTTAGCTGTTTTTCAAAGGCTACAACTATTGCTCTGTACATTCTATGATTTTGTGTCTTATATCAATTTTTGAGCATTTTATGTGAATTACATGTTAGTATCACTTTCATCCATATTAGAGTTCATTTGTTTGATCAACAACAGCTCTAAAGTAGCTATGAAAATAAAGCTATTTTTTGGTTTTTCTGTTAACAGAACATAGAACTTTGTGATTTTCATAGGATTTAATCTATCCATCTAACGACTTTGGTCCAATGGAAACATTTGAGCCTTGTCAAGTGTACTACCTTCCCATATTTTTTAGTCTTGTTAACAGTTGTTTAACCGCAGTTTAGAGGTTGTCTAGGGGGTTAGTCCTTGTAGATTTAGCAAAGCTAGCTACTGCTATAGTAACATTCAGTTACTGTAGCAGGTCAGCAAAGGAGCAGCAACAGAGGTGGGTGTGGCCACACTCTGCACACACACAGCACGCACGCACACGACCATGTCAGGCGGCCATGGTGCTGGCTAGGGATGCAGCGTGTGAGTGGTAGCGGTAGCAGTGCAGTGGCGCTAGGCAGCGGTGGCGGCAGCATGGGCCGCAATAGCAGAGGGCAGTAGTAGCATGGCAACAACGCAGCAGGAGCGGCTAGCCGCAGCGGACCGGGGCGGGTGAGCGGGCGGTGGGCTCGCGGGGTGAGGGCGACGGGCGAGGCCCGGCAAGGTTAGGAGGGTGAGCAGGGGGGCCGCGAGCGCTTGCGCGCGGCAAAGGCCAGCGGCCAGGGGTGGGCGCGACAAGCGCCGTGCGGCAGCGGGCGTAGGCTGCCAACAGAGCGCAGCGGAGCGGGATGGGGCAACCACAGCAGGGCAGGGGAGCGAGGGTATCGCGAGGGACGCGGGGGTTGCGGGCGGCTTCACCGCAAGGCCCTCAGCACATGCCCGTGCTCGGCTGGCTCGGAACAAGCGGTGGCCTATGGGAGTTATGGCGACGGTGGTTACGCGCATGGAAACAGACAGTGCGGTGAGGAGTTACACGCGGGAGCTCACCGTGGAGCCGTAGGGGATGGCAGCGAGCTCGATGGAAGATCGAGGTGGCCGGATTCGTCGACGGAGTACGCCAGAGCAGCGGAAGAATCCGGTGGCAGGGACGGCATCACGGGGGCGTCCGGCTCGTCCTGGTGCTTGGGAAGGATGAGGACGAGGGCGGCGTTCCTCCTACACGCCATGGAACAGCTTGGGGAGGAGGGTGGCCGTGGTCATGCCGGAGCCACGGCGACAGCGGCGCCCGGCTCCGATCCAGATCGAAAGAGAGGCGAGCAAGGGGAAAGTGGGACTGCTAGGGTTTGAGGGAGAGGAAGAGGGGGCCAGGGGTTGCTCTTATCCACCGAGGAAAACGTCGGGGAGGCGCGGGATGGCACCACGGCGGCATCGGTTGCCATGGCGCCGGTGGATCGTTGCCACGATCCCTCTGTGTGAACAGGGAAGGGGAGATGAGGGCGAGTTGGGCTGGGCTGGACCTCCTACTTTTGCTAAATGGGCCGAAGGTGTACAATGGTTCTTTCTATTAATTTCTTCCTCTAAAATTATAAGTAGTTATCGGCGTCTAAAAGTTTAGTCATCAAACTAATCTCGTTAATTATATTAAAAAACTTTGCATAAAATTCTAGGGCATTATTATTGAGCCACACACAAGCCTCTAGAATTTGGAAAAGGATAATTATTTGTAGGATTCAAAATGGCCAAGTAATGTGTTGTTGGACTACTTATTAATTTCCTAGGAACTTAACTATGAGCCGAATGAAGTTGTTTTCATCATGAAGATGATCACGGGAATTAATAGAATTATTTGAACATTTTAGTTTTACTGCTTGATGAAATAATTTGTTTGACTTTATTTTAAATTTTGAATTTGAAATTGGTTAGGATCAAATTGACGTTTAGCAAATTAATTGCGATGACATGGCATCATTAGTGGGTGATTACTATTGCTTGATTATTCGGCCATTACAATGCCATGGATTTGTGGGGGGGTTAGGATTAGTGGAACTGCCATAATGTGAAAGGATGGGACGACTAGGAGCGAACTGCCGTAATGTTAAAGGACGTCCGGGGACGAGTAGGAGCGAACTGCTAGCGGTTTTTGTAAAAATGCTGAGTGGGGTGTGCGAACGGCATGGTAGTGGCTTGCCTGGTGGATAAGTGGATTCATGCACACTACCATGGGGGCCCAATTAGATGTCATGCCTTCTCGATGCCCAATTAAATGGCTTTCGATGTCATGTCAAGCGTCGGGAAAATTACAGGTGATACGAAGCTTTCCATTCTCCCATGATACGGGATTCCGAGAGCCCTTCGATTTGAGATCGAATGGTTGCATGGCGTGATTCTAGACCTATGGGTGAATATCCTATCCTGGAGGGTTATTCTGTAAATTTTCAGCAATTTAGCATGCGACCGTTCGATCTCAGATCCAAGGGCTGCCAGCAGCCCGTATAATGGTCGTACCACGACCGTCGCCTCGCTCGCGCGGTCGCGCCCTTGGAGATTTAACACGGTGCGTTAGGCTATCTGATGTTGGCATGTCATACGTAGTTATCACTTAGTCACTCAAACAATAAGGTTAGCTATAAGGTTGGCTATAATAGTATCTTTTTACTTCTCTCTATCTCTTTGTTCGTAGTATTTATTGCATTTGCCAAGGAGTGACATCTTCCAATGAAATGGTAGTCTCAAGTCATTAAAAGCATGCACACCCCACATCTCTTATTGGTTGATATGTCAAGAAACAAGAAACGATGTACTCCCTCCTTTCCGGTTTATAGGGCTTATCTCAACTTTGTTTTCAATTTATAGGGCTCATCTCCATCTCATTTTTAGTTTTCGAGACGCATTAAATCTTTGCATGTAATATTAAAAAGGAAGACACCAATGCATGTAATGTTTCTACTTATCTAGTGGCCAAGCATGCATGCACTGCAATTAATCCAATTTAATGCATGAGTTTAATTGAGGTAGTTTTGTAAAGTACGAGATACATTCCTCCACTCACAAAATGCCTTGATTGATTAGATTTAAGATTTGATCTCTATAAACCGGAAAAGAGGGAGTAGAAGTTAATGCACCGCGCCTAAGTGTTTTGGGATTATTTGGTTTTTGTAAGATGACTTGAGCACCTAGACGGAGGGAGTAATTAACTTGCCTCATCAGACTTTATGCCTATGTGGCAGGCTTAGCACCTGCACGAGCAAGTACAATAGTGGGCTATAAGCCCACTTACATCGCATTTTTGCATATGTGGAGGAAAGAGGCAAGGAAAAAGTGGAGGAGTGGGCTCTCATGCAAGAGCCAGCCTCTACATGGTGGAGCATTGGGAGAGTCACCTGTATACCATGGAGGTGGTCAGGAATCGGGAGACTCACACCGGTAGTAGAACCGTAGTTAAAATGATAAAATGGCAAGTAAAATCATGGGGTCCCACCTGTCCAGCTGTAACTCACTGTCAAATCACACAGCGCTACGTCTGCAGCAGCCTACTCCCTCATCTTCTCGCGTCTCTGTCGAACCGACTAGGCGGAACAGCCCCGCCTGCCGCGTGGGAAAAGCCCTGCCCTTGACTTTTAAATAGTATAGTATACTAATATTGTATGCATGGATTGTGCCATGGATCAAAGCCTCAACAAAACGGCGGCACACATGTATGGAGTATACAGCACGCCCGTCACGTTCGCGTGGCACCCCAGACGGTCGGTCAGTCTGGCACGTCGCTCTCCGAATGGAATGCGCATCATATTGTGTTTGCACACACATGTGGGACCGCAATCGAGAACTGACCATAGGCACACTCCCTGGCCCCGCAAGTCGGGTGAGTTAATAGAAGAGAGAGACGAGCGATAGTACTAGAGAAGTGTTGTACAGACGGTGGTGCCTGGACGATCACTGCATGACACGGAATATCGGTTCGTCCATGCATGTGACCAGAATCCAACTGACACGCCTGGATTGGCTATCGTCTACATATCATGCAGGTTGTGTTGTACAGGGTTGTAGTTCTGATGAGAAATCTAAAAAAAGTTTCTTGTCATCTCGCAATATTAGGTGTCATGTGCTTCGGATCACTGCATGACACGGAATATCGGTTCGTCCATGCATGTGACCAGAATCCAACTGACACGCCTGGATTGGCTATCGTCTACATATCATGCAGGTTGTGTTGTACAGGGTTGTAGTTCTGATGAGAAATCTAAAAAAAGTTTCTTGTCATCTCGCAATATTAGGTGTCATGTGCTTCGGATCACTGTGAGTGTTAAACAACGACAACTGAGTTCCTCCAAGGCGCTGGTCATTGGGGGCACATGCACGAAGACTACTCGGGTGCCATCTAGGTCAAGCCATCTATGTTAATTAGGACATCTATCGATGGACCCCTTTTCTATGAGTTTATCTTTAGTTTGAGCTTTGGTCCTTGTCTAGTTTGTCCGTCGGGATTCATGTTGTCTCCTTTGGGCAGCGAGGTAATGGTTTCTTGTCATGTGGCATTTTTTCGTGTTATATGTTATAATCCGGCGCTTCAAATCAAAATGACGACAACTGCGCCTCTGGGGCATGTGCATGAAGACTTCTCGACAGTCATTGACGAGGTCAAGCCGGCTTCGCTAGAAAAAGAAAACTAGTACTCCACTATATAGGTAGGAGCCTCCACGCTTGCTTATTAGTGTTGCTCTCTTCTGTAACGCCCCGAGACCGTTGTGCCAGGTGTCCTCCAGTTATTCGCCGGCATTGCCAGGTCATTTGCTTGCGTGTTGCATTTCATCATGCCATCTTGTGCATTGCATCATCATGTTTTCAAAACTTGCATCCGTCCCGGCCTCCTCGTTCTCTCCGGTGTCCGTTCTGAGCCGAGACACACTTGCACGCGCCCGCGGTATGTCCGAAATAGTATTTTATGAGTGGCTAGAAAATGTTCTCGGAACGGGATGAGAGTTGACGTGTGGTCTTATTATAGTGTAGATAGACCGCCTGTCAAGTTTCATCGCATTCGGAAATCGTTTGATGCCCCAACGGATAACTATAGCGGCATTATAGCCGGTCTAACGTCGGACGTTTTCGGTCTCCGGAAACAGTAGCCGGGCCTCTCTCTCTCTTCTCTTCTCTCAGCTCGAGACCGTCTACACAGCTCACTACTCACCGCCAGCACGATTGAGGCCGTGCCTCCTCTTCCCTCCTATGATCGATCTTGAATGGATCGTGAGCACCGAGCTTGTCCCCGCCGCCCTGCACGTTCATGCCGCCGGACCTCCCCAACCTTGCTGGAGCCCCAAGGGTCGCCGACCCTTCCTCACTGTCCTCCGATCCTCCTCCTGATTTTCCCTCTCTCTCTCATGGTGGCTCTCTCTCTCCTTACTAGGAACGGGCAGGAACTCGCCCAAGCTCCACGGCGTCGACGTCGCCGTCCTGCTTTGTCCGATTACCTACAACAAGACGCAGACCGCCGGATCCGAACCGAGCTTCTTCCCTCGCCCGCTCCCGCGTCCGGTCGCTGTCGTCCTTGCCCTGATGACCCCGCCGGAGTCGTCCTCCTCGCCTGCATCCACGGCAGCACCAGATCCTGCGCCCGCGGCCCCTGCCTCGACTGCCTCATGTTCGTCTCGAGCGCGCCCTGCGCGTTGACTGCGGCCCCGCACCCCCTCGCTCGATCCAGACGGGATCGAGGAGCGGGACGAGCCCAGCACCGCGGCCTGCCAGCTGCAGCCTCCGGCCCATCTCCACTCCAGCCCGCAGAGAAGACAGCTCCACGGATCAAACGCCTAGCCGGCCCAGCCGCAAGCCCCGAGGCCCAGCTCCCTCCTTCACGTGAAGCCCAGCTACATCAGCGCGCCAGCCGCCACTGCGTCCCGATCGAGTGCCTGGGCCGGCCTCGACTTGTGCTTCTTCACGGCCCAGCAAGACGTTGAGGCCCAGCCTCTCCACCAGCCGGTCTCCTCTCCGAACGGGCCGAGGCCCAATTTGAGCAGCTCCCCAGCTGTGTTCCAGATCCAGCCCGTTACATGTTTTGTTTTGTCCAGTGATTTTCCTAATTTTCCAGATGCTGCCTGTTTCGCAGAAAAGTCCCCCTAGATCATCCATATAATTACTCGAAAACCGTGCATCGGATTTAAATGTTTTAAATATGAAAGTTGCTTAGAATTTTGTATAGTTTCATAATATGTCAATTTCATCCACGTTTAAAATGTTTAAAATGGTGTTTTTTTTAAATTTGCTCCTATGCCATGTAAAAATGATTAATTCATAACTAAATAACCGTAGCTCGGTTTCTAATAAACTTTATATGCAAATGGGGTGGAATTTTGCCTAGTTTAACATGGTCTACTTGTTTTGCATGTTTAACAACTCTGAAATTGCGTTTAGGGCAGAACCGCACCAAATCTAAAATATGCTATGGGGATTTACCGGAATTGTTGTTCGTTGCTTCCGGCCTCATTTAAACTTGACTAGATAGGTAGTTTTACTTTGCTTCACCCTCTTGCCATGCTAACAACATTTAATCTTGTTGGGTACCTAAACGAGAGAGAACTAAATAAGTCATGTGGTGTTTTCTTCAATATGCAACTCCGTTGCATATTGTGCTCCACTTAATTTGTAGGATTGTTTGTGCACTTTGCCATGCCATGCTTCTTTAAACCGGTCATGCATCATACTTGGTTGTGCATCATGCCATGATTTTGTGGTGGTTGTTTACTATGTTGTGTGCTTCTTTCCGGTGTTGCTTCTTCGGGTTGGTTCTGGTAACGTCGCGTTGGTGAGGACCCGTTCGTCTACGTCCGTTTGTCTTCTTCATGGACTCATTCTTCTTCCTTGCGGGATCTGAGGCAAGATGATCATACCCTTGAAATCACTTCTATCTTTGCTTGCTAGATGCTCGCTCTTTTGCTATGCCTATGCTGCGATACCTACCACTTGCTTATCATGCCTCCCATATTGTTGAACCAAGCCTCTAACCCACCTTGTCCTAGCAAACCGTTGTTTGGCTATGTTACCGCTTTGCTCAGCCCCTCTTATAGCGTTGTTAGTTGCAGGTGAAGATTGAAGTTTGTTCCTTGTTGGAACATGGAGATGTTGTTCCTTGTTGGAACATGTTTACTTGTTGGGATATCACAATATATCTTATTTAATTAATGCATCTATATACTTGGTAAAGGGTGGAAGGCTCGGCCTTATGCCTGGTGTTTTGTTCCACTCTTGCCGCCCTAGTTTCCTTCATATCGGTGTTATGTTCCCGGATTTTGCGTTCCTTACGCTGTTGGGTTATAATGGGAACCCCTTGACAGTTCGCCTTGAATAAAACTCCTCCAGCAAGGCCAAACATTGGTTTTACCATTTGCCACCTAGCCTTTTCCTTTCCCTTGGGTCGGCCAGCCCAAGGGTCATCTTATTTTAACCCCCGGGCCAGTGCTCCTCTGAGTGTTGGTCCAACCCAGAGCACCGTGCAGGGCCATCCCTTGGCAACTTGGGTTACGTCGGCTCCTATACGCTTAGCTTATCCGATGTGCCCTGAGAACGAGATATGTGCAGCTCCTATCGGGATTTGTCGGCACAGCGGGTGGTCTTGCTGGACTTGTTTTACCATTGTCGAGGATGTCTTGTAGAACCGGGATACCGAGTCTGATCGGAATGTCTCGGGAGGAGGTCTATTCCTTCGTTTACCGTGAGAGCTTGTGATGGGCTAATTTGGGACACCCCTGCAAGGATTTGAACTTTCGAAAGCCGTGCCCGCGGTTATGGGCAGATGGGAATTTGTTAATGTCCGGTTGTAGATAACTTGAACCTTAACTCTTTTAAAATGCATCAACCGCGTGTGTAACCGTGATGGTCTCTTTCCGGCGGAGTCCGGGAAGTGAACACGGTGTTGGAGTTATGCTTGACATAGGTTGTTCTAGGATCACTTCTTGATCATAGTTTCTCGATCGTGCTTTGCCTTCTCTTCTCGCTCTCTTTTGCGTATGTTTAGCCACCAGATATGCTAGTCGCTTGCTGCATCTCCACCTCATACCTTTACCTTACCCATAAGCTTAGATAGTCTTGATCGCGAGGGTGCGAGATTGCTGAGTCCCCGTGGCTCACAGATACTTCCAAAAGCAGTTTGCAGGTGCCGTTGAGACTGTGCAGGTGATGCAACCAACCTCAGGAGGAGCTCAATGAAGATCTTGTCCTTTGTGTTGTTTCGTTCTAGTTGATCAGTAGTGGAGCCCAATTGGGGTCGATCGGGGACCTTTGTCGCATTTGGGGTTCTTCTTTTATTTTGGTTCCATAGTCGGACCCTGATTGTATTTGGATGTTGTAATGCTTTATTCATGTAATTGTTTGAAGTGGCGATTGTAAGCCAACTATGTATCTTTTCCCCTATTGTATTACATGGGTTGTTTTCGAAGATTACCTCACTTGCGACATTGCTTTCAATGCGGTTATGCCTCTAAGTCATGCTTCGACACGTGGGAGTATAGCCGCATCGAGGGCGTTACAAGTTGGTATCAGAGCCTTCCCCGACCTTAGGAGCCCCCATTGCTTGATCGTTTTTAGCAGCCGTTGTTGGGTCTAGAAAAATGTTTTGAGTCATTTAGGAATTATATATCGGAGAGTTTAGGAATTCTTTTTACTTCCCAGTCTCCTCATCGCTCTGGTAAGTCATCCTGACGTAGAGTTTTGACTCTTCTCTTCTCAAATTTCACAAAAAAAGTTTAGGATCACGCAGGTATCTTGGAATCGTTCCGATTGATTTGTGATGAGAACATTGTTCTTGGTGCCTCCTGTCATTTAGGGGTTGTGGCAGTGTCCCAGGGAGTTGAGCTCCATGGTGTTGTCGTCACAATTTTATCGTTGCAGTTCTGGAATACCTGAGTTTAGTTCGCCGACATCGAAAATCTCTTTTATGCAGTTGTTGGTGAGATAACCTCGATGCCACCCAGTACTCGGGCGGGAGTTCGAGAGTATTGCCATAACTCGTATAACGGATGCTTTTCAAAGGTTGAGGTAGATGTGTTCCGAAGGTTTCTTGGTTATGTGTTGAAGGATGGATACAGCTGGATGTAGGATTTGCTAGTTTTGGGTGAGATATTATGCTTCCCCTGTATCCCCAACACCTGATTGCATAATCGGAAAGTTTCGGGAGTTTATAAGTGGGAATTCAATTAGTTCTTAGGATATCTTTTGACAGATGTGTGATATGAAATTGGGGTTCGACGTCTAGTGGTCCGCCTATTCACGGTTGGTTTTACAGTGGTCTCGTTGTGTCTTAAAGAGTCCTTGGCTATGCCGACTCGGGGACGCTTCGTATGTCATGTGCACTGCCTTGTACATGATGGTGCTGTACGATCGAGCCCATGTAGGCCCCACCATGAAAACTACGGACGAAATCTCGATCATATGTTTGTTCCGGCTTATTTTGCAAGACAATCCTTTGTTTGGTGTTGAGTTGTGGTATTCGAGTTGCTTCGAAGTCAAATGCTGATTCCATATTTTCTCTAAACGGTGTTCTAATACTCCGAGGTGAATACCAATCCTTCTTGGTAATCGAGACTGTCATGTCAATCCTTTTTCAACCGGCGTGTTTCTCTTCAAGTGGATCCGATCATTTCAACAACCGCAAGATGAAGTATCAGTTCTTATCAACGGTGTTCGTTTCATCCATTCCAAATTGTCTTTGTTTTTTTCCCACCCTCCCTCCCTTTGTTTTTCTCCAAGGATTCAGATCTCTTAATCGAGTATCCATCTTACTGATGTGAAGTCTCTCCATTCTTTTCTATCATTATTCTTACCAAGTGGTTCCCCTGAAGGTGTTCTTCTAGTTCACCATTATTCGTTCTTTTCTTATCCGGTGATTCTCATGAAGATTCTAACGGAGCTTCAAGTTCGTCTCTCATCACTCGTTTTCTTCTCCGGCGAATTCAATTCAAGCTTTGCCAATTATATCCTTTCCTCGTTGCAAATGCCTTCTCATACTGGTGCACCTCATTTGTCATTCCATTTCTCGCTATTCATTTGTTCCGGAGTGCTAAAGATATCTCAAGGCTCGTCTTGTCATTCAAGATCTGTTCAACTTATTTCGATGTTGTTATCTCATTCAAGCCGTTTAATTCAACCGGTGCAACCTCTCTTTTAAATCATTTCAACGGTGTTTCTCTTGAGTGGGCCCTAACCCACAGGTCTATTCCCAGGATCTTACCTGACTCTTCTTATTTCCCAGAGATATCCTCAAATTTCTTGTCAAATTTTGACGTAAGTATGATTTATCATCGGTCAAATGTGTTTTCCTCCAAAATCTCTCAAATTCTTTTCATCGTTGTTTCAACATTTCTTATTTTTCTTCCCGGAGTGTCTCAACGTTTCATGGTGGTGTTTCTCGTCGCCATTCTCTGTACTTGAAGACCGAAGAAGATTTTCTCTCAATCTTGTCCTTGTTTCTTCAAGATTCATGGAGCTAGCTTTATGCCATTCTCTCATAATTATTTTCGGTTGTGAGAATTCTTTTCACCCTTCCGGAGCAATTCAAGATTCTTTTCAGTTTGTTCATCCGGAGCCCATCATCTCAGATTTATTTTTTCTTAGCTTCCAGTTATCATTCTCCAATCTTACCGGTGTATCATTCAATATTCTCTAATCAGTTTGTGATCCCTTCGTTCACTTGTATCTAAATTCTCTCAAGTATCCTCGTTCATTTCATAATTCTTCCCGGTGTTCCTTTATCTTTCCTTTGGTCATTTTAATTCTTACGGTGGTTCGTGCAAGAGTTCTCGTCATTCGTTATCATATCAATTCATTCGTTGTTCCAATCCTACTGGTGGTTCGTTGAAGACCTTCTCAAGTTTGCGCTATATCTCTCTTAATCGTTCTACGAGGATAAGTAATATGTCAAATCCGTTGTTTGTCTTCAATTTAATTGGTGAAGGATAAGCATAATGTAATTCTTATTCTTGTTTCATCCAAGTGATTAATTCCTTATTCTGGAGCCTCATCAAAATTCTTGATCTCATTTGTTAATCTTTCTTTTCCTGGAGTTCCAAGCTCTCTCATTTCTCTCATCATGAAGATACATCTAATCATTGCAAGTCTTCACTTTGTGTTTTCAACTTTTCTTTCATTTCGATTGATCATTTCTTTTGTTGCCGGAGTTCTTCATGGAGGCTCTACATGATGGTTCATAAAGGATTTAATTCCTTCTCGAAGTGTTCATCGAGATTCATTTCTAGGGAGCTCAAGTATTCTTCATCTTGCAATCCGGAGTGCAATTCTTTCTTCCATATCATTAGAGGTGGTATTATGTCATTCTTGATAATTTGAATTCATGTTCCATGATTCACATGTTGTTAAGAATGAGATATTTTAAACCCATCAATCTTGTCATTGGAGTTATCTTCGGTTATAGTTCACCTAAAGTTTTCCCTAAGGATTGTTGCTATTATGGTGCTTATAAATGACCCAAGTTCTTCTTTTATCCTCCCGGTGATATAGCTTTCTCGTCTCCTTGTTCTTATAAATCCAATTCTTTTCCCGTGAGTGGCAGGTTGTCACCTCATAATTTGAGATGTATTCCATAAGACCATATCAAGCTTATTATTTTCGTTGTTCATTTTCCAACAACTCCGTTCTAGATTTTGTTGTGAGCGTGCTCTCTCAAGACCTTGTTTCCCTTCGTTCACTCCATTCCATTTTTACTTTTGTTCCGGAGGCATTGTGATGTTCATCTTTTCAACCCATCATCTCGTTTTGTCAAAGATCATGTTCTTTTCATGCCTATCCTTTTAACCGGAGTGTTGTGTCCTCTTTTCAAGTATCCTCTCATCTTGTCAAGTTCAATTCCTTCCATTTACAGGCAGAGTGCTGTCCAAATTATATCACTCTTATTCCTTCCCTATCTTGTTTAACCGGAGTATTGTGCCCCTTTGTTCAAGTTCTTTTCACCTTATCAAGCCTTGCATCTCTTTTCAACCGGACTGCTGACCGAATTTGGTCTTCCTTGATCCCCTTCCTTAACAGGAATGTGTTCAATATATATCTTCCCTTCAACCTCAAGGTTTTCGCAATGTTCTTTGTCCCTCTTTTCTAACGGAGTGTTTTCGACTTTGTTCACCTTCGTTGTATTCTTTTCTTGAATTTGTTCAACCTCTCAAGGTTCTTTGGTTTCACTCGTTTGCCAAAGAAGCAACTTAGCCTTACCTCTTCTCTTTCTCTTCCCTTTTTCCCTCCGGTGCCATTCTAGATGTCGGGACGAGATCCTCTCGTAGTGGTGGAGTGTTGTAACGCCCCGAGACCGTTGTGCCAGGTGTCCTCTAGTTATTCGCCGGGGTTGCCAGGTCATTTGCTTGCGTGTTGCATTTCATCATGCCATCTTGTGCATTGCATCATCATGTTTTCAAAACTTGCATCCGTCCCGGCCTCCTCGTTCTCTCCGGTGTCCGTTCTGAGCCGAGACACACTTGCACGCGCCCCCGGTATGTCCGAAATAGCATTTCATAAGTGGCCGGAAAATGTTCTCGGAATGGGATGAGAGTTGACGTGTGGTCTTATTATAGTGTAGATAGACCGCCTGTCAAGTTTCATCGCATTCGGAGATCATTTGATGCCCCAACGGATAACTATAGTGGCATTATAGCCGGTCTAACGTCGGACGTTTTCGGTCTCCGAAAACAGTCGCCGGGCCTCTCTCTCTTCTCTTCTCTCAGCTCGAGACCGTCTACACAGCTCACTACTCACCGCCAAGCCCTACCTAACCTCTCTCGTCAGCCCGCGACCCTCCTCGCGCGCACCCGAAAGTTGTCCCGGACCCGACCCGGGCTGTCGCCACCGTTGTGTCCGGATCATCCCCAAACATCTACAAAATGTCATCATTTTCTTATTTGGGCTCCCTAACTATTTTATTCGCGACCGTACGATTACGATCGTAGGGATGAGGTAGCCCCTAACCTTACCCACCTGCGTATATAATGGGAAACCCTAGGAATTAGGGATCCTGTCCCATCCTTCCATCGATCCAATCCATCCCCACCGCCACTCTCTTTGTTTTCAGTGCCCAACCACCACCGCCTTGCCTCGTCACCGCCCGTCTGCTCGAGCACGATCGAGGCCGTGCCTCCTCTTCCCTCCTCTGATCGATCTTGAATGGATCGTGAGCACCGAGCTTGTCCCGCCGCCCTGCATGTTCATGCCGCCGGACCTCCCCAACCTTGCTGGAGCCCCACGGGTCGCCGACCCTTTCTCTCTGTCCTCCGATCCTCCTCCTGATTTTCCCTCCCTCTGTCTCATGGTGGCTCTCTCTCCTTCCCAGGAACGGGCAGGAACTCGCCCAAGCTCCACGGTGTCGACGTCGCCGTCATGCTGTGTCCGGTTACCTACAACAAGACGCAGACCGCCGGATCCAAACCCAGCTGCTTCCCTCGTCCGCTCCCGCGTCCGGTCGCCGTCGTCCTCGCCCTGATGACCCCGCCGGAGTCGTCCTCCTCGCCTGCATCCACGGCAGCACCAGATCCTACGCCCGCGGCCCCTGCCTCGACTGCCTCATGTTCATCTCGAGCACGCCCTGCGCGTTGACCGCGGCCCCGCACCCTCTCGCTCGATCCAGACGGGATCGAGGTGCGGGACGAGCCCAGCACCGCGGCCTGCCAGCTGCAGCCTCCGTCCCATCTCCACTCCAGCCCGCAGAGACGACAGCTCCACGGATCAAACTCCTAGCCGGCCCAGCCGCAAGCCCCGAGGCCCAGCTCCCTCCTTCACGCGAAGCCCAGCTACAGCAGCGCGCCAGCCGCCACTGCGTCCCGATCGAGTGCCTGGGCCGGCCTCGACTTGTGCTTCTTCGCGGCCCAGCAAGACGTTGAGGCCCAGCCTCTCCACCAGCCGGTCTCCTCTCCGAACGGGCCGAGGCCCAATTTGAGCAGCTCCCCAGCTCTGTTCCAGATCCAGCCCGTTACATGTTTTGTTTTGTCCAGTGATTTTCCTAATTTTCCAGATGCTGCCTGTTTCGCAGAAAAGTCCCCCTAGATCATCCATATAATTACTCGAAAACCGTGCATCGGATTTAAATGTTTTAAATATGAAAGTTGCTTAGAATTTTGTATAGTTTCATAATATGTCATTTTCATCCACGTTTAAAATGTTTAAAATGGTGTTTTTTTAAATTTGCTCCTATGCCATGTAAAAATGATTAATTCATAACTAAATAACCGTAGCTCGGTTTCTAATAAACTTTATATGCAAATGGGGTGGAATTTTGCCTAGTTTAACATGGTCTACTTGTTTTGCATGTTTAACAACTCTGAAATTGCGTTTAGGGCAGAACCGCACCAAATCTAAAATATGCTATGGGGATTTACCGGAATTGTTGTTCGTTGCTTCCGGCCTCATTTAAACTTGACTAGATAGGTAGTTTTACTTTGCTTCACCCTCTTGCCATGCTAACAATATTTAATCTTGTTGGGTACCTAAACGAGAGAGAACTAAATAAGTCATGTGGTGTTTTCTTCAATATGAAACTTCGTTGCATATTATGCTCCACTTAATTTGTAGGATTTTTTGTGCACTTTGCCATGCCATGCTTCTTTAAACCGGTCATGCATCATACTTGGTTGTGCATCATGCAATGATTTTGTGGTGGTTGTTTACTATGTTGTGTGCTTCTTTCCGGTGTTGCTTCTTCGGGTTGGTTCCGGTAATGTCGCGTTGGTGAGGACCCGTTCGTCTACGTCCGTTTGTCTTCTACATGGACTCGTTCTTATTCCTTGCGGGATCTGAGGCAAGATGATCATACCCTCGAAATCACTTCTATCTTTGCTTGCTAGATGCTCGCTCTTTTGCCATGCCTATGCTGCGATACCTACCACTTTCTTATCATGCCTCCCATATTATTGAACCAAGCCTCTAACCCACCTTGTCATAGCAAACCGTTGTTTGGCTATGTTACCGCTTTGCTCAGCCCCTCTTATAGCGTTGTTAGTTGTAGGTGAAGATTGAAGTTTGTTCCTTGTTGGAACATGGAGATGTTGTTCCTTGTTGGAACATGTTTACTTGTTGGGATATCACAATATATCTTATTTAATTAATGCATCTATATACTTGGTAAAGGGTGGAAGGCTCGGCCTTATGCCTGGTGTTTTGTTCCACTCTTGCCGCCCTAGTTTCCTTCATATCGGTGTTATGTTCCCGGATTTTGCGTTCCTTACGCTGTTGGGTTATAATGGGAACCCCTTGACAGTTCGCCTTGAATAAAACTCCTCCAGCAAGGCCAAACATTGGTTTTACCATTTGCCACCTAGCCTTTTCCTTTCCCTTGGGTCGGCCAGCCCAAGGGTCATCTTATTTTAACCCCCGGGCCAGTGCTCCTCTGAGTGTTGGTCCAACCCAGAGCACCGTGCAGGGCCATCCCTTGGCAACTTGGGTTACGTCGGCTCTTGTACGCTTAGCTTATCCGGTGTGCCCTGAGAACGAGATATGTGCAGCTCCTATCGGGATTTGTCGGCACAGCGGGTGGTCTTGCTGGACTTGTTTTACCATTGTCGAGGATGTGTTGTAGAACCGGGATACCGAGTCTGATCGGAATGTCTCGGGAGGAGGTCTATTCCTTCGTTGACCGTGAGAGCTTGTGATGGGCTAAGTTGGGACACCCCTGTAGGGATTTGAACTTTCGAAAGCCGTGCCCGCGGTTATGGGCAGATGGGAATTTGTTAATGTCCGATTGTAGATAACTTGAACCTTAACTCTTTTAAAATGCATCAACCACGTGTGTAACCGTGATGGTCTCTTTCCGGCGGAGTCTGGGAAGTGAACACGGTGTTGGAGTTATGCTTGACGTAGGTTGTTCTAGGATCACTTCTTGATCATAGTTTCTCGATCGTGCTTTGCCTTCTCTTCTCGCTCTCTTTTGCGTATGTTTAGCCACCAGATATGCTAGTCGCTTGCTGCAGCTCCACCTCATACCTTTACCTTACCCATAAGCTTAAATAGTCTTGATCGCGAGGGTGCGAGATTGCTAAGTCCCCGTGGCTCACAGATACTTCCAAAAGCAGTTTGCAGGTGCCGTTGAGACCGTGAAGGTGACGCAACCAAGCTCAGGAGGAGCTCAATGAAGATCTTGTCCTTTGTGTTGTTTCGTTCTAGTTGATCAGTAGTGGAGCCCAGTTGGGGTCGATCGGGGACCTTTGTCGCATTTGGGGTTCTTCTTTTATTTTGGTTCCGTAGTCGGACCCTGATTGTATTTGGATGTTCTAATGCTTTACTCATGTAATTGTTTGATGTGGCGATTGTAATCCAACTTTGTATCTTTTCCCCTATTGTATTACATGGGTTGTTTGCGAAGATTACCTCACTTGCGACATTGCTTTCAATGCGGTTATGCCTCTAAGTCGTGCTTCGACACGTGGGAGATATAGCCGCATCGAGGGCGTTACATCTTCACACTGTCTCGTCTTCTCCAGATCTAAACACGACAGCAATGGCCACACTCTCTCTCTCTCTGCTCACCGCTGGTCATAGATCCAGCTGTATCCTCTTCGCCGGGGAAGGTGAGAAGGTGCAACGTTCACGCGGTCGTCCTTGGCGATTGCTCATAGATAGGATCGATTGGATGTTCGAAAGCCACCAAAATTTTGACTGTTAAGAGGTAAAAGTAGTTCATGCACTCGAATCTAGTACTACTTGGTTCAAGCAAGGAAGAAAGAGGGTGGGGGTGGGGGAAGATCTGTTACCTGAATCTAGGAATTGGTCGAAAGAGGAAATAATGGGGGCAAAAAGTAGCAGAGACTCACTATCCAATTGGTCTCTTGGTCTAATAGGGAAATAAAAAGGGAAACGCAGTACAAACTCAATATAAACCTGATCTATTGGTTGAAAAAGGAAAGAAAGTGGGGACCGGGGGACAAGCCAATAGAGTAAGTCCAACACTAGATTTGCTAGCCTCACACAGTATAAGGTGGCTATACCGAACAAAAATGAGACCAACCCTGATATTCTGTTCTGATGTTTGTTGCCCCGAGCCACTCTTATGTAATGCCACTTGTAAAATGTAGCAGTCGCACTGTTAAAAGTAAGGACACGTTAAACCAATGTTGTTTTCAATGTAATGCCTCCATTAATATGAACCGATGGCACATTTTTTCATGTCCTGCTAAATTTTCCATTAAGATAAGTTGCTTCTTTTCATTAGAAATGCAATTGTCTGGTCCACCTACTCTCCCGTGCCCAAATACCGACTCTGTAGAAGCTGTTAATGTAACATTGCTGGTAAACTGAAGCAATGGCACCATTAAAGTAATGTCCTATTTAACGGTTGTCATAGTTAATCCTAATGCCCACACTAATATCTAACAATGCTGCTGCTTTAGAAATTGTTGCTTGTAATGCCCCGAGACCAATGCGCCAGGTGTCTTCCAGTTATTCGTTGTTGTTGCCTTCTCATTCGCTTGCTGTTGCATCTTGTCATCTCATCATGTGCATTGCATCCTCATGTTTTTAAAACATGCATCCGTCCCGGTCTCCTCGTTCTTTCCGTTGTCCGTTTGGAGCCCAGACACAGTCGCACGTGCCCGCGGCACGTCCGAAATAGTATTTTATAAGTGGCCGGAAAATATTCTCGGAATGGGTTGAAAGTTGGCATGCGGTGTTTCTATGTTGTAGGTAGACCTTCTGCCAAATTTCATCACATTTAGAGTTCGTTTCACGCCCCAACGGATTACTATAGCGACAATATAGTCGGTTTATTCGTCAGATGTTTCGGTCCCCGAAACTGCCGCCGGGCCTCCCTCTTTTCTCTCTCCTCTCAGCCCGAAAATCCTCCTACACACCCCACTACCACCCACTAGGCCCAACCAACCCCCCTCTCGATCGGTGCCTTCGAATCTCGATCGAAGGGCTCCGGAAGCCCCCCAACCCCCCCCCCTTAACCCTAGCTCATGTCTATATATAGACACCTTCCTTCTTAAAATGGGCTAACCTAGTCTTCCCCTACCCGTAGACCCCCTCCTCCTCGGATCCGCTGCCTCCAGCCACAGCCAACCCCCCTAGTCCACCCCTCCATCGCCACTTGGTGCACCCAGATTGGCTCCTCCGCCACCTAGCGCCGCCCGCGGCCAATCCCCATGTGCCACGCGACCTCCCCGCGTCCCCCAGCTGCCTCCCACCACCTCACGGGCCCACCGAAGCCCATCCATGGGCCGCCTCAGGCCGATCTGGTCCTGAGGTGTTCACGCCTTGCCGCCGCCCATCCTTAGTGCCCGCTCGCCCGCTCGCCCGTTCCTCGACCACGTTCGTCCCGCTCGTCCCCGCTTGCTCCACCACCGCTCGCCGAATTTCACACCTCGCCGGCGCCCGTGTCGGACTCCGCCGACTCACCAGACTCCACGTGCAGGCCTGCCTCGCTGCCCCCTCTCCTTCCCTTCCTTCTCGCCCTCGCTCGCTCACCATCTCCCTCTCTCCTGCAGGAACCAGGGAGCTCAAAGCCATGGGCGTGCGCCATCTGGTCTCCTTCGCCTGCCTCCTCCGTGAGGCTCACCGGAGCCACTCGCTGGTGAGCTCCTCACCGGCGAACTCCTGCTTCAAGCCGTGCCGGCGTCCCACTCGTTCTGCTCAGGAACGACCCCAACCCCGCCCTTTGCTCGATCTCGCCTTCGCGTTGACCCAGCGCTCAGGTGGGCCGCGCCAGGCATGCCAGCAAGGCCGGCCCAAGCCGCTTCCCTACCACAAGTCTCTCCACCGACTGGGCTTTGACCCATGGTGAGAACACCACAGCCCAGCACCCAACAGATTAGGCCCAATGCCTATTTTTTTCCTTTGGTCGATTTTAGGATTTATCCAGAGCACATCGTTTTACAGAAAAGTTCCTAGAGTTCATGCATTTGATAACTCATCAACCGTGCATCATATTAAAATGACTTATATATGTAAAATGCTTAGAATCTTGTCTAGTTTCATAATATGCCACTTTAATCTATGTTTAAAATGTTGTTTGTTTAAATTTACATAAATAACTTGTTAAAATGATTTAGTTCATGACTAATTAACCATAGCTCCATTTTAAATAAATTATATATGTAAATGGGGTAGAAAAATGCCGAGTTTAATGTGGTGACATTACTTTGCATGTTTAACAACTCTAAAATTATGTTTAGGGCAGAACAATACCAACTTTAAAATATGCACATGAGGATTTTTCCAGACTGGTTGCTTGTTGTTCCGGCCTCATTTAAACTTGCCTAGATAGGTAGCTTTATTATGCTTCACCCCTTCCCATGTTTAATAGCATTTAATATTGTTGGGTACATAAACGAGAGTGAACTAAATGTTTGAATGTGGTGTTTTCTTCAATATGCAACTCCATTGCATATTGAGCTCCACTTAATTTGTAGTATTGTTTGTTGCATTTTGCCATGACATACCTCTTTAAACCGGACATGCATCATACTTGTTTGCGTATCATGACATGCTTATGTGATGGTTGTTTACTATGTTGTTTGCTTCTTTCCGGGTTGCTTCTCTCGTTAGCTTCGGTTTTGTTCTGGAGTTGTGAGGATCCGTTCAATACGTCCATTTGTCTTCTTCGTGGACTCGTTCTTCTTCCTTGTGGGATCTCAGGCAAGATGACCATACCCTCGATATCACTTCTATCTTTGCTTGCTAGTTGTTCGCTCTATCGCTATGTCGCGCTACCTACCACTTGATTATCATGCCTCCCATATTGTCATGTCAAGCCTCTAACCCACCTTCCTAGCAAAACGTCATTTGGCTATGTTACCGCTTTTGGTCAACCCATCTTAGAGCATTGCTAGTTGCAGGTGAAGTTGAAGTTTGTTCCATGTTGGGACATGGATCTGTTGGGATATCACAATATCTCTTATTTTAATTAATGCACCTACTTGGTAAAGGGTGGAAGGCTTGGCCTTATGCCTGGTGTTTTGTTCCACACTTGCCACCTTAGTCTCTGTCATGTCGGTGTTATGTTCCTTGATTTTGTGTTCCTTACGCGGTTGGGTGTTATGGGAACCCCTTGAATGTTTGCTTTGAATAAAACTCCTCCAACAAGGCCCAATCTTGGTTTTACATTTGCCTAACAACCTATACCTTTCCCCTGGGTTAGCCAACCTGTCGGTGGGAACGACACCTATGGGATCACGAGAATCCCTACTACGGTTGCGGGGCGCGGGGTCGTGAGAAGAGCGGATCAAACAGATAGCACACGATTCGTTTATCCAGGTTCGGGCCGCGGGGATGCGTAAAACCCTACTCCGGCTTTGGTGGATTGTATATCTGTGTTCTTGAGCTAGCTATGGGGTGTGAGGAGCTCCAAAAAGCCGAATCCTCCTCCTGGTCGCCTCGGGCCTCCTTTTGTAGGAAAGGGGGTTGCCACCGTGGCACCAGGAAGTGGAAAGGGAATAGTGATGTGAGGTTATCCCTCGCACTACATGACAAGGCGCATTTAATGCGTCTTACCCAGGTGTCCTTGCTTTATCGGGGACGGGGGAGAGCCCTGTCTCGTCCGTCGCTGCTCCTTCTCGCGTCGACACGCGCCCTGGCCAGCAGCGCCCGCGGTGCCATGTAGGCAGGCAAGCAGCTGAGGTGGCGCAGTGGTGGGTCTCCACGAAGATCTGCATGCCGCCACGCAGGTGCTTGCCCAGCTGGTTGGGTCGGCATCTGCATGCGAATGGCGGTGGAGGTTTGACTGGCGTGGGCCTGATGGTGGCCCAACGGGTGTTTTTGGCAAGGGCCTTGCCGGGGCCCCGGCAAGGGTCTTGACGTGGCGCCTGCTGTCATCCCCGACAAGGCTCTTGCCGGGGGCCTTGTGGTCCTCCTTGGCTGGGATCCCACCAAGGATCATCATCTTCTGAAGGGTGTATCTTATCTCGAATGTCTTAACAAAGATCTGCATGCCACCACGAGGATGTCTCCCGAATCCTTGCCCCATGGGGGCAGTGGACTCAAGGGTGACTCACTCCGTAGGTGTGGGGCGAGCTGCCACGGCAAGGGTCTTGCCGGGTTTACTAAAACCGCCTCCCGGCAAGGATCTTGCCGGGGGGAGTCCGCTTCGTCCCCTTTGCTCTTTGTGGTCTTGGTTTTGGCGTCGTTCTGCTTCTCCTGAGCTTCGGCCTTACCTTGGCTCACCTCCCTTGCCTTGCTCAGTGTAGTGGTGCCCGTGGCTCAGACTGCCCGCGCACAGTTATAGGGGTACAAAAAGCGTACCCCTCTTTTTGTACACCGACAGGAGCCCCCGGGCCTGGGCCACACGTAAGCGCAATCACGTCGTTGGGCTAGGCCCAAAAACGGTGCGCGGGCATGCGGGGCGGTTTTTACCGCGGTAAGTCTCTTCGCGCGCTGCGCTCCCCATGCTTCCCGCGCGTGGCGCGGCGTGGGGAGGCGTGTGTGACGTGGGTGGGGTTGCTTCCCGCGGGCGTGCGTCACATCACAGTTAATGTGAAAGGAGGTGGCCCGCATTTTTCCCCCATAAGAAGGAATAACCGTGGGCGCGCTGCTCACTTTCTCCTCTTCCCTCGTGCCTTTTCCGATCTTAGAGCCGCCGTTCCCTTTCTTCCTTCCTTCCTAAGCTTTTGCTTTCGCCCGCCGCTGTCGCTTCACCATCCCCCTTCCTCAGCCCTCTGAACTCCTTGGTTGCCATGGCACCCAAATTCGCCAAGGGCAAGGGGGTGGCTAAGGGCGCCGGGACGGTGGAGCCGCCGGAGAGCGCGCTGTCGGGGGACCAGACGAAGTCCGCCTTCTTCTTCCCCTCGACGCTTGACGTTCAAGAGCTCCGGGCCTCCTTCAAGCCCCTATGAGGAGTGAAGACGGGGGGAGAGGATTCGGGACACCTGGCGACGCACATCATTCCTGCTGCTTGCGCTGATCCTGCCTCAAATCGGTACCCCTTCTTCGTTGATTACTTTTCTTGCGGGTTATGCCCTCCTTTCTCCGATTTCTTCTGCGACGTTATGCGCACCTTCGACTTTCGCCTCTTGGATTTTACTCCGAATGCGGTGGTGTGCATGGCTTTCTTCGCGCATCTTTGCGAAGGCTTTGCCGGGGTGCAGCCCAACACGACGCTCTTCCGCCATTACTTCTTCCCTCGAATCCAGCCGGGAGGAGCCATCTCCGGTTGCGTCACCTGGATCCCAAGATCCAAGGGGGCGTACCCGGACGGTGCCGTGAAGGAGAGGTGGGAGGAATGGCGTGGCCGGTGGTGCTGGATTGAGGATGAAAACCCGCCGGAATTCTGCAAGGTCCGCCGAGTGCCTCCGGTCCGCGGCAGCGATTGGAGCGATGTCGATGCCACCGATGGGAGGCTCACTGTCGCCACCACCAGGATTCTCCGGCTCACCCAGGCCGGACTCACCCTTGAGATGATCGGGGCGGACTTCATTCGCCGCCGGATCGCCCCGTTGCACAGCAAGGGGTGGCCAGCTTGGCTCTTTACCAACCCGGCTGACATTATGCGACTTTGCCCCGGCCTTGATCACAACTTCACAGTGCTGGCGCATGCTCACTTCTGCCAGCGGCTTTTCTAGCTTGATGTGTGTCGCGATGGCGAGGTCGAGCGGACCGGCAAGGCTGCGAGGGCTACCGCAAAGGTTGGCAAGGCCCTCAAAGGGCCATTTTTCAAGCTGCCAGCGGGGGTGGTCCCGTTGTGCAACAATTCGCGTCGGTCCGAGATCATCGCCATGATGTCGGACTGTAATGCGCACGGTCCTGTCCCGAGCTGGAATGAGCCAAAGGTCGAGGATATGCAGCAATTCTTCGACACCCTGATCGAGGTGTACGTCAATGCCGACGCCGAGCGGTGGCTTATCATGGACACCACCTAGGCAGTCTGGACTACATCGCCACTAGGGCGAGGGAGGCATAGCTTGCCATGGAGGCCGGCAGCGCCGGGGGCGTGGAGGACATGGCCGCAACGGCGGCAGAGGAAGAGGAGCTCTCCCGGTGGGCGGCGGCCTCCGGGGAGGTCAGCAGCGCCAACACTGGATCTCCGCTCGTCGAAGACACGGCCGACGAGTCATCGGGGGAGGAGGAGGACGCGGCGGCGGGCTCGACGCCAACCAGGGGAAGAGGGCGAGTCCCGTGGCGGGCTGGCTCCGGTGAGCCGGTCCGGCCCGGCAGGGCTGCGCCGCCTCAATTAACCCTGGAGGGGTCTGGGCGCCACACGAGGGCCACGACAGCCAAGAGGCTGACGAAGGCCGCTGAGAAGAAGAAGACAACAGCCCCTTCCTCATCCGGGCGCGCACAAACCCCGCTGCCTCCTTCGCCTCCTCCGGCAGGCGTTGACTCGGATGATGATGCGGAGCTCCCTTTTGATCTCGGGCCTCTCAGCCCGGAGAGGAAAAGGAAGCTGGTGGAAGAGGAGGAGACGAATGACGAGTAAGTTCTCCGTTCCTTACTGTCATTTCCATTTCCTTGAATTGGGTCGCTTGTCTTGATCCATTTTTGCTTCCGTAGGGAGACAGAGACGTTGGCCCAGAGGGTGAAGAGGGCGAGGACCTCGGCAAGCAGCCAGCCCCCGGTTGGGGCTTCAACGACACCATTGGTGGTGCTGAGCAGCCCAGACCGCAGCCCAGACCGCAGCCCCCGGCGCAGCCCCCAACGTAAGTTCGTCACCCTCTTCTTACTCGACATGCGGTAGGCGCTCGATCCTATGATGCTGACCTTGCCGGGTTTGCAGGAGGGGAGCGGCAGCAGGAGGAGCCACAGAGGGCTACTCCTAACACACCACCCCCATCGACTATGCCACCGCGGGGGGGGGGGGGGGGGGGGTCCTCGGCAAGGGCATCAGGCACGGTGCCCACCCCCATGGAGGAAGAGGGGAACTTGGGCGCTGGTGGCTCTGCCACGGCGCCAAATGTTGGCGGAGAGGGGACTTCTGCTTCACAGCCTGGTACTGGTATGTCGCCTGTCCTTCGTCTCTGTTTTTCCCTTATTCTTTTCATGGCTTCATTGCTCCCGTTGCTGCCCAGGCCCTCCTTCAACGGGTATGGAGGATGTGGATACCGTTGCTGGGAACATTGCTAAGGAGGCCGCCAAGAATGCTGCCGAGGACACCGCGGCTGGGGCCGCCAAGGCGACCGGCCTGCCAAGGGCGCCAGCGGTGGACCTACCGGTGAGGCCGGCAAGGCCTGCGCCGAGGAAGAGGTGGTGGGTGACCAGCCACCCTCCTCCTCAACCTCAGGCCCCGGCAGATATCTGAAGGTGGGCGACGATCTCTTCGTCCACCTCCCAGGGGCGTCAAGCCGGGGGCCCGCTGAAGGGGAAGTTTTCAACGGCGAGGTGCTTGCCGCCACCGGGCTCGAGGTGGTTGATGAGCCGGGCGTTGGTGGCGACGGTTCCCCAGAAGAGCAGTTTTTCTGTGCCATGGGGGCCAATTTCTGGAAGCTCCAAGTGCTCTACCGTGCTCGCCTGGACAAGGTCAAGTCCAGGATGGCAATGGTGGACAACGCGGAGGTGGACTTCAAGGCGCGCGTTGCCGAGACGCAGACCTGGTTCCACCAGGCTCGCGAGGAGCAGAGGGCCTTTCAGGAGAAATTGGCCGAGCGCGACGTGGAGCTCACCATGAAGATGGCCGACATCGAGAAGGCCCAGGAAAAGGCGGCGAACTTGGCTGCCGCGGCCGAGGCCGCCCGGAACCAGCATCAAGCCACCTTGGATTCCTAGGAAGAGGACCTCACCGCGCGTGAGGCGAAGCTTGCCGCAGCGCTCCGTGGCAAGGATGAGGAGCTTGAGGCCCTTGTCGCGCGGCGGACTCGCGAGCTGGAGCAGAGGCACAAGGAGGCACTCGATGCCCAGGCTCAGGCCCATGCCGGCATGGTAAGGGAGTTGGAGGTGGCGCAGGATGAGCTGAAGGAGCAGACCCTCAAGCTGTCCAGTGAGAAGAGCACGCTCAACAACGCCTTGGTGGAGGCGCAAGGAGCGGTTATCAGTAGGGCTGGGGAGCTCTCCGAAGCGCAAAACTCCGTCAGAGACCTCAAGCTGAAGCTGGAGGATCTCGAGAAGATGCTGTCGGAGAGCAGGCCTCGGGAGGAGACCTTGACCAGGAGCCTGGAGGAGGAGAAGCAGCTGCGGGCGAACGAGGCCGCCTCCCACCAGGATTATGTGGCGGGCGAGAACAGATGGATCAGCCACCTGGAGGAGGTCGCCGGCAGGGTCACCTCACAGTTGGCCACCATGGGGATGCCACACATGAGGTACGCCCCTGAGCGCAGCGGGACCGTCAACACCAAGTTGACCCTGTTCTTTGAGGGCGTCCTCGGAGCCTTGGCGTATCTTCACTCCAACAGGACGGCCACGCTGGCCGAGGATGCCCGGCGACTTTGCCGAAGGGTCGTTAGCAAGGTCCTCACAAAGACGGCTTACTGGAATCCCGATCTTGACTTCGCGACCGCGATGAAGAGCTTGCCGGATGGTGCTAACCTCACGGTGCTCAAGGAGTGCATCAAGCCCATCACCGTCTGCATCGACAAAATCAAGCGGGTGGAAGGCCAGCGCCGGGATTAGGCATCCCATTCTACTTCGCCGCTGCGGGTTCCCGACCAAGACAAATTTTATCTTTAGTTAGAACCGCAGCTATGATGTGATGTAATATAACTTTGAAGTACTCTTAATTTTCATGCATGTTATTTCCCCGTTCAATTCCTCTTTGTATGTGCGCCCTACGCCGATCGGGAAGGCTTGCCAGCCCAGAAGCCCCTAGTGGCGTTTTGGGGACGGATCCCCATGGCCAGCCGGGTACGCGTGCTGCCAGACGAGCCACCTTTCCATTCTGAACGCGGCCGCTCGAACTGTCGAGCTTGACTCGAGTCAGAATCGGGGGTGTTGCTGATCACGGAAGGCTACTCTGCCATTCTCGACGCAGCCGCTTGAGCTGTTGAGCGGACTCGAAACAGGGCAAGGGCATTGCCGATCGTGGTAGATCCCCATGGCATGCAGGTTTCTCATACAAAGCAAATATCTCCGGGGGATAACCTCAAATAAGAAGGGTAGCACAAATAAGGGTTCAGTGCAACTTAGCTTTTGTTTGTAGTCACTCAAGCGCTGATCTTCTGGCCTCCGTCCTTCTCCAAGAGCCACGAAAGCGAAGGAGTGCTGAGCTGATTGCTAGAGCCGATTCTCACAACTGCGCCCCCTACCTGGCGCGCCAAAGATTTCGGTGGGAACGACACCTATGGGATCACGAGAATCCCTACTACGGTTGCGGGGCGCGGGGTCGTGAGAAGAGCGGATCAAATAGATAGCACACGATTCGTTTATCCAGGTTTGGGCCGTGGGGATGCGTAAAACCCTACTCCTTCTTTGGTGGATTGTATATCTGTGTTCTTGAGCTAGCTATGGGGCGTGAGGAGCTCCAAAAAGCCGAATCCTCCTCCTGGTCGCCTCGGGCCTCCTTTTGTAGGAAAGGGGGTTGCCACCGTGGCACCAGGAGGTGGAAAGGGAACAGTGATGTGAGGTTATCGCTCGCATTACATGACAAGGCGCATTTAATACGTCTTGCCCAGGTGTCCTTGCTTTATCGGGGACGGGGGAGAGCCCTGTCTCGTCCGTCGCCGCTCCTTCTCGCGTCGACACTCGCCCTGGCCAGCGGCGCCCGCGGTGCCATGTAGGCAGGCAGGCAGTTGAGGTGGCACAGTGGTGGGTCTCCACGAAGATCTGCATGCCGCCACGTAGGTGCCTGCCTAGCTGGTTGGGTCGGCGGCTGCATGCGAACGGCGGTGGAGGTTTGACTGGCGTGGGCCTGATGGTGGCCCAACGGGTGTTTTTGGCAAGGGCCTTGCCGGGGCCCCGACAAGGGTCTTGCCGTGGCGCCTGCTGTCATCCCCTGCAAGGCTCTTGCCAGGGGCCTTGTGGTCGTCCTTGGCTGGGATCCCGTCAAGGATCATCATCTTCTGAAGGGTGTATCTGATCTTGAATGTCTTCACAAAGATCTGCATGCCACCACGAGGATGTCTCCCGAATCCTTGCCCCATGGGGGCAGTGGACTCAAGGGTGACTCACACCGTAGGTGTGGGGCGAGCTGCCACGACAAGGGTCTTGCCGTGTTTGCTAAATCCGCCTCCCGGCAAGGATCTTGCCGGGGGGGAGTCCGCTTCATCCCCTTTGCTCTTTGTGGTCTTGGTCTTGGTGTCGTTCTGCTTCTCCTGAGCTTCGTCCTTACCTTGGCTCACCTCCCTTGCCTTGCTCAGTGTGGTGGTGCCCGTGGCTCAGACTGCCTGTGCACAGTTATAGGGGTACAAAAAGCGTACCCCTCTTTTTGTACACCGACACAACCCGAGGGTCATCTTTATTTTAACCCCTCCCCCCGGGCCTGTGCTTCTCTAAGTGTTGGTCCGAACCAGGCAACCTGCGGGGCAACCGCTGGGCAACTTGAGGGCTGGTTTTACTCGTAGCTTGACCTACCGGTGTGCCCTAAGAATGAGATACGTGCGACTCCTATCGGGATTGTCGGCACATCAGGCGGCTTTGCTGGACTTGTTTTACCATTGTCGAAATGTCTTATAACCGGGATTCTGAGACTAACCGGGTCTTTTCAGGAGAAGGAGTATCCTTCGTTGACCATGAGAGCTTGTGATGGGCTAGGTTGGGACACCCCTACAGGGTTTAAACTTTCGAGAGTTGTGCCCGCGGTTATGTGGCAGATGGGAGTTTGTTAATGTCCGGTTGTAGAGAAATTGACACTTGACTTAATTAAAATGCATCAACCGCGTGTGTAGCCGCGATGGTCTCTTTTCGGCGGAGTCTGGGAAGTGAACACAGTTCTTCTATTATAATTGTGCGTAAGTAGTTTCAGGATCACTTCTAGCTTCACGACTGTTGCGTTGCTTCTCTTCTCGCTCTTTTTTGCGTATGTTAGCCACCATATTTGCTTAGTGCTTGCTGCAACTCCACCTCATTACCCTATCCTACCCATAAGTTTAAATAGTCTTGATCTTGCGGGTGTTAGATTGCTGAGTCCTCGTTACTCACGGATACTTCCAAACAGTTGCGGGTGCCGCTGCAGGTGGCGCAACCGCGCTCAAGTGGGAGCTCAATGAAGATCTTAGTCGTTGTTTTGTGTCTTTTCCGGATGATCAATAGTGGTGCCCAGTTGGGACGATCGGGGATCTAGCACTTGGGGTTGTCTTCCTTTATTTTGGTTCCGTAGACGGACCTTTGGTTGTACTCTGGATGATGTATGTTTAACTTGTTATTTGTGTGAAGTGGCGATTGTAAGCCAACTCTTTATCCCTTTCTTATTTAGTACATGGGATTGTGTGAAGATTACCCTACTTGCGACTAAACCACCATGCGGTTATGCCTCTAAGTGGTGCCTCGACAGGTGGGAGATATAGCCGCATCGTGGGTGTTACAAGTTGGTAATCAGAGCCATCCCCGGCTTAGGAGCCCCCAGCTTGATCGAATCGCTGACGTTGTTGAGTCTAGAACAAAATGTTTTGAGTCTTAGGATTATATATGTCGGAGAGTAGGATTCTTTTTACTCCTCAATCCTTTCATCGCTTTGGTGAGGCCTCCTGACGTAGAAGTTTTGACTTTTCTCTCCTCAAATTTCATGAATTTTTTTAAGATCACGCGGGTATCTTGGAATCATTTCGATATTCTTGTGACGAGAACATTGTTCTTGGTGCCTCCTGACATTAAGGGTTGTGGCAGTGTCCCGGGGAGTTGAGCTCCGAGGTGTTGTCGTCACAATTTTATCGTTGCAGTTCTGGAATACCTGAGCTTCGCCGACATCGAAAATCTCTTTTATGCAATTGTTGGTGAGATAACCTCGATGCCACCCAGTACTGGGGCGGGATTTCGGGATTATTGCCATAACTCGTATAACAGATGCTTTCTGAAGGTTGAGGTACATGATTTCCGAAGGTTTCTTGGTAATGTGTTGAAGGATGGATACAGCTGAATGTAGCAATTGTTAGTTTGGGTGAGATATTATGCTTCCCCTGTATCCCCAACACCTGATTGCAAAACCAGGAAGTTTCAGGAGTTTATAAGTGGGAATTCAAGTATGTCGTAGGATATCTTTCCAACAGACACATGATATGATATGGGGTCTATCATATGTTTGTTTCTGGCATATTTTACGAGCCAAATCCTTTGTGTTGTTTTGAATTGTGGTATTCGAGTTGCTTCAACGTCAAGTGTGGAATCCATACCTTTTCCTAAATGGTGTTCTCATATTTCTATGGGAATACTAATCCTTCTTGATATCGCGTTTGTCATCTCAATTTCTTCTCAACTGGTGTGCTACTCTTCAAGTGGATCTGATCATTTTCAACATCCGCAAGATCAACTCCAAGTTTTCTCAACAATATCCTTTCCATCTGCCCAAGTTGTCTTTGTTTCTTCTGCCCTCCCACCCTTTTTCTTCGAGGACTCGGATTTCTTAATCAAGTATCATTTATTGATGGGAAGTCTCTCCATTCTTTTCTGTCAATGTTCTTATCCGATGATTCTCAGGAAGGTACTAACGGAGCTTCAAGTTCATCATTCTTCGTTCTCTTTCTTCTCTGGTGGATTCAAGTCAAGCTTTGTCGATCATATCCTTTCCTCATTTCAAATGTTTTCTCATGCCGGTGCACCTCTTAATCATCCACTTCTTGCCATTCATTTGTTCTGGAATACTGAAGATATATTAGGAGATTCGTGTTTTCATTTCTAATCTGTTCAACCTATTTCGAGATTGTTATCTCTTTCGAGCCATTTAATTCAACCGGCGCAATCTCTCTTTTAAATCATTCAACGGTGTATCTTTTGAGTGGGCCCTAACCCACAGGTCTTTTCCCAGGATCTTACCTGAATCTTCTAATTTTTCTGGAGTTATTTTCAAATTCATTTCAAAGTTTGACATAAGAATGAATTGTAATCAATCAAATGTATTTCTCCAAGATCTTTCAAATTCTTTTCCTCGTTGGCTCCATCTTACTATTATTCTTTATTCCATTGTGTCTGAACAATTCATGGTGGTGTTTCTCATCGTCATTCTTGAATTTTGAAGACCGAACAAGAGATTCTCTTAAATCTTGCTCCATTCTCTTCAAGATTCATGGTTCTAAATTGCTGCCATCCTCTCATAATTGTTTTTGATTGTGAGAATTCTTTTCACTCATCTGGAGAAATTCAGGAGTCATTTGAGTTTGATTCTCCAGAGCCCATCATCTCAGAAGTATTCATTTCAGCTTTCAGCTCTCATTCTCCAAATATTACCGGTGCATCGCTCATGTATTCTCTAGTCAGTTCATGATCTCTTTGTACCTAAATTCTCTCAAGTATCTTCGTTCATTTTCCAATTCCTCCTGGCGATGCGTTTGTTTTCTTCGCCCATTTTATTAAATTCTTACGGTGGTTCGTCCAACATTCCTCTTCTATAGTTACCGTATCTATTTATTCGTTCTTTCCAATCCTACCAGCAGATCGTTGAAGACCTTTCTCAATTTTGCGCTATATCTCTCTTAATCCTTTCTACGAGAATAAGTAGTATGCCATTTCTGTTGCTTGTCATCAATTTAAATTGGTGAAGGATACGCATAACGTAATTCTTATTATTGTTTCATCCAAGTGATCTAACTTCTTCTTTCCGGAGTTGTTCATCATATCACATTCTCGGTTCGAGATGCTTCTTCTTTTCTTTCCGGAGTTCCAAGTTTTCCGCTTTATCTCATCGCAAAGCTCCATCCAATCATTGCAAGGCTTCAATCTTATTCTTTTCATCCTTCACTTCTTTTTATTATTCCTTTATTACCGGAGTTCTTCATGGAGGCTCAACATGGTGGGTCATCAAGGATTCCTTTCATTCTTCATTCGTTCTTCAAGATTTTTCTCGAAGTTATGGTCCGTTAAGCTATACTCAAAGATAAACATGGTGGTCAACACATGTTTTGTTTCGAGGAGGTCAAGCATTCTTCATCTTGCATTCCGAAGGGCAATTCTTTCATATCTCATCTTTTGAGGTGGTGTTATGTCATTCCTGACAATTTCACTTCATGTTTCATGATTCATAAGTTGTCCGGAATGACATATTTTAAACCCATCATTTTCCATTCGTGCATGAGATCCTTTGCAATCCATCAATCTCTTCATTGGAGTTATCTTGGGTTATATTTCACCAAAAGCTTTTCCCAAGGATTGTTGCTATTTATGGTGCTTATAAATGACCCAAGTTCTTCATTTATCCTCCCGGTGAAATAAGTTTCTCGTCTCCTTGTTGATATCAATCCAATCCATTGTTTTTCGTGAGTGGCAGAATTTCACCTCAAGATTTCGAGATGTTTTCCATAAGCCCACAACAAGCTTACTCTTTTCGTTGTTGGTTTTCCAACAACTCCGTTTGACCCTTCTCCTAAAGATGCTTTTCAAGCTCATTTGAGGTAAAAGATGTTTTCTCCTCCATTATTTTGATTCCATTCTTACTTTTGTTCTGGAGGCATTGTGATGTTGCTCTCTTCGACCCATCATCTTGTTTTGTCAAGATCATGTTCAATTCCTTCCATTTACAATCGAAGTGCTTCCCAAATTATATCATTCTTAGTCCTTCTCTATCTTGTTTAACCGGAGTGTTGTGTGTATTATTCCTCTTCTAACCAGACTCTCATCCAAGTACTTTTTTGCCAAGTTCATATTCTTTACCTTCCATTTCCAACCGGAGTGTTGTCTTAATTGATCCTTATCGTTCCTTGTACATCTAGTTTCTACCGGAGTGCTTGAATGTACTTCTTGTCCATTGCAACCCTTTTCTGATGTCTTTCAACCTACAAGGATCTATTAAGGTTCCTTGTTCCTCTTTTCTAACGGAGTGTTTTCAACTTTGTTCATCTTCATTGTATTCTTTCTTTCGATTTGTTCAACCCCACAAGGTTCTTTGGTTTCACTCATTTGTCAAAGAAGCAACTTAGTTTTACCTCTTGTCTTCTTCTTCCGTTTCTCTCTAGTGATATCCTAGATCTCAGGACGAGATCCTCTTGTAATGGTGGAGTGTTGTAACACCCCGAGACCGATGCGCCAGGTGTGTTCCAGTTATTCGCTATTGTTGCCTTGTCATTCGCTTGTGTGTTGCATCTTGTCATGTAATCATGTGCATTGCATCCTCATGTTTTTAAAACTTGCATCCGTCCCGGTCTCCTCGTTCTTTCTGTTGTCCCTTCTGAGCCCAGACACACTCGCACGCGCCCGCAGCGTGATACGTCTCCGTCGTATCTATAATTTTTGATTGTTCCATGCCAATATTCTACAACTTTCATATACTTTTGGCAACTTTTTATACTATTTTTGGGACTAACATATTGATCCAGTGCCCAGTGCCAGTTCCTGTTTGTTGCCTGTTTTTTGTTTCGCAGAATATCCATATCAAACAGAGTCCAAACGGGATAAAAACTGACGGAGATTTTTTTTGGAGTATATATGATTTTTGGGAAGAAAAATCCACGCGATACGGTGCCTGAGGGGGTGACGAAGCAGGGGGGCGCACCCCAGGGGGGCAGGCGCGCCCCTGACCCTCGTGGCCACTCTGTAAGGCGGTTGATGCCCTTCTTTCGCCGCAAGAAAGCTAATATCTGGATAGAGATCGTGTTAAAATTTCAGACCAATCGGAGTTACGGATCTCCGGCAATATAAGAAACGGTGAAAGGGAAGAATCTAAGAACGCAGAAACAGAGAGAGACAGAGAGACAGATCCAATCTCGGAGGGGCTCTCGCCCCTCCCATGCCATGGATGCCATGGACCAGAGGGGAAACCCTTCTCCCATCTAGGGAGGAGGTCAAGGAAGAAGAAGAAGGAGGGGGGCTCTCTCCCCCTCGCTTCCGGTGGCACCGGAGTGCCACTGGGGGCCATCATCATCACCGCAATCTTCACCAACAACTTCACCGCCATCATCACCAACTCTTCCCCCCTCTATGCAGTAGTGTAACCTCTCTCTTACCCGCTGTAATCTCTACTTAAACATGGTGCTCAACGCTATATATTATTTCCCAATGATGTATGGCTATCCTATGATGTTTGAGTAGATCCGTTTTGTCCTATTTTCTATTTGATGATCAAGATTGGTTTGAGTTGCATGTTTTATTATTGGTGCTGTCCTATGGTGCTCTCCATGTCGCGCAAGCGTGAGGGATCCCCGTTGTAGGGTGTTGCAATACGTTCATGATTCGCTTATAGTGGGTTGCGTGTGTGACTGAAACACAACCCCGAGTAAGGGGGTTGTTGCGTATGGGATAAAGAGGACTTGATACTTTAATGCTATGGTTGGGTTTTACCTTAATGATCTTTAGTAGTTGTGGATGCTTTCTAGAGTTCCAATCATAAGTGCATATGATCCAAGTAGAGAAAGTATGTTAGCTTATGCCTCTCCCTCAAATAAAATTGCAATAATGATTACCAGTCTAGTTATCCATTGCCTAGGGACAAATAACTTTCTCGTAACAACAAGCTCTTTACTAAACCTAACTTAGTTGTGTCTTTATCTAAACAGCCCCTACTTTTTATTTACTTGCTCTTTATTATCTTGCAAACCTATCCAACAACACCTACAAAGTACTTCTAGTTTCATACTTGTTCTAGGTAAAGCGAACGTCAAGCGTGTGTAGAGTTGTATCGTTGGTCGATAGAACTTGAGGGAATATTTATTCTGCCTTTAGCTCCTCGTTCGGTTCGAAACTCTTACTTATCGAAAACTGTTGTGATCCCCTATACTTGTGGGTTACCAAGATCTTTTTCTGGCGCGCTGCCGGGGAGCAATAGCGTGGGGTGAACCGTTATGTAATGAAGTCGGAGCATGAGGTATTTATTGATTGTCTTCCTTATGAGTGGCGGTCGGGGACGAGCGATGGTCTTTTCCTACCAATCTATCCCCCTAGGGGCATGCGTAGTAGTACTTTGCTTCGAGGGATAATAAACTTTTGCAATAAGTATGTGAGTTCTTTATTACTAATGTTGAGTCCATGGATTATACGCACTCTCACCCTTCCATCATTGCTAGCCTCTCTAGTATGGCGCAACTTTCGGCAGTACCATAAACCCATCATATACCTTCCTCAAAACAGCCACCATGCCTACCTATCATGGCATTTCCATAGCCATTCTGAGATATATTGCCATGCAACTTCCATCATCATCATATACATGACTTGAGCATTCATTGTCATATTGCTTTGCATGATCGTAAGATAGCTAGCATGATGTTTTCATGGCTTGTCCGTTTTTTTATGTCATTGCTACGCTAGATCATCGCACATCCCGGTACACTGCTGGAGGCATTCATATAGAGTCATATCTTGTTTCTATTATCGAGTTGTAAGTAAATAAAAGTGTGATGATCATCATTATTAGAGCATTGCCCCAGTGAGGAAAGGATGATGGAGACTATGATTCCCCCACAAGTCGGGATGAGACTCCGGACAAAAAAATAATAAGAAATTATTTAAAAAAGAGAAAGGCCAAAAAAAGAGAAGGCCCAAAAAAATAAAAGAATAAAAAAATAAAAAATGAGAGAAAAAGAGAGAAGGGGCAATGTTACTATCCTTTTACCACACTTGTGCTTCAAAGTAGCATCATGTTCTTCATATAGAGAGTCTCTTGAGTTATCACTTTCTTATACTAGTGGGAATTTTCATTATAGAACTTGGCTTGTATATTCCGATGATGGGCTTCCTCAAACGCCTGAGGTCTGCATGAGCAAGCAAGTTGGATGCACACCCACTTATAGCTCTAGTGCATCCGTTGCCTGGCAATCCCTACTCACTCACATTTATATCTATTGATGGGAATCTCCATAGCCCGTTGATACGCCTAGTCAATGTGAGACTATCTTCTCCTTTTTTGTATTCTCCAGAACCACCATTCTATTCCACGCCTAGTCAATGTGCTATGTACATGGCTCACGCTCATGTATTGCGTGAAAGTTGAAAAGGTTGGAGAACGTCAAAATTATGAAACAATTGCTTGGCTTGTCATTGGGGTTGTGCATGATGTGAATATTTTGTGTGGTGAAGATGGAGCATAGCCAGACTATATGATTTTGTAGGGATAACTTTATTTGGCCATGTTATTTTGAAAAGACATGATTGCTTTATTAGTAGGCTTGAAGTATTATTGTTTTTATGTCAAATGATAGACATGCTTTGAATAACTCGTATCTTAATATTCATGCCATGATTAGATATGTGATCAAGATTATGCTAGGTAGCATTCCACATCAAAAATTATCTTTTTTATCATTTACCTACTTGAGGACGAGCAGGAATTAAGCTTGGGGATGCTGATATGTCTCTGTCGTATCTATAATTTTTCATTGTTCCATGCCAATATTCTACAACTTTCATATACTTTTGGCAACTTTTTATACTATTTTTGGGACTAACATATTGATCCAGTGCCCAGTGCCAGTTCCTGTTTGTTGCATGTTTTTTGTTTTGCAGAATATCCATATCAAACGGAGTCCAAACAGGATAAAAGCTGACGGAGATTTTTTTGGAATATATATGATTTTTGGAAAGAAAAATTCACGCGAGATGATGCCCGAGGGGGCCACGAGGTAGGGGGCGCTCCCCTGACCCTCGTGGCCATCCCGTAAGGCGGTTGACGCCCTTATTTCGCTGCAAGAAAGCTAATATCCGGATAGGGATCGTGTTAAAATTTCAGACCAATCAGAGTTACGGATCTCCGGGAATATAAGAAACGATGAAAGGGAAGAATCTGAGAACGCAGAAACGGAGAGAGACAGAGAGACAGATCCAATCTCGGAGGGGCTCTCGCCCCACCAATGCCATGGATGCCATGGAATAGAGGGGAAACCCTCTCCCATCTTGGTGGAGGTCAAGGAAGAAGAAGGAGGGGGGCTCTCTCCCCCTCGCTTCCGGTGGCACCGGAGTGCCACCGGGGGCCATCATCATCACCGCAATCTTCACCAACAACTTCACCGCCATCATCACCAACTCTTACCCCCTCTATGCAGCAGTGTAACCTCTCTCTTACCCGCTGTAATCTCCACTTGAACATGGTGCTCAACGCTATATATTATTTCCCAATGATGTATGGCTATCCTATGATGTTTGTATAGATTTGTTTTGTCCTATGGGCTATTTGATGATCAAGATTGGTTTGAGTTGCATGTTTTATTATTGGTGCTGTCCTATGGTGCTCTCCGTGTCGCACAAGCGTGAGGGATCCCCGCTGTAGGGTGTTGCAATATGTTCATGATTCGCTTATAGTGGGTTGCATGAGTGACTGAAACACAAACCCGAGTAAGGGGGTTGTTGCGTATGGGATAAAGAGGACTTGATACTTTAATGCTATGGTTGGGTTTTACCTTAATGATCTTTAGTAGTTGCGGATGCTTGCTAGAGTTCCAATCATAAGTGCATATGATCCAAGTAGAGAAAGTATGTTAGCTTATGCCTCTCCCTCGAATAAAATTGCAATAATGATTACTGGTCTAGTTATCGATTGCCTAGGGACAAATAACTTTCTCGTAACAACAAGCTCTTTACTAAACCTAACTTAGTTGTGTCTTTAGCTAAACATCCCCTACTTTTTATCTACTTGCTCTTTATTATCTTGCAAACCTATCCAACAACACCTACAAAGTACTTCTAGTTTCATACTTGTTCTAGGTAAAGCGAACGTCAAGCGTGCGTAGAGTTGTATCAGTGGTCGATACAACTTGAGGGAATATTTGTTCTGCATTTAGCTCCTCATTGGGTTCGACACTCTTACTTATCGAAAACTGTTGCGATCCCCAATACTTGTGGGTTATCACGGCGCGTCCGAAATAGTATTTTATAAGTGGCCATAAAATGTTCTCGGAATGGGTTGAAAGTTGGTATGCAGTGTTGCTATGTTGTAGGTAGACCGTCTGCCAAATTTCATCACATTCGGAGTTCGTTTGATGCCCCAACGGATAACTATAGCGACAATAGTCGGTTTATTCATCGGATGTTTCGGTCCCCGAAACTGCCGACGGGCCTCCCTCTTCTTTCTCTCCTCTGAGCCCGAAAATTCTCCTACACAGCCCACTACCACCCACTAGGCCCAACCAACCCCCCTCTCGGTCGGTGCCTTCGGATCTCGATGGGAGGGGTCCAGAAGCCCCCAAAAACCCCCCGTAACCCTAGCCCATGTCTATATATAGACATCCCCCTTCTGAAAATGGGCTACCCTAGTCTTCCCCTACCCCTAGACCCCCTCCTCCTCGGATCCGCCACCTCCAGCCACAGCCAACCCCCTCCTTCTCCAATTCCGGCGAGATCCACCCCTCCATCGCCACTTGGCGTGCCGTGATTGGCTCCTCCGCCATCCAGCGCCGCCCGCGGCCAATCCCCATGTGCCACACGGCCTCCCCGCGTCCCCCAGCTGCCTCCCAACACCTCACGGGCCCGCCGAAGCCCATCCGCAGCCCCCTGATACGTCTCCAACGTATCTACTTTTCCAAACACTTTTGCCCTTGTTTTAGACTCTAACTTGCATGATTTGAATGGAACTAACCCGGACTGACGCTGTTTTCAGCAGAATTACCATGATGTTATTTATGTGTAGGAGCAAACGTTCTCGCAATGACCTGAAACTTCACGGAGACACTTTTCAGAAAATAAGAAAAACACCTGCCAAAGATGAAGGCCAGGGGGCCCACCACCTTGCCACGATCGTGGGGGGCGCAACTGCCCCCCAAGGACGCACCCCCTACCTCGTGGGCCCCCTGTTGCGTCTCCGACTCCAACTCCACCTCCATATATTGTGTTTCGGGGAGAAAAAAATGAAGGAGAATAAATCATCGCGTTTTACGATACGGAGCTACCGCCAAGCCCTAAAACCTCTCGGGAGGGCTGATCTGGAGTCCGTTCGGGGCTCCGGAGAGGGGAATCCGTTGCCATCGTCATCATCAACCATCCTCCATCACCAATTTCATGATGCTCACCGCTGTGCGTGAGTAATTCCAACGTAGGCTTGCTAGACGGTGATGAGTTGGATGGGATCTATCATGTAATCGAGTTAGTTTTGTTAGGGTTTGATCCCTAGTGTCCACTATGTTGTGAGATTGATGTTGCTATGACTTTGCTATGCTTAATGCTTGTCACTAGGGCCCGAGTGCCATGATTTCAGATCTGAATCTATTATGTTTTCATCAATATATGAGTGTTCTTGATACTATCTTGCAAGTCTATAGTCACCTATTATGTGTTATGATCCGTTAACCCCGGAGTGACAATAATCGGGATACTTACCGTTGATGACCGTAGTTTGAGGAGTTCATGTATTCACTATGTGTTAATGCTTTGTTCCGGTTCTCTATTAAAAGGAGGCCTTAATATCCCTTAGTTTCCATAAGGACCCCGCTGCCACGGGAGGGTAGAACAAAAGATGTCATGCAAGTTCTTTTCCATAAGCACGTATGACTATGTTCGGATTACATGCCTACATTATATCAATGAACTGGAGCTAGTTCTATGTCACCCTAGGTTATGACTGTTACATGATGAACCGCATCCGGCATAATTCTCCATCACCGATCCATTGCCTACGAGCTTTCCAGATATTGTTCTCCGCTTATTTACTTTCCCGTTGCTAGTGCTATCATCACTACAAAATACCAAAACATTACTTTTACTACTGTTACCTTTTGTTACCGTTATCACTACTATCATATTACTTTGCTACTAAAAAATTTGCTGTAGATATTAATTTTCCAGGTGTGGTTGAATTGACAACTCAGCTGCTAATACTGGAGAATATTCTTTGGCTCCCCTTGTGTTGAATCAATAAATTTGGGCTGAATACTCTACCCTCAAAACCTGTTGCGATCCCCTATAGTTGTGGGTTATCAAGACTATTTTCTGGCGTCGTTGCCGGGGAGCATAGCTCTATTCTTTGAGTCACTTGGGATATATATTTGCTTATCATTATGAAGAACTTGAGAGATCCAAAAACCAAGATCTATCCCTCAACTACGAGGGGAGGTAAGGAACTGCCATCTAGCTCTACACTTGATTCACCTTCTATTTTGAGTAAGTTTGCGACACCTACACCTGCTTCTGCTATTCATTCTAATATGTCGCATGTTATTGATGATGCCACTTCTGCTATGCATGATACTTATGATGAAACCCCCTCTATGCCTGATACTACTATGCCACTTAGTGATTTTCTCGATGAACAACTTGCTAGGGCTAGAGAAATTAAAAATATTGAATCTGATGATACTGAGGAAAGTGATGATGAAGAACCACTTGCCATTCCTAAGGGTTATGTTTTTGATCAAGATGCTTCTTTAGCCATTTTAGCTTGCAGAAATAGAACTGAACTTACAATATTATTAGCTAAATGGAGTAAGCAATCTTTAAATGCTAGAATGAAACCTGACCCTGCTTTTGCTACTTCACCTATCTTTGTTACTGTTAAGGATTATGAATTCTCTGTTGATCCTGATATAATTACTTTGGTTGAATCTGATCCTTTTCATGGTTATGAATCTGAAACTGTTGTGGCACATCTTACTAAATTTAATGATATAGCTACCCTGTTTACTAAAGATGAGAGAACTCGCTACTTTTATATCCTTAAAATATTTCCGTTCTCATTGAAGGGTGATGCTAAGATATGGTTTAATTCTCTTGATCCTAGTTGTGTGCGTAGTCCCCAGGATATGATTTATTACTTCTCTGCTAAATATTTCCATGCTCATAAGAAACAAGCTGCTTTAAGGGATATATATAATTTTGTGCAAATTGAACAAGAGAGTCTCCCACAAGCTTGGGGGAGGCTTCTCCAATTACTTAATGCTTTGCCTGAGCATCATCTTAAGAAAAATGAAATACTTGATATCTTTTATAATGGACTAACCGATGCCTCAAGAGATTACCTGGATAGTTGTGCTGGTTCTGTTTTCCGGGAAAGAACACCGGATGAAGCTGAAATTCTATTGAATAATATGTTGACAAATGAAAATAATTGGACACCACCGGAACCAATTCCTGAGCCTATTCCTAAACCAACTCCGAAGAAGAGGGGTATTCTATTTCTCAGTCCTGAAGATATGCAAGAGGCAAAGAAATCTATGAAAGAAAAGGGTATTAAAGCTGAAGATGTTAAGAATTTACCTCCTATTGAAGAAATGCATGGTCTTAATTTACCGCCTATTGAAGAAACTCATGGTCTTGATAAACCGACACAGGTAGTAAAGGTAAATTCTCTCTATAGATATGATAAAGCTGTAATCCCATTTACTAAAATTGCTAGCACATGCTTAGATGAGTTTGATAAATTTATGGCTAAGAAAGAAGATTTTAATGCTTATTTTGGTAGACAATTAAAATACAATTCAAATGTGCTTGGACACTTGGGTGATTATATGGCGATTGTTAAAGGTGAACTTAAACTTATTAGTAAACATGCATCTATGGTTACCACTCAAGTAGAACAAGTACTTAAAGCTCAAAATGATTTGCTCAATGAATTGAATAGTAAAGATAGTTATAATGCTGTTAGAGTTATGACTAGAGGTGGTAAAATGACTTAGGGACCCTTGTATCCTCAAGGCCACCCTAAGATAATTGAGCAAGATTCTCAGAGAAATAATTTAGATGCACCTAGTTCTTCTAAAAAGAAGAAAAAGAAAAATGATAAGACTTTGCATGCTTCTAGTGATCCTATTGTTGAAACACCTGAGAATCCAAATGATATTTCTATTTCTGATACTGAAACTCAATCTGGTAATGAACCTGAAACTAGTGGTAATGTTAATGATAATGTTCATAATGATGCCCAACCTAGTAATGATAATGATATAGAAATTGAACCTGTTGTTGATCTTGATAACCCACAATCAAAGAATCAATGTTATGATAAGAAAGACTTTGTTGCTAGGAAACATGGTAAAGAAAGAGAGCCTTGGGTTCAGAAACCCATGCCTTTTCCTCCCAAACCATCCAAGAAAAAGGATGACGAGGATTTTGAGCGCTTTGCTGAAATGATTAGACCTATCTTTTTGCGTATGCGATTAACTGATATGCTTAAAACCAATCCTTATGCTAAGTACATGAAAGATATTATCACAAATAAAAGAAAGATACCGGAAGCTGAAATTTCCACCATGCTTGCTAATTATACTTTTAAGGGTGGAATACCAAAGAAACTTGGAGATCCAGGAGTACCCACTATACCATGCTCCATTAAAACAAATTATGTTAAAACTGCTTTATGTCATCTTGGAGCCGGTGTTAGTGTTATGCCTCTCTCTTTATATTGTAGACTTGATTTGAATAAGTTGACACCTACTGAAATATCTTTGCAAATGGCTGATAAATCAACTGCTATACCTGTCGGTATTTGTGAGGATGTGCCTGTTGTAGTTGCAAATGTTACTATTTTAACGGACTTTGTTATTCTTGATATTCCCTAGGACGATAATATGTCTATTATTCTTGGAAGAACCTTTTTGAATACTACAGGGGCTGTTATTGATTGCACTAAAGGCAATGTCACTTTTCATGTTAATGGTAATGAGCACACGGTACACTTTCCGAGGAAACAACCTCAAGTTCATAGTATCAACTCTATTGGAAAAAATCCATCGATTATATTTGGAGGTTTTGAATTTCCTCTTCCTACTGTCAAGAAAAAATATGATATTCTTGTTATTGGGGATGTGCATATCCCCGTTGAGGTAACATAGTGTTATTCGAAATTCCTCCAGTTCCATGTTATTTGGAATGAGTTCGTTAACAAGACTTGATCAACCTTGTTAATGGATTCCTTTTGATGACCATGAGATGGATGAAACTAGAAGGCACAACCTTCTGTATCCCACTTTTACTTTCTGTTATTTGTATTAAATAAAATAAAAATAAATATTTGTCTGTCTGTTATCTGATTATCTGTGCAATATAAAAATATCTCGAAAATAAAAGTTCTCCAAATGACATGAAAATTAAATATGACCTTTTCTAGAATATTTGAGGATTTATGGAACTGAGAACACACTAGGGGGGCCAACCACCTGCCCACGAGGGTGGAGGGCGCGCCCACCCCTCTAGGGAGCTCCCACTACCTCACAGGCCCACGGTGCACCTCCTCCACTTATTCCTGCACCCACACACTTCATCTTCCTCCCCCAAACATGAATATCCAGCTCAAACCCGAGCCCAAGCTCGTTTTGCTGCCATTTTCGATCTCCTTGCTCAAAGCACCTCTCACAAAACTACTTGGGGAGATTGTTCCTTGGTATGTGACTCCCCCATTGGTCCAATTAGTTTTTGTTCTAGTGCTTTATTCATTGAAATTTTTTCTGCTTAGGTGACCCTATTCTTGATCTTGCATGTCAAATTTATATGGTTCCAAGTAGTTTTGATGCATGATATAGGCCCTAGGCACTTGTAGGCGTAGTTACTATCAATATTATTGAGTTTGGTTTACTTTTATTTTAAAGTTACTAAAAATTTCAGAATTTTTCAGAAATGATGAGGAGACTTTTGAGGGGCTCATCGAGCCAAAGCTCGAAGGAAAAGGCACCGAATCCTAAGTATAATCTGCCTCACACCACGGAGGTTCGGGCGTGTGAATGGCCTTCCGAGGATTTCTTAAGAGCAGCCAGGATTTATGAAGATTTTCATGAATTGGCTCAGAATGCAGGCCTTACTGCCTTCTCCACGACCAATGCGATCAGTATCTCTTGCTCACAAATATCTTTGTGCAAAACTTTCATTTCCATTCTATGAGCTCACCACCTACGATGGAGTTTTATTTATATGATGAGCATAAGGAGATGTCACTTTATGATTTCTGTCGGATTTGTTTAGTCCCTTTTGAGGGCAATATAGAAGAACCACATTGTGATGATGTGGAGGGATTTATTGACACTATCACTGTAGGGGAAACAAGGAAGGTTTCCGATGCACGAATCACTAGCATACACTTTCCTGTTTTACGTTATTTTGCATTATTTGCTAGTTGTTGCTCAATTGGTCGCGGAAACTGTGGAAACCTGAGTATCCCTGATATTATTATTTTGCACCACGGTTTATACGGTGATAACTTGTGATGCACCGAGACCGATGTGCTAGGTGCCCTCTAGTTATTCGCTGTCGTTGCCATGTCATGTGCTTGCGTGTTGCATCTTGTCATGTCATCATGTGCATTGCATCATCATTTTTTCGAAACATGCATCCGTCCCGGTCCCCTCGTTCTCTCCGTTGTCCGTTCTGAGCCCAGACACACTTGGACGCGCCCGCGGCATGTCCGAAATAGTATTTTATAAGTGGCCGGAAAATGTTCTCGGAATGGGATGAGAGTTGGTGTGTGGTCTTATTGTAGTGTAGATAGACCGCCTATCAAGTTTCATAGCATTCCGAGTTCGTTTGATAGCCCAACCGTTAAACTATAGTGGCATTATAGCCGGTCTGACGTCGGACGTTTTCGGTCTCCCGAAACAGTTGCCGGGTCTATCTCTCTTCTCTTCTTTCAGCCCAAAGCTTTCTGCATAGTCCGCTATCAACTGTCAGACCCCAAAACCCTCTCTGCACAGTGCATCGAACCCCTCACGTGAGCGTCCAAAACTGTCCCGAACCCAACCCGCTCTGTCGTTACCAACGGGTCTGGATCATCCCCAAACGTCTACAAAACATCACCGTTTTCTTATTTGGACTCCTGAGCCTATTTATTCTCGTCCATCGGATTTCGATCGGATGATCCAACTTCCCTCTTTTCCTGTATATATAGTCTACCCCTAGTCTATTTTCGGACCAATCCCTAATCCCTAGGGATCCTCCTAGCCGCCACCACCGCACTGTCTCTTCTCTGTTTTCCGTATCCGACCAACCGTAGCGCTCCGTTCCTCGATATCCTCGCCTGACAAACTGCCAGCCGTGGCAGCAGCAGTCCATGTCCACCTCGCCTTCGCGCTCCCGGAGACATTCAACGCTCGCAGCTCCTCGCGTCCGCGCGCCGCAGAGCATCAGCAGCAATCCTGAGCACCCCATCCCCTCGTCTTGTACCTTGATCCAAGATGGATCGGGAGCAGAGTTCCTCTTCACTCGTCGCAGGCGGCCTCAACATCTGGATCCGCCGCCTACCCCAGGTCACGCCGCCCAAGAAGTGCAACGCGCCTCCGCTTCTCTTCCTTTCTCCGGTGCCCTCCCTCTACTCTAAGTGCCGCCGCCATTTTTCTTGCAGGAGACAATGCCGAGCTCATCGCTGGCTTCCTCGGCCTCGTCCTTCGCCGGATCTGGGTTCCCCACGCGCGGATACCTCGTTCATGTCCTTCCCCGCCTTGCCCCATCGTCATCCCCGCCGAATCACCTTCGCCGGCGCAGCCGTTCCGTCGCGAGCCGCCACCGTCCTCACAGCGGCCTCGCTCGACCTCCTGTGCGGGGGAGAGGACCGAGCGGCTGCCTCCCTAGGCCGGCCCCGCGCTCATGGGCCGCGCCAAGGCCCAGCCTCCCGCTGCTAGCTTCCCCTACAGGCCTCCCTCTCCGTCCAGTGGGCCGTGGCCCATGTGAGAAGCAGCCCCTTCTCTCTATCGGGCTAGCCAGTTTCGGCCCGACTCATGTTTTTTTTCCGAGGAGTGATTTATCTTTTTATCCAGTTAAAACAGAATTGCAGAAAAGCCCTCAAACAACATGCATATTATAACTCACAAACGGTGCATCATTTTATAACAATTTATATATGAAACTTGCTTAGAATTTTGTGTAGATTAATAACTTGCCACTTTCATCTATGTTTGAAGTGCTTAAAATGCTGTTTGTTTAAATTTGCTTAAATAACTTGCTAAAATGATTTAATTCATAACTAAATAACCGTAACTCCGAATTTAACAAACCTTATATGTAAATGGGGTAGAATTTTGCATAGTTTAACATGGTGGCATCTCTTTGCATGTTTAACAACTCTAAAATTGTGTTTTGGGCATATCAGTACCAAATCTATAATATGCTCATGAGGAGTTTCCGGAATTGTTGTTCGTTGCTTCCAGCCTCATTTAAACTTGCCTAGCTTAGATAGTTTCATCATGCTTCACCCTCTTCTCATGTTTAACAACATTTAATATTGTTGGTTACATAAACAATATCGAACTAAATAATTCACGTGGTGTTTCGTCAATATGCAACGGAGTTGCATATTGGGCTCCATTTAATTTGTAGGATTGCTTGTGCACTTCGCCATGGTACGCCTCATTAAACCGGACATGCATCATACTTGTTGTGCATCATGCCATGATTTTGTGGTGGTTGTTTACTATGTTGTTTGCTCCTTTCCGGTGTGCTTCTTCGGGTTGGTTCCGATAATGTCGCGTTTGTGAGGATCCGTTCGTCTACATCTGTTTGTCTTCTTCATGGACTCGTCCTTCTTCCTTGCGGGATTTCAGGAAAGATGACCATACCCTTGAAATCACTTCTATCTTTGCTTGCTAGTTGCTCACTCTTTTTCCATGCCTGTGCTGCGATACCTACCACTTGCTTATCATGCCTCCCATATTGTTGAACCAAGCCTCTAACCCACCTTGTCCTAGCAAACCGATGTTTGGCTATGTTACCGCTTTGCTCAGCCCCTCTTATAGCATTGTTAGTTGCAGGTGAAGATCGAAGTTTATTCCTTGTTGGAACATGAGGAAGCTTGTTCCATGTTGGAACATGGATATTTTGTTGGGATATCACAATATCTCTTATTTAATTAATGCATCTATATACTTGTTAAAGGGTGGAAGGCTCGGCCTTATGCCTGATGTTTTGTTCCACTCTTGCCGCCCTAGTTTCCGTCATATCGGTGTTATGTTCCTGCATTTTGCGTTCCTTATGTGGTTGGGTTATAATGGGAACCCCTTGACAGTTCGCCTTGAATAAAACTCCTCCAGCAAGGCCCAACATTGGTTTTACCATTCGCCACCTAGCCTTTTTTCCATTGGGTTAGGCCAGCCCAAGGGTCATCTTTATTTTTAACCCCCCCGGGCCAGTGCTTGTCTAAGTGTTGGTCCAACCGAGCGATGTCCAGAGCTACCAGGGGCAACTCTGGGCTGGCCCACCCGGCGTCTTGCTCATTCGGTGTGCCCTGAGAACGAGATATGTGCAGCTCCTATCGGGATTTGTCGGCACATCTGGGTGGTCTTGCTGGTCTTGTTTTACCATTGTCGAAATGTCTTGTAACCGGGATTCCGAGTCTGATCGGGTCTTCCCGCTAGAAGGAATATCCTTCGTTGACCGTGAGAGCTTGTGATGGGCTAAGTTGGGATTCCCCTGCAGGGTTTTGAACTTTCAAAAGCCGTGCCCGCGGTTATGGGCAGATGGGAATTTGTTAATGTCCAGTTGTAGAAAACCTGAAGTTGACCTTAATTAAAATACATCAACCGCGTGTGTAACCGTGATGGTCTCTTTCCGGCGGAGTCCGGGAAGTGAACACGGTGTTGGAGTTATGCTTGACGTAGGTTGTTCTAGGATCACTTCTTGAACATACTTTTATCGACCGTGCTTTGCCTTCTCTTCTCGCTCTCATTTGCGTATGTTAGCCACCATATATGCTAGTCGCTTGCTGCAACTCCACCTCATACCTCTACATTCCCATAAGCTTAAATAGTCTTGATCGCGAGGGTGTGAGATTGCTGAGTCCCCATGACTCATAGATACTTCCAAAACCAGCTTGCAGGTGCCGTTGAACCGAGCAGGTGACGCAACCAAGATCAAGGAGGAGCTCGATGAAGATCTTGTCCTTTATGTTGTTTCATTCTAGTTGATCAGTAGTGGAGCCCAGTTGGGGTCGATCAGGGATCTGTGTAGCTTTTGGGGTAGTCTTCTTTTATTTTGGTTCCGTAGTCGGACCTTGTATGTATTTGGTTGATGTAATGCTTTATCCATGTAATTGTGTGAAGTGGCGATTGTAAGCCAACTATGTATCTCTTTCCCTTTATGTATTACATGGGTTGTGTGAAGATTACCTCACTTGAGACATTGCTTTCAATGCGGTTATGCCTCTAAGTCGTGCTTCGACACGTGGGAGATATAGCCGCATCGAGGGCATTACAAGTTGGTATCAGAGCCAGGTATCTAAATTCTCTCAAGCTTCTTCGTTCATTTGCTAAATTCTTCCCGGTGTTGTCCTTATCTTTTCCTCGGTCATTTTAATTCTTACTGTGGTTCGTTCAAGACTTCTCTTCCTTTGTTATGATATCAATTTATTCGTTGTTTCAACCCTACCAGTGGTTCGTCGAAGACCTTCTCAAGTTTACGCTATATCTATCTTAATCCTTTCTACGAGAATAAGTAGTATGCCAAATCCGTTGCTTGTCATCAATTTAATTTGGTGAAGGATAAGCATAATGTAATTCTTACTCTTGTTTCTTCCAAGTGATTAATTATTTATTCCGGAGGTTCATCGTATCACATTCTCAGCTCGAGATGCTTCATCTTTGTTTTCCAGAGTTCCTAGATTTTCCGCATTATCTCGTCGCGAAGATCCATATAAATCATTACAAGGATTCACCTTGTGTTTTCAACTTCTCTTTCCTTCCGTTTGATCATTCTTTTGTTTACCAGAGTTCTTCATGAAGGTTCTCCATGATGGTTCATCAAGGATTTAATTCCTTCTCGAAGTGTTCATTGAGATTCTTTTCAAAGGAGTTCAAGCATTCTCCATCTTGCAATCCAGAGTGCAATTCTTTCTATCGTATCACTGGAGGTGGTATTATGTCATTCTTGATAATTTGAGTTCATGTTTCATGATTCACAGGTTGTTAAGAATGGGGTATCTTAAATCCATCAACCTCTTCATTGGAGTTATCTTGGGTTATATTTCACCTAAAGCCTTCCCTAAGGTTTGTTGCTATCTATGGTGGTCATAAATGACCCAAGTTCTTCATTATCCTCCAGGTGAAATAGCTTCTCGTCTCCTTGTAATATCAATCCAATCAAATCTTTTTCGTGAGTGGCAAGTTGTCAAATCATAATTTTGAGATGTCCTCTATAAGTCCATATCAAGCTAATCCTTTTCATTATTGATAATCCAACAACTCCATTCTAGCATTTATTTGAAGCGTGCGCTGCCAAGATCTAGTTTTCTACTTCGATCATTCCATTCCTTTCTCTCATTTCTTCCGGAGGCATTGTGGTTTTGTTCTTTTCACCCATCATCTCGTTTTTTCAAAGATCATGTTCTTTCCTTTGCTTATCCATTCAACCGGAGTGTCGTGTTTTCATTCCAGTTCAATCATCTGATCAAGTTTTACCTCCATTCTCAACCGGAGTGATGTCTAAAATCTTTCTTACCCCTTGTGCCATTTTTTCCCTTCTCTATCTTGTTTTAACCGGAGTGTTATGTCTATCATTCCTCTTCTAACCGGAGCCTCATCCAAGTGATTTCATTTTGCCAAGCTCATATTCTTTACCTTCAATTTCCAACCGGAGTGCTGTCGTAATTGATCCTTATCGTTCCTTGTACTTCTTGTTTCTACCGGAGTGCTTGCATGTACTTCTTGTCCATTGCAACCATTTTCTTATATCTTTCTACCTACAAGGTTACCATAATGTTCCTTGTTCCTCTTTTCTAACGGAGGTTGTCAACTTCGTTTATCTCCGATGTATTCTTTTATCGAAATGGTTTAGCTTTTCAAGGTTCTTTGGTTTCACTCGTTTGTCAAAGAAGCAACTTAGTTTTACCTCTTCTCTTTCTTTTCCGTTGTTCCTCCGGTGCCATTCTAGATCTCGGGACGAGATCCTCTCGTACTGGTGGAGTGTTGTGACACCCCGAGACCGATGTGCCAGGTGTCCTCCAGTTATTCGCCGTCATTGCCATGTCATGTGCTTGCGTGTTGCATCTTGTCATGTCATCATGTGCATTGCATCATCATGTTTTCGAAACTTGCATCCGTCCCGGTCCCCTCGTTATCTCTGTTGTCCGTTCTGAGCCCAGACACAGTTGCACGCGACCGCGGCATGTCCGAAATAGTATTTTATAAGTGGCCGCAAAATGTTCTCGGAATGGGATGAGAGTTGGCATGTGGTCTTATTGTAGTGTAGATAGACTGCCTGTCAAGTTTCATCGCATTCGGAGTTCGTTTGATAGCCCAACCGTTAAACTATAGCGGCATTATAGCCGGTCTGACATCGGACGTTTTCGGTCTCCGGAAACAGCTGCCGGGTCTATATCTCTTCTCTTCTCTCAGCCCAAAGCTTTCTGCATAGTCCGCTGTCAACTGTCAGACCCCGAAACCCTCTCTGCACAGTGCATCGAACCCCTCACGTGAGCATCCGAAACTGTCCCGAATCCGACCCACTCTGTCGTTACCAACGGGTCCGGATCATCCCCAAACGTCTACAAAACATCACCGTTTTCTTATTTGGACTCCCGAGCCTATTTATTCTCGTCCGTCGGATTTTGATCGGATGATCCAACTTCCCTCTTTTCCTGTATATATAGTCTAGCTCTAGTCTATTTTCGGACCAATCCCTAATCCCTAGGGATCCTCCTAGCCACCGCCACCACATTGTCTCTTCTCTGTTTTCCGTGTCCGACCAACCGTAGCACTTCGTTCCTCGATCTCCTCGCCTGACAAACTGCAAGCCACGGCAGCAGCAGTCCATGTCCACCTCGCCTTCGCGCTCCCGGAGACATTCAACGCTCGCAGCTCCTCGCATCCGCGCGCCGCAGAGCATCATCAGCAATCCTGAGCGCCCCATCCCCTCGTCTTGTACCTCGATCCAGGATGGATCGGCAGCAGAGTTCCTCTTCACTTGTCGCAGGCGGCCTCAACATCTGGATCCGCCGCCTACCCCAGGTCACGCCACCCAAGCAGTGGAACGCGCGTCCGCTTCTCTTCCTTTCTCCGGTGCCCTCCCTCTGCTCTAAGTGCCGCCGCCATTTTTCTTGCAGGAGCCAAAGCCGAGCTAGTCGCCGGCCTCCTCGGCCTCGTCCTTCGCCGGATCTGGGTTCCCCACGCGCGGATACCTCGTTCCTGTCCTTCCCCGCCTAGCCCCGTCATCGTCCCCGCCGAATCACCTTCGCCGGCGCCGCCATTCCGTCGTGAGCCGCCACCGTCCTCACAGCAGCCTCACTCGACCTCCTGTGCAGGGCAGAGGACCGAGCCGCTGCCTTCCTGGGCCGGCCCCGCGCTCATGGGCCACGCCAAGGCCCAGCCTCCAGCTGCTAGCTTCCCCTGCAGGCCTCCCTCTCCGTCCAGTGGGCCGTGGCCCATGTGAGCAGCGCCACTTCTCTCTATCGGGCTAGCCAGTTTCGGCCCGACTCATGTTTTTTTTCCGAGGAGTGATTTATCTTTTTATCCAGTTAAAACAGAATTGCAGAAAAGCCCTCAAATAACATGCATATTATAACTCACAAATGGTGCATCATTTTATAACAATTTATATATGAAACTTGCTTAGAATTTTGTGTAGATTAATAATTTGCCACTTTCAGCTATGTTTAAAAATGCTTAAAATGCTGTTTGTTTAAATTTGCATAAATAACTTGCTAAAATGATTTAATTCATAACTAAGTAACCGCAACTCCGAATTTAACAAACTTTATATGTAAATGGGGTAGAATTTTGCATAGTTTAACATGGTGGCATCTCTTTGCATGTTTAACAACTCTAAAATTGTGTTTTGGGCATATCAGTACCAAATCTATAATATGCTCATGAGGAGTTTCCGGAATTGTTGTTCGTTGCTTCCAGCCTCATTTAAACTTGCCTAGCTTAGATAGTTTCATCATGCTTCACCCTCTTCTCATGTTTAACAACATTTAATATTGTTGGTTACATAAACAATATCGAACTAAATAATTCACGTGGTGTTTCGTCAATATGCAACGGAGTTGCATATTAGGCTCCATTTAATAGGATTGCTTGTGCACTTCGCCATGCCATGCCTCATTAAACCGGACATGCATCATACTTGTTGTGCATCATGCCATGATTTTGTGGTGGTTGTTTACTATGTTGTTTGCTCCTTTCCGGTGTGCTTCTTCGGGTTGGTTCCGACAACGTCGCATTTGTGAGGATCCGTTCGTCTCCGTCCGTTTCTCTTCTTCATGGACTCGTTCTTCTTCCTTGCGGGATTTCAGGCAAGATGACCATACCCTCGAAATCACTTCTATCTTTGCTTGCTAGTTGCTCGCTCTTTTGCCATGCCTGTGCTGCGATACCTACCACTTGATTATCATGCCTCCCATATTGTTGAACCAAGCCTCTAACCCACCTTGTCCTAGAAAACCGATGTTTGGCTATGTTACCGCTTTGCTCAGCCCCTCTTATAGCGTTGTTAGTTGCAGGTGAAGATCGAAGTTTATTCCTTGTTGGAACATGAGGAAGCTTGTTCCATGTTGGAACATGGATATTTTGTTGGGATATCACAATATCTCTTATTTAATTAATGCATCTATATACTTGGTAAAGGGTGGAAGGCTCGGCCTTATGCCTGGTGTTTTGTTCCACTCTTGCCGCCCTAGTTTCCGTCATATCGGTGTTATGTTCCTGCATTTTGCGTTCCTTATGTGGTTGGGTTATAATGGGAACCCCTTGACAGTTCGCCTTGAATAAAACTCCTCCAGCAAGGCCCAACATTGGTTTTACCATTCGCCACCTAGCCTTTTTTCCCTTGGGTTAGGCCAGCCCAAGGGTCATCTTTATTTTTAACCCCCCCGGGCCAGTTCTTGTCTAAGTGTTCATCCAACATTGGTTTTAACCCCCCCGGGCAACTCTGGGCTGGCCTACCCGACATCTTGCTCATCCGGTGTGCCCTGAGAACGAGATATGTGCAGCTCCTATCGGGATTTGTCGGCACATCTGGGTGGTCTTGCTGGTCTTGTTTTACCATTGTCGAAATGTCTTGTAACCGGGATTTCGAGTCTGATCGGGTCTTCCCGCTAGAAGGAATATCCTTCCTTGACCGTGAGAGCTTGTGATGGGCTAAGTTGGGACACCCCTGCAGGGTTTTGAACTTTCGTAAGCCGTGCCCGCGGTTATGGGCAGATGGGAATTTGTTAATGTCCGGTTGTAGAAAACCTAAAGTTGACCTTAATTAAAATACATCAACCGCGTGTGTAACCGTGATGGTCTCTTTCCGGCGGAGTCCGGGAAGTGAACACGGTGTTGGAGTTATGCTTGACGTAGGTTGTTCTAGGATCACTTCTTGAACATACTTTTATCGACCGTGCTTTGCCTTCTCTTCTCTCTCTCATTTGCGTATGTTAGCCACCATATATGCTAGTCGCTTGCTGCAACTCCACCGCATACCTTTACCTTCCCATAAGCTTAAATAGTCTTGATCACGAGGGTGTGAGATTGCTGAGTCCACGTGACTCACAGATACTTCCAAAACCAGCTTGCAGGTGCCGTTGAACCGAGCAAGTGACAACCAAGCTCAAGGAGGAGCTCGATTAAGATCTTGTCCTTTATGTTGTTTTGTTCTAGTTGATCAATAGTGGAGCCCAGTTGGGGTCGATCGGGGATCTGTCTAGCTTTTGGGGTAGTCTTCTTTTATTTTGGTTCCATAGTCGGACCTTGTATGTATTTGGTTGATGTAATGCTTTATTCATGTAATTGTGTGAAGTGGCGATTGTAAGCCAACTATGTATCTCTTTCCCTTTATGTATTACATGGGTTGTGTGAAGATTACCTCACTTGCGACATTGCTTTCAATGCGGTTATGCCTGTAAGTCGTGCTTCGACACGTGGGAGATATAGCCGCATCGAGGGCGTTACATAACTCTTTTAGTATGGGCGGCATTATTGCCAAACGGTTAAGTCTGAACCGTAACAAGGGCCCCATCTTTGGAGGCATCTATGCTACATGCCTAGCTGCACATTTTAACATACCTATTAGGCATTATGAGAAGGAAGAAAAGGTGCTGCCTGGTGTTTATTTAGATTATAAAAGTATGGTCGCACATGATTTTATTGTTAAGAATAGGGAAGGAGAGATTAAATATCAATTGTTCTTTAATAAACATCATCCTAAGACTATTACCTTGCCTGCTCCTGCTTTGTTTGATTTGACTGTAGGCACGTACCTTGTTCCGTTGACGGCTATCCACGCCTACCGGAACCCTGCACCAGCCAAGGAGCCAGAGCCGGAACCACAATTTGATCCTTCACAACAGTCTAATTATCAGTGGGATCCGAAGATGATTGTTAGCCAGTGGCAATCGGAGTCTTCCTCTTCTGCATCACAGTAAGACCCCAACTATTATTATGGATATCCGCCAGGCGAGCCGTGGCCATAGACCAACTTAGGCCAAAAGCCTAAGCTTGGGGGAGTACGTATTTCTCATTGACATTACATTTATGCTCACACACTCATTGCTAGATGTCGGTGCTCATACTTTTTCATTGTATCATCCATGCTAGTTTACTTTCCTTTTTTATGATTTTTTCTTGTGTGTTTAATAAACCTTAAGAAAAACCAAAAAAAATAGTTGTAGCTCTTAATCAGTTTAATTTCCATTCTTGTAGTAGTAATTAAAAAGAAAACCCAAAAATATTTCCTGTTCTTCTTTTGCTTGTTGGGAGCTTTCCCGTGTAAATAGTTTTATTTCTTTTCTTTTCTATGGGGGTCGATAGGAGAAGACCATGATTAAATTGTTGAAGTGGCTCTTATATGCATTATTATTGATCTGACAAAAGAGCCCATATTGCCTTGTCTTCTCCAGTTTATTGAATGCTTGCAGATTCCAACTTAGTCCAATGCACGTGCACTATTATTATTATTCACACTATTCGGTCGTGCAAGTGAAAGGCAATTAAGATGATATATGATGGACTGGCGGAGATGAGAAAAGCTGGTATGAACTCGACCTCTTTTGTTTTTGTAAATATGATTAGTTCATCATTCCTGATTCAGCCTATTATGAATAAATATGTTTGCAATGACAACTAGAGATCATAGTTTCTTGTGCCATGCTTGATTAGCTATGAGTTATAATGGTTTACCTTGCATGCCAACATGCTATTAAAATGGTTATGATGTGGTATGATAGGGTGGTATCCTCCTCTGAATGATTTATGTGAATTGACTTGGCACATGTTCACACATGTAGATGAAACAAAATCAACATAGCCTTCACGATATTTATGTTCATGGTGGATTATATCCTACTCATGCTTGCATTCAGTGTTGATTAATTTTAATGCATGTTCATGACTGTTGTCGCTCTCTAGCTGTTCGCTTCCCAGTCTTTTGCTAGCCTTCACCTGTACTAAGTGGGAATACTGCTTGTGCATCCAATGCCTTAAACCCCAAAGTTATTCCACATGAGTCCATTATACCTACCTATATACGATATCTACATGCCGTTCCAAGTAAATTTGTATGTGCAAAACTCTAAACCTTCAAATAAATATCCTGTTTTGTATGCTCGAGTAGCTCATGTATCAACTAGGGTTGTCCGTATCTTCCATGTTAGGCGGGTTATTCTCAAGAGGAGTGGACTCCGCTCCTCACTCACGAGATAAATGGCTGGTCACCGGGATGCCCAGTCCCATGCTTTATGCAAACTAAATCAAAATAATTGCAAACAAAACTCCCCCTGGGACTCTTGTTAGTTGGAGGCACTCGTTGTTTCGAGCAAGCCATGGATTGATGCTTGTGGTGGAAGGGGGAGTATAAACTTTACCATTCTGTTTGGGAACCGCCTATAATGTGTGTAGCATGGAAGATATCACCATCTCTTGGTTGTTATGTTGACAATGAAAGTATACCACTCAAAATATTATTCACCTCTGTTTCAAAACCGAGCTCTGGCACCTCTACAAATCCCTGCTTCCCTCTGCGAAGGGCCTATCTATTTACTTTTATGCTGAGTCGTCATCCCCTTATTAAAAAGCACCAGTTGGAGAGCACCGCTGTCATTTGCATTCATTACTATTAGTTTAAATTGAGTATGACTTGACTGGATCTCTTTTACCATGAATTACAATGTCTAGTCAGTCCTTGGTCTTTAAAGGTGCTCTGCATTTATGTTTTGCGGTCTCAGAAAGGGCTAGCGAGATACCATCCTGTTATATCATATTATGATTGTTTTGAGAAAGTGTTGTCATCCGAGTTTTATTATTATGGCTCGCTAGTTTATTATGCTATTGATATGAGTAAACTTGAGACCTATGTGTTATTGCGAATGTGGTTAGTTATAATCTTTGCTGAAAACTTGAATGCTTGCTTTACATATTTACAACAACAAGAGCAAACGGAGTTTGTAAAAGTTTTTCTTTATCACTTTCAGTTTGTCAACTGAATTGCTTGAGGACAAGCAAAGGATGAAGCTTGGGGGAGTTGATACGTCTCCAATGTATCTACTTTTCCAAACACTTATGCCCTTGTTTTGGACTCTAACTTGCATGATTTGAATGGAACTAACCCGGACTAACGCTATTTTCAGCAGAATTACCATGGTGTTATTTATGTGCAGGAGTAAATGTTCTTGAAATGACCTGAAACTTCACGAAGACACTTTTCAGAAAATAAGAAAAATACCTGCCAAAGATGAAGGCCAGGGGGCCCATCACCTTGCCACGAGGGTGGGGGGCGTGCCCCCTACCTCGTGGGCCCCCTGTTGCCTCTCCGACTCCAACTCCACCTCCATATATTGAGTTTCAGGGAGAAAAAAAATCAAGGAGAAGAAATCATCACGTTTTACGATACGAAGCCGCCGCCAAGCCCTAAAACCTCTCGGGAGGGCTGATCTGGAGTCCGTTCGGGGCTCCGGAGAGGGGAATCCGTCGCCATTGTCATCATCAACCATCCTCCATCACCAATTTCATGATGCTCATCGCCGTGCATGAGTAATTCCATCGTAGGCTTGCTGGACGGTGATGGGTTGGATGGGATCTATCATGTAATCGAGTTAGTTTTGTTAGGGTTTGATCCCTAGTGTCCACTATGTTCTGAGATTGATGTTGCTATGACTTTGTTATGCTTAATGCTTGTAACTAGGGCCTGAGTGTCATGATTTCAGATCTGAACCTGTTATGTTTTCATCAATATATGAGTGTTCTTGATCCTATCTTGCAAGTCTATAGTCACCTATTATGTGTTATGATCCGTTAACCTCGAAGTTACAATAATCGGGATACTTACCGGTGTTGACCGTAGTTTGAGGAGTTCATGTATTCACTATGTGTTAATGCTTTGTTTCGGTTCTCTATTAAAAGGAGGCCTTAATATCCCTTAGTTTCCGTAAGGACCCCATTGCCACGGGAGGGTAGGACAAAAGATGTCATGCAAGTTCTTTTCCATAAGAACGTATGACTATGTTCGGAATACATGCCTACATTATATCAATGAACTGGAGCTAGTTCTGTGTCACCCTAGGTTATGACTGTTACATGATGAACCGCATCCGGCATAATTCTCCATCACCGATCCATTGCCTACGAGCTTTCCATATATTGTTCTCCGCTTATTTACTTTTCCGTTGCTATTGCTATCATCACTACAAAAAACCAAAAACATTACTTTTACTACTATTACCTTTTGTTACCATTATCACTACTATCATATTACTTTGTTACTAAACACTTTGCTGCAGATATTAAGTTTCCAGGTGTGGTTGAATTGAAAACTCAGCTGCTAATACTTGAGAATATTCGTTGGCTCCCCTTGTGTAGAATCAATAAATTTGGGTTTGAATACTCTACCCACGAAAACTGTTGCGATCCCCTATACTTGTGGGTTATCACCCGCCCCGGGCTGACCTGGGCCTGAGGCGCCCGCGCCTCACCGCCGCCCATCCCTAGCGTCTGCTCGCCCGTTCCTCGACCTCGTCCATCCCGCTCATCCCCGTTTGCTCCACCCTCGCTCACCGGATTTGCCGCCTCGCTGGCAACAGCATCAGACTACGCCGACTCACCGGACTCCATGTGAAGGCCTGCCTTGCTGCCCCCTCTCCTTCCCTTCTGTCTCGCCCTCGCCAGCTCACCATCTCCGTCTCTCCTGCAGGAACCAGGGAACTCGAAGCCATGGCCGCACACCATCTGGTCTCCTCCGCCCGCCTCCTCCGCGAGACTCGCCGGAGCCACTCCCTGGTGAGCTCCTCGCCGACGAACTCCTGCTTGAAGTAGTGCCGGCATCCCACTCGTTCTGCTCGAGAACGACCTCGACCCCGCCCTCTGCTCGATCTCACCTTCGCGTTGACCCAACGCTCGTGTGGGCTGCGCCAGGCACGCCAGCAAGGCCGGCCCAAGCCGCTTCCCTGCCCCAAGTCTCTCCACTGACTGGGCTTTGGCCCATGGTGAGAACACCACAGCCCAGCGCCCCGTAGATTAGGCCCAGTGCCTGTTTTTTCCCTCTGGTCGATTCTAGGATTTATCCGGAGATCGCCGTTTTATAGAAAAGTCCCTAGAGTTCATGCATTTAATAACTCATCAACTATGCATCATATTAAAATGATTTATATATGTAAAATGCTTAGAATCTTGTCTAGTTTCATAATATGCCACTTTCATCTATGTTTAAAATGATATTTGTGTAAATTTGCTTAAATAACTTGTTAAAATGATTTAATTCATAACTAATTAACCATAGCTTGGTTTTAAATAAATTATATATCTAAATGGTGTAGAAAAATGCCTAGTTTAACTTGGTGACATTACTCTGCATGTTTAGCAACTCTAAAATTATGTTTAGGGCAGAACAATACCAACTTTAAAATATGCGCATGACGATTTTTTCGGACTTGTTGCTTGTTGTTCTGGCCTCATTTAAACTTGCCAAGATAGGTAGTATTATTATGCTTCACCTCTTTCCATGTTTAATAACATTTAATATTGTTGGGTACATAAGCGAGAGTGAACTAAATGTTTGAATGTGGTGTTTTCTTCAATATGCAACTCCGTTGCATATTGAGCTCCACTTAATTTGTAGTATTGTTTGTTGCATTTTGCCATGCCATGCCTCTTTAAACCAGACATGCATCATACTTGTTTGTGTCTCATGCCATGCTTATGTGATGGTTGTTTACTATGTTGTTTTCTTCTTTCCGGGTTGCTTTTCACGTTAGCTTCGGTTTTGTTCTAGAGTTGTGAGGATCCGTTCGACTACGTCCATTTGTCTTCTTCGAGGACTCGTACTTCTTCATTGTGGGATCTCAGGCAAGATGACCATACCCTCGATATCACTTCTATCTTTGCTTGCTATTTGTTCGCTCTATTTCTATGTCGCGCTACTTACCACTTGTTTATCATGCCTCCCATATTGCCAAGTCAAGCCTCTAACCCACCTTCCTAGCAAACAGTTGTTTGGCTATGTTACTGCTTTTACTCAGCCCCTCTTATAGCGTTGCTAGTTGCAGGTGAAGTTGAAGTTTGTTCCATGTTGGACATGGATATGTTGGGATATCACAATATCTCTTGTTTTAATTAATGCACCTATGTACTTGGTAAAGGGTGGAAGGCTTGGCCTTATGCCTGGTGTTTTGTTCCACTCTTGCTGCCTTAGTTTCCGTCATACCGGTGTTATGTTCCTTGATTTTGCGTTGCTTACGCGGTTGGGTGTTATGGGAACCCCTTGACAGTTTGCTTTGCATAAAACTCCTCCAGCAAGGCCCAATCTTGGTTTTACATTTGCCTAACAACCTATACCTTTCCCTTGGGTTGGCCAACCCGAGGGTCATCTTTATTTTAACCCCCCCCCGGGCCAGTGCTTCTCTAAGTGTTGCTCTGAACCGGGCAACCTGCGGGGCCACCTCGGGGCAACTTGAGGGCTGGTTTTACATGTAGCTTGACCTATCTGGTGTGCCCTGAGAATGAGATACGTGCGACTCCTATCGGGATTGTCGGCACATCAGGCGGCTTTGCCGGTCTTGTTTTACCATTGTCGAAATGTTTTATAACCGGGATTCTGAGACTGATCGGGTCTTTCCGGGAGAAGGCATATCCTTCGTTGACCGTGAGAGCTCGTGATGGGCTAGGTTGGGACACCCCTGCAGGGTTTAAACTTTCGAGAGCCGTGCCCGCGGTTATGTGGCAGATGGGAATTTGTTAATGTCCGGTAGTAGAGAAATTGACACTTGACTTAATTAAAATGCATCAACCGTGTGTGTGGCCGTGATGGTCTCTTTTCGGCGGAGTCTGGGAAGTGAACACAGTTCTTCTGTTATAATTGTGCGTAAGTAGTTTCAGGATCACTTCTAGCTTCACGACTGTTGCGTTGCTTCTCTTCTCGGTCTTATTTGCGTATGTTAGCCACCATATTTGCTTAGTGCTTGCTGCAGCTCCACCTCATTACCCTATCCTACCCATAAGTTTAAATAGTCTTGATCTCGCGGGTGTTAGATTGCTGAGTCCTCGTGACTCACGGATACTTCCAAACAGTTGCAGGTGCCGCTGATACCAGTGCAGGTGGCGCAACCGTGCTCAAGTGGGAGCTCGATGACGATCTTAGTCGTCGTTTTGTGTCTTTTCCGGATGATCAATAGTGGTGCCCAGTTGGGACGATCGGGGATCTTGCACTTGGGGTTGTCTTCCGTTATTTTGGTTCCATAGACGGACCTTTGGTTGTACTCTGGATGATGTATGTTTAACTTGTTATTTGTGTGAAGTGGCGATTGTAAGCCAACTCTTTATCCCTTTCTTATTCAGTACATGGGATTGTGTGAAGATTACCCTACTTGCGACTAAACCACCATGCGGTTATGCCCCTAAGTCGTGCCTCGACACGTGGGAGATATAGCCACATCGTGGGTGTTACAAGTTGGTAATCAGAGCCATCCCCGGCGTTGGAGCCCCCAGCTTGATCGAATCGCTGACGTTGTTGAGTCTAGAACAAAATGTTTTGAGTCTTAGGATTATATATGTCGGAGAGTAGGATTCTTTTTACTCCTCAATCCCTTCATCGCTCTGGTGAGGCCTCCTGACGTAGAAGTTTTGACTTTTCTCTCCTCAAATTTCATGATTTTTTGAGGATCATGCGGGTATCTTGGAATCATTTCGATATTCTTGTGATGAGAACATTGTTCTTGGTGCCTCCTGACATTTAGGGGTTGTGGCAGTGTCCCGGGGAGTTGAGCTCCGAGGTGTTGTCGTCACAATTTTATCGTTGCAGTTCTGGAATACCTGAGCTTCACCGACATCGAAAATCTCTTTTATGCAGTTGCTGGTGAGATAACCTCGATGCCACCCAATACTGGGGCGGGAGTTCGGGATTATTGCCATAACTCGTATAAAAGATGCTTTTCGAAGGATGAGGTACACGATTTCCAAAGGTTTCTTGATAATGTGTTGAAGGATGGATACAGCTGAATGTAGGAATTGTTAGTTTGGGTGAGATATTATGCTTCCCCTGTATCCCCAACACCTGATTGCATAACCAGGAAGTTTCGGGAGTTTATAAGTGGGAATTCAAGTATCTTGTAGGATATCTTTCCAACAGACACATGATATGATATGGGGTCTATCATATGTTTGTTTCCAGCTTATTTTGCGAGCCAAATCCTTTGTTTTGTTTTGAATTGTGGTATTCGAGTTGCTTCAACGTCAAGTGTGGAATCCATACCCAAGTGTGGTATTCGAGTTGCGTTCCAAAATGGTGTTCTCATATTTCTATGGGAATACTAATCCTTCTGTATTATTGAGTTTGTCATCTCAATTTCTTCTCAACCGGTGTGCTCCTCTTCAAGTGGATCTTATCATTTTCAACATCCACAAGATCAACTCCAAGTTTTCTCAACGGTATCCTTTCCATCTGCCCAAGTTGTCTTTGTTTCTCCCGCCCTCCCACCCTTTTTCTTCGAGGACTCAGATTTCTTAATCAAGTATCATTTATTGATGGGAAGTCTCTCCATTCTTTTCCGTCAATGTTCTTATCTGATGATTCTCAGGGAGATACTAATGGAGATTCAAGTTTGTCATTCTTCGTTCTCTTTCTTCTCTGGTGGATTCAAGTCAAGCTTTGTCGATCAAATCCTTTCCTCATTTCAAATGTTTTCTCATGCTGGGGCACCTCTTAATCATCCACTTCTTGCCATTCATTTGTTATGGAATACTGAAGATATCTTAGGAGATTCGTGTTTTCATTTCTAATCTGTTCAACCTATTTCGAGATTGTTATCTCTTTTGAGCCATTTAATTCAACCGGCGCAATCTCTCTTTCAAATCATTCAACGGTGTATCTTTTGAGTGGGCCCTAACCCACAGGTCTTTTCCCAGGATCTTACCTGAATCTTCTAATTTTTCCGGAGTTATTTTCAAATTCATTTCAAAGTTTGACGTAAGCATGAATTGTCATCAATCAAATGTCTTTCTCCAAGATCTTTCAAATTATTTTCCTCGTTGGCTCCATCTTTCTATTATTCTTTATTCCGGAGTGTTTGAACAATTCATGGTGGTGTTTCTCGTCGTCATTCTCGTATTTTGAAGACCGAAAAAGAGTTTCTCTTAAGTCTTGCTCCATTCTCTTCAAGATTCATGGTTCTAACTTGCTGTCATCCTCTCATAATTGTTTTCGATTGTGAGAATTCTTTTCACCCATCCGGAGAAATTCAGGAGTCTTTTGAGTTTGATTCTCCGGAGCCCATCATCTCAGAAGTATTCATTTCAGCTTTCAGCTCTCACTCTCCAAATCTTACCGGTGCATCGCTCAAGTATTCTCTAGTCAGTTCATGATCTCTTTGTTTCACTTATACCTAAATTCTCACAAGTATCTTCATTCATTTTCCAATTCCTCCTGGCGATGCGTTTGTTTTCTTTGCCCATTCTTTTAAAGTCTTACGGTGGTTTGTCCAACATTCCTCTTCTATAGTTACCGTATCTATTTATTCGTTCTTTCCAATCCTACCAGCGGATCGTTGAAGACCTTTCTCAAGTTTGCGCTATATCTCTCTTAATCCTTTCTACGAGAATAAGTAGTATGCCATTTATGTTGCTTGTCATCAATTTAAATTGGTGAAGGATACGCATAACGTAATTCTTATTATTGTTTCATCCAAGTGATCTAACTTCTTCTTTCCGGAGTTGTTCATCATATCACATTCTCGGTTCGATATGCTTCTTCTTTTATTTCCGGAGTTCCAAGTTTTCCGCTTTATCTCGTCGCAAAGCTCCATCCAATCATTTCAAGGCTTCAATCTCATCTTTTGAGGTGGTGTTATGTCATTCCTAACAATTTCACTTCATGTTTCATGATTCATAAGTTGTCCGGAATGACATATTTTAAACCCATCATTTTCAATTCGTGCATGAGATCATTTGCAACCCCTCAATCTCTTCATTGGATTTTTCTTGGGTTATATTTCACCAAAAGCTTTCCCTGAGGATTGTTTCTATTTATGGTGCTTATAAATGACCCAAGTTCTTCATTTATCCTCCCGGTGAAATAAGTTTCTCGTCTCCTTGTTGATATCAATCCAATCCATTGTTTTTCGTTAGTGGCAGAATTTCACCTCAGGATTTCGAGATGTTTTCCATAAGCCCACAACAATCTTACTCTTTTCATTGTTGGTTTTCCAACAACTCCGTTCGACCCTTCTCCTAAATATGCTTTTCAAGCTCATTTCAGGTAAAAGATGTTTTCTCCTCCATTATTTTGATTCCATTCTTACTTTTGTTTCGGAGGCATTGTGATGTTGCTCTCTTTGACCCATCATCTTTTTTTGTCAAGATCATGTTCAATTCCTTCCATTTACAATCGAAGTGCTTCCCAAATTATATCATTCTTAGTCCTTCTCTATCTTGTTTAACCGGAGTGTTGTGTCTATTATTCCTCTTCTAACCGAACTCTCATCCAAGTACTTTCATTTTGCCAAGTTCATATTATTTACATTCCATTTACAACTGGAGTGTTGTCTTAATTAATCCTTATCGTTCCTTGTACATCTAGTTTCTACCGGAGTGCTTGCATGTACTTCTTGTCCATTGCAACCCTTTTCTTATGTCTTTCAACCTACAAGGCTCTATTAAGGTTCCTTGTTCCTCTTTTCTAACAGAGTGTTTTCAACTTTGTTCATATTCGTTGTATTCTTTCTTTTGATTTGTTCAACCCCGTAAGGTTCTTTGGTTTCACTCATTTGTCAAAGAAGCAACTTAGTTTTACCTCTTGTCTTCATCTTCCGTTTCTCTCTAGTGCTATCCTAGATCTCGGGACGAGATCCTCTTATAGTGGTGGAGTGTTGTAACACCCCGAGACCGATGTGCCATGTGTCTTCCAGTTATTCGATGTTGTTGCCTTGTCATTCGCTTGCGTGTTGCATCTTCTCATGTAATCATGTGCATTGCATCCTCGTGTTTTTAGAACTTGCATCCGTCCCGGTCTCCTCGTTCTTTCCATTGTCCCTTCTGAGCCCAGACACACTCGCACGCGCCCGCGGCGTGATACGTCTCTGTTGTATCTATAATTTTTGATTGTTCCATGCCAATATTCTACAAATTTCATATACTTTTGGCAACTTTTTATACTATTTTTGGGACTAACCTATTGATCCAGTGCCCAGTGCCAGTTCCTGTTTGTTGCATGGTTTTTTCGCAGAATATCCATATCAAACGGAGTCCAAATGGGACAAAAACTGACGGAGAATTTTTTTTGGAATATATAGGATTTTTGGGAAGAAAAATCCACGCGAGACGGTGCCCGAGGGGGGCACGAGGCAGGGGGGCGCGCCCCTGACCCTCGTGGCCAACCTGTAAGGCGGTTGATGCCCTTCTTTCTCCGCAAGAAAGCTAATATCCGGATAGAGATCGTCTTAAAATTTCAGCCCAATTGGAGTTACGGATCTCCGGGAATAGAAGAAACGGTGAAAGGGAAGAATATGAGAACGCAGGAACAGAGAGAGACAGATCCAATCTCGGAGGGGCTCTCACCCCTCCCATGCCATGGATGCCATGGGGCCATCATCATCACCGCAATCTTCACCAACAACTTCACCGCCATCATCACCAACTCTTCCCCCCTCTATGTAGAAGTGTAACCTCTCTCTTACCCGCTGTAATCTCTACTTAAACATGGTACTCAACGCTATATATTATTTCCCAATGATGTATGGCTATCCTATGATGTTTGAGTAGATCCGTTTTGTCCTATTGGCTATTTGATGATCAAGAATGGTTTGAGTTTCATGTTTTATTATTGGTGTTGTCCTATGGTGCTCTCCGTGTCGCGCAAGCATGAGGGATCCCCGCTGTAGGGTGTTGCAATACGTTCATGATTCGCTTATAGTGGGTTGTGTGAGTGACTGAAACACAAACCCGAGTAAGGGGGTTGTTGTGTATGGGATAAAGACGACTTGATACTTTAATGCTATGGTTTGGTTTTACCTTAAGGATCTTTAGTAGTTGCGGATGCTTGCTAGAGTTCCAATCATAAGTGCATATGATCCAAGTAGAGAAAGTATGTTAGCATATGCCTCTCCCTCAAATAAAATTACAATAATGATTATCGGTCTAGTTATCAATTACCTAGGGACAAATAACTTTCTCGTAACAACAAGCACTTTACTAAACCTAACTTAGTTGTGTCTTTATCTAAACAGCCCCTACTTTTACTTGCTCTTTATTATCTTGCAAACCTATCCAACAACACCTACAAAGTACTTCTAGTTTCATACTTTTTCTAGGTAAAGCGAGCGTCAAGCGTGCGTAGAGTTGTATCAGTGGTCGATAGAACTTGAGGGAATATTTGTTCTGCCTTTAGCTCCTCGTTGGGATCGACACTCTTACTTATCAAAAATTGTTGCAATCCCTATACTTGTGGGTTACCAAGATCTTTTTCTAGCGCCGTTGCCGAGGAGCAATAGCGTGGGGTGAATATTCTCGTGTGTGCTTGTTTGCTTTATCACTAAGTAATTTTTATTTGTTGTTCTTAGTTGTTCTTTATCTTTAGTTATGGATATGGAACACGAAATACCAAAAAAGGTGTACTTTCTGCTCATGGAGATGGGGAACCTCCTAAAACCCTCGATGCTTGTTATGTGAAAGATATTATGTACTACTTTAATAATCCTGAGAAAACCCCATTCAATTATGTAATGGGAGTAACGTTGGATCAACGTGAATACTTTAGGGATTACCGCTTGACACAAAAAGGGAAACTATTATGGGATCAAATTCATATATTGAATTGGTATGCTAGGCAACTATGCTTGAGATGTGATTATACTTGTTGCTCTAGGATGAAGGCTCCACACCTTCCCCTTTTATGGGAATTTAATGATAATAAAACCTTAGCTTCCTATGCTATCGGTATATATGATTACTATGATGTGGAACAAATAGAAGAATTTGTTGCTTTTATGGGTGCTTATGAAATTGAATCTATGTTTAAAGAGTTTGAAGATTTTGATGATTCGGTTTATAGACCTGAAAATTTAGCTATCCTTAAATATTGCTATGAGAATTATGAATACAATTTTGATATTAATGCACTTATTGAGAAAGTCTCCGCTATCCAAGAAGAGACTAATATTTTGCAGGAATCTACGAAAGAAGAAGTTGATGAAACTGTGAGCTCATTGGATGAAAAAGATGAGGAGGAGAGCGAAGAACAAAAGGAGGAAGAGCGGATTGATCATCCGTGCCCACCTTCTAATGAGAGTAACTCTTCAACTCATATATTGTATAATTCCCCTTCATGCTTACCGAAGGATGAATGCTATGATAATTGCTATGATCTCGTTGATTCTTTTGAAATATCCCTTTTTGATGATGCTTGCTATGCTTGTGGCCAAGATGCCAATATGAATTATTCTTATGGAGATGAACTTGCTATAGTCCCTTATGTTAAACATGAAATTGTTGGTATTGCACCCACGCATGATAGTCCTATTATCTTTTTGAATTCTCCCAACTACACTATATCGAAGAAGTTTACCCTTATTAAGGATTATATTGATGGGTTGCCTTATACCGTTGCACATGATGATTTTGATGAATATAATATGCATGTGCTCACTGCTCCTACTTGCAATTATTATGAGAGAGGAACTATATCTCCACCTCTCTATGTTTCCCACATGATAAAATTGCAAGAAACTGTTTATACTATGCATTGGCCTTTACTTTGTGTGCATGAATTGTTCTTTTATGACATGCTGATGCATAGGAAGAGAGTTAGACTTCGGTGTTCCATGATATATGTTACTTTGTGCTCACTACTAAATTACAAATCATTGTTAATTAAAATTGGCTTTGATATACCTTGGGATCCGGGTGGATCCATTACTTGAGCACTATATGCCTAGCTTAATGAATTTAAAGAAAGCGCTGCCGGGGAGACAACCCGGAAGTTTTAGAGAGTCATTTATTTCTGTTGGGTGCTTTCATATAGTTTAAAAACAACAAAAATAAAGAGGGGAACCCAAAACTTTTTCAAAAGGGAAAGTGAAAGTGAGGAAGACAAGCATTGTTGAAGTGGGAGAGCTCCTTGAACTTTGTTCATGCTCACGGCAACTTTGTGAATCTTGATTACATAAACTTTTCAACAAAAATAATTATCCCCTTGTACAATTCCATTGTATTATAAAAATAATGTTCCAAGGTTTGCCTTTAGGATGTTTACATTTGCTTGATGGTTTGTACAGTGCAGGACAGAAACTTAGGCTGTAGTGCGCTATTTTACATTTTTAGCTGAAACGTCAAATGGTTCTGATTCACTTTTCACTTTCTTCCTATACAAATTTTTTATTTTTCCTAATTTTGGTAGAATTTTTCAAGTATCATAAGTATGGTGAATGTTCATATTGTTACAGACTGTTCTGTTTTAGACAGATTCTGTTTTTGATGCATAGTTTACTTGTTTTGATGAAACTATCAATTTATATCAGTGGATTAAGCCATGAAAAAGTTATATTGCAGTAGACACAATGCAAAAACAAAATATGAATTGGTTTGCAACAGTACTTACAGTAGTGATTTGCTTTATTATACTAACGGATCTTACCGAGTTTTCGTGTTCGATGATCGAGAAGGTCTTGATGTGAGAAGAAGGAAGAGAGGCAAGAGCTCAAGATTGGGGATGCCCAAGGCACCCCAAGTAAATATTCAAGGAGACTCAAGCGTCTAAGCTTGGGGATGCCCCGGAAGGCATCCCCTCTTTTTTCAACAAGTATCGGTATGTTCTCCGATTCGTTTCGTTCATGCGATATGTGCAATCTTGGAGCATCTTTTGCATTTAGTTTTCATTTTTATTTTATGCACCATGCTGGTATGAGATAGTCCTTTGTTGATTTATATAATGCTCTTTTCACTTCACTTATATCTTTTGAGTATGGCTTTATAGAATGCTTCATGTGCTTCACTTATATCTATTGAAGTTTGGATTGCCTGTTTCTCTTTACATAGAAAACCGCCATTTGTAGAATGCTCTTTTGCTTCAATTATATTTGTTAGAGCGTGGGCATATCTTTTGTAGAAAGAATTAAACTCTCTTGCTTCACTTATATCTATTTAGAGAGATGACATGAAGTGGTCATTCACATGGTTAGTCATAAAATCCTACATAAAACTTGTAGATCACTGAATATGATATGTTTGATTCCTTGCAATAGTTTTGCGATATAAAGAGGGTGATATTAGAGTCATGCTAGTGGGTAGTTGTGGATTAGTAGAAATACTTGTGTTGAGGTTTGTGATTCATGTAGCATGAACGTATGGTGAACCGTTATGTAACGAAGTCGGAGCATCAGGTATTTATTGATTGCCTTCCTTATGAGTGGCAGTCAGGGACGAGCGATGGTCTTTTCCTACCAATCTATCCCGCTAGGGGCATGCATAGTAGTACTTTGCTTCGAGGGCTAATAAACTTTTGCAATAAGTATGTGAGTTCTTTATGACTAATGTTGAGTCCATGGATTATACGCACTCTCACCCTTCCATCATTGGTAGCCTCTCTAGTATCGCGCAACTTTCTCCGGTACCATAAACCCACCATATACCTTCCTCAAAACAGCCACCATACCTACCTATCATGGCATTTCCATAGCCATTCTGAGATATATTGCCATGCAACTTCCATCATCATCATATACATGACTTGAGCATTCATTTCATATTGCTTTGCATGATCGTAAGATAGCTAGCATGATGTTTGCATGGCTTGTCCGTTTTTTGATGTCATTGCTACGCTAGATCATTGCACATCCCGGTACACTGCCGAAGGCATTCATATAGAGTCATATCTTTGTTCTAGTATCGAGTTGTAAGTAAATAAAAGTGTGATGATCATCATTATTAGAGCATTGCCCTAGTGAGGAAAGGATGATGGAGACTATGATTCCCCCACAAGTCGGGATGAGACTCCGGACGAAAAAATAAAAAAAATTATTAAAAAAAAGAGAAAGGCCAAAAAAAAGAGAAGGCCCCAAAAAATTAAAAAAAAATAAAATAAATGAGAGAAAAAGAGAGAAGGGGCAATGTTACTATCCTTTTACCACACTTGTGCTTCAAAGTAGCACCATGTTCTTCATATAGAGAGTCTCTTGAGTTATCACTTTCATATACTAGTGGGAATTTTCATTATAGAACTTGGCTTGTATATTCCGATGATGGGCTTCCTCAAATGCCCAAGGTCTTCATGAGCAAGCAAGTTGGATGCACACCCACTTAGTTTTAGTTCGAGCTTTCATACACTTATAGCTCTAGTGCATCCGTTGCATGGCAATCCCTTCTCACTCACATTTATATCTATTGATGGGCATCTCCATAGCCCGTTGATACGCCTAGTCGACGTGAGACTATCTTCTCCTTTTTGTTTTCTCTAGAACCACCATTCTATTCCACCTATAGTGCTATGTCCATGGCTCACGCTCATGTATTGCGTTAAAGTTGAAAAGGTTTGAGAGCGTCAAAAGTATGAAACAATTGCTTGGCTTGTCATCGGGGTTGTGCATGATGTGAATATTTTGTGTGGTGAAGATGGAGCATAGCCAGACTATATGATTATGTAGGGATAACTTTCTTTGGCCATGTTATTTTGAAAAGACATGATTGCTTTATTAGTAGGCTTGAAGTATTATTGTTTTTATGTCAAATGATAGACTATGCTTTGAATAACTCATATCTTAATATTCATGCCATGATTAGATATGTGATCAAGATTTTGCTAGGTAGCATTCCACATCAAAAATTATCTTTTTTATCATTTACCTACTCGAGGACGAGCAATAATTAAGCTTGGGGATGCTGATATGTCTCCGTCATATCTATGATTTTTCATTGGTCCATGCCAATATTCTACAACTTTCATATACTTTTGTCAACTTTTTATACTATTTTTGGACTAACATATTGATCCAGTGTCCAGTGCCAGTTCCTGTTTGTTGCATGTTCTATGTTTTGCAGAATATCCATATATCAAACGGAGTCCAAATGGGATAAAAACTGCCGGAGATTTTTTTGGAATATATAAGATTTTTGGGAAGAAAAATCCACGCGAGACGGTTCCCGAGGGGGCCATGAGGCAGGGGGCGCGCCCCTGACCCTCGTGGCCACCCCGTAAGGCGGTTGATGCCCTTCTTTCTCTGCAAGAAAGCTAATATCCGGATAGAGATCGTGTTAAAATTTCAGCCCAATCGGAGTTACGGATCTCCGGGAATATAAGAAACGGTGAAAGGGAAGAATCTAAGAACGCAGAAATAGAGAGAGACAGATCCAATCTCGGAGAGGCTCTCGCCCCTCCCATGCCATGGATGCCATGGACCATAGGGGAAACCCTTCTCCCATCTAGGGAGGAGGTCAAGGAAGAAGAAGAAGGAGGGGGCTCTCTCTCCCCCTCGCTTCCGGTGGCACCGGAGTGCCACCGGGGGCCATCATCATCACCGCAATCTTCACCAACAACTTCACCACCATCATCACCAACACTTCCACCCTCTATGCAGCAGTGTAACCTCTCTCTTACCCGCTGTAATCTCTATTTAAACATGGTGCTCAACGCTATATATTATTTCCCAATGATGTATGGCTATCCTATGATGTTTGAGTAGATCCGTTTTGTCCTATGGGCTATTTGATGATCAAGATTGGTTTGAGTTGCATGTTTTCTTATTGGTGCTGTCCTATGGTGCTCTCCGTGTCGCGCAAGCGTGAGGGATCCCCGATGTAGGGTGTTGCAATACGTTCATGATTCTCTTATAGTGGGTTGCGTGAGTGATGAAACACAAACCCGAGTAAGGGGGTTGTTGCGTATGGGATAAAGAGGACTTGATACTTTAATACTATGGTTGGGTTTTACCTTAATGATCTTTAGTAGTTGCGGATGCTTGCTAGAGTTCCAATCATAAGTGTATATGATCCAAGTAGAGAAATTATGTTTGCTTATGCCTCTCCCTCAAATAAAATTGCAATAAAGATTACCGGTCTAGTTATCTATTGCCTAGGGACAAATAACTTTCTCGTAACAACAAGCTCTTTACTAAACCTAACTTAGGTGTGTCTTTATCTAAATAGCCCCTACTTTTTATTTACTTGCTCTTTATTATCTTGCAAACCTATCCAACAACACCTATAAAGTACTTCTAGTTTCGTACTTGTTCAAGGTAAAGCGAACATCAAGCATGCGTAGAGTTGTATCGGTGGTCGATAGAACTTGAGGGAATATTTGTTCTGCCTTTAGCTCCTCGTTGGGTTCGACACTCTTACTTATCAAAAACTGTTGCAATCCCCTATACATGTGGGTTATCACGGCGTGTCCGAAATAGTATTTTATAAGTGGCCGGAAAATGTTCTCGGAATGGGTTGAAAGTTGGTATGCAGTGTTGCTATGTTGTAGGTAGACCGTCTGCCAAATTTCATCACATTCGGAGTTCGTTTGATGCCCCAACGGATAACTATAGCGACAATATAGACGGTTTATTCGTCGGATGTTTCGGTCCCCGAAACTGCCGACGGGCCTCCCTCTTCTCTCTCTCCTCTGAGCCCGAGAATTCTCCAACACAGCCCACTACCACCCACTAGGCCCAACCAACTCCCCTCTCGATCGGTGCCTTTGGATCTCGATCGGAGGGCTCCGGAAGCCCCCCAAACCCCCGCGTAACCCTAGCTCATGTCTATATATAGACATCCCCCTTCTAAAAATGGGCTACCCTAGTATTCCCCTACCCCTAGACCCCCTCCTCCTCGGATCCGCCACCTCCAGCCACAGCCAACCCCCTCATTCTCAAATTCCGGCAAGATCCACCCCTCCATCGCCACTTGGCGTGCCCCGATTGGCTCCTCCGCCACCCAGCGCCGCCCGCGGCCAATCCCCATGTACCACACGGCCTCCCCGCGTCCCCCATCTGCCTCCCACCACCTCACGGGCCCGCCCCGGGCCGTTCTGGGCCTGAGGCGCCCACGCCTCGCCACCGCCCGTCCCTAGCGCCCGCTCGCCCATTCCTCGACCCCATCCGTCCCACTCATCCCCGTTTGCTCCACCCCCGCTCGCCGGATTTCCCGCCTCGCCGGCGACAGTGTCAGACTCCGCCGACTCACCGGATTCCACGTGCAGGCCTGCCTCGCTGCCCCCTCTCCTTCCCTTCTGTCTGGCCCTCGCCAGCTCACCATCTCCCTTTCTCCTGCAGGAACCAGGGAGCTCGAAGCCATGCCCGCGCACCATCTGGTCTCCTCCGCCCGCCTCCTCCACGAGACTCGCCGGAGACACTCGCTGGTGAGCTCCTCGCCGACGAACTCCTGCTTGAAGCCACGCCGGCATCCCACTCGTTCTGCTCGGGAACGACCACGACCCCGCCCTCTGCTTGATCTCGCCTTCGCGTTGACCCAGCGCTCGTGTGGACCGCGCCAGGCATGCCAGCAAGGCCGGTCCAAGCCGCTTCCCTACCCCAAGTCTCTCCACCGACTGGGCTTTGGCCCACGTTGAGAACACCATAGCCCAGCGCCCAGTAGATTAGGCCCAGTGCCTGTTTTTTCCCTCTAGTCGATTCTAGGATTTATCTAGAGAACGCCGTTTTACAGAAAAGTTCCTACAATTCATGCATATAATAACTCATCAACTGTGCATCATATTAAAATGATTTATATATGTAAAATGCTTAGAATCTTGTCTTGTTTCATAATATGCCACTTTCATCTATGTTTAAAATGATATTTTTTTAAATTTGCTTAAATAACTTGTTAAATGATTTAATTCTTAACTAATTAACCATAGCTCTGTTTTAAATAAATTATATAACTAAATGGTGTGGAAAAATGCCTAGTTTAACGTGGTGACATTACTTTGCATGTTTAACAACTCAAAAATTATGTTTAGGGCAGAACAGTACCAACTTCGAAATATGCACATGAGGATTTTTTTGGACTTGTTGCTTGTTGTTCTGGCCTCATTTAAACTTGCCTAGATAGGTAGTTTTATTATGCTTCACCTCTTGCCATGTTTAATAACATTTAATATTGTTGGGTACATAAATAAGAGTGAACTAAATGTTTGAATGTGGTGTTTTCTTCAATATGCAACTCCGTTGCATATTGAGCTCCACTTAATTTGTAGTATTGTTTTTTTGCATTTTGCCATGCCATGCCTCTTTAAACCGGACATGCCATGCTTATGTGATGGTTGTTTACTATGTTGTTTTCTACTTTCTGGATTGCTTCTCTCATTAGCTTCGGTTTCGTTCTGGAGTTGTGAGGATCCGTTCGACTACGTCCGTTGTCTTCTACGAGGACTCGTACTTCTTCCTTGCGGCATCTCAGGCAAGATGCCCATACCCTCGATATCACTTCTATCTTTGCTTGCTAGTTATTCGCTCTATTGCTATGTCGCGCTACTTACCACTTGTTTATCATGCCTCCCATATTGCCAAGTCAAGCCTCTAACCCACCTTCCTAGCAAACAGTTGTTTGTCTATGTTACTGCTTTTACTCAGCCCCTCTTATAGCATTGCTAGTTGTAGGTTAAGTTGAAGTTTGTTCCATGTTGGACATGGATATGTTGGGATATCACAATATCTCTTGTTTTAATTAATGCACCTATGTACTTGGTAAAGGGTGGAAGGCTTGGCCTTATGCTTGGTGTTTTGTTCCACTCTTGCTGCCTTAGTTTCCGTCATACCGGTGTTATGTTCCTTGATTTTGCGTTGCTTACGCGGTTGGGTGTTATGGGAACCCCTTGACAGTTTGCTTTGCATAAAACTCCTCCAGCAAGGCCCAATCTTGGTTTCACATTTGCCTAACAACCTATACCTTTCCCTTGGGTCGGCCAACCCGAGGGTCATCTTTAATTTAACCCCCCCCCCCCGGGCCAGTGCTTCTCTAAGTGTTGCTCTGAACCGGGCAACCTGCAGGGCCACCTCGAGGCAACTTGAGGGCTAGTTTTTCTCGTAGCTTGACCTATCTGGTGTGCCCTGAGAACGAGATACGTTCGACTCCCATCGGGATTGTCGGCACATCATGCGGCTTTGCTGGTCTTGTTTTACCATTATCGAAATGTCTTGTAACTGGGATTCCGAGACTGATTAGGTCTTTTGGGAGAAGGAATATCCTTCGTTGGCCGTGAGAGCTTGTGATGGGCTAAGTTGGGACACCCCTGCAGGGTTTAAACTTTCGAGAGCCGTGCCCGCGGTTATGTGGAAGATGGGAATTTGTTAATGTCCGATTGTAGAGAACTTGAAACTTGACTTAATTAAAATGCATCAACCACATGTGTAGCCATGATAGTCTCTTTTTGGCGGAGTCCAGGAAGTGAACACGGTTCTTGTGTTATGATTGTGCGTAAGTAGTTTTAGGATCACTTCTAGCTTCACGACCGTTGCGTTGCTTCTCTTCTCGCTCTTATTTGCGTATGTTAGCCACCATATTTTCTTAGTGCTTGCTGCAGCTCCACCTCATTACCCTATCCTACCCATAAGCTTAAATAGTCTTGATCTCACGGGTGTGAGATTGTTGTGTCTTCGGGAGTCACGGATACTTCCAAACAGTTGCAGGTGCCGAAGATACCAGTGCAGGTGGCGCAACCGCGCTCAAGTGGGAGCTTGATGAAGATCTTAGTCGTTGTTTTGTGTCTTTTCTGGATGACCAGTAGTGGTGCCCAGTTGGGACGATCGGGGATCTAGCATTTGGGGTTGTCTTCCTTTATTTTTGTTCCGTAGACGGACCTTTGATTGTACTCTGGGTGATGTATGTTTAACTTGTTGTTTGTGTGAAGTGGTGATTGTAAGCCAACTCTTTATCCCTTTCTTATTCAGTACATGGGATTGTGTGAAGATTACCCCACTTGCGACTAAACCACCATGCGGTTATGCCTCTAAGTCATGCCTCGACACGTGGGAGATATAGCCGCATTGTGGGTGTTACATTGCTGTCCTTTTAGGATTGCCATTCAGATAAGGAACATGCTTCTTTTCATTTGATGTATGTTTCATCACTTGTTTGTCACCCTCCTTTCCACCTTTTTGGTGCAACAGAGACATACATTTCACGCTTGATCTTAGTTGAACTGCACAAATGATATCCAAATTATAGATGAAAATTCCATGAGCTTCACAACCAACCTTGATGTTGCTCAATTATATTGCAACAAATGAAGAAGAAGCTCTGTGGGTTTCGTTTTCTGATGGAAATTGAACCGGGGCTGAAGCCCTTTTCTTAAAAAAAAATTAAGAAGAAGCTGCTAGCTCACTGGACATTGGTTCATTTTAGGTAAACTGCACCAAAAGGTCCCATTAATTGAATCATCCATGTTGGTGACTGGTGTCATCCCTTCTATGATGGCGTTCATGGCAGATATGGTTCCCATCACGAGGTATGTGGATTTTTGGTCTGACCGTTCGCCAAAGATCCTGCATGTTGAGTCTCCTCTTGTGCTACTGTTTTGGCACTGCCACGATAAAGCAATAATGTTATTATTTTGCACCTTAATCTAGTGGCACTATTAATTTGAGGCAATGTTTTGGCACCGCTAGTGCCACTATTTTTTTTATATATCGAAAGTGGGGGTTTCCTCCAATTTCATTAAAGAAACCCTACCATAGAGAACCATTATCCGACAACATCTCAGTGTAAACGGGGAGTGATGCAACTACTACTAGACCAGACTGAGTACTAGCAGGAGACAAGCTCGCCACATAAGCTAGGCAGGTAGGGTGAAGCAGCACCAACTCGACCAAGTTTGGATTACAACCCAAATGCTACCACAGAAACATCAGGGGCGAGATAGAGCCAGCTTCAACATCCCAGTCTAAGCACCCCCGACCTCCATCCTTGCGACGCATGGTACACCTCGTTTGCCACCTGCTCAACCCTAGTGCCAGTGATAAATTAAGTAATAATATAGTTAAAATAGAGTGAGTGTCCTCTCTTTCATTTCATTTCCAATGTAGATAAAGAAAGTTCTTCTCTTTGTTAGTATATATTTCATCAACTAGTCCCATTGTTAATGTTTAAGCGTTTTTGCAAAGCCGGGTGCTTAATTTTAGTTGATCTGCGCAAAAATAGAGATTGGAATGTCTCAAGGCCCCACCTTGTACTACCGTTGTACACTGATGTTCATCACTGGCAGAAGGTGTATCGGGGAGACTTGGGTCGATTTCTAGTATGAGGCGTCGCATGGCACATCTCACCCTCGCAGCATGGCATACTATGATACTACCGCAATATTTTGTTCTATTTATTAGTGTATGTTTCATCAACTAGTGCCACTATAATGTAATCACGCTTTTTCATTATCTGTGCAAACATGGTTATTAAATTGCATTTTGGTGGAGCTGCACAAATGTACGGATGGAACCGGCATATATGCAGAGTATGAGGTGCCAAGTAAAATCACAGACACCAACCCTGCTCCATCTAAGCATTGGCATCCACCACCACCAGTGGGATGTGTGGCACTCACTGTGGACGGATCTTTCTCGGTAGCAAATCCTCTAACCAAATACTAGTAGCTTAGACATAAAAAAATACTAGTAGCTTATATTGGCAGTTTTTTATGGAGTACTCTTTTCTGATAGAAGCACCAATCTATTTTTCTTTATTTGTGCACAATGTCACAACTTTGACCCGAAGGTCTAGGGATATTTTAGGGTGGTTGGTGTAGTACTCGGGGACTGATTGTAAGCATGATTTTTATTAGCTGTCACACTAATTGTAAGCATGAGCAGATGGAAGATTAGGTTAGTGTGAAGCTTACCTTAAACCATACCAACGCCGTTGAAATGAGGCGAGCGTCGAGGGAACCCTGGAAAATAGAGGGGAAGTGACGTCGCGCCATACGGCCTCCTCTTGTGGTGGTAGAACGAATACTCATGTGGCTCCGGCTGGCTCTGCACCCTCACGAATGGCACACCGTACTCGATTGATTCGTTATCCTCTGGGTGCTCGACCTTCGACCTGTACGCCCACCACCTCCGCTTGAGTTTTTCCCCGGGCGAATCTGTCTGCTCCATCGCCTAGAGGAGATACTCAATGAACTCGAAGGACTGCGGCGTGACTACCGCCAAGGAGTACATCGCCGCCCTCATCTCCGTTGTCTTGCTCTTTCGCATACATTCCCACATGGCCCTCACCTTCCTCGAAATCTTCCACTCATTGTCAAACCAAGAAAGGATCTTGTCGTGGTTTTGTCACGGCAGATGTCCTTAGTGTCAGGACTTAGTCGCGAGGCCAGCGCATCTATGTGGTAGCTTGAGAGGGGTTGATTGGGATGAGAGACGCGGGGCGGATCAATGCACAAGACAAGGGTTTAAGACAGCTTCAGGCCCTGGGAAACATCATCCGGTAATAACCCTACATGCTGTTTGAGGCTAGGTCTCATCACGCTCATGGGGGAGTCGCCGTAAACCGGCTCTTCGTGTCTAACCCTAGCGATCGTTTCTTCTTGCTTGTCCTTCTTTGGGGAGCCCTGCCCCTCCTTATATATGTTGAAGGGGCGGTTTACATGTGGAGTCCTATTAGGATTAGGACTAGTCTATCTCTAATACAAACCGGATACAAGTCCTGGTCTTAACTCCTTGTAAGGTAAATATTCCTCATGCCTTTCCTCTTAAACCGGCCCACCATAGTATGAACCGGCCTTCATGAACCGCCCGTTGGGCCACCCGGTCTTATCGCTCCTCTGACCCGCCTGCCGGATTTCCAATGAATCGTAAACCGCCAGGCCAAACGGGTCACCAGTGAATCGTCAAGTCTCAGCCGGGTCTCAAGTAAACCGCCAAGTCCGATCGGGTTATACTTACGGACGGTTTACGCCGTGGGGTATATCCCCGACATTAGCCCCCAGTTTAATTTGGATTTATCCATGTTAAACTGATCCTGTAAAATAAACACAAGAACAAATTTGACAGGTTGTGCTCCGGGTTAAGAATTCTTGTAGACCGGCTCTTGATCATCCTTTAGTCCTTGCCATTTCCTCTTTCTAGAAAATCCAGGTCAATAACTAGCTTCATACTCAAATTGTTGACGTTGGTTTCTCATAGAAAAATATTGTGAAGAATAATCCACTTGAGTCAGCTTCCAAAGCGTCGGCTTAAGAAATGTTGGTCTTGAAATACTCATCTGATATTCAGCCGGTTTGAAGATGTAGAACTTGCCGGTTTATGATTACCACCATTGTCGGGTTATAAAAACTGATAATTCAGGGTCACGACTGTTGCCAACGCCGGTTCATGATTGTTGATGATGCCGGGTTGCAGCCACAGGGTTGTAATGATTAATTGGTGATGCCGGGTCAATCTGGTTTGCTCAAAACTAAGAATTTGAAAATATTTTTCCTTATATGCATATTACCCATAGCCCCCAAGTCTTGAGCAGAACAAAGTGATGGTTTAAGACTTGCTTCAATATGAATACTGCCACTTTTGAAGAAATCCATGTTGTTCATCCCAGTCACGAGTAAAAACTGGGACTTGTAATTGACTGATGCTCAAAAAACTTCAACTAGTGTAGCCCCAAAGGGCCGGGTCATTATGCAATAACGAGTAGGGACTTTATAAATATGATCATGCTTCATTGAAAATAACATCATATGATGTAACTCCACCATGGGGCTTGAACCCACGTCCATAAGGTTGAGAGCTTTGTGCTTTACCAACTGAGCAGTGGATCCTTCAATATAATGGATGAAAACTTGTGTACCTTGAATTGTCGACAGGAGCAATTGGTAGCCCCCAAGGGCTGGCTCATTACAATGTGATGAGTCGGGTCTTCAATAAAGTGAGCAAAAAATGACTTTGCATTAGCCCCCAAGTGTCATGGTGCATGCTTGCAGTGACATGAGACTTGCCTATTTGATATAATCTCAACTTTGAATAATACAGCCCCCAAGGGTCGGGTTGTAATCCTGCAGCGACTCGGGACTATTCCTTCAATTATAAAATAAATCATATCATTTAATAAAATAATAGCCATTGCGCTAAAGCGACTTTGAAAACCTCAATAATACCGGTTATTAATAACCATAATAAAAGTCCAGCCATGTTGGCTATCCAAAATAATATAATCCGGTATGAAAACCTTATTCATTCAATATCATAATGAAAATTCAGCCAAGTTTGGCTATTTGAATAATATAACCCAATGATTTATAAGCGCATGATTCCAATGGCGCAATCCAAATATATACTGGCGACTTATAGTCCAAAGCCAGGCCGGTTTAATAAACACCGGATAATTTCACATCATATACTAGCGACTTATTGTCTTAAAGCCAGGCCGGTTTAATAAACACCGGATAATTTATCATCATACTGGCGACATATAGTCGAAAGCCATGCCGGTTTAATAAACGCCGGTGATTTATAATCATGCTTTATTCAACCTGTGTCTACATACAACAAGTTTAAAGTGTCCTGGCGGTTTACCGCCGGACGGGTCATAATGCCCAACATAAACTTAAGAATAATCAAATATGAAATATATCATACCTGTAACATTGAATCACATCGTTGGTTTACCAACTTTTGTAGTAAGGGTGATAACCCAAATCTTGAGTACTGATAACTCCTCCCATATTGTGCCGGTTTATGATAAAACCGTACCGGGTTGTGATAGACATCGGATTATCCGTATATAATACTGGTGACTTTTTGTCAAACCAGACCGGGCTGATAGTCTCCGGATTATGACTTGATCATGTACTGACAACTTGTAATTGACAGTCGAACCGGGTTGTTAACACCGATTTAAAAACCAACAACAAAAATCTTTATCAAAAAGAGAACAAAACTCAAACAAGGGCAAAATAAAAACCATTATAGGCGAGGCTTTGAGCCGATCAAGAGGTGTGACTATGGTTCAGACATGACCAAGCCCCCAAATGACATCGTGGCATTACACCGATTAAGAGGCATGGCTATGGTTCGGGTTCGACCAAAGCCCCCAAGTGATGCTGTGGCATTAAGCCGATCAAGAGGTGTGACTATGGTTCAGACATGACCAAGCCCCCAAGTGATGTTGTGGCATTACGCCGATCAAGAGGCGTGGCTATGGTTCGGGTTCGACCAAAGCCCCCAAGTGATGCTGTGGCATTGAGCCGATCAAGAGGCGTGACTATGGTTCAGACTTGACCAAGTCCCCAAGTGATGCTATGGCTTTATGCCTATAAAAAGGTGTTGCTATGGTTGGGACACGACCAAGCCCCCAAGTGATACTGTGGCATTGCGCCGATCAAGAGGTGTGACTATGGTTCAGACATGACCAAGCCCCCAAGTGATCAATAATATGATAAGCCAATAAGGCAGGATACCCATGTTTGAACCGCGCATCATGGCAGCAGGTCCTCTTTGGCACCCTTTAACTTTTTGCAGGAGATAAATCCTTCTTGAACCGGGATTTTGAACCGGATATTGAGAGCTTCAAAGCTATGTGAGAGAACAAATTTCCCTTAAACCGGATTGCAAACCGGAATCTTCATTTTCAGCCAGAAATTTTCTGACGGTCTTTCAACTCGAACTTGCGAGAAGTTAAATCCTTTTTGAATCGGACATTTTTTAAACTGGATTTGAGCGCTTCAGAGCTTTGTGGGAAAAAGATTTCCCTTGAACCGGATTGTAAACCGGATATTTGAGAGCTTCAGTGAGACTGACTTCCCTTGAGCCGGATTTTAAACCGGAATTCTTTCTAATGACCCAGATCTTCTTCATTGAGCCGGGATTTTGTAACTGTCATATACTTTCTAAGCCGGAAATTTCCTGACGGCCTTTAAATTTTCACCAATATAACAGTAGCCTCCGGGATCGGGTTATCTTTCCCTCCATCGTCCTGGGGTTCTTAAACCGGCTGAAACTGGCAAGATTTTCTGAGTCATGTCATCGTAGCCCCCGATTCTCAAGGTGACTCGAGGAGTTGGCTTGAGATTCTCCAAATTTGACTGTGATATAAACCGACATAAGTTGTATAGCATTGTTGTTGATAGCACGATATGAATCCACAGAAGGTTGAGGTGACTGCGGCGGGCTATAGATGATCCCGTATGAGCCGTGTCAGCAACTCGGCCAATGGCTCCTTGCAACTGGCGATTTGAAGTTTAACCAAACTGTAGTGGCGGTGACTTGTGCGCCTGCCCATTGAGCCATCCAGTGCAGACGGCGGTCGATAGTATATGATAATTTGCCTCCAATTTGTTGAAAGAAAACCGGGCTACCCAAGTTGTGACTTGCTCATACTCAATAAACAGCTCATGCAGACAGGTGCGGCTCGGCGTGTTGATGTAGACCAGGCCGCGAGAGACGGACAGCAAAGACGACCGCAGCGTCAGACAACTCGGACAGATGAGCCGGCCGCGACATTATAAGCCGGCGCGGATGGGGAAAATCGGCACCGGTGTCGTAAACCGGCACGGACGGGCGAGTTAATTGCGGGCTCGGTCCCGGCAAGCTGATGTAAACCGGGCCACAGGGAAGGGGACTTGCGCACGTTCATTCACCGGGTTGTATGACACGAACGAAACGCCGGTGCAGAACGTTGCTAGCGCGTGCTTCGTGCCAGTAATATAACGCCTCATTTGTAATGAACAATTGTCCTGCGTCAAAAAATATCACATGCCAAATAATTGTTCACACAAAAATTAATATGTGTTATGAAAACAAACCGGACAGATATCACCTGATATGTCAGGCCAGTAGTTATCCTCATTGTAAGCCAGTGTGAACGCGTGAACCGGCCGTGAAAGCGGACGGGCGAGTCGTCCGTGGCGCTGTAAACCGGTGCGGTCGCGAGAGACGGCCACGGAGTTGGAAGCTAGTGTGGGAGTCCGTTGAATAACATCGACCACATGTGCTGAATGATGTTGGCAGGCCTCCATCTTCGCGGTAAAATATCATTTTGTAATGAATAATTCTCCTGCATATAAAATACAGCAGGGCAAAGTAGTTTCGCTTGGATGAATTAATCTATACTTAAAAATAAGTAGGGTAAATAGCACCTGGTATTTTTCGCACATATGTGGGTGCGACTATTAGCGCACACTTGATCTCCACGTATGTGTACAAAAACGGGCGGCGAAGCCACCGGTGCAAGCGTCGCAGGTGCATGGGCGCCGGGGATCCCCGGCCAAACCGAGGAGGCGCAGGCGAGTGCAAAGCGCACCGGCGGGTCGACGAGGCGAGGCCCGGCAGCGGAGAAACGCTGGCGTGGTACGGCCGCCGCTGCTGCAGAGTCGAGTCTTCGTTCTTTCCCGGGTCATAGTTGCTTTAACCAGCCCAGCTGCTCCCCTCTTCTCTGTATTTCTTCTGACCAAATGGTTTAGGCCAAGTTTGCTTTTGCCATTATCAGCAGCCGGTAGTACTCCTTTTGTGTGTGTGTGCCTCACTTCCTTTGATTGATCCTTCACGTGAGGTCATGGTAGCAAGTACTACTACTTCCACGGATGAATTGTTTATTAGTAGTGAATTGGCATCACTGATTTGCCTTGTAACGGCGCAGTGCTCCTGTATTGCGGCCACATCCGCGGGTCGATGACGCTGGCAGACCTCTCAGCACGGGTCGATGGAGGTATTGGTGACCCGGCGCAGCGGCGGCTCAGGCTGGCTTACAGCGAAGGTGAGACCGCTCACGACGAGGGCGGTTTGACGGCTCAGTTGTGGCAGAGACCGGCAGCACGGGTGCGACAGCTGATTTGGCCATGGCGGCTTGAAAGCAGAAATCCAATCCGGTTCCGGGTCGTTGTCCTTTTTACCAATCTAATCTTCTTTTCTTGATCTAATGAAGAAACGGTAGTGACCCTTGATCTCCACGTATAAGTAGTAATACTACTAGTAGCAATGCACTTGCAACACTAGTGTTTTCTACTCCATGTAGTCTGTTTTTGAGTGGCAGCAATATGACCACGTAATAGCTGTGGTCTTGATTAAAAAACAAGCAGAAAAAACTGCAGCAGCGCCTGAGCTCCTCGGGACTTGAAGCTTCCCTGCCGTATGGCATGTGCGTGACGCTGCCGAAGTATGCGAGGGCCCATGGCAAAAAGATCTCAAGGGTTATTTCACAGCCTACTTCTTGTCAATCTCGAACACTGCTGCGCGCAATCGAAATCCCGTCGGTCTCGGCGACTTGATTCTTGTATTGGTCGGACAGATCGGCTGCGACTCGAGTAAATTTGCACGCGTTCAAACAGAACCCCTGTGGGTCTCGATGACGTGCGACTGTGGCAACCGAAAACAGCAGCTTTGCAATAGAGTCCATCTCAATCGGATTAACCTTACGACAACTACGGCGCACGGACGCAGCCACTATGATGTTTAGACGTCGAGCCGCCTAATGAATCTTTTCTGAATGTAATTGTTTGACGCCTCGATCTCTGAATCGCTCGTCAGATGTTTCCCCTTGATGCTTTTGTCAGTACACGCAGCCAACAATCCACCATGGAATCTCTTGGTTTTTTAAATAATACAGTTCTTGGCAAGTCCCTGATCTTCCATAAGCGAGTCGACAGATTCGTCGGGCCGCTCTCTTAGCAAGTCGCCGCAGAAATTTGCTCCCTGTTGGTTTTGGCGGCTGAACAAACTCGTCAGATGAACCTCAGGACGGAGGCGGCACGTGGCTCGCAACCCTATTTTCTCTTTCACATATCATAAATCTTGAGGCTGATGCCAATCTTTTCGAACCGGTTCTACTTCATCCGGAGAATTGTGAACTTCTCGAAACCCTGAAAAAGATCCCTTCAAGAACTCAACACCACCGTGCGCAGGCCCCACGGTGGGCGCCAACTGTCGTAGTTTTGTCATGAAAGATGTCCTTAGTGTCAGGACTTAGTCGCGAGGCCAGCGCATCTATGTGGTAGCTTGAGAGGGGTTGATTGGGATGAGAGACGCAGGGCGGATCAACGCACAAGACAAGGGTTTAGACAGCTTCGGGCCCCGGGAAACATCATCCGGTAATAACCCTACATGCTGTTTCAGGCTAGGTCTCATTACGCTCATGGGGGAGTCGCCGTAAACCGGCTCTTCGTGTCTAGCCCTAGCGATCGTTTCTTCTTGCTTGTCCCTCTTTGGGGAGCCCTGCCCCTCCTTATATATGTTGAAGGGGCGGTTTACATGTGGAGTCCAATTAGGATTTGGACTAGTCTATCTCTAATACAAACCGGATACAAGTCCTGGTCTTAACTCCTTGTAAGGTAAATATTCCTCATGCCTTTCCTCTTAAACCGGCCCACCATAGTATGAACCGGCCTTCATGAACCGCCCGTTGGGCCACCGGGTCTTGTCGCTCCTCTGACCCGCCTGCCGGATTACCAATGAATCGTAAACCGCCAGGTCCAAACGGGTCACTAGTGAATCATCAAGTCTCAGCCGTGTCTCAAGTAAACCGCCAAGTCCGGCCGGGTTATACTTCCGGCCGGTTTACGCTGCGGGGTATATCCCCAACAGATCTCCTTCAACCTGGCTAACTTTGCCTGGTCGCTGCCGGGGATCTGCCTGATTTGTTGCTGCATCCTCTCCATAGATGTCCTTATGACTGGTCCGGTGCTTGCTTTGGAAGATGGGAGGAGAGATGGTGGTCTTGCAATAGAGAAGAGGGAGAGTCAAGACAGTGGTTTTGGAATGGACATGATGGAGAGGAGAGGGGGTGGTTTTGCAATGGAGAAGAGGGAGAGGTGAGACGGTGATTTTGGAATGGAGATGATGGAGAGGAGAGGTTTCCCTGCCTTTCAATCGCTTACAGGTGGGCCCCGCACTTGGTGGGACCCATGTGTCAGTGTCTCAATGGTAGTATGGGCTACGTCAGGGGATCCTTGTCCGAGGAGAGAGGAGGTGGTTTTGCAATGGAGAAGAGGGAGAGGCGAGGCGGTGGTTTTGGAATGGAGATGATGGAGAGGAGAGGAGGTGGTTTTGCAATGGAGAAGAAGGAGAGGAGTATGCGACAGCGATTTAGGATTGGACAAGAGGGCCGGCGCGCTGTGACTGGATCAACATCAAAATCAATTTACCCTTCAATTAAGAAAGTGACCCCACATTAACTAGTCTCCCTTTTATTCTGGGTCATATTTGACCATGATTTTCACAAAGAAAATATATGTTATACATTGCAAAAATAATATAATTTGAAAGTACATTCAGATACGAACCAAACGATACAATTTTTGGTGACATGCATTCACATTTTGCTTGTCAAATATAGTACATGGTCAAACTTTGACCCAAAATATGCAAAACAAAAAAAATACTTCCAATACCAGCGCCGCTCCTCTCCTCTTAAACCACCACCGCTCCTCTGCTATTCCAATCTAAATATAGCGCCCCTCCTCTCCTCTTCCATTGCAAAACCACCGCCCCTCCTCTCCTGTTCCAACCCAAAACCAGCGTCGCTCCTCCCCCGTTCTAATCCAAAACCAGCGCTGCACCTCTCCTCTTCCATTCAAAACCCGCCGCCGGCGAGTGAAGGTGATGTGGAGAAGTAGATCAATGGAGGAGTACAACCGATACGTGAGGATCGCAGATGGCGACCCTGTGAAGCTAGCAAGGATGCTAAAGATACAGTCTTGGTTAGACAATAAGGACCAACTAGCGGCGACGACGACATCCCTGGGCAAATATCTGTAACAAAACAAAAAGGCGGTGATACTCCCGAAGGGAGTCGCGCGGGAGTACATAGAGCTGCTCCTCTGCGCCAAGGAGCAAACAGATTCACCGAATCCGATTGTGAGGGAGCGGTGGTGGGAGTATCGATCCCAGATGGAGCATCCACCAGAGGTTGAAGGATCGAGCATCTACACGGTGTCGTTTGTGAGGGTGTCGTGCCAGAGCGAGCCGGTGAAGTCTTCGTCGACTGAACCCAACTGCAAGAGGAGAAAAGCAGTTGGACCGACGATGCTTCCCCCGCCATCCTCTCCCTCGTCATTCACATCGTCTCACGGGGTCGCTGTCTATCGCCGAGGAATTGGAGGGGACTGCCCCCCCCCCAAGCCCAATAGTTGGGTACGTTGTGAATTGTCAGGAGGAGCTTAGGGTTGTCAGTATTTGCAGGTTGTGAATTGTGTTGTGTTGTGTATTTGCAGTACTGAGCATATGAAGTATTTTATGAATTCTAGAGATCTATTTTTAGCACTTAAAAATGTAGTTTCATAGGAGTATAAAAGTGCAGACAATGTGATTCCCAGAGAAGAAAGTGCAAGTTTTAGTTTCAGTAAGAAACTGCAAGTTCAGTTTCAGATAAGAAACTGCAACTTTCAGAGGCAGAGCATTTATATTAACACGACCTTTTCAAAGAGGGTTAACATCATGTTGGAAGTTTTATTCATGGTCAAAAATGGAACTACCAGGCAGTTAACATCATGCTGATCAACATTCATGCATAGCACATCTTCATATGATGCATAGCCAAAAAGTTATGTTGTTTTGAAAATTCCCACACAATGTTGAGTGTGCGAAAAACAGAGAAAACGAGGGACGAAGTTTCGGCAAGTGTTGGACGTGGTGTGCGGAGATGACAATGGGGACCTGTCGGTGTCAAAACTGGTGGATCTCGGGTAGGGGGTCCTGAACTATGCGTCTAAGGTTAATGGTAATAGGAGACAGGGGACACGATGTTTACCCAGGTTCGGGCCCTCTCTACGGAAGTAATACCCTACTTCCTACTTGATTGTTCTTGATGAATATGAGTATTAAAAGAGTTGATCTACCATGAGATAGTAATGGATAAACCCTAGAAGTCTAGCCTGTATGACTACGGTATTGAGTATCTCCCCTTTTCGGACTACACCCTCCGGTTTATATAGACACAGGGAGGATCTATGGTTACAAAGAGTCGGTTACATAAGGCGGAATATTCATAGTTGTTCACCAAGCTTGCCTTCCACGCCAAGGAGAGACCTCTCCGGACACGGGTATAGTCTTCGGTCTTCATATCTTCACAGCCCATCAGTCCGGCCCATAGATAACAGGCTGGACGCCCGAGGACCCCTTAGTCCAGGACTCCCTCAGTAGCCCCTGACCCTGGCTTCAATTACAAGGTATCTGGCGTGTTGTGCTGTCTTCGGCATTGCAAGGAGGATTCCTCCTTCCGAACTCCCAAATAGTCTCCAGACGAATTGATCATGTCCGGACCTGTAACACACACCGCACACAACCACAGAGAGAATATAATAACACACAAGTCCAATCTGCTGACAACTTTAGTAATGTGACGTCACGCCTGTCCGGTCATAATTTCGAACCGTTTTTCGCCCCCACGTTTCAAGACGTGGTTGTCGTTAGCACGTCTTGTCAAAGCAGGGATCGTGTCCCCTTATTACAGGATTTTCATCAATACGAGCGTGGGTAACCCAACCGTCCTGCGAGAAAGATTCCTTAGGAATAGGCAGGTTCTTAGGCTTAGGCGGAGACGTTCAACACCAGAGGTGTTTATAAAGGAACCAAGGGCCGTCTTTTTATGCCAAACCTCTCCTAAGCCTCCCCAACCCTGAGTTCCAGCACCCAAGGTTCGACTGCATTGCTTTCAGCCTTCCCATCATGTCCAGATCCATCTCCCAAGGCTGATGGGTGGCTTCCTCTGTTATAGAGGAGGATATCACCAAGCTTCGGGCGGCCAGATATCTGACCGCAGAGATCCACCACTGGCTTCCTGCTCAAGGACAAGTTATTCCGACCCCCAGATCTGTCGAGAGGGTGGTATTCATCTCCCACTTCCTCCGGGGGTTAGGGTTTTCTCTTCACCCCTTTGTTCGAGGGCTAATGTTTTATTACGGACTAGATTTTCACGATCTTGCCCCGAACTCTATCCTCCATGTCTCGGCGTTTATCATTACATGCAAGGCCTTCCTTTGAATCCCCCCACACTTCGGCTTATGGCTCAAGACCTTTAGTGTGAAGCCGAAGGTAGTCGACGGGGAACAGGCGGAGTGCAGCGGTGCTACAATCAGCCAACTCGCCAACACTCCCTGGCCAAAAGGTTCTTTTACCAAGGCTTTCAATTACTGGCAGTGGGAGTGGTTTTATATTACAGAGCCCCGCAGTGCTAAATGGGTAGCTGCCCCCACCTTCCGCCCCGGCCCAATGTTACAGCTTGCATCATGGGTCAACAAGGGGCTAGACTGGGGATTAGTGGATGAAGTGCGGACCTTACAAATCCACATCCGAACCCTCCTCGAGAGAGATATCGATCTCGTTAGTGTGATCCAAATGATGTTAGTTCACCGAATCCTGCCCTGCCAGCGCAGGCCTCGCCGCATGTGGGAGTTCAATCCAAAAGGACCACAAACCCTCCAACACTTCTTCGGCGCCACACACAAAGGGATGTGGAAGTTATTTTTCGGGAAGCGGAAACATTTGCCGGATACTGCTGAGAACGTTGGCCTTAACTTTAATCGTCCGGATACCCCGGTAAGCACTTAGCTTTCGAATACTTTGTGGTCATGCATACAGTAATATGGTACTAAGCAAGCTAACTTTTTCCAGGGCTGGATAAAGAAGGCGGAACTGATTATGTGTTCGGCCCCACTACCCGAGGGCCCAGCAAATCCTGTCCTAACAAGGATGCTGGCCCCAGCACCATACCAGATGCCGGGGAAGGAGGACAAGGTGGAGGGCAAGAGGACCAAGGATGGCCTTATTTATTCCCAGGGAACCTCGGACTTTGTGTCCGGAGGAATAAAAATCCCCTCATCCAAAGACAAAAGTGAAGGGGGGCCACTATTTCCATCCCTCCCAGGAAGAAGAGGGCCGCCTCCGAAGATTGGAAGAAGCAGGCTCCTAAGCGAGGAAAGATGCCTCTAGGGGGCGGCCCGGGCCTAGACAATGTCGAAGTGCAGTCTCATGACGAGGACAAGCCTCCGGCCAAATCGTAAGTGAACATGGTTGTTTTAAACCTATACCGTTCTTTTCTTATGATGCCTGGAATATATATTTTTTGCAGCTCAGCACGCAGTCCCCTTCAACAATCCTCTTCCTCAGGGGACCTTCTCCCGAAGATGATGGAAAGCGAGATGCCCCCACCGGCTTCTCTGTCCAATAGGGCAGACGACCTTGAGGTGTCGTCGCAGAGGGTCTCCCCCGACCAACAAGTGGTGCAAAGGATGACGAAGACGCTACACGAAGGTGATACTTCGGCGGCCTAGGGTCCGGGGAACAACAATGACGACCCCGAACAATCCGAAATGCGGCCGGATACGAATAAACGGATCCCTTCAAAGGGTGACCGTACTCCTACGGCTGCCTCTGGAGACCCAGAGGCGCCGGATATCTTGACGAACATGCTGCAGCAGGCGTCCGTTTCATAGGAACATCGTACCTTGATGGGTACGGTGGTTAAAAAGGTCCTATCTGCAAAGAGCGGATTGAATGAGGCCTTTGCGAGTCTGCTGAGAGGCTTCGAGGTTTGTACTGTAATATGTGCAATTGTGTTTTATTCAGAAAATACACCTGTGTATAGATAGTAGCCCCTGACACTCAGGTTGGCTTCCCATAGGAAGCGAACGGAGGATCAAAAGAAATATCCGAGGACTAATCTGATTAACTTTGAACACAGCCTGCTTCGCCATGGCTACTTCCTAGACTGCGGCTATTGCCGAGCTGCAACGGAAGCTTGATGTAGGTGGGGATGACATTATGTTAATCAATATGCGTCTTGACGAGTCGCAAGGTATGTATTCGAGCAGTCCCTGCACGTACATTTTTGTGATATAAGCATGACACTGAAAGTTGTGCCTGGCTGCAGATGGTGCTGCCGCCGTTGAAATTCTTCGGGCGGAGCTAGCCCGGGCCAAGGAGCAGGCCCGGTGTAGTAATGTGACTGCCGAGAAGGCATCGGCTGAGTTAAAAGCCGAATGAGCTGCTCGGCGTCAAGACGAGGAGAAGATATCCATGATGGTGCTCGAGCTAAAAAGTGCTGCTAGCCAGTGTGAACTCCTTGAGAAAGAGAATGAAGCCAGAACGGCTAAAATTGACAAGGCCCTACGAGAGGCGAGAGAAGCGCGGTCTGAATCCAGAGTAGCCCATGAGGAGATCCAGCAAGCTGGGAAGATTGCAGCTTGTAAGCCATTTTTGCTACAGGCTAAGTTCGGTGATCCGAACTATGCTCACCTTAACCAATTGTGGAGTTCTCCGGACTAGTTTTTAGACTTGCCGAAGAGTTCTTCCGATGCGGCGCAGTATTATCAGGCGCGGCACGGGTACGCAATGAAGAAGCTTTTCTGGTCACAATTCGGCTCCTCGAAGCGCCCCCGGTTGCTGAATGAACAGATGTCCCAATGGGCCGAGCTTCATAGGATATCCGGTGGTGCCATGAAGAACGTCATATTTTGGTTATGGCCAACTGAGCCAATTCCGAACAGTTACTTCGGCTTGGTGCAGCGGCTTGTTGACGCAGTGTCGCGTATCGACGCTGTGAAGCGATCGGTGTGCATCGAGGGTGCACGGATGGCTTTTGCCCGAGTCAAGACGTTCTGGGGGAATATGAAGGCCAACGACGTTGCGGTGAAGAGTCCACCCAAGGGCAAGGATCGCCATGAACTGGACCATTATTTTGAAGACGTCCTTGTAGCCGCCCGCTTGATAGAGGGTCAATGCTTGAAAGACATAATGTTTCAGTCAAGTGTATGAGAATTGTACAAGACAGTTTTATAGCAAATCTATTTATATATTTTGCTAGAAAGCTTGTGTTCCTCCTGTGCGGCTGTTTTAATATAATCTGAAAGTTTTCCAGTCGTCGACTTGAGCCCCCTTGTAGGAAGTACAGGGGTGTTCGAAAAAGCATCTGATCACTCTTGACCCGACGTCTTGGTCCATGAAAGAGGTGTCAATGCGGTGAACCAGGCAACAAGACTATAGGGCGTTAACACTTTCACTTAGCCATAGGAGTTTTATAGTGGGTCTACGACATAGCCCCTATTATGTATGCGGCTTGGTCATACGATGCGTTTACATAATTGACCGGAAAAGAGGACCTTCGTGTGACATAGAGGAATCGCTAGAGATTCTGATAAGTCATCGAGTGGTTGACCAGCTCTCGCTGCATCATGACAGTCAGTTTTCGGCTTTCTCTACTAAGGTGCGTCACTAGGTGAACCAGTAGCACAATCGCAGTAGTTCTCCCTTTACTACCATAGCCGATAGAGTGGAACGTAGGATAGCAAGCACAAGAGCCGGGCAACCCAACTATTGACCCAAGACATGATTCAGAGCTGATGCATATAAGGCCAAACTCGCGACGCCGAAGTACGTTGTAAAAGCTGTTCGGACTTTGTTGGTAACTCATTTGTTCACGCACCGAGCCCTTGGCAAGTTAAGCCGGGGTATATCTATGAAACAACCATAGGAGGCATATTGATTTTGCGAAAAAATGCGAGTGATTAATTCGGATAATTTGAACTGGGACCTGAGTAATATGCCAATGGTTACTTGATATACATAAAGGCCACGACCCCGGCAATTTGATATACCCTGGGTCGAAGGCAGAGGAAAAAGGCATGTTACATGCTCGAAAAGAGAGTGCGGTCTACAAAAAGTTATTTTGGACCTACTATCGCATGTCTACGCCACCTGTCCTTGATAACCCACAAGTATATGGGATCGCAACAGTTTTTGAGGGTAGAGTATTCAACCCAAAGAATGTTCTCAAGTATTAGCAGCTGAGTTGTGAGTTGTCAATTCAACCACACCTGGAAACTTGAAAGTGTTTAGTAGCAAAGTAATATGATAGTAGTGGTAACGGTGGTAAAAGTTAACGGTAGCAAAAGTAATATTTTTGGTGTTTTGTAGTGCTGATAACAATATATGGAAAGCTCATAGGCAATGGATCGGTGATGGGGAATTATGCCGGATGCGGTTCATCATGTAACAGTCATAACATAGGGTGACACAGAACTAGCTCCAATTCATTAATGTAATGTAGGCATGTATTCCGAATATAGTCATATGAGCTTATGGAAAAGAACATGCATGACATCATTTGTCCTACCCTCCCGTGGCAGCGGGGTCCTAGCGGAAACTAAGGGATATTAAGGCCTCCTTTTAATAGAGTACCGGAACAAAGCATTAACACATAGTGAATACATGAACTCCTCATACTACGGTCATCATAGGTAAGTATACCGATTATTGTCACTTCGGGTTAACGGATCATAACACATAGTAGGTGACTATAGACTTGCAAGATAGGATCTAGAACTCTAATATATTTATGAAAACATAATAGGTTCAGAGCTGAAATCATGGCACTAGGGCCCTAGTGACAAGCATTAAGCATATCAAAGTCATAGCAACATCAATCTCAGAACATAGTGGATACTAGGGATCAAACCCTAACAAAACTAACTCGATTACATGATAAATATCATCCAACCCATCACCATCTAGCAAGCCTACGATGGAATTACTCACGCACGGCGGTGAGCATCATGAAATTGGTGATGGAGGATGGTTGATGATGATGGCGATGGATTCCCCTCTTCGGAGCCCTGAATGGACTCCAGATCAGCCCTCCCGAGAGAGTTTAGGGCTTGGTGGTGGCTTCGTATCGTAAAATGCGATGAATCCTTCTCACTGAAAGTGAATATATGGAGTTGGAGTTGAGGTCGGTGGAGCGTCAGGGGGGGCGCAAGGCAAGGGGCATGCCCAGGGGGGTAGGGCGCGCCCCCACCCTCGTGTACAGGTGGAGGCCCCCCTGACATGGATCTTCCTTCCAGTTTTTTATATATTCCAAAATAATTCTCCGTTGATTTTCAGGTCATTCCGAGAACTTTTATTTCTGCACAAAAATAACACCATGGCAATTCTGCTGGAAACAACGTCAGTCCGGGTTAGTTCTATTCAAATCATGCAAGTTAGAGTCCAAAACAAGGGCAAGAGTGTTTGGAAAAGTAGATACGACGGAGACGTATCAACTCCCCCAAACATAAACCTTTTCTTGTCCTCAAGCAATTCAGTTGATAAACTGAAAGTGATAAATAAATTTTTTTACAAACTCTGTTTGCTCTTGTTGTTGTAAATATGTAGAGCCAACATTCAGGTTTTCAGCAAAGATTATGAACTAACCATATTCACAATAACATTTAGGTCTCATGTTTACTCATATCAATGGCATAATCAACTAGCGAGAAATAATAATAAATCTTGGATGGCAACACTTCCTCAAAACAATCATGATATGATATAACAAGATGTTATCTTGCTAGCCCTTTCTGAGACCGCAAAACATAAATGTAGAGCACCTTTAAATATGAAGGACCGACTAGACATTGTAATTCATGGTAAAAGAGATCCAGTCAAGTCATACTTAATGTAAACTAACAGTAATGAATGCAAATGACAACGGTGCTCTCCAATTGGTGCTTTTTAATAAGAGGATGATGACTCAACATAAAAGTAAATAGATAGGCCCTTTGCAGAGGGAAGCAGGGATTTGTAGAGGTGCCAGAGCTCAGTTTTGAAATAGACATGAATAATATTTTGAGCGGCGTCAACATTACAACCAAGAGATGGCGATATCTTCCATGCTACACACATTATAGGCGGTTCCCAAACAGAATGGTAAAGTTTATACTCCCCCTCCACCAACAAAGCATCAATCCATGGCTTGCACGAAACGAGTGCCTCCAACAAACAACAGTCCCGGGGGAGTTTTGTTTGCAATTATTTTGATTTGATTTGCATAAAGCATGGAACTGTGCATCCCGGTGACCAGCCATTTTCTCATGAGTGAGGAGTGGAGTCCACTTGTCTTGAGAATAACCCGCCTAACATGGAAGATACATGCAGCCCTAGTTGATACATGAGCTATTCGAGCATACAAAATAGAATGTTTATATGAAGGTTTAGAGTTTAGCACATACAAATTTACTTGGAACGGCAGGTAGATACCGTGTATAGTTAGGTATGGTGTACTCATATGGAATAACTTTGGGGTTTATGGAATTGGATGCACAAGTAGTATTCCCACTTAATACAAGTGAAGGCTAGCAAAATACTAGGAAGCGACCAGCTAGAGAGCGACAACAGTCATGAACATGCATTAAAATTAATCAACACCGAATGCAAGCATGAGTAGGATATAATGCACCATGAACATAAATATCATAGAGGCTATGTTGATTTTGTTTCAACTACATGCGTGAACATGTGCCAAGTCAACCCACTCGAATCATTCAAAAGAGGATACCACCCTATCATACCACATAACAACCATTTTAATAGCATGTTGGCACATAAGGTAGACCATTATAAGCTCCTAGCTAATTAAGCATGGCATAAGCAACTACAATCTCTAATTTTCATTGAAAAATTGTTTCTTTCATAATAGGCTGAATCAGGAATGATGAACTAATCATATTTACAAAAACAAGAGAGGTCGAGTTCATACCAGCTTTTCTCATCTCAATAAGTTCATCGTATAATCATCATTATTGCCTTTCACTTGCACGACCGAATAGTGTGGATAATAATAATAGTGCACGTGCAATGGACTAAGATGGAATCTGCAAGCATTCAATTCAAGAGAGAAGACAAGCTAATATGTGCTCTTTGTTAGATCAACAATAATGCATATGAGAGCCACTCAACATTTTCATCATGGTCTTCTCCTCTTGACCCGCAAAGAACAAGAAAAGAAATATAACTATTTACACGGGAAAGCTCCCAACAAGCAAAAGAAGAATGAGAAATCTTTTGGGGTTTTCTTTTTAATTATTACTACTACAGCATGAAAAGTAAACTAACTAAAAGCTACAACTAATTTTTTTAGGTTTTTCTAAGGTTTATCAAACACACAAGAAGAAAGCATAAAAAGGAAAATAAACTAACATGGATGATACATTGAAAAAGTATGAGCACCGACAACTAGCAATGAGTGTGTGAACATGAATGTAATGTCGGTGAGAAATACGTACTCCCCCAAGCTTAGGCTTTTGGCCTAAGTTGGTCTATGGCCACGGCTGGCCTGGCGGATATCCAAAGCTGTAGTTGGGGTCGTACTAAGATGCAGCGGCTATTGCATCATGCGCTGCAGCATGGAGGCGAGCTGTGTCAGTCCTCCTCTCATACTCGTTCGCCTCTTCCCTGGTTATGACATATCTCCCTTTTTCCTGAAAGTCAAAGAAAGTAGGAGCAGGGAGAGCAACGTGATAGGTGCGTCGTCTGTCAAAGATTAGCCGGTACTGGAGGAACTGCTCGTTCCTCTCAATAAACTGATGACAAACCATAGCCTCATAATCTAAATAAACATGAGGCAACTCAATATCATACCCACATATGGGTATATCAAGAAAATTAGCTAGACGGGTTGCATAAATTCCACCAAAGAAATCTCCATTAAATCTATTATTATGCAACCTATGTGCAACAATGGCTCCCAAATTATAATGTTTATCTCCTAATATAGCAGTCCTGAGAATACTGAGGTCAGGGACACACATGTGGCATGCTTCATCTTTACCATTCATGCACCTACCTATGAAGAGAGCAAAATAATGTATAGCAGGAAAATGAATGCTCCCTATGGTAGCTTGCGTTATATCTCTAGATTCCCCCACAGTTATACTAGCAAGAAAATCTCTAAACTCATATTTGCGAGGCTCACTAGTGCTGCCCCATTGTGGAAGTTTGCAAACGGTATTAAAGTCCTTTAAGTCCACAGTATAAGAATTTTCATAAAGATCAAATAGGACAATTTGAGAATTGCATGATGATGATAATTCAAACCTTCTCACAAAGGAATCAGTGAGATACTGGTACTGGCGGCACTTATCTGCCTCGAAGCTCTCAAGATCAGCATTACACACATATGCGTTAAATACTTCCTTGATTCCTGCTCGATCCATAAAGTCCTCTGAAGGCCATTCACAAGCCCGCACCTGAGCTTCCCTTAGTGGTTCATCATCGGCATCGCGTATTGCGAGCCTGGGTCCTTGCTTCCTTGAAGGACCACCTTGGTACATTTTCCTAAACATATTTTTTCCTCTGAAAAATTTCTGAAATTTGTAGTAACTTCAAAATAAAAGTGAACCAAACTCAACAAAATTGATAGCAATTACTCCCACAAGTGCCTAGAGGATATATCATCCATTAAAACTACTTTTGACCATATAAATTCGACATGCAAGCTCAAGAATAGGGTCACCTAAGCAGCAAAAATATGCAATGAATAAAGCACTAGAACAAAATCTAGTTGGACCATTGGAGGAGTCACATACCAAGGAACAATCCCCCAAAGCAATTTTTCGAATGGAGCTTTGAGTAAGGAGATCGAAAATGGCAGCAAAATGAGCTTGGACTTGGGTTTGAGCTGGTTGGTGATTTTTGTGGGAGGAAGAAGGAGTGTGTGGTAGCTGGAATAAGTGGAGGGGAGCCACCGTGGGCCCACGAGGCAGGGGCGCTCGCCTAAGGGGGTAGGGCGCTCCCTGGACCCTCCTGGCCAGGTGCTTTCTCCCCGGTTGTGTTCTCAGTGCCAGATATTCTCAAATATTCTAGAGAAAATCATATTTAATTTACAGGGCATTTGGAGAAGTTTTATTTTCGGGGTATTTTTATTGCATTGATAATTCAGAAAACAGGCAGAATATACTATTTTTGCTTTATTTCAACTAAATAACAGAAAGTAAAAAGAGGGTATAGAGAGTTGTGTTTCCTAAATTCATCCATCTCATGCTCATCAAAAGGAATCCACTAACAAGGTTGATCAGGCTTGTTAACAAACTCATTCCGAGTAACATGGAACCGGAGAATTTTCGAATAACACTAGGTTACCTCAACGGGTATATGCACATCCCCAACAATATCATATTTCTTCTTGAGAGTAGGAAGAGGAAATTCAAAACCTCCAATTGTAATTGTTGAAAATTTTCCAATAGAATTGATACTGTGGAGTTGAGGTTGTTTCCTCGGAAAGTGTATCGTATGCTCATTACCAGCCCCTGCAGTATTCAAAAAGGGTCTTCCAAGAATAATAGATATACTATCGTCCTTGGGAATATCAAGAATAACAAAGTTCGTTAAAATAGTAACATTTGCAACCACAACAGGCACATCCTCACAAATACCGACAAGTATAGCAGTTGATTTATCAGCCATTTCAAAGATATTTCAGTAGGTGTCAACTTATTCAAATCAAGTCTACGATATAAAGAGAGTAATAACACTAACACTAGGTCCAAGATACATAAAGCAGTTTTAACATAGTTTCTCTTAATGGAGCATGGTATAGTTGGTACTCCGGGATCTCCTAGTTTCTTAGGTATTCCACCCTTAAAAGTATAATTGGCAAGCATGGTGGAAATTTCAGCTTCCGGTATCTTTCTTCTATTAGTAAAAATATCTTTCATATATTTAGCATAAGGATTCATTTTAAGCATATCAGTCAAACGCATACGCAAGAAGATAGTGTGATGCCCTCGATTCAATCGTACACTAATCATACACGCAAATGTGTACGATCAAGATCAAGGACTCACGGGAAGATATCACAACACAGCTCTAGACACAAATAAAAAATAATACAAGCTTTATATTACAAGCCAGGGGCCTCGGGGGCTCGAATACATAAGCTCGAATACACAAGAGTCAGCGGAAGCAACAATATTTGAGTATAGACATAAGTTAGACAAGTTTGCCTTAAGAAGGCTAGCACAAAAACAACATCGATCTAAAAGGCAAGGCCTCCTGCCTGGGAGCCTCCTAACTACTGCTAGTCGTCTGCGGTCTTCACGTAGTAGTAGGCATCCTCCGGATAGTAGTAGTCATCAGTGGCGTCATCTGGCTGTTGGGATCCGTCATCTGGTCGCAACAATTGGGTATGGGGGGAAAAGAAGTAGCAAAGCAACCATGATTACTCATCCAAAGTACTCGGAAGACTTACATCAGATCTAAACTAAGTATGTATCTATATCAAAGGAAATGGTTGTATCTGTGGACTAAACTGCAGAAAGCCAGAAGAGAAGGGGAAAGCCTAGCCTATCGAAGACAAGAATCTTCAAGCATCTTGCAGCATATAGAAGAGTACAGATCAACATAATGTGAAGTAGTAGTGTTATCAACCTCGTCCAGAGATCCTTTCTCGACTCCCTGCGAGAAAGCAATCCCAGAGCCATACTATCCAGTTATCATCTCATATCCAAGTCTCATATTCATCCATTCCTCATCACAAGTATCCAGTTCTAGCTGTATCGATCGGGATACAACTCCAAGTGTCCGTTACCGTAGGACAGGCTATCGATAGATGTTTTCTTCCCTGCAGGGGTGCACCAACTTACCCACCACGCTCGATTAACTCCGGCCGGACACACTTTCCTGGGTCATGCCCGGCCTCGGCCAAACAATACGCCGCAACCTGACCTAGGCTTTATAGAGAGGCCAGCACGCCGGACTAAACCTATGCCCCCAGGGGTCATGGGCCATCTCCCCGGGAACTCCTGCACGTTGCGTACGCAGCTAGTGAGCAGACCTAGCTCCCTCCTTCAACAAGGCAGGAGCTTACGCATTCCAACCCGGCGCGCGCCGCTCAGTCGCTGATGTCTATTAAGCTTTGGCTGATGTATACGACGTAGAACGCCCATACTATGCCCACATGATGGTTAGTGCTATCAGGCCAGAGGCCCCTCGGATTAAATATCAAAATTATAGTGGATTAGGAACGTGCGGTAACAAGCAGAGACTCACGATCGATGTGACCCTGTCACCCCGTCTCGAGTACTTGCGGCAAGGGCTAAGAATGCCCGGCCACGCCTTGTAAGTATCTCGCGGGCACCTTCCAGGTCAACCCGACTCCACATCACTCGCTATTAAGCTTGCGCGGGTACCCCTCAGGGTCGACCCGTCTTTAGTAACATGGCTCAGTGCAAAGTCATAGTAACCATAGTAATTGTGTGTCTAACAGCAAGGGGAAAACACGAGGAATCACCCCCGGTGAATTTCACTCGATGTTGTCATCAAGGTGAACGTAAGAGGATCCACCCTCGAGGTTCACATTTGATGGGTCGCACGACAGAGCCATAATGGAAGTGGTTAAGGAGGAAATCACCCTCGATGACCTCGACCGTATAGCTACACTACAGAGATCTCATCAGGAGTGATGTAAGAGGTTCCACCCTCGGCACTCGATGGTAACTCTACAGAGTCATACAACTAAGGGGGGTGATGCGCGGTGTCAGGGCCTGGATGTCGATCACGTTGATCGAGTCATCGAACATAAAGCGAGGCAACTGGGACAAGGTGGGGTCAATGATGGATCACTAACCAACCTATACTAAGCAGTCTAGGATAAGCAGGTAAGGTATGAAAGCAGGTACCAACAACAGGCTATGCATCAGAGTAGGATCATACAGAAAGCAGTAGCAGATCTAATGCAAGCATGAGAGGGAAAGAAATGGGCGATATCGGAATGTTCAAGGGGGGTTTGCTTGCCTAGTTGCTCTAGCAAGGAGGGGGGTCGTCGTCGACGTAGTTGATCACAAGGGCAGCATCGGTCTCGGGGTCTACCGGAGAGAAAAGGGGGAAGAAACAGTAAATATAAAGCAAACATAGCACCACAAAGCATAACATGGCAATAAGATGTGCCGGTTGTGACCTAATGCGGTAGGAGGTGATACCGACAAAGGGGGGAAACATCCGGGAAAGTATCCCCGGTGTTTCGCGTTTTCGGACAGATGAACCGGAGGGGGAAAGTTGCATGTTCACTATGCTAGGGATGCATGGCGGACAAACGGGCTGCGAATCCGGGTTTGTCTCGTCGTTCTGAGCAACTTTCATGTACAAAGTTTTTCCATCCGAGCTACGGTTTATTTTATATTAATTTTAAAAGATCTCAATCATTTTTAGGATTTATTTAATTATTTTAATGCAACATTATCCAGAATAGTGTTTGCTGACGTTAGCATGATGTCAGCATGACATCAGTAGTTGACATGGTCAACCTGACAGGTGGGCCCCACATGTCATAGGCTGAAGACTAACTATTTGTTAACATTTTAATTAGCAGGTTAATTAGAGTTAATTAGTTAACTAAACAATGTTACTTAAGTTAATTAATTAATTAATTAATTAACATTTTAATTTTAATTTTACATTATGAATTTTTACTTCTTTTTTTTAAATTCGTTCTAGGCGCGGGGCCCATATGTCATAGGCCCAGCAAAGCATAACGGCCGCACGGGCGTTAGGGCGTTCCGGGCGGAGCCCTATGAGTGTGCGGGCGTGCGGGCACTGTCCCGAGCATGGCCAACGGGGCGGCTGGGGGATGGCGGCAAGACGTCGGCCAGGTGAGGCATGCGGCGGCGCGGCAAGCTGCGGCGGTGGAGGTGGTGGCGGGGCCGCGTGGTGGAGCAGTGGTCGGGGGCGGAGGGGCGAGGCTAAGGCGAGTAGCAGCGGCTGCAGGGAGGACACAGCGAGGCGCGGCAGTGCGGTGCGCGCGGAAGCTGGCGAGCATGGCGGCGCGGGCGCGGCGCAGGCGAAGCAGAGGAGCTGAAGCAGGGGGGGCGCCGCGGGCGGGACGAGGGCGCCGGTGCTCGGCGCGCGCAGCCACGAGGCCAGCAGGGGAGCGAGGGGACGCGGACGGGCGTGGTCCGCGCGCGGTGAGCGCGAGGCCACGGCGCGGGATAGCGGCTAGCGGCGGCACTGGTAGCAGAACAGCGAGCAGCAGGGGGCGGGACGCGCGAGCTTCAGCGCTGGTAGGGGCGGTGTTCGGGGCGCGACTCGACGCGCGTATGGTGCGGTGTGCGCATGCGTGCTGTGAACGGCGCTGGCGACAGAGGGGAAGGAGGAGAGCTCACGGCGATGCGTAGGGACAAGGGCAGCGGTGCTCGGGGAGGTTGACAGGGACGGCGGGACGGAGAGGAGGCAACGAGATCGGGGTGGCGCGGGGTTCCGGCGGCGTCCGTGGAGCTCCGGGCGGCGGTGAACAAGGATGAGGCGGCGGCGTACGGCGGGTCGGGCGTGGCGTCGGGGCTCCCAGATCGGGAGAGCGGGGAGGCGAGGAGGACGGCGGTGGGGCGGCGCCGGCGGTGTTCGACGGGGCCGGAGCAACTGGCCCGATCCAAACGGGATCGGGTGAGGGAGGGGGAGTGGGGAACGAGGAGGAGTGGGGGTGGTCGAGCAGAGGGAGTGGGGTGTCGTGGGGGGAGTTAGGGTTACGGGGAGGGAGTGATAAGGAGGCCTGACTGGGCCTGGTGGGCCGGCCGATGCGGCTGCCGGCTGGGCCGTTCGGTCCAGCGTGGGGGGGGGGGTCTTTTCCCCTTTTTAAACAGAAAACCTTTTTTGTTTTCCTTATTAAAGGGCATTTAAACACTTTTAAAAAAATTGGTTCCACCACCAAAATTAGTTAGGGATTATTTGCCACATGACGAACATTTTGGATTTCATGTCTGAGGAATTTTGAATTTCCCTCATAATTTGAATTTGAAAATTGACTTTGATTTTTCATCAAGTGACAATTAGCTCAGTAAGCATGGTGACCTGGCACCATTAATAGGTGATTACTGTAGCATGACACTGGGGGTGTTACAAATCTCCTCCACTACAAGAAATCTTGTCCCGAGATTTAACTGGTGAAGTAAAGAGTAACTTCGGGAGAACTGACCCCTATAGGGTTAATTGTCTGGTGAACAATGTAGGGAATGTTACAGAAGTATCTCTCGAGTTAAAATTTAAGAAAAATGTCGAGAGCAAAGTGTGAAGGTACAATAGGAAGTTTCAAGCGGATGGGCAAACGATTGATACCTGAACCGAGTGTGAGAAAGGAGTTCAGAGCATCAGGAATAGATCATCTCTCGGAAGGTGGCTCGTGACATGATATGAAGCCATACGTAAAGAATATTTCGGCATCAAGGTTGTACGGGAGAGTCAGGTTACGATCCTGTGGAACTGTGGGTTATGGGCCCACCATGTGGGTTAAAAGAAGGAAAGGCGCTATTCATTTTGAACAGTCATGACAGCAAGGCATGTCAGAGGGTAGCCTGCCAGTTATGTCAGCAACAATCGTCGGTACCATGGGCGAGGTACGAAGAGAACCATTCTCCTGCTCGTTGAATGAGGCGGACCAATAGGCAAAGTTCTCATCCATCGGTGGCTACTGGAAAGTCGTCCACAATATTAACAGGGTCTTACGGACAGTTTGTACACCGAGGTGTTTACATAAGCAGGGAAATATTTCTGCTTATATCATATAGATCACCAGAAAGGCCAAACAAACCAATGGAAAGGAACATATGATCATCAGGTTAAGCAGAACAATGGAAAGGAAAAATGTGTTTAAACACATATTTCAGGGGTATATCCTTCCCAAGGACAAGCAGAGCATGAAATCCATGACATGGTAGAAGTATAGAACCATTTAGGTAAGGGGGAAGAAAATTCCTGACATTACCCATACAACGGTGTTTGGGTAATAGATCAAGAAACATTCGACAATGTGCTTCCAATGTTCTTGTTGATATTCGGAATACCTCGGTCATGCTTCAAGGTAGCATTAACATGGTGTTCCAAGTAGGGGGGGGTTGGAGTAGAAGATCACAAGAAATACTCAAGAACAACTGCAAGAATAGCCTGGAGTCCAAGGTATAACCAGACATGATCAAACATGTGTTGGAAAGAAGACAAGGGAGGTAGTCGATGATAACTCTAATCATCGTAGGTCAAGGATGGTATTTCTCATCACAAATTAAATTAATATCCTGGAAGAGCTCAGAATGTTGATATTGATCACGACGTATTTGTCGAGAGGTTCTACGAAGATGCCATCAAGGAGCGACGACAGCAAGCAACAGGAAGGATGAAGCAAAAGGCTATTGGAACCATGGATACGACACAAACTCGAAATCAAGCTTGTTGTTCAAGGCAAAATGATATGACGAGGAAGATTGACGTACGTTTAGCTCATCTCCGAAAATTTTGCTCCGGGAGGAAGGACCAGGTAGCACAGTTAAAATTTAGCAACATAACGATATAGCCGATAATGCTAGGAATGACTTGAATGATTATTAAACTCGTAAGCAACGAGAATTACTTAGAGTTATTGAATCGGGGTGTGGAATCGATTCACTTATCGGTGTCCTCGAGTGACTAATAACTTGGAACCCGGGGAAATCTGAAATCGGTTAGAAGCAATACTAGATGAAGACTCATAGGAAACAACACCGTTCTTTGTTATTCTCGAAATACCAGAGGGTAATACTCGAAGGAAGATCTAAATAGTGGTTGCGGAGATGCATTGGTCTGCAGAAGACAAGTGCTTTAACTTGTCTGAGAAAAGGAATCAAAGAATAACAATATGGCCGGAACCACGATTACAGAAAACCAAAACCCAGATATAAGACGAACTTATACCAAGGGGGTAATTATTTTTACGAGAAACTTCCATGATAAGATCGGTATCGTGTCCATGGGCATGAACGCAAGGTTCAAGGTCGACTCCCACTTCTCCAATACACAACTTTTCATTCACTTCTCGAATTCGAAGAATTTGTAGTGTTGAAATTTTATCTGAAGAAACACCAGTAGAGTAAGGTTTGTTAAAACTCTCGTGTTCAAAAGGATTAGGTGAGGCATAGGTTCAACCCATAGGGGCATCTTAGGAACCTATTCCACAAACTTCAGAAGTAAACAACACAAGCTCGAAAGCAGAGTATGGTTGACAAAAGGAGATGATACAACTTACTAAAGGCATTATGTATCTGGTAAAGAACTTCACGAGGTTCCTTGAATATGAAGGACACTGTCGAATGATAATCCAATAATGGATTTGGCGATCCACAACGGAGCTGATGTGAGTATCGATATTCAATCAAAAGAAGAAATAATGCAGAGGCATCGGATTTGGGAAACATCTGATAATTCCAAAGCTTAAATGCAAAGGAATTATGATTTCCAATTCGGGGGATCAGAAGCAGATGCTCTAATCAAAAGATAATCAGGTTGAAAAGACATAGATCGACAATCATTCAAGGTTTGATTTGCCGAGAACCAGCTCATGTTTGAAGTGACGTATGAGCCAAAAGGACGGATTTCATAAGGATCAACTGATGATTGCGTGCGTTCACAAACATGTTGAATCAATATGATCAGAAAGTCAACCACAACGGATTTCAAAGGATATTGCTAGACATATGGAATTAACCATCATGCAAGCAGGTAGCGAAGAACAAGAGCAATAAGCTACTAAGGTTTTCGGGAGATCAAATCGTATTTCAGAGAATTTTGTGAAACACAAGAACAACTGGGGATGATCGAACCCTCAATAAGTGTGAGGAATTACTCGTAGGTGTATTCATGTGGAAAAGAGCTACAAGGCAGTAGCTCAAAGGATTCTTAAAAAGTCGAAGAATAATGGGGACGGCGTGACGGAGAGGAGGCAACGAGGTCGGGGTGGCGCGGGGTTCCAGCGTTCGTGGATCTCTGGGCGGCGGTGAACAAGGATGAGGCGGCGGCGTACGGCGGGTCGGGGCGCGGCGTCGGGGCTCCCAGATCGGGAGATGGGGGAGGCGAAGAGGACAGCGGTGGGGCGGCGCCGGTGGTGTTTGACGGGGCCGGAGCAACTGGCCCGATCCAGACGGGATCGGGTGAGGGAGGGGGAGTGGGGAACGAGGAGGAGTGGGGGGTGGTCGAGCAGAGGGAGTGGGGTATCGTGGGGGGAGTTAGGGTTACGGGGAGGGTGATAAGGAGGCCCGACTGGGCCTGGTGGGCCGGCCGATGCGGCTGCCAGCTGGGCCGTTCGGTCCAGCGTGGGGGGGGGTCTTTTCCCCTTTTTTAGCATTTCCCCTTTTTAAACGAAAAACTTTTTTTGTTTTCCTTATTAAAGGGTACTTAAACGCTTTAAAAAAATTGGTTCCACCACCAAAATTAGTTAGGGATTATTTGCCACATGACAAACATTTTGGATTTCATGTCTGACGAATTTTGAATTTCCCTCATAATTTGAATTTGAAAATTGACTTTGATTTTTCATCAAGTGACAATTAGCTCAGCAAGCATGGTGACCTGGCACCATTAATAGGTGATTACTGTAGCATGACACTGGGGGTGTTACAGATAGGTCTAATCATTTCAGCAAGGAAAATGCATGGGTTTCTGAACCCATGGTTCTCTTTCTTTACCGTTCTTCCTAGCAACAAAGTCTCTCTTATCATAACGTTGATTCTTTGATTGTGGGTTATCAAGATCAACAGCAGGTTCAATCTCTACTTCATTGTCATTACTAGGTTGAGCATCAACATGAGCATCATTATTAACATTTTCACTAGGTTCATGTTCATTACCAGATTGTGTTTCAGCATCAGAAATAGAAATATCATTGGAATTCTCAAGTGTGTCATCAACAGGTTCACCAGAAGCATGCAAAGTCCTATCATTTTTCTTTTTCTTCCTTTTAGAAGGACTAGGTGCATCAATATTAGTTCTCTGAGAATCTTGCTCAATTCTCTTAGGATGGCCCTTAGGATATAAAGGTTCCTGAGTCATTTTACCACCTCTTGTCATAACTCTAATAACATTATCATTTTTCTTACTATTTAATTCTTTGAGCAAATCATTCTGAGCTTTAAGTACTTGTTCTACTTGAGTGGTAACCATAGAAGCATGTTTACTAATAAGTTTTAGTTCACCTTTAACATTAGCCATATAATCACTCAAGTGTTCAATCATATAAGCATTATGTTTCAATTGTCTACCAACATAAGCATTAAAATCTTCTTGCTTAACCATAAAGTTATCAAACTCGTCTAAGCATTGGCTTGCAAACTTATTAGGAGGGATTTCAGCTTTATCATATCTATAGAGAGAATTTACCTTCACTAACTGTGTCGGGTTATCAACACCATGTATTTCTTCAGCAGGCGGTAAATTAAGACCATGTATTTCTTCAATAGGAGGTAAATTCTTTACATCTTCAGCTTTAATACCTTTTTGTTCCATAGATTTCTTTGCCTATTGCATATCTTCAGGGCTGAGAAATAGAATACCCCTTTTCTTCGGAGTTGGCTCGAGAGTTCGTTCAGGAATTGGATCAGGGATTGGATCAGGAAGTGTCCAATTATTTTCATTAGTCAACATATTATTCAATAGAATTTCAGCTTCATCAATAGTTCTTTCCTTGAAAACACAACCAGCACAACTATCCAGGTGGTATCTAGAAGCATCGGTTAGTCCATTATAAATGATATCAAGCATTTCATTTTTCTTGAGAGGATGATCAGGCAAAGCATTAAGTAATCGAAGAAGCCTCCCCAAGCTTGTCGGAGACTCTCTTCTTCAATTTGCACAAAATTATATATTTCCCTTAAAGCTGCTTGTTTCTTATGAGCGGGGAAATATTTAGCAGAGAAGTAATAAATCATATCCTGGGGACTACGCACAAAACCAGGATCAAGAGAATTAAACCATGTCTTAGCATCACCCTTTAATGAGAACGGAAATAATTTAAGGATATAATAATAGCGAGTTTTCTCATCATTAGTGAACAGGGTGGCTATATCATTTGATTTAGTAAGATGTGCCACAACAGTTTCAGATTCATAGCCATAGAAAGGATCAGATTCAACTAAAGTAATTATCTCAGGGTTGACAGAGAATTCATAATCCTTATCAGTAACAAAGATAGGTGAAGTAGCATAAGCAGGATCATATTTGATTCTAGCATTCAGAGTTTTTTGTTTCAGCTTAGCTATTAATTTCTTAAGATCACTCCTATGATTGCAAGCAATAAAGTCTCTAGCAGTTTCTTCATCCATAACATAACCCTCAGGTACAACGGGCAATTCATATCTAGGGGGAGAATCTCCATCATCACTTTCATCAATATTATCAGTTTCAATAATTTCATTCTCTCTAGCCCTAGCAAGTTGTTCATCAAGAAATTCACCAAGTGGTAGAGTAGTATCAAGCATAGAAGTAGTTTCATCATAAGTATCATGCATAGCAGAAGTGGCATCATCAATAACATGCGACATATCAGAATTAATAGAGGAAGCAGGTTTAGGTGTCGCAAGCTTACTCAAAACAGAAGGTGAATCAAGTGCAGAGCTAGATGGCAGTTCCTTACCTCCCCTAGTAGTTGAGGGATAAATCTTGGTTCTTGGATCTTTCAAGTTCTTCATAATGATAAGCAGATATAAATCCCAAGTGACTCAAAGGACAGAGCTATGCTCCCCGGCAACGGCGCCAGAAAATAGTCTTGATAACCCACAAGTATAGGGGATCGCAACAGTTTTCGAGGGTAGAGTATTCAACCCTAATTTATTGAGTCGACACAAGGGGAGCCAAAGAATATTCTCAAGTGTTAGCAGCTGAGTTGTCAATTCAACCACACCTGGAAACTTAATATCTGCAAAAAAGTGTTTAGTAGCAAAGTAATATGATAGTAGTGGTAACGATGGTAAAAGGTAACAGTAGCAAAAATAATATTTTTGGTGTTTTGTAGTGATCATAACAATAGCAACGGAAAAGTAAATAAGCGAAGAACAATATATGGAAAGCTCGTAGGCAATGGATCGGTGATGGAGAATTATGCCGGATGCACTTCATCATGATGAGTCATAACATAGGGTGACACGGAACTAGCTCCAATTCATCAATGTAATGTAGGCATGTATTCCGAATATAGTCATACGTGCTTATGGAAAAGAACTTGCATGACAAATTTTGTCCTACCCTCTCGTGGCAGTGGGGTCCTCGCGGAAACTAATGGATATTAAGGCCTCCTTCTAATAGAGTACCGGAACAAAGCATTAACACATGTTAAATCCCATCCAACCCATCACCGTCCGGCAAGCCTACGATGGAATTACTCACACACGGCGGTGAGCATAATGAAATTGGTGATGGAGGATGGTTGATGATGACGATGGTGACAGATTCCCCTCTCCGGAGCCCCGAACGGACTCCAGATCAGCCCTCCCGAGAGAGTTTAGAGCTTGGCGGCGACTCCTTATCATAAAACGTGATGAATCCTTCTCCCTGATTTCCCCCCTCGAAAGTGAATATATGGAGTTGGAGTTGAGGTCGGTGGAGCGTCAGGGGGCCCACGAGGCCAGGGGCGCGCCTAGGGGGGTAGGGCGCGCCCCCACCCTCGTGGACAGGCCGAGGCCCCTTGATGTGGATCTTCCTTCCAGTATTTTTTATATATTCCAAAATAATTCTCCGTTGATTTTCAGGTCATTTCGAGAACTTTTATTTCTACACAAAAATAACACCATGGCAATTCTGCTGAAAACACGTCAGTTCGGGTTAGCTTCATTCAAATCATGCAAGTTAGAGTCCAAAACAAGGGAAAAAGTGTTCGGAAAAGGAAATACGATGGAGACGTGTCAGTCCTTAGTGAGGGGAATCCTTGAAGGGAGTAGCCCCGTAGGTGAGTGTACGGATCCGAACTCCTATGGGGCCGGTCGTAGGTGTTTCCCCTTTGCGCCACATCCTCTTAAGAGATAATGAAACAAAAGAAAATAGGAAAGCGGTTAAAGAATGTTACCGGAGTGCCTGCAGACTTGTCTGTATTGTGCTTCCGTTAATGCCCGTGGTATCTTGAGTGCGTAATTATGTATGCGCGGTATAGTTTTAACGGGTATACAAAATGGGCAGTGGAAGCCAAAGTGCTATTTCTGTTCCGAATTTGATTGATCTTCAGGGGGAAATTGCTTCCGCCCTCCGGCATTTAGCTGGTGAGCCGCTCCGTTGTCCCTATTGCCTGGTGGCCCATTTCCATTGTGTCCGGCATTGAGCCTACCGGCCTGCTTGAGGACCCAACAGCTTCTATTGGTGTGATTAGATGGTTTATTGGGGTGGCCATGAATCTGGCAGGGACGGTCCAATATCCTGTCTAGTTTGGATTGTCCATCTCTGTTTGCCTTGAATGGCTTTTTCTGTTGACCGGGCTTGGGATTGCTAAGTCCGGCGTTGACCGCTGTGTCGTCTGATCTTTCATTGTCGTTGTGACTGTTGTGTATGCTTCGTCGTGGCATGCAATTGCCATCTCGGATTTCGGAAGTGCCTGAGTCGCTGGCGCTGTTGCTTCTAGGAGTGAGCCAACTATCTTCTCCGGCGCAAAAGTGGGTCATTAGAGCAGTAAGGGCTATCATGGATCTAGGTCCTTCTTGACCGAGATGGCGTGCAAGCCATTCATCCCGGACGCTATGTTTAAAGGCCGCAAGGGCCTCCGCATCCGGACAGTCAACAATTTGGTTCTTTTTAACTAGGAACCTGGTCCAGTGCTTCTTGGCTGACTCTCCAGCCTGCTGGACAATGTTACTTAAGTCATCGGCGTCCGGTGGCCAGACATATGTTCCTTGGAAGTTGTTGCGAAAGGCGTCCTCCAAATCCTCCCAGCTGCCGATAGAATTTTCCGGCAAACTGTTTAACCAGTACTGAGCTGGTCCTTTGAGTTTTAGTGGTAGGTATTTGATAGCATGAAGGTTGTCTCTGCGGGCCATGTGGATATGGAGGAGGAAGTCCACGATCCATACCGCGGGATCCGTTGTTCCATCATATGATTCGATATTCACGGGTTTGAACCCATCTGGCAATTCATGCTCCATTACTTCATTTGTGAAGCAAAGAGGGTGTGCGGCGCCTCTATGTTGGGCCACACTACGGTGTATCTATGACAAAGCCTACTTGCGGTTTTCAGCCCGGGTGTGGCTAGGTTTGTCACGTCCAAATAGGTGGTCGTCGTCATGTGTCGAGGTATGTCATTGCGATCTGTAGGTCGCTCTTGAGTGTCTTGCTTTGCTACCCAAGTCTTGTTGACGGTCATATGTATAACACTGAGCTGTTTTGTTCTTGCTTTTACTGCGAGGTGGGGCAGTCTGGTGTTCGGCTTGAGTTGCCGCTTTACCTGGGCCCAGTTGTGGTCGGCCTGCCGCATTGTGCGATGATGGTACGGGCTCCAGCACCTTATCGTCACCCTGGGGTAGCAATCTATACTTCGGGTAGCTTTTGGCTGGTCCACTAAGGTCTTATTCTTCGGCAGCTAGGACATCAGTCCATTTATCATTGAGCAGATCTTGGTTAGCTTGAAGCTGCTGCTGCTTCTTTTTCAGGCTCCTTGCCGTGGCTATTAGCTGGCGGTTGAAGCTCTCCTGCTCAAGAGGTTCCACGAGAATGATGAAGTCTTTGGTGCCGAGGCTCACATCATCTTCGGAGAGCGGAAGGTAATTATCGTCCTCCGAATCTTCGTGCGTGGCCTGTTTAACAGGGCTAACCTGCTCATCTTCCCGTTCATCTTGTTTGTTTGCTTTATCGACGGGGTCTTCGTTGTCTTCGGCACCTTCCAAAGTGTCATCTTCTCCTGTGCCGGTGTTGCTATCTTTACTTCGGCGTGACTTAGAGCGGCGCTGCTAAGGCCGGCACTTGGACTGTATTTCGGAAGGTTTATCCTCAGCTGGGTCTTCCTTATCGTCGCCGCTGTGCTCCTTTGGTGCATCCACCATGTATACGTCATACGAGGAAGTGGCCGTCCAGCGTCTAGTGAATGGCGGGTTCTGGGCCTCTTCTTCTCCGACATCATCGTCCATACCACCGATGTCCTTGGAGTCGTAATCAAGTTCATCAGTCGAATCCTCGATCATGGCTATAAAGTGGATGGCGGGTGGGAAGTAAAATTCTCCATCGTCAGCCCCTAGTTCGAGCCGGATATAGTTCGGCTGAGAGTCATCCGCCAAGGACAGGTTTTTTTAATGAGTTTAGCACATCACCCAAAGGCGAGTGCTCGAAGATGTGATGCGACGCTGAATTTGAAGATCGATAAATGATCAAGCTCGGCGTCCGCGGGCTCGCGCGGTTCAGAACCTATGGCCGGAGACGAGTCCGACGTTCCGGTGGCATAGGCATCGTGTGAGACCATATCCATGTGCGGCTCCAACATCGTGGAATCTCCAGCCTTCGAGGTGGGGTTAATCCTCCCGTCTTTGGATGGCGCGGCCTGCTCTAGCTCTAGGGCCAGAGCGGTTACAGGAGCGATCTACTGGATGCGGCCCGATGACAGATTTAGGTTATGATCATCGGGGTGACCGGGAGCGGCCGCCGCGGTATCGAATCCGGCGAAGATCAAGTCTCCACGGATGTCTGCGATGTAGTTCAAGCTCCCGAATCTGACATGATGGCCAGGGGCATAGCTTTCGATCTGCTCCAGATGGCCAAATGAGTTGGCCCGCAGTGCGAAGCTGCTGAACATGAAGATCTGTCCGGGGAGGAAAGTTTCTCCGCGGACAGCGTCATTATTGAGGATTGAAGGGGCCATCGAACCTTTCAGCGGCAGCACAGAGGAACTCTCAATGAAAGCACCAATGTCGGTGTCAAAACCGGCAGATCTCGGGTAGGGGTCCCAAACTTTGCTCTAAGGTTGATGGTAATAGGAGACAGGGGACACGATGTTTACCCAGGTTCGGGCCTCTCTCTACGGAGATAATACCCTACTTTCTGCTTGATTGAGCTTGATAATTACAATTGGGAGGGGTCTGGCGTACCACAAAACGGTGGAAGCGGACCTCCTACGGTGGAAATAGGGTCCTGTTCGTTGGCAGTGGTATGGTGTACCACAAAACGGACGAAACGGATTTGTGTTGGAGTGCTACGGTCGAAACGGGGGTACTGTTCATCAAGAGGGGTGTGGCGTACCGCAAAACGGGACTCCACGGGATACTGTTCATCTCCACCGTCGACCTCCTCCAGCCTCCAAGGGCTATTGTTCATCCACCATCGACCTCCTCCAGCCTCCACCTGTGACTGTTCATCCACGGGCTCCTATTCATCCAGCCTCCACCGCGCGCTCCTCCACCGGGTACTGTTCAACCAGCCCTCTCCACGGGGGCCTATTCAACCACCCCTCCATGGGATACTGTTCATCCAGCCATCCACCGGCTACTGCTCAACCAGCCCTCCATGGGGTCCTGTTCATCCAGCCATCCACAGGGTCCTGTTCATCCAGCCCCCCACGGAGTCCTAATCATCCACCGGCTCGATCGATCGGGGTACTATTCATCCAGCGGCAACGGCCTCTACTACCACGGGGTCCTATTGATCCAACCCCCCCCCCAACAATGCTCATTGTTCATCTAGAGGCTACATCGATCAACTTCAGTTAGCAGCAGTAGCGAAGGAATCACTCGGGTTCAGTTAACAACAAGGGATCGATCGATCGCTCGGGTTCAGTAACGCGTAGCTTGCAGTGCAATCGCTCAGGTTCAGTTAGGGCCCAACGCCTCGCTCGGGTTCAGTTAGAGTGCAACGCCTCGCACACACGCACGTACGTACGAGAGAGGAATCAAACTTCTCATATATTCAATGCTCTTTATATGAAAGTTTTATCATATCCCTCCTAGATGCCCATCATATTAGGACTAAATTCATAACCTAAGAAAATTACCATACTATTTATATGACTCTCAAATTGATATAAGTGAAGCATGAGAGCTAAAACCACCGTCGTGCTCTAAAAAGATATAAATGAAGCACTAGAGCTACTACAAACTACTCCAAAAAGATATAAGTGAAGATCAATGAGTAGTTGAATAATTATGTAGCTATGTGAGGACTCTCTCTCTCCGATTTAAGAATTTAAGATCATAATATTTTATTCAAACAGCAAGCACAAAAATAAAATGACATTTCAAGAATAGCACATATCGTGAGAAGAAGCAAAAACTTAGGCTCAACCGAGGCTAACCGATAGTTGTTGATGAAGAAAGGTATCCTACTTGATCTTAGATGCTTCAGACTTCTTGAACTATTATCTTGGGATACCTTGGGCATCCCAAAGCTTGAGCTTTTGTGTCTCCTTAATTTCTTTTATACCACGGTTTCCCTAAGTCTTAAAAACTTCATCCACACAAAACTTAACAAGAACGCGTGAGATAAGTTGGTACAAATCAATGCATAACCTTATTATTCTCTACTGTAGAAAGTCACTAAAATTGTTATTTAATATTGAATACTAAATGCTTCTGCATATTTAGTACTCCTATTCTAAAATAGAATCCTTAAACAAGCAAGCATATGCAAACAATGCAAACATAACAACAATCTGTCTAAACAACACAGTCTGTGAAGATTGCAAGAATATTTATACTTCTATAACTCCAAAAATTCTGAAAAATTACCACATTGTAGAAAATTTGTTGTTCGCCATTGTGGAAAAATTTCAAGATTTTATCACTTTCGATGTTCCATAAGAATTCAGACAATTATAGAGAACTTCCTGTTTTCAAAACTGCAACGTATAGACTTGCAAAATAAGCATGGTAAAGGCTATACTTGGCATTTTTATTGAACAAAAATATGAAAAAATAATATTATAAATAGCTGAAAGAAAATATCCATAAAATAAAATGACGCTCCAAGAAAAACTCATATCATGTGACAAATAAAAATATAGCTCCGAGTAAGGTTACCGATTATGTTGGAGACGAAAGAGGGGATGCCTTCCGGAGCATCCCCAAGCTTAGTTGCTTGGATCTTCCTTGAATATTACCTTGGGGTGCCTTGGGCATCCCCAAGCTTAGTGTCTTTCCACTGCTTATTCTCCTCATATCGATATCTCATGCAAAACATGAAAGCTTCAATCACAGAAAACTTAACGGAACTCCGTGAGATGGTTTAGTATGGTAAAGACAAATCATTCACTTTGTTACTGTCAAGATAAGATTCTTAATTGTTCTCACACAATGCCTACTGTAACTTATCAATTACACTATTTATATCACTTAATAGCTATGGAAACACTAAATCAAGCAAAACTATGTATTGAAAACAGAATCTGGCAAAAACAGAACAGTCTATAATGATCTGGACAACTACTATACTTCTGTAAATTCAAAAATTCAGAAAAATTAGGACAACACAAGAAATTTGTATATCAATCTTGTGTATAAAATTCAGAATTTTATCAAACTCCAGTGAATTTAAACAATTCTGTTACTCGAAGCAAAAGTTTCTGTTTTGCACAGAATCAAGTCAACTATCATCCACACTATCCCAAAGGCTTTACTTGGCACTTTATTGAATCAAAAGCTATAAAACATTATTAATACGTAGATTAATCATTTGAACATACAAAAAACAGTAGGTATAAGTGTTGGATTGTCTCCTAACAAGCTCTTTTCTTTAATGCCTTTCTAGCTAGGCATGATGAGTTGAATGATGGTCACATAGAATATAAGAATTGAAACACAAAGGGAGCATCATGAAGCATATGACTAGCACATTGAAGCCTAACCCACTTCCTATGCATAGGTATGTTGTGAGCAAACAATTTATGGGAACAAGAATCAACTAGCATAGGAATGCAAAACAAGCATGACTTCAAAACTTTGAACACATAGAGAGGAAACTTGATATTATTGCAATAGGTAGAAGCATATGTTCCTCTCTCATAATAATTTTTAATAGCATCATGAATGAATTCAACAATATAACTACCACACAAAGCATTCTTTTCATGATCCATAAGAACATAATTTTTATTACTCTCCACATAAGCAAATTTCTTCTCATTCAAAATGGTGGGAGCAAACTCAACAAAATAACTATCACATGACACTTGATTTACATAATCAATTTGAGCACTAAAATCATTTGACAAATTTCATGGGTATCATTATTTTTATAGCATCATTTTCATCACAATGATCATCATAGAGAGAAACTTTGTTCTGAAAATCAATTGAAACATCTTCCAAGATAGTGGAATCATTACTAAATAAAGTCATGACCTCTCAAAATCCACTTTAATAATTATTACAACAATATTCAACACCTTCCAAAATAGTGGGATCATTAACTAGAGTTGACACTCTCCCAAACCCACATGCATCAACATAATCATAATAAATAAGAGGCATGCTACATCATAATAAATTTGCTAATCAAAACTTTGGGGACAAAAATATCATCTTCATCAAACATAGCATCCCAGCTTATGGCTTTGCATAAAATTAGCATCGTAGATATTCAAAGAATTCATACCAACAACATTGCAATCATGCTCATCATTCAAAGTTTTTATGCCAAACATTTTATTGAATTCTTCTTCTATCACTTCGGCACAATTTTCCTTTCCATCATTTTCAAGGAAGACATTATAAAGATGAAGCATATGAGGCAAGCTTAGTTCCATTTTTTGTAGTTTTCTTTTATAAACCAAACTAGTGATAAAGCAAGAAAGTAGATTCAATTGCAAGATCTAAAGATATACCTTCAAGCACTCACGTCCCCGGCAACGACGCCAAAAAAGAGCTTCATGTATACTACGCAACCTTCTTCTTGTAGACTCGTGTTGGGCCTCGAAGCGCGGTGTTTTGTAGGACATTAGCAATATTCCCTCAAGTGGATGACCTAAGGTTTATCAATCCATGGGAGGTGTAGGATGAAGATGGTCTCCCTCAAACAACCCTGCAACCAAATAACAAAGAGTCTCTTATGTTCCAGACACACCCAATACAATGGTAAATTGTATAGGTGCACTAGTTCGGCCAAGCGATGGTGATACAAGTGTAATATGGATAGTAGATATAGGTTTTTGTAATATGAAAATATAAAAAATCAAGAAGGTAACTAGTAACAAAAGTGAGCAAAAACAGTATTGCAATGCTTGAAAATAATGCCTAGGGTTCATAGTTTCACCAGTGAAAAGTCTCTCAACAATGATAACATAATTAAATCATCTGGCAATCCCTCAACGTGCGACAAAGAGTCACTCCAAAGTTCCTATCGCGGAGAACATAAGATGAAATTGCTTGTAGGGTACGAAACCACCTCAAAGTTATTCTTTCTAATCAATCTTTTGAGCTATTCCTATAAGTGTCACAAACAACCCTAGAGTTCGTACTAAAATAACACCATATGATACGCATAAATCAACCCTAATGTCACCTAGATACTCTAATGTCACCACAACTATCCGTGGGTCAATTATACGATATGTATAAAACAACTTTAGATTCATAATATTCAATCGAAGACAAAGAACCTCAAAGAGTGCCCCAAGATTTGTACCAGAGATTCAAGGATGAAAACATGCATCAACCTCTATGCGTAGATTATCCCAATGTCACCTCGGGAATCCATGAGTTGAGTGCCAAAACATACATCAAGTGAATCAGTAGAACACCCCATTGCCACCACGGGTATCCACCGCAAGACATACATCAGGTGTTCTCAAATCCATAAAAGTATTCTAGCCGATAATAGTGAAACCTCAAAGGTAAAAATCAATTCATCACAAGAAGATAGAGAGGGAGAAACACCATATGATCCAACTGTAGTAAGAAAGCTCGCGGTACATTAGCATTGTGCCAAATCAATAACACAAGAGAGAGACATCAAATCATTGCTAGTGGTACATACCCTCAGCCCCGAGGGTGAACTACTCCCTCCTCGTCATGGAGACCACCGGGATGATGAAGATGGCCTCCAGTGATTATTTCTCCCTCCAGCAGGGTGTCGGAACGGGCTCCTGATTGTTTTTTTGTGGCTACAGAGGCTTGTGACAGCGGAACTTCCTATGTGTGACATTGGAAATAAGTCAGGGGGTTCCCGAGAGGCCCACAAGCAGTAGGGGCATGCCCTTGGGGGGCAAGCCCCTGGCTTGTGGCCATCTCGGTCACCTCCTAGCACAGCTCCAGTGCTCCGTGGGTCTCTTCTGGTCCACAAACGATCACCAAAATTTTTTAGCCCATTCCGAGAACTTTTATTTCTGCACAAAAAATGACACCATGGGAGTTCTGCTGAAAACAACATTAGTCCGGGTTAGTTCCAATAAAATCATACCAAAACCATATAAAATTATTGTAAACATGGTATGAATACTTCATAAATTATAGATATGTTGGAGACGTATCACGTGCCATGGCGTCGCATGCGGAGGAGAGTCCGTGAATTTGAACTTCTTTTGTTTAGGGTTTAGGCTATTTGCACTTAATGCATAGGTGAATTTTAAATTACATTTTTAGGTTTATTTAGTTGTGTATTTAGGTGTAGGTGGACTTCCTTTGTTTGTGTAATTGAACTTCTTTTTTCTTTTGTTATTTTTTTGAGGTTTCAATGTGTGACATATGCGTTATGCTTTTGTTGTTATATTTTTGAATTTGTTTAGGGTTTGCTTCTTGCGTTGTAGTGCAATGCCAACTTTGGTGTGCCTGTGTGGGAGTGATTGCAATGCTAAGAAAATTGGTTGGAGTAGACGACGACATGGCATGCTGCTGACGTAGCATGTGAATATAAGTATATACATATTATTTTTACATTTATGCATATGGTCCTTTTTTCATGATGATTGTGACATTCATTACATGTGTATAGAATTATTTATGCTTTTCTTATTACATGCATCATTTATATTGTTATAATTATTCCCCGCCGCCCCCCACAGACGGAAAAACACCTATCTCTTCTCCCTGCTCGCTTGCCCCACGTCTCCGCCTTGCTCCCCAACTTCGTTGGCCCTTTCTCCTACCGTCGAGTGGGTTGGGAAAATGACGCCGCATCCGCTACTTTTTTTGCCCCACCACTTCACCCGACCCCTCCAACTCTTATGTCTCGACCGCTCTCTTTTCTTCCTAGAAACCGAAGCTCGCAATCGCTACTCGATTCGGAGCTACTACTGGCATCGTGGGGTGGAGGAACCGTCACGGGGTCATGCATCATGGTCGAGTACTTGAGGTAAGTTTTGTGCCCCCCCCGACGCCCCCTCTTATTATTTGATAGATCTAGGCAGCATCTCGCTTGCACTTTGTGTCCTTTGTGTCGCCTACGCTCTATGTCCTTTGTGTCGCCTGAGCTCTCGGATCCCCTTCCTCCTTTTTCTGCGATGCTTGCATATATGAGTAGGTAGGTTTAATTGATAGGATGCTTAGATGCTTCTACTTCGTCTCCTTCTGGAAGTTTTGGCTTGTTCATCTTTGGATTGCATTTCGAGTCCGTGTTTCTAGTGTATTCATCCGCATGTAGCTATTGGTTCCCCTCAATTAGTTCTTATATTCTAGGGAATTCCCATTGTTGAATTAGATGTTCCTATGTGTTTTTTTGGTGATGTATCATCCATCCTAGTATAGGGTTCTAAGGTGTTCTTTCTATTTTGTTGTTTTGTGTTTTTCAGGTGGATCTGGGGTTTCCACCATCCTATAGCAGGGAGGGGTGTTCTGATTGCTTCAGACCTTTCATCAAGAGGTACATTTTTATGTAATGATGATGGTGTAATTCCCTCCATGAATTTATTGTCTTGTTTTTTTATGGTTTGTAGATGTTGTATTGTTTATTTTATCTTTGTGTGTAAATACATCTAAGTTTTGTCTCTGTTAGAATAGTATTTTAATTTTTATTTTTAAATCATGATCTTCTCTTGTTTGTCATGTTCAACTGACCATGTTTGACAGAGTGAACTTCTTATATAGTAGTTTTGTATTATTGTTCTACATTTTGTGGTGTTCTTACATTTTGTGTGTACTACTGGTGAACTATCTGAGCAAGTATGTTTGAGCTTTCCAATATTTCAGTTTTTGTACATATCTTTGGCTTTGGTTGAGCTTCTGTATGTACATTGCTATTTCATAATTGAACTTCTGGTTATTCAGTGTTATACATAGTTGAACTTCTTGCTATTTCAATGTTTTAATGTTTTTAATATATTTTTGTTCATTTCTTCATTTGTAAGGACATTTCTTCTCTATTGATTTAATCTCACATGCCTTTGTTTTGTTTATGTAGTTGGTGATGGCATTAAGAATTTTGAAAAATGGTTTTGAGCAAGATGGTGTTTCAGACATTAATCGTGATGTCACAAAGTCCGACGCAACTACATCACATGTGCCTTTGAGTTTAGTCATGGAGGTTGCTTGAAGTCTTGAAAAAAATCTCGGTGATCTTGCATCTGCAGCTCTTGGTCCGTCTGGTATGTGCAACTCCTTTTACCATGTTTCTTATATTTATATGTAGAGGCATGTTTTTGAACTTTGTGCTTATGATGTTCTTGTGTGATTTTGTTTTATGTGTTTGCAGATTCTGTTGGGAAACGTAGTAGAAAACAAAAAATTCTCCCTATGATCACCTAGGAACAATAAGAAGATGCATAATGGGTTGTGATCAACGATCATTACCGACATCGGGAGTGCAACATAAGTAGAAAAGTCAGTGTAGATCGTACTTGGATTCCATAGAATGTGGATGACAATCCTGCGAGCTGCCCTCGAACGATCCCTTGAACGGTAGACCGAAAGCACAACCTCTCTACTTGGTACTTTTCTGTCTACCATGGCAGACGACAAATAACAGGTTCACGGACGGCAAAAGCTTTTGCCGTCTGCTAGCAGACAGCCCCACGTCCAGCACAGAAAACATCAGTAAAGAGCTGCTTTACTGTCTGCATAAATAAAGCATATGACAAAGACCCTTGACGTCTGCCTTGTAGGCCAAACAGACGGCAAAGTTAGTGGATGGCATAGCACTGACGTTAGCCTCCAACAACCTAGTTGTCCTCTCCTCCAACTCCCTCTCCTTCTCCGCCGCCTGCTAGTCCCTCTCCTGCAGAAGTGCCTGGGTTGTCTCTCTCTCTTTTTGAAGAGCAGCCTGCAACACCACTCCTCGTTTGCATTGCAATCATCGATGGCCACACACACAATGTAATGGATGAAAGATATATGAGTCTGTATAACTTACCTCGAAGGCGACTCGAGTGGTCGTGGACAAGGCCTTATCTCTGGACAGGAGCTCGTTTGGCGCGCCGTGATCTCCGGGAGAGTGCAAGGATAACGTATAAGTCCATCTCCAATGGCTATCGAGCCATGGAACCTCCCGCCACCAAATATCATCACCAGCTTTCGATCAAACTGCTAGCTTGGGTTAAAGTCCTCCCCTTCCCCTCATCTCTGTTCCTCACGAGCTTGTTGTGGGAGGAGATGTTGGTGAAGTTCTCTGGATGATCGAGGTCAGACATAGAGAATGCCTTGTCCTTCTTGTACGAGCCAGTATGGGCCATGGCATAAAGGTCGTTGTTGGTGTCAAAACCGGCGGATCTCGGGTAGGGGGTTCTGAACTGTGCGTCCAAGGTTGATGGTAACAGGAGACAGTGGACACAATGTTTACCCAGGTCCGGGCCCTCTCTATGGAGGTAATACCCTACTTCCTGCTTGATTGATCTTGATGAATATGAGTATTACAAGAGTTGATCTACCACGAGATCGTAATGACTAAACCCTAAAGTCTAGCCTATCTGACTTTGATTATGAGAATATATGTCTACAGACCTAGCCCTCCGGTTTATATAGACATCGGAGGGATCTAGGGTTACATAAGGTCGGTTATAGAGAAAGGAATTTTCATATTTGGTCGCCAAGCTTGCCTTCCAAGCCAAGGAGTGTCCCATCCGGACACGGGTAGAGTCTTCGGTCTTTGTATCTTCACAGCCCATCAGTCCGGCCCATGTCTGGCCCATGTCTAATAGGTCAGACGCCCGAGGACCCCTTAGTCCAGGAATCCATCAGTAGCCCCTAAACCAGGCTTCAATGACGAGGTGTCCGGCGCGCAGATTGTCTTCGGCATTGCAAGGCAGGTTCCCCTTTACGAATACTCCGAGAGAGTCTTCGGATGAATGTGTCCAGATATGCAACACAAGTACCACGCACAACCGTAGAGAGTATAATATATCACGAGTCCGATCTGCCGACAACTTTTTGTAATGTGACATCACATTTGCCCGGTCATTATTTTGAACCGTTTCTTGTCCTGCCGTTCCACGTTTCGAGGCGCAGCTTTATTGGCACATCTTCTCGAAGCAGAGATCGTGTCCCCTCATTGCGGGATTCTCATCAATACGAGCGTGGGTAGCCCAACCGCTCCATTGGTATGATTCCTTAGGAATAGGCAGGTTTTCAGGTTTAGGAGGAGGCATTAGATATCCGTTGCCTTTATTAAGGGGCCAAGGGCCGTCTTATTTTGCACCAACCCTTTCCTCAGCTCTTCCAACTTTGAGTTCAAGCACCCGAGGTTCGACTTCATTGCTTCAAGCTGCCCAATCATGTCCAGACCCAGCCCACAGGGCCGATGGGTGGCCTCCTCTGTTATAGAGGAGGACATTACGAAGCTTCGTGCGGCTAGATACCTGACCGCGGAGATCCCCCACAGGCTTCCTGCTCTAGGACAAGTTATTCCTACTCCCAGATCTGGCGAGAGGGTCGTATTCATCTCCCACTTCCAGCGAGGGCTAGGATTCGCTCTTCATCCCTTCGTTCGGGGGCTCATGTTTTAATACAGACTAGATTTTCACGATCTAACCCCAAATACTTTCCTTCACATCTTGACGTTCATTATCACATGCGAGGCCTTTCTCCGTATTCCCCTACACTTCGTCTTATGGCTCAAGACCTTTAGTGTGAAGCCAAAGATAGTCAACGGGAACACGCGGAGTGCGGAGGTGCTATAGTGAGCAAGCTTACCAATGCCCACTGGCCAAAATACTCTTTCACCGAAGCTCCCAACCTATGGCAGCGGGAGTGATTTTACGTGACTAAACCCCACGGTACCAAGTGGGCGGCTATACCTGTGTTTCAGTATGGCTCTCTGTTATAGCTTGCATCATGGATTAATAAGGGGCTGGACTGGGAATCAATTAACGAAGTGCAGAGTCTACAGAGCCGCATCCGGAGCCTCCTTGAGAAGGACGTTAGTCTTATCAACGTGGTTCAAGTAATGCTGGTCCACCAGGTTCTGTCATGCGAGCGACGGCCTCTCCGTATGTGGGAGTTTAATCCGGAAGGACCACGGACCCTCCAAGACTTCTTTGGTACTACGCACAAAGGAATGTAGAAGTTGTTTTTCGGGAAACGAAAACAGTGGCCGGACACCACCAAGGACTCCAGCCTCGACCGCAACCATCCGGATACCTCGGTAAGCTCTTGACTTCCGAACAATTTTTAACAATGTATGCCTTAATGCGATACTGATCACACTATCCTCTTCCAGGGCTCGCTAAAGAAAGTGGAGCGAATTAGGTGTTCGCCCCCCCCCCTTCCCGAAGATTTAGCGGATCCCGTATTAAAAGGATGCTGGCCCTGACACCGTACCAGATGCCTGTGAAGGAGGACAAGACAGAGAGCGGGGGGGCCAAAGGTGGCCTCCACCCCGAAGATACATTAGATATTGTGTCCCGGGAGATCAAAATCCCATCACCCGAAGACGAAAGTAAAGGAGAAGCCAACATTCCTTCTCCCCATGGTAAGAAAAGGGCCGTCTCCAAAAATTGGGAGGAAAAGGCTCCTAAGCGAGGCAAGATGCCCCTGTCGGGCGGCTTGGGCTTGGAGGACGACGTCATCAAGCAGTCCCCTGGCGAGGGCAAGCCTAAATCGTAAGTGAACAAGGGTGTTTTAAACATATCCCGTTCCTCTCATTTGACCAGGGTAACATCTAGAGTATATGTTTTTGCAGCTCGGCACACATTTTTCTTCAACAATCCTCTTCCTAGGGGGATCTTCTCCGGAGATGATAGAAAGCGAGATGCCTCCACTGGTCTCCTCGCCCAATAGGGCAGACGACTTCGAGGTGTCATCCCGGAGGGTCTCTCCTGATCAACAAGTGATGTGAGGGATGATGAAAACACTAACCGAAGGTGATACTTCGGTAGCCCAGGGTTCGGGGGCCAACAATAAAGGTCCTGGACTGTCCGGCTTACAGCAGGAGACAACTCTAGGGAAAAATGATCGGATCCCTTCGAAGGGAGGTCGTGCTGCTACAGCAGCTTCCGAAGATCCAAAAGCGCCGAATATATTGACGAACATGCTGTGACAGGCGTCCGTCTCCGAGGACCATCGTACCTTGATGGGTACGGTGGTTGAAAAGGTCCTGTCCGCGAAAAGCGGATTGAATGAGGCCTTCACGAGCCTACTAAGAGGCTTCGAGTTTTGTACTGTAATGCTTTCGATTGTGTTTTATTCACAAAATACTCCTGTCTATAGATAGTAGCCCCAGAGACTCTGATTGGCTTCCCAAGGGAGGCAATCAGAGGATCAAAAAGATATGTCCAGGAAATAATCTGACTACTTGGAACACAGGATGTTACCTCACCTGCTACTGCCCGGTCCATAGAGGTTATAGATCTGCAACAGAAGATTGATGAGGCGGATGATGAGATCACGCTTGTCAACATGCGGCTTGAAAAGGCGCAAGGTATGTTTTTGGGGAAGTCAGTATATGTATGTATGATAACATGAGCACGAAGCTAGGATTGTATACTGAGACATGCATAAGTGCAGATGGTGCTGCTACGGTGGAGGCCCTTCGGGCTGAGCTTGTCCTCAACAAGGAGCAAGCTTGGATGTGTAATTTGGCTGCCAATAAGGCAGCTGATGAGTTAAAAACCGAATAGGCTGCTCGGCGCCAGTGTGAGGAGAGAATTTCTATCATGGCGTTCAAGCTAGAGGAAACCACTGTCTAGTGTGAATTCCTCGAGAGGGATAACAAAGCCAAAGTGACCGATCTCGACAAGGCCTTGCAAGAGGCGAAAGAAGCACGATCTGAGTCTAGAGCGGCTCGGGAAGAGATCCGGCAAGTAGGGGAGATAGCGGTTGGTAAGCATTTGTTATTACACACGAAGTTCGGCGATCCGAAGTATTCCCCACTTAATCAACTGTGGAGCTCTCCGGACACATTCTTGGACCTGCCGAAGAGCACCTCTGATGCGGCGCAATTTTACCAAGCGCAGGAAAGGTGTGCAACGGAGAAGCTTTTTTGTCACCATTCGGTGCGCCAAAGTGGCCGCTGTTGCTGAATGAACACATGGCCCAGTGGGCCGAGCTCCACAGGACATCCGGTTCTGCTATGAAGGACGTCATAGTCCGGCTGTGGCCTATTGAGCCAATTCCGGATAGTTATTTCGGTTTGGTGCAGCGACTTGTTGATGTGGTGCTGCGTATCGACGCTGTTAAGCGTTCAAGGTGCATTGAAGGTTCATGGATGGCCTTTGCCCGCGTCAAGACATACTGGGTGAAGATGAAGGCCGCCGACGTTGCAGCGAAGAGTCCCCCCAAGGGCAAGAACCATCACACACCAGAGCATTATTTCAAGGACGTCTTAGAGGGTGCTCGCTTGATAGAGGGTCAGTGCTCGAAGCACATGATATTCGAATAAAATGTGTTGAAATTGTAAATGACAATATTATGATAGTTGCTGAAAAGCTTTGGTTCCTCCTGTGCGGCCGTTTTTGTATAATCTGAGAGTTTCCAGTCGTTTCCTTCAGCCCCCTCGTAGAAAATACGGGGGTGTTCGGAAAAGCACTTGATCACTCTTAACCCAACGTCTTGGTCCATGAAGGAGGTGTCAATGCGGCAAACTAGGCAATCGGACTATAGGGTGTTAACACATTCACTTAGCCATAGGAGTTTGTTGGTGGGTGTATGATATAAACCCTGGTATGTACGTGGTTGTCCCAATATGGTGCGTTACATGTATGACCTGAAGAAAGGTCCTTCGTGTAGTACGGAGGGAATTGCGAAAGATTTCGATATGTCATCGAGTGGTTGAGAAGCTCTCGCCGCATCATGACAGTCAGTTTTCGGCTTTCTCTACTAAGGTGTTTGACCAGATGAACCGGAAAAACAATCAAAATAGTTCTCCCTTCACTACCTTAGCCAATAGAGTGGAACATAAGGTAGCAAGCACAGGAGCCGGGCAACCCAACTATTGACCCAAGACATGATTCGGAGCTGATGCATATAAGGCCAAACTCGCGACGCCGAAGTATGCTATAAAGTTGTTTGGACTTGTTGGCAATTTATTTTGTTCCCATATCGAGCCCCTGGCGAGTTTTGTTGGGGTGTGTGAAATAACACAAGGAGCAAAATTCAGTTCTTTAGAGAAAAGTGAATACTGGATACAGGTTATGTTCACTAGAACTTGAGTGATATGCCAATTATTGTTTTGTATATAATAAAGCCGCAACCCCGACTATTTGACATGCCAAGGTTTGACGGCTTAGGAAGAAGGCACTTTACAGGCTCGCAAAATAGAGAGTGCGTTCTACAAAAAGTTGTTTGGGACCTCCTGTCGCACGTTTGTGCCACCTTCACTACTAGGAAAAGGGCTATAGCTAATGTGGTGCGCCATTATTGACATATTACTAATGGCGCACCTGGTGTGTGGTGCGCCATTAGTAGTTTTGAAAAAAAAATTGTTAGTTGTGGCGCACCAGGGGATAGTGCGCCATTACTAGTTGACATAGTAATGGCGCACCACCCCCCCCCCCCCGTGCGCCATTGGTAGTTTAAAAAAATAAAAAAAAAATTGTTAGTAGTGGCGCACCAGTGGAGAGTGCGCCATTACTAGTTTAATGGCGCACTCTCCACTGGTGCGCCACTACTAATATTTTTTTTGAAAACTACTAATGGCGCACCACACACCAGGTGCGCCATTAGTAACCATGGTGCTAAATGCGCCCCCCCCTGTGGACTGCCTTTTTAGTTAAAAAAATGATAGAAATGTCAAAAAAATAAAAGAAAATAAGTTTCCCATGTGATATGTGGTCTAGTTGTTGGGATAATTTACAAATATTAATTTCGACTTTATTTGCAAAATCTCTCTGGAATTTAGTAAAATAGGCATAACTTTTGCATACGAACTCGGATTAAAAAGTTTTTTATATGAAAAATCATCTACTCGAAAAGTTACATACGAATTGAATCGGGGGAACGTTGTTCAACATCTTCAAAATCCCCAAAAACCTAACAGAACGAAAGATACTGGGGATTTTAAGATCTGGAGGGGGGAAATGAAAAAAAAATCAAACTTACTAGTGGAGCACCATTTGGTAGGTGCGCCACTAGTAACAGAAAAAAATTGGTTTAAAAAAATTTGGAATTTTTTTTCAAAATATGGTACGTAATATGACCGGGAAGTTTGAAATATTTTTTCAAAATTTCATCACACTCATGAACATGAACAAAGTCCTAGACATCAACAATGTTTAATAGGATTGATATGATAGATATATCAACAAGTGCCTGTGAAGTGAGCTGGTGCTGGGGTTGGATAGAACTGCAAAGTTAAGCGTGCTTGGGCTGGAGTAGTGTGACGATGGATGACCTTCCGAGAAGTTTGACCATAGAGGTGCGCCATTACTATTTTTTTTACTAATGGCATGATAATAGTGGCACACCTGTAGTGGGCCATTAATGGCAAAAACAGGTGCGCCACTAATTAGCCTTTTCCTAGTAGTGCTTTCCGTAGTGAAGTTGCTCCTTAACAGGAGTAGCCTTTAGGTGAATGTACAAACCCGACCTCCGATAGAGTTTGTGAGGTGACCAACCTTTGAGTCACCTGTGGTAAAGGATAATGAAAAAGGAAAGAGTAGTTAGAAAAGAAAAAGAAGGAGGTTACGAGAGTACTTGTAAGCCCGTCCGTATTGTCCTTCCGCCGATGCCCATGGTATTTTGAGTGCATAGTTATGTATGCGCGGTACAGATTTCACGGGTGTATGAGGCGGATGGCGGAAGCCGAACTGCCAATCCAGCTCCAGAATTTGTCGGTCTTGTGGAATGGAGACCGACGGCTTAATGGCTGATACATCTCCAATGTATCTATAATTTTTGATTGCTCCGTGCTATATTATCTACTGCTTTGGACATTATTGGGCTTTATTATCCACCTTTATATTATTTTTGGGACTAACCTATTAACTGGAGGCCCAGCCCAGAATTGCTGTTTTTTTGCCAATTTTAGCGTTTCGAAGAAAAGGAATATCAAATGGAGTCCAAACGGAATGAAACCTTCGAGAACATGATTTTTGGAATGAACAAGATCTAGGAGACTTGGACCCTACGTCAAGCAACCAACAGGGAGGCCACGAGGTAGCGGGGCGCGCCTACCCCCCCCCCCCCAGGCGCGCCCTCCACCCTTGTGGGCCCCCTGTTGCTCCACCGACGTACTTCTTCCTCCTATATATACCTACGTACCCCCAAATGATCAGATACGGAGCCAAAACCCTAATTCCACTACTGTAACTTTCTGTATCCATGAGATCCCATCTTGGGGCCTATTCCGGAGCTCCGCCGGAGGGGGCATTGATCACGGAGGGCTTTAACATCATCACCATAGCCTCTCCGATGAAGTGTGAGTAGTTTACCTCAAACCTCTGGGTCCATAGTTATTAGTTAGATGGCTTCTTCTCTCCTTTTGGATCTCAATACAAAGTTCTCCCCCTCTCTTGTGAAGATCTATTCGATGTAATCTTCTTTTTGCGGTGTGTTTGTTGAGACTGGTGAATTGTGGGTTTATGATCAAGTTTATCTATGAACAATATTTGAATCTCCTCTGCATTCTTTTATGTATGATTGGTTATATTTGCAAGTCTCTATGAATTATCAGTTTGGTTTGGCCTACTAGATTGATCTTTCTTGCAATGGGAGAAGTGCTTAGCTTTGGGTTCAATCTGGGGGTGTCCTTTCCCAGTGACAGTAGGGGCAGCAAGGCACGTATTGTATTGTTGCCATCGAGGATAACAAGATGGGGTTTTCATCATATTGCATGAGTTTATCCCTCTACATCATGTCATCTTGCTTAAGGCGTTACTCTGTTCTTATGAACTTAATACTCTAGATGCATGCTGGATAGCAGTTCATGTGTGGAGTAATAGTAGTAGATGTAGGCAGGAGTCGGTCTACTTGTCTTGGATGTGATGCCTATATACATGATCATACCTAGATATTCTCATAACTATGCTTAATTCTGTCAATTGCTCAACAGTAATTTGTTCACCCATAGTAAAATACTTTTGCTCTTGAGAGAAGCCACTAGTGAAACCTATGGCCCCCGGGTCTATCTTCATCATATTAATCTTCCAATACTTAGTTATTTTCATTGCTTTTATTTTACTTTGCATCTTTATCATAAAAATACCAAAAATATTATCTTATCATATCTATCAGATCTCACTCTCGTAAGTGACCGTGTAGGGATTGACAACCCCTTATCGCGTTGGTTGCGAGGATTTATTTGTTTTGTGTAGGTGGAAGGGACTGGCGCGTAGCCTCCTACCGGATTGATACCTTGGTTCTCAAAAACGGAGGGAAATACTTACGCTACTTTGCTGCACCACCCTTTCCTCTTCAAGGAAAAACCAATGCAAGTGCTCAAGAGGTAGAAATGGCCGACAAGGTATGCGTTTTAATTAGACCGCTTTGTACTCCAGCTGAAGGAAATGTAATATGATCCTCAGTCTGGGGGAGTGCTTCTCATGCTCCCCTATAGAGGTGTGTGTCACGTATACCATGTTCACTGTTTTTACTTTGGGGCAAAATTGCTTCTGACCCCCGGTATTTTGTTGCTGAGTCTCTTCGTCATCGCTATCACCAGTCGGCCTCCTCCCCTTGTGTTCGGCATTGACCTTGCCGGCCTGCTTGAAGACCCAACAGCTTCTGTTGGTGTGATTAGCTGGTTTGTCAGGGTTGCCATGAATCTGGCAGGGTCGATCCAATATTTTGGCTAAATTGGATGGTCCGTCTCAGTTTGCCTTGAATGGCTTTTTCCGTTGACCGGGTTTGGGGCCGCTGAATCCAACGTTGACCGTTGTGTCGTGCATTCTTTCCTTATCATTACGACTTTTTTGTTTGCTCGTTCGTGGTTTGCCATTGCTGTCTCGGACTTCGGAAGTGCCCGGATCGCTGGCGCTGTTGCTTCTACAAGCGAGCCAACTGTCTTCTTCCACGCGAAAGCGAGTCATCAGAGCGGTAAGGGCTGACATGGATTTTGGTTTTTCTTAACCGATGTGGCGGGCAAGCCACTCGTCCCAGACGCTGTGTTTGAAGGCCGCTAGGGCTTCTGCGTCTGGGTAGTTGATGATTTGATTCTTTTTAACTAAGAACCTAGTCCAGAGCCTCCTAGCTGACTCTCCAGGCTGCTTGACAAGGTGACATAAGTCATCGGCATCTGGTGGCCGGACATATGTACCTTGGAAGTTGTCGCAAAAGGCGTCTTCCAAATCCTCCCAACTGCCAATAGAGTGTTCAGGAAGACTGTTTAGCCAGTACCGAGCAGGCCCCTTGTGTTTTAGTGGGAGGTATTTGATGGCATGAAGGTCATCTCCGCGGGCCAGGTGGATATGGAGAAGGAAATCATCGATCCATACGGCAGGATCAGTTGTTCCATCGTATGATTAGATATTCACGGGTTTAAACCCCTCTGGGAATTCATGCTCCATTACTTCGTATGTGAAGCATAGAGGGCGTGCGGTGCCTCTATATTGGGCCACATTGCGACGTAGCTCCGATGGACTCCGTCTGTGGTTTTCGGCCCGGGTGTGACTAGGTTTGTCATGCTCGGCTTGATAGCCGTCGTCACGCATCGAGGCACACCCCCGTGATCCGTAGATCGATCTGGCCGGGCCTGTTTTGTTCTTCAGGCGCCGCTGGAGATCATACGTGTATCCCTGAACAGTTTTGTCTATGCCTTTATGACGAGGTAAGGCGGGCTGGTGTTCGACATGTGTTGCCGCTTTGTCCCGACCACGCCGAGGTCAGTCAGCCGCATTGTGTACCGATGGCCTAGGCTCCAACGCCTCGGCATCGAATTAAGGTAGCAATTTGCGCTTCGGGTAACTTTTGAGTGGTCTCTTGAGGCCGTGCTCCTCGGCTGCTAGGACATCAGTCCATCTATCGTTCAGCAGATCTTGATCAGCTTGAAGCTGCTGCTGTTTCTTTTTCTGGCTCCTTGCGGTGGCTATTAGCTGGCGCTTGAAGCGCTCCTATTCGAGAGGTTCCTCAGGCACGATAAAATCATCGGTGCCGAGGCTTGTCTCGTCCTCGGAGAGCGGAAGATAATTACTATCCTCCGAGTCTTCATGCGTGGCCTGATTACCAGGGCTAACTTGCCCATCTTCCCGTTCATCCTGTTCGGAAGTTGGCTAAGTCGGGTGTTCATTTTCTTCGGCACCGTCCGGAGTGTCGTCTTCTCCTATGCCGATGTTGCTGTCTTTGCTGCGGCTTGACTTCGAGCGGCGCCGCTGACGCCGGCGCTTTGGTTGTGTCTCGGGAGGTTTATCCTCAACCGGATCTTCCTTGTCAGCGCTGCTATTCTCTTTTGCTGCATCCACCATGTATACGTCATACGAGGCAGTGGCCGTCCAGCGTCCGATAAACGGCGGGTTTTGGGACTCTTCTTCTCCGGCATCATCGTCCATACCGTCGATGCCATCGAAGCCGTAATCGAGCGTGTCGGTTAACTCTTTGACAGTGCCTATGAAGTGGGCGGTGGGTGGGAAACGAAATTCTCCATCATCAGCTTCCAGTTCGAACCAGATATAATTCAGCTGTGAGCCCCTCACTAAGGACAGTGCTCTTAACTAGTTTAACATGTCGCCCAAAGGCGAGTGCCGAAAGATGTCCGCGGAGCTGAATTCGACGATCGATGACCGATCAAGCTCGACGTATGCGGACACACAAGGTTCGGAACCTGTAGCCAGACACAAGGCCATGGTTTCGGTGACACAGATGTCACTTGAAGTTAGGTCTGTGTGTGGCTCCAACGCCGCTGAGTCTGCGGCTTCCGCGGTGGGGTTGAGGTTCCCATTTTCGGATGGCGCGATCTACTCCGAATCTAGGGCCAGAGCAGCTACATGTGCTATCTCCCGGGTATGGACCGATGATAGATTTACGTCATGTTCATCGTGGTGGCAGGGAGCGGCTGCCGTGGTCTCGAATCCGTCGAAGATCCAGTCTCCACGGATATCCGCGACGTAGTTCAAGCTTCCAAGTCTGACCTGATGGCCAGGGGCATAGTTTTCGATCTGCTCCAGATGGCCAAGTGAGTTGGCCCGCAATGCGAAGCCACCGAACCCGAAGATCTGTCCGGGGAGGAAGACTTCCCCTTGGACAGCGTCGTTGTAGATGATTGAAGGAGCCATCAAACCTTTTGACGACGACAAAGTGGAACTCTCAATGAAAGCACCAATGCCGGTGTCAAAACCGGTGGATCTCGGGTAGGGGGTCCCGAACTGTGCGTCCAAGGTTGATGGTAACAGGAGACAGGGGACACAATGTTTACCCAGGTTCGGGCCATCTCTGTGGAGGTAAAACCCTACTTCCTACTTGATGGACCTTGATGAATATAAGTATTACAAGAGTTGATCTACCATGAGATCCTAATGGCTAAACCCTAAAAGTCCAGCCTGCCTGACTATGATTATCAGGAGATATGTCTATGGACCTAGCCCTCTGGTTTATATGGACACCGGAGGGATCTAGGGTTACATAAGGCCAGTTAAAGAGAAAGGAATCTTCATATTTGGTAGCCAAGCTTTCCTTCCACGCCAAGGAGAGTCCCATCCGGACATGGGTAGAGTCCTCGTTCTGTGTATCTTCACAGCCCATCAGTCCGGCCCATGTCTAATAGGTCGGACGCCCGAGGACCCCTTAGTACAGGACTCCCTCAGTCGTACACCTCTAACACCTCCACCTTATTGTGCCGCGCCTAAAAGAGAGTAACATAGTATTAGTAATTAAAGGGCTCAAGCTAGGATGAGAATGAATTGCATGAATCATGAAGCAAACCACATACCCAGTTCTGCCCGTACTGATGTAAGTTGGCGCTGCCTTGATGGTGTGGCACACCTTACATTTGGGAACGCCAGTACTTGGCATTGTTGTGGATGGCTAGCCATTCGTCCGAGCACCACTCATCCATGAATGCCTCCCAACAATCCATCTTATCCACACACCATGTCGGGCGCACCTACGTTAGTAAAGAGAAATTTGAGCACTACAACTATGAATCAAATCAAGAAAACTAAGTACAAGGCCTTAAGAATAGGTAATTACCTTCATGTACTGCTCCTTCTTCAGAAACTTTCCACGTCACGATGGCCTGGCCTTCTTAACACCACACAAGGCATAGTAGTCTCGAACAGCCTACACCCGAGCCTTGTTTCGTTAGTTTTGTAGTTGGCGCTTGCACTCGGCATCAATAACCTGTGATGCGGCCTCCTCGTATACCTCCTCACACATGTAGAAGGTCTGCAATCCAGCGAGACAACACTGTTTAGTAAAATAACTAGCTATTTGAAGATTTTTAATTGTGTAAAGGAGAAATTACCCAAAGCTTTCTGAACACCACACTGGTACAACGAGGTGCTATACAAACGGGTTTTAACCCCTTTCCACGACGGTGTTCGGAGTCGTCCCCAACTGAGTGACTGCGATAGGGGGGTCCTTCCCACACGACCCAGAAATCATTGAGGATATGCCCTCCTAGCATACACGCTTGGCAAAATGAGGTCGTGTACGACCGGCGAGTGATCAAATACAGTTATAAGTACAGTAGTGCTAAAAAAATACAATTATACAAGCCAAATCATTTCCGGTCGTAAGTACATCCACACAGTTAGTCGCCGCTAAACGTTTCCATTCGTATGTACATTCCACACAGTCAATCCAAGGAATACGTTTCCGTTAGTATGCACATCCCACACAGTTAATCCAAGAAGTACATTTCCATTCGTATATACATCCTACACAGTCACTCCAAGGAAAATGTTTCCATTCGCAGGTACAGCACACACAATTTTCCCAATTAAATCGTTTGTGATAGCGTTGCCATTGCACACGATATTAACAATTTTATTGTTTGTGTTACTGAATGCATCACACATAGTGCGTAGAAGAAACTATGTGGCAAAGGATGTCCATCACACACACTTTTTTATGTGGTAAACGTTTGCGCAAGCTGGCCTAACGCAAACCATTTTCAATAGAATGTCATGTGTGATTGTTCATTGATCCAACACGGTTTATTCCTAGAAACTGTGTGTGTTGCCTGAGGTCATCGCCCACAGTGTGTTCCCAATAACCGTTTGCAATGGAAAACCCAATTAGCAGGCTAATTGCCCTATTATTAATAATCCATTTATTAATCTATCTGACATTTCATATTAAGCACATAATATATTTCATTTCCATGGAAGCAGGATTTCATAATTGAAATACATCAGAGTACTTCATCACTCACCTACCCCATTACACAACTACACGAACACCAAGTTTCACACGCAACATCTACAACCTTTTAAAATTAGCATCGTAGATGGAACATAGACAGATCAATCTCATCTTGAAAGCTGCTGAAGCGGAAGGCGAATATTGAGCCTTCATTGATGTTGAAGGTCTTTGCAACTTTAGGCCAGTGCCTGTGGATGATTGACTGCCCATCCTTCATCCTCTTCAGGAACACTTCAATATTGAACCGTGGGTGTTGTATGAAAACCTTACTCGCCTCTTGACCATATAGGTGGTTTGAGAGGTAATCATCAGTGAACTGCTCTAGAAAGGCCTGAAAACAAGGATATGGATAAATATCTTCTCCAGATTTGAAATGGCGCAAAGGAATTAAAAAGACAAGGTATAACACTTAGTATCATCCCATAGTGAACTGATGTCTTCTTCATTGTGCAAACAAAGATGTTGTTTTTTGTCGCTAAATTCTTTATTGTAACAATCGTTCTAAGTTTCTTGACTTGATTGATATTAATGGACAACTCATTTCCACATATGCAAAAAGGGTCAAACAGTGGGTCAAAACCTCTCATAGCAGGACCTACATGTGCAAGACCAAATTGGTAAAAAACTAATATTGAAAAACAAGAAGTGGAAATGTGTGTTATTAACTCCAACATGACTAATGTCTAAAAACACACAAACATTGTCATTCAAACTTGTATTGTGCAAGTCTAAGTACACTTGTTATTGGCCCTGTTTGGATGCATGGATTATAGTTAGTTTGAGCTAGTTTGGGCTCAAATAGCCCTAAAGTATCCAAACATGATGGCTAGTTTGAGCTAGTTTGACGCAACCCACCCAAAACAACTATCCCACACACGAGGTGCTGATTGGGGCTAGTTCTCCTAGTGAATTTGTTGTCAATCTAACAATGTCATCCAACCACCTCTTCAGCTGGAGTTAGTTCAGGATTAGTCATTGTTTAGCATCATTGTTATTTAGGAAACATATGATACTGTAGGATTTATTCTACCTTGACTTGTACTCCAAGATGACCATGTACTCCTATATATATGCCCATGAGGCTCAAGCAATACAATCAACTATTCCACCAATCTCTCTCTCTCCCTTTTAACTGTCATGAGCAAGAAACTAACTCTAACCACTAGCTATGTTGTTAAATTAAATGGAAATGCGTGTTTAGTACTCCCTCCGGTCCTTTTTACTCTGCATATAATAATTGGCTAAAGTCAAACTTCATAAAGTTTGACCTTATTTATACGAAAAAATATCAACATCTAGCATGCTAAAGTTATAAAATATGAAAATTTAAGTCATTTCACATGTACTGATATTTATTTCATATTGTGAATGTTGGTATTTTGTTCTATAAAGTTGGTCAAACTTTACGAGGCTTGACTTTAGAAAATCTTGTATGCGAACTAAAAAGATTTGAAGGGAGTACAACATGCTTAACAACAACCAAATATAGTCATTCATCGAGCTATTGTTAAATTTGGTATTGATGAAATTGAACTGCACAGTTCATACTAGCACATATAGAACATCACACTATTAATAGCTGAAATAAACAAGGCATACTACGAACAACCAAAGATGGCAATTGAAACTAGACATATGCTAACTACAAACAATCGAAGAACCATAAACCATACAAATAAACAAGGCGTAATGCAAACAACCTAATATAGAAATAAATACTGGACATGTTCTCACTACAAAAGAGGTTCGAGAAGACAAATCATGGGTTTCCTCACTTGTCACAGATTGGCTCCTCCTCGTGGTCGTCGTTGATGAGGTCTGACTTGCCAGCTGAGGATCCCAGGCCAGCATCGTAAATCGTGTCCTTCAGAAATGGCAAAAGGGTCTCCACGGCATTGAACGATGGCAAATTGTTCATAAGGAGCCGCAGGAGATCAGCGGCAGCGCCATCGATGAGATCAATGACTGTCGAACCCGAAAGGTCGGGAGTGGGCAACTTAACCTATGACATAACCCGCTTCCAGTCGTCGGTGTCGATGACCTTGATATCGTAGCCGGCGTCCGTGACATGCCAGAATACTCTAGCCAACTGATTGAAAGGCTCAATCCAGGTCCAATCATTGTCGTCAGCTTCATCGGCGGCCACCTCGTCGACGTCGGGTGAAGAGGCGGCGTTAAAGCTCTTTTGGGCCATTTGCTCTTTGAGCTTCCCGGGAAACGTAGCCGGGCTTAGGCTGCAATGCTGTGGACTGAAGTAGGGGGTGGGGATGGGGATCTCTGGGAAAGGGGGAATTTCTCATGCATCATCTAAGAAACTCAGGGTAGCGAGCGTATGTATATCGGTGGGTAAACTGCACGGGCAGACCAGCAGAGGTTGACGATGGAGGCGGCACGGCGGCGGCGGCGACGGTGACCAAGCTAGGTTTGGAGCGAGGGAGGGGTGGTGCGTATGTGTGTGAGCGGGGGATTTGGGGTGAGCGAAGGATTTGGGTATGTGTGTGGAGGGGGTCCAAGGTGGTGTTCAAGGAAATGCCGCGGGTACTGAAAATTTTACTAGGCGAGAGTAAAATGGCGAGGCTACCAAAAATTTGGATCAAGGGATTGAAGCAGAGCGGAGCGAGAGTAACGAACATCACACACAGTTAAAACATAATAATCGTGTGCTATCAAACAAAAAGCACTCCAGCCTAGCAGATATTTTTGACATTGCGAGGGATGGAGGCGGGTTTAAAATGCCGGGGCTACTAAAAATTTGGATCTACTAACTGAAGCAGAGCGGGAGTAACAAACAACGAACACGGTCTACACATACTAATCGTGTGCTATCAAATAGAAAAACCATCTACGCAGGTAGATATTTTCAAGAGTGCGAGGGAGTATATATTTTCGAGAGGGGCAGGAAAGCCTCGTACGTGGAGCCCAATCTACTATGATCATGTGGGTGACCGGGGTAGGGTTGCAGCACAAGGGTAGTCCTAGGGAACCGTGTCTATTTCGTACCCAATCAGAGACAGTTGCTGCGTTCGACTCGTCTACTGTTTATAAATTTGGTCAACCATGCATGAAAGGGTTAGAACACGAACACACTTGCATGTGGGCCAAATATATGTATGAAAATGGTGGTTTTCTATTCAAATAACCAATGCACAACTTTGATGTGGCACCTGTCGCACAAAGCGCACATTATTATTGCTGCCCCCCCCCCAACAAACACACACACACAATTCGTGTTGCCGAGAGGGGAATCCTAGCTATGAACGCAAGTCCCCAAATAGCTAGGTCTGACATCTCACCATACCATAACACAAAACATAAAAGGAGTACATCAACCCCCCTTTGCTTCTGATCAAATGTGGACCATATGCGGGCCCACAGATGTGTTCTTATTGCGTTACCAAATCACAAATTTGATGTGGCACATGTGCATCGCAAATTAATCGGGCATCCCCGATGTCAGTGTCAAAACCAGCCGATCTCGGGTAGGGGGTCCCGAACTATGCGTCCGAGGATCGAAGGTAACAGGAGGCAGGGGTCAATGTTTACCCAGGTTTGGGCCCTCTTAATGGAGGTAATACGTACTTCCTGCTTGATTGACTTTGATGAGTATAGGGGTTACAAGAGTTGATCTACCTCGAGATCGTAATTGCTAAACCCTAGATGTCTAGCCTGTAGGATTTGTCTTAGCCTCTACGGCCTAAACCCTCCGATTTATATAGACACCGGAGGGGCCTAGGGTTGTACAGAGTCGGTTTATAGAGAAAGGAAAATACACATCCGGATGCCAAGCTTTCCATCCACCCAAAGGAGAGTCCCATTCGGACATGGGGAAGGCCATCTATATTGTATCTTTACGGCTCATTAGTCTGGCCCATGACAAATAGGCCGTATCCCCGAGGACCCCATAATCCAGGACTCCCTCAGTAGCCCCTGAACTAGGCTTTAATGACGATGTGTCTGGCGTGCAGATTGTCTTCGGCATTGCAAGGCGGGTTCCTCTTCCGAATACTCCAAAGCTATTGAACTATATCCGGCTCTGCATAACAGTTACAACCCTAAGCCATAAGGGAAAAATACATAAACAAAATAAGTCATGTCTACTAACAACTTTTTTCGACGAGACGTTATGTCTGGCCTTATTATTATGTTGAACCGTTTTGTGGCCTCCCGCTTCGCGTTTCGAGGCACGATCTTCATAGACACGTCTTGTCAAAACATAGATCGTGTCCCCTTATTGTGGGATTCCCATCAATATGGGTTTGGGTAATCCAACCATGCCATTCGCACGATCCCTTGGGAATAGGCTAGTTTTAAGGTTCGTGGGGAGGCGCTTGATATTCACTGCCTTTATAAGAGGACAAGGATCCATCTTTTTACCTCACGCCTTCTTCTTCCTTAGCCCTTCCATCCTCGAGGTCCAGCGCCCAAGTTTCGATCTTTTCCGTCACCACCAAACACTCCTGCCATGTCCGGATCCGGCTCACAGGGCAAGTGGCTGGCTTCCTCCTTGACAGAGAGGAACGTCAAGGTACTCTGGGAAGCGGGGTACTTAGCCGCAGACATCACGCACCGGCTCCCTGCCAAAAAGCATATCATCCTCACCCGGGAGCCTAACGAGAGGTGTAGTGTTCATCCCTCGCTTTCTCCGCGGACTAGGGTTTCCTCTCCACCCTTTTGTCCGCAGCCTCATGTTCTATTATGGGCTACATATCCAAGATCTAGCCCCAAATTCCTTCCTCCACATTTTAGCATTCATTGTCGTGTGCGAGGCGCTTTTCCGCATCCCCCCCACTTCAGCCTATGGCTTAAGGTCTTCAACGTGGAGGCAAAGGTGGTTGACATGGAGCATGCAAACCGTGGAGGTGCCATGGTGAGCAAGCTTCCGAACGTCACCTGTCCAAAAGGGGCCTTTGTGGAGACTGTCAAAATATGGCAACAGGAGTGGTTCTACATCACCGAACCCCGCGGTGCCAACTCGAGACCGCTCCTGAGTTCTGATCCAGACTCCTGATGCGGCTTGCATCGTGGATAAACAAGGGTCTAGATTGGGCATTGTCCGATGAGGTGATGACGCTACAGAAGTGCATAAAAATATAATCGAGAAGAACACCAGCCTTGCTAATGTGGTCCAAGTGATGCTCTTTCGCCAGATTCTCCCTTGCTAGCCCTGGAATCTCCACATGTGGGAGTTCAATACGGCTAGCCCTCCGACCCTGCAGTGATTCTTTGGCATGACACACGAAGAGATCTGGAAGCTGCTTTTCAAGTACCATAAGTCGTGGCCGAAGCCGACCGAAGACATTGGCCTCAACTGTGCTCATCTGTCCACTCTAGTAAGTTTTCGCATTTCCGAATCATAACTTCAACTTGTAAACCCAAGGGGTATGCTGAGCCTTCCATTCTTCCTTCAGGGCTGGACAAAGAAGGAAGAGCGGATTCGATGTCCGGCTCCGTTGCTTGAAGAGCCAGCCATTCCTCTTCTGACGAAGATGCTGGTCCCGGTGCCGGAGAAGAAGGCCAAGAAGAAGGGCAAGGGGGCCAGAGGCAGCCTTCCCCGAAAAGGTACTTTGGAGACTATGTCCGGGGATACCAAAGCTCTGTCCTCCCATGAGGGGGATGAAGATGAAGAGGGAGAGTAGGAGGGCAATTCTCCCCTAAATGGGGAAACAAAAAAGGGGGGCTTCTGTGGACCTAGAGGCGGAGGCATCCAAGAAGGGGAAAATTTCCCTTTCAGACGATTCGGAATCGAACGCCAAAGCCATCCCGGAGTGGCGCCCCAGGCTGAAGCCCCTGGCCGAATCGTAAGTATTCAAAGATACTATACATATATCTGGCCTTTTACAAATTGTAGGATAACATATCATTTACGTATTTTAGTCCGGCCCGTGATCTCCCCCAACAATCATCGTCTTCGGGTAACTCCTTGGCGCCGGAGATGATGGAGAGCGAAATGCCTCCGCAAGCCTCTCCGCCACATGCCGCAGATGACACTGAGTTGTTGTCCAAAAGGACTTCTCCGGGCCAGGGAGATGTGCGGAAGGCCGCTGAAACAGCGCCAGAGGGTAATGCCTCGGCTGGCGAAAACATGGGGGCCACAACCCCAATGGAAATAGACGACGGGGCCCGGACTAGTCCGGCCCCCAGCCGTATACAACTCCGGAGGCCCACACGGCTCCGGAATCGAGCGAGCAGCCCCTTTTAAGCGAGGGGGGAGTGCCGACTCCACCGTCGACCTCCATCAATCCGGAGGCGCCGAACACATTGAGGGATGCACTTCAACGTGCTTCCGTCGTGGAGGAGCACCGTGCCCTAATGGGCTGAAAAAGTTCAGTCCGCCAAAAGCGGGTTGAACGAAGCTTTCACCAGCCTATTAAGAGGCTTTGAGGTATGCGATGTAATATTTTTAGCAACTTATACATGTGCGAAAAATATGACTATGTATAGAGAGTAGCCCCTGAGACTCTGTTTGGCTATTTGAAAAAGAGATCGGATAAAGGATCAAATATTCGTGGGAGTTAACATACTTATCTATTTTTGTAAACAGGTTTCACTGTTAGCGGCGTCAGCCAAGGATGCTGAAGTTTCCGAACTTCAGCGCAAAATTAAGCTGGATGATGATGATATCGACCGTATTCACAAGCGGTTCAATGAGGCCCAAGGTATGCTTTTAAAAGACCCCTTACAAGCCCAAATTATAATGCAAACTCCGAGTTTAGGCTCATGTGCTACTATGTGTATGATTGCAGGCAGCGTGGACGAGGTCGAGACCCTCAAAAGTGCCCTTGCCGAAGCCAACGAAGAGATGAAGGCAAGCAAAGCAGGCGCAAACAAAGCAGCCGCGGATTTAAAGGCCGAGGATGTCACCCGCTGCTAGTATGAGGAAAGGTTGACCGAGGTGGAGTGATAGCTCAAGGATGCCGCTGACAAGTGCAAGTCTTTGGAGGATCAGAATAAGGCCCAGCAAACCGAACTCGCCAAGGCTCTACAAGAGGCCAAGGAGGCGCGGACCGAGTTCCGGGTAGTTCGTGAGGAGATCAAGCAAGTCGAACAAATAGCGGCTGGTAAGCCTTTTCTTTTATGGAGTATATTTGGTGGTCAGAGGTATGTTTTGCTGAATCGACAATGGAGTACTCCTGATGCCTTTCCGGATCTTCCGCGGAGTGTTGCCAACGCCGCACAACATTTTCGGGCCCAAGAAGGGAACACGACAGAGAAGCTATTCTGGTCGCAGCACTTGGCACTGGAGCGGCCAGCGTTGCTAAACAACCAGATGATGCAGCTCGCGGAGCTACATCAGATGTCTGGTTTGGCCATGAAGAACCTCATAATCCAGCTATGGCTAGCCGGACCCATTCCGAGTAGCTACTTCAGCCTGGTCAAGCGGCTCAGCGACGCCTTGTCTCGAGTTGAGGCTGTGAAGCGTTCGGCGTGCATAGAAGGTGCGCAGATGTCCTTTGACCGTGTCAAGATGCACTGGGCGAAGATGAAGGCTGCCGTCGTGGCAGTCGAAGGTCCGCCCGGAGGCAAGGACCACCGCAAGCCGGAGCGCTATTTTCAAGATGTCCTCGAGGGTGCCCGTTTGATAGAGGGTCAATGCTCGAAGGATATTATGTTCGAGTGAATGTATCCAAACTGCCCCGGCCTTGTGTTATAAACCAAGGATTTGTAATGTATTTATGTTGTTATCCGAACTACATACCTCCTGCATGGCCGTATTTTATTATTCTTGAAAGTTTAACAGTCGTTGGCTTCAGCCCCCACGTAGATGCTACGAGGGTGTTCATAATAACGTGTAATCACTCTTGACACAATGTCTTGGTCCGTAAAGGAGGTGACTTACGTAATAAACCAGGAAATCAGACTATGTGGCTTTAGCACTTTCACTTAGCCATAGGAGTTTGACTGTGGGGCTAAAAACTAGTCCCTGGTGCGCATGCGGCTGTCCGAACTAGGATGCCTTAGGCACGTGACCAAACCGAAGTCAGTCCTTCGTATAATATGGAAAAAATCACAAAAGATTTGTATTAAGTTGCCGTATAGCTGACCAGCTCTCGCCATACCATGACAGTAAGTTTTTGGCTATCTCTACTGAGGTGTTTGACGGGATGAACGAGAAACACAATCGCAGTAGTTCTCCCTTTACTACCTTAGCCGAACAAGAGGAATGTAAGATGGTAACCACAGGAGCTGGGAAACCCAACTATTGACCAAAGACATGATTCGGAGCCAATGCATATAATGCCATATTCGGGACGCCGAAGTATACTATAAAAGTGTTTGGACTTGTGTTCTTTTTTTTAGAAAATAATATATGTGGCTAACTAGAGCCCCTGGTGATGTAAATCGTGTCGAGGTGTATATGACAATCTGACACAAAGAGGAAATACAAATTTAGGATGTAAGCTAATACCAAACAGGGTTGGCGAAACTATTTCCATTATAGTCTAATTGATACGTCAAAACATATTTTTACAGAGCATGTAGTAAGCATCGAGGTTATTTTACATGCTGAATACAAGGGAAAGTTGTATACGGGTCCTAAAAAGGAAAAATGATCTTGAAGATCCTTTGGACACTCTGTCGCACGTATGCCCTGCTTTTCGCCTTGGTGTATGATCCTTTGAGAGGATTAACAATCGAGTCCACATGAGGGGCCTAGAAGAGGGCCCTTGGTACCATCGAAAAGTGATGTGGGTTGTGAAGAACCTGAAAAATAAAAATAAGAAAAAAAGGGATAATGTGAGGGTCCAGATAGGGTCGAGCCGTATTATGGACTTTAGTGGTGGTGTGCCTCCATCCTTGCCCATGGTATCTTTAGTGCGTAGTCATGTACGCGTCGTACATATGCTGCTATCAATTTGGGGCTTGGACAGAGGCCGAATTGTTAATCTATCTCTGAACGAGCCAGACTTCAATTATGTAGGTTAGATCGGACTCGTTTAACGGTGTCCCGTGGCTTGACTGCCGATGTAGTATTCGGCTTGATAAGGCCACCCTACACTTTAGCTGCGAGGGCTGCGGTATGCTCCTCAGTATGGAGGGAGCACTCCATGTTTCCATTTACTGTCATAATGCCACGTGGTCCAGGCATCTTGGGCTTCAGATAAGCGTAGTGCAGGACTGCATTGAAATGAGCGAAAGTGGTTCGTCCGAGCAGTGCATGATAGCCACTGCAGAAGGGGACGATGTCAAAGATCATGTCTTCACTATGGAAATTATCCGGTGAACCGAACACTACTACCAGTGTTGTGGACCCTATGCAATAGGCCTCGACGCCGGGTATCACTCCTTTAAAGGTGGTTTTAGTGGGTTTGATTCTTGATGGATCAATACCCATTTTGCGGACAGTGTCCTGATAAAGCAGGTTGAGGCTGCTGCTGCCGTCCATAAGGACTCGCGAACGATGGAATTCGTCGATGATTGGGTCGAGGACCAATGCTACCGAACCTCCGTGACAGATACTGGTCGGATGGTCTCTACGATCAAAAGTGATTGGTCAGGCTGACCATGGGTTAAATTTTTAGGCGACTTGCTCTATGGCATAAACGTCCATTAGTGTGTGCTTGCGCTCCCATTTGGGGATATGAGTGACGTAGATCATGTTCACTGTCTTCACCTCGGGGGGGGGGGGATTTCTTTTGCCCCCTCCCATGTTCGTTGGGCAAGGCTCTTCATTGTCGTCCTCGCTGGGCGGCCCCTTCCCTTTAAGTTTGGTGTTTAGCTTACCGGCCTGTTTAAAGGCCCAAAAATTTCTGTTGGTATGATTGGCACGCTTGTCAGGGGTGCCATGGATCTGGCAAGGCCGATCTAGTATTTGGTCCAGACTAGATGGACCCTCTTTGTTTCCTTCAAATGGCTTCTTTCGCTGAACGGGTATAGAGCCGTTGAATCCGGCGTTGACCGTCGTGTCTTCGGTATCTTCATTGTTCTTTCCATGCTTGTGTTTATTGTGTCGTGGCCTACCATTGCCATCTCTGGCTTCGGAGATGCCGGGGTCACTGGTGCTATTCCTTCTACGAGCTAGCTAGCTATCTACTCCCGTGCAAAAGCGGTTCATAAGTGCGGTGAGAGCTGCCATGGACTTTGGTTTTTCTTGGTTGAGTTCTCAGGCGAGCCACTCTTCTCGGATGTTGTGTTTAAAGGTCATTTGGGCTTCAGCGTCCGGACAGTCTACAATTTGGTTCTTTTTAATTAAGAAAGTGGTCCAGAGTTTTTGGGCCGAGTCTCCGGGTTGCTGGAATATCCGACTAAGGTCATCGGCGTCTGGAGACCGAACATAGGTACCTTGGAAGTTGTCTCTAAAGGCATCTTCCAAATCTTCCCAGCTAGCAATAAAGTTTTCTAGGAGGCTATTTAACTAGTGCCGTGCTGGTCCCTTGAGTTTTAGGGGGAGGTACTTGATGGCATGACGATCGTCACGAGCCATGTGAATGCAGAGAAGAAAATCTTCGATCCATACTACAAGATCCTTCATGCCATCATATGATTCAATGTTCACAGGTTTAAACCCTTCTGGGAACTGGTGCTCCATTACCTCATTGGTGGAGCATAAGGGGTGTGCGGCGCCTCTGTATCGGGTGACGTCACGACGCAGTTCGGATGAAGTTTGTATGCGGTTTTCGGCACTAGTGAGGTTATGCCTGTCGGGCCAAGCCTAACGGTTGTCTTCTATCGTTGGGGCGTGCCCCCTTGATCCATAGATTGATCTTGTTTGGCCTGCTCTATTGCCCAGGTCTTGACGTAGGTCGTAGGTGTATCCTGGAGCTGTTGTCTCTCTGCCTCTATGGCGAGGTGGTGCGGGTTGGTGTTCGGCATAGGTGGCCGCTTTATCTCGCCCGCGTGGTGGCTGGTCTGGATCATCAGCACGGTCATGTCATGATGGTATGGGATCGATGGCCTCATCGTCAAATTGTGGTAGTAGCCGATGCTTTAGATAACTCTTTGCTACGTGTTGAAGGCCATACTCTTCGGCGGCTAGGACTTGGGTCCACCTGTCGTTGAGTGTATGTTGTTCAGCTTGGAGCCGTTGCTTCTGCTTTTTAGGCTTCTCGCAGTAGCGATTATCTGGCGCTTAAAGTGCTCCTGCTCGAGTGGTTCCTCTGGCATGATGGAGTCTTCGTCGTCGAGGCTCACATAGTCCTTGGAGAGTGGTAGATAATTACAGTCTTTCGAGTCTCCGTTCCCGACCGGGTCGTCGGGGTTGACATGCCCCTCCTCCACATTGTCTTGTTCGGTTGTGGGATCGACAGGGGCTTCGGGCTCTTCGGCACCCTCCGGAGTATTATCGTCTCCTGTGCCGGTATTACTGTATTTGCCACGATGCGATTTTGAGCGACGTCGCTGGCGTCGATGCTCGAGTGGTGCCTCATTAGGTTTGTCCTCCACCGGATCATTCCTGTTTGCATCATCATCCTCTTTGGGTGTGTCCACCATGTACACGTCGTATGTGGGGGTGGCCGCCCAACGTCCGGTAATCAGCGGGTCTTGGCCTTGTTCGTCTCTGGCATTGTCGTCCATGCCGTCGATATCTTTGGAGGCGTAATCCAGCATGCCAGTTAAATCTTCGATAGTGGCTATGAAGTGGGTGGTGGGTGGGGCGCAAAATTCCCCGCTCTCAGCCCCTAGCCTCGTTTAATAGCGAGGTTTGTACAGGGAAACGAGTGTCCGTGGGGCTGGCCGGGGCGAAGGCCTCCTGGCCATGCTTGCATGGCACAAACTTCGAGAGTTCAGATTTGGAATTTGCGGGCGTGTCCAGCTTTTCAATGATAGGGGGAACCCGGTCTAATGCTGAATTCACCATGGACACAATCGCCTCCAGATCCTCAATAGTGCGGTTCGCAACAGAGTCCAGTGGGCTCCAAACTCCCATCTTCAGACCTGGTGGTTTGCTCCGGATCTGAGGCCAGAGCAGTTGACGGGGCCGCGAACCCTTCGAATATCACGTCTCCTCGGATATCAGTGACATAATTTAGGTTCTTGAAACTGATCTGATGACCAGGGGCGTAGCTATCGATCTGTTTAAGGTAGCCAATCGAGTTGGCACGTAGAACGAAGCCACCGAATACAAAAATCTGGCCGGCGAGGTAAGCTTTCCCGGAGACAGCATCGTTGTAGATGATTGAATGAGCCATTAAGCCTTGTGTTGATGACACAGTGGAACTCTTAATGAAAGCACCAATGTCGGTGTCAAAACCGGCCGATCTCGGGTAGGGGAACCCGAACTGTGTGTTTGACGATCAAAGGTAACAGGAGGCAGGGGACACAATGTTTACCTAGGTTCGAGCCCTCTTAATGGAGGTAATACCCTACTTCCTGCTTGATTGACTTTGATGAGTATAGGTGTTACAAGAGTTGTTCTACATCTAGATCATAATGGCTTTACCCTAGATGTCTAGCCTATATGATTTGTCTTAGCCTCTACGGACTAAACCCTCCGGTTTATATAGACACCGGAGGGGCCTAGGGTTGTACAGAGTTGGTTTACAGAGAAAGGAAAATACACATCCGAACGCCAAGCATGCCATCCACGCAAAGTTGAGTCCCATCCGGACACAAGGGAATGCCTTCTATCTTGTATCTTCACGGCCCATGGCAGATAGGCCGGATCCCCGAGGACCCCAATCCATGACTCCCTCACCCGACCCCATGGAGGTTCATCTAGTACGAAGTAGTATTGTGCCCCCCCCACACACAAACGCACACGCACTTTGAGTCGGTGGGAGGGGGCATCTCACCAAGGCGTATTGTAAGATTGACCAAGAAGAATCACCACCTTGGTCATATAACCTCTCTTGTTTCTTGGGTCAAAGTCACACATTGATGTTCCACCCGCGACCATACAAAATAGGCTAGCTTGTTGCCGATAACCACGCGTGGGAGTGCCTAAAGACAACCGCTAAATGCATGTGGCCCAAACATATGTATGAAGTGTCATGTGGTGTTTGAATATACCCAATGCACAGAGCGAGGGTTCATGACACATCTATACCTACTAATAAAAGGGCTATCGCTTCTTTCCACTGTAATTTCGTTCGTTTTTGGTCCGTCCACCTTGCCCATATTATATTTTCTCTACGCGATGTGGTACTAATCTATATAGCTGCCCATACATCAAAAGCAATAAAGGATTCCGTTCGTCAGGAATTTTCAGCACCAGCCTGCGCTTGGCCCATCTACTCTGGGTAAGAATGAAAACTAAAGCATGTTTGTGTCTTATAATGGGATTCGGCCAGCTATGAATAGTCCCACCTCGACCTTTTATATTCAATAACACCAGTTTATATACATGGAAAACTTGCATGTACCTAGAAGCTGGCTATGAGTTCATGCATGCGCTATCCATCGGGAGCAAGAAAAAGGGAATGGAGGGAGAGGAGCAAGATACAGAAAAAAAGAGGAGCCCGCCATGGCCGCCGACGCTGGAGGGGAGTGGGGGATCCCGGTGGGGGGTCCTTGCAGCGGTGTGGGCACAGGCAGTAGCAAAGGCGTGTCCCAGGGTTAGAATGTGGATAACTGGAGGAGAGAGATCAAGGAGATAAGGCGATGCGAGGAGGTGCTAGTGATGCAGCTGCTGGTTTTTTTGTTCGTCTGTTTTTTAGGGATCACAGCTGCTGGTTTCTTATAGGGGAAATGATTAGGATCACCTGAATGATAACAATGTGTGCTTCCGCCGCCTCCGTGGCCGTTGGATCTGATTTTAATCAGATGGCGCCTTACCAAGATTAGGTTTCGCAACTAAGTCGTTGTTGTAATTTCTGCTATCGCAACAACTGGTGTGTTGCGGAATCTGGATCTGGATCCCCACAAGAGGAGTGGCCACCCGTGCTCCTGCAATGCCTCCTTGCGCTGCTTTGGCTGCCACCACCGACGCTCGCCACCAGCAACACGCCGAACAGGCCGCCGGTGTGGGCGCGACCGCTGCCGTCCGCCTCCACCATGAACGTCGGTTGTTGCGGTGCATCCCAAGTCAAGATGCATCCGCCATCCTGGGGAAGCATCGGCATCCGCGTCCACGGCGAGGAGCTGCGTCCATCCCCTGCGATCCCGAGGGAGCATTGGCCCTTCTTTCAGTCGTCATGGTCACTGCTTGCTGCTAGCTACAACGAATTTCTGCAACAAGTTCTCTGTTGCAAAAAAACTACAACAAGACCTCTGTTCCAAAACAAATTAAATTCCAACTAGACCTCCATATCCAAAAAATTGCAACACGACCTTTGTTGCAAAAAACTGTAACAAGAAATTTCTTGCAAATTTTCCGCAACATAACTCGTATTGCGGAAATTTTCTGCAACACGACATGTCTTGCGTTGGTAGAAGGTGACCCTCGACCGCTCAATCTGTCTGATCCGACGGCTTGCAAGGCGGCGGATGTTTTAAAAATATCCACCGGCCCACGCATAGTAGCGCCCTTCTTCTAGACGTGTTAGGCTAGCTTTTTTTGTAGACACTTTTTTTGACTAGCATGCAGGCATGTTGACAGGTTCCTTTTGCTATTTTTAGTAGTTTGGATATTTTTTGCGAGATTAATACTGTGGAATCTTCACCCACCGATGAAAATCTCCAAGTCCATCACACTCACCTGTTTTTTTTGACAGCACGATCACGCGGACGTGTTAATGTGCAAACATGTCGTTGTTCTCTTGAACTATGCACACGTTGCTCTTTTGTTTTAAGGTCGATTTGAATCATCTAAGAAAAAGTTGAATTCGACTCTATTTATGTACCTCACAAACTCATATTGACTGGCTACTAGGACGCGAAAATAGAAAAGGAAACAAACAACATACATACATGGATCAGGATTAGGCAATGTTGGACTAACATATACAAACAGGTTAAGGCAAACACAAGAAAAACATATGTTTTTGCATGTCCAGTAAAGTAAATATAAAATAATAATAAATACTGTCTCCATGTGATTTTGGTTCATACCAGCGTAAAGTTAACCATTGGTGCCAAAACACAAGACATTTACATGTCATGGCTATAGAATCTTTAGCCGCTTGGTTTACTACAAAAATAGTGTGTGTTTTTCTCCCATTGCAACGCACGGGCAATTTTCCTAGTAGTATACTATATATATAGCGATTCATTTGTATGCGAGCCTTCGAACTTACGTTTCCAATCTCACCATGATCGACGTACCACTATACGGTAATGCGAACCAAGGGAAGAAGAATCCACCCTGGTAACCTCTCTCGCGTTGTTGGTCGAAGTGTTGGACGTCCACGCGGGCCCATGAATATATAGGCCGTCGATGATAACTAAGCGAGGGAGAATGTCCAAAGACAACCACTGCATGTATATATGTGCTCCAAACATATGTATGGACATGCATGATGCATGAATATAAATTTGAATACCAAAAGCACAACATTTTGATGTGGCGCATGCACGCATAGTCCCCACACAGATCTGGTTCATGATTCGTCAAGTGCTCCCCCCCCCCCACTTCAACCCGGTGGGAGGGATTTGTGCGTACACATGCGCGTGAAGTATATAGTTGCATGTACCGAACCGTATAAGATGAATGAAAATTTAATCCCCTCCTAATTATAAGTCAAATTAACCTCTATCGCTGTCGGTCGAAGTGATTGACCAAGCGGGCGCACAGAGATGGACTAAGAATCTCGCTGATAACCCCGTGAGTAAGTGCTAGAGGACAACCACCATCCCTTGCTTGTGGGCCAAACACATGTATGGAGATGTGTGGTTGTGATGTTTGAATACCTAATATATATGCGGAACTTTGATGTGGCACATGCCTCGGAAACCTCTAAGTCCCCCACATGAACCGTGGCTATGACACGTGGTATATAGATGTTGCCCCCCTCCCCTCTTCGACGCGTAATATGTACTCCTATGTACCATAAAACAACCCAAAAATAATCCTCCTTGTTCGTCAAATTACCTTTCTCGTTGTGTCATATATTAGGTGGACGACGACCAAGCGGGCCCATGGAGGGAAGAGTCGCAGTCGAATGAGTGACAACCATCGTCTGCACGTGGCCCAATGTGTTGGTCATGTTTTTAATATCCAATATGCACAACTTTGCGGCACCTGCCTCGGAAACTGAAAAGTCCCTACACAGAGTGAGAACGATTCATGACGTGTGTGTAGTATATATGTGTTGCCCCGGTGTCACATCCCTAAAATTTGATTGCAGATAGTTGCATAAGCATCCATGCATCATGTCTAAATCTATTTGAAAATTGAAATGGGGATTGAGCAAACCCTAGCAACAAATGGAATTCAACTAGGTTCAATTTAAAAATATTTTCAATGAACACAAAATGCCTTTAGAAAAGTTCATCATTTTTAAATGGGTGAAAACCTATGCCAAAAATGGTGCACTTTTTCTAGGTCATTTCTGGATTTTTGAATTTACTCATATTGTATTTGAATTGGAGCTATTAATTCCTGTAAAATATTTCATAGCTCCATATATTCTGAAACTTGGTGAGGGCCTCTGCTTTAAATGAGATAGTGACCAGAAAAGATTTCAGAATTTTATAAAGTGATTTCTATTTAAACTAAATCAAAAAAAATTACAAAAATAGAAAAAAACAGAAATAGAAAAGAGAGAGAGGACTTACCTGGCTTACCTGCAGCTCACCTGGCAGCCCAAGTTGCCGGCCCAGCCCAACACCGCTGCCAGTCATCTCCCTCCTCTCGCCAGAAGGATGAGAGACGCGTGGTCGCCGCGCGCCGGCCACCTCCTGCTTCTGTCGACGCGGGAGAGGCTCCTGAAGCCGCCACGCGCCCACCCTCGACCCCCTCGCCCATTGCTCGTCCTCGTCCCCTCCTCCGTCCCCTCCCTCTCGCAGCTGAGAGCCACCCAAGCGTAGCCGTCATCGCCGCTCACTGTTGCCGTAGCCACAACCTTCCTCTTGCTTTCTCGAATGGTCCACGAGCTCCGTCGTCGACCGCCATACCATCTCGGTTGATTCACACGATCGAAAGTCCCTCGGAGCGCCGTGCATGACATTTTCTTCCTCCTCGGCCGCCGAAGATCGACCTCGCTGCCCCGCTGGCTCTAGCCCTCCCCCGAGCCAACTGAGACTGTCGTCGACCTCACCATGAGCTCCTCTTCGGTTCTCCTCTCTCCCCATGTGTTTTTGCTCTCTTTAGCCACGCCAACCACCGGAGCTGTGAGCTTTCGGCCGCCGTCCATGTCGCCACCGCGGCCACAGTCGCTGGTGCCCTCGTTCGAGCCGTCAACGTGCTCAGCACAATCCCAGGAGCCTAGAGCAACCACCCGCTGCTCCTGCCATGCCCAGAAGAGCCGAACCCGAGCTCCGGCCGCCACAAAGGTCGACGCCGTGCTCAACTCCCTCCCCCTGCCACCGTGGGGTGCACATGACCTTCAGATCCTTGTAGAGGGGCTCGGTCGTTGATTTGGTCGCCGTAGGGCAAATCCCGAGCCCCTCCGCTGTCTCTGGCCTCACCAGCGATGAAGTGCGGGCCAACTCCGACGAGTTTGACCCAAGTAGACTAAGATTTGACCCCCCACCCTCGAGTCACTGACATGTGGGGCCACTCACTAATTTAATTAAGTTAATTAGTTGTTTAGCACTAACAGCCACTCTAAGCTAGTTTAGTCACTGACACGTGGGTCCCACCGGCGAGGTTGACCTGGACCGGCCATGTTGACTTGCGGACGCCACAACAACGTCTTGCTGACGCGGTAAAGGATTTTCTGAATGAAAACTAATTCAGGAAATTCTAGAAAATGACTTAATCTTCAAAAATTCATAGAAATAATCTATAACCCCAATGGAAAAGATTAATATATGAAAAATGATCAGAAAAATCCAGTCAATCCATTTATGCTATTTTCATGCATGTTTGAGCAACTTCAAGCTGTTGTGTATGACAATTTGAATAAATGGCATTTCAAATGTCTTATGTGGAGTTTGAATTTGAACCTAGGGTTCAAACCAACTTCATTTAAATTGTTGCTAGTTGCATTAGCTCAAACACACTCATTTTGCCATGTCATGGTCATGCATCATATTGCTGCATTGCATGGATTGTGTCCCCTCTTATTTGCCGGTGTTTGTCCCCTCTCAGTAGATGTTCTACCGACGATGAGTGCGATGACACCGATGAAGTTCTATACTATCTTCAGAAGTCCTAGGCAAGCAAACCACCTTGAGCATTCTGATACAATCCCACTCTTTTGCTCCTGCTCTCTTTTACTGCATTCACACAACAGCGTTTCAGATGTTACTTGTTGCAGTAGTTGAACCACATTCCTTTGCATGACCTGTCTTTGCCACAGTAAATAGTTGAAACCCACTTGCATGAGTAGGAGTTGCTTGAGCCATGTTGTTCCTACTCATTCATGCTTATTTTTCGTGCCTGCTATTTCTTAGAGTTGTGTCAGGTTTGATTCATCGGGGATGAATTGGAATGTTGTGAACATGTACCCTATTGTTGAGAGCTAAGTGTGTGAACACGATTTGGTAAAGGTAGCGGTGAGAGGCCATGTAGGAGTACATGGTGAGTTGTCCCATTGAAACCGTCCTCGGGAACTGAGTTTTGTGTTTGTGATCCAAGACAGTTACTACCACACATTGGAATTAAGTGCCCCTCTCAACTTATTAACCGCCTTGATCTATGTCCAGGAGTTGCAACTAGTTTCTAACGTTTGTAGGTTGTGTTAGTAGTATACCAAGTGGCACCCGACCAGGTGGGCTTGGGACAGACTAGGCACCGTGGCCCAATGTACCAAGTGGCACCCGTTTGGTGGGCTTGGGAACCCTGCACACATCGTTTGGGGCCGTATTGGAAACCCTGACTGGATCTCCTTGTGGATGGAACCCGAATAGGAGATAAACCTGGACTAGAGACTTGTGTGGTTAGTCAGGTCGTGGCCGACACCCTCGCCGGGCTTCCGCTTGAAGGTTGTCGAGTACATGTCGTGTAAGCAGTGATAAGTGGTGGGAGCGTGTGTGAAGAAGTACGCCCCTGTAGGGTTAACATGATCTATTCGAATAGTCGCGTCCGTGGTAATGGACTACTGGGTTGCTTGTGTGGTTCATAGACAAGTGAAAGTGGATACTCTAAAATGCGCAAGATAAGCGTGAGTCCTATGGATGGCCCTCTAGTAGGGAGATGAGAGAGAATCCATAGTTGTGTATTGATATGGTGAATATGTGGATTCGTGTGCGCCACCTCAAAAGAGTTACTTGCAGTCGTAGTTCAATATAGCCACAGTCAAAGCTGGCTTGCTGCAGTTAAACTCCACCACCCCTTTGTTGATACTGATGCATATGTAGCTAGTTTTGATGTAAGTCTTGCTGGGTACATTTGTACTCACGTTTTCTTAATTTATGTTTTTGCAGAGAGACTCCAGTCTAACTAGTAGTTCTGCGTGGACTTCGACATTTAGCTTGTTACCTCGGCTATGATCTTGTACCCTTGGGAGGTTCGTGTAGATAGCTAGGCTTCTCTGCCCTTTTTCATTTGTAGTTGTCTGTACTCAGACATGTTAAGCTTCCGTTGCTTGTATGCTCTGTATGTTGGGTCGTGTGATCCATGATTGTAATTCTTACTATCTATGACTCTTCGAAGCCTTCTCAATAAATACTTTGATTCATAGGGTTTTGTTGTGATGCATGTTGTATTTGCACATATTGAGCATATTGTGTGTATGATTTTGAAATGCTTGGTATGTGTGGGATCCGACAATCTAGTTGTTTATTCTTGGTAGCCTCTCTTATGGGGAAATGTCTCCTAGTTCTTCCATTGAGCCATGGTAGCTTGCTACTGCTCCGGAACACATGGGATGATTGACATGTGTCCTACTTTGCTCATGTGTCTGTCCCTTCGGGGAAATGTCATACGTTGTTCCTTTAAGTCCTTGTAGCTTGCTACGACATGGGTTCATACGTTGATGACCAACACATGCATTGCCGGGTCAGGTATGCCTCTCCTTGTAAGTTAGTGCCACCTTGGGTTTACGACTAGTCATGTCGGCTCGGGTACTCTTTCATATGGATGCTAGCGACACTATCATCTACATGAGCCAAAAGGCACAAACGGTCCCGGGCCTGGTAATGTGGCACCCGTGGGGATCCCGTGCGTGAGGCCAGAAAGTTATATGATGTGTTACATGCTAGATCGGTGTGACTTAGGATCGGGGTCTCGGCACCCGGCCCCCTCCTCCCCTCTTCGACGCGTACTATATACTCCTACCGCAACACAACCAAAAAAGAAACATCCTTGCTGGGTCGAAGTGATGGAGGACAACCTCGTGGGCCCATGGATGGAAGCATCGCACGCGAGTGAGTGTCCTATATGACGCGTAGTATTGCCCCCGGACACCCTCTTCAATGCTTACTATATATATACTCCTACCATACATATAAAAAAACCAAAAAAGACCATCCTTGTTGGTCAAATAATCCTCTCTCATCGCATGTCATAGTGCTAGATGGCGACCTCGTGGGCCCACGGGAGTGAGTGTCCTAGGAACACCGCATGCATGTGGCCCAAAGATGCATGTCAAACTTCTTCTGCAGCAAACATGCGACCAAAGGAGTTTAGTGTCAAAAATTCAAAATGAATAAATAACATATATCCATTTTTATACATTGATTGATTTCCTAGGGATTTAAATGTGCAAAAATCAAATTTGATCTACATGAGACCCGTGATAGTGCATGAAATGGATTGCAAAATCATTTGTGTATGTGCCCGTGGGTGCATGTTTAGTCCCCATGCAAGAAATTTCTAACATCTAGAATCTTGATTTTAAAATCCAAAACTAAGTTGAAATTCATGAAGCTTATCGTAGTGGCATATGGAAACCACTAGTCTGTGATATTTTTTTCCAAATTTGAGACAAGTTTTGATATAATCTTCTTACATATAGGAAATTAAAAATAATTATCAACCAATATCGCATACGAACTCTTTATTCGAACCGTGTGCTTTAGACCAACGAAATGTAAGTGCAGTGCTTCGGTTAAGAATTAAAGCTGCATAATTAATTGTTAAAAAGGAAAAATCAATATAATACATGCCGCAGACGCGTCCCGTATGCCGTTCGAGCATGCATGAGTAGACGATATGCATGCTAGCAGGCAGACCGGGAGGCCAAGGCATGCGCGTGTTCGCTACGCACTCACCATGGGGCATGCTGGTAGATGTGTGAAATGACGGTAGCCGTGCGAGCAGTCCGCTGTGCAGGCTCACCGGGAGGTGAACCAGCCCTTTTACCGCTGCCCACCTTGCTCCCACTGTTCCATATTGATGGCGCCTGATCTGCGGCCACTCACCCCATCCATGGTTGCCACCGCCACATGGAGTGCATTAGGATTTTGCCGAAGCGCACCATCGGTATTAGTGCCGATGCCGGGGCTGGTGAGGCACCTACGCAACGCATGAAGGTGGGCGCAGACATTGCTGTCGCTGCCGACGAGGTCTCATGTGGTCAGCAGCGCGACCTTGACTTCATCGCCGTCGTCGTGCCTCCCTTATCTAAGCCGGAGGTCCATCGCTACTCCGGCAATGACTTCGACTCTGACAGAAAACCAGTTAGTCCCCCCCCCCATTTGTTGGGAACAGAAACCCTTGGTTATGTTCACCCTGTCCATGACACCAGAGTAAGATTCTTTAGATCCACGTAGTGTATTGATTGTTTCAAAGCTATCTATGGTTAGTGATTAATTGTCTGTTCTGTACAAACGATTATTTGCTAATAATCCGACTAGGGTTAGCGTGCGTGCTAATAATTTGTAGCCAGATCTTGAGAATTGATTTTAAATGTCCTACATATATGTTTGTGCCCTTTTTTCTTCTAGATCTTGAGAATTGATTTTGAATGTCCTACATGTATGTTTCTTCCTTTTTTCCTTCCAAATTGCTATGTACAAAGAGGAGGCTCCGGCCAGTGGCGCCGACGACTGTAGATCCTGCACTCGACAGCATGGGCAGAAGCGGCCTCGCCCCTGGATCTAAGAAACCCATAGAATATCGGGCGGACTGCATCAGCGGTCTCCCGGACACCATCCTTGGGGAGATCATCTTCCTTCTCCCCACCAAGGATGGCTGCCGCACACAGGTCCTCACATCTCTGTGGCACGCCGTACCTCTTAATCTCGACTGTCACCGGCTATCTATCATTCATGATTTGAATTGCATAGAGCCATCATCTGCTCCCACCAGGGCTCCGCTCAATGCCTATGCATCCTGCCATGCTTCCTGCTGCACATACTCTTCATGGTGAACGCCTGGCTGACATCCCGTCAAAAAACTCCAACATCTTGAGTTCGCCTGTCATCTAGAAAATTATTCCCACAAGGTTGACTCGGCCTCTGCGCATAGCAAAGATCTTGGCACTACAATCTGTCGGCCCCAATCTATATGAAGTTGTTAGATTCCTTATATGCTTTCCTTGCATGGAGAAGCTATACATCGAGGTGACGCTCCTTTCCTATTAATTCTTAACCACAACAGACCTGAATTTTTTTTACTTTTACCAATGATTACAATGACAAAGGTAGAATGGTTTCTAAAGGAAATTTGGAGGATTTCAATACATATTTATTTGGGGATGCTAGTGTTGTACACGTTTTATTCCTTCACCCGGCATGCTTTCGTGATAAAAGTTTATCATGAAAGATTGAAGATGGCATTTCACTCTTTTCGTGTATTTTAGAAATCCTGCAAATCAAAGAGGCCCAAAGTGCTCAAATCTGCAGCTATGCCCTAATATGTTGTCTTCATTTGCAGATACTAGCAGGCCCGAATGTAGAAAATGTTGGGAATATACCAATCCCATTGAATGCCTTGATCTTCATCTCACAGAAATTACTTTTAACAAGTACTGAGGCACCACACCAGAAATTAAATTCGGCAGGTTCTTCGTTGAGAAAGCAAGGTTGCTTAAGGTAATGAGGTTTGCCCTGTATTTAATGCGCAGAAGTGAATGGATTGCTAAAGAGTGCACGCGTCTACACCTAGATGGAAAAGGCTCTGCAAAAGCTGAATTTCAGTTTGTAACTTCATATGACAGATTATTCAGAAGTCACTGTATCGAGCCGCTATATGACTTCTCGGTGGCTGATCCTTTCGCAGAAAAATGCATGAAAAAGATTCTGAAGAAGATGAATTTTATGTGTCTGAATAGTTTCAACCTTGTAATCTTTGAATTGGAACCTTGCAATATTTATGGTATTTGTTATATAACGTAATTGGATGTTTAATTTAGTTTTGCAATCATGTCCTGTTATAAGTATGTATTTGTTCTTCTTCTGTACACAAAGCATAGATGTCGTGTAGAGAGAGCATATCACATCGCACATGGACCACACTAGGGAACCCGTCGGTGATGAATTCATCAATTGCAAACGGTTATATACCAGCAAGTGTTTGCCCACAACACACACAACTTATTCCATCACAAACAACTCGAATAGATCAACTATATGTCACGTATCGCACATTATCAAAAAGTAATGCGGTAGACCTTCTTTAACATGCGTCCCTACGCACGGAGCGCTCTACTCTCGTCCCTGCACGCACGCTCTACCTGCGATTGGGGCCTGCACACGATCAAGTTGGGGGACCATATGCATGTGGTTGCACCACACGCGTCACCACGATGAAGTTACGTGCGACACGATGGAGTTATGTGCTGCAAATAAGAACTGCCATCCGGGCATGCGGATATTCCAGCACATCTGGCTTCCCCTTTAATTCTCGCGGCCATTATAACCTTAATCTCTTCAAGCTTTCGATCGCGCCCCACAATACAACAAGCACGCCCACGATGACACATAGAGAGGGGATGTCTAGCGGCGCTCCAATGGAGTTTGGAGAGCATAAAGTGGAGAGCCATGCAAGGGAGATGGATCTCTCAGTGGTGTACACCACCGACCCGGCCATGGTGGATGACTACATCAACATCGTTGAGTAGTTGCTTGCTCGAGACAAGTACAAGGTGGTCGGCATCGACCACCAGTACACCGGCGGTGATCCCAACATTTATCAGAAGGTTATCATCGCCTAGTTGTGCGTGTGCAATCATGTCCTCATCTACCACTACTGCATGGCCACAGAGCCTTGCGACCGTTTTGCCAGGTTTTTCAATAGCACCCACTACAAGTTCGCTACGGTGGATACCACCGATGATGTAAAAGCGCTTAGGGTTACGTGCTTGGCCAGCAAGAACCTTGGCGAAATCCGTGGCCACTACCAGCACTACAAAAAAATACACATCTGTGATGATACGTGTTTGTCATAGTAGGTCACATTTTCTGTCATGCATGTACATCCATGACGAATTTATGACAGAATCAAGATAGTCATACATGCGCTGTCGTAGAAGTGTTCCATGACATTACCAAAATTATCATCACAGAAGTGTTCACTTCTATGAGGATAAATGCCGCATCATGGAAGTGCTTTCGTCAAGGGTGACCGACACGTGGCATCCACCGTAAAGGGTCGCCGTTAAGCTATCAGGTCCGGTTTTGGATCCGATACCCCGCTAACAGCCATCACCAATGCCGATTTTCCACATGTAAAATTCTCATTGGCCGACGGAACAACGTGTCAGCTCTGCGCTGGCACAGGTGCACTCATCCTATAGGTGAGATGTGCTTATGATATGTTGACATGTGGATCGGCCCAAAAGTGGCCCATAAAGATTAAATTGGCCGGCCCTACTAAAGGCCCACAAGATTTTGTGGACCATAATAGGCTGGCCCAGCTAAAGGCCCATGAGATTTCGCCAACCATAATGGGCCGGCCAGCTAAAGGCCCACAAGATTTTGAGGACACTAGTGGGCCGGCCCGTTAATAGGCTGCCATGTTTTGGCCCAAATGCTGGCCCGTATTTGGTCCGGTCCATTAACAACCTTCCACGTTCCGAGCCTAATAAAAGCCCGTATGAGATCCAGCCCGTTAAAAGCCTACCATGTTTTGGGCCAAATTACGGCCTAGATCAGGTCCAGCTCTTTAAGAGGCTTTGGGCTAAATTATTGCACATATCAGATTCGGCCCGTCAACTAGACGCTATGCTTTTGGGCCCACTTGCTAAAGCCCATTTAGTAATTCGGCCTGATATTAGTTTCAGCCTTTTAAAGGCCCATTTAACATTTTGGCCCTATATTTATTCCGGCATGTTCAAAGCCCGTCATATAGTTGGGCCTAACTACGGCCCAGTTTGCATCTGACCTGCTCATAGCCGATAAACTGATTGGGCCAAACAAGGATCGAGAGAATTTTGTCCTATTAACAGCCTGTGATGTGATTGGCACAATCATGGGCCGGGTCGATTTCAGCCTCCTGCCGGCCCGTGAGCTGCTCGACACATTTCAGGCCCAACCTACTTTTCAGCCTCCTAAAAGCCCATTGAGTTTTCTTGCAAAAATAGGGCTGGTAGTTTACTCGGCCTATTAAAGGCCCGAAAAGGCCCGAATCTACTAGTGGGTCAGTTTACATTTAGGCTTGTTAACGGACCAAGATGACTAGGCCCATGATGCGGATAATATATAGTGATTTGCATGAAGGCCTGATTAAGTACGGCAATTTTACTGTTTGGCCGGTTTGCTGGGAAGACAGTATATATATAGTAAAATAACTGCAGCATTGTGAATAATAAAAAACCTTCACTATACAATAAAGAAATTACAGCATATTACATCCATTGGGCATCAAAGTTTGCCACTATGATAATAAAGCACAAGCAGACAACATATTACATACACTGGGCATCAAAGATCGCCACCAGTGCAAATAAACACGCCGACAAAATAATATACAAATCCGACAGCACTTCAATAGAGTTCAAGAAAGGTTAACCCTACTCGGGAGCTGCAGCGCAAGTAGCTGAGCAAGCTGATGAGATTGCGCTTGTTTGACACTTATATCCTCCTCACTCTGAAAGTTAAACAAGTAGACAGATGACATGTTTTGCACATATAGGTATTTTTGCTGACAATTCATCACATTTCATACTGACGAATAAAATGACACAGTTTAAAATAGCATTAACACATTATGGTATTGTTCAGGTGAAGACATGGCAAGAAATGACATTGTGAAGGAGTTGGAAGCTTCACGACACCAATGGATTACAGATCAAGAACTCATCAGTATTAATACTTAGTGTGCTGTCAATTTATCCCATTTCACATTTGCAAATAAAGAGACCGTTTAAATAATAGTAGAATGATATGACATTGTTCATAGTTAAGACATTCCAGAATATGACATTGTGTTGTAGTGGGTAGGTTCACCACACTACTAGATTACGGATCAAGAACAGAAGCATACATGTAGTGCAAAAGAAGATCACTTGCTCTGTATAGTTTAATTTACATGGTATGAAGAGGGAACTTGGTTTTACAACTGAAATCTTAATTTGGGAAGGACGAATTTTTTATGAACTGCATAATAAACTTTAAACATGCAATCTGATGCAAACTCCAAAAAATAAACAGCTATTGCAGTCATGCCTAACCAAATATACACAACAAAGTTTGAAGGCTTGAGAAGGACAAACTTACATTATTGGTGAAGACAGGCTCTATAAAGCCCTTGTCCATGCTGGTGGGGGGGGGGGGGAATTCAATAAGTTTACCACAGAATCTTCCTCATAAGCATTGCCTTTATTCTACATTTTGTTAAGAGTAAATATAGATGTGATAATATAAGAAAAATGGAGAATATGTAAGATAAGATGAAGAGTGATGCTACATAACCAAGTAGCTATAAATGTAAGTACAACGATACAGGCAAAAGTTACAACCAAGAGCAATGAAGAGCTAAAATTCTTCAGTACCATCGGTGTTATCCAACCATATGGCAAGAGTAAATATAGATCTGATGTGTAGAAAATGGAGGGAAAAGGAGAATAAGCTGCAGAGTGATGGTACATGAACAACTAGCTGTCAATATAAGTACACTAATAAAGGACAACAGGTACTTACAAGAGCAATTGAGAGCTAAAAAATTTCATCGGCATTGGATATATTCTACACTAATGTAACCACTCATACATATCAGATAATTTGGAGAGAACAATTGATAAGAAAACTATCATGCATACTGCTGTCACATAATGAACCTGGTATTAATGCAAATACAGTGATACAGGACAATAGGTACTAACAAGAGCAAAGCAGTGTGCAGCATATTTGCGATATCCTATCGCTCTTTTAAACCAAAATTCTTCTTCGAGCAGATTTCCAGGAAAAAAGGTCCGTAAGGCACATGCGGAAAAGTAGAAGTTCAAATTGTCATGTGATATCATAGACAGTACCTCATCCTAGGAATGAGACCAGTGCATAACAAGGTTTTTCCATTCAATGTCTTCTAAATTTAGCACAGGAGACTTCACGGGAAATTCATTTATAGACTTGCCATCAAAGTGTGATTTCCTCCGGTAACACCAATACTACTGCAATGCTTCCTTGAAAAGCGCAAGCAAACTTTGTTCGTCATGACTATCCAGATTGACCCTCGCCTACTTATAACAATCAGCAGAAAACAGGAAAATAATCACCATGAATAATAGCACTTACACGTAAGTGGGATGGGAAGATATGAAAATGGTGTTTGTCTTCACTATAATCTTCCCATGATAGGAATATATGCACATGGTCCCTAACAACATTGAAAGGATTGTCTTTTAAACTGGGAATAACTGGAATGGTGTTCCAATCTACAGAAATTGGCCGTCTCTGCAGTTGGGATAGGTCTTCGGCCGGTGGACTTGCCGTACTTTTTGTTGGAGTGGGATTTTTCTGTGGTATGGCTGGTGCTATGGCAACTGAAATCGGCATACCTTTTGCTGGAGTGCAGGTCCTGTGAGGTGGGGCTAGTGGTGTGGACGGTGAAGAATCTGCTGGAGTTAGTCCTACATTTTGTGTCACTAGTTGTACATCCAATGTAAGTGGGGTGATGTCTGATTTCTCTGGCACCTCCACGTTTTACAAGGACTTTGCTGGTGCTCCTCCAGGTTCGGCAATCACCCTCTTCCTTTTTGATGTCGGATGCACAAGATCAAGATTTGAGTGGGAAAACATGGTATGATGACAGATGGAATATGTATTGATAATGGATGGGCATGGCATCTTGACATATATGATGGGTAAACTAAGCAGATGGCGGTGCAACAAAGTAGAAGAATAGTCATTAGGATAAAACGTTGCCAAATTAGAATAGGCACCTTGATGGGTGAATAGGACGGGCCATTTGCCTTTGACTCCTCAAGGTCAAAATAGTCATTAGGATCACATTCTGAACAAGAATCTACTGGTGGGGAGCGTATGAGTTTCATTGCATCCAGAATGGCACTCAATGCCTTGGTGCCTATTTTGTATGTCATTGCAGTGTTCCACAATATTCTTTTGATCGCGGATTCTGATATTCACTGTAATTATGTATAATATTTGAGAACCATGAAAACATAAATATTAGTGATATTATCTTTGTAATGCAATGGTTATTCTAATATAGGGGCACCCCTGTAAACCCATGTGTGCTATCACTGGATTCTGATAAGAGAGCTCATGTGTGTTGTAATATGGTGCGGGCATTAATATAACCTGGCACAAGTACACAAAAATAGGCTCCAGAAGTAAGAATAGTTGGCAGATGATAGGTTCATAACATACTGTATAGAGAGTTTATTGCCAAACCATGATAACAAGAGCACACAACAACTAGGCAGATTGTAGTGTACATAAAAGGGGTACACCCTAACCACGATATATAAATCGGGAAAGTGGAACTAGCTGGAAAATAAGGTGTTGTATTGCCACTACTAATTGAAAGCCTATCGGTCACGTACAGGCTAGCTCTATCAGCTGTTGACTGTAGATGTCCCTGCTCCCCTTCTTGACAAGGAACATATTGTATATACTAAATACATAATAACAAAAGAGTAAAATGTTAAAGAACAGAAGAGGAAGCATATTCTTGATATTCCGCTTCATTGCATACAATGTTGGTTGCCCACTCATGATGAATCACAGCGCCCAAAGAAATGCAATTCCATGCCGTCTCTCTATATGTGGCCACATGCATTTGGAAAATCAAGTGGGAGCATTACCTGGCCAATCAAATGTGTGTCTGTTAACTAATATCAATGTCATATCACAATTCGTATTTGAAGAAGTAAGCTTTGGACTTATGATTGGTGTGTTGTTTAGCTTCAAGAGTGGACTGCTGCTAGTGCGACACAAAGCAGCTACACAGATCATAGTGTAGATATAACGGGAAAACCGTAAGCATCGGGAGTAAAATCAGCAAAGTGGAACTTGCTGGAATATATGTGTTACTATTGCTGGTACGGCTAGAAAGGCTTCGGATACCAGCTCTCTTCAACTAAAGGTGCGGTACGGTTAATATCCGTGTAACTCTCAAAGGCGACACAGCTCCCCGCATTTCCTTGCTAATCTTATAGGATTCAAGTGGGCAGGCAACTACAATTCCTATTCCTATCTTTACAAAATCCTACAAATCAAAGAGGCCCGAAGAGTTCAAAGTGTCCATCACAACCGACCGTATAGACCTCTGCACTACAAATGTCCCTGCTCATCTTCACTACAAGGAACATACTATACTACTATCATACTCCCTCCATTCCAACATATAAGTCTTTGTAGATATTTCCACTATGGATCACATATAGATGTATACAGATACATCTTAGAGTGTAGATTCACTCATTTTGCTCCATATGTAGTCCATGGTGGAATCTACACAAAGACTTGTATTTAGGAACAGAGAGAGTACTTATTAAAGAAGAACGGAAGAGGAACATGCTAAAGCAGAGCAAGCATATTTTGGATAATAAAATGTTCGTTGCATAGTGCCCACACATGATGAACCAGAGCGCATTAAGAACGGAAATCACTACTATCTCTCTATATGTGGTGCACGTACTTTTTGAAAGTATAGTAGGAGCATTAGCTAACCAATTAAATGTTATCTATTTTAGTAATATCAGCATCATATCAGATTCATATTTGAGCAACAAGTTTGGAATTATGAGTGGCACGTTGTTTAGCTTGATGGATTCAGGAGCAGTGCTAAGGAGCTACGGTGATGGTACTGAATATAAAGGCATGTATTCATGCAAGTCGCATGACTTTTGTCATTTGGGTCAGTCGACCATTTCAGGCGGTTGGATGAAGATCCTACGTCTCCTAACCCTTCTTCTTCCTCATCTCTGATTCTTACCATACAGAACACCGCACAAGCCGCCGGCCAAACCACCGGCCCCGACCCCCCCTCGCCCTCCCCTGAACCGCCCCCACCACCTGTGTTCCTCCGCCATCACCACCCCCACCCCCTCCCTCACCCGCGTCGAGTTTTCTTAGTTTGGCGAGGCCCCACCACTACCCCCACAACCATCGTCCCCACCCGAGCCCCTTCCTTCGCACCGGCGAACTTTGGCGAGCTCTCAAAAATCGACTGACCCAATTTTGAAATTTAGTCTAATATTATTTAACTAGTGTGGAATATAGAAGGGGAAAACCATAAGCATTGCGAGTATAGTGTTGAGCGTGCGATGGCGGATGTGAAGGTGCAAACCGGACAAAGGCAACTTCGCAACCAATTTTTTCTTTCAACTAACAAGTAAGTGATGGACAAGAAATCAGAGTAAAGCAGTGGCGATCTATTTTCTTGCTACGATAAATAAGTTGAGCAGATACGAAAGAGTACCGCCTCTGGTGCGGCGCCATGTAAGCATCTGCTGAGAATTTGATGGTGTTGCGGTAGCGATGGCTGTCGGCGGCGTGGAAGCATATCTAGGAGGGTAGACGGGGGCGGCGGGGCACGGTGGATGAGACGGTCGTAGGAGCGGTGCCGGCAAGGTGGATGACGGCGGGGATGAAGCGAGAGGACGGGATGCAAGGATCCATGTCCGAACCCGTGGATGAGAGAGGTCGAACTCTTGTAATGGGCAACAACGTCGGGGTATGAGAGAGGACGGCAGTGGATGGGGTGGCGGACGGAGGAGGCTGGGGTTGAGAGGGTGTTTTGGCTCCCATGGAGTACAGATGGGGAAATGGAGGGACAGAGGAAGGGGGAACCATGTATTCAGGGCGTGCTTGTCTCAAATGCGAGGAAATTTACGGACTTAGCCCCCATTTAAATTTTCCTTCATCACAACAATATTAGTCGGTTGGGGATAAGACGGTAATCTCGCATACACCGAACATTTGCCGACGAGAGTTTGTTTTGGCGCCCACCGTGTATGAATCAGGGAGGGAGTCGATTTCGGCCGAGGAGACACTGTGTTTTGGCGCCCACCGTGTATGAATCCGGGTAAGAGGTAGTTATGTCATGTTTGAGTGAAATTACAAACCTACGCCTATTGAAACCTATAGAAATTGAGCCGATAGGTTTTCCGTGTCAGGGATAGGCGGTAATTTCCACCTCGCAGATTTTGGTTTCGGGCAGTCATTGCGACTTTCCCTGCTTTGGTCAAATTCTTGTAGGGCAAGAGTGCACGTTTACCATGCCAACTCAATTCGGATCCAGTTTGTTTTCTATTTTTGTTTGGGCAGGATCCATTTTCGTTTGGAATAAAATTCTATATACATCATTTTTCATATATACTTTCAAAAGCACAACAAAGAATTCTGCTCCTTTATATGTATAATATGATTTACAAATACAATGATCTCAAAATCATAAGGTTGAATTCAAAAAACTTAAATCAAATTATGTTCTACTAAAATGTATGGATCAGTAATATCTACATATTAAATAACAAAGATGTGCGTGAATTCATATGAGTATGCATGTTTGATAGATCAATTTTGGTTCGAGTATGAATTACATGTATCATCATCTCGAATTCAAATATTTTAATCCCTTTTATGTTGACTCCTTTCACGCCCATCTCTCTCGCATGCTCCTTCATGTAGCTATCACTCTCTTTTCTCCAGCTCACTCGCACGCTCACTTCATGTTTGCCCTATCTTCGCAAACATGGTCTCTCGACATCTCCCTTCAGAAGTGTCACACTCCCCCTATCATTATAAATTACACGGTTTTCATTATCTCTCACGTCTCTACCATTCTCTGGTATCACTAGGTACCTAAGCTTTCGTTTTCACCGCCACACACATAGTCTCGCTCATCTTTCACTTTGTATTTCTCTCTATGGGGTTCTCTGTCACACTCTATATGTCTCTAGATATGACTCATACCACTAAAATTACTCTCTCCCACAGACACAACATTTGTTGCGGTCTCCTTTCCGTCTCCATCCCATTTATAAAAATGAGATTATTCATTTGTTTACCGATCAGGCAAACTCCCCCCTCTGTCTCACACACAGACAACTCCTGCTTCCACTCCCCTTCCCGACTACTGTCTCTCTCACACACACAAAACTCACGCTTTCGCACCCCCGACTCGTATTTCTCTCACAAACCTCGATCGACTAGCCTCCAGATAGGTTTATACACCCGCACACTCGTGCTTCCACTATCGCGTACATGTCTCTCTCTCACGCTCCTTGTATCTATGTAGATTTTTCGTCCCTTCTTGAGACACACCCTCTCGATCGTGCACACACACACTATTGCCTCATTTTAAGCTGATACCTCTCGCACACACACTCTTTGTGTCTTTGTCACACATGCACTCCGTCCTCCTCCTCTCTCCCTCTCTCTCACACACACAACACACACACACATGGGCTTTTTGCAACAACTAGCAAGATGCCCATGCGTTGCACGGAACATCAACATGCATTTGTATGAGTAGTTTATCTTGTGAGGTAAAAGGATGAACGAGGGAAGGCCTTATTTGCAAATGTGGAGAGGGGTGTGGGTATCTTTTTGCAAAATTGCCATAGTTTCCTTCCTATTTATCAGATATAAATCGGGCGGCCTATATTGCAGGATGGCAGGCACACCATCATCACCAACTCTGCTTTTTATCTCTACTCTTAGAAAAAGAATAGTCGGTGATGATGGTGCACCTGCCATCCTGCAATATTGGTCGCCCGATCTATATCTAACAGATAGGAAGGAAATTATGGCAATTTACCCGCACTCCTCTCCACATTTGCAGATAAGGCCTTCCCTCATTCATCCTTTTCTCCCACAAGATCTTGATGTTCCGTGCAACGCACGGGCATCTTGCTAGTAAGATTAGAAATTAGACATATACCACTTCTCGAATCTTGAAACCAACAAAATTCCTCCCTTATCTCATCAAAATCTCCAAAGTTATATATTTTGAGTGAAACATAACATATTTTCAGTGATATACGTATTTCAAAACTAGACTTTTTTCTATCAAATCGGTGAATATGTATTAATCTACTTTGATCGTTTGGCAACGCATTGGAACATTGCTAGTAGTTATTACTACTGTATAATTTTTTGGAGACCAGACAAACGGTGGAGTACATATACGAAGAGAAGACGCGCTTGCACACAGTCGGTCTCTCGCTGTCTCGCACACATGAGAGTTACGTATAGGCACCGTTAACAAATAAACCCTAAAACCCTAGGTGCACGATTGCTGCATGCGCGGGTACCGGGTACGTGGTGGAGTGCACCTTTGTAGGAATAGTCAGCTCACGTGATAATTTGATCCGTAGGAGTTGATGGTCGGGACCACAGGTGAACGACCTGGAGGCGGTGGCTTGCTAGTTGCCATAGATCGAGTAGCCACGTTTAAAATATTATTTTTTAGCGGGGTAAGAGTTCCGATTTTCAATGGCGCGTTATAAGTACTAAGTAGTTTTTAGAACGATTGGTATGGAGCAAAAATGGAATTCATAACTACTACCTCCTTGGTGTATGGTTGTATCGGTTTATGTTGTGAGATGTTGAACCTAGTAGTTCTAGGGCAAATACTATGGTTTAGATGTTGGTTTTCATTAATGAAAATCGGAAAGGGGAAACCCTTATTTGATAAAAAAACTACTACCTCTGTCCTGGTTTACTAGTCCCCATCGTATTTTGGGTCAAAGTTTGTTCACGAATATTACTTGTAAAATGTGAATGGAAAACGAGATTTTGGTATACCCAAACAAAAAAGGACTGGAGGGAGTGATTGCTCTGACACGGACGCGACCTCTCATAGCGCATGCATTGAATCGGCACGCCGACCTAGAGGGCCCTACTCGCTGCAGGCCCAGCTGAACATGCCTCCTCGCCGCATGCAACCGGCTTTAGACAGCACCGCCTGCCTCCATTGAATCCGCGCGTGTGCCGGCAACACGTCCTTCCGCGAGCCAGCCGGCATTTTAGAACACAAAAAATGACCAAAATATAATTAATTACGTCTTGACGTGTTGTGCTCGCACTGGTAGCAGGAACTAGAGGTTTTTCTTTATTTATAACTCTCCTCACATTTTTTTGGCTTCGAAGTAAATCATGGTTGTGGACATTATCTATGAATGTGCAGATACCTGTGAACATGAGTTTGATGTGAAAGTTGAACTTAGAATGTCGGGCTTGGGCGTGAACTATACCATGTCCAATGTTTCGTCTGTTATTGTTTGGAAAGTAATTGTTGTTATTACATGACCCAAAAAAATTTATTTTGTACCACATCAGTAGATGCACTGTAACATCCCAAATTTCCAATTTGGAATGTTATACATAGGTCATCATATGCATATCATATTTCATTTGCATTTTGGCTTTGTGATCCCAAAATCTTAAGCAACTCAAGGACCCATGGAGAGAGTTGGGGATTTTACTGTTTTCATATTTGAATTTTCTCAAATATTGGAAAGTGGATTATTTAAGTGTTAATTATTTTTCTCTCCAAATAATATTTCTAATATCAAAAATATATCAGAGGAGATAATATCAATTCTCCAAAGTAATTGAAATATTGGAGGAAAATTATTAAAATCAAATAAATAATTTTATTCGGATTTTATTGCTACTTTATTTCAATTAGAAAAATATGCATTTTTCAAAATTGCATTGTTCTAAATATTCTATTTAGACGGTGACAATTTGTTTTGGCATTTTTAGATTTTTATTTTATTTTTTTAGGATTTTTCTGGCGGAATCTGTTTAAAAAAATGTCAACCGACCTAAACTGGCCATAACCGACCCAGACTCCTGCCGGGCAGGCTTTATAAGCCGCTGATACATCTCCGTCGTATCTACTTTTCCAAACACTTTTGCCCTTGTTTTGGACTCTAACTAGCATGATTTGAATGGAACCAACCCGGACTGATGCTATTTTCAGCAGAATTGCCATGGTATTATTTATGTGCAGAAACAAAAGTTCTCGGAATGACCTGAAACTCCATGGAGATTATTTTTGGAAATAATAAAAAATACTGGCAAAGATTCAAGGCCAGGGGGCCCACACCCTAGCCAGGAGGGTTGGGGAGCGCCTGCCCCCTAGGCGCGCCCCCTTCCTCATGGGCCCCCTGGAGCTCCACCGACCTCAACTCCAACTCCATATATTCATGTTTGGGGAGAAAAAAATGGAGGAGAAGGATTCATCGCATTTTACGATACGGAGCCTCCGCCAAGCCCTAAACTCTCTCGGGAGGGCTGATATGGAGTCCGTTCGGGGCTCCAGAGAGGGGAATCCGTCGCCGTCGTCATCATCAACCTTCCTCCACACCAATTTCATGATGCTCACCGATGTGCATGAGTAATTCCACCGTAGGCTTGCTGGACGGTGATGGGTTGGATGAGATTTATCATGTAATCGAGTTAGTTTTGTTAGGGTTTGATCCCAAGTATCCACTACATTCTGAGATTGATGTTGCTATGACTTTGCTATGCTTAATGCTTGTCACTAGGGCCCGAGTGCCATGATTTCAGATCTGACCCTATTATGTTTTCATGAATATATGTGAGTTCTTGATCCTATCTTGCAAGTCTATAGTCACGTACTATGTGTTATGATCCAGCAACCCCTAAGTGACAATAATCGGGACCACTCCCGGTGATGACCATAGTTTGAGGAGTTCATGTATTCACCATGTGTTAATGCTTTGGTCCAGTACTAGTTTCCGCTAGGACCCCGGTGTCACGGGATGGTAGGACAAAAGATGTCATGCAAGTTCTTTTCCATAAGCACGTATGACTATATTCGGAATACATGCCTACATTACATTGATGAATTGGAGCTAGTTCTGTGTCACCCTAGGTTATGACTGTTACATGATCGATCGCATCCGGCATAATTCTCTATCACCGATCCATTGCCTACGAGCTTTCCATATATTGTTCTTCGCTTATTTACTTTTCCGTTGCTATTGTTATCATCACTACAAAATACCAAAAATATTACTTTTGCTACCATGACCTTTTGGTACCATTACCACTACTATCATATTACTTTGCTACTAAAGACTTTGCTGCAGATATTAAGTTTCCATATGTGGTTGAATTGACAACTCAGCTTCTAATACTTGAGAATATTCTTTGGCTCCCCTTGCATCGAATCAATAAATTTGGGTCGAATACTCTACCCTCGAAAACCGTTGCGATCCCCTATATTTGTGGGTTATCAGCCGCCACCCGAGGCCCCAGCCCAACAAGCCGCCCCGCCTCGAAACCCTAGCGCTAGCACGCCGCCGCCGCCCGCCACTCGCCGCCATGCCGTACGCCGGAGCCGTCGCCGCCGTTCGCAGGACCCGCCATTCTTTTTTGGTTTAGGTAAAAACCGTTCGGTTTTGTTGAAAACCCTAGATGCGTTTTTTATTTTTATCGGTTCGGTTTTCGACGGTTTATTTATTTAGCGAACATTGGTCCGTCCGTTCGTTCTAACGAACGCTATACGGCGGTTAGGTTCAGACAGCGAACGTTTGTTCGTTAGTCTTTTCTTTTTATTTTATTTTCGGCCAGGGACCTATCCGCGATTATTTTTATCGTAGATTAACCCCCGATCTTCAAACGCTCACCGTTTCTTAACCGTTTCCCCAAATCCAGTGAAACCAATGCAAAAATCTTTGTCTAGAAACCTTCTTTCTGTTTAATCAACTTGAACAAGTTTTCCACAATTTTAAAATTTGGTTTCAAGCAGATTTTCTTTCGAAGTTTTTTTGACCGTAGTTTTAGCTCCATAGCTCCGATTTGATTGATTCTTTTTGCAAATCGAATCTCTTCAGTTGAGTTTTCAGATTTGATCCTCTTATTTGAAGTTTTCCCCTTGCATATTTTCTTGAGTTCTTATGTATGCTTTTGTTTGATTACACTAGAATTCCCGGAGTGCGCAGCGTGCTACTATGAGTCATTAGGTTTTGCGGATCATCAGCAAGGCAATTAACACTTTGATCATATCCCTTTTACCTAGTTTTTATGCATTAGTTTCAACCCTCAAACATTGCATGAGTAGGATATATTAACTTGTGGGTTTGGGAAGTAGATGTTGAGGTAGAACCTATTACCCTTTTTATTATCAAACCATGGGAGTTACTTCTACGTTATGCTACTTATTGCCATACTATGCTCATAGACGTGGATTAGGTTTGAGTGTATCCATGAAATATGTGAGATTATTAATTAATGGTTTACTTAAGGTGGCTACTTAAACACACATCTAGGTGGATTGGTTGCGGGCACCTGGAGATATACCAGTGCCGTCCTTTTTGGTTCGCCCCCAGGCTCAAAGGGATTATAAGATTATTCATGCTGGAAACTTCCGTGTGCAACCACATGCCATTATGGGCTCTGGCATAGTTGAGTAAGTTGTGGGAAACCTTTCCATGATGGGCTCGCAGATGTAGGGGATTGTAGGTGTACCGGCCTATCTATCGGTTAAGGTGTCCTCTTCGGAAAGACTGTGTCTCGGTCATCCGTTTCTCAAACACCCTGCAGTGCTAGAAATACAACGGAGGATATCGAGTCTTGTGGGGGAAAGTGCACAAACCTACAAAGTGTACAAACTAATCATGATTAGCCGTGTCCCCGGTTATGGACATTTTGAGTATCTGGTTCTTGAATTATCATGTGGATCTCATCACTCTAAATTAATTGGTTGGGATGTTAATTACTTTTAATTAGGATTGAGATGGGGATTTACCATTCTTAATGTTTTTCAACTACCATGATAGTTAAATAAAATGTATTCCTTTGTTGTAGGGAAAAAATGGCTTTTCGCAAAAACACTATAACCATAGAGCCTCCACCATCCATATTTGCATGTAGTGATAGCATTTACTTGTTCATTGCTCTACTATATTATCTTGCCAGCATATTCCATGTGCTGACCCGTTTTCGGGCTGCAACATATCATGTTGCAGACTTTTCAGACGAAGAGTAAGGTGCGCTAGGTCGTTTGTCATGCACTCAGCTATGCCGTTGGAGTTGATGGACTCACTTTATCTTCCAAGCCTTCCGCTGTTATTCTACTTAGATGGCCTTAAGCCATATTTATTGTAATAAGTTCTCTTTTGAGACATTCGATGTAATAAGTGTGTGATTGCTACTCTATTATAAATCCTTCAAGTACTGTGTGTCAGCATTACTGATCCAGGGATGATACTTATGCATAGAGATTTGACCATCTGAGGTCGGATCACTACAAGATGGTATCAGAGCACACGCTGAATGTAGGACATGACCACTAAGATGAGACATAGATTACTCTTCTCTACTCATTTCTGATTCCTCTCCGTTTTCTACTCTATAGGATGGTGGACACAAGGAATAAGTTTACACAGCCGGATGAAGACACACCTTTTGGACGACACTTGAAGGAAGTCACTAGGTACCTGAACATTGGAATACCAAGCTTCACCAGAACCTACACCGCCACATTACCAGAAGAGGAGCGATGGATGATTCGATTTCAAGTTCCAGGAAGGACATTCACGCCAGTCACTAAGCCCATAGAGTTTTCCTTTGACGCACCAACCTAGAGTCTGGGAAAGAGCACGGCAACCCACATTGCTATGGGATGCATCGGCGAAGTTTATCACAAGGATCTTAAGGATACTATCTACCAGATATGTGGGCGCCGAGATGAGCAATGGGAGATGATCAGCATCCGGAAGGACAGGTCCATTGCAGCCTTCATCAGGAGATAAATCATCACATTCGTCACCAGGAGAACCAGATGTGCACAAGCATGATAGATCTGAAGAAGTTGATGACTAGGAACATGGAGCTAGAAGAGGAACTCAAGTCTAGACGCGACGGATATGAGGAGGAAATCATCATACTAGTGGAGAAGAATGACGACCTGACAAGGAAGCTAGGAGAATTCATGGGAGACCCTGCGCCAGGAGGAGATGATGACCACCCCAAGGACTACATCATCATCGACGACACCGACTCCGACCCCAGTGATGATGATTATGAAGACGAAGCTGGAGAAGATATCATGGAGTCTTCTACCGATCAAAATTTCTAGTAGACCACCATATTATTAGTAGTATTCCCCCAGGTAGATATTAGTAGTCCGAGCACTATAACGATAGTTAGATCGATGGTATTCCCTTGCTTGATATTGTTTGGAGTGATATTGATTGTGTTTGTATCATGTGCATATGGGTAGTGCTTTCCCATTAGACCTCATTCTATTCTAATCTCTCCCCTCTAAAACCCACCAGATGCCTCCGAGACGTGACCCCGGATTTTCCTTGCCACCGGAGCTCACTCAGTTGATTCAACAACAGAATACATTGATGCAGTTGCAAGTTCAGAATCAAGGAAACAACAACAACAACAACAACAATAACAACAACCCACCACAACCTCCTCCAGTTGACAACCTAGCCCGCATTCTAAGGTTACAACCTCCGGTGTTTTCTAGTAGCACCGAGCCCATAGAGAATTACACAGCCACCTTCCCCATAGCCAATGTTACTTGGGAGCAGTTTCAGCAAGCATTCTGCACTGGTCATGTCTCAACTGGAGCTATGAGCATGAAGAAGCGTGAGTTTAACAACTTACGCCAGGGCAACCATACAGTAGAGCACTACGTGGAGGAGTTTCGCAAGCTAGCTCGTTATGCCCAAGATGACGTGGCCACCGATGCCACGAAACAGGAGAAGTTTATGGAAGGGCTGAATGATGAGATGAGTATGCAGTTGATGGTGGCAACGTTCAACAACTACCAGGAGTTGGTAGATAAGGCTCTTATGATTGAAGGTAAGCAACATCAAATTGAGAGCCGCAGAAGGAAGTATGGACAAGGGAAGTACAATTTAGGAGCTCAGCAGAAACCCCGTTTCACCCCAAACATGGTAGGATTTACCCATAACCATGGAGGCCACACTCACAATTGAGGAAGTTCGCATAACCAAAATGGCCCTAGGAATAGAAATGGGAGTGGAGCAAGCAGTCAAAACCGCTCTAACCCAAGCACTCCCACCAAGAAGGACCAAAGCCACGTTACTTGTTTCAAGTGCGGGATGACTGGACACTATGCCAATGAGTGCCCTGAACTCAAGAATGGAAATGGCAATGGAACATCTGGAAAGAGGCCCAACCCTTTCAACAAGGGACAAGTGAACCACGTGAACGTTGAGGAGGTTGAGGAGCAGCCAGATGCAGTTATCGGTAAGTTTTGGTTAAGTAATTTAATGCAATAGTTCTTTTTGATACTAGTGCATCACATTCATACATATCAAGGGGATCCGTGGATAAGTATAAGTTGCCGACCAAAGTTCTTAAGACACCTATGTTAGTAAGTTCAACCGGACCGTAGTATATGGCAAGCAGTGGATGTTTTCAGATGCCATTGACCATAGGTAGGCATGTTTTCCCTTAGATTTAATAAATTTGGAATCACAAGGATTGGATGTGATACTCGGTATGGAATGGCTATCAAAGTGTGGAGGAAACATTGATTGCGCCAGTAGGTCAATTCTACTCACCACACCGGAGGGAAAAAGGATTAAGTATGTATCCAAGCATACTCCTAAGAGTACTCACGTAAATTCCCTCATGGGAGTTGTTCGGGAAGAAGTGCATGTAGTGAAGGATTACCCAGATGTATTTCCACAGGAACTACCAGGCATGCCCCCGGATCGAGACATTGAGTTTTTAATAGAGCTACTGCCAGGCACTGGACCAATATCGAAGAGACCATATCGGATGCCCGCAAATGATCTGGAGGAGATTAAGAAACAGATTAAGGAGTTATTGGAGAAAGGTTACATTCGACGAAGTTCATCACCATGGGAAGCCCTAGTGCTCTTGGTTGAGAAGAAGGATAGATCTCTGAGAATGGTTGTTGATTATCATGCATTGAATGAAGTGACAACCAAGAACAAGTACCCACTGCCGATGATCAATGATTTGTTTGACCAGCTACAAGGAGCTAAAGTATTCTCCAAGATCGACCTTCGATCAGGATACCACCAGCTGAAGGTCCGACAATAGGATATACCTAAGACAGCTTTCACCACAAGGTACGGGCTGTATGAGTACACGGTTATGTCATCCGGATTGACTAACGCCCTGCCTATTTCATGAGTACGATGAACAAGGTGTTTATGGAGTTCTTGGATAAGTTTGTTGTGGTTTTCATTGATGACATTTTGGTATACTCAAAGAATGAAGAAGAGCATAAGGAGCATTTGCGTTTAGTTCTCGAGAAGCTCCGGGAACATCAGTTCTATGCCAAGTTCAGCAAATGTGAGTTTTGGTTGAAGGAAGTGTGTAACACCCACGATGCGGCTATATCTCCCACGTGTTGGAGCACGACTTAGAGGCATAACCGCATTGTAGGCATGTCATAAGAGGGGTAATCTTTACACATCCCATGTACTGAATAAGAAAGAGATAAAGAGTCGGCTTACAATCACCACTTCACACAATACATAAATATAGCATTACAACATCCAAAATACAATCAAGGTCCGACTACGGAACCAAAATAAAGACAACCCCAAATGCATAAGATCCCCAATCGCCCCAACTGGGCTCCACTACTGATCGTCTGGAAAGGAAACATAGTAACATCCTGAATCATCGTCGAACTCCCACTTTAGTTCGATTGCATCCCCTGGAATGGCATCATCGGCACCTGCATATGGTTTTGGAAGTAATCTGTGAGTCACGGTTACTCAGCAATCTCATACCCTCGCGATCAAGACTATTTAAGCTTATGGGTAGGAAAAGGTAGTGAGGTGGAACTAGCTAGCACTAGAATATATGGTGGCTATCTTACGCAAATGAGAGAGAGAAGAGAAGCAAGGAACAATTGATAAGTTATCCTGATCAAGAAGTGATCCTGAACTACTTATGTTCAAGCATAACACGAGATCGTGTTCTCTTCCCGGACTCCACCGAAAAGAGACCATCACGGCTACACACGTTGTTGATTCATTTTAGTTAAGTTAACTGTCAGGTTTTCTACAACCGGATATTAACAAATTCCCATCTGCCCATGACTGCGGGCACGGCTTTCGAAAGTTCAAAACCCTGCAGGGGTGTCCCAACTTAGCCCATCACAAGCTCTCACGGTCAATGAAGGATATTCCTTCTCCAAGGACGACCCGATCAGACTCGGAATCCCGGTTACAAGACATCTCGACAATGGTAAAACAAGACCAGCAAAGCCACCCGGATGTGCCGACAAATCCCGATAGGAGCTGCACATATCTCGTTCTCAGGGCACACCGGATTGTCCAAACTTCCGGTAGGCCAACCCAGAGTTGCCCCTGGTGGCCACCGGCGGCTGACAAGTTGGACCAACACTCAGGGGAGCACTGGCCCGGGGGTTTAAAATAAAGATGACCCTTGAGTCCGCGAAACCCAAGGGAAAAAGGCTTAGGTGGCAAATGGTAAAACCAAGGTTGGGCCTTGTTGGAGGAGTTTTCTTTAAGGAGAACTGTCAAGGGTTTCCCATTATAACCCAACCACGTAAGGAACGCAAAATCAAGGAACATAACACCGGTATGATGGAAACTAGGGCGGCAAGAGTGGAACAAAACACCAGGCATAAGGCCGAGCCTTCCACCCTTTACCAAGTACATAGGTGCATTAAAGTAAACAAGATATAATAATGTTATCCCAACAATAATCATGTTCCAAACAAGGAACAAACTCCAATCTTCACATGCAACTAGCAACGCTATAAGAGGGGCTGAGCAAAGCGGTAATGTAGCCAAACAATGGTTTGCTAGGACAAGGTCGGTTAGAGGCTTGACATGGAAATATGGGAGGCATGATAAAGCATGTGGTAGGTATCGTGACATAGCAATAGAGCGAGCAACTAGCAAGCAAAGATAGAAGTGATTTCGAGGGTATGGTCATCTTGCCAGCAAAGTTCTCCGAGTTGACGTAAGCTTGATCCTCGTAAGCGTACTCAACGGGATCCTCGATCACGTACTCATGTCCCGGCTCTACCCAAGGCAAGAACACAAGCAAAAGAAACCACAATCAACCACGGTGCAATGCGCAAGCAACATGATGCAAAGCATGGCATGATATGCGGGATGTAATATGTAATGCATATGCGTGCTCCGGAAGGAAAAGATTGAACCAGGCCTCAACTTGGCAAACAAAGTGCACCGCTGGAAATATGAGTTGATTTCGGTCTAAATTGATATAAAGATCACCAGAATCGGATGCAAGGTTTGCAAATGGCAAGCAAAACAATAATGGCACGATACTGCGATTAACAGCACGATGCCATCTAAAATGCACCAAGAAACTAAGCTACTGCACTCTAACATAGCAACAAAGCACATGGTAGTGATCTACTCAAGATGCTTGACAAAAGATGAAGACTGAGCTACAGCTAAATAACATAAGAGCAGGTTCAAACAAGCATGGCAAAAGTGCAAAAGATATCAGCTTCACAGACTTAGTGGAAATAACATGTCAGGAATTAACATGAGGAAGCAATGTTTAGAGCAAGATATCAACATGCTACCAGAAGAGGACATAGCAAAGCAAGGCATGGCATGAATCTACTCAAAGCATATAACAAAAGTCCCTTACTGACCATAAGCCAAAAGTGCACAGAAAACATGACGGCACCCATGTAAACATAGCAAGTTTCGTTAACAGATTCAGACTTAGCAGAAAACTGGACATGGAAAAAATAGAATTACGAAGGCACGTTTGCGAGCTCGATGCACTCAACACAAGGCATTGCATGACAAGCTAAGCATACTCCCAGCAAGAAGACATGATCATGAAGCCAAGCAAAACAAGAACAAGGTTATAGAATGCATGGATCAACTACAATAACCTTGGCAAAATTGATTAACACGTAAACAATCTGCCAGGAACATTTAATAGCCAAAGTAGAGCAAGATTGAGTCATGTTAGGGTACTCCATAAATGCAAACAAGGACATGGATGGATAGAGCATAACCAGATGTAAAAATTATCCTTACTGAACATACTCAAAAGAGGCATGGATAACTCTGTAGCAACATGAATACATGGCACAAAAATAACATCAGGGAAAAGACTTAGTAGGATTCTAAGTCCCTGAAATCAGCAACATCACGAGAGCTACTTTGCATGCTTGTCACCACATTGATCACAAAAATACATGGCATACACCTCTTTAAACATAGTATGGCATAGCCCAAAACACATGTAGAGCTCAAGTCCTTAGGAGGCACACAATAATCATGGCAAAAATGACAAATGCTCAAGATCTGCTAAGAATAAGGAACTAACATTTTATAGCACTCTTGCAACAGCATTTTAGGTATCAAGATGGACTCAAACAAGCATGGTGCAATGGAACAAAATGAAGAGGACATCCTAACGAACATTTTGACATACCACACGCCCAAAACGGAGCTATGATGACAGAGTTATGATGCGATGAACAAGGCTAGAAAATATTAGGGACTTAGGAAAAAATGGGTCAACCTAAGGTTTCTCAGATCCAGATCCGGGTGCGCGGTTCGAGGTTGAACGGAGAAGGTCGCCGAAGTAGAGGAACACGGTGGCCGGAGTTGGGGCGGCGGGTACCGGACGACGAGGGGACGACGAGGACGCCGAACGGCGGGCGCGGAGGCGGCGACGTGGCGAGGAAGAGCGGCGGCGTAGGGAAGCCAGACGGCGACCGGATCCCGCGGTAGCGGCACCGCAGGCTCGCGGGCGAGGCGCGGGCGGCGGAGGAGCTCGCGGGCTCGGGGGGCCCGCCCCGGGACTAGTAGGCCGGCGGCGCGGGGGCGGCGGGCGCGCCACATGGCGGCACTGGATTGGATGCGGACGGCGGCGCGGGTGTTCGGTGACGGCGGGCGTGTCCGATGGCGGCGGGATCTATTCTTAGGGTTTCAACTGCGCGAAAAATCCGGGAGGGGCACATATTTATAGGTAGAGGGAGCTAGGAGAGTCCAAATGAGGTGCGGTTTTTCGGCCACGCGATCGTGATCGAACGGCCAAGAGGATGGAGGGCGTTTGGATGGGTTTTGGGCCACTTTGGAGGGGTGTTGGGATGCAACACACACGAGGCCTTTACGGTTCCTCGGTTAACCATTGGAGTATCAAACGGACGCCAAACGGCACAAAACTTGACAAACGGTCTACCGGTAGTGTACCAAGGCCGCTTGGCAAATCTTGGTCCAATCCGAGAACGTTTAACACCCGCACACAAAAAGAGCCAAAAGGGGACGTCGGAGGACATAGGAGTGCCGGAATGCAAAACGGACAACGGGGAAAATGCTCGGATGCATGAGACGAACACATATGCAAATGCGATGCACATGATGACATGATATGAGATGCATGATATGGACAAAATGAAAAACGAAGACAAAACCCAACCACGAGGGAATATCATAACTTAGAGCCGAAAATGGCAAGAGTTGGAATACAAATGTGGTAAATTACATACGGGGCGTTACAACACTCCACCACTATGAAAGGATCTCGTCCCGAGATCTAGGACTGGAAAAACTATGGATATTTGGAACAGAGGTGGTCCTTGTGTTCCTAGGTGGCTTCTCGGTCGGAATGATGTGACCACTTCACTTTCAGGAACTTGATAGACTTGTTGCGAGTCTTGCGCTCAGTTTCTTCAAGAATAGCAATGGGATGCTCATGATAAGACAGGTCTTCTTGGAGATCAATCTCTTCGAAGTTGATGGTGCGGTCAGGAGTCTTGAAACACTTGCGAAGTTGTGACACGTGAAACACGTCGTGCACATTTGCAAAGTTGGATGGAAGCTCAAGTTGATAGGCGAGGTCACATCTTTTGCCAATGATCTTAAAAGGACCCACGTATCTAGGGGCAAGCTTCCCTTTGATACTGATGCGACGAGTACCTTTCATTGGAGAGACGCGGAGGTAGACATGGTCTCCTATCTCGAAAGCCAATTCATGATGCTTGCTATCATAGTAACTCTTCTGGCACGACAGCGCGGCATTGAGATTTTCACGAATGACTTTGCACATTTCTTCAGCCTCTGTGATCAAGTCATTGCCAAGAAGTTGGCGTTCACCTGTCTCTGACCAATTAAGAGGGGTATGACACTTTCTGCCATAGAGAATCTCGAATGGGGCCTTGACCGAACTCGCTTGGAAGCTGTTGTTGTAGGAGAACTCGGCATATGGAAGACAATCTTCCCACTTTATACCTAAAGAATGTTGGTGCCCATGGCCTTCTGAAAAGTATCCCAGAACTTAGAAGTAAAGATGCTTCCACAATCTGAAGATATCAACTACGGAATGCCATGCAAAGAGACAATCCTGGAGGTATATAGCTCTGTCAACTGAGCTGTTGTGATAGATTCTTTGATAGGAAGAAAATGAGCCACTTTAGTAAGCTTGTCGATGACAACAAAGTAGCATCATTGCCACGCTTGGACTTGGGAAATCCAGTCACAAAGTCCATCTCAATATGGTCAAACTTCCATTCTGGAATGGCAAGAGATTGGAGGAGACCAGCTGGTCGTTGGTGTTCTGCTTTCACTCTTCTGCAGAAATCACATTCATTCACGAACTGAGCAATCTCGCGCTTCATTCGAGTCCACCAACACGACTGCTTGAGGTCATGGTACATCTTTGTACTCCCAGGATGAATAGATAGGAGTGAATTGTGAGCCTCGATCATAATGACTTTACGAAGGTCACCTTTAGGAACAGCAATTCGATCCTCGAAGAATAGAGTATCTTTGTCATCAAGGCGATAGCACTTGTACTTGGGTTGGCTCTTGGCAATACCAATCTTCACCTTCTTCACCATAGCATCAAAAAGTTGAGCCTCACGAATCTGATCTTCCAAAGTAGGAGAGACTTGGAGGTTGGCAAGGAATCCTTGAGGAACAACTTGGAGATTAAGTTTGCGGAAAGCTTCACAAAGATCCGGTTGGAAGGGCTTGAGAATCAAACTATTGCAGTAAGCCTTCCTGATCAAAGTGTCAACAATGACATTGGCCTTTCCTGGAGTATATTCAATACTCGGATTATACTCTTGAATCATTTCGACCCAACGAGTCTGCCTGAGGTTGAGGTTGGGCTGAGTGAAGATCTACTTGAGACTCTTATGATTAGTGAAGATGTCCACTTTTCTTCCCAACAAGAGATGTCTCCATGTTAGAAAAGCATGGACAACTGCCGCCAACTTGAGGTCATGAGTGGGGTAGTTATTTTCGTTGGGCTTCAACTGGCGAGAGGTATAGGCCACAACTTTCTTCTCTTGCATTAACACAGCATCGAGACCTTGCAGGGAAGCATCACAGAAAACCTCGAATGGTTTGGATTCATCAGGAGGAGTCAGAACTGGAGCTATGACTAACTTCTCTTTGAGGGTGTTGAAAGCGAAGTCACATTCAGGCGTCGAGACATACTTCACATTCGTTTGGAGAAGGTTGGAAAGAGGCTTCGCGATTTTAGATAAATTCTCAACGAATCTTCGACAATAGCTTGCAAGCCCAAGAAAGCTGCGGAGCTGCTTCACATTCCGAGGCAGTTCCCAATTCACAATTGCAGATACCTTCTCAGGATTAACAGCTATGCCCTTGGCGGAGATGATATGCCCAAGGTAGAGAACCTCATCGAGCCAAAACTCGCACTTTGAAAACTTCGCATAGAACTGATGTTCTCTGAGTTTCTCCAGCACCAATCTCAAATGCTTGGCATGACCTCCTTGTTCTTGGAAAAGACCAAAATATCGTCAAGATAGACAAAGACAAAGTCATTTGTGTAAGGGTTGAAGATGAAGTTCATCATGCGAGAGAACGTTGGAGGAGCATTGACAAGGCCGAAAGACATGAAAATGTATTCATACGAACCATAGCTTGTTCTGAATGCTGTCTTGGGATATCTTGTTCACGAATGCGAATCTGATGATAGCCCATACATAGGCCAAGCATGGAGAATATTTGAGCACCCTTTAGTTGTTTGAATAGTTCATTGATGTTGGGAAGTGGGTACTTGTTCTTTATGGTCTTCTTGTTCAATGGACGGTAGTCGACACAAAGTCGGTCCGTGCCATCCTTCTTCTTGACAAAAAGAACACCACAACCCTATGGACAAGAACTTGGTCGGATCAGACCCATACGCTCTTGTATATCGAGTTGTTTCTTTAGCTCCTTCAACTCTTCTGGTCCAAGCTTGTAAGGACGTTTGCAAACAGGTTCCGTGCCAGGCTCAAGATCGATGACAAATTCAACTGGTCGGTGAGGAGGCATTCCTGGAAGCTCTTCTAGAAAGACGTCTTGATATTCACAAACGACTGGAATCTGGGAGATGGCATTCAACTCGCCCTTCTCGTTGAGAGAAAAGAGTCGAATGGTATCGTCACGAGTGTCAAAGACAATCACATCCTCACACGAGTGTGTCAATTGAATCTTCCTGGCAGCACAATCAAGTTGAGCCTTGTGCTTAGAAAGCCAGTCCATTCCGAGAATAAGATCAATATCCAAATCACCAAGGACCATTGGAGAAGATAGAAACTTATAGTCACCCATCTTGATAGAAACATCCGGAACCATGTAGCTTGCGTGCAAGCATTTACCCGGTGATACCACTGCTAACGGACTAGGCAAATCTTGGAAACCCACTCATGCTTAGATGCAAATGGTCTTGAGATGAAACAATGCGATGCACCAGTATCAAAAAGAACTTTTGCAGGAATATCATTAACAGGAAGATTACCCATGATCACTTCTGAAGAGTCCTCTGCCTGAGCTGCGTTCATCATGTTGACCTTTGCAAACTTGGGATTATTCTTGACCACTGCATTGCTGGTAGATCTCATAGGGGGAGGAGGCGGAAGACGCCTCTGGTTGAAGCATTTGTTCGCATAGTGACCCTTCTACTGACACTTGTTGCACGTAACCTCTGAGAGCTGCCGTGATACGGAGAACTTGACCTTGGAGCATGAGACGAAGCTTTGTTCTAAAAGCCTGGGTTGGGTGGGTGGGAAGATCCATTGCCACGTTTACGCTTCTGCTGATAAGGCTGACGGAACGGAGGAGGAGGCAACCAGTACTTTTGCTGCTTAGCTGCCACTTGAGTTGAAGAAGAAGGAGTATCATCCCTGACTCTCTTCTTGGAAGCATCGCACTTGAGCTGAGCGGCATCTTGCTTTAGTGCCATGTTGTAGAACTCATCATACTTTTTCGGCTCAAAAAGCACGAGAGCTAGTTGCAGATCTTCTTTGAGGCCACCTATGAACTGATAAATCATGCTCTTCTCATCAGGGACGTCTTGTTTGGAGAAGCGAGCAAGCCTCTGGAACATGATATTGCATTGGTAAACAGACAAGCTGCCTTGCTTCAGATTGCGGAACTCCTCACACTTACTCTCAACAACACTCTGAGGAATGTGGTGAGCTTTGAAGTCTTGGCGTAAATCATCCCAGGTAATCACACGACCTCTGGAATCTTTGTATTGTTGATACCACTCAGCAGCTTGGTCTTTGAGTTGGAACGAAGCAAACTTGACAAAGTACTCAGGCCTAACGTTGCTGCACTCAAAATGTTTGCAGATATGCACGAGCCAATCGTCAGCGTCTGTGGCCTCGACAGTTACTAATAGACTTCGGCTGGTTTGCGAGGAACTGGATGAGGGTAGCAAACTGAGATTGATTGTTGCCATGGCCTTGATTTCCTTGGTTGCGCTCTTGCAAGATTTGCAAAAGCATCCGCGTGTTGGCGTTGGTAGCGGCCATCACAGCTTGCCATGCCTCCGGAGGTGGAGGTGGTGGCGGTGGCTCCGGATTCTGATGCGTTGGAGGAGCCATCCTGAAGAGGGTGACATCCGTTAGCATCTTGAAAGACATATATTCAAGCTGAATCAAATGGATCGAAATTGCAACATATAGCCTTAACATTCGAACAAGAATGAACGAATGAATTCCAAATTAAATGATCACACTTGCATAAATTGAGAAGCCACTTAGATAAAGGTAGATGAATAAAACAACAAGGTACAGATATGAACAAATAATTGGTAAGGATTACCCAATCACAAACCAAATATCTGCGGAAGAAATACTAGAGCTACATGAATTCCCACCTATGAAACTCCCGAAACTTTCTGGTTATGCAATCGGGTGTTGAGGATATAGGGGAAGAATAATATCTCACCCAAAACTAGCAAATCCTACATCCAGCTATATCCATCCTTCAACACATAACCAAGAAACCTTTGGAAATCATTTACCTCAACCTTCGAAAAGCATCCGTTATACGAGTTATGGAAATACTCCCGAACTCCCACTCCAGTACTGGGTGGCGTCGAGCTTATCTCACCAACAACTGCATACAGGAGATTTTCGATGTCGGCAATCTCAGGTATTCCAGAACTGCAACGATAAAATTGTGACGACAACACCTCGGAGCTCAACTCCCCGGGACACTGCCACAACCCCTAAATGTCAGGAGGCACCGAGAACAATGTTCTCGTGACAAAACCATCGGAACGATTCCAAGATACCCGCGTGATCCTAAGAAAAATTTAGTGAAATTTCAGAAGAGAAGAGTTAAAACTCTACGTCAGGAGGCCTCACCAGAGCGACGAAGGGACTGAGGAGTAAAAAGAATCCTACTCTCCGATATATATAATCCTAAAAGACTCAAAACATTTTTCTGGACTCAACAACTCCAGCGGTTCGATCAAGCAGGGGGCTCCTAAGTTGGGGAAGGCTCTGATTACCAACTTGTAACACCCACGATGCGGCTATATGTCCCACGTGTCGGAGCACGACCTAGAGGCATAACCGCATTTTAGGCATGTCACAAGAGGGGTAATCTTTACACATCCCATGTACTGAATAAGAAAGAGATAAAGAGTTGGCTTACAATCGCCACTTCACATAATACATAAATATAGCATTACATCATCCAGAATACAATCAAGGTCCGACTACGGAACCAAAATAAAGACAACCCCAATGCATAAGATCCCCGATCGCCCCAACTGGGCTCCACTACTGATCGTCTGGAAAGGAAACATAGTAACGGCCTGAATCCTTGTCGAACTCCCACTTGAGTTCGGTCGCATCCCCTGGAATGGCATCATCGGCACCTACATCTGGTTTTGGAAGTAATCTGTGAGTCATGGGGACTCAGCAATCTCATACCCTCGCGATCAAGACTATTTAAGCTTATGGGTAGGAAAAGGTAGTGAGGTGGAGCTGCAGCAAGCACTAGCATATATGGTGGCTATCTTACGCAAATGAGAGCGAGAAGAGATGCAAGGCACGGTCGATAAGCTATCATGATCAAGAAGTGATCCTGAACTACTTACGTTCAAGCATAACACGAGACCGTGTTCTCTTCCCGTACTCCGCCGAAAAGAGACCATCACGACTACAGACGCTGTTGATTCATTTTAGTTAAGTTAAGTGTCAGGTTTTCTACAACCGGATATTAACAAATTCCCATCTGCCCATAACCACGGGCACGGCTTTCGAAAGTTCAAAACCCTGCAGGGGTGTCCCAACTTAGCCCATCACAAGCTCTCACAGTCAATGAAGGATATTCCTTCTCCCAAGACAACCCAATCAGACTCGGAATCCCGGTTGCAAGACATCTCGACAATGGTAAAACAAGACCAGCAAAGCCACCCGGATGTGCCGACAAATCCCGATAGGAGCTGCACGTATCTCGTTCCCAAGGCACACTGGATTGTCCAAACTTCCGGTAGGCCAACCCAGAGTTGCCCCTGGTGGCCAGCGGCGGCTGACAAGTTGGACCAACACTCAGGGGAGCACTGGCCCGGGGGTTTAAAATAAAGATGACCCTTGAGTCCGCGAAACCCAAGGGAAAAAGGCTTAGGTGGCAAATGGTAAAACCAAGGTTGGGCCTTGTTGGAGGAGTTTTCTTTAAGGAGAACTGTCAAGGGTTTCCCATTATAACCCAACCACGTAAGGAACGCAAAATCAAAGAACATAACACCGGTATGATGGAAACTAGGGTGGCAAGAGTGGAACAAAACACCAGGCATAAGGCCGAGCCTTCCACCCTTTACCAAGTACATAGGTGCATTAAAGTAAACAAGATATAATAATGTTATCCCAACAATAATCATGTTCCAAACAAGGAACAAACTCCAATCTTCACCTGCAACTAGCAACGCTATAAGACGGGCTGAGCAAAGCGGTAACATAGCCAAACAACAGTTTGCTAGGACAAGGTGGGTTAGAGGCTTGACATGGCAATATGGGAGGCATGATAAATCATGTGGTAGGTATCGCGGCATAGCAATAGAGCGAGCAACTAGCAAGCAAAGATAGAAGTGATTTCGAGGGTATGTTCATCTTGCCTACAAAGTTCTCCGAGTTGACGTAAGCTTGATCCTCGTAAGCGTACTCAACGGGTTCCTCGATCACGTACTCGTCTCCCGGCTCTACCCAAGGCAAGAACAAAAGCAAAAGAAACCACAATCAAACACGGTGCAATGCGCAAGCAACATGATGCAAAACATGGCATGATATGCGGGATGTAATATGCAATGCATATGCGTGCTCCGGAAGGAAAAGATTGAACCAGGCCTCAACTTGGCAAACCAAGTGCGCCGCTGGAAATATGAGTTGATTTCAGTCGAAATCGATATAAAGATCACTGGAATCGGATGCATGGTTTGCAAATGGAAAGCAAAACAATAATGGCACGATACTGCGATTAACAGCACGATGCCATCTAAAATGCACCAAGAAACTAAGCTACTGCACTCTAACATAGCAACAAAGCACATGGTAGTGATCTACTCAAGATGCTTGACAAAAGATGAAGACTGAGCTACAGCTAAATAACATAAGAGCAGGTTCAAACAAGCATGGCAAAAGTGCAAAAGATATCAGCTTCACAGACTTAGTGGAAATAACATGTCAGGAATTAACATGAGGAAGCAATGTTTAGAGCAAGATATCAACATGCTACCAGAAGAGGACATAGCAAAGCAAGGCATGGCATGAATCTACTCAAAGCATATAACAAAAGTCCCTTACTGACCATAAGCCAAAAGTGCACAGAAAACATGACGGCACCCATGTAAACATAGCAAGTTTCGTTAACAGATTCAGACTTGGCAGAAAACTGGACATGGCAAAAATAGAGTTACGAAGGCACGTTTGCGAGCTCGATGCACTCAACACAAGGCATTGCATGAAAAGCTAAGCATACTCCCAGCAATAATACATGATCATGAAGCCAAGCAAGACAAGAACCAGTTCATAGCATGCATGGATCAACTAAAACAACCTTGGCAAAATTGATTAACACATAAACAATCTGCCAGGAATATTTTATAGCAAACATAGAGCAAGATTGAGTCATGCTAGGGTACTGCATAAATTCAAACAAGGACATGGATGGATAGACCATAACCATATGTCAAAATTATCCTTACTAAACATACTCAAAAGAGGCATGGATCACTCTGTAGCAACATGAATACATGGCATAAAAATAACATCAGGGAAATGACTCAGTAGGATTCTAAGTCCCTGAAAGCAGCAACATCACGAGAGCTACTTTGCATGCTGGTGATAGTCACCACATTGATCACAAAAATACATGGCACACACCCCTGTAAAGATGGCATGGCATAGCCCAAAAGACATGTAGAGCTCAAGTCCATAGGAGGCACACAATAATCATGGCAAAAATGACAAATGCTCAAGATGTGCTAAGAATTTGGAACTAACATTTTATAGCACTCTTGCAACAGCATTTTAGGCATCAAGATGAACTCAAACAAGCACGGTGCAATGGAACAAAATGAAGAGGACATCCTAACAGACATTTTTATATCTCACACGCCCAAAACGGAGCTACGATGACAGAGTTATAATGCGATGAACAGGGCTAGAAAATATTAGGGACTTGGGGAAAAACGGGTCAACCTAGGGTATCCCAGATCCAGATCCAGGCGCTCGGTTCGAGGTTGAACGGAGAAGGTCACCGGGGTAGAGGAACGCATTGGCCGGAGTTGGGGCGGCGGGCGCCGGACGACGAGAGGACGGCGAGGACGCTGAACGGCGCGAGCGACGAGGTCGTCGGAGACGGCGGAAGGCAGTGCGGGGAGGCGGCGGCGCGGGGAGGAAGAGCGGCGGCGTGGGGAAGCCAGACAGCGACCTGATCCCGCGGTGGCGGCGGCGCAGGCTCGTGGGCGAGGAGTGGGCGGCGGAGGAGCTCGCGGGCTCGGGGGGCCGGCGGCGTGGAGCCGGCGGGCGTGCCACGTGGCGGCGCTGGATTGGATGCGGACGGCGGCGTGAGCGTCCGGTGACGGCGGACGTGTCCGGTGGCGGCGGGATCTATTCTTAGGGTCTCAACTGCGCGAAAAATCTGGGAGGGGCACATATTTATAGGAAGAGGGAGCTAGGAGAGTCCAAATGAGGTGCGGTTTTTGGCCACGCGATCGTGATCGAACGGCCGAGAGGATGGAGCGGGTTTGGATGGGTTTTGGGCCACTTTGGAGGGGTTTTGGGCTGCAACACACACGCGGCCTTTACGGTTCCTCGGTTAACCGTTGGAGTATCAAACGGACTCCAAATGGCACGAAACTTGACAGGCGGTCTACCGGTAGTGTACCAAGCCCGCTTGGCAAATCTCGGTCCAATCCGAGAACGTTTAACACCCGCACACGAAAAGAGGAAAAGGAGGACATATGAGTGCCGGAATGCAAAACGGACAACAGGGAAAAATGCTCGGATGCATGAGACGAACACGAATGCAAAATGTGATGCACATGATGACATTATATGAGATGCATGACATGGACAAAATGCAAAACGAAGAAAAACCCCAACCACGAGGGAATATCATAACTTAGAGCCGAAAATGGTAAGAGTTGGAATACAAATATGGTAAATTACATACGGGGCATTACAAAGTGGGATTCCTTGGACATCTTATATCAGGAGAAGGTATAGCAGTAGACCCTACAAAGGTTCAGTCGGTCATTGAGTGGTTGGCACCCACCTCAGTTGGAGAGATCCGCAGTTTTCTTGGACTCGCGGCATATTATCGGAGATTCATTGAGAATTTCTCTAAGATTGCAAAGCCCATGACAGAGTTATTGAAGAAGGACATAAAGTTCAAATGAACAGATGAATGTGAGGCAAGTTTTCAGGAGTTGAAGAAACGTTTGACTACAGCCCCAGTGATCATTCTGCCAGATATATGTAAGGATTTCCATGTGTATTGTGACGCGTCTCGTTTAGGACTTGGAGGCGTGCTTATGCAAGATGGAAGAGTTGTTTCGTATGCCTCACGTCAGCTTCGACCGCATGAGTTGAATTAAGCCAAGCATGATTCGGAGTTAGCAGCAGTAGTGCATGCGCTCCAGACCTGGAGACATTTTCTTATTGGAAACCATTGTGTTGTTTACATGGATTATAAGAGTTTGAAGTATATTTTTACACAGAAGGAGTTGAATCTCAGGCAAAGGAGATGGTTGGAGCTTATAAAGGATTACGATATGAAGTTGCACTATCATCCAGGCAAGGCCAATGTCGTAGCAGACGCTTTGAGCCGGAAGAGTTACGCCAATACCCTCGTAAGCGGAGGATTGCCAACGGAGTTAGTTGAAGATCTCAGGGAGCTACATTTGGAGATAGTCCCTAGAGGTTTTGTTGCAGCATTAGAAATTTAGTCAACATTATTGGGAAAAATTTGAGAAGCTAGGAAGGATGATAAGGAAATTGCTGAGATAAAGGAGAAGACGAGCAAAGGAAAGGCCAAAGGTTTTCGTGAGGATGAGCACGACGCCTTGTGGTTTGAGGACCGTGTTTATGTGCCCAATAATGCAAAGATCAGGAAGTTGATACTTCAGGAAGCTCACGACTCGCCATACTCGATACACCCTGGAAACACCAAGATGTATTTGGATTTGAAGGAGCGTTTCTGGTGGACTGGTATGAAGAAGGATACTGCCGAGTATGTAGCCGTATGTGATGTATGTCAGAGAGTGAAGGCAGAACATCAGAAGCCAGCAGGATTACTGCAGTCTATGCTGATACCCGAATGGAAGTGGGATAAGCTTGGCATGTATTTCATCACCGGATTACCTAGGACCCGATCGGGATACGATTCTATTTGGGTAGTAGTGGATCGCCTGACCAAAGTGGCTCACTTTATCCCAGTGAAAACCACCTATACAATTGCGAAGTTGGACAAGATATACATGACCAGGATCGTATGTCTACATGGAGTTCCGAGGAGTATTGTATCACATAGAGGAACATAGTTTATTTCAAAGTTTTGGCACCAGCTGCACCAGACTTTGGGCACCAGGCTAGAGTTCAGTACAACTTTTCATCCGCAGACAAATGGACAGACCGAGAGAGTCAATCAGATTCTGGAGGACATGTTGAGAGCTTGTGCGTTAGATTATGGATCTAGTTGGGATGACAATTTACCCTACGCGGGGTTCTCATAAAACAACAATTACCAAGCCAGTTTGAAGATGGCACCTTTCGAAGCTTTGTATGGAAGAAGGTGTAGAATGCCGTTGATGTGGGATGAAGTTGGAGACCGTCAGTTGTTTGGACCAGATTTGATCAAAGAGTCAGAAGAGAAGGTTAAGTTGATTCGAGATAGGCTAAAGGTAGCTCAGTCCAGGCAGAAAAGTTATGCAGACTCAAAACGCAAGGAGGTAGTCTATGAAATCGGAGACAGAGCGTATCTTCAGGTGTCACCCCTACGAGGAGTTAAACGTTTTGGAGTTAAGGGAAAGCTAGCCCCAAGATTCGTAGGACAATACCAAGTTTTGGAACGTATGGGAGAAGTGGCCAACAAGTTGGAGTTACCCGAAGGACTGTTAGGAGTTCATGATGTGTTTGACGTTTCCCAGTTGAAGAAGTGCCATGCGGAGATGGCCGATATTCCTCTGAGAGATACGGTGTCCCTGGAAGCAATTCAGTTGGATTGTGATCTGACATATGAGGAGAAACCTGTCAAGATTCTCGAGTTTGCCAGCCGAGTTACATGCAGTAAGGTTATCAAGTTTTGCAAAGTTTAGTGGAGCCACCATACCGAGGATGAAGCCACCTGGGAACGAGAGGATGATCTATGAAAAGACCACCCACACCTATTTTCTAGCCAACCCGAATCTCTAGGGCGAGATTCACCTTAAGGGGGGTAGGTTTGTAACATCCCAAATTTCCAATTTGGAATGTTATACATGGGTCATCATATGCATATCATATTTCATTTGCATTTTGGCTTTGTGATCCCAAAATCCTAAGCAACTCAAGGACCCACGGAGAGAGTTGGGGATTTTATTGTTTTTGTATTTGAATTTTCTCAAATATTGGAAAGTGGATCATTTTGGTTTTAATTATTTTTCTCTCCAAATAATATTTCCAATATTAAAAATATATGAGAGGAGATAACATGACTTCTCCAAAGTAATTAAAATATTGTAGGAAAATTATTAAAATCAAAAAATAATTTTATTCGGATTTTATTGCTATTTTATTTGAATTAGAAAAATATGCATTTTTTAAAATTGCATTCTTAGGCCAAGAAAATGTTCACTTTTTCTAAATATTCTATTTAGACGGTGAAAATTTGTTTTGGCATTTTTAGATTTTTATTTTATTTTTTAGGATTTTCCCGGCAGAATGTGTTTTAAAAAAAGTCAACCGAACTAAACGGGTCGTGACCGACCCGGAGTCCTGCCGGACAGGCTTCATAAGCCGCCGCCCGAGGCCCCAGCCCACCAAGCCGCCCCGCCCCGAAACCCAAGCCCTAGTGCGCCGCTCGCCGGAGCCGCCGCCGCCATTCGCCGGACTCGCCGTTGTTTTTTTCGGTTTAGGTAAAAACTATTCGGTTTTTTTAAACCCTAAATGCTTTTTTTTTATTTTTATCAATTCGGTTTTCGACGGTTTATTTATTTAGCGGACGTTTGTCCGTCCGTTCGTTCTAACGAACGATATATGCCGGTTAGGTTCACACATCAATCGTTCGTTCGTTAGTCTTTTCTTTTTATTTTATTTTCGGCCACGGACCTATCTGCGATTATTTTTATCGCAGATTAGCCCCCGATCTTCAAACGCTCACCGTTTCTTAACCGTTTGTCCAAATCCAGTGAAACCAACGCCAAAATCTTCGCCGCAAAACCCTCTTTCTGTTTAATCAACTAGAACAAGGTTTTGACAATTTTAAAATTTGGTTTCAAGAAGATTTGTTTTTGAAGTTTTTTTACCGTAGTTTCTGTTCCGTAGCTCCGATTGAATTGATTCTTATTGCAAATCGAATCTCTTCAGTTGAGTTTTCAGATTCGATCCTGTTATTTGAAGTTTTCCCCTTGCATCTTTGCTTGAGTGCTTATGTATGCTATTTTTTGTTTGTGCTAGAATTCCTAGAGTGCGCAGCGTGCTACTACGAGTCACAAGGTTTTGCGGATCATCAGCAAGGCAAGTAACACTTTGATCATATCCCTTTTACCTAGTTTTTATGCATTAGTTTCAACCCTCAAACATTGCATGAGTATGATCTCTTAACTTGTGGGTTTGGGAAGTAGATGATGCGGTAGAACCTATTACCCTTGTATTATCTAACCATGGGAGTTGCTTCAACGTTATGCTACTTATTGACATGCTATGCTCGTAGACATGAATTGGGTTTGAGTGTATCCATGGAAGATGTGAGATTATGAATTAATGCTTTACTTAAGGTGGCTACTTAAACAAACATCTGGGTGGATTCGTTGCAGGCACCTAGGGATATACAGTGCTGTCCTTTTTGGTTCGCCACCCAGGCTCAAAGGGATCATAAGATTATTCATGTTGGAAACTTCCATGTGCAGCCACATGCCATTATGGGATCTAGCATAGTTGAGTAATTTGTGGGAAACCTTTCCATGATGGGCTAGCAGATGTAGGGGATTGTAGGTGTACCGACCTATCTATCGGTTAAGGTGACCTCTTCGGAAAGACTGTGTCTCGGTCATCCGTTTCTCAAACACCATGAAGTGCGAGAAATACAACGAAGGAGACCGAGTCTTGTGGGGATAAGTGGGCAAACCTCTGCAGAGTGTACAAACTAATCATGATTAGTCGTGTCCATGTTTATGGACATTTTGAGTATCTGGTTCTTGAATAATCATGTGGATCTCATCACTCTAAATTAATTGGTTGGGATGTTAATTTCTTTTAATTGGGATTGAGATGGGGATTTACCATTTTCAATGTTGTTCAACTACCATGATAGTTAAATAAAATGTATTCCTTTGTTGTAGGGAAAATTGGCTTTTCATAAAAACATTATAACCATAGAGCCTCCACCAGCGATATTTGCATGTAGTGATCGCATTTACTTGTTCATTGCTCTACTATGTTATCTTGCTAGCATATTCCATGTGCTGACCCATTTTCGGGCTGCAACATATCATGTTGCAGACTTTTCATACGAAGAGTAAGGTGCGCTATGTCGTTTGTCGTGCACTCAGCTATGCCGTTAGTGTTGATGGACTCACTTTATCTTCCAAGCCTTCCGCAGTTATTCTACTTAGATGGCCTTATGCCATATTTATTGTAATAAGCTATCTTTTGAGACATTCGATGTAATAAGTGTGTGATAGATACTCTGTTATAAATCCTTCAAGTATTGTGTGTGTCGGCATTACTGATCCAGGGATGACACTTATGCATAGAGATTTGACCGTTTGAGGTCGGATCGCTACATGCACGGACATCACAACAGGAATGCTGACTAGGTAAACATTTGAACCTAGCTATAATGAAGGAAAATTTGTATTGAGAACCGTTTTAGATAGCAGGAGATGCCTGGCCTGCTCTGCCTCTACTTGCTTATTTATGGCTTCTTCCATCTCTTCTTTGGCTTGGGTGAAGAGAGCATCTGATTTCTCTTTTCGCTTCTTTCGGAACTCAGCTACATTCTCAAGGGTTGCTACACACTTTCTTTCAGCCTTTACTAGATCCATGAGGACACGAACAATTGACGACTCCACCTGGCTTGTGTGTAATCCAGCATCATCTGGAATTTTCACCTTGTGTCTAATCCAACATCATTAGGGAACTGGCACCTTGTGTGTAATCCAGCCTAATTTTGGAAACATGATCTCGAGGTTGACCATACTTCCCTCCTCGCAGGAACTGCTTCCTGACATGAAGTTCCTTCTTTTTTAGATGAATACTTAGAGCAACCCAGATACATTTAGTAGAAGCCAGATAAACATGACTCAAATAAGTGAATTCAAAAGGAAAAATATAAAAACAGACTACAAGGTGAGAACACCCACTTCCCACATCAAGCTAAAAACGAAAGCATTAGGACGATTAAGACTCTTCCCATTACACATTGAAGAACACGAGGCTAAGAGAAATAGAAACTACAGCATATACACATCGAAGAACACGAGGCTAAATGAAAGTAATTGAAAGGGTGTTACTTACCAAAGCTCGTTTTACAGGTTCGGTGCAGCTCCTTTTTAACTTGCCACGCTCCTTGAAGATGTCCACAATATCCCGTGTTTGGTCTGCATTGCTCCTCTGCATGTCCGCACGAGTCATTTTAAAATCTCAACATGGCAAGAAAAATATACTAGTAGTAATACTCACGCATCTTGTGGGTAACGTTAAAGCACTCGTCTGCCATGTTAGAGCATCTCCAACATAAGCACAACAGGTAGCGCTTTTAAAAAGCGTTTACAACGGCATAATAGCCAGTTTTTGTGGGAGCGGAGTGCTGAGATCGACAAGTAGAGATAGAGAGTAGAGACATAGATAGTTCTCAGCATAGATATAGCATAGATAGATAAAAATAGATAGTTCAGCTACTCCTCGTCGTCCGACTCCTCCTCAGTGATGTCCCCCTCCGACGTCTCAATGTAGGCGCGAAGATACCGATCATTGTCTTATTGAATTGAATTGAACATCCGCTTTTCGCGTACACTTGTCCTTGCGATAGGTGGCTCGCTCTGCCCTCCTCTTCTCCCTCTTCGCCCTCCTTTGCGCGTAGAACTCACGCTCATTGATGATGTCCTGCGGGAAGCATTGGCGCCACAGCGCCATGGCTTCCTCGTCCATCTCAGCGATGCCAAGACAGTGCTCCCGCCTCTGGTTGTCCCGACGATCCTCGTCGGTGATAAGCCGCAGCAGAGGCGCGAGCTCCTGCGCCCGCTCCCGCGTCGGCACATTGGGGAAGTTCAATATTCCATAAGGCCACCGGAGGCGCCATGCCGCCGCGTCATACACACGGGCGGCCTTGTTGGCGGTGTAGAAATTGCCGAGGCCGAGGCGCATCCCGCGAAACTGGATCTCGACGGAGAAGCCGCCAAAGGGGTGCGCGCGGATGCCGCAGTATCACCAAGCTTCTCGGTGACGTGGCGGCATGGTGGCGCGGCGGCGGTGAGGCGAGAAACAACAGGGAGAGAACGGTGGTAAGGCGCAGAGTGGGGAGAGAGCGGTTGCATGGCACAGAGCGGTGGGAGGGCATTGGATTTTATAAAGCACGCTGGATGCCACGCGCCAAAACTAGCGTGCGCGGCCGCTTTTTCCCGCACGCACGCGATCCATTGCCAACGTCCCTGCTATCTCTACTCTCTTCTCTACTGTTATAATTATTTTATATTTTATATTTATCTCTACTTCTCTACTCTTTTGAAAAACAGAGTTTGTGATTATGGTGTGCCTGCCATCCTGCAATATAGGCCGTCCAATTTATATCCGACGGATAGGAAGGGAATTATGGCAATTTTGCAGAAAGATACCCACACCCTCTCCAGATTTGCAAATAAAGCCTTCCCTCCTTCATCCTTTTCTCCCAAAAGATAAACTACTCATACAAATGCATCTTGATGTTCTGTGCAACGCATGGGCATCTTGCTAGTTCTAAAAAACATTCCATCATTTGCCACACTACTAGTTGCAGATGAAGAACGTACCCAAGCACAGCGCGATACAGGAGCGACTCACAATTACAAGCTGATATGCCATAACCAATTACTTTTACGGGAACAATAGAAACCAGGAAACTTGAAGGGTAGGTATGAACAAAATTGGAACTGCACATGCACCCCTAAGTGATTCAATACACACATTACCAATCGAGGAGGAGAACGATGGTCGCGACGGCCTCTGTGCATCATGGTCAGCAACGGGAGTCAGTTCATTGTCCACGATGGTGGTGCTTTGTGCTTGGCATCGGCTTCCGGGAAGCAGATCCGAGACCGTGGAAGACGGTGCCGGGGAAGAGGCTCCGTGTACGACAACGACGTTGGACCGGCTCCAGTGCGGCGTATGAGGTCGTCGATGAGGCAGATGCCCTGCGGTGGACGAGTGCGCCAATGTAGAAGGGGAGGAGCACGAAGGCTGCGATGCCGTGGAGATGTCTATTTTGTGGTGGGGATAGAAAATGGGGAGTATTCATGTGTACTACTCTGGGTGCAGGGGTGGGGTTGGCTGGGTAGGGTGAACCTGAAGTTACGAAAATAGCCCCCTACCAAGTGTCATCCGTAGGCCTGTTCCAAAGGCTATGATGGTAACTTCGCACTGCTCGAATCAGGGTCGCGGGAGATTTTCCGGCCGACCTCAAAATTTTGTGACACTGAACTCCCTGTGTGGCGTGTTGGCTGATTGGGCTAAGCAACTAGCGAGTAGTACTAGTGACTACTAGTACTCCCTCCATTTTTATTAACTCTACATATTAGGATTGACCGAAGTCAAAATTCCTAAAGTTTGACCAAGTTTATAGAAAAAATATAAGCATTTACCATAACAAATATGTATGATGTGAAAGTACATTCAATAATGAATCTAATGGTATTTATTTGTTATTGTATATGTTAATATTATTTGTTATAAACTTTCTGAGCATTTACAAAACTTGACTTTGACCAATGCTAATACATGGACTTAAATAAAAACGGAGGGAGTACACATTTGTTTTCTTAGTTTGTCGTGAATTAATCATTTGTTGTAATTGTGAAAGAAATATTTAGGCAGCTGACTTCGAATGTAATGGTCTATACAATTGAATAGGTACAATCATTGTTGAATTCCAAGATATATACGAGGTCTATAGTACCTCACAATATGCTCAAACTCACATAATCCTAGTCAAATGAGAATCTAAATGCATTTCATAGTTATTACTTTGTAGGAGGCAAAAAAACCAACCATAACTCTACATCATCCATTATAAAAACAACATTATGAACACATCCCAATGTGTGAATGAAACGTGTAGAGAGAGCTTGCAAAGATGGAGCAGATAGGATGGGAAAGATTGTAAGTATGTGGACGAGAGAGTAGGAGACAAACCTAACGATAGAGAGAGAGAGAGGTAGAGAGAGAAAGAGAGAGGAAGAAGTTAGGTCTGTGAGAAAGATCGAGACATGTAATATACATGAGATGCGTGTGCATCCGGATTTTGTACACATGGAAGGAGACGAGACAATGGGTCGGTTGAGAGAGCTGGAAAAACTTGGAAGAGAGGGGAAGGATCTTGTGGGTTGAGCGATTGATAAATTTGTGCGGGAGAGAGAGAGGGATTGATAATTTTGTGCGGGAGAGAGAGGGGGGAGGAGTTAGTCAGCCATCATCACATCATCCAGCTTCCAAATGGCCCCGCATTCTATAGTGCAGTGTGGTCGCCATATTAAATCTCCTCGATGCCCTCTTTGAAGATTGAGGTGTTGTGCATGCTGGGGTGCAGAGAAGCACAAGCGAGAGTGGTTGCCATATGACCTTGGATGGGGATGAATTGTGTGCTCGGGGGAGGGGGAGTGTTTGTGCGGTGTGTGTGTGTATGTCAGATATTGAGAGAAATCAAACCTATGGAGAGAAATGTGTGTGTATGTGCCAGAAAGCTACATGCTAAATAGGGTTTTCACGAAGAGATTGTGCGTGCGAGATAGAGAGCGATGTGCGGGCCTTGAGGTGGGCAGAGGCCGGGTGATGGTGGCAAAATGTGTGCATTGATGCATGTGTTACATGCAATCATTCGAGGGACGGACGAATCGAGAGAGATGGTTGTTGTGTTATGGATGTTCCTCTCTCTCTCTCTCACACACACACACTCACACACAAGTACAAACAGAAGACCGTTCTCTCATGTATACACAACGTATCAACATCTGTCTATGTCTCACTCACACATGATCATTTGCACATTCACACCTCTCCATGTCTCTTTCACACGCACACCATCTCCACATTGCCCTTCCGCCACAACACACATATGGACACATACACACGTTCTCTCTCAGTCACACACACAAAATCAGTATTAGAAAAACCAGGAAGCACCTAAAATGTCCAAATCCAAATAAATACGAACTAGAGCTAAATTCAAATGTATGGAAATATTGTAGCGTTAAGAACTTTTCCAGGAAAAAAAATTGAGTACTATTCGGGGCTTGTTTTCACATAGACAAAAAGGTTCGGTGGATGTCCTTCGAGCACGACACGGTGACACACCATTTGATCGACCGCACGGCCGTGGTTCACGCGCTTGCACAGGATTCCGTATCGTGGTTGTGGTAACTAATATAAGCACTGCCTCAGTCTAATGTTTACGTGTACTAGTACGGTTTCTTTTATGTTTGACCAACCGTATATAAAATAAACTAAGCTCCGATACGCGCACTCATCAATATGATGCCGCCACCGTTGTGCATGCTGGCGCTCGCCTGCTCTGTCCAATCATTTCTCGCCCATAACCGCCGTGTCGCCGCCATCCCTATGCCATGAAGCCGAAGGCTCGCCCGCTCACGTCGACTGTAGTCCCTCCTCGCGATGCCGCCACACTGCCAAGCACGCGAGCTGCTGGTGGAGCCGCGTCTGTGCACACATCGTATGAAGAGGAGGATGAGTGCGTGTTCCAGCATGCCGGCGAGGAGGAACTAGCATGTCATTGTTGTCTCCCCCCGTGCGGAGGAGGCACACATGGTGGTTGTCGCGGCGAAAGTTGGTCGCGCTCGCGCTGAGCCCGCACACCGGGTGCGGACACGGAATCTACCCTTGAGACCTTGAATGCCATGTGGATCCTACAATCTGAAGGAGCAATTTGGGTAAGTCGACTCTTGTGAGCCGCTGGATGCAACATGGATGGCCAGAAGGGCTTCTTCAACCTCCAAATTGATGCACTGTTCATCTTCTCTCTCTCAAGCATCGAGCCGCCAGCCCACCACATGCCTAACTGCCTGCCGCCGCCCTGCCCTCCCCTGAACCGCCTGCCACCGCCATGCTCCCCCCACCACTACTATCCATTTAACCCCAGGCACGATTGATTTTTTCCAGCGAACTACATTCCACACACAACACTCATAAGATAGATCATGGACAACCTGCCACCCTAATATAGATACTAGGGTAGCTTCTCTGCCGTCTTCTTCCTTCACTCCGTCGAACTTATTTCACAAATCGACTGACCCAAATTATACTACTAGTACGAACGTATTAAGTATAGTAGGAACACGAAGATACGAGGAGTAGTACCAACTACAAGAAGAACAGTAGTAAGACATAATACTAGTACTATTGTACGTACTAAAGAGTTCAAATAACGAGAAAGAACATAAACATAGTTCTGCTAGGGGCTCAGCACAACAAACCCCTGAAATAAAACTAAGCAACTAGTCCTCTTGACACTGCAGTAGAACTAGCATGAGCGACGGCACGGCCACCTTACTCAGAATCCGATTCCGAGTCCACTTCCTCTTCGCCGATGCTTCTTTTCCTAAACCGGACACTGGGCTCTGTTTCTTCATCCAACCCTTCTAGATATTTAAACAAAGGTAAGCATCAAGTGCTATGTACAGCATGTGATCTTCATCTATTGTCTTTGACTCCCATGCATGATGAAACTCGTGGTGAGGTTTCTTCAGTTTAGTGTACGAAGGATCAATCATGGCTACTGCCAGGGTCAGCATTGAAGGCTGAGAGGAGGACACCAGGCTTTCCTTCTGGAGATCGAAGGGCTGGCCTACAACGAGGCTTGTCCGGCCCAGGACATCCCTATCGTTCCTAAAGTCTACAGTAACGAATTTCACTCTTTCTTCCTTGAGGAAGTTCTTAAAATCCTGGCACTCAATGTCGGCATGGCATATGTGGTAGACCAAGCACAGATTATGTACGCAAACCTGGATCACGGCAGGCTTCTTCTTCTCTGCCTCCTTTAGAATCTTCTCCCTTTCCAGGACTGTGGTGTACTCAACATCTAGCCCAGCGACCCACTCATCCTTTGAACTGTTGAATATGCATAGGAAGCGAGGAAGGCATTCTTTCAGCATCGCGGATGCACGGGTGTAGATGACGATGAACTCATTGCCGGTGATGGCTCTAACCTAGTTCTCAACGGCGACCATGAAGATTTGGGATGCCATGGATTTTGGAGGAGGGTTAGGAGAAGTTGAACTGGTGTAATGTGAAAGGATGGGATGATTGGGAGCGAACTATTGTAAGGTAGAAGACGGGGACGAGTAGGGTGTGTGAACGGCATGGGGTTGTTGGCTTACTCGGTGGATAAATGGCTGCAAGCCCTCAAAGAGTTCTTGAGTACTATGCGAGACCCAGTAGATGTCATGTCTACTAGACCCATATCGTAGGCCTGACGGTATAGCTTCTACCTGTTCGCATGCCATGCCGGCGCGTGAATGTAACTTCACTTAATTCCGTCAACCGTCGCGCCTCCCATGACATTTGCCTCCCTCGCGTGGCCGCGCCCTTTGAGACTTTGACCGGCTATAAATGAGCAATTTTTTTCCTACTCCACATGCATGATACTCCTTCTCGTCCTTTTTACTTCCGTCGACCGCTTGCAAAGTTTTTGACCAAATTTATACTAAAAATATCAATATCTAAAATATTGATTATAATGAGTATAGAAACTATGTTTTATAATTAGTATAAAAATATAGATTTGACATTGTGAATGTTGATACATTTTTCTATAAGTTCGGTCAAAGTAGAGGTACATTGACTTCAAACAAAACTTAAATGCACAATGCAGACTAGTTCCTCCATCCTGGTGCGTGCTATGTCCTATCTAGTAATAACAACAAGGTTAGCTATTAGAGTACTACTACCTCCCTTCTAGTTTAAAGGGCTCGATTCAAGATTTTCACCTACTCTTACCAAGATAGAGGCGCTGGAATAGTTTTTGTAGTGGTTTCTAGAGTCTGGACTCCATGTTCAGGAACCTTCACCACTGCTGGCAAGAATCCAAGGAGATGAACCAGAAAGGAAATGAGGTTGGAATGAGTAGTTCCATATTTTATACGGTGGCAGAGGTGGGTAAATATCTGCTATACCTCCGGTGGCAAGGCCATGTCTCTATGCACACACATCTCAGCCATTGGTTCCAAGTAGATCGAACGGCTCACGTTGTCCAGAGGCAAACACACCATCACCACCAACTAAGATTTTTATAGGAGTAATAAATATATAGAGTAGAAAATAGAGATAAGAGCCGAGATAGAGAGTAGAGATTAGTCAATATTCTCTTTAGGCTACTCATAGTAGAAGGTATCATATACTAGTATCATGTGCATGATACTAGTGTATGATATGGGACTACCTTTAACATGATATAGTATCTACCTATGTTACTCTAACCCCCCTCTCTACTTTAATTTTTTGTCACATCATCATGTTTGCTATTCCCGTGTGCATGATACCATCTAGTAAGATACCACATTACCACCACTATGGTCAGCCTTAATCATCGCATGCAATAATTTAATGCACCTTGAAATCTGAACGGCTGCTTGACTCTCCTCACTAGTAGAAAAATGACTTTTAGTACCGGTTCGTAAGGACCTTTAGTACCGGTTCTAGAACCGACACTAAAGAGTGGGGACTAAAGGTCCCCCCTTTAGTCCCAGTTCAACATGAACCGGGACCAAAGGCCCACCATGTGGCACGAGGCGCGCCATGGTCTGGGGGACCTTTTGTACTGGGTTTTTTCAGATTTTTTTAAATAAAGAAAAAACAGCCCGCCTACTGGGCCGACACGGCCTGCATACGACTAGAAACCCAACCTCTAGTTGGGTCAGGATGCAGGCCCGTATGGCCCAGTAGGCTCCACAGGGCAGAAGACATGCAATAGGCCCACAAAGGCCTGCTTAGAGAGGATCTCGACACGGTAGCCGCGGCGGGGCTTATAAACCGGTGCCAGCTCCTCTCAACTAGCGAGCTGGGACTAAACATTGTGCACTGCGGGTGGCAGCGCACCACCTTTAATACCGGTTGGTGACTCCAACCGGTACTAAAGGGGGGGTCTTTAGTACCGGTCGAAGCCACCAACCCATACTAAAGGCCACCACCTTTAGTACCAGTTGGTGGCTCCACCTAGTACTAAAGGGGGGGGTCTTTACTACCGGTTGGAGCCACCAACCTGTACTAAAGACCACCACCTCTTTAGTACCGGTTCGTGGCATGAACCGGTACTAAAGGTTCACCATGAACTGGTACTAATGAGCGCCGCCCACCTAGCCGTTGGAACAGGCACTATTGGTCACATATGTGCCGGCTCAAATACAAACCGGGATTAATGAGCTACGCATTTAACCCTTTTTCTACTAGTGCCTTCTCCCTCCGGCAGTCCCACCACTCCACCTTGTATAGAAAAAATCTGCATGCATGACTCTCCTCCCCTGCGCTCGTCCAATTCATTGTGACCAGCAATATTCCCACCCATTCCCTCCCCCGTAATTTACTCCAACAAATATGCCCACGTAGTTGTTACGTTAATCACGCAACATATCTTATAGGACGCTGCTTCAGTTACTTAACTCCAGGTGCATTGGGTCACTGACATGTGGGCCCAACAGGCGTCTGGCCCACATGTCAGTGACGCAACTGGACCTGTGATTAACTTAGTGCAGCTTAGTCCATATCATATGTAGGTGTGCCATTGCTCGCTATAAATACTGCGCCTCCCATGGCATTCGTAAGAACGCTCACGTTCATCACTATCTGCTCCCCCCTCTCACGTCGACCACCATGGCATCTCCACTCCCAATCCCTAGGCGCCCCTCGCTACACCGCGCGAACGGTCACTCGTCACCGTGCCATTCCTCGCCGCCACTAGTCGACGAGGACGCATTGGCGTTCCGCTCCTCCCCGCGACGCATCGAGGTGGACGTGTCGGTGTTCCCAATCTCGCAAGCATGTGCGTCGAAGGACGCGTCGGATCCCCGCTATGAGGAGAATGCCGCGCCGCCCGCCGAGCCCCCGGCCTTGAGGAGCTTTGGAAAGAAATGGATGTTGCCTTGTGGGAGGCTTTGCCTCCGGCAGAGCGCGCCAAACACTACAAAAAAATGCACTTCCGTGATGATACGTGTTTGTCACAGTAGGTCACATTTTCTGTCATGCATGTACATCCATGACAATTTTTTGACATAATCAAGATAGTCATACATGTGCTGTCGTAGAAGTGTTCCATGACATTACCAAAATTATCATCACGGAAGTGTCCACTTCAATGACGATAAATGGCGCGCCATGGAAGTGCTTTCGTCAGGCATGACCGACACATGGCATCCACCGTAACGGGTTGTCGTTAAGTTATCGGGTCATGTTTTGGATCCGATAACCCGCTAATAGCCTGGACCAATAAGTATTTTCCACGTGTAAAATTCTCATTGGCCGGAGGAATCACATGTTGGCTCACCGTTGGGACAGATGTCATCCATGCATTGGACAGGAGGCGCCTATGATACGAAGACACATGGCACGTCCCAACAAAGGCCCATTCCGGTGAAAAGGCCGACCCGTTTGACTTGGTCAAAACGTAACGGGATGGCCCATAGAAAGCTTGTTAACGGCCTGTTCGTACATAGCCCATTTACGGCCCGCTAACTCACGACCTGTTATGGCCTATCGGAATTAAGCCCAGTATCTTCATCTCGGCCGCCCAATATGATTCCAGCTAGTTGTAACTTCCGGCCCATGTGTGGCCCATGATGTCGTTCGGCCCATACAAGGCCATTTGTAACTATTTGCCCATTAACGACCCGTGGTGAATCTGGCCTGCAATGAACAGTGTACCGCTGTATACCCATTAACAGCCCATTATTCCATTGGGCCGTTTCCAACCCGTGTTATCTTTCGGCCTTCTCAGGGCCCATTTATTCTTGGGCTCATTTCCAGCATTCGGTTACTTACGGCCTGTTAATGGCCTTTTCTGCTTGTGGGCCAAATTCAGCCCGTGGTTACAATCGGCCTGTTTGCGGCCCGTTAATCCGTTGGGCTGTTTTCATGGCGTCATCAAATACGGCCCATTAATGATGGCCCGTTATTGTCGGCTCACGAACGGACAATTCCAAATCTAGCACGTTTACGGAGCATAATGCGGTCTGTTATTGGCACATGTTTGGCTGATTGATCATACGGCCCATAGAAGTCCCATTGATGTTGCGGCTCGTAGAAGGCCCATTGTTTCTACGGCCCTTAGAAGGCCCATTGTTTCTATGGCCCGTAGGAGTCCCATGGTAACTACTGTAAATATGTAGCCCATGGTTATTGTGGCCTAGTTTTAAAAAATAGGTTATTGCAGCCACTAGCAAACCGTAGAAAAAGAACTGCACTAAGTACAAGCAAACAAATAAACAAGATAACAAGGAAATAAATAAGCAAGCAACTTATGCTAGGCTATCACGGCTATTACACATATTACATCCACTGGGCATCAAAGTTTGCCACCAGTGCAAACATAGGGAACAAAACAACATATCATATACACTGGTTGTCATAGTTGGCGACTAGTGCAAATAAACGCCGCAGCAAAACAAGTCCAGAACTGAAACCACTTCAGAAGAGCTCAAGAAACAATATCCTGGGTACCCATAATGCTTGGTCTGACTTGTACGACCAGTTACACCACTGACTTGTGAGATCACATTTAATGGTGTGGTACTCCCTCTATCTCAGTTTACAAGTCTTGCACGTGTACCTAGGTTGTTAGTTTAGCCAACTTAATAAGAAGCATACATTACGAAAAATATATCATTACAAACTTCAAATATTCTATTTTTTAATGATATATTTTTTGTGTTAAACAATTTATTTTATATAAGTTACCTTGACGACCTAGATACATGTGCAAGCCTTGTAAACTGAGATAGAGGGAGTACTTGTAATTTATGTTCCACTCAACTCATCTGGAGCCGTTTCGGGCTTCGAAACCAAAACCATCAATTAATCTTTACCTTGTTCCCATCACATTCCAAAGTACTAGTGCTACAATTAAGTGCAATCCTGCTCACACTTACTAGTACGTACCAAACCTGAACGTGTTCCCACTATGCAGGTTTTAGTACTAGTGCTAGTACTTAGGTTATAAAAAGGGGAACTACCTAACCGAAAATTACTTTACCTTCCTCCTCATAAGTCATTCTTCTTCGTTCGTCCTTGACATGGCCGGTGTGCAGAGCTCTATGTCGAGAGCTACCCATAACAAGGGAGCAGTAACCAAGGCTGCGGAAAAAAGAGAGGAACCGCCGCCTCGCATAGACCTCGAAAGATCTCTCACGGGCAGGCGATGGCTCCCAGGAGCGCCCTAGCCGCGGAGGCGAACATGCCGACATGACTGCTCAGCTCAATAATCACCTCAATAAGCAGAAGGAGTTCATCCACAGCTTGGTGGAGCTGCAGAAGGAGAGCCTCAACGACATGCCCGCTAAGCTCAATGAGTAGGGGGAGTTGACCGTCGGCTTGGTGATGCTGCTGAAGAAGAGCATTGCCTTGGAGAAGAAGGCGACCGGCAAAATCCTGCAACTTTAGGAGGACAAGGCGAAGCTCTGCCACAAGCTTGACCTGCTGAAGCAGGAGAACGTTGACTGGAAGAAGGTGCATGAGAATAGTAGTTACTCAATGAAGATGATGCAGGCCCTTGTCATGGAACAAAAGGAGGAGTTGGCGATGCTCCGCATCGAGCACCCGACTGCTGTCAAGGTATGTAATGCGGCCGTGAAACAAATGATGAAGGCTCATGTCGAGAAATCCCGCATCAGGGACAGAATGAAGAAGATGGCGGAGGAGACGCGCAAGGAGATGGAGGTGGTGGAGGCGATGAAGAAGCAGTTACGACTTCGTGGCCAGCAACCCTTCATGTAGTAGAGAGCAGCACCCTAGACTTGTGTCTGCGTCTTCCTTCTTTTTTGGGGTGATAATCTTCCTTCTTCTTTTGCTCCTGTGTTCCTTCTTTTTCTTCTGGTGTTTCGCCGCACGTGTCATGTTCTCTGTGAGGCATGAATAGAACAATGCTAACAATGAGATGACTCGCAAATTAGATCATTTTTATCGCCAAATGGCACTTGGCTGCCATGTTTCCTGCTCCTCTGTCGTACTCCAGTTGAAAACTTGAGCATACCACAGTTCTTTGATCCTCCACAAGTCGTCAGGACATTTATACGAGCAGTCAAATCACAAGGCCCCGCCTTCCAGCTGTAATGAGCCATCAAATCACAAAGGCCCTTGCCTCTCTTGAAACAGACCAAGCTAAACTGCCCGACCCTCCAGTCTATTAAAAATGTATACTTTTGTACAATAGTAGTATCGATGGATTGCGCCATGGAGCAAAACTAACAAGATGAAATTAAACAAAAAAGGTGGTACATATAGAGAGCGCTCGTCGCCAAATTATGCATATAGTACTATTAAAAAAGCTAGTACGTGATTAAATGGAGTGCTAAATTCTATTAAAGAAATTAGCATACCTATTTAATTCTTGGGTTCTTATTATTTATGCCACTAGTTGTGGATCACTACTCAGTTTTGCCATTAGAAGTTACAACTACTCAAAAATGTCATCGATCCATGAGATGCCTGCTCAAAATGCAATTAGATATCTCAAAAATGCCATTGTTAAGTTAGATGTTGCTCAAAATACAATTAGACATTGTTATTTTCACGTTAAACCCGTTGACCATGTTATATGACAAAAATAAGCCGATTATCACAATGATAAGTGTGGCCCCGCATGTCAGGAGTAACCAAGCGAATAATTTTACAGGAAAATAAGAACACTGTTGGGATCAAGTAGGCCCCACACTTTATTTTACTGTAGTGAGATAGAGGGAGAGCTGGCATGTTTGTCCATTGGTATTTGTGTCATTATAAAATGGAAAAGCAGATTTGCGTCACAATAATGCTGTCCAGCACAACACACCCCTCAAATAAAACTAAGCACCCTGAAATTCTTTGACAAAACTAAGCACCCTAAAATTCTTTGACAACAAAATTGTTGGCCATATGATGTTGGCCATATATATTGTACGTATATAATGTGATGAAACGAGTGGTTGTTCTATACCAACTAAAATATGAACTGTAAGAAATACTAGTATGTACATACTAAAGAGTTAAAGTAACGAGAAGAAACATAACATAGTTCTGTTGGGGGATCAGCACAACACAACCCTCAAATAAAACTAAGTACACCTGAAATTAAAATAAGCAACTAATCCGGTAGACACTGTATTAGAACCACCATGAGCAACAGCACTGCCACCTTACTCGAACTCCTCGTCCACGTCCTCGACTTCGTCCTTGTCCCTCTTCCTCTTGGCCAATACTTCTTTGCTTGAACCGCACACTTGGCTCTTGCATTTCATCCAACCCTAGTAGATATTGAAACAAAGGTAGATATCCATTACAGCATAGTGGATGTGGTCTATATCTAGTACATTCCACTGCCCTGCACAATGAAACTTGAGCAGAGGTTTGTCTAGTTTACCATACGAAGGATGAACCATGGCTCCTTCCAGGGTCAGCATTGGAGGCTGATCACGGGAGGGCATCAACCCTTTCTTCTGGAGGTCGAAGCGGTTGCCTACAACGAGGCCTATCCGACCCAGGACTGTTCTGTCGTACATAAAGTCTATAGTAAAGAATTTGACTAGGTCACCCTTGAAGATGTTCTTAAATGCCTCGCACTCAACGTCGGCATGTCATATGTGGTAGACCAGGCATAAGTCATGCACACAAACCTAGATTATGGCGGGCTGCATCTTCTCTTCCTCCTTCACATTCTTCTCTTTTTCCAAGGTTGTGATATACCTAACATCTAGCCCAGCAACCCACTCATCATTTGAATTTTTGAACATGCGTCTGAAGCGATCAAGGCATTCTTTCACCTTCGCAGAAGAATGGGTGTAGATGACGTCGAACCCATCGTCGGTGATGGTCCTAACCTTGTACTCACCACTCATCATGGAGATTTGGGACGCCATGGAATTGGGAGGAGGGTTAGGATTAGTGGAACTGCCATAACCTGAAAGGACGGGATGACTTGGAGCGAAGTGCTGTAATGTTAAAGGATGTCTCGGGACGAGTAGGAGCGAACAGCCAGCGGTTTTTCGATTGTAAAAATGCCGAGTGGGGCATGTGAATGTAAGGGTAGTGGCTTGCCTGGTGGATAAATGGATTCATGCACAGTACTATGGGGCCCAATTAGATGTCATGTCTACTTGATGCCCAATTAAATGGCTTTCGATGTCATGTCAAGCATCGGGAAAATTACAGGAGATATGAAGCTTTCCATTCTCCCATGATACGGGCTTCCGAGGGCCCTTGGATCTGAAATCGAACGGTTGCATGGCGTGATTCTAGACCTATGGGTGAATATCCTATCTTGGAGGGTTATTCTGCAAATTTTCAGCAACTTAGCATGCAACCATTCGATCTCAGATCCAAGGGATATCATGTCGCGCCTACCACGACCGTCGCCTCGCTTGCGCCCTTGGATATTTAACATGGTGCATTAGCCTATCTCATGTTGGCATGTCATATATAGTCATCACTTAGTCACTCATACAACAAGGTTACGTATAAGGTTGGCTATCAGAGTATTTGTTTTTACTTCTCTCGATCTCTTTCTTCATAGTATTTATTGCATTTGCCAAGGAGTGACCTCTTCCAATGAAATGGATGCTTAGATTAGGTGCTAAGGGCATTAAATGCCTTGGAAACTCAAGTCCCCAATCCATAGGTGCTTAGTTTTTTTGTTGCTAAGTTTGGTTCATTTAATTAGCTATAGACTCAAAATTGTCTTTTCACCTAGGTACACGTGCTTAGCACCATTTCTTCCTGGGGTCACCAAACTAGTCTCTCTCTTCTTAATTAACTTGCCACATCAGACATTATACCTATGTGGCAGGCTTAGCACTTGTACGAACATGTACAATAGTGGGCTATAAGCCCGCTTACATGGCATTTTTGCATATGTGGAGGAAAGAGTCAAGGAAAAAGTGGAGGAGTAGGCTCTCATGCGAGCATTGGGAGAGGCACCTGTATACCATGGTGGTGGTCAGGAATCAGGAGACTCACGCTAGTCATAGCATAGCAGTTAAAATCATAATGGCAAGTCAAATCATGGGGCCCCACTTGTCCAGCAGTAACTCGCTGTTAAATCACACATCCCTAAGTTTGCAGAAGCCTACTCCCTCATCTTCTCGCGTCTCTGTCGAACCAACTAGGTGGAACTGCCCCACCTACCGAGCAGGAAAAGCCCCGCCTTGACTTTTAAATAGTACAGTATATTAATTTTGTATCCATGGATTGCGCCATGGATCAAAGCCTCAAGAAAACGGTGGTACACACGTACGGAGTATTCAACACACCCGTTCTCATTCGCGTCGCACCCCAGACGGTCGGTCGGTCTGGCACGCCGCTCTCTGAATGGAACGCCCATCATATTGTGTTTGCACACACATGTGGGACCGCAATTGAGTACCGACCATAGGCAAACTCTCTAGCATCGCAAGTCGGGTGAGTTAATAGAAGAGAGAGACAAGCGATAGTACTAGAGAAGTGTTGTACATACGTTGGTTCCTGGACGATCCCTGCATGACACGGAAGATCAGTTCGTCCATGCATGTGACTAGACTCCAGCAGACATGCCTGGATTGGCTATTGTCTACATATCATGCAGGCTGCGTTGTACAGGGCTTTAGTTCTGATGAGAAATCTAAAAAAAGGTTTCTTGTCATCTCACAATATTAGGTGTCATGTGCTTCGGATCACTGCGAGGGTTAAACAGCGACAACTGAGTTCCTCCAAGGTGCCGGTCATTGGTGGCACATGCACGAAGACTACTCGGCTGCCATCTAGGTCAAGCCGGCTATGTTAATTAGGACATCTATCGATGGACCCCTTCTCTACAAATTTATCTTTAATTCGATCTTTGATCCTCGTCTAGATTGTCCGTCGGGATTCATGTTGTCTCCTTTGGGTTGTGAGGTTATGGTTTCTTGTCATGTGGCATTTTTTCATGTTATATGTTATAATTCGGTGCTTCTGATCAAAATGACGACAACTGCGCCTCATGGGCACATGCATGAAGACTTCTCGAGAGTCATTGACAAGGTCAAGCCGGCTCCGGTAGACAAAAGAAAACAAGTACTCCACTATATAGGCAGGTGCCTCCGCGCTTGCTTGCTAGTGTTGCTCACTTCACACTGTCTCGCCCTCTCCAGATCCAGCCATCTTGTACTTGCTAGTGTTGCTCACTGTTGGTCACAGATCCAGCCGGATCCTCTCGGCCGGGGAAGGTGAGAAGGTGCAACGTTCACCCGGTCGTCCTCGGCGACGGCTCTTACCCACTGCCGGCGCATCCCAATCAGCGTGCCATGCCATTCTCTCGCCAGCACCGTTGGCTAGGGAGGGCCTCCGACTCCTTCTTCCTCGCTGCCGTAGTGTGGGTAGATTTGGACACCCTCCGCCCACCAAGCGACATCCCGGCGGCCCTCAGGTATAACTTCCTTCTAAACTGGCCTTGCTCTACTTCCCGAGCTCCTGATGTCGCTGCATTTGTATATTTTACTATTTCTCAGGCCCTCTCGTAGATAGGATCGATCGGCTGTTTGAAAGCCACCTCAATTTTTACTGTTAAGAGGTAAAACTAGTTCATGCACTCGAATCTAGTACTACTTGGTTCAGGAAGAAAGGGGGTGGGTGCAGGAAGATTTGTTACCTGAATCTAGGACTTAATCGAAAGAGGAAATATTGGGGGGCAAAAAGTAGCATAGACTGGCTATCCAATTGGTATCTTGGTCTTATAGGGGAATAAAGGGAAACGCAGTACAAACTCAATATAAACTTGATCTATTGGTTGAAAAAGGAAAGAAAGTGGGGACTGGGGGACAAGTCAACAGAGTAAGTCCAGCACTAGATTTGCTAGCCTCACATAGTATAAGGTGGCTATACCGAACAAAAATGGGACCATCCCAGATATCTTGTTCTGATGTTTGCTGCCCCAAGCCACTCTTATGTAATGCGACTATTAAAATGTAGCAGTCATACTATTAAAAGTAAGGACACGTTAAACCAATGTTGTTTTCAATGTAATGCCTCCAGTAATATGAATCAATGGCACTTTTTTTCATGTCCTGATAAATTTACCATTAAGATAAGTTGCTTCTTTTCGTTACAAATGCAACTGTCCTGGTCCGCCTACTCTCCCGTGCCCAAATACCAACTCTGTAGCAGCTGTTAATGTAATGTTGCTTGTAAAATGAAGCAATGGCACCATTAAAGTAATGTCATATTTAACGGTTGTCATAGTTAATCATAATGCCCACACTAATATCTAGGAATGTTGCTGATTTAGAAATTGCTACTGTGTGATAGTTCTTCAACATATCTACTTTTCCTAACACATTTTCGTCTTGTTTTGGACTCTAATTTGCATGATTTGAATGAAACTAACCCCAGACTGATGCTGTTTTCAGCAGAACTACCATGGTGTTGTTTTTGTGCAGAAATAGAAGTTCTCGTAATGGAACGATACTTTGCCAGGATTTTTTATATCAATAATAAGAATTTCTGGAGCCAATACCCACCAAAGGGGGGCACCTGGGTGAGCACAACCCACCAGGGCGCGCCCCCACTCCTAGCGCACCCAGGTGGGTTGTGCCCACCTGGTGGCCCCGCGGACCCTGAAACCGACGCTATAAAATCCCATTTTTCTAGAAAAAAAATCAGGGAGAAAGAATTATCGCGATCCACAAGAGGGAGTCGCCTCCACCTCCTTTTCTTCCTCGGGAGGCCAGATCTGGAGTCCGTTTGGGGCTCCGGAGAGGGGGATCTTTGTTCTTCATCATCACCAACCCTTCTCCATCACCAATTCCATGATGCTCCCCACCGGGAGTGAGTAATTCCTTTGTAGGCTCGCTGGTCGGTGAGGAGTTGGATGAGATTCATCATGTAATCGAGTTAGTTTTGTTAGGTCTTGATCCCTGTTATCCACTATGTACCTAGATTGATGTTGCTATGACTTTGCCATGATTAATGCTTGTCACTTTGGGCCCGGGTGCCATGATTTCAGATCTAAACCGTTTATGTTATCACCATTATATCCATGTTCTAGATCTTATGTTGCAAGTTATAGTCACCTACTACGTGTTATGATCCGGCAACCCCGGAGTGACAATAGCCGGGCCCACTCCTGGTGATGACCGTAGTTTGCGGAGTTCATGTATTCACCATGTGTTAATACTTTGTTCCGGTTCTCTATTAAAAGGAGGCCTTAATATCCCTTAGTTTCCAATATGGACCCCGCTGCCACGGGAGGCTGGACAAATGATGTCATGCAAGTTCTTTCCATAAGCACGTATGACTATTTACGGAATACATGCCTAAATTATATGGATGAACTGGATCAAATGTCGTGTCGCACTAGGTTATAACTGTCTCATGATGAATATCATCCAACAAGTCACCGATCCAATGCCTACGAATTTAACCTGTATTGTTCTTGCTAAGTTACTACTTCTATCACCATTGTTACACTTGCTACAAAACTATTGCTATCATTGTTACCGTTACCGTTACTGCTACTACTATTATCAAAACTGTCATACTACTTTGCTACTGATCACTTTGCTGCAGATAATTAATTTTCAGGTGTGGTTGAATTGACAACTCAGCTGCTAATACCTTCAAATATTCTTTGGCTCCCCTTGTGTCTAATCTATAAATTTTGGTTGAATACTCTACCCTCGAAAACTGTTGTGATCCCCTATACTTGTGGGTTATCAAGACATTTTTCTGGCGCCGTTGCCGGGGAGCATAGCTATATTTGTTGAGTCAATTGGGATTATTGTCATATTATCACTATGAAGAATTTGAAGGATGATAAGACTAATATATTTCCCTCAAAGACGAGGGGAGGTAAGGAACTGCAATCCAGTTCTGCTTTAGGTTCACCTTCTAAGTAAACTTGCAACACCACCACATGCTATTAATTCTGATATGTCGCAAGTTATTGATGATGCCACTTTTGCTATGGATAATCCTAATGATGATGCTAGTACCTTGCTGAATGATGAGGTGCCACTTGGTGATTTTCTTGATAAACAAATTGCTAGAGTTATACAACATGATGTTGTTGAATCTGATGATGAGCTTGAAACTGAAACTCATGAAACACCAGCTAGAACTATCCCTCCTAGATATGAATTTCCTAAGGTACCGGAAGGTTATGTTATGAGTGAGGAGAGAACTAGAGATATTCTTGCTTGCAGAGATAGACATGATCTAGAGAAATTATTATGCAAGTATAAAGAAAAATTTCAGAATGCTGGAATGAAATTTGATCCTAAGTTTGCTACTTCACCTATCTTTGTTGATGATAAGGGTTATGAATTCTCTGTCGACCCAGAGTTAATTACTTTGGTTGAATCTGATCCTTTCCATGGTTATGAAACTGAAACTGTTGTGGCACATCTTACTAAGTCGAATGGCATAGCCACCCTTTTCACTCATGATGAGAAGACTCACTATTACTTTATTCTCAAATTATTTCCTTTCTCATTAAAGGGTGATGCTAAAGCTTGGTACAATACTCTTGCTCCTGGTTGTGCGCGTAGTCCCGAGGATATGATTTATTACTTCTCTGAAAAATATTTTTTTTGCTCATAAGAAAGAAGCTACCTTACAGGAAATATTTAACTTTGTGCAAATTAAAGAAGAGAGTCTCCCACAAGCTTAGGGGAGGATTTGCCAGTTACTTAATGCTTTGCCTGATCATCCACTTAAGAAAAATGAAATACTTGATATCTTCTATAATGGACTAACTAATGCTTCTAGGGACTTCCTAGAAAGTTGTGCTGGTTGTGTTTTCAGGGAACGAACTGTTGGGAAAGCTGAAGAATTATTGAATAACATATTGAAAAATTATGATGATCTGACTCTTCCTGAACCACTGGCTAAACCCACTCCGAAGAAAAGGGCTATATCATATCTTAGTCCTGAAGACATGCAAGAGGCAAAGAAATTTACGAAGGAAAAAGGTATTAAAGCTGAGGATGTTAAAAATTTACCTCCTATTGAAGAAATACATGGGCCTAATACACCACCAACTCCTAAGGTGGTAGAGGTAAATTCTCTTATGAAATTCAATGATAATGATAATCCTCACAATATGCATCCTAGTCAATTCCTTCATGAGTTTGAAAACTACATTAGAAAACAATATCACTTCAATGCAAATGTTATGAAATAATTGAAATACAATTCTGATATGATTGCTCACTTGAGTGACTTGTTATTTAGAATCTCAAATGGTGTTAGAGCTGTTGGAAAGCATGCTTGTATGGTTCAAACTCAGTTAGAACAAGTTGCTAAATCTCAAAGAGAATTGCTTGATGAGATGAATAATAATATACATGACTTTGCTATTAGAGTTGCACCTAGAGGAGGTAAAATGACTCAGTAACCACTTTATCCTAAGGGACACCCTAAAATAATTGAACAAGATTCACAAAGAGCTAACACTAGTGCACCTAGTCCTTCTAGAAAGAAAAATAAAAAGAAAAATGATAGGACTTTGCATAGTTCTAGTGAACCTAAAATAGAAAAACCTCCTGACATAGATAATGAAGTTTCTATCTCCGTTGCTGAAACTTAGTCTGGTAATGAACACTCATCTAGTGATAATGAAAAAGATAATGCTGATGTTCATGAAGACTCTCAACCAAATAATAAAGAACCAGATAATGATGTTGAGATAGAACCACCTGTTGATCTTGATAACCCACAACCTAAGAATAACAGGTATCATTAAAGAGACTTCATTGCTAGAAAACACGGTAAAGAAAGAGAACCGTGGGTTCAAAAACCTATGCCTTTTCCACCTAAGTCATCTAAAAAGAATGATGATGAAGAATTTGAACGCTTTGCTGAAATGCTGAGGCCAGTCTTTTTGCGTACTCGCTTGACTAATATCATGAAAATGCCTCCTTATGCAAAGTATATGAAAGACATCATCACAAATAAGAGAAAAATAGCGGAAGCTGAAATCTCCACTATGCTTGCTAATTATAATTTTAAAGATGGAGTACCTAAAAAACTTGGAGATACGGGAATACCAACTATACCTTGCCCAATCAAAAAGAATTATGTGAAGACTGCTTTGTGTGATTTAGGAGCCGGTGTGAGTGTTATGCCTTTCTATTTATATAAAAGACTTGATTTGAATAAACTCACACCTACTGAAATATCTTTGCAAATGGCTGATAAATCAATTGCCATACCTATCGGTATCTGTGAGGATGTGCCCATTTTTGTTGCTAATGTTACTATTTTGACTGACTTTGTTATACTTGAGATGCCCGAGGATGACAACATGTCCATTATACTTGGTAGACCCTTCTTGAATACTGCAGGGGCTGTTATGTTGGGGAACGTAGCAGAAATTCAAAATTTTCCTACATGTCACCAAGATCTATCTATGGAGAAACCAGCAACGAGGGGAAGGAGAGTGCATCTACATACCCTTGTAGATCGCTAAGCGGAAGCGTTCAAGACAACGGGGTTGAAGGAGTTGTACTCGTCGTGATCCAAATCACCGGAGATCCTAGTGCTGAATGGACGGCACCTCCGCGTTCAACACACGTACAGCCCGGTGACATCTCCCATGCCTTGATCCAGCAAGGAGAGAGTGAGAGGTTGAGGAAGACTCCATCCAGCAGCAGCACAACGGCGTGGTGGTGGTGGAGGAGCGTGGTACTCAGTAGGGCTTCGCCAAGCACCGCAAGAGACGAGGAGGGAGAGGGGTAGGGCTGCGCCAAGGAGATTGAATCCATGTTTCTGGCAGCCCAAAACCTCAAGTATATATAGGGGGAGGGGAGGGGCTGCGCTCCCATCTAGGTTTCCACCCCTAGGGGTGGCGGCCAGCCCTAGATCCCATCTAGGGGGGCGGCCAAGGGGGGGAGATGGAGGCGCACCACTAGGTGGGCCTTAGGCCCATCTGAGCCTAGGGTTTGCCCCCTTCCACTCTCCCTTGCGCCTTGGGCCTTGGTGGGGGGGCGCACCAGCCCACCTGGGGCTGGTCCCCTCCCACACTTGGCCCATGCAGCCCTCCGGGGCTGGTGTCCCCACTTGGTGGACCCCCGGGACCCTCCCGGTGGTCCCGGTACGTTACCGTTAAAACCCGAAACTTTTCCGGTGACCAAAACAGGACTTCCCATATATAAATCTTTACCTCCGGACCATTCCGAAACTCCTCGTGACGTCCGGGATCTCATCCGGGACTCCGAACAACATTCGTAAACCACATACAAAACTTCCTTTATAACCCTGGCGTCATCGAACCTTAAGTGTGTAGACCCTACGGGTTCGGGAACCATGCAAACATGACCGAGACGTTCCCCGGTCAATAACCAACAGCGGGATCTGGATACCCATGTTGGTTCCTACATGTTCCACGATGATCTCATCGGATGAACCACGATGTCGAGGATTCGATCAATCCCGTATACAATTCCCTTTGTCTATCGGTATTGTACTTGCCCGAGATTCGATCGTCGGTATCCCGATACCTTGTTCAATCTCGTTACCGGCAAGTCTCTTTACTCGTTCCGTAGCACATCATCCCGTGATCAACTTCTTGATCACATTGTGCACATTATGATGATGTCCTACCGAGTGGGCCCAGAGATACCTCTCCGTCACACGGAGTGACAAATCCCAGTCTTGATTCGTGCCAACCCAACAGACACTTTCAGATATACCTGTAGTGTACCTTTATAGCCACCCAGTTACGTTGTGACGTTTGGCACACCCAAAGTATTCCTACGGTATCCGGGAGTTGCACAATCTCATGGTCTAAGGAAATGATACTTAACATTAGAAAAGCTTTAGCATACGAACTACACTATCTTGTCCATCACATCATTCTCCCAATGATGTGATCCCGTTATCAACGACATCCAATGTCCATGGTCAGGAAACCGTAACCATCTATTGATCAACGAGCTAGTCAACTAGAGGCTTACTAGGGACATGGTGTTGTCTATGTATCCACACATGCATCTGAGTTTCCTATCAATACAATTCTAGCATGGATAATAAACGATTATCATGAACAAGGAAATATAATAATAATCAATTTATTATTGCCTCTAGGGCATATTTCCAACATGTTATTCATTGTAATAAAAGCAAGATCACTTTTCATATCAATGGTAATGAGCATATGGTGCACTTTCCGAAGAAACAATTCCAAGTGAATGGTATTAATGTTATTGAAAAATCTCCGACAATCACTATTGGAAGTTTTCAAATACCTCTACCTGCTGTCAAAAAGAAATATGAAATGCTTATTGTTGGGGACATTCATATCCCCATTGAGGTAACTTAGTGATTTACGAAAGTTCTTCGGTTTCATGCTAATCAAAGTGGTTGTTAACAAGACTTTATCAACCTTATTAATGTATCATTTTTGAACGGTATGAAGCTGATGAATTTAGTAAGCACTACTTTTTGTCCCTACTTTTCATTCTCTTCTGTTATTAGTTAAATAAAATAAAATGCCATGTTTTGTATGTTTTCTGATTTTCCCGTGCAATAAAAAAATGACCCAAAAAATAAAAGTTCTCAGAATGCCCTAAAAATTTAGTACGATTTTTTGTGAATATTTAAGATTTTTGGTGCAAATAACATCAGAGGGAGGTGCACCAGATGGGCACAACCCAAGTGGGCGCGCCAGGACTCCCAGGCGCGCCCTGGTGGGTTGTTGTCCCCATGTGGGCCCCCTCACTTATCTCTTCATACCACATCATCACCTGCCTCCAGAAAAAAAATCCCCATTGCTCTCTCTCCCGCGTTCTTGCTCTCAAACCCGCGGATTTCGATCGCTTTGCTCGAAGCTCCATTTCCAAAACTGTTTCGGGGGATTGTTGCTTGGTATGTGACTCCACCGTTTGTCCAATTAGTTTTTGTTTTAATGGTTTGCATTTTGAATAATTAGCTACTCTTGGTGCTATTGTAGATGAGCTTGCATGTGGAATTCTTAGTGTTCTACGTAGTTTGAATGCTTGCTATGGCCTCTATGTATCCCTATGAGTAGTTGCTATCAATCTTATAAAGTTTTGTTGATAAATTTTTGTCGCCCAAAAATTTTCAGAAAATTGTACGCGAACATGATGAACTTGTTTGGAAGGAGTTCTTCGAGGAGGTGATCCTCTGGGGCATCTTCTAGTGACAGCTCCGCTCGCCGGTCATATGTTGATCCAAGTGAAAGCTCCACTCGAGATGCCGCCTCCAAAATATGCTTATGGCCTTGCGATGAGTATATGGTGCGTGTGGGTATTAAAGAGGAGTTTGAGCAATATGATCATAATGCCGGTCTAGGTCCCTAGATTTCAGATAAGTGTGAACTACGCCACCTTCTCACTGAATCATTTGTCAACGGATTTAAATTACTTCCTCGTGATCCAGGGTGTCATTTATGCTTTATGATAACCCATTTACCATATCACTAGAGAATTTTGCTTACAACTGCAAACTCCCGTTCTGGGGTTTGCTTGACGAACCGCCAAGGGCTAGGTATCAAACATTCTTGTCTAGTCTTTGGTGAGACGAGGGGAGTGACACAAGGTAGAATAAAGAGCATTCATTTCCCACAAATTCAGTACTTTGTAGTATTTAATGGGAAATGCGTAGTAGGAAAGCAAGATTGTAGCAGACTTTGAAATGCAACTATCCCTAGGTGGTTTTGGTAATTACTAACAACATATAGCTCATTGAACTAATACTATTTCAAGATGATCATTTCAGAAAGTTCAATGATTGGCATGGCATGGATTAGGAATGTGGAGCCCTCAAAATGCTAAGGACAAATATTGGCTCAAGCTCAAGACTCCACATTTTAATTTTAGTGATCCAAGATCACATTGAGTCCATAGGAAAAGCAAATACTATTAAAAGGGGATGAAAGTGTTGCTAAATGGCTTGCTTGCTCAAAATGCTTAGTGATATGGTGATATGCTCCAAAAACCCTCAACCACTTTCTCATATACACATATCTCCCAAACCAAAAAGTCAAACTCGGCCCCACCGAAATATTCTATCCGACGCCACCGAGTTCACTTGACATAGCCACTACCGCAAACCCTAGTCACTTCGGTCTCACTGATAGGGATCTCAGTCTCACTGAGATGGGATTGCATACTCTCTGTTTCCCTTCGTAACGTTTCGGTCCAACCGAGATGAGCGATCGGTCCCACTGACTTCGCAATGCAAGCTCTCTGTTTTACTTTCGTAACGTTTTGGTCTCACCAAAATGAGCGATTCGGTCCCACCAAGTTTGCATGAGCAACTCTCTGGTTAGCTTACTACCAAAATCGGTCCCACCGATTTGTGTAATCGGTCTCACCGAGATTACATTATGCCCTAACCCTAATGAAATCGGTGCCACCGAGTTGACATGCTGGTCCCATCGAAAAGCCTAACGTTCACATTTTGAACTGAATCGGTTCGACCGAGTTTTCTGGTTCGGTCCCACAGAGTTTGTTGAATTGCGTGTAACGATTAGATTTTGTGTGGAGGCTACATATACCCCTCCAACCTTCCTTCATTAAGAAGTAGAGCCATCAGAACGTCCCTACACTTCAATCATTCATTTTTTGAGAGAGAACCAGCTACTCATGTGTTGAGACCAAGATATTCCATTCCAAGTTGCAGTTCACTCCAATCATCTTTCTAGCAAATCCAAATCTGTGAGAGAGAGTTGAGTGTTGGGGAGACTATCATTTGAAGCACAAGAGCAAGGAGTTCATCATCAACACACCGTCTATTACCTTTTGGAGAGTGGTGTCTCCTAGATTGGGTAGGTGTCACTTGGGAGCCTCCATCAACATTGTGGACTTGAACCAAGGAGTTTGTATGGGCAAGGAGATCGCCCACTTCGTGAAGATCTACCCTAGTGAGGCAAGTCCTTCATGGGTGATGGCCATGGTGGGATAGACAAGGTTGCTTCTTTGTGGATCCTTCATGGGTGCAGCACTCCATGGACTCACGCAACTGTTACCCTTCGTGGGTTCAATTCTCCATCAGCGTGGATGTACGATAGCACCACCTATCGGAACCACACCAAAAATATCCGTGTCTACATTGCGTTTGCTCCCTCCAAACTCCTCCCTTTACCTTCATGTGCAATGTTTTACAATCTGCTGCCATACTCTAAGACTGCATTTGTAGGTTGATTGCTTGACTTGTGCTAAGTTACTAAAATCTGCCAAGACTTAAAATTGGGAAGAGGCTAGATTTTTATTTGGTCAAGTAGTCTAATCACCCCCCTCTAGACATACTTTTGATCCTACAAGTGGTATGAGAGCTTTGGTCTCTGAGGGAGTCCTGGATTAGGGGGTATCCGGACGGCCGGATTGTATCCTTTGGCTGGAATGTTGGACTATGAAGATACAAGATTGAAGACTTCGTCCCGTGTCCGGATGGTACTCTCCTTGGCGTGGAAGGCAAGCTTGGCAATACGGATATGTAGATCTCCTTCCTTGTAACCGATTCTGTGTAACCCTAGCCCCCTCCGGTGTCTATATAAACCGGAGGGTTTTAGTCCGTAGGACAACATACAATCATATCATAGGCTAGCTTCAAGGGTTTAGCCTCTCTGATCTTGTGGTAGATCAACTCTTGTACTACTCATATTATCAAGAATAATCAAGGAGGACGTAGGGTTTTACCTCCATCAAGAGGGCCTGAACCTGGGTAAAACATCGTGTCCCCTGCCTCCTGTTACCATCTGCCTTAGACGCATAGTTCGGGACCCCCTACCTGAGATCCGCCGGTTTTGACACCGACATTGGTGCTTTCATTGAGAGTTCCTCTGTGTCGTTGCCGTTAGGCTTGATGGCTCCTTCGATCATCGATAGCGATGCAGTCCAGGGTGAGACTTTTCTCCCCTGACAAATCTTTGTGTTCGGCGGCTTCACACTGCGGGCCAACTCGCTTGGCCATCTGGAGTAGATCGAGAGTTACGCCACTGGCCACCAGGTCAGGTTTGGAAGCTTAAACTACACGACCGACATCCGCGGAGACTTGATCTTCGACGGATTCGAGCCCCTGCCGACTGTGTCGCACGGTCATGATGAGCATGATTTAGCTCTACCATCAGACAGTGTTCAGGAGACCGCACCTGAGGGAGTCCTGGATTAGGGGGTCTCCGGACAGCCGGACTATATCCTTTGGCCGGACTATTGGACTATGAAGATACGAGATTGAAGACATTGTCCCGTGTCCGGATGGGACCCTACTTGGCGTGGAAGGCAAGCTTGGCAATATGGATATGTATATCCCCTCCTTTGTAACCGACCTTGTGTAACCCTAGCCCCCTCCGGTGTCTATATAAACCGGAGGGTTTTAGTCCGTAGGACAACATACAGTCATACCATAGGCTAGCTTCTAGGGTTTAGCCTCTCTGATCTCGTGGTAGATCAACTCTTGTACTACTCATATTATCAAGAATAATTAAGCAGGATGTAGGGTTTTACCTCCATCAAGAGGGCCCGAACCTGGGTAGAACATCGTGTCCCCTGCCTCCTGTTACCGTCCACCTTAGACCCACAGTTCGGGACCCCCTACCCGATATCCGCCGGTTTTGACACCGACATTGGTGCTTTCATTGAGAGTTCGTCTGTGTCATCACCGTTAGGCTTGATGGTTCCTTCGATCATTGATAGCGATGCAGTCCAGGGTGAGACTTTTCTCCCGGGACAGATCTTTGTATTCGGCGGCTTCGCACTGCGGGCCAACTCGCTTGGCCATCTGGAGCAGATCGAGAGTTATGGCCCTGGCCACCAGGTCAGGTTTGGAAGCTTAAACTACACAGCCGACATCCGCGGAGACTTGATCTTCGATGGATTTGAGCCCCTGCCGAGTGCGCCGCACGGTCACGATGAGCATGATTTAGCTCTACCATCGGACAGTGTTCAGGAGACCGCATCGGCAACCGCTCCGACCCTCAATTCGGAGCCAATTGCGCCATCCATGGACGCGTGGATAAACCCGCCACGGAGGCCGTATTCTCAGCAGCGATCAAGCCGACGATCGACCTTACCCTTCACGGGAGCCGTGACGCCGAACTACCGGATTCTTCCTCGGCCATGGACTCCGAACCGCCTGCGCCCGTGCCTGTCGAATCCGACTGGGCGCCGAGCATGGAGTTCACCTCCGCGGATATCTTTCAGCACTTGCCTTTCGGCGACATACTGAACTCATTAAGGTCTCTCTGCTTGTCAGGAGAGTCCTGGCTGAACTATGTGCGGCACGATTGGGATGCGGATGATGAAGAAATTCGCCACCCACCCACCACCCACTTAGTAGCCACTATCGACGATTTGATCGACATGCTCGACTTCGACTCCGAAGACATCGACGGCATGGACGATGATGCAGGAGACGAACAGGAACCACTGCCCATAGGGCACTTGATGCCCACTTCATCATATGATATATACATGGTGGACACACCCAAAGAAAATGACGACGAGGAACGGAAGGACGCAGCGATGGGTTGTTCCCTCGAGAAGCAGTCAAAGCGGAGTCGTAAGCGGCGCTCCAAATCCCGCCTCGGCAGAAACAATGATCATATAGACCCAGCGATAGAGCAGGGTGAACCATTGCCCGACCATGGCAACACGGAGAATGAAACCGAACAACCCAACTCCGTCAAAGATAACAGTCCGGACGACATCACACCGGACACGCACCCGGAGCAACGGAATGCCCATAAAAGGCTTGTTGCCACTGCGAGGAGTATGAAGAAGCAGAAGCAAAGGCTCAGGGCTGCACAAGACACACTCAGAATCATATGGAGTGAAGTACTCAACACTGTAGCGAAGTACGGCGGTAATCGCCACACCAAGAGCTACCCGAAGCGAAATTTGCTACCTGAATTCAATGAGGAGGCCTTAGATCCGCCGCAATTAAAAAACAAAACGGCCATCCGGTCGGATAGACGACCTCATGGCCAACATAGAGCGGTAAACGATGCCGCACATAAGCTAGTAGGCGATCCACGCGAGGGCTCGCATCAAAAGGACGGTGCAACCAGATCCATATACGGGCCACGCAAGCGCGCTCCAGCATGCAATGCAACACAACAAACATCCAAACACCATGGTACACCCAAACACAGGGGTGCCGCACACCCCCTATGTTTCACCGCTGAGGTGCTGGACCATGAATTTCTAGAGGGATTCAAACCCGTAAACATAGAGGCGTACGACGGAACGACAGACCTTGGGGTCTGGATTGAGGATTACATCCTCCATATCCATATGGCTCGAGGAGACGATCTCCACGCCATCAAGTACTTACCCCTCAAGCTCAAAGGGCCACCTCGGCACTGGCTTAAAAGCCTCCCCGAAAACTCCATTGGAAGCTGGGAAGAGCTCGAAGACGCCTTTCGGGCAAATTTTCAAGGGACCTATGTCCGACCACCGGATGCAGACGATTTAAGTCATATAACTCAACAGCCCGGAGAGTCAGCTTGAAAGCTTTGGAACAAGTTCCTCACTAAAAAGAACCAAATAGTCGACTTTCCGGACGTTGTAGCCTTAGCAGCTTTCAAGCACAGCGTTCGAGATGAATGGCTTGCTAGACACCTCGGCCAAGAAAAGCCGAGAACAATGGCAGCATTAACAAGCCTCATGACCCGCTTTTGCGCGGGCGGGGACAGCTGGTTAGCCAGATGCAGCACCAGCGACCCAAGTACATCCGAAGTCAGGGACGGAAACGGGAAATCACGACGCAGCAAAAACAAGCGCCGGAATAAAGAAGACAGCCCGAAGAGCACGGCGGTAAACGCCGGATTCAGGAGCTCTCGGCCAGGTCAGCAAAAGCTGCCCTCCAAAGGCAACAGAGACGAACTGTCCAGCCTAAACAAGATTCTGGACCAAATATGTCGGATCCATAGCACCCCCGATAAACCTGCAAATCATATCCATAGAGAATGTTGGGTCTTCAAGCAGTCTGGCAAGCTCAACGCCGAACATAAGGGGCAGGATACACCAAGCGAAGACGAGGACGAGCCTCGCAATCAAAGCACTGGGGAACAAAAGAAATTCCCACCATAAGTCAAAACAGTAAACGTGTTACACGTGACAAAGGGGAGAAACAAAGTGGCACTCCTAGAGACACATGCCCCAGGGCCTATCACCGCGGAGTTCTGCCACTGGTCGTCCCAACCGATCACCTTCGACCACCGGGACTACTCGGCAAGTATCCGTCATGTAGGATGGGCTGCCTTGGTATTAGATCCAATAATTGACGGATACCACTTCACACGAGTCCTGATGGATGGCGGCAGTAGTTTAAACCTGATATATCAGGACACAGTCCGCAAAATGGGGATAGACCCAACAAAAATTAGCCACAGCAATACTACCATTAAAGGAGTAATGCCAGGCCCAGAGGCCCATTGCATGGGCTCCCTGCTACTAGAGGTTATATTCGGATTTCCCGATAACTTCCGCAGCGAAAATTTAACATTCCACATGGCTCCGTTCCAAAGTGGTTATCAAGCACTACTCGGACGCGAAGCTTTCGCTCGCTTTAACGCAATACCGCCTTACGCTTCTCTCATGCTTAAGATGCCCGGTCCACGTGGCATCATTACAGTAAATGGAAATATTGAGCGCTCCTTGCACGCGGAAGACCGTGCGGCTGCCTTGGCAGCCGCACACTAAACAGCCTCACCAACTAATGCATCTGCCAGGTCGTTAGGACCACGGACGCGGTTAGACGAGTCTGGCGCAGCTATATGTACTTGATACAGGTTTGATGGCTATACCCCTATTACAATACAAGGGGCTCAACACGCACAAACAAGTGGCAATTAGGCTCAACTCTACTCATCTTGAACTGTATATTGTTTATTTAGTATAACCTACCTTTTTGCACGATAACTTTTCAACTAACTTCCTCTCTTTTATAGATGACCATCGTGCTACACCCGTCCAGGACATGGCACAACGGAGACACAGGTGCAGACGTGCAGCAGGGACCCGTTCCAAGGATTCTTTTTAGATTAAGACCCTGTGTAAACCTTTTTTACTGTCTCTTGTTGATACACATCCCTCGGATTCTTAGTACAATTGAGAAGGATGCTGACGTATTGGCATGTGGCCACGTCAGAATATTGCACGTATCTGGACACCAGGGGCTTATTACAAAGGGCACTGTTTAGGCCCGGTTTACATCATAAAGACCGAATACCTTAGGGAGTGTTCGGCGTCGCGAGTTTGGCCTTATATGCATCAGCTCCGAATAATGTCTTTGGTCAAATATTGGGTTTGCCCGGATCCTGTGTTTTGCTGCCTTACGTTCCGCTCTATCGGCTAAGGCGGCACCATGAGAACTATTGCGATTGTGCCCTGGTTCATATGGACCAGCACCTCAGTTGAGAAAGCCGAAAACTGACCATCATGATATAGCGTGAGACTGGTCAACCACTTGATGACCTAGCCGAATCTTCAGGATTCCTCCGCCTTAACGAAGGGCCGTTTCCCGGCCAGGCATGTACGCACCCCGAATTCAGATGAGTGCGGAGCCACCAGGGGCTATATAGTAGCCCCACTGTCAAACTCCTCTGGCTAAGCGAAAGTGTTAAAGCATTATAGTCCGGTTGCCTAGTTCGCTGCGCTATCACCTCCTTAATGGACCAAGACATTGGATCAAGTGTGAACATGCGTCTTCTGCGAACACCCCCGCATTATATGCGTGGGGGCTGAAGCCAACGACTGCCATCTTTCAGGTTATATATATATACATACATAAACGGCCGCACAGGAGGCATCATAGTACTTTCGGGCAAAAGTATAAATACAGCCTTGGTAAATTCAATAAAACATTGTTTTTACAATGGGAATACATGTCACTCGAACATAATATTCTTCGAGCACTGAGCCTCTATCGAACGAGCACCTTCAAGAATTTTTTCAAAGTAGTGCTCTGCAGCCAGTCAGCCTATGGCCGAACCCTGTGCCGCAACAGTAGTGGCATCCATCTCCGCCCAGTATGTTTTGATACGGGCAAGGGCCATCCGCGAGCCTTCTATGCACGCTGACCTCATTACAGCATCGATGCGTGGCACAGCGCCAAGGAATTGTTGCACTAAGCTAAAGTAGCTATTCGGCCTTGGCCCTCCTGGCCACAAATGATCCACAACGGACCTCATGGCCAGTCCGGATAATCTATGGAGCTCGGCCCAACAGGTCAATCGCTCATTCAGCAACAGCAGACGGACTGGAGCTTGAAACTGTGACCAGAACAGCTTCTCCACTTCAGGACCTTTCTGATCCTTGAAGTACTCCATAGCATCCGCAACACTTGCAGCCAAATCCATGTACTCATCCGCAGAACTCCATAGCCAGTCCAGAGGAGCATATTTCGGATCTCCGAACTTCATCCGCAACAAGAAGGGCTTCCCAGAAACGATATCGGTAGCTTGATTCAACTCCTCCTTCGTCGCTCTAATTTTGGAGCGGGCTTCCTTGGCAGCCACCCGGGCCTTCTCCAGGTCCGTCGTCTTCACCCGGTTTTCTTCTTCAACAAGCCGGTAACGGTCAGCAGCATCTTTTAACTCCATGGCCATCTTGGCAATTTTTTCTTTGCTCCTGCAATGTGCGGCCTGTTCGGCCTTTAACTCTTCGACCGCCTTTAAAGCGGCTGCATTGCTACTCCTTGCTTGCTCCTTGGCTCGGGCAAGCTCCGCCCGAAGGGTCTCCACGATGGCAGCTCCATCTGCAGTCACAACATATTAAAGATACTGGCATCATGCTGCTCTTATTATGTGACGATCACCAGAAAAATCACTCACCCTGTGCCTCGACAAGCCGCATGTTGACAAGCACGATGTCGGCATCTGCCTCATCTAGCTGCCGCTTTAGTTCGACAAACCCATCAGTCCGGCTAGCCACCGTAGCTTCAACCACCTGCACATACAGGCGGTCTAGTTATTACTTGGGACTATGATCCTCTGTTTGCCGCCATTCTCGACGACAACCAGAGTCTCAGGGGCTACTATCTGCATGGGCATACCTAACATATGCGGTACTATTAAAGGTATACATTATTTTACGTACCTCAAAGCCTTTCAGCAGACTCATAAAAGCTTCATGCAAACCGCTTTGGGCGGATGAAATCCTTTCAATTACCGTACCCATTAGTGTACGATGCGCTTCCGAGATGACAACTTTCCCCAGAAGATCCTTCAGCGCGTCCGACCGCACACAGTACGTGCCCTTGCTGTCTCTCTCCTCAGGAGCCGGATACTGGGGATGCCGGACAGCCAAAGGGACCGTCCGATGAGGATACGTTGATACGGGCTTGGGGCGGACTGCATAATCATATTCGACGTTAGGAGAAGCAGTGCAACAAAGGTATGCTATGAGTTACTCTGGTATCCGAATACTTACGATTTCGCCAGGGGTTTGGCCCTGAGCAGCCACTCGGCTTCCCCGTCGGCGACGGTGGTGGAGCAGTCTGGAAGGAGAGTCCTTCCCTTCTTGGACCCTTCGGCCTCCCCGGTTGGGGCGGCCTTCCTTTTCTTGTCTCCCCGGCTGGAGGGAGAGAATCTTCATCTTCCTTCTCCTCGTTTTCATGGGAGGAGTGCGTCTCAGAGTTATCGGACGATGTGTCCGATACCACCTGGCGCCGGGAATTCTTTTGGGTTCCCGTGGCCTTCTTCTTGGTCTTCACCGGCACCTCATAAGGAGCCGGAGTCCGCATCTCCGTAAGGGGCTGGATAGTTAATCTGCTCCAATGTTTCCACCCAGTCCTGTCAAAGGCATGGAAGCTCAGACCTCGCACATGGTTAAGCTATGGGAAATAAATACCCTACCAGATGTACAGAACTTACCGGATTCACAGGGCGCTTCACGCTTAGCCCATGGTCCTCGGTAAGAGAAGGGGGGACCTCGGCGCCCTTGAATAGCACCTTCCAGACGTCCTTATGCGTCGTGTCGAAGAGCTCGTGTAGAGTCTGGTGCTGGGCCGGGTCGAACACCCATAAGTTGAAAGCCCGTTGTTGACACGGGAGGATCTGGCGGAAGAGCATGACCTAGACTATGTTGACAAGATTAAGTTTCTTGGTTATCATATTCCGGATACACTTCTGGAGTCCGTCCAGCTCCATCGATGAGCCCCAGGACAGGCCCTTCTCCTTCCAGGAAGTGAGCCGCGTGGGGATTCCGGATCGAAACTCAGGGGCCGCCACCCAGTTGGTGTCGCGCGGCTCGGTGATGTAGAACCATCCCGATTGCCACCCCTTTATGGTCTCCACGAAGGAGCCCTCGAGCCATGTAACGTTGGGCATTTTGCCCACCATGGCTCCGCCGCATTCCGCTTGTTGGCCGCCTACTACCTTGGGCTTGATATTGAAGGTCTTCAGCCATGGGCCGGATGCGGAGGAAAGCCTCGCACACGATGATGAACGCCGAGATGTTGAGGATGAAATTCGGGGCCAGATCATGAAAGTCCATCCCATAATAGAACATAAGGCCGCGGACGAATGGATGGAGGGGAAACCCCAGTCCGCGAACAAAGTGGGGTAGGAAAACCACCCTTTCGTGCAGTTCCGGGGTAGGGACGATCTGCCCCGCGGCTGGCAGCCGGTGCGCGATATCCGCGGCAACGTATCCGGCACCATGTAGTTTTTTGATGTGTCCCTCCGTGACGGAGGAGGCCATCCACTTGCCTCCCGCTCCGGACATGTTTGGTGAGAGTTGAGGAGGAGGATGTGGACTTGGGCGCTGCAGCTCGAGTGCGCGAGAATGGATGAGCAAGGAGGAAGAAGGCGTGGGTAGAAAAAGGTGAGACCTTTTCCCTTTATAAGGGCGGATGAAACTATGCGCCCCCACCAGCCTGGTAAAACTAGCTTATCCGGAGGGTTTAGTCCGTAGGACAACATACAATCATACCATAGGCTAGCTTCTAGGGTATAGCCTCTCTGATGTCGTGGTAGATCAACTCTTGTACTACTCATATTATCAAGAATAATCAAGCAGGACATAGGGTTTTACCTCCATCAAGAGGGCCCGAACCTGGGTAAAACATCGTGTCCCCTGCCTCCTGTTACCATCCGCCTTAGACGCACAGTTCGGGACCCCCTACCCGAGATCCGCCGGTTTTGACACCGACAATCTCCATTTTCCTTGATTTCCATAGCTTTTGGCGATCATAGCCTTGGTTTCACAACCTAGGAGAGTATGACGTCTAGCGAGGGAAATTACCACCGTAGAGGTCCTTACTTCGATGGTACTAATTTTGCTTGTTGGAAGCATAAGATGAAAATGCATATTCTTGGACATAACCCCGCCGTTTGGGCTATTGTGTGTATTGGCTTCCAAGTTGAATTCTTTCATTGGAAAGAACCAAACCATGAAGCTACCGCGGAAGAGATGAAGATGCTGCAATACAATGCTCATGCTTGTGATATTCTCTTCAACGGATTGTGCCCCAAAGAATTCAACAAAATCAACTTTCTTGAGAATGCAAAGGAAATTTGGGATACTTTGATTGATATGCACGAGGGTACCAACTCCGTCAAGGAATCCAAATTGGATGTGCTTCAAAGTCAACTTGACAAGTTCAAAATGAAGGATGGTCAACGTGTCACTGAAATGTACTCTAGGCTTGCTCTCATCACAAATGAGATTGCCGGATTAGGAAGTGAAGAGATGACCGATAGATTCATCATCAGGAAGATCCTAAGAGCCTTGGATGGAAAATATGATACCGTGTGCACATTCATCCAAATGATGCCCAACTACAAAGATATCATGCCAACGGAAGTCATTGGAAGAATTGTTGCTCATGAGATGTCACTCAAGGATAAGGAAGAGCTTCACAACAAATCAAGTGGTGCTTAAAAAGCCTCATGTGATGCTCCTACATCATCAAGTGAGAAACAAGCCTTCGATGAAGAATTGAGCCTAATGGTGAAGATCTTCAACAAGTTATACACGGGTAGAAGCAAGGAAAGGAGTTCCAAGTCAAGGTACTACAATGACAAAAGATCTTTGAGTCATGAATGGAATTGCTAAAATTGTGGAAGACCCGGACACTACTCCAATGAGTGTACGGCTCCCTACAAAAGAAGAGAAGATTCACCCAAAAGGAGAAGTAGAAGAGAAGAATCACCACCTAGAGGGAGAAGGAGTAGACATGACCGTTATGAACGAAGAACATCATGGAGAAGCAAGGATTCGGAAAGGAAGGACAAATCATGAAGGAGCTACACAAAATGAAGACATCAAGCTCATGTTCATGGATGGATATCAGGCTCCGACTCCCACAATCACTCCGAGATAAGTTATCACTCAACCTTGAGCAAGAGCATGGGTTTTTAAAGGCAATCAATGATGACCTTCGCAACAAAAGTTCTTGTTACATTGCCAAGCATTTACTCTTGTCTACTTACATGCCACGAGTTAAATCCAGCAACAAGAGTAAGAAAGATTCTTCTTCTAGTAGTAACAACAATCATGTTAAATACAATATTGTCGCTTCTAGTTGTATCTTGATTCCATTAATGATTCTCTTAGCCAAGTTACACTTGAGCAAGAAAATAGCCTATTGAAGGGAATTATACAGAAAGGTGTCTACAAGAGTCTTGTTGGAACTAAGCAATTTGAGGAAATTGTAAGCAAGCAAGCAAGGCACTGGAGGAATCAAGGTATTGGTTTTTAACGAAAGTTCAATGCCAATGGAGTTGAGTGGGAAGAAGATCAATACCCCAAGACGAAGTTTGTTCCTCAACAAGAGAAGTATGATCCTACTTCTTTCCAAGGAGCACAAGCTCAAGATGATCTTCCACCACAAGACCATAAGCAAAAAGGCAAGGACAAGCTCCAAGAGGAGATTGATGCATTTAAAGAAGCTCCTAAGGCCTTGGTTAAGTGGGTTCCCAAGAATACATCAAGTTCTACTACATCAAGTACGACTACAACTCCAAGGATTCCCATCAAGATGATGTCAATCCCGAATAAGAAGAACTAGAAAGTTCTCGAGGGTGACTCCGCCAACATACTTCACTCATATCACTTTAGCGAGAATAAGTGCAAACAACTTCCACATCTTGCACTAGTTCAAGGAGTCACAAACCCTCTTGTTGGTAAGACAAGGGACAAGGTAACCAAATGCTTTCATGGACATCATCTTGTGTGTACATCACTCTACGTCTATGGATATCCTTGTTTGTTCCTTGTGGGACTAACCTGTGTAGGTATTAAAAGTGCATCTCACTCCAATGGATTGCTCCAAATGATCTACATCAACATTGAGCATCCACATCTTCAATATCTACATGAAGTCATCATCGACAAAACCCAAGGTTAGTTCATCCCTCTTAGGGGGATATCACATCTAGGGGGAGCTTTACTCTGATCAATTGAGCTAAAGCAACTCTAACGATGTGAACACAACAATGCATTATGTAAAAGTGGTAACCCCACTTGTGCTTAAACCATGAGTATGACCTACGATCAAATGTTCTCATTTGACTCCTAAGTCAATATACTCATATATAGATGACCTAGTCATCGCCAATTGCTTGATAGATGCTAGAATGATTGTGCATGCTTTGCCACATGTTTCATTTGCCATTTTATTGAATAAGCATGTTGATTGCATATTTTACTCATTCAAGGACATCAATTTGTTGCTTTGATTGTTTGGCTTTTTTCCCTTTTGCCAAATGGATGGACAAGAATGCCTAAGAACCTCCTCTAGCTATCTATGCTCTTCTTGTCTCAAACTCTATTCATTCTACATCACAAAGTTTGATCAACTCAGAGTCAAACCACTCTGCGTGAGGAGCACTCGAAGTTCCCATTTCGTCATAGGCTTAAACATCCAAAACCTCTTTGTGCATTTCGATATGACCGAATCATCCACTTCAGTCACACCGAGTTCACCAATTTGATCTAGGTTTTCCATATCGTTACAACCGATTTGAACTTTTCGGTCACACCTAGTTGCAGTAACCGCTTGCGATTCTGTATCTCGGTGCCACCTTGTTGTTCCACTCGGTCACACCGACGGGTTGAATTTTGGAAATTCCTCCAAAACCCTTCATCCCGCACATGTCGTGCTCTGCCGCCTCGGGTCTCCAGATCATCTCCTCGCCGCCAGCAACCTCCCGCCACTGGTTTTCGTCGCCATCAACGGAATTCTTGCAACATCCCAAATTTCCAATTTGGAATGTTATACATAGCTCATCATATGCATATCATATTTCATTTGCATTTTGGCTTTGTGATCCCAAAATCCTAAGCAACTCAAGGACCCATGGAGAGAGTTCGGGATTTTATTGTTTTCATATTTGAATTTTCTCAAATATTGAAAAGTGAACCATTTTGGTTTTAATTATTTTCTCTCTGAAAATATTTCATATTAAAAATATATGAGAGGAGATAATATGACTTCTCCAAAATGAATGAAATATTGGACGAAAATTATTAAAATCAAATAAATTATTCTATTTGGATTTTATTGCTATTTTATTCGAATTAGAAAATATGCATTTTTCAAAATTGCATTTTTTGGCCAAGAAAATGTTCACTAAGTTCTAAATATTTTATTTAGACGGGGAAATTTTGTTTCGTTATTTTTAGATTTTTATTTTTATTTATTTAGGATTTTTCTTGGCGGGATCTATTTAAAAAAATGTTCTGGACCGACTGGGCCGAAGCCCAGGCGGCCCACTCTCGCGCCGCCGTCCCCGTCGTCCCCGAGACGGACTGCCGAAGGAGTCCGACACCGCCACGCTGCCGGCCGCCCCCTCCCGCACGCCAGCCCCCCTCGGGCCTTTGAAGGCCGGACTCGCCGCCCCTCCGCCCCACACCGCCCCGCCACCCGACCCACACTGCGCCCCGCCGCCTGAGCCGCGCCGTCGGGCCGCTGCTGCCGCTAGCTGCAGCCTAGCGCCGTCGCCGCTGCCGCATCCCTCTGCCGCACCGCTGTCGCCTAGCCGCCGAAGCCGCCGCCCCACGCCGCCCATTCGCCGGAATCGAGCCGCCGAATCTGTCGTCGTTTTTTTTGTTTAGGTAAAAACCGCCCGTTTTTCTTCAAAACCCTAGAGTGGTTTATTTATTTATTTTGATCGGTTCGGTTTTTCGTTGGTTTATTTTATTTAGCGGACGTTCGTCCACTCGTTCATTTTAACGAGCGTTGTTCACCAGTTAGGTTCAGACAGCGAACATTCGTTCGTTAGTCTTTTCTTTTTATTTTATTTTTTGCCGGGGACCTATCCTTGATTATTTTTATCACAGATTAGCCCCTGATCTTCAACCCTCGCCGTTTCTTAACCGTGTCGCCAAAATCTTCGTCTCAAACCCCTCTTGCTGTTTAATCAACTTGAACAAGGTTTTGACAAATTAAGTTTTGGTTTCAAGCAGATTTGTTTTCAGAGTTCTCTTGACTGTAGTTTCAATACCGTATCTCCGTTTTGATATATTACTTTTGCAAATTGAACCTCTTCAGTTGAACTTTTAGTTTGGATCTTCTTAGTTGAAGTTTTCCCCTTGCATCTTTGCTTGAGTGCTTACGTATGCTATTGTTTGTTTGCGATAGAATTCCCGGAGTGTGTGGCGTGCTACTACGAGTCACTAGGTTTTGTGGATCATCAGCAAGGCAAGTAACACATTGATCATACCCCTTTATTACCTAGTTTTTATGCATTAGTTACAACCCTCAAACATTGCATGAGTAGGATTGTTAACATGTGGGCTTTTGGAAGTAGATGATGAGGTAGAACCTATTGCCCTTTTATTATCAAACCCCTGGGAGTTACTTCTACGTTATGCTTATATTGCCATGCTATGCTCGTAGACATGGATTGGGTTTGAGTGCATCCATGACAGATGTGAGATTATTAATGAAATGTTTACTTAAGGTGGCTACTTAAACACACATCTGGGTGGATTGGTTGCGGGAACCCTCGGATATACCAGTGCTGTCCTTTTTGGTTTGCCACCCACGCTCAAAGGGATCATAAGATTATTCATGCAAGAAACTTCCATGTGCAACCACAAGCCATTATGGGCTCTGGCATAGTTGCGTAAGTTGTGGGAAACCTTTCCATGATGGGCCAGCAGATGTACGGGATTGTAGGTGTACCAGCCTATCTATCGGTTAAGGGGACCTCTTCGGAAAGACTGTGTCTCGGTCATCCGTTTCTCAAACACCATGCAGTGCGAGAAATACAACGGAGGAGATCGAGTCTTGTGGGGAAATGTGCGCAAACCTCTACAGAGTGTACAAACTAATCATTGTTAGCCGTGTCCCCGGTTATGGACATCTTGAGTATCTGGTTCTTGAATTATCATGTTGATCTCATCACTCTAAATTAATTTGTCGGGATGTTAATTATTTTTAATTGGGATTGAGATGGGGATTTACCATTCTCAATGTTTTTCAACTACCATGATAGTTACATAAAACTTATTCCTTTGTTGTAGGAAAAAATTGGCTTTTCGCAAAAACATTATAACCATGGAGCCTCCACCAGCCTCATATGCATGTATTGATAGTCATTACTTGTTCATTGCTCTACTGTGTTATCTTGCCAGCATATTCCATGTGTTGATCCCTTTCGGGCTGCAACATATCATGTTGCAGACTTTTCAGGCGAAGATTAAGGTGCGCTAGGTCGTTGTCGTGCACTCAGCTATGCCGTTGGAGTTGATAGACTCACTTTATCTTCCAAGTCTTCCGCTGTTATCTTGTTTAGATGGCCTTAAGCCATATTTATTGTAATAAGATATCTTTTGAGACATTCGATGTAATAAGTGTGTGATTGCCACTCTGTTATAAATCCTTCAAGTACTGTGTGTGTCAGCAATTACCGATCTAGGGATTGCCGTTGTCGCCGTAGCGAACTCCCGCCGAACTAGGGTTGGGTTCGATACTTTGTGCTATTTTCTTACTCTGATTCCTAGCACATTGATTCTCCATGACCTTTTCCACGTATGAAAACAATCTATCGAGAGAAAACATCCTTTAGGCTGGATTTGATTCGAAAATTTAGGGTTAGGTATCTGCCGAACTCATCTCGGACCCACCGAGTTGTAGAAATTGGTCGCACCGATTTGGCTTAGGCCATTGCACATGTGTTTTCGATCTGACGGAAAATTGCAAATCAGTGCGACTGAGTTTGACTCTCTGTGAAACCCTAGCAATCTCGGTGCCACCCAACTGTGACTCGGTCTGACCGAGTTCACTAGTTTAGGTTCCAAAAGTTGCTTCGGTATCACCAAGTTTAAAAAATTGGTAGCTCTGAAATGCTTTCTGTGGAGAACTAAAACTAAGTTTTTGACTCATTCGGTTTGCAAAAACTCTGCACTTTGTGATGCTCATCCATTCTACCTCATCTACATCTATTCACAGGATTTGCTGTGAGTGTGATTGCCAAGATGTCTGACCAAAGTGACACCCAAAACAGATCTGAAGAGCCAGTGCAATTGAGTGAGAGCACTAGTCTCTCAAGTACCTTAGATGATGGCAGCAGGAGCACTCCCAGTAATTTGCTAAAGGCAGCCACCAGGTCAAGGAAGAAGGAAACCTCAGATTTTGAAGATGAGGACCATGTGGCCACTGAAGAGGAAGTCAGCTCCAAGATGAAGGTGCTGAAGAAAGAGTGCGGTACTGCTACAACTACAAAGCCTGGTTTGCACAAGAAGGCCCCTGCCAAGAGGGTGCCAATCTTAAAGGTCAGAGCCTCAACTGCTGAAACCTCTAAGCCAACTGGAGAGGCTGCTGGAGAGGGAAAGAAGAGGAAGGAGAGGGTCAGGAAGACCACTGCCAGAGTGCTTGGTAGATACTCCATAATGAGAGAGCAAGAAGAAGATGTAGAGGAAGAGGATGCTGCTCCATCTCCCAAGTCTCAGAAGCTCATGGGAGATGCGATCAAGTCAGGGGCTGCAACATCAAAGCCCAAAACTGCTCCCAAAGCAACAACTCAAGCTCAGAAGCCTTCTATGCCCAAGAGAAGCACCAGAAACATTCCTACTCAAGAGAAGAACAAGGCCCAGTGCTTGAAGTTGAAGAAGAAGATGATGAAGCCCAAGTGCTAAGAAAACTGAAACCCAAGATTCCAGATCACAATGACGCTCATCCAGTGGCTGAGGACATGAACATCAGAAAGGATGCAGGATTGAGACTTTGGAGGCAGTCTAATCCATATGCTATAAGAAGGAGAACTGCAGTGGACTATAGGTTCCACAGCAAAGAACAACAAGACTTCTATGAGACCATTCTGCTTGACAAGAAGCCAATTGTCCATGATATGAGATGGGTCGATTGGGAATTCATTGATGAGAATGAAGATCACTTCGCAGGTGTACATCAAAGCTTCAAAGCTTGTGGAGTTGACAAGTTTGTTGGACAGAAGCTCACAAAATAGAATGATGAGCTAATCATGCAATTTTACTCCACTACTCATTTCTATCCAGATGGGAGGATAGTGTGGATGTCTGAAGGTACGAGGTACCAATCAACTGTAGATGAATGGGCCAAGTTGATCAACCAGAGGAACATGAAGACGATTTCGATGTGTATTCCAAGAAGAAAAAGGACCACAACTCAATGGAAAATACGTACAAGGAGATCCCCGATAAAGCTTTGGAGATACACAAGCTTGGATCCGTGCACTATTTCTTGTCTGGTCTGCCTACTATGAACACCATTTTAAGGCATACTCTGTTACCCAAATCTAGATATCACAAGATGATAAGGGGACATTCCATCAACTTGCTGCAAGTCTTTGATGTACCACAAGAATTAAAGGTCATGAGTCTTATTGTGGAAACAATCAAGAAGAAAGCTGCTGACCATAAGAGATCTTGTGGGTATGCTCCACACATTCATGCACTCATCAACTCAAAGATGGGCACAAGTACTTACTTGGTGGATAAGGAGAATTTACCCTTGTACCCACATTTTGAAGACAATGAAGTTGTAATGAATGAGAATGAACCTTCATTAGTACAAGCACAAGATAAGAGAGCTAAGGCCAGAAAAGGCTGCAAGGATGCCAACTGCCGAGGAAGCATCTCAGGTGTTCCTGAAGAGCAAACAAGATCAATTGGGTTATCTAATTCAAGCTACATTGAGGATTGAGAAGGGCTTGGCCACCCTGACACAGAATCAAGAGATCTAGGATAGGATCGTAGAGACCAAGTTCTATGATCTTGACCTCAAGGTGACTGAGATACTAACTACAGTCGAGCAGCTCCAGGAGGAAGCTGAGGAGAGGAGAGGAAATGCAACTATGGATGCTTTTCAGCGTGTGCCAATGAGTCAGAGATTAGCTGCATTGCCAGTATCAGATACTAGAGCTACCTCATCTGCACCAACAACAACTTCAGTACCACCTCCAGCACCTGCTCCACCAGCTCCAACATCATCTACTCATGCCTTCGTCCTTGGAGTTCTCTCTACACCACCTCCCGAAGACCAAGCCCGAGAGATGCATAGCACTATGCATTTTCGCACTTTTTGGTAACTTGGTGCCAAATGGGGAGAAATGTATAGATCATAGGCTTCGAGAGAGAGTGTTTTGCTTCTTTGTCTCTCTTGCTTTTCGGTTGAACTTCATTGTGTGCTTGGTTGAGACTCTATGTCTGTGTGAGATACTTGTATGATCATGTGTTTGATCATATGCTACGTTAATGTTTGCTAGGATGACATTATCCTTTATATCCTTATATGATCATTCACTCTGCTTGGTGATAAGTGCATGTTTCAATTCATATCATTTTGAGCACTCCACCAAGATGTATGTGACATGGAAGAGTGACCCATGATCCTAATCGGTTGTGCATTTGCATTTAAAATCAAATCTTAAATAGTGCACAAATTTAGGGGGGGCTCTTGCTTATCACATACTTCTCAAAGCGACGATGCATTTCAATCTTATTATCATTTGTCGAAGCTTTGATCTATATGTTGTCATCAATTAGCAAAAAGGGGGAGACTGAAACTGCAACTATCCCTGGGTGGTTTTGGTAATTACTAGCAACATATAGCTCATTGAACTAATACTATTTCAAGATGATCATTTCAGAAAGTTCAATGATTGGCATGGCATGGATTAGGACTGTGGACCCCGCAAAATGCTAAGGACACATATTGGCTCAAGCTCAAGACTCCACATTTTACTTTTAGTGATCCAAGATCACATTGAGTCCATAGGAAAAGCAAATACTATTAAATGGGATGAGGTGTTGCTTAATGGCTTACTTGCTCAAAATGCTTAGTGATATGCTCCAAAAACCCTCAACCACTTCCTCATATCCACATATATCCAAAACCAAAAAGTCAAACTCGGCCCCACGAAATATTCTATCTGGCGCCACCGAGTTCACTTGACATAGCCACTGCCACAAACCCTAGTCACTTCGGTCTCACCGATAGGGATCTCGGTCTCACCGAGATGGGATTGCAAACTCTCTGTTTCCCTTTGTAACATTTTGGTCCAATCGAGATGAGCGATCGGTCCCACTGAGTTCGCAATGCAAACTCTCTGTTTCCCTTTAGTAACGTTTCAGTCTCACCGAAATGAGCGATTCGGTGCCACCGAGTTTGCCTGACCAACTCTCTGGTTAGCTTTTTACCAAAATCGGTCCCACCGAGTTTGTGTAATCGATCTCACTGAGATTACGTTAAGAACTAACCCTAATGAAAATGGTCCCACCAAGTTGACATGCCGGTCCCACCGAAAAGCCTAACGTTCACATTTTGAACTGAATCGGTCCGACCGAGTTTTCTGATTCGGTCCCACCGAGTTTGGTGAATTGTATGTAACGGTTAGATTTTGTGTGGAGGCTATATATACCCCTCCACCCTTCCTTCATTAAGAAAGAGAGCCATCAGAACGTGCCTACACTTCCAGCATTCATTTTCTGAGAGAGAACCACCTACTCATGTGTTGAGACCAAGATATTCCATTCAAACCGTTTGAATCTTGATCTCTAGCCTTCCCCAAGTTGCTTTCCACTCAAATAATCTTACCACCAAATCCAAATCCGTGAGAGAGAGTTGAGTGTTGGGGAGACTGTCATTTGAAGCACAAGAGCAAGGAGTTGATCATCAACACACCGTCTATTACCTTTTGGAGGGTGGTGTCTCCTAAATTGGTTAGGTGTCACTTGGGAGCCTCCGTCAAGATTGTGGAGTTGAACCAAGGAGTTTGTACGGGCAAGGAGATCGCCTACTTCCTGAAGATCTACCCTAGTGAGGCAAGTCCTTCGTGGGCGATGGCCATGGTGGGACAGACAAGGTTGCTTCTTCGTGGACCCTACGTGGGTGGAGCCCTCTGTGGACTCGCGCAACCGTTACCCTTCGTGGGTTGAACTCTCCATCAATGTGGATGTACGATAGCACCACCTATCGGAACCATGCCAAAAAATCTCCGTTTCTACATTGCATTTGCTCCCTACAAACTCCTCCCTTTACCTTGATGTGCAATGTTTTACATTCTGCATGTGTAGGTTGATTGCTTGACTTGTGCTAAGTTGCTAAAATCTGCCAAGACTTAAAATTGGGAAGAGGCTAGATTTTTGTTTTGTCAAGTAGTCTAATCACCCCCCTCTAGATATACTTTTGATCCTACACACTTTGTGTTCCAGACTTGAGCCTCATACACATAGCTCTCTCGGGTGCAAGGAATTATAACCTTGGAGCGATTGTTGCTCGCAGACTTCAGTACAACACTAACAGTGGCTATTTCTATGGTGGAATATATGCCACACGTTTTGCACGAGGGCTGGGTGTTGCACCTTTGCCCTTTCATCCTATCCTACCCACACAGTATTTAGATTTTGCCACCTAAAAGATCATAAGATTCTTAAGGGAAAGGTTGATAATTTCACTTATAGTCTGTTGTTTCACCAAACATGTGTTGTGCACACATATTTGCCTGTGCCCGCTCTTTTTGATTATCACATCAAAGGAAGATGTTTTGTTATTGAGAGAGAGGCCCGAGCTCACAACACAGCAGTGGAGGCAGCACGGCGGGCCAAGGCATTAGCACCGAGAGCCTCCATGAGCTACCACGCCAACTACTATCCAGATTACTGATTGACGACCAAGATAGGCCAAAAGACTAAGCTTGGGGAGTACGTGTTCTCACCGACATTACATGCATGCTCACTTATTCATCTTGTCGGTGTTCATACTTTTTCATTGTATCATCCATGTTCAATTTTTATTTTTCTTTCTTTCTTCTTATGTGTTTGAAAAACATTAGAAAAACCAAAAAAAATAGTTGTAGCTAGTTTACTTTCCATGCATGCTTAGCTGCAGTATTGAAAAGAGAATCCAAAAAGATTTCCTTGTTCTTCTTTTGCTTGTTGGGAGCTTTCCCGTGTAAACAGTTTTTCTCGTTTTTGCTTTTCCCTTTTATTTGCTTGTTCAAGAAAAACCAAAAACCCCAAAAATATTTCAGTGTGTTTCTCTGAATTTCTTTTCCTTTTATTCGAGTTGTACCAAGGAGGATACCACGATGAAAATATTGAGTGGCTCTAATATGAATAACTGTTGATCTAATAAAGATCCCATATTACCTTGTCTTCTCCTGTTGAATAAAATGTTTGCAGATTCCAGCTTAGTCCATGGCACTCTTGCACTATTATTATTTTCACACCGTTCGGTCGTGCAAGTCAAAGGCAATAATGACGATATTCGATGAACTTGCCATGCCAGAGAGAAACTGGTATGAACTCGACTTGTTCTGTTTGTGTAAATATGTTTAACCTAGTATCCATGATTCAGCCCATTATGATTAAACATGTTTGCAATAAAAATTAGAGATTATAGTTTCTCATGACATGCATAAGTAGTTGGGAGTGGATAATGATTTATCTTTAATATCAACATTGTGTTAAAATGATTGTGATGTAGTATGATGATATGGTATCCTCCTTTGAATGTTCGAGTGGCTTGACTTGGCATATATTCATGCATGTAGTTGAATCAAAACCAACATAGCCTCTATGATATTTATGTTCATGGTGTTCATATCCTACTCATGCTAGGGTCCAATGTTACTTACGCATAATGCATGATTATGATCATCGTTGCTCTCTAGCTGGCCGCTTCTCAATCTAATTGCTAGCCTTCACCTGTACTAAGTGGAGATTCTGCTTGTACATCAAAAACCCTGAACCCAAAGTTATTCCAGATGAGTCCACCATATCTACCTATATGCGGTATTACCCTGGCATCCTAAGTAAATTTGCATGTGCCACCTCTAAAAACTTCTAAAAAATATCCGTTTTGTGTGCTTGGATTGTTGATGGAATGAGAGGAGGTAGTCGGTGTCTTCCATGCTAAGTGGGTTATTCTCAGGTCGAGTGTTTATTCACTCGCCATCGCACGAGATACGGGCGGTAATAGGGATGCCAGTCCCAAACTGCAAAATACAAAAAGAGTTAGTCACTCGAATAATGAAACAAAAACTCACAATGGAGTCAAAACCTTTACTTTTCATCGCTTGGGAACCGCCACTAGCTTGTTTAGCATGGGAGATATTGATAACTGATAGTCATCAAGTAAATGAGAAGGGTCCATGTCTCAAAATATCATTTATCTCTGTTTTAAAAGCTTGAGTTCTAGAACCTCTGCAAATCACTGCTTCCCTCTGCGAAGGGGCTATCTATTTACTTTTATGTTGTGTCATCACCTTCTAAAACAAGCGCTACAACCTGAGAACAGAGCTGTCATGACTTATGCATTGTGTGTAGCCAATGTTGGGTGCATCATGATTGGATCTTTTCTACCATGAATTACAATGTTTAGTCGCTGCTTGAACTTTGAAGGTGCTCTGCATTTATGTTATGCAGTCTGAGGAAGGGCTAGCGAGATACCACTATTTTCATATTATATCATGCTTGTTTTGACAATGTGTTGCCGTTTGAGATGTCTTATTATTGCTTGCTAGCTGATTATCTCATTGATATGAGTTAATATAATCTTTAAGAGTTATTGTCGGCATGGTTAGTTATAATGTTGGCTGAAAACCTGGGTGTTGTTTGAGCTTATTTATGCAAACAAGAGCAAAAGAGTTCGTAAAAGTTTTTCTTTTTCACTTTTAGTTTATCAACTGAATTGCTTGAGGACAAGCAAAGGTTTAAGCTTGGGGGAGTTGATACGTCTCCAACGTATCTACTTTTCCTAATGTTTTTCCTCTTGTTTTCAACTCTAATTTCCATGATTTGAATGAAACTAACCCTGGACTAACGTTGTTTTCAGCAGAACTACCATGGTGTTTTTTTGTGCAGAAATTAATTTCTCGAAATGGAACGAAACTTTGCGAGGATTTTTTATATCAATAATAAGAATTTCTAGAGCCAGGACCCACCAGAGGGGGGCACCTGGGTGAGCATAACCCACCAGGGCGCGCCAACATCTCCTAGCACGCCCAGGTAGGTTGACCCCACCTGGTGGCCCTGCAGAACCTGAAACCGACGCTATAAAATCCTATTTTGCCAGGAAAAAAATCAGGGAGAATGAATTATCGCGATCCACGAGACGGAGCCGCCGCCACCTCATGTTCTTCCTCGGGAGGCCAGATCTGGAGTCCGTTTGGGGCTTCGGAGAGGGGGGGTATTTATCCTTCGTCATCACCAACCATTCTCCATCACCAATTCCATGATGCTCCCCACCGGGAGTGAGTAATTCCTTCGTAGGCTCGCTGGTTGGTGAGGAGTTGGATGAGATCCATCATGTAATCGAGTTAGTTTTCTTAGGCCTTGATCACTAGTATCCACTATGTTCTTTGAGTGATGTTGCTATGACTTTTCCATGCTTAATGCGTGTCACTTTGGGCCTGGGTGCCATGATTTCAGATCTGAACCGTTTATTTTATCACCATTATATCCATGTTCTAGATCTGGTCTTGCAAGTTATAGTCACCTACTATGACTTATGTGAAGGAAATATGCCCTAGAGGCAATAATAAAGTTATTATTTATTTCCTTATAATCATGATAAATGTTTATTATTCATGCTAGAATTGTATTAACCGGAAAAAAAATACATTTGTGAATACATAGACAAACAAAGTGTCACTAGTATGCCTCTACTTGACTAGCTCGTTAATCAAAGATGGTTATGTTTCCTAACCATGAACAATGAGTTGTTATTTGATTAACGAGGTCACATCATTAGTTGAATGATCTGATTGACATGACCCATTCCATTAGCTTAGCACCCGATCGTTTAGTATGTTGCTATTGCTTTCTTCATGACTTATACATGTTCCTATAACTATGAGATTATGCAACTCCCGTTTACCGGAGGAACACTTTGGGTACTACCAAACGTCACAACGTAACTGGGTGATTATAAAGGAGTACTACAGGTGTCTCCAATGGTACATGTTGGGTTGGCGTATTTCGAGATTAGGTTTTGTCACTCCGATTGTCGGAGAGGTATCTCTGGGGCCCTCTCGGTAATACACATCACATAAGCCTTGCAAGCATTGTAACTAAGATGTTAGTTGTGAGATGATGTATTACGGAACGAGTAAAGAGACTTGTCGGTAACGAGATTGAACTAGGTATTGGATACCGACGATCGAATCTCGGGCTAGTAACATACCGATGACAAAGGGAACAACGTATGTTGTTATGCGGTCTGACCGATAAAGATCTTCATAGAATATGTAGGAGCCAATATGGGCATCCAGGTCCCGCTATTGGTTATGGACCGGAGACGTGTCTCGGTCATGTCTACATTGTTCTCGAACCCGTAGGGTCCGCACGCTTAAGGTTACGATGACAGTTATATTATGAGTTTATGCATTTTGATGTACCGAAGGTTGTTCGGAGTCCCGGATGTGATCATGGACATGACGAGGAGTCTCAAAATGGTCGAGACGTAAATATTGATATATTGGAAGCCTATGTTTGGATATCTGAAGGGTTCCGGGTGAAATCGGGATTTTACCGGAGTACCGGGAGGTTACCGGAACCCCCCGGGAGCCATATGGGCCTTAATGGGCTTTAGTGGAAAGGAGAAAGGGGCAGCCCAAGGTGGCTGCGCACCTCCCCCCTCCCCTAGTCCTATTAGGACTAGGAGAAGGTGGCCGGCCCCCCTCTCCCTCTTTCCCCCTCGGGGAATCCTAGTCCAACTAGGATTGGGGGGGGGGAGTCCTACTCCCGGAAGGAGTAGGACTCCTCCTGCACCCTCCTCCTAGGCCGGCGCCCCCCTCCCCCTTGGCTCCTTTATATACTGAGGCAGAGGCACCCCAGAAACACACAAGTTGATCCACGTGATCTATTCCTTAGCCGTGTGCGGTGCCCCCTGCCACCATATTCCTCGATAATACTGTAGCGGAGTTTAGGTGAAGCCCTGCTGCTGTAGTACATCAAGATTGTCACCACGCCGTCGTGCTGACGGAACTCTTCCCCGACACTTTGCTGGATCGGAGTCCGGGGATCGTCATCAAGCTGAACGTGTGCTTGAACTCGGAGGTGCCGTAGTTTCGGTGCTTGATCGGTTGGATCATGAAGACGTACGACTACTTCCTCTACGTCGTATCAGCGCTTCCGCAGTCGGTCTGTGTTGCGTACGTAGACAACTCTCTCCCCCTCGTTGCTATGCATCACATGATCTTGCGTGTGCGTAGGAATTTTTTTGAAATTACTACGAAACCCAACAGTGGCATCCGAGCCTAGGTTATTTATGTTGATGTTATATGCACGAGTAGAACACAAGTGAGTTGTGGGCGATATAAGTCATACTGCCTACCAGCATGTCATACTTTGGTTCGGCGACATTGTTGGACGAGACGACCCGGACCAACCTTACGCGTACGCTTACGCGAGATCGGTTCCCCCGACGTGCTTTGCACACAGGTGGCTTGCGGGCGACTGTCTCTCCAACTTTAGTTGAACCAAGTATGGCTACGCCCGGTCCTTGCGAAGGTTAAAACGGAGTCTATTTGACAAACTATCGTTGTGGTTTTTGATGCGTAGGTGAGATTGGTTCTTGCTTAAGCCCGTAGCAGCCACGTAAAACTTGCAACAACAAAGTAGAGGACGTCTAACTTGTTTTTGCAGGGCATGTTGTGATGTGATATGGTCAAGGCATGATGCTGAATTTTATTGTATGAGATGATCATGTTTTGTAACCGAGTTATCGGCAACTGGCAGGAGCCATATGGTTGTCGCTTTATTGTATGCAATGCAATCGCGATGTAATGCTTTACTTTATTACTAAACGGTAGTGATAGTCGTGGAAGCATACGATTGGCGAGACGACAACGATGCTACGATGGAGATCAAGGTGTCGCCCGGTGACGATGGTGATCATGACGGTGCTTCGGAGATGGAGATCACAAGCACAAGATGATGATGGCCATATCATATCACTTATATTGATTGCATGTGATGTTTATCTTTTTATGCATCTTATCTTGCTTTGATTGACGGTAGCATTATAAGATGATCTCTCACTAAATTATCAAGAAGTGTTCTCCCTGAGTATGCACCGTTGCCAAAGTTCGTCGTGCCCAGACACCACGTGATGATCGGGTGTGATAAGCTCTACGTCCATCTCCAACGGGTGCAAGCCAGTTTTGCACACGCAGAATACTCAGGTTAAACTTGACGAGCCTAGCATATGCAGATATGGCCTCGGAACACGGAGACCGAAAGGTCGAGCGTGAATCATATAGTAGATATGATCAACATAACGATGTTCACCATTGAAAACTACTCCATCTCACGTGATGATCGGTTATGGTTTAGTTGATTTGGATCACGTAATCACTTAGAAGATTAGAGGGATGTCTATCTAAGTGGGAGTTCTTAAGTAATTTGATTAATTGAACTTAAACTTATCATGAACTTAGTACCTGATAGTATCTTGCTTGTTTATGTTGATTGTAGATAGATGGCTCGTGCTGTTGTTCCGTTGAATTTTAATGCGTTCCTTGAGAAAGCAAAGTTGAAAGATGATGGTAGCAATTACACGGACTGGGTCCATAACTTGAGGATTATCCTCATTGCTGCTCAGAAGAATTACGTCCTGGAAGCACCGCTGGGTGCCAGGCCTGCTGCTGGAGCAACACCAGATGTTATGAACGTCTGGCAGAGCAAAGCTGATGACTACTCGATAGTTCAGTGTGCCATGCTTTACGGCTTAGAATCGGGACTTCAACGACGTTTTGAACGTCATGGAGCATATGAGATGTTCCAGGAGTTGAAGTTAATATTTCAAGCAAATGCCCGGATTGAGAGATATGAAGTCTCCAATAAGTTCTATAGCTGCAAGATGGAGGAGAACAGTTCTGTCAGTGAGCATATACTCAAAATGTCTGGGTATAATAATCACTTGATTCAATTGGGAGTTAATCTTCCGGATGATTGCGTCATTGACAGAATTCTCCAATCACTGCCACCAAGCTACAAAAGCTTCGTGATGAACTATAATATGCAAGGGATGAACAAGACTATTCCCGAGCTCTTCGCAATGCTGAAAGCTGCGGAGGTAGAAATCAAGAAGGAGCATCAAGTGTTGATGGTTAACAATACCACTAGTTTCAAGAAAAAGGGCAAAGGGAAGAAGAAGGGGAACTTCAAGAAGAACGGCAAGCATGTTGCTGCTCAAGAGAAGAAAACCAAGTCTGGACCTAAGCCTGAAACTGAGTGCTTCTACTGCAAGCAGACTGGTCACTGGAAGCGGAACTGCCCCAAGTATTTGGCGGATAAGAAGGATGGCAAGGTGAACAAAGGTATATGTGATATACATGTTATTGATGTGTACCTTACTAGAGCTCGCAGTAGCACCTGGGTATTTGATACTGGTTCTGTTGCTAATATTTGCAACTCGAAACAGGGACTACGGAATAAGCAGGCACTGGCAAAGGACGAGGTGACGATGCGCGTGGGAAACGGTTCCAAAGACGATGTGATCGCGGTCAGCACGCTACCTCTACATCTACCTTCGGGATTAATATTAGACCTAAATAATTGTTATTTGGTGCCAGCGTTGAGCATGAACATTATATCTGGATCTTGTTTAATGCGAGACGGTTATTCATTTAAATCAGAGAATAATGGTTGTTCTATTTATATGAGTAATATCTTTTATGGTCATGCACCCTTGAAGAGTGGTCTATTCTTATTGAATCTCGATAGTAGTAATACACATATTCATAATGTTGAAGCCAAAAGATGCAGAGTTGATAATGAAAGTGCAACTTATTTGTGGCACCGTCGTTTAGGTCATATCGGTGTAAAGCACATGAAGAAACTCCATACTGATGGACTTTTGGAACCACTTGATTATGAATCACTTGGTACTTGCGAACCGTGCCTCATGGGCAAGATGACTAAAACACCGTTCTCTGGTACTATGGAGAGAGCAACAGATTTGTTGGAAATCATACATACCGATGTATGTGGTCCGATGAATATTGAGGCTCGTGGCGGATATCGTTATTTTCTCACCTTCACAGATGATTTAAGCAGATATGGGTATATCTACTTAATGAAACATAAATCTGAAACATTTGAAAAGTTCAAAGAATTTCAGAGTGAAGTTGAAAATCATCGTAACAAGAAAATAAAGTTTCTACGATCTGATCGTGGAGGAGAATATTTGAGTTACGAGTTTGGTGTACATTTGAAAAGTTGTGGAATAGTTTCGCAACTCACGCCACCTGGAACACCACAGCGTAATGGTGTGTCCGAACGTCGTAATCGTACTTTACTAGATATGGTGCGATCTATGATGTCTCTTACAGATTTACCGCTATCATTTTGGGGTTATGCTTTAGAGACGGCCGCATTCACGTTAAATAGGGCACCATCAAAATCCGTTGAGACGACGCCTTATGAACTGTGGTTTGGCAAGAAACCAAAGTTGTCGTTTCTTAAAGTTTGGGGTTGCGATGCTTATGTGAAAAAGCTTCAACCTGATAAGCTCGAACCCAAATCGGAGAAATGTGTCTTCATAGGATACCCAAAGGAGACTGTTGGGTACACCTTCTATCACAGATCCGAAGGCAAGACATTCGTTGCTAAGAATGGATCCTTTCTAGAGAAGGAGTTTCTCTCGAAAGAAGTGAGTGGGAGGAAAGTAGAACTTGGCGAGGTAACGGTACCTGCTCCCTTACTGGAAAGTAGTACATCACAGAAAACTGTTTCAGTGACACCTACACCAGTTAGTGAGGAAGCTAATGATAATGATCATGAAACTTCAGATCAAGATACTACTGAACCTCGTAGATCAACTAGAGTAAGATCCGCACCAGTGTGGTACGGTAATCCTGTTCTGGAAGTCATGCTAATAGATCATGATGAACCTACGAACTATGAAGAGGCGATGGTGAGCCCAGATTCCGCAAAGTGGCTTGAAGCCATTAAATCTGAGATGGGATCCATGTATGAGAACAAAGTATGGACTTTGGTTGACTTGCCCGATGATAGGCAAGCAATTGAGAATAAATGGATCTTCAAGAAGAAGACTGACGCTGATGGTAATGTTACTGTCTACAAAGCTCGACTTGTCGCGAAAGGTTTTCAACAAGTTCAAGGGGTTGACTACGATGAGACCTTCTCACCCATAGCGATGCTTAAGTCTGTCCGAATCATGTTAGCAATTGCCGCATTTTATGATTATGAAATTTGGCAGATGGATGTCAAAACTGCATTCCTGAATGGATTTCTGGAAGAAGAGTTGTATATGATACAACCGGAAGGTTTTGTCGATCCAAAGGGGGCTAACAAAGTGTGCAAGCTCTAGCGATCCATTTATGGACTGGTGCAAGCCTCTCGGAGTTGGAATAAACGCTTTGATAGTGTGATCAAAGCATTTGGTTTTATACAGACTTTCGGAGAAGCCTGTATTTACAAGAAAGTGAGTGGGAGCTCTGTAGCATTTCGGATATTATATGTGGATGACATATTGCTGATTGGAAATGATATAGAATTTCTGGATAGCATAAAGGGATACTTGAATAAGAGTTTTTCAATGAAAGACCTCGGTGAAGCTGCTTACATATTAGGCATTAAGATCTATAGAGATAGATCAAGACGCTTAATTGGACTTTCACAAAGCACATACCTTGACAAGATTTTGAAAAAGTTCAAAATGGATCAAGCAAAGAAAGGGTTCTTGCCTGTGTTACAAGGTGTGAAGTTGAGTCAGACTCAATGCCCGACCACTGCAGAAGATAGAGAGAAAATGAAAGATGTTCCCTATGCTTCAGCCATAGGCTCTATCATGTATGCAATGCTGTGTACCAGACCTGATGTGTGCCTTGCTATAAGTTTAGCAGGGAGGTACCAAAGAAATCCAGGAGTGGATCACTGGACAGCGGCCAAGAACATCCTGAAATACCTGAAAAGGACTAAGGATATGTTTCTCGTATATGGAGGTGACAAAGAGCTCACCGTAAAAGGTTACGTTGATGCAAGCTTTGACACTGATCCAGACGATTCTAAATCGCAAACCGGATACGTGTTTACATTAAACGGTGGAGCTGTCAGTTGGTGCAATTCTAAACAAAGCGTTGTGGCAGGATCTACATGTGAAGCGGAGTACATAGCTGCTTCGGAAGCAGCAAATGAAGGAGTCTGGATGAAGGAGTTCATATCCGATCTAGGTGTCATACCTAGTGCATCGGGTCCAATGAAAATCTTTTGTGACAATACTGGTGCAATTGCCTTGGCAAAGGAATCCAGATTTCACAAAAGGACCAAACACATCAAGAGACGCTTCAATTCCATCCGGGATCTAGTCCAGGTGGGAGACATAGAGATTTGCAAGATACATACGGATCTGAATGTTGCAGACCCGTTGACTAAGCCTCTTCCACGAGCGAAACATGATCAGCACCAAGGCTCCATGGGTGTTAGAATCATTACAGTGTAATCTAGATTATTGACTCTAGTGCAAGTGGGAGACTGAAGGAAATATGCCCTAGAGGCAATAATAAAGTTATTATTTATTTCCTTATAATCATGATAAATGTTTATTATTCAGGCTAGAATTGTATTAACCGGAAACAAAATACATGTGTGAATACATAGACAAACAAAGTGTCACTAGTATGCCTCTACTTGACTAGCTCGTTAATCAAAGATGGTTATGTTTCCTAACCATGAACAATGAGTTGTTATTTGATTAACGAGGTCACATCATTAGTTGAATGATCTGATTGACATGACCCATTCCATTAGCTTAGCACCCGATCGTTTAGTATGTTGCTATTGCTTTCTTCATGACTTATACATGTTCCTATAACTATGAGATTATGCAACTCCCGTTTACCGGAGGAACACTTTGGGTACTACCAAACGTCACAACGTAACTGGGTGATTATAAAGGAGTACTACAGGTGTCTCCAATGGTACATGTTGGGTTGGCGTATTTCGAGATTAGGTTTTGTCACTCCGATTGTCGGAGAGGTATCTCTGGGGCCCTCTCGGTAATACACATCACATAAGCCTTGCAAGCATTGTAACTAAGATGTTAGTTCTGAGATGATGTATTACGGAACGAGTAAAGAGACTTGCCGGTAACGAGATTGAAATAGGTATTGGATACCGACGATCGAATCTCGGGCAAGTAACATACCGATGACAAAGGGAACAACGTATGTTGTTATGCGGTCTGACCGATAAAGATCTTCGTAGAATATGTAGGAGCCAATATGGGCATCCAGGTCCCGCTATTGGTTATTGACCGGAGACGTGTCTCGGTCATGTCTACATTGTTCTCGAACCCGTAGGGTCCGCACGCTAAAGGTTACGATGACAGTTATGTTATGAGTTTATGCATTTTGATGTACCGAAGGTTGTTCGGAGTCCCGGATGTGATCATGGACATGACGAGGAGTCTCGAAATGGTCGAGACGTAAAGATTGATATATTGGAAGCCTATGTTTGGATATCGGAAGTGTTCCAGGTGAAATCGGGATTTTACCGGAGTACCGGGAGGTTACCGGAACCCCCCGGGAGCCATATGGGCCTTAATGGGCTTTAGTGGAAAGGAGAAAGGGGCAGCCCAAGGTTGCTGCGCACCTCCCCCTCCCCTAGTCCTATTAGGACTAGGAGAAGGTGGCCGGCCCCCCTCTCCCTCTTTCCCCCTTGGGGAATCCTAGTCCAACTAGGATTGGGGGGGAGTCCTACTCCCGGAAGGAGTAGGACTCCTCCTGCGCCCTCCTCCTAGGCCGGCGCCCCCCTCCCCCTTGGCTCCTTTATATACTGAGGCAGAGGCACCCCAGAAACACACAAGTTGATCCACGTGATCTATTCCTTAGCCATGTGCGGTGCCCCCTGCCACCATATTCCTCGATAATACTGTAGCGGAGTTTAGGAGAAGCCCTGCTGCTGTAGTACATCAAGATCGTCACCACGCCGTCGTGCTGACGGAACTCTTCCCCGACACTTTGCTAGATCGGAGTCCGGGGATCGTCATCGAGCTGAACGTGTGCTCGAACTCGGAGGTGCCGTAGTTTCGGTGCTTGATCGGTTGGATCGTGAAGACGTACGACTACTTCCTCTACGTCGTATCAGCGCGATCTTGCGTGTGCGTAGGAAATTTTTTGAAATTACTACGAAACCCAACATTATGATCTAGCATCCCCGTAGTGACAATATCTGGGCCCACTCCCGGTGATGACCATAGTTTGAGGAGTTCATGTATTCACTATGTGTCAATCCTTTGTTCTGGTTCTCCATTAAAAGGAGGCCTTAATATCCCTTAGTTTCCAATATGGACCCCGCTGCCACGGGAGGGTAGGACAAAAGATGTCATGTAAGTTATTTCCATAAGCACGTATGACTATTTGCGGAATACATGCCTACGTTATATCGATGAACTAGAGCTAGTGCCGTATTGCCCTAGGTTATAACGGTCTAATGGTGAATATCATCCAAAAATTCACTAATTTAATGCCTACGAATATATCTTATATTGTTCTTGCTAAGTTACTACTGCTATCATCACTGTTACACTTGCTACAAAACTATTGTTATCACTGTTACCGTTACCGTTACTCCTACTACTATTATCAAAACTATCATACTACTTTTCTGCAGATAATTAATCTCTAGGTGCGGTTGAATTGACAACTCAGCTGCTAATACCTTCAAATATTCTTTGGCTCCCCTTTTGTCGATTCTATAAATTTGGGTTGAATACTCTACCCTCGAAAACTTGTCGGTTATCACTATCCTTGTAGGACTGCCATTCAGATAAGGAACATGCTTCTTTTCATTTGATGTATGTTCCATCACTTGTTAGTCATCCTCATTTCCACCTTTTTTGTGCAAACAGAGATATACATTTCATGCTTAATCTTAGTTGAACTACACAAATGATATCCAAATTATAGTTGAAAATTCCAGGAGCTTCACAACCAACCTTGATGTTGCTCAATTTTATTGCAACTAATGAAGAAGAAGCTCTGTGGGTTTTGTTTTCTGATGGAAATGGAACCGGTGCTGGAGCCCTTTTCTTAAAAAATGAAGAAGAAGCTGCTAGCTCATGGGAAATTACTTCATTTTAGGTGAACTGCACCAAAAAGTCCCATGAATTGAATCATCCATGTTGGTGACAGGTGTCATCCCTTCTACGATGGCGTTGACTGCGGATATGGTTCCCATCGTGACGTATGTTCCTTTTTGGTCTGATCATTTGCCAAAGATCCTACATGTTGACTCTGCTCTTGTGCTACTGTTTTGGCACTGCCATGATAAAGCAGTAATGTTATTATTTTGCACCTTAATCTAGTGGCACTATTAATTTGAGGCAATGTTTTGGCACCGCTAGTGCCACTGATTTTTTATATATCGAAAGAGGGGGTTTCCTGCGATTTCATTAAAGAAACCCAACCATAGAGAACCATCATCCGAGAACATCTCAGTGTAAACGGGCAATTATGCAACTACTACTAGAACGAACTGGGTACTAGCAGGAGACAAGTTCGCCACATAACCTAGGCAGGTAGGGGGACGCAGCACCAGCTCGAGCAAGTTTGGATTACAACCCAAATGCAATCATAGAAACATCAGGGGGGAAGATAGGGCCTGAAATAGCCAGCTTCAGCATCCCAATCTAAGCACCCCGGCCTCCATCGTTGCGACGCACGATACACCTCATTTGCCACCTGCTCGACCCAAGTGCCATTGAAAAAATGAAGTAATAATATAGTTAAAATAGAGCGAGTGTTCTCTCTATCATGTCATTTCCAACGTAGATAAAGAAAGTGCTTCTCTTTGTTAGTATATGTTTCATCAACTAGTCCCATTGTTAACGTTTAAGTGTTTCTGCAAACTGGGGTGCTTAATTTTAGTTGATCTGCACAAAAATAGAGATTGGAATGTCTCAAGGCCCCTCCTTGTACTACCGTTGTACAGTGATATTCATCACTGGCATAAGGTGTATCGGGGAGACTTGGGTCGAGTTCCAGTATGAAGCATAACGTATGAGGCATTGCAGGGCCCATCTCGCCCTCACAGCATGGCCTACAATGATACTATCGCAATATTTTCTTCTATTTATTATTGTATGTTTCATCAACTAGTACCACTATAATGTAATCACGCTTTTTCATTATCTATGCAAACAGGGTTATTCAGCTGCATTTTCATTGAACTGCACAATGTACGAATGGAACCGGCATATATGTAGAGTGCGAGGTGTGCCAAGTAAAAATTAGTGACACCAACCATGCTCCATGCACGCATTGGCATCCACCACCACCAGTGGGATGTGTGGCGCCTTCTATGGACGGATCTTTCTCGGCAGCAACTCCTCTAACCAAATACTAGTAGCTTATATTGACAGTTTTCTTGGGAGTACTCCTTTCTGAAAGAAGCACCAATCTATTTTTCTATATTTGTACACGGTGTCAAAACTTTGACCCAAAGGTCCAGAGCTATTTTAGGGTGATTTGGCATAGTGCTCAGAGACTGATTGTAAGCATGATTTTCATTAGCTGTCACACTGATTGTAAGCATGAGCTGATGGAAGATTAGGTTAGTGTGAAGCTTACCTTAAACCCTATCGCCACCGTTGAAATGAGGCGACCGTCAAGGGAACTATGGAGAACGGCGGGGAAGCGACGTCGCGCCATCCAGCCTCCTCTTATGGTGGGAGAACGAATACTCATGTGGCTCCGGATGGCTCTGCACCCTCACGAATGACACACCGTACTCGATCGATTCGTTATCCTCTGGGTGCTTGACCTTCGACCTGTACGCCCACCACCTCCGCCTGAGTTTTGCATCGGGCGAATCTATCTACTCCATCACCCAGAGGAGATACTCGATGAACTCAAAGGACTGCGGCGTGACTGCCGCTGAGGAGTACATCGCCGTCCTCATCATCGTCGTCTCGCTCTTTCGCATACATTGCCACATGGCCCTCATCATCCTTGAAATCGCTCACTCATTGTAAAACCAAGTAAGGATCTCCTTCAACCTGGCTAACTTTGCCTGGTCGCTGCCGGCGATCTGCCTGATTCACTGTTGCATCCTCTCCATAGATGTCCTTCTGAGTGGTCCGATGCTAGCTTTGGAAGATGGGAAGAGGTACGGTGGTCTTGCAATAGAGAAGAGGGAGAGGCGAGACGGTGGTTTTGGAATGGAGATGATGGAGAGGAGTGGGGTGGTTTTGCAATGGAGAAGAGGGAGAGGCGAGACGATGGTTATGGAATGGAGATGATGGAGAGGAGAGGAGGTGGTATTGCAATGGAGAAGAGGGAGAGGCAAGATGGTGGTTTTGGAATGGAGATGATGGAGAGGAGGTGGTTTTGCAATGGAGAAGAGGGAGATGAGCGTGCGGCAGTGATTTAGGATTGGACAAGAGGGCCGGCGTGTTGTCACTAGATCAAAATCAAAATCAATTTACCATTCAATTAAGAAAGTGACCCCACATTAACTAGTCTCCCTTTTATTCTTGGGCATAATTGACCATGAATTTCACAAAAAAAATATATGGTGTACGTTGCCAAAAATATATAATTTGAAAGTACATTCAGATACAAACCAACCGATACAATTTTTGGTTACATGCATTCACATTTTGCTTGTCAAATACAGTACATGGTCAAACTTTGATCCAAAATACGCAAAACAAAAAATAACTTCCAAGACCAGCGCCGCTCCTCTCCTGTTCCAATCTCAATCCAGCACCGCTCCTCTCCTATTCCAATCTAAATCCAGCGCCGCTCCTCTCCTCTTCCATTTCAAAACCACCGCCCCTCCTCTCCTCTTCCAATCCAAAACCAGCGCTGCTCCTCTCCTCTTCCATTTAAAAACCACCGACGGTTAGTGAAGGTGTTGTGGAGAAGTAGATCAATGGAGGAGTACAACCGATACGTGAGGATCGCAGACGGCCACCCTATGAAGCTACCTAGGATGTTGGAGATACAATCTTGGTTTGACAATAAGGACCAACTAGCAGTGACGGTGACTCCCATGGCCAAATATCTGCAATAGAGCGAAAAGGCGGTGATACTCCCGAAGGCAGTCATGCGGGAGTACATAGAGCTGCTCCTCTGGGCCATGGAGCAAACAGATTCACTGAATCTGATCATGAGGGAGCGGTGGTGGGAGTATCAAGCCCAAATGGAGCATCCACTAGAGATTGAAGGATTGAGCATCTACAGGGTGCCGTTTGTGGGAGTGTCATGCCAGAGCGAGCCAGTGGAGTCTTCGTCGACCAAACCCAACTACGAGAGGAGAAAAGGAGTTGGCCCGACGATGCTTCCCTGCCGTCCTCTCCCTCGCTGTTCACATCGTCTCAAGGGGCGGCTTTTTGCCGCCGAGGAATAGGAAGGGACTGCCCCCCAGCCCAATAGTTGGGCAGGTTGTGAATTGTGAGGAGGAGCTTAGGGTTGTCAGTATTTGCAGGTTGTGAATTGTGTTTTGTGTTGTGTATTTTCTGTTGTGAATTGTGAGGAGGAGCTTAGGGTTGTCAGTATTTGCAGGAATATGAATGTCTTTTGAATTTCAGATTTGCAGTATTGACCATATGAAGTATTTTATGAATTCTAGAGATCTATTTTTAGCACTTAAAAAAGTATTTTCATAGGAGTATAAAAGTGCAGACAATGTGATTCTCAGAGAAGAAACTGCAAGTTTAAGTTTCAGATAAGAAACTGCAACTTTCAGAGGCAGAGCATTTATGTTAACATGGCCTTTTCAAACAGGGATAATATCATGTTGGAAGTTTTATTCATGGTCGAAAATGGGACTACCAGCCAGTTAACATCTTGCTGATCAGCATTCATGAATAGCACATCTTCATATGATGCACAGTTTAAAATATATGCTATTTTCAAAATGCCCACACAATGTCGAGTGTGCAAAAAATAGAGAAAACAAGGGACGAAGTTTTGGCAAGTGTTGGACGTGGTGTGCGTAGATGAAAATGGGGACCCACATGTCAATAATGGCAGAGGCAAAAAAATTGGAGATATTTTCCCAACATTAGGTGGAATCGAACCCGGGCGGAATAGTTGTCGTGTAGTGTCACTTGGCCACTGGGCTAGTTCAGTACTTTCATTACAAATAAGGCACTGCCTCAGGTGGTCCGATCTCCTCCTGCGGCTTTGTGCGCTCGCCGCGGCGCTGCTGTCTGCCGTTGTGACCATGCTGAACAAATGAGAGGAATCTGGAGAGGACTCTACGTGGAGAGGCAGACAGTTGGGACGCACCAGGTCTATGGCCGTACGCAAGCAAGTGCCTCATTGAAAAAATACTTCCTCCTAGTGCTATACTGACGTTGGGGCCAACAGGTCTGTCAACATAGTTACATTTTTTAGGTGCTTCAACGTAGTTACTAAAGGTGATAAATTCACAACGAAGCGGGGAAGCTGGCAGGTATCATTTATTATCACTGGGGCAGCAAGTATCAGCTCAGTTGTGGGCTGCCCCGTCTAGGCTTTCTTTTTTAACACGCGCAGCCCACGACATGTCGGTTTGTATTTTCTTGAGGGCCATTATGTATCAACTGGCCTATGGACCTCCCATCGGAGGTTTTATTATTCCTGAAACATGGGCAGCCCAATTTATGTATTGTTTCAAAGAAAATGCAGGGGTCTGTTCTATTTTTCTATATAAGAATAGGAACGCCTGGTCCAACTTATGTTTTCCTTCTGACTATATTATATATATTTAAATTACTTTATATTTTATTATATATTATTGTTATTGTCATCATATATTTAACAGATACTTACATATGTAAGAAAACAATATCCCACATCTTATTAACTTATAAAAATAATTTCTTAACAATAAAATCCTAGATTTTTTTTGGCAACGAAAATCCTGGTTATTGTGTACAAAAGCTTGGTAAGATTTAAGGACCAATGTAATAATAAATCACTTATTATTTAAATATATTTATAACAAAATGCTCAGCCCCAGTTTATTTTTTGATAACATTGCTGCGCCCAACCCAACATTATAATTAGAATCAGCCCATCAAAATCGTGTATTTTGAGAAAGTGCAAATGGCTTGTAATTTTTTAGAAAAAAATAAATGGGCAGCATGAACTCTACATTAGCGTTCTAAACAAAAATAGATCAAATTGACTGTAAATTCTTAAAAAATAGGTTGAATACGTGCCACATTTTTGGAGGCTGAAATGTGGGCTAGTAGGTCGAACCAACACAAGTCGATGTCAACTTAGTTAACAAATGATTCTGAAATCATTAGCCGTTGGATTTACATCCAACGACCGGCATCCATCTTCAATCTCTCGTCTTCTTAGTCCAATGCCGCCGGGACCACCTGCTCCTGCCTCCTACTGCTAGCAGGTCTGCTTAGCACACTTTACTGTGAAGCGCTACCCCACCGCCGGCCAGGCCATCCCTCCACCCCTCCACACCTCCTATTCTTCTCCACTGACTGCCAAACCACACCGCACCAGAACCAGTTAACCCTCATACACCTCTCCGTCTGCGATTCCACTCCCGCATCTTCCCATCTCCGGCTTGTTGTTGCTGAGGCCTCGTCATCGTCCACCACCTTGGATGTGCTCAGCGCGGTGTGGTCAACATGGTCAACGAACGACATCCATCGAAAGTGGACTGTACGTGGAGAGGCTGACAGCTGGGTCCACGGCCGCACACAACAAAATGCCTCCTTATTATGCGCAAAATAATGATTCATCCACCTGACAGCTAGGACCCACCGGAAGGGCATCTGTATTTCGCGAAAAAAACGTTCCCCCCACTGACAAGTCGGACCCACCAGCTATATCTTCGCACGCAAGGAAGTGCCTCCTTATTATGCACAAAAAATGAATACCCCATGCTAGCTGGGACCCACCATAGTGGGAGGCTGACTTGTGGGCCTACTAAGTTGACGGGGATGGAGGGCTTTGTCAACTTAGTCAATAGGAACGATTCTAGCTTCAGTGACCGTATGATGTCCATCCAACGGCCGTAGTGCTTCTTCAACCTCTCGTCTTCTTGGTCCAGCCGCACAAACCAGCGCCGGTCATGCTGCGTGCTCCAGCCTCCCGTGGCCGGCTATGATGTCACGGAGGCCTCACCGCCGTACTACTCCCACCGCTGGCCAGGCCATCCCTCTACTCACCCACACTCCCTATTATTCTATGGTAACAGTAGCCTCACACCGCAGCCAAACCAGTGAACCCTCGTACTCCTCTCCGCGTGGGAATCCACTGCAGCGTCTTCCGCGGCTCCGCGTCGTCCCCTTCCTAGGCCTCGCCACCGTCCACCGCCCTGGTGCTCTCAGCGCGGCATGGACAACATGATTAAGGAATGACTTCCATCGGAAGAGTACTGTACATGGAGAGGCTGACAGCTGGGTCCACGGCAGCAGCAAGGAAGTGCCTCCTTATTACGGGCAAAATAATTATTCCTCCACCTGACAGCAGGGACCCACCGGATGGGCCACCGTATTTTGTGAAAAAAATGTTTCCCCCTGACTACTGGGAACCACCGGCTACATCTTCGCACACAAGGAAGTGCCTGACAGTCAGGACCCACCCTATCGAAGCGTACGTAGCGTTGTCATTCTAGTCGGCAACGTGTACGTACATACTGGTCGATTGGTCTGTCTGGAGGCTGCATCGATGAACCGTGGCCGTGTAAGGAAGGCCACGTGTCGTAGTAGAGGCGCACACGTAGCATGTCACGCAATCCCGCTAATATCGTGTACAAATATGTACAACGGCCAGGGTGCAAGAAAGTAAATACAGCCACATACGTACATATGGGCGGGGTCTCGAACGCCTACTTGCGCATATGTACGGCCAGGTCTCGTGTACATGCATGGGTCAGAATGGAGAAAGTGCATCATCCTCGTGTTCATGGAGAGGCAAAGGAATGCGTCGTGTTCACTGGGAGGCAACGGAATATGTCATGTTCATTGGGAGCCAACCGGCTTGGACGGAATAGCGGATCGAAACGAGGCCTGGCATACCGCAGAACAGAGGAAATGGCCTTGTGTTCGACCGGCCATGGTCGAAACGGGATCCTGTTCATCGGGAGAGGTCTGGCGTACCGCAAAACGGAGGAAACAGATTTCTCTTGGACCTCATACGGTCCAAACAGGGTCCTGTAGATCGGGAGGCGTGTGGCGTACTACAAAACAGAGGAAACGGACTTATGTTGGAGCGCTACGGTCGAAACAGGGGTCCTGTTCATCGGGAGGGGTGTGGCGTACCGCAAAATGGGACTCCATGGGATACTGTTCATCTCCACCGTCGACCTCCTCCAGCTTCCACGGGCTATTGTTCATCCAACGTCGACTTCCTCTAGCCGCCACCTACGACTGTTCATCCACGGGCTCCTGTTCATCCAACCTCCACCGGCTACTGTTCAACCAGCCCTCTCCACGGGGTCCTGTTCAACCACCCCTCCATGGGCTACTGTTCATCCATCCCTCCACCGACTACTCTTCATCCATCCCTCCACCGGCGACTGTTCAACCAGCCCTCACACGGGGTCCTGATCATCCACCCCCAACCAGCTCGATCAGGGTCCTGTTCATCTAGCAGCAATGACCTCTACTACCACGGGGTCCTCTTCATCCAACCCCCAACAGGAACTATTCACCCAACCCCCCCCCCAACAACGATCACTGTTCATCCGGAGGCAACATCGATCGGCTTCAGTTAGCAGTAGTGTGGCGAAGGAATCTCTCGATCGGGTTCAGTTAATAGCCATCAATCAATCGCTCGGGTTCAGTAACGCGTAGCCTGTAGTGCAATCGCTCGGGTTCACTTAGAGCCCAACGCCTCGCACCCACACGCGTACGTGTATGAGAGAAACGAGCATCGCTCGGCCCCCGACCACCCACCGTAACCGGGAACTCCCCGATATTTTCCTTGCCCTAGATTCTACCATGGTTTTTCCGTCATGGACAGCCCAAAGAATGTCATGCAGCTGCGTCTCCGGCTTGCCCATGACGAAAAGACCATCTATGATGATACCGAGTTTTGTCATAGAAGTAGCAGCCCACCACATCTATGATGATACCGAGTTTTGTCACAATTATCATCATAGAAGTGTCATAAGCATGACAAAACAAATCGTTCGGCCCAAAATGTCACGGATGTGTCTTTTTTTTGTAGTGAAAATAGAGGCGGAGAAGAAGGCCGAGGAAGAGAAGCGCACTGAGGGGCAAGCTGCCTGGCAGGCCTATGTCATGTCCGAGAGAGTCAGGCAATTGGCTCTTTGGCAGAAGGCTCGTGCGAGGGTCGTGAGGGTGGCGGAGGATGCCCGTGACAAAGCCCTGAGTGCAGTCGGGCCCAAGCACCTCATCTACGCTTGGCGGTACGTGGACCGGGTGCACGCTTCCAGCAAGGAGGAGTACCTGTTGGCGCCAGATCACCACACCGGTGAGATCACGCTCGCCCGCCAGCAAGCCGCCAATCAGCACCTCGCGATTTGCGAGGCTGAGGAAGAGGTGTTGTGTCGGCGCGTCGGGCACTTCTAGCGCGCCGCAAGCGCTCCTGCGAGTGTCATGGCTCTTATTAGGAATATAATTTAGTTTCTTAAGGCGATCTCATTAGTTTTGGGATGCAAATGATACATCTCGAACTTCGGGGAATTATTAGCGTCCTTAATTAAGTATGTAAAATGAAATGTTTGGAAACCTTGTGTCTCCGTACGCACTTTTTAAGTACGTGCATATTGTATGTCACCATAAATTTAACTAATGAAATGTTTGTGCATGTCACATGCACTAACATTTTATCAGTTAAATCTTTGGTCAAAATTTAGCACAAATTACAATGGTGACGAATAAACCAGGACGGAGGTACTAGTAGTAGTTCAGAAGGCCAAACAAATGAGTGAGGCGCCTTAATGTTACTCTCCACTGTGACTAGTCTTATGGGAAAAGCTGGGGAAGATACGGCTTATTTTTTAAGCCGCCAAGAGAACTGGCCCTAGGAGTAGTAGCTAGGGATACTAGGAGTAGTAGCCAGGGATCGAGTGTGCGAGATGAACTAGAGAAAGTAAATGCAGAGAGATGAAATGCAAAGAACACGGAGGGATGTGATGGTTGCTTGTCCGTTTATTTTACCAGACCACTTATTACTGGGAGTGGTTGGGTTTTGTGATATGACAGCTTTATTGCCGCACCATGAGCCGGGTGAGACTCCCGTGCAGCGCCGCCCTCTACACTAGTACTATATCAGTCGTGGTTTTTTAGTCCCCCATTGAATTTGACTGAAGATTTAGCTGACAAAATGTTAGTGCATGTCAACAAAAACTATATCATTGGATTCATATTTGAACATAGTTTTCTGTAGCGACCAGACCTTAAATGGTCCGGTCTCTGTGGTTCAGTGTCATCACTGGATCAATAATGCTGACACGCACAGTACTTGAAGGATTTATAACAGAGTAGCAATCACACACTTATTACAACGAGTGTCTCAAAAGAGAACTTATTACAAATAATATGGCTTAAGGCCATCTAATAACGATAACAGCGGAAGGCTTGGAAGATAAGTGAGTCCACCAACTCCGACAACATCACTGAGTATAGAACCACGACCTAAAGCTCTTTACTCGTCGTCTGAAAAGTTTACAACATGAACGTTGCAGCCTGAAAACGGGTCAGCACATGGAATATGCTGGCAAAGTAACACATAGAGAGAAATGAACAGAAATAGGCTATACTACATGCATATATGGCTGGTGAAAACCTCTATGGTTACAGTTTTGCGTAAAGCCAATTTTTCCCTACTGCAAAGGAATAAATTTTATTTAACTATCATGGTAGTTGTTAAACATTGAGAGTATAGACACCCTCTCAATCCTAATTAAGCATCATCATTAAAACCCAACAAAATTAAATAAAGTCACATGATGAGATTCACATGATAATCCAAGTACTAGATACTCAAGATGTCCATAACCGGGGACATGGCTAACCATGATTAGTTTATACACTCTGCAGAGGTTTGCACACTTTTCCCCACAAGACTCGATCTCCTCCATTGGAATTCTCGCACTACAGGGTGTTTGAGAAATGGATGACCGAGACATAGTCTTTTAGAAGTGCTAGCACCTTACGATCGGGTAGACCCTTACACCTACTTTCCCCTACATCTGCTAGTCTATCACTATAAGAGTTCACACGACTTAATCAACTATGCTAGAGCCCATAGTAGCTTGTGGATGCACACGGAAGTTTCTAGCATGAATAATCTCATGATCCCTTTGAGCTTGGGTGGTGGTCCATAAAGAAAAACATGTAATCGCTGGAATACCCAGGTGCCTCAATCCACCCAGATGTGTATTAAAGTTACCACCTTAAATAAACCATTAATTATCAATATCACATCTGTCATGGATACACTCACCCAATCCACGTCTACTAGCATAGCATGGTGTCGGGGTACTGATCCACGAACACCTATGGGACCGGGGGACCGGATCCCTTTCGGTTCGGCGGGGGCGGAGGTCGTGCAAAGAGCAAATCGAGGTGATACACGCGAGCGATTTACCCAGGTTCGGGCCGCACGGATGCATAAAACCCTCCTCCTGCTTTGTGGTTTGTATTGATTTCTAGCTCGGGAGCGCGGAGTGCTACAGTACACACCAGTAGCTAGCGAGACCGAGCGTGAGTGTTCGAACCCCCCTCTACGTTGCACATGGGCCTCCTTTTATATGCTCAAGGGGTTACCGACAGGTGGCAACGGAGGTAAAGGGCAAAAATGGAAAGGTGCTATGGTAGGCACAGCTACCTGCTACAGTGTATCATACCTAACCCTGACGGCAGGGGACAAGGGCCTTAAATGCCCGTCTGTGTTGCCTAAACAGTGCGAAAAGGGACCGCCAGGGACGCCACCATTCGCCACGATGGCGATCTTGTCAGCGCCGCTTGCCACCACACGCCCCTGGCTGCACAGCCTTCCGCCACGTACGCCTGGAAGGGCCCCAGAGCAACACGTTGGTGGATGTGCTGGAGCACGGGCACGGAGAGGTGGCTTGCCGCGGCAAGCAGCTTGCCGCGGTCGTTGTCTTGTCGCGTCCGGGAGCTTGTCGCTCACCGGGCCTTGCCGGGGCACATGGTGCGCCGCGGCAAGTTCCTTGGGATGCCTTGGATGGCCTTCCCGGCAAGCTCCTCTTGCCGGGGTCTTGAGATGCTTTTGATATCCTTCCCGGCAAGCTCCTCTTGCCGGGGTCTTGTCTTCTTGGCTTGGACACTTTGTTCTTGAATGGCTCCAAAGGAACCACGGAGGACCTTGGCGGTCACCCGGCAAGCCTTGCCGCGGGATGCTGCGACTGCCCGTGCACAAGTTCGGGATACTAGGGTACCCCTACTCTAGTACACCGACAGGAGCCCCCGGGCCTGGGCCATACACGGTGCCGAGCGCTGTTGGGCCAGGCCCAAAACAGGGTACGGGCACGCGCGGCCTAGGTTACGCCGAATCTCACTCCGTATCCACCGCGCCCTCCCCGAACGGCACGCGTTGAATTCTGCGTCGTGGGAGAGGTCGTGGGGGTTTCTTTATTCGGAAATGCGGAACATCCGCCCCCTCCCCCTTTATAAGCAGGGGAAACAGGGGCAGTTTGCCCACTCGCCCGTTGCCGTTTCCAATCTCAGAAATCTCCGCCGCTCCCTCGCCTTCCCAAAGCTGAGAGAGAGAGAGAGAGTAGCGCTCCGCCCCCCATCGCCACCAGCACCACCAACGCCATCGACTTCCTCCACTGCTTCCGCCATGGCTCCAAAAGCCGACAAGGGGAAGGCCGTGAAGTTGACCGAGGCGCAGCGGCTCACGGCGCTGCGGAAGGAGCGGTCCGTCTTCCCCCCCAAGCTTGGCGCGAAGGAGCTGAGGGAGAACTACTACCTTTTCTGGTCGGCGGAGACGCGCGCGCATCCGCGCACAAAGGTACTCCCCGCCGCCGCTTGGAAGAAGGCTCCGAATGGATACCCCTTTTTTGCTCTGTTCTTCTACTGCGGGCTCTGCCCGCCTTTCTCTGATTTCTTCTGCGACATCATGAATACCTATGGATTCCACCTCCTTGACATCACCCCCAATGCCGTCCTGACAATAGCAGTTTTTGCACATCTCTGCGAAAACTTTGTCGGAGTCCTTCCCAACGTAGCCCTCTTCCGCCACTTTTTCATACCGCGAGTAGAGAGAGGAGAGCCTCTATCCGGCGGAATCGCCTGGATCTCAAGGGCCGGCAAGAAGGAGACGTATCTGGAGGGAGAATTCCGCGGCAAGTGGGAGGAGTGGAGGGCAGATTGGTGCTGGATTGACGAGGAGAGCCCGCAGCCATTCACCACCCGGCGCCAAACCCCAGTAGCACGCGGCAGCGATTGGAGTGACGTGGCCCCGGAAGACGCCAGACTGAAGATTGCCATCACCAGGATCCTGCGCCTCAGGCTTGCCGGGCTTACTGTTGGCGCTGTTGGCGCAGACTTCCTTCGCCGCCGCATCGCCCCCCTGCAGGAACGGGGGAGGCCCACTTGGGAGTTCAAGAATGCGGCAGACATCATGAGGCTGCGGCCAGGCCTCAATTACAACTTCACAGTCTTGGAGCTCAACGCGATGCTGCAGGAGCTGTTCAAGTATGACCCGCAGCATCCCGAGGTCTTCAGGTTGCCGGGGGGCGTCGTCCCGTTGTGCAACAATTCTGCGCTCGACCACTTCCGTGCAATGATGCCGGAGTGCGACTCGCACGGAATTGTGCCAACTTGGCAGGAGCCTGCAGACGACGTCGTGCAGCAGTTCTTCGACGACTTGGTGGAAGTGCCAATCCGCCCTGACGAGAAGGACGGCCTCACTCACGACACCATGGATGCGGAGATGGCGCTCATCGCCACCAGGCTGGAGGAGGCAGCGGTAGCCGCAGCCGCGGGCAAGTTCAGGTTCACTGTGGAGGAAGCAGATGCAGCGGACGCGGCAAGCCCTGCCGAGCGAGGGGAGCCTGCCGGCAAGAAGGATCTTGCCGGGCGTGACGCCGAGCCGAGCGAGCCCGCCAAGGACACAAGCGGCTCATTGGAAATCAACTCCTCCTCCTTCTCTTCGGGCAGCTCGCCACAAGCAGAGCCTCCATCCCCACCAAGAAGGCGCCTCCGCAAGGCCGGTGACGTGACGGAGCGGCAAGCGGGTCAACAGTCTCCACGCCGCGTGACACGCTCCACCGCGGCAAACACCGTTGCCGCGGGAGAGCCTCATGCTGCGACGGCAACTGGAGCGGAGTCTAGCCGGACCACCGCTTCAGTCCCTGCCGCTACTCACGCCGCGCCGACAGCCGGAGCGGGGTCGTCTCAGACCGTCGCCACTGCTCCCGCCAAGCGGCCAAGGGAAGCTTCTCCTCCGCCTCCTCGCACCGGGCGCGCGCCGAACTTCGACTTCTCCGCGTTCAGCTCCGACGAGGAAGAAGAAGAAGAGTAAGCTTCTCTTGCTGTACTTGCATTTCTTCAATCCTTGCTGTTTGTCTTGTTTCTCACTTGCTTTTCTTCTGAACTTGTTCCTTTTTAGGACTCTGGCCCAGAGAGCGGCAAAGAGAGCTAAGGTCCCGGTGATCGTCATCGAGGACGAGCCTACTGCGACAGCAGGTGGCGCGCCCGAGACAACCTTGCCAGACCCGGCAACTTTCCTCCAGGGCAGCCCCCAGCGTAAGTGTATGATTTACTTTCTGCTGCGAGGCACGCTTGGGTACTTGTCTTTGCTAATATCTGCTTGTTAACTTGTGTAGGAGCCGAGCAGCCCCACCAGGAGCCAAGGGAGAATCCCCCGACAAGGGAGAATTCTCCCGCAAGGGAAGGCTTCCCGGTAAGGGAGAAGTCTCCGGCAAGGGAGGGTTCTCCGGCGAGGGACAGCACCAGCGGCCCCCCGACGGCGGAGACCACGACTGCAGAGCCTGGTGCAGGTACTCCTCTTGCTTCCAAACTTCCCTCGGGTTCTTCTTTTCTTGATCTTTCTGGGTTTTTGCTGGATTTTGTTTGACTCTTCTCCCCTTTTCCGGCCGTCAGATCCATCCGCTGCGGAGCAGATGGAGACTGAGGTCGCCGTCGACGAATCAGCCGGCACTGGCGATCCCGCCGGCGCCGAGCCTGCCAAGGCTGCCGTCGCAGCAACTGGCGAGGAGTCTGGCGATCGTACTGATGGCCCAGAGGCCGCAGGAGCGCCAGGCGCTACGCCGACCGCCGACCCGTCCGCCGAAGCCGCAGCGCCAAGCTCCAAGGAGCCCCAGCCGGGCGTCTATTTGAAGGCCGGCGACGACGTCTTCATCAATCTTCCCTGGGCATCGAGCTCCAGAGCGCCGGTCGAGGGGGAGGTCTTCGACGAAGAAGTGCTCGCCTCCGCTGGCTTGACGGTGGTTGACGCGCCAAGCAGCAGCAACGAGCCTGAGGAGGAGCGGCTGCTGCGGAGACTGATGTCGCTCTACCGCGCGCGGCAGGCCAAGCTGGAATCTCGCGAGGCGCTTGCTGCGAAGGCGGGAGCTGATATCGAGAAGCGCGCGGAGGAGCGTGGGGGTTTCCACCGGGAAGCCCTCCGATCCCTGGCGGAAGAGCGGGAGCAGCTCGCTGAAGCGCAGAAGGCCTTCCTTCTTGAGAAGGCCGAAGCTGAAGAGCGGCAGCGACTTGCCGCTGTGAAGCTAGCCACGGAGGAGGGCGAGCTGGCGTAGCGGAAGGTCAACCTCGACTCCCACGAGGAGGAGCTTGCCGTGTGCAAGGGAAAACTCGGCGAAGCCCTCAAACAAGAAGAGGACGCCGCCGCCGCCGCCGAGGCCGCCAAGGAGGAATTGAAGACGAAGGTGGCGCAGCTAGAAGCCTATCTCGCCGAGAAGGGCAGAGAGCTCAGCGCCGCCAAGGTCTCCAACGTGGATCTTGAGTTGAAGCTAACCACTTCGACCAAGACTCTGGACAGCGCCAAGAAGCGGGAGGCGGCCTTGAAGGAGGAAATCAAGGCCGACAAGGCGCTGCTGGAGAGTGCTGCCGCCGCCCAGAACGCCTTCAGGGAGACTGTGACGCACTGGACGGAGAGTCTGGTGAACGCCGCCACAGATATCGACAAGGAGCGGGCGCAGCTGGGGATGGAAGATCTTGGGTATCCCTCCGACGACAACCTCCAGCCCAGCGCCAAGCTCGTCCTGTTCTTCAAGGGCGTGGCGACAGCCCTCCAGCGACTCCGGGAGAGGATCCCCAAGCAGCTGGCCGACGAGTCGCGCAAGATCTGCGCAGGAGCCCTCCAGAAGGTGTTGATGAAGGTGGCCTTCCGCAATCCGGGCCTCCGCCTCACCAACATCCTCAGGACCTTGCCGCCGGAGGCTGACCTAGAGGAGCTCAAGGCCCTTGTCGCACCCATTGTGGACAAGGTGAGCGGGATCAAGCGGGTCGAAGGCGATCGCGTAGATTCAGCCGCCCATTTCTTCTTTCCTTGTCGCTGCTTATCATGTCATGAAAACAGTCTGTTAGAGCTGCGACAAGCCATCTTTGTAATATAACTTTGTTCTGGGCAATGATCGCAACGTTATTTCCTTTACTTGACTCCTTCCTTTGTATGTCTTTTTACCCTACGCTTTTAGGGAACTTGCCGGCACAGGCACCTGAGCCGCGAGCGCTGAGTGCGGAACGTCAGCAGCCTGCTGGCGGTGCCGCTACCGACAAGAAACCTTGTCGCAACTAGTTGCAGCTCACTTAAGTTGCTGAGCGAACTCGAAACAAAGTAAGGGCGCTAGCGGCTCACTTAAGTTGCTGAGCGGACACGAAGCAAAGTAAGGGCGCTAGCAGCTCACTTAAGTTGTTGAGCGGACTCGAAACAAAGTAAAGGCGCAACTAGCTACGAGTTGGTTCCTCCGTGCACAGGTTTTCCATACAAAGTGCGGTCGTTCAAGGGAGATAACTAAATTTTTAAAAAAAAAATTGATTGCTCAAACTTTGGCAACTTAGCTTTTCTGTTGTTTGCTTCCCGGCAAGGCGAAGCTTTCTTGAACGGCGCCTGGTCCATACCATCGTCTTCTCCTTTCCCCCCGGCAAACTTGTGGGCGAGGGGAACCTTCCTTTCGAAAGAAAAGAAGAGACAAATACAAATATGGAGCTTTACGGCTCGTTATTGCTTACCGTGGAGTAGGTGCTGCACAAAGTGTCAGATCATATATGCCAAAAAATAGAAAGCATAAAATCGACAAAATGTGCGGAGCACATGAGCTTTACTTATGCACGGGGTCTGCGCCCGGCTTTGTACAAAGGATTACATGCAACAGCGGCAAGACTTGTACAAAAGGTGGTTGCCGGAACAGGTTCCGACAACCGCGCCTTACGGGTAAAACTTACGAAGATGCTCAATATTCCAGGAGTTGCTCACCGAAATACCATCTTCGGTCTCCAGGCGGACAGCGCCAGGCCTAGTGACTCGTTTCACCCGGTAAGGGCCTTCCCACTTCGGCATCAACTTGTTGGAATTCTTGGCGGACTGAAGACGCCGAAGAACAAGGTCGCCTTCCTCGAGACTTCTGGCATTAACTTTGCGGCTATGGTAGCGGCGCAAAGCTTGCTGGTAGCGAGCAGCTCGCACAGCAGCCTGAAGACGGTCTTCCTCAAGGAGCAGCGCGTCATCTTGTCGCAGCTGCTCTTGCTCAAGCTCATCATAAGCGAGCACTCGAGGTGACCCGTATACGAGTTCCGTGGGGATAACTGCCTCTGCTCCATAGACTAGAGCGAAAGGTGTCTGTCCAGTGGCTCGATTTGGCGTCGTCCTGATCGACCAAAGAACCACCGGCAGCTCCTCGATCCAGTTTCTTCCGCACTTGTGCAGCCTGTCGAAAGTTCTGGTCTTGAGCCCGCGCAGCACTTCAGCATTTTCCCTCTCCGCTTGACCGTTGCTTCTCGGGTGAGCAACAGAAGCGAAGCAGACCTTGGTGCCAAGATCTTGGACACACTGCATGAAGGTGCGGCTCGTAAATTGTGTGCCGTTGTCGGTGATTATCCTGTTAGGGATCCCGAAGCGGCAAACAATTGACCTGAAGAACTTGACTGCTGACTGAGCGGTCACCTTCCTCACTGGTTCCACTTCCGGCCACTTTGTGAACTTGTCGATTGCAACGTACAAGTACTCAAAGCCCTCGACAGCTCGGGGAAAGGGGCCGAGGATGTCGAGCCCCCAGACCGAAAATGGCCAGGATAAAGGGATCGTCTGGAGAGTTTGAGCTGGTTGGTGTGTTTGCTTGGAATGGAACTGGCACGCTTCACACTTGGTTACTTGTGCAGTTGCATCCTGGAGGGCTGTTGGCCAAAAGAAACCTTGCCGGAAAGCTTTGCCGACAAGTGCTCTTGCGCCAATGTGATGACCACATATGCCTCCATGTATCTCTGCCAACAGCTTTTGTCCGTCTTCCCGGGGAATACACTTCAATTTCACACCGTTGAGTCTTCTTCTGTACAGTGTCTTGTCGACAAACTGGTACATACTTGACTGTCGGGCTACTCTTTCCGCTTCTTCTTGCTCTTCGGGAAGTTCTCCTGTCTGAAGGAAACGGACAATCTGCTGTTCCCATGCTGGAGCTTGTGGCTCGACAACAAGGACTAAAGGCAAATCTGCGGCTGTGGGAACGTCCGCTTCTACGGCAAGAACCTGCGGGTCTACCGGAGCTTGACGTTCCCCGGCAAGTTTGCCGGAGCAAAACTTGTCGGGAGCTGCTTCTTCAACGGAACAAACCCTAGGGCTTGCCGGAGCAGACTGCTCCTCAGCGCTCTTGGCGTTGATCTTGGGGACTGCTGCAGGAACTTTCGCTTCTACGGCGAGAACCTGCGGCTCTGCCGGAGCGTGACGTTCCCCGGCAAGCTTGCTGGAGCAAAACTTGTCGGGAGCTCCTGCTTCAACGGAACAAACCCTAGGGCTTGCCGGAGTAGACTGCTCCTCGGCACTCTTGGCGTTGATCTTGGGGACCTTCTTGGCGGCGGCTTCGGGAAGCTCTGCCGGCAAGTAGTCACCAGAAACCAACTTCCTCTTTTTGCTCTGTCCAGTCGATGGCGCTACGGACGGCTGAGTCAGCTTGAGCACAAAGATCCCTGGTTCCACAGGTAACTTAAGTGCAGCGCATTTCGACAGGCCGTCAGCAATGGCGTTCTGAGCTCTTGGAATATGTTCCATCTGCAGGCCGTCAAAGTGCTCTTCTAGCTTTCTCACTTCGTCGACGTAAGGTTCCATCAATGGACTCTGATAACTCTTGTTCACTTGGCGGACGACAAGCTGTGAGTCTCCCCTGACAATGAGCTTCTTGATCCCAAGGTCTGCCGCGATCTGGAGTCTGGCAAGCAAGCCTTCATACTCTGCGGTATTGTTTGTTGCTTGCTCCTTGGGAAAGTGCATCTGGACTAGGTACTTGAGGTGCTCTCTGGTGGGTGCGACAAGCAGCACGCCAGCGCCGGCGCCTTGCAGCGAAAAGGCACCATCAAAGTACATCAGCCACTCTTTACTTGCTTCATCGACGGGGATGCTCGTCTCTGGAATTTCTTCATCCGGTGTTGGTGTCCATTCTGCTATGAATTCTGCCAATGCTCTGCTCTGGATAGTTGAAGTGCTCTCAAACTGGAGGCCAAAGCTTGACAGTTCCAGTGCCCACTCAACAATCCTGCCTGTCGCTTCTGGATTCTGCAGTATCCTCTTCAGCGGAAAGCGAGTGACAACTGTTATCTCATGTGCTTGGAAGTAATGGCGCAGCTTTCTCGAGGCCATGAGAAGGCTGAAAAGCAATTTCTGCATGCCTGAGTACCTTGACCTAGCCCCCTGGAGAAGGGAACTGACAAAGTAAACTGGGCACTACACCATCTTCTTTTGTATCTCCTCGTGCATCTGCGCAGATCCATCTTTGTCGGGACCAGAGCTTGTCGGGGAAGCCCCCTGCTTGTCGCTGGATGCGCTTGCCGTGGTTGCTAGCTCATCATCTGCCTCCCTCTCTGCTACTAACGCAGCACTAACCACTTGATTGGTTGCCACTATGTGCAGCAGCAACTTCTCTTGTGGCTTAGGTGCGACAAGTATTGGAGGGGAGGACAGGTATCCCTTCAAGTCTTGCAGCGCAGCCTCCACTTCCGGAGTCCATCTCATTGGACCGGCCTTTTTCAGTAATTTGAAAAACGGCAGGGCGCGCTCAGCAGACCTAGAGATAAACCTGCTGAGAGCAGCCACGCAACCGGCAAGTCTTTGTACATCCTTGACGCGCTTTGGTGCTTCAATCTGCTCAATGGCCTTGATCTTGTCGGGATTGACTTCAATTCCCTGCTGAGACACAAAGAACCCGAGAAGCTTGCCGGAGGGAACTCCAAACACACACTTCTCTGGGTTGAGCTTGAGGCTGATCTTGCGCAAATTTGCAAAGGTCTCGTCTAAATCTTGAATCAGGGTTGCTCTGTCCTTGCTCTTGACCACTATATCATCCATGTAGGCTTCCACATTTCTGTGTATTTGTGGCTCAAGAGCGACATGGACTACTCTTGCAAATGTTGAACCAGCATTTTTTAATCTGAAAGGCATCCGTACGAAACAGTACGTGCCACATGGAGTAATAAATGCGGTCTTCTCTTCATCCTCTTCTGCCATGAAGATCTGATGGTATCCTGAGTATGCTTCAAGAAATGAAAGCAAATCGCATCCGGCTGTGGAGTCAACAATCTGGTCAATGCGCGGCAAAGGAAATGGGTCTTTGGGACAAGCTTTGTTAACATCAGTAAAATCGATACAAAGTCTCCATTTCCCATTTGCCTTGCGCACGACTACAGGATTGGCCAACCACGTGGGATGGAGCACTCCTTTGACAAGGCCTGCTGCTTCCAGCTTCTTGATCTCTTCTGCAATGAACTCTTGGCGCTCCACCGCCTGCTTCCTGACTTTCTGCTTGACGGGCCGCGCATGAGGACAAACGGCAAGGTGGTGCTCAATCACTTTCCTGGGAACACCGGGGATGTCAGACGGTTGCCACGCAAACACGTTGACATTCGCCCGCAGGAAAGCAACGAGCGCGCTTTCCTATTTCGGGTCGAGCGTGGCACTGATGGTGAAGGTACCAGCAATGCCGTCCTCCTTGGCGGACACCTTCTTCGTCTCTGGCGGAGCTGCCATCGTCTTCTTACACTTGCCGGTGGAGCTCGATGGTGCGTCCTCGATGGCAGCACAGCACTCCGAAGAGGTGCGCTTGCCGAAGTGGGTATCAGAACTCTTGCCGGACTTGGTCTTCTTCCCCCCGGGAGCTTCAACGGCAAGTGGCTTGCGATCTGCTACGGCTGCCGCTTCCCGGTAGATCTTGTCGGCACAGATAAGAGCATCCTTCTTGTCGCCGGGGACAGAAATGACGCTTATCGGGCCTGGCATCTTCAGCATGTTGTATGCATAGTGAGAGGCTGCCATGAACTTGGCGAGTGCTGGACGGCCAAGTATCCCATTGTAAGGCAATGGAATATCGGCAACGTCAAATGTGACCCTCTCAGTCCTGAAGTTGAGCTCGCTGCCAAATGTTACTGGCAGCGTGACCTTCCCCTTCGGCTTGCTCCTTCCCGGATTGATTCCTTGGAATGTGTCGGTCTCTTCGAGCTCGCTGTCAGGGATTTGGAGTTTTTGGAGTACAGCGGAGGAGATCAGGTTCAAGCCGGCCCCGCCGTCAACTAGCATCTTGGTGACTTTGAGGTTGCGGATAGTTGGTGAAACCAACATCGGCAAACACCCGACTGCAGTTGTGCGATCAGGGTGATCCTCAATGTCAAAGATGATAGGCGTGCTGGACCATTTCAGAAGTTTGCGCGATTCGATAGGTGGTTCCGCTGCATTGACTTCCCGCACCCACTGCTTGAGTTGGCGGTGTGAAGTATGCAGGGAAGCACCGCCGTCAACACACAAGACCTCTGTGGCTTTCTGAAACTCCTGCTCACTGGTCTCAACATCATCCATGTCTTCGTCGTCTTCATCGTTGTCGCGGCCGCGGGGAGGTCTGTCTCCTTGCCGCTGCTTGGCCTTGCCGCGGCGTCCTCCCCGGCCGGCGCGTTTCTTGCCAGATTCTGCAGCGCCACCTTGGGCCCTCTCCTTGTCTCGCCGCTCGTACTCAGCCTTTTGCTACTGGACAAGCTGCTCGACCTTCTTACAGCTCTGGAGGTCATGGCCCTTGGTGCGGTGAATCTTGCAATATTGCTTGTCGGAGCCGTCCTGCTTGTCGGCGACGGCCACAGCCTGGCAGTTGGTGCACGCGGCAACCTCCTTGCTGGAGCTACCAACTTTGGCTTTCTTGGCGCCGTCTTCGTTGGCGGACTGCTCAACGACTAGCACCTCTTTGCCTTTCTTCTTCCTGTTCCGCCGCCGGTTTTTCTTTGCCGGGGCAGCATCCTCACCGTCAGATCCTTCCGCTCCGGTCTTCTCTCCGGGGAGTCTCCTCCCTTCCTCAGCACGTGCACATTTTCCGGCCAGGGCATACAGCTCACTGACGTCTCTGATCCTGCACATCGCCATCTCCTCCCGCATCCTGCGGTTACGCATGTTCTGATGGAACGCGCTGATGACCGCGGCGGGGTGGACGTCTGGGATGTTATACTGTACACGGCTGAACCTCTGAATGTACTTGCGCAGGGGCTCTCCTTCCTTCTGGGCGAGCAGATGAAGGTCACTCTCTTGGCCATGAGGTTTGTGGCCACCTGTAAAGGCGCCAACAAACTGATGGCATAGGTCTGCCCAGGAGGATATGGAGTTGTCCGGCAAGTGCATGAGCCAGGACCTGATGTTGGGCTTGAGCACCAACGGGAAGTAGTTGGCAAGGATCTTGTCGTCTCGCCCCCCGGCAGCCTACACCGCGATGGTGTAGATGCTGAGGAACTCCGACGGATGCGTCTTGCCGTCGTACTTCTCTGGTACATCTGGCTTGAAATTCTTCGTGCTGGGCCACTGGACTTGCCGCAGCTCATGAGTGAACGCAGGGCAACCTACCGCGTATGGCAAGTCGCCTGGTTCCCCTGGCGCATGCATGTCAACAGAGGGCCCAGCGTGCTGGTCTGATTGACGTCGCGCTTCTCTTCGGCGCTCGATGCGGGTACGAGCGTCTTCTTGTTGTCGTTCTTGAAGAACTTGGCGCTAATCGCGACGAGCTCGCGGGTCTGACGACGCGGTGGAGTCGCTGTCGAGGTGGATCCGGCGAGTCGGCGATCTTGGCCTTCGGGGCGGAGAGTGCACAGTAGTTGCACCCCCACCAGTCTTGTCGTCTCCGGCTCGTGCCTGGCTGGCTCGCCGCGGCTGCGACGTGCTCGGCTGCCGTGGAGCGTCGCCATTGGCGAAGCCGATGAGACTCTGGATGGTGGCCCTCCAGTCGTCGATCTTGTCTGCCGCTGGAGGGTAGTCTAGGAGCAGCTGAGCTCGCGCCAAAGCTTCTGCTGAAGTGGCGGGTGGCGGTGGAGAACGGTGCGAGGAGCGGGATATGCTCGGACTTCTAACCACGTTAGAAGGAGCAATATCCCGTCCAGGCGACCATGTCTCGCTCGCGCCAGCGGGTTGACGTGCATGGTGGTCCTGAACGCTCCGAGATCCACCAGCTCGATCTTGGTCTAACAAACGCATGGTACCGTGAGTACCATGACGTTGCCGGTCCCGCGCCTCCTGAGACGGGCGCCGTGCATGTACGGACGCCGAGGTCTTGGAGTGCGCCCGGTCGTTGTGGGAACCGGCTACGCCGCCGATGGGCAGCGCAGCCCTGTCCTTGGACCTGGCAGCACCGTGAGCTCCCTCGTCGATGCGCGTTCTTCCACCGGCGCCTGCCCCATCAACCGTTTGCTCCGGTGGTGGTTGGCTCAGCGCGGACGGAGCAGCTGCCTCTGAAACCTTCTTCTTCGGCGGCATGTTGATGAAGATGATGAAGATCTAGCTCGCGATAACACCGGATCTGGTTCACACAACTTCGACGCCCCCTACCTGGCCCGCCAAAGATGTCGGGGTACTGATCCACGAACACCTATGGGACCGGTGGACCGGATCCCTTTCGCTTCGACGGGGGCGGAGGTCGTGCAAAGAGCAAATCAAGGTGATACACGCGAGCGATTTACCTAGGTTCGGGCCGCACGGATGCGTAAAACCCTACTCCTGCTTTGTGGTTTGTATTGATTTCTAGCTCGGGAGCGCGGAGTGCTACAGTACACACCAGCAGCTAGCGAGACCGAGCGTGAGTGTTCGAACCCCCCTCTACGTTGCACATGGGCCTCCTTTTATATGCTCAAGGGGTTACCGACAGGTGGCAACGGAGGTAAAGGGGAAAAATGGAAAGGTGCTGTGGTAGGCACAGCTACCTGCTACAGTGTATCATACCTAACCCTGACGGCAGGGGACAAGGGCCTTAAATGCCCGTCTGTGTCGCCTAAACAGTGTAAAAAGGGACCGCCAGGGACGCCACCGTTCGCCACGATGGCGATCTTGTCAGCGCCGCTTGCCACCGCACGCCCCTGGCTGCACAGCCTTCCGCCACGTACGCCTGGAAGGGCCCCAGAGCGACACGTTGGTGGATGTGCTGGAGCGCGGGCACGGAGAGGTGGCTTGCCGCGGCAAGCAGCTTGCCGCGGTCGTTGTCTTGTCGTGTCCGGGAGCTTGTCGCTCACCGGGCCTTGCCGGGGCGCATGGTGCGCCGCGGCAAGTTCCTTGGGATGCCTAGGATGGCCTTCCCGGCAAGCTCCTCTTGCCGGGGTCTTGTCTTCTTGGCTTGGACACTTTGTTCGTGAATGGCTCCAAAGGAACCACGGAGGACCTTGGCGGTCACCCGGCAAGCCTTTCCGCGGGATGCTACGACTGCCCGTGCACAAGTTCGGGATACTAGGGTACCCCTACTCTAGTACACCGACACATGGCAATATAAGCAAACATAGAAGTAACTCCCAAGGGTTTGATAATAAAATAGGAAATAGGTACTACCTCATCTACTTCCCAAAACCCACAATTTAATTAGATCCTAATCATGCAATGTTTGAGGATTGATCTAATGCATAAAAACTGGGTAGTAAGAGGTATGATCAAAGTGTTACTTGCCTTGCTGATGATCCGTGAAACCTAGATATTCGAAGTAGCAAGCGGCGCACTCCGAGTACTCTAACACAAAAAAACAAACAAGCATACAATAAGTACTCATATAATGCATAGGTAAAACTCAAATAAGAGATCTAACCAGAAAGTTCAACTTAAGAACTCCGGTTTGCAAAAAGAAACAAATCAAACTAAGCGACGGAAGTCAAACGGCGAAAGAAACGAGCTTCGTTTGCTAATCTGGATCTAAGTTAAAATTTTACAAAAGCAAAAACTTGTTTGAGTTGGTTAAACGGAAAGAGGGTTTCGAGACGAAACTCTAGGCACTTGAATCGCCTTATTCCGATAAACAAGCGAAAAGTTAAACTAAAACGAAAATCGGATCAGAACTCTCGATCAGAAATAATCGCGGAAAATCCGAGAAAAAGAAAAAACGACGAGCAGGCTAACGAATGAACGTTCGTTGTCTCTGGCTAAACGACGAAAACTGTTCGTTAAAACGAACGTACGGACGAACGTCCTTGTTGGTGTCAAAACCGGCGGATCTCGGATAGGGGGTCCCGAACTGTGCGTCTAAGGCGGATGGTAACAGGAGGCAGGGGACACGATGTTTTACCCAGGTTCGGGCCCTCTTGTTGGAGGTAAAACCCTACGTCCTGCTTGATTATTCTTGATAATATGAGTAGTACAAGAGTTGATATACCACGAGATCAGAGAGGCTAAACCCTAGAAGCTAGCCTATGGTATGATTGTATGTTGTTCTATGGACTAAACCCTCCGGTTTATATAGACACCGGAGGGGGCTAGGGTTACACAGAGTCGGTTACAAGGAAGGAGATCTACATATCCGTATTGCCAAGCTTTCCTTCCACGCCAAGGAGAGTCCTCCGGACACGGGACAAAGTCTTCAATCTTGTATCTTCATAGTCCAACAGTCCGGCCAAAGGATATAATCCAGCTGTCCGGATACCCCCTAATCGAGGACTCCCTCAGTAGCCCCTGGACCAGGCTTCAATGACGATAAGTCCGGCGCGTAGATTGTCTTTGACATTGCAAGGCGGGTTCCTCCTCCGAATACTTCATAGAAGATCTTGAACACGAGGATCGTGTCCGGCTCTGCAAAATAAGTTCCACATACCACCATAGAGGGAATAATATTTACACAAATCTAATCTGCTGACGTACCCTATAGTGTGACATCACACCACAGCCAGGTCTTTATTCGAATCGTTTTTCATAACCTATCTCAGCGTGTTTCGCGAGGTGATTTTCTTGTCGAAGCAGAGATTGTGTCCTCTTATTGCGGGATTCCCATCAATACGGACATGGGTAACCCAACCGCGCCATCAATTACGGCGCTTGGGGGATAAGCGAGTTTTACCAGGCTGGTGGGGGCGCATAGTTTTGTCCGCCCTTATAAAGGGATAAGGTCTCACCTTTTTCTACCTACGCCTTCTTCCTCCTTAGTCATCCATTCTCACGCACTCGAGCTCCAGCGCCCGAGTCCACATCCTTCTCCTCAACTCTCTCCAAACATGTCCGGAGCGAGAGGCAAGTGGATGGCCTACTCCGTCACGGAGGGACACATCAAAAAACTACTTGGTGCCGGATACTTAGCCGCGGATATCGCGCATCGGCTGCCAGCCACGGGGCAGATCGTCCCTACCCCGGAACCTGACGAAAGGGTGGTTTTCCTCCCCCACTTCGTCCGCGGACTGGGGTTTCCCCTCCATCCATTCGTCCGCGGCCTTATGTTCTATTATGGGCTGGACTTTCATGATCTGGCCCCGAATTTCATCCTCAACATCTCGGTGCTCATCGTCGTGTGCGAGGCTTTCCTCCGCATCCGGCCCCACTTCGGCCTATGGCTGAAGACCTTCAATATCAAGCCGAAGGTAGTAGGCGGCCAACAAGCGGAATGCGGCGGAGCCATGGTGGGCAAAATGCCCAACGTTACATGGCTCGAGGGCTCCTTCGTGGAGACCATAAAGGGGTGGCAATCGGGGTGGTTCTACATCACCGAGCTGCGCGACACCAATTAGGTGGCGGCCCCCGAGTTTCGATCCGGAATCCCCACGTGGCTCACTTCCTGGAAGGAGAAGGGCTTGTCCTGGGGCTCATCGGTGGAGCTGGACGGACTCTAGAAGTGTATCCGGAACATGATAAACAAGAAACTTAAGCTTGTCAACATAGTCCAGGTTATTCTCTTCCACCGGATCCTCCCGTGTCAACAACGGGCTTTCAACTTATGGGAGTTCGACCCAGCCCAGCACCAGACTCTACACGAGCTCTTCGACACGACACATAAGGACGTCTAGAAGGTGCTGTTCAAGGGCGCCGAGGTCCCCCCTTCTCTTACCAAGGACCGCGGGCTAAGCGCGAAGCGCCCTGTGAATCCGGTAAGTTCTGTACATCTGGTAGGGTATTTATTTCCCATAGCTTAACCATCTGTGTGGTCTGAGCTCCCATGCCTTTGACAGGACTGGGTGGAGACATCAGAGCAAATTAACTATCCGGTCCCTCTGCCCGAAGACCCTGCAGACGCTCTCCTGATGGAGATGCGGACTCCGGCTCCTTATGAGGTGCCGGAGAAGACCAAGAAGAAGGCCACGGGAACCCGAAAGAGTTCCCGGTGCCAGGTGGTATCGGACACATCGTCCGATAACTTCGAGATGCACTCCTCCCGTGAAAACGAGGAGAAGGAAGATGAAGATTCTCCCCCTCCAGCTAGGGGAGACAAGAAAAGGAAGGCCGCCCCAACCGGGGAGGCCGAAGGGTCCAAGAAGGGAAGGAATCTCCTCCCGGACTGCTCCACCATCGCCGCCGACGGTGAAGACGAGTGGCTGCTCAGGGCCAAGCCCTTGGCGAAGTCGTAAGTATTCGGATACCAGAGTAACTCATAGCATACCTTTGTTGCACTGCTTCTCCTAACGTCGAGTATGATTATGCAGTCCGCCCCGAGCCCGTATCGACATATCCTCGTCGGACGGTTCCTTGGACTCGTCGGACATGAATAGTGATACACTTCCAACCGCCTCCTCCCCTTGCCCTACGGACAATGCCAATGTCTCAAGGGGCACCGAGCCGGGGGGAGATAGTCCCGGAGGCACCTCAAGGCGACCTTCCGGACTCTAGGAGCAAAGGGAGCAAGGCTCCCAGGGGCTCCAAGTTCGGCCCCCAGCCAAACACCGCGCCGAAACCTCCAGTGGTTCCGGACTCGAGCAGGCGGCCCCCTTCCAAAAGGGGCAAGCCATCCATGCCGGTGACCTCTGTCCATCCAGAGGCACCGGATGACCTGCTGGGAGCGCTTCGCGGTGCTTCCATCGATGAAGAGCACCGCACTATTATGAGTGCGGTGATCAAGAAGGTTCAGTCCACCAAGAGCGGACTGACTGAAGCCTGTGCCAGCCTTGTAACAGGCTTTGAGGTAAGTATTTAAAATATAGGAAAAATATTACCGCATAGACAGTAGCCCCTGATGCTCTGTTTGGTGGTCACAAAGAAAAGCCGAATAGAGGATCAAATAATATCTGCAGGAGTCTAATATAAGTATGTCTGTATGTGTATGCAGGCTTCGCTGCTGACCTCTGTTGCACTAACTACAGAGGACGCTGCACTGAAGCAGAACCTCGAGCGGTCCGAGAAAGAGCTCGGCCTTGCCAAGAGGCAGCTCGAGGAGAACAAAGGTAAGTAATGCCTTGTCCATATATATATATATATATATATATATGGCAGCACTATTCTAATCCCAGGATTCGAATAGTTATTTGGATCACAGCAGCCCCTATATAAGGCCCGACAGGGCCCTCCCGAACTTCCCTGAACTGCCCGGCCCGACCCGAGTCGCCCCGACAGGATCCCACCCGATCCGAGATGCCTCGACAGGATCCACCTGATCCCCTCGATCCCGAGCCGCCCCAGCCCCCCTCCTGCCGATCCTCCCCTCCTGGTCGCCGATCTTCGCCAGATCCGCCGCCTCCCCTCCTTCCCCAGCTCCTGGCCGGCCGGGTCCGCCGCCTCCCCTCCATCTCCAGCTCCTGGCCGGCCACCGGCGCAGGCGAGCGAGCGACGGCGGACATTGGCGCGAGGGATCCTGCGTCACCTGGACGCGGCGAAGCCGCCATGGACTTCAGGAAGCCGCATCCTCGTCCCATCGCCACCGCCCGAAGCCTTGGCAAACCAGATGACGGGCCCGATGCAAGCTACGGCGAGCGGCGCGACCAACGGAGCAACTCCTCCACGGAGGCGGCATCTGTCGTGCCCTCAAATTCAGCGGCAACAACACATGAACTTCCTCCCGATTTTGCCTTCTTCTTCAATCTTGCCTTCTCTGACCTTCTTGCTTCGTACAAATGAACTTCGCGCCCTCTGCAAGACATGGATTGCCATGGAATTCCACTCATACCTCCACAACGAATTGTTCTCAAGGTGGCCTATCAGCTGCTGGAAAAAGGTTGGCCGAACTTCGAGCCAGGGTATGGTTGAACTTCTTCCTTCCTTCAGTTTGTTATTTGCTTATAGCTATGTGAAGTTCAGGTGGTGTGTGAGCATCAGTCCAGGCTACGAAAGCTTTTTAAAATCTGCCTCCTTACAACCATGTGAAGTTCTGGTAGTGTATGAGCCTCAGTCCAAGCTACAAAATAGCATTGTAAAATTTGCCTGCCTACTTACAGGCATGTGAAGTTCAGGTAGTATGTGAGCCTCAGTCCAGGCTACAACCACTATAAAATTTTCCTGCATTCACATTCACATGTGGAAAAGCCATGTGAAGTTCAACTAGTAAGTGTGCTAGAGTTCAGGTTGGTATGTGTCTGGTTCTGTGCAAAAAAATAAAAGGAAAATAGAACATGCATGTGATATGACATGAAGGTCAGGTTTGTATGCACTAGCAGTCCAACCATTCAGAAACTTCATGGAGGTTCAGGTTTTTTAACTGTAGACAGTATTTCCCCTTTGCAAAACAAGAAGTTCAGGTTGTGGAGAGTGCTAAGTTCAGGTACATATAAGTAATCAAATATTGTAGAATTAAAAAAACATGGTGTGAAGTTCATTCTATGAAGGGTGCTCAGTTCAGGTACAAAGGCATCGGCAGATGCTCAGCTCAGTGCATAGTGTGATGGCTCTCACCACTTTTATATGAGAAGTTCAGGCTGTGAATAATGCTAAGTTCAGTTACAAAGGTATATGCAGATATAACTTGTGTGCTAATAGGCATTTTTTTTCTTTTATGTCAGCAAGACGAGAGACGCATGAAGAAGCTTAGAAGTTCCCAGCAGCAAGTACACAATCCAAAGCCTGTACGCGTTGCACCACCCCCTCAATGGGTCACACCTCAAACACACAAATAGCATTACCAACCTACTCCAGACCAAAAATGGATGACACCCGAAACACACGAATACTTCCAAGATGCTGGGTCACAGCCCTATCCGCACAGGTTTGCGCCTCCACCTAATTGGGTGACGCCGGAAATCCCCCGTGGATTCTTTGTATCCACCAGCAGACTCCCAAGCACGCCGATGGAGGAGGGGGTTAGCTCAAGTCCTGCGTGTAACTCTGGAGGTTATCCTAGTGTGCCTCATCAATGCTAAAGCGAAGCAACTAAACCGGATCCCAGGACAAATCCAACAGCAACACACACATGGAGGAGAGTGATCTGCACACTACCACGGTTTGATCCTGCTGCTGCTGCTACAAGTCAGAATTCTACGGGGCATAAGGTAGATGGATTGCTTCATAAAACAAAAGAGCAAACCAAGACCAGGATCGCAATACCTCCACAACCACCTCAAGCAAAAATGACGCAAACAAGAGAGAGGCCATCTTCAGCCCTCCTTCCTCCTCGTGATCCACTGCTGCATCCTGCTATGATTACTCCGCCATGCCCCATCCCAGAGGGACAGGAGCCAACACCGCCGGAGTTGCGATCATACATGCACGTAAGTGAAACAAAAAATATTTATATACGCATCTTGTATTATCTGCACATTTTTTGCTCCCTCCAGGATAACAAGTTCATAAACTGCATTTTAAGGTGCTGTTTGGATTAATTTTTTTCTTTTTCTGCAGACGCCAGATCTACCGGCTTATCTAATACCAAGACTAAAAATGTGATTCAAAGATGTAGAGAAAGCAAGGGAATTTTATAACAGATACGCCAGACACGCTAGTTTTGGAATCAGGAAGACGGGTGGAAATGACAACCACAAGTATTTTGTTTGCGCCTTCCAAGGGATACACACATCTTCTGTTCCAGAGGCCAATAGGAAGCGAAACAAAACATCACAGAGGACGGGCTGCAATGCAAGAATGAGGGTGAAGGTGCAGGAGGATGGCACATGCGTGGCAGTGGACATTGAGTACAATCATAATCACGAGCTCATGCAAACTGATGACATGCTGGTATTTTTGCACTCACACAAGAATTATGACCCCACTATTTTGGAGTACGTAAAGCTCCTGCAGTACCATGATGTCAAGCACACAACAATCATGTGCATGGTATCTGAAAATGAAGATGGAAGCTACTTCCTAAGCATGACCGGACGAGACCTGCTAAACCAGTAAGTATTCAAACACCCACATACTGCAATGTAAAATGGCATCCTTGCTCACAACCCTTTGCTAGCAAAAAATAAACAAATGCATGTTTGCATGTGATTTGCAGGAAAGCCATGAATGCAAGGAAAGATGATTTGGATGATGTATTGAAACTTGTTTCATTCTTCAAAGACATGAAGGCAATAAATGATGAGTTTTTCTATGACATCCAAGTGGACAAGGACAAGTCAATTAAAAACATTTTCTGGTCCAATGCAAGCTGCCGAGGAGCCTATCAAGACTTCAGCGATTGCGTAACATTTGACACGACTTACAAGACCAACATATTTCATATGCCCCTAGGAGTGTTTGTTGGAACAAACCATCACTTGCAGTCAACGATATTTGCTGTTGCCCTGATAAGAGACGAAGATGCAAAGTCATTCAAGTGGCTGTTCGATATCTTTCTACGGTGCATGAACAACAAGCACCCAACTTGCATTCTAACAGGTGAGTTCAAAAAAAACTCCTCAAGTTTCATCATCTTTTCAGTCTATGGGTCTGTGTTGGTTGGGTACATTGGTTTTGTCTGAAAATAATGTAAAGAATGCAGTTCAACTAGTGTAAGCACAGAAGTCCAACTAGCAGTACAAGAAAGCAAAATTATCTCTCACATGTTTACAAAAAAATTAGTTATGAATGTGAAGTTCAAATACATGAATCATAGAAGTTCAAGGACAAATCTGTAAGATAAATATATGTAGCATGTTCAGAAAAATATAGTTATTTACGTGAAGTTCAAGCACTGCAACCACAGAAGTTCAACAACAATGCTTTAAGAAAAAATTTGATTGCAACACTACTAGTTTGTCCTACTACTAATTGTGAAGTTCAAGCACTGATACCAAAGAAGTTCAGCAACGCTGCTGTAAAGAAAAAATACATGTGACATTCTTAGATACAATACTGCCAAGATGTGTAGTTCAAGTACTTGTACAACATAAGTTCACCATCAGTACAAAAAAAGAATCAAGTTTCATTTTTTTTAATTCATGCAGCCACTATCATTTCGAAACACCGTCCACAAGCTATGTCGTTGGCACATCATGAAGAAGTACAGGGAATACCTCGCGTTGCTGTACAAAAAGTATAAAACATTAAAAGAGGAGTTCACAGCTATATTAAACTGGCCACTGATGCCAACGGAGTTTGAAGATGCCTGGGCTAAAATCATGCACAAATACAACCTGGAGAACGACCAGATGATGATGCAGCTCTAGAGTGATTGGAAGATGTGGATTTCAGCATATTACAAGAACATTTTCTGTGCTAGAATGACTTCCACACAACGAAGCGAGAGCATGAACCACGTGCTAAAGAAAGGGTTTGTCAAGGGGACCCAGAACCTACACAAGTTTGCTAGGTGGGTCAATGCTTGCATACAAACTCAGATGCAGAAGGAGAACGAGCAAACAATGACCAGCATGGTATGATGACAAGTACAAAACACCCCCATCATGTTCTGTTTTACCTTCAACATGTGCACTTTGAATTTAAAAAAAATGAAACCCATGACTCTGCTTCGACTAATATCTCACTTTTTGACATGTGCAGACCAATCCTATGACAAAAACAACTTACGGCTACGAGGAAGACATGTCTATGAAGTACACGAGAGCCGTGTGCATTGAGATGAGGAATAGGATGAGAAAGGCCACGCTATTTCACGCAAAGCGTATAGCAGAGCCCACTAAGTACCTTGTGTACTACCACAACAAGCCTGGCCATGATGATGAAGAAAGATTTTCCTGGTCAAAGCATGAATTCCAGGTTGTAGCTAACCTAGAGAAGGAAATATACGAGTGTGAATGCAAGCTCTGGACACACACAGGTGAGCGAAAAAACAAGATCATTAAATAGCTAGACTAGTAGTATCATATAAAAATTTATGAAACTCATTGCTGGCTCACAAACTATGTATTCTGCATTCATCACAAAAATGCAGGTCTATTCTGCCTTCACATCATGAACATATTGGACTACATCAAGCCTGACAAATTTCCAAACAAGTATATCCTCAAACGGTACACAAAGACTGCAAGATCACAACCAACCTTTGATACAAGGGACTACAACACAACCGCATCGGATGGAAGCTCAAGGCTATCGAAGCAAGACATCTTGCTGCAGCTGAATTTGATGGTTAACAAGAAAGCGATGAGATGTGACCAGCAATATGACAGAGCCTACTATGTTCTCAAGAGGCTTGTGGAAGAGCTTGATGCAATACATTCAGCAAATCAAGCGGATGCTGACGAAAGGATGGCTGAACAGGACACTGAAATTGAAGATGACCTTCATTATTATGCAGCTGAAATGCTCAACACTACCACTGAAGCCAACCAATGCAAGCAGGGTGATGGCCAATCAATGGAGCAGCGACAACAAGAGACGATGAAATTGCCGTTGTATTCTAAAACAAATGGAAGGAAGAAAATTACTACAGCAAAGAAAAGTGACAAGAGAGCTCAAATGAAGGCACCACCTGCAGGAAGAGTTGTCGTGCACGATGAGAACGGAGTGCCACTTGGACACAGGAAATGCAGTGTGTGCAACCAGGTTGCGGGACACAACAAGCTGACCTGTCCAACACTATTGGAAAGAAACAATGCTGAGGAGATCAAGCAAACCAAATCTCAAAAACAGCAGCCCAAAGTTGTGGAACAAAAGAAGGGATCACACCCAAAGAAAGCAAGCAGCAGACTTTGTAGCATATGCAAGGAGTATGAACCACATAATGCAAGAACATGCCCGAAGCACGCAGAGGCTGAAAAGACAAGCAAAATGCCAGAGAAGAAACAGAAAGCAAGACCTAGAGCCAACAACAAGAAATTGGTGGAAGATGAAGAGGAAGATGAAGAGGAAGACGAAGATGAACACACCGTCGAAGAAGAGGAAGAGGAAGTGGAATGCGACGATGAAAAGGAAGACGACGATGAAGATGAAGAGGACGATGAAGAGGAAGAGGTACATGTCAAGCAAAAAACCTCTACCACCAAATCCTAGGAGGAGCGCGAGGCTCATGAACAATTAGAATAGGTCAATTAACATAATGCAAACTTGTGTCATGTCAATGTGCAGAACATTATGTCATCCCCTGGTAACATACACTGTGAAGTTCAAGTAATATTACTGCAGAAGTCCTGGTATGTTATGGCAGGAAGTGATGTGTTGGTGTTGTATTGCATGAAAGAGCGAGTAGTAATAAATTGAAAAACATACGCTGTGAAGTTCAAGTAATATTACTGCAGAAGTCCTGGTATGTTATGGCAGGAAGTGATGTGTTGGTGTTGTATTGCATGAAAGAGCAAGCAGTAATAAATTGAAAAACATACACCGTGAAGTTCAAGTAATATTACTGCAGAAGTCCTTGTATGTTATGGCAGGAAGTGATGTGCTGGTGTTGTATTGCATGAAAGAGCAAGCATCAAATAATCATACAGTTTTGAAGTTCATGTCAGCTTACAGAAGAAGTTCTGGTATGTAAAATCGATGTAGGAAAAGAATATGCTTAAAAAATAAAGTTTCGCCGCATAAACTAAGGTTACCAAGCCTAAGACAACACGTTGAAATGTGAAGTTCTACTTGGATACGTGCAGAAGTTCATGTACAATGCAACAAAGATAAAGAAACGTATGATTATTACATATTAATACTTGAAAAAACACAAAAAAACAAATATAGATTCTACGCAAAAGCATACATATTGGTTGGGTTGAACATTACCAATACATTACACAACACAAAATATCCTCTTCATCTGAAACCAGTAGCCCAGCCACATCTCAAAGCAGAAGTTCAAGTCTACGATCATATGTTGGAAGCCCAAAAATAAACAACAACAAAAATCAAGCAGTTCAACCAAAACCGAGGCAGAAGTTCAGGTACATCTGTTGGGGCAAAAACATTCAACACATGGATACTAAAAAACGATGCAGTACATTGAAATTCACAAAGATCATTCTTCACACCAAATGCATTTGTCCACAATATCATAAGTAACAGTGCTGCACCTATAGATACACAAATCACTAAAAACATTCTTACAACCAAATCTTTATGGAATTGTTCCAATCATTAGCAAACCTAAAAATCTGTACGAAATCAAATCTACAATGAAACTAATGCTTCGAATTCACGGGCCAAAGGACTGGATCTCTTTAGGGAGCTCTGAACGCACGACTTCATTCTTCTCGCTAAAAATCAGAGTGTGCATGAACTCAGCCTTCCAGTCATCTGCAGCAGCCTGCAAACAAAGAAAGGTGAAAACGATGGTTTAGTAATGGATATCTAAAACCACAGCAGGAGCGTATCAGCAAAAACACGCAAGAATAATCAAAGGATGATGAGACAAGAACAAAGACAGAACATACTTCCACATCACCAAAATCTTCAACAATCTCATCGCCATCATACGAAGAGCTGAACTTCATGGCAAAGAAACCACAATCATTACTCTTCTGCTTCGGAATGTCGATGAAAGTCGGCCTCTTTGCAATAGTCACCCAGTTAGGCTGCTTGCTTGCCTTGTATGCAGCCTTGTCGTACACCTCCTCGAGCAACCCAACAAAATCTCTTCATCTGCCGGAAATAACAAAATTAGATGAAGTCAAAGACATGTTAACAGTTCAGGTACATAAAAAAGCGACACTTGCATAAGATCCACCTAAACAAAATAGCAGAAGTTCAACTTCTAAATGACAGTCAGTTCAGGCAGTATTACCAAAACAAAGACAGCAACATATTTTGTCCACACAAGGCATAATAAACTTCGTGTCAAACAAGAGAATGTGAAAGGAGGTTCAGGCTAAGAAACACTCACGATATTTTGGCAGTCCCCGTGGAAACTCGTTCGTGACGTTTCCATATTAGCGTAAGAAAGTGAATCAAGGATGTCAATGCTCCCACAATATCTATTCACCACGTACACACTGTAGTGCGCCATTATGCCAATTGGCTTGAATAGAATCAAGAAAACCTGCCAAGAATGAAAGGACCGGTGAACACAAACTATAAAAGCATATGTACTGAAGAACCGGCATGAACAAAAACTTCTTAACAAACTCAGCAAAAGGATGCACATGAAATTAAAAAAGCAAGAGTTATGAAAACCTAACCAGCTTTGCATTAAGAAGGTCTTCTTCCTTGCGAACAAACATTGGGAGGAGACCAGCAGATTTTTTTGCATCAAACTTTGGAACTGCTGCACCGAAGAAATCATACTCCAGGCAGTACTGTGCATTCACAAAAACACAATTAAAACACCTCCCAAATGCTACTACAACAAAACTAAGGCAAAAAGAAGGAGATAGGGGTGCAAAGAACTAAAACCTGTATGAAGTAGGGACTAAGTACAACCCTGTCAGCACTAGTGAATATCTCAGAGGTCTCCAGCTTATCCTTCCACAAATTTATGAGATAATCCATTATGTATCCTTCCATCTGCTGCCCTTCACCGAAAAGCGTATAAAGGACACGTCCTGTGAGGTCAATCACATTCGCAGGGATGGTAAACATGTAGTAGCTTGTCCTGCAAAATACAAAAGGATGGTAAAAAAATATTAGAAGTTCAAATACAACAACAAACAGAAGTTCAGACACTATAACTCAAAAGGCAAGAGGAGACATAAAACAGAAGTTTAGATACTACAATAATGGCAGTTCAGACAATACAACAACAGAAGTTCAGACACTACAACTCCAAGGCAAGGGAGCGACAGATGAGGGTAACTCACTCAGAATACTTCTCCAGACCGTCTTTACTCAACACATACTGTTTCAACTTCCGGGCCTCGGATAGATAAGGGTAACTGTATTTTTTCAGGGGAGCGACAGGAGAACGCCACTTCAAAGGCAATCTTGATGCTCTCTTGGAGGAAGTTATGTTCCCAGACTCAACTGCCGGTTTCCTCCTGGTGATCACAACATTCTTCCCACCTCTACCAGCAACAGTACCAGCAGCACATTTAGCATTCTTCGGGTAAGCAATCTTCTCAAAATCATCATCGGACGAAATCACTTCTACTTCGGCTGCTTCGACTGCATCAGCCTTTCTGTAGGAAGGGGTTTTTGGAGTACCACGAATACCACCAGCCTGCTTCCCCAACTTGGAAGGACTAAGGGTCCGAGGTCTATCATCTCCTATCGGAGCTGTACTCATCGGTTCCTCCCTAGGCTGGTATTCCTGTGACCCGAGGAATGAGTAGTGGTAATCGGTCAGCTCCAACGGTTCCACTGTCAAAGAAAAAAGGAAGAGAAAACATCACCATTAAATACAACTGAAGTTCAGGAACATCACAATGTGTAGTCCAACTAATAAAGATGACATGGTTACTACTCAAGCTGACCTAAAAAATTAGTTGCAGTAAAAAACTAAATGAAGTTTAGGCACAACCAGAGGCACAATTCAAGATAAAACCGATGAACTGTAAATCATTCAACTACAGCTAAGAAAACCATAGAAAGGCATCATCTCTGAAGTTCAATTAGAAAAGAAAATGCTCATGTCCATTTAAGCAAAACAAAACACACAAGAAAAATTAAAAAAGATAGAAATGAAGTTCATGTACAAAGAAAATGCTCCTCTCCTTCCGAAACCAGAAGTCCAAGTTTCAGAGAAAAATATGAAGTTCAGGTAGAATAAAAGATGCAGTGCAGGTAAGCAGTACAAGTTCCAAAATACTTACATGTGTAGTAGCCAAACAGAGCTTGGAAGTCTGTCTCAAACAGGTTGGCAGAAGCGATTGAGTACAGCCACGTCTTCCTGATATCCCCGATATTCTCATGGGAATAATTTGCAAGAACCCCATCATGATACGAATTAACATTCGTAAGCATGAAGAATCCGCAGTCGATACTGCCATCAAACGAAGTAAAAGAAATAGTGTTAGGACAAAAAAAGAAAGCCAACGAATTAAACACGTCGCAGCTTAAGTACAACTATAGTTAAACAGATGTGATAAAGAGAAAAAGTCGAACTCATACTTGTTTTGCTGCTGAGCGACATCAATCCAATCCAGAGGGAAATTGTCGATGCTAAGAGGACTGAAGGGTGTCTCCCTGTGGTTGCTGGCATCCTTCCAAAGCCTCTTGATGTTGTCAGTCATCCGCCGAAATAGGCGTACCGCACATTCACCTTTTGGTCCATAGTAGGAATCGAGAAGCTGGATCCTTGAATTCTTCAGGTCAAGGAATACCGACACCCAATGACCGACACCACCCATGGAAGCAGGAAGCTCAGGCGGGTCAAAAGTAGGGAAAACAACCTGAAGCATCATAAAACACACAAATCATTAAAAAATGAGAATTAATATCAGAACAGTACAAAAGAAAAATAAAACAAATATTAACATAGTGGATCGCACTACAAAACTAATACAGAGGCAAAGAACAAGATATTGCATACCGAATCATGTGCATCCATGCTATCTGGACCACTCGCCATGAAGTACTTCCTCACACGGGAATCAAATTGACCTCTGAAAATCTTGTCCTGAAATAATGCAGACAACACCAACATATGTAAAAATACAAAAATGAGACGAACAAGTTTTAACTAAAATGGTAAGGAACAAAACAGAAAAGAAATCACTGTATGGTTGACTTACACAAACCCAATACGGTAGGATGAGTTTATCCAATCCCTGGTACTTCGCACGTAGACAGTAGAGTGTACACTCAGCCACATTAGATGTAAGCATTCCGCGAGGACCAAAAGATATTGCGACTTCTTGAACAGAAGCTTCACACTGCTTGTTTCAGAACATAATCATTTCTCTAAAACAAGCGAATAGAAAGTAAAACAAGTTCAGCAGCAAGAACTCAGGAAGTTCATAACACATGTTAGCACAGAAGTTCAGCTATATCACAACAGGAAGTAGAGCGCTAAAAGAGGCCAGAAGTTCAGCACCAGAGAGGCAAAAAAAAAAGAAGTTCTGGTACATAGAGTTGGGAAGTTCAGGTAAGAAACCACAGGTAGTTCACAGGGGGTACATGGATGATGTAAATATTGAGTAGGCACAGAAGTCAGCTATATCACAACAGGCAGTGCAGTACAAAATAGGCCAGAAGTTCAGCACCAGAGAAACAAAAAAACAAGAAGTTTAGGTACATAGAGTTGGGAAGTTCAGGTAAGAAACCACAAGCAGTTCACAGGGGGTACATGGATGATGTAAATATTGAGTAGCTGCACTCACCTCTTGGAACGATCATTCCTAAGCCAATTTACACTGTAATAAAAGTCATCAACCTTCTTTCGGACGACAGCAAGGTCGCTATCTGCTCACCAAAACGAAAATATCAATTAACAGCAACAATCAAAGCACATAGATTCACGACAGTTTCAATTAAGACCAACATTCAAGCACAAACATTCAAAACATAAGCACATCTCAGCTGCTACATCAGAAAAAAGATAAAACCACAGCATCATAGACATCACAACCCATGCATTACAAATCTCCACCCACATAGAAAACAGGTTCACTTAACATTCTTTACAACCCACACGACAAACAACAAAACCAGAAGTTCAACTTAGACCACACAGGCAGTTCACAGGGGATATCATGGACTAAACCAAACAATAAAGAGGGAAGGGGATGGGGAAAGAAGAGAGAAGCATGCTGCTCTCTTCATGGATCCTTGCCTAGACCAGTGGCAGCACTGGAATGATCAACCTCCTCTCCATAGCTATCGCTTTCGGTATCTTCATCATCGTCTCTAGTAGATGTTGCAGCGTCGTCGGGAAGGACACCAGCAGCAGCTGGAGCAGCTGGAGAATCTGAAACAAGAAAAACATTTGGTTGTGCCTGTACAGCATCAACATCAACTGATGGCTCTGCTGCAGGAGACTTCTCCAGGCTTACAGCAGCACTACCACCAGTTTGTACAGCAGACTCAACATGATCTTTCTCCAAAATGGTGTCTCCATTTGTCTTGCCCTGCTCAGCATCAGAAACCTCAGCGCCAATGGACGAAAAAGGTTCAGTCAGGACCACCCCGTCGGAGCAGCCAGTGCCTGAGATGGACATGTCTGCAACCTTCTTTGGAGGAACACTAACATCATCATTCTGCTGCTGCAAAAAAGAAACAAAAAGTCATTACAAAGGGCTGACTGAACCTCATGCACAGGGGCAGCAAGTCCGTCTTAGGGGCAAACAAGAAAATGGACAAGAAGAATGGTACCTTATTTTCACTGCCATGAACCTCATCAAGTATTAGGCCACTAGCGGGAGCAGGTTCATGCACAGGGGCAGCCTCATGCACAGGAGCAGCTTCATGCGCAGGTAAAACATCCTCCTCAACCCTAGCATCATCATCAACAGCCTACAAAAAGAAATCATGTAGAAAACAAAATACCTAATCAGCAGAAGTTCAGATTGCATAATCAGTGAAGGTCAGCTATCACAACTGACATATAATGGAAGTACAAATACAGTAAACATAGCAGGTCAGATATCAAACTACTCTAAGATACAAAAGGGAACAAAAAAGGGCGAGTCATGGAAGTTCAGGTGCTGTAGCAGTTGAAGTTCAAGTTATATAAGCAGAGAAGGTCACATAGGAACACTTGTGCTAAAAAACGGTTTACGACACATGAAATCAATAACGGTCGCCTATGACTACAAACAGTAATAACTGAAAGCTAACATTGAACATTATTGCAAAGAAATATCAAAAGCCAACATAAACAAACCTCTTTGGTACGCTCCACATGGCCTCCTTCACGACCCGAACAAACAGAATCCTGCCTCTGAATCTGTCTCACAACAACACTTGCCTCATCTTCAAAAGGCTTGCAACGAGCATCCTGCATTTCCTTGAACAGCTCAACGCTAGTCCGGAGGTGGGAAGTGCTCTGACGAAGCTCTTCAAGAAATTTAGCTTCAATAGATAAGACCCCCTTCGAAGACTCAGCATCAAATCCGTGTCCGGGAGGAAGAATCCCATCATTGCGACTAAGACGCTCAGCAGTTGAAGGAACATGAGCCAACTCCCCACAAACAGTTTCAAGAAGACTGTCAATCCTAACCAGAGAAACATTGGCAGCTTCAAACAAATTCTCGGAAGAAACGCCACCTGCAGCACTCACACGAGCAGAAGAACCTCCTGGATCTACAGGGGGGCACCAGTATTAACATCCCGGGAGAATTCAAATCTTGGGGAAGTTCCACTCCCTAGGCCGGCAGAACGAGGCATAGTTAGAACAGGACGTTCAATGACCCTAAAGAACACAACCTCAGCCTGTGTCTTCCACTGCATACAAAAACAAAAGTCAACGCGTCAGAAAACAAATGAAGGAACATGGGGACAAAAAATATACAAGACAATACCAGAAGTTCAAGTTAAACTACACAGGAAAGAATAATGCATAGAAACACTCACAGGCAGTCTCCCAAGCACCCAGTTGGCTGGGTCATCATCACCCTTCGTGACCAAATCAGCCGCAGCAAGCTCAAGAAGCTTGGTCTGATCCATGAAATTGATGCGAGGGGTCCTCAAGTCAATATTAGGCGTCTTGCCAATGATAAGGCAGTCCAGATACATAAGCAGCGGCACGATGGCACAACCTATGACAGCTTTTCCTCTGTTACTACCTTGCTGATACCTAACAACAGCACTCCGAATATCGTCAACAACCAACTGGCAGTAGTCCATGTCTGCCATGTCCTCAAACACAAGGTTCTTGGCCATTTCTGCCTCCCTGGATACTCGTGTAGACGTTCCAGGGATAACCACCTTCATGAAAACAATAAGGTAAAACACCTGCAGAGCAAGATCATCCTTCGTCTCATCCTTCACAAGTTCACCGAGGATATTCCGAAAATCCTTTGTCTTGATGTCCTCACTCCTAGCATACCCAAGCTTGCCCTTCAACCTCATAACAGCATCATCGAAACCATCATTCGAGGGCCTAGGGGGGTAACCTTGAGGGAACCCAAAGAGATGGTGAATAGCATCACTTGTAATACGTATAACCTTGTTCGCCTCACCCATGTCCAAAATCATGGTTGAAGGGTCAATCCTCGTGTAGATGTTGCCCATCAAAGGACGATAAATGTTGGAATCAACCTTCAAGTCAAACACACAACCAAAACCAGCCTTGATAACCCTCGCCTTGTGCCTAGCTTGTAGCATTTTCGCACACGTCTTGACCTCTCCTAGTGAGCAGCGAACCGTCTTGTTAAAATGTTTTGCCTCACCTCCTCCTTCGCCACCTTCTTCGGGCGCTTTGCCTCCTCTCTTCCTCCTCTCAGGCCGCTGCACAAGCTGATACTGAAAAAAATACATTGACAAGGGAAAAAGCCAGAACAATGAGACACACAAGCTTCATCGAAAATTCCACTAATGCCTACATACGCACCACATCTCAGAAGTCCAACTATGTCTACATATGCAGTACAACCATGTATGACCAGAAGTTAACATGCTTTCAAAAATGTTGGAAATTTACAAAAGCAGAAGTTCAACCATGTATACCAAGGCAGTAATCAAACATGTATCTCAGAAGTCCAACTATGTCTACGTAGGCAGTACAACCATGTATGATCAGAAGTTAACATGCTTTCAAAAATGTTGGAAATTTACAAAAGCAGAAGTTCAACCATGTATACCAAGGCAGTAATCAAACATGTATCTCACAAGTCCAACTATGTCTACATAGGCAGTACAACCATGTATGAACACTAGTCAACATGATCTCAAAAATGTTGGAAATTTAAAAAGCAGAAGTTCAAGCATATACACTAAGGCAGTAATCAAACATGTATACAAACAAGTTGAGCTAATTTCTTCATGTATATACCCAGAAGTCCAACTATGTACACAAAGGCAGTAATACCATAAAAGCAAAGCACGTCGGCTAATTTATTCGTCTATATTGAGATGGAGCAGAAGGTTAGCTATGTACGCCAAGGCAGTGCTAAAAACAATAAAACTACAGCAACAGCGACAAATGCTCTAAAAACAGTAAACATGAGACATTCATACCTTATTAGCGGCAGCATCATCATCGACGTCGTCCTCGTCATCAGCATTAAAATCAGCATCATCCTTGTCCTCTGGATTAACACGAGAACGCTTCTTCACACCCTTGTTGACCTTTGCAGGTGGAACCCTGCGCTTCACCAGCACCAAGTAGAGAAGGTGTAGGCGCGGCAGTAGCAAGCACACGAGGACTACGGCGTGCCATACCACCAAGGCCTGACCCTTCATCTTCAACAACTTCTGCAGGCCTTGAAACACGTGGGCTCCTTCGAGGAGTAACTGCACCAACTACTAGCTTCCTCGCAGTAGTCTTCTTGATTTTCTTCTTAACAGGCACAACCGTGCCATCACTACCACACGGCATGTCTTCCTCAACAGCGAGCTTAGCCGCATGAACAGATCCAGGAACATCAGAACCTTTCTCAAGGCGGGCCGCCCTCTTGTCAAAATTTTCTTGCTTCTTCCTCTTACGTTGGTCCTCCAGGAGAAGCTGAAAAGGCACATCCTCGGGTTGCATGACAGGTTCAGTGCCATCAACAGACTGCGACTGCATCTCTGACATCTGAAGAGAGCACAAAGGATCTGGAACGGAATCGCAAACTTTGACTGACGGAGCCACCTCCTCAGCAGCAGCAGGGGTTTCTGATAAACCCAACTCAGATAAAACATCGTTGATGGTGTTCACAGCTTCCTCCTTTGTGGACACATCTGCAAAGAACACAAAAAATCGAAGCAAAAAATAAAAAAAGTCAGGAACAAAAACAAAAAAAATGACAAGAACAAGCTAAAAAAACATGGCTCAAAACTTTAAAATGAAAAGAAAAAGGGTTTCACATACTAGGTGAAGCAAGAGCTGCAGAAGCAAGATCCTCAAGGCTTGAAAAATTCTCAAGGCTCGAAGCAACCTCGGCAATCACAGTCAAAGGGATAATGGGTGATTTAGCCGCATCAGATATTGGAGCATCAGTATTAACCTCTGAAGCTCCATCTTGATCGCAGGCATTTTTTTCAGAACTATTCAACTCATCACCAACTACAAAAAATGCATGTAGAAAAGGCAGCTGAGTTCTAATCCGTAATCCTACACCAATGGGAATTCTACTTTTACAACAATGTCCAATACCCAGAAGTTCAACAATACCTAACAAAGCAGTAAACACACAAAAAAACTAAAAATCTACAAACTAAATATAAAAACAATCTACAACAGAGGGGCTACTACATATATCATGAATGTCCAGAAGTTCAACGATACATAACAAAGTAGTAAAATAAAATGTGCATAACAGAAGTTCAACAAAATTTTATTACAATCAAACAATAATTAAAACAAGAAGTTCAACTATGTGACCCAAGCAAGTAGCACATAAAAAAGATGTAGCATGACCACAAACAGTATTTCACAGGCAAACTAAATATCAATGCCATCAACATGATAACAAAAAAAACAAAGATATAAACTACAAAAATGAAACATCTGGGAAGTCCAACAAAACTTGGTGACAAAGTTTCACCTGCAAAATCATCAACTACAAAGTAAGCAAACACTCTACTAACTCAAACTAATGGTAAAAGGCATACACATAACCATTACTAGAAGTTCACACTATTAAGAATGGCAGTCCAACATGAATACTAAGTGAAGATATGGGCAGACATATATGAGAATAATGCTATTTAAAATACAAGATACAACTGCATTAAGATACCTAGAGAAGGTTTTGAAGCCAAGACAACACAACCGCCCTGATGAATGCAACTCCAAACACTAGAACAACCTGCTAAAAACAGGGGATTGATTGCATATAGTTAGCAAGTACAAAATCATACAACAAAATACAAAAAGAAATTGAATCAAACCCTAGGATGAAACAACCAGAACATACCAACAAAGGATGAACAGTAGCACATCTAGGCAAGCACAACAAAAAAATGTATCCATAAACTAAATACAATGTCACAGACATAATCTAGACTTCGAAATCCACAGCACTAATGCAATTAAATACATCAGATCCAGCATCAACCATCCATCACACCACACCCTCTCTTGCATTCATCTGACAGCTAAAATCAACAAAGGGGAAATGAAATCCAGACAAGTATGAAGGGACAAATAGCACACACAAGCATCTCACAAACAAATCTGACCACGAGGAATTGAAATCCAACCACTACACGCACAAGAACCCTACCTAATCTACCACCAAACCATCAGAAGAAGGGGGAGGGAGGAGGACGCGAGAGCACACAGAAGAAACAGGCAAGCCTCGACAGATCTGGCGAAACTAGAAGCAAGCATTAGGAGGGGGGCAGCACTTGTACCTCTCCAGATGACTCCCGCACGCACGAATCCGCATCGGTTCTTCCACTCCCCATGATGCCACGCGCACCTTGCAACCGCGCAGGCAGTTGCCACCCTCGCTTCAGAGCATAAGAGAGCGGGCTGGGTGAGAGAGAGTGGGGCGTGGGGGAGAAATAGGAGCGGGGGCGTGCGCCGGTTACTCCAGCACGAGGGCAGGGGACAGGGACGGAGAAATCGGGGGAGTTGGAGGAGAGGAAGGCAGCAGAGCGACGGAGAGGGGGGGAGAGCGAGCGACAAGGGGATAGGAGTTTTCTGACAGGTGGTCGCGAGGCAGATGCTCACTTAATGCCTCTCTATCGTGGGACTTGCAGCGCCACTGAATTTACAATTTTACCCCCCAACAGATAAAATAGTAAATACATGTGTAGATAAATAAATGCACCATTTGAATGCATCTATTATAATGAGATAAGATCACAAAACAGCACAACTGATATCCTCAAAACCAAAAATAGATGGCAAATACAGTACTAAAGGAAGAAACATACATACATAAATATGCCCCTAAAAAAACAAGAGAAAAGAAGTTCAAAAAATAAAGAACAGAAGTTCAAGTACCCTAATAAAAGAAGTAAAGGAATAAGAATAATAAACAATAAAGAAACAAAAAGAAGAAGTTCAACTACAAAAACAGATGAAGTTCACCCTAAACCCTAAAAACCCTAAGATAGATAGTGGGGTCATGGATAGGACGGACTCCCTCCGCATGCGTAGACGCGGCACGCCGCGTCGCCGCCTGCTCCGGCTCGTTCCTGTCTCGGCCTCGCAGGGGGAGGGGAGGGGGTGTCCCGACCCCCCCCTCCCCCCTGCTCGGCCTCGCGCTACCATGTTTTTACGCGCTAGGATTTGACACGACGCAATGCAGTTATTCTGTTTCCACCCCCACCGCACGCACCCTATACCCTAAAAACCCTAAGATAGATAGTGGGGTCACGGATGTGACGGACTCACCTCCGCATGCGACGACGCGGCAGGCCCCATCTCGCCTGCTCCGGCTCGTTCCTGTCTTGGCCTCGCAGGGGAAGGGAGGGGGGTCCCGACCCTCCCTCCCCCCTGCTCGTCCTCATGCTACCGCATTGCTGCGCGCTAGGATTTGACAGGACGCAATGCGGTTATTCTGTTTCCACCCCCACCGCACGCACCCTAAACCCTAAAAACCCTAAGATAGATAGTGGGGTCACGGATGTGACGGACTCGCCTCCGCATGCGACGACGCGGCACGCCGCGTCGTCGCCTGCTCCGGCTTGTTCCTGTCTCGGCCTCGCAGGGGGAGGGGAGGGGGGGTCCCGACCCCCCCTCCCCCTTTCTCGGCCCCGCGCTACCGCATTGCTGCGCGCTAGGATTTGACAGGACGCAATGCGGTTATTCTGTTTCCACCCCCACCGCACACACCCTAAACCCTAAAAACCCTAAGATAAATAGTGGGGTCACAGATGTGACAGACTCGCCTCCGCATGCGACGACGCGGCACACCGCGTCGTCGCCTGCTCCGGCTCGTTCCTGTCTCGGCCTCGCAGGGGGAGGGGAGGGGGTCCCTACCCCCTCCCCCCTGCTCGGCCTCGCGCTACCGCATTGCTGCGCGCTAGGATTTGACAGGACGCAATGTGGTTATTCCGTTTCCACCCCCACCGCACGTAGCCTAAACCCTAAAAGCCCTCAGATAGATAGTGGGGTCACGGATGTGACGGACTCGCCTCCGCATGCGACGACGCGGCACGCCGCGTCGTCGCCTGCTCCGGCTCGTTCCTGTCTTAGCCTCGCAGGGGGAGGGGAGGGGGGTCCCTCCCCCCCTCCCCCCCTGCTCGGCCTCGCGCTACCGCATTGCTGCGCGCTAGGATTTGACAGGACGCAATGCGGTTATTCTGTTTCCATCCCCACCGCACGCACCCTAAACCCTAAAAACCCTAAGATAGATAGTGGGGTCACGGATGTGATGGACTCGCCTCTACATGCGACGACGCGGCACGCCGTGTCGTCGCCTACTCCAGCTCGTTCCTGTCTCGGCCTCGCAGGGGGAAGGGAGGGGGGGTCCCGACCCCCCCCCCCTGCTCGGCCTCGCGCTACCATGTTGCTACGCGCTAGGATTTGAGAATTAAAAATTACAAAGAAAACCAAACAAACAAAATATAGAGCATCATGCACCTTCGCCTTCCAATGTGGAGTGCAAATCTCCAAAACCAGAAGTTCAACCATTAATAAAAAAGAAGTCCAGATCCTACTGAAGATAGTGCTTGTGATCCAGCTCCACACTTACACACTAGTTACAACAAATTGCAGAAGAAATCTACTAAGGGTTTTTGATTTCTGGAATGTAATCTGTCCTGGAATATCAATGTCAAAAAGAACTGCATTCAAGAAAAATTTTGTTGTGACATAAAAAACCAAGAAAGAAGCACCTGAGGAATAATAATGTTTAGTGTCGAAGAAACAAAATGCACAAGGCGTAAGTTAACTAATAAAATGTTTCTAAATAAAGGTAAGTTCAAGTTGTAAAAACACAGAAGTTCGGCGTTTGGAAAAAACATCAAATGAACACGTAGAAAAGACAAATTACACACAAGCAAAAATCTTGTAAGTTCACGTTAAACACAAACTGAAGTTCTACCACTTTTTGAAGTATGCAAACGTGTTACAAAAAAATAAGTAAGGTGTGCATGCGTATTTGGGAATAATCCCATAGTTGCCACGGAACAAACTAAAACCCAAATTAGAAAATTGAAAATTACAAAAAAACAAAAAACAAAAAATAGAGCGCGATGTTGCACCACCTTGCAATGTGGAAATTAGGAAGTTCAATCACTGATAGCATAGAAGTCCAATTACTACCACAGAATGTGGATAATCCAAAAAACTAGCCCCGAAGACAGAATAAATATAAAAAGGATAATTTGTGTATCTATGGACCACCTCCACTTTTATGTATATGAGTACTCTGAAAAACAAAAAAACGTACACAAAATTTTTATAAGAACACCAACGGAACAGATCGTATTGCAGCATCAACCAAAAAACATGCATTAAAACGAGGGAAGTTCAACCACAAAAGGTGCAGAAGTCCAACTCTGTAACACAGACAGTAGAATCACTAAAAAAACGCATTATCGAATTTGCTTTTCACATTTAATCACTTGGGTGACTACACCTTCTCAGGCCGTGACCTCGAACGATATCATATTGCGCCCTGACATCAAAACAATAAATCAAACCAAGCTTTCTCATTGAAGAACCGAGAACCAACACGGGCGGACACGAGATCCAATCGCCCGATTTCAGCGGTGTATTCGCCTTCCCGATGGAATTAACAACGCATGAACGGTCCAATCTCACTACTGCAATCAAATCCGCCCTCTATACTCAAATAAAAATAACAAATCTACAGAAGCGGCGGAACCACTCCCGCAGACGAAGAACACAGAGCCTCAAATCAAATCCGTTGAAATTAAAGACAAATTTCCCATGAAACTCGTACTTAAACAAAATTACCATCATGTTAGAGGTTCTAGAACATCCACTGAATGCATTAAACTTATAAACAGACACGAGTTCATCTGCCCCGAGAGTGAATCCGCCAAAATGCAAAATTATGAATCAAAAAACGAGCATTTAGATGCAGGTATGAGTATCTGGATTACAGTCACATCCCACACAACACTACCGACCGGAATAATTCGCGGGGGAAGCCACGGTTGCGAAGATAGCCCGAAGTTCGGGTTTGTACAGAGGGAAGTTCAGGCGCGTTACTCAGGAAGTTTAGGTTGTGATCAGAATATTATTCTGATCCCGTGATCAGAATAGTGTTTATGTATGTATGTATGTATATATATATATAAGATGCGGTTGCGAAATGACAGGATCATCATGGATGTGCCAGGGGCCATGACCGAAGTGGCGACCCTGAAGGAAGCGCTGTCCGAGGCCGAAAACAAAGCGGCCACGGAGCGCACCGAGCGGGAAAAACAAGAGGCACGGGTGGGCGAGGTGCGGCAAGAGCTCTAGGCTCTCGTGAAGAAGCACGAGGCTTTGGAGCTTGACTCGAAGACGCGAGAGTCCGAGCTTGCCGCGGCCCTCGAGAGCACAAAGCATGCCAAGGCTGAAGCCTAAAAGGCCCTCCAGGAAATTGAGGCGATGAGGAAGATAGCGGCGGGTAAGGCATTCAATATGTAAAGCAAGCATGTGAAAGTAAATTACTTGTTACTTACCCGAGTCTGGAGATCTCCAGGAGCATTCGCAGATTTGCCCCGCAGCGTGTCGGGTGCTGCGAAATATTACCAGGACGAGGAGGGAAGCTCGACGGAGAAGTTGTTCTGGTCTCAGTATACTGGGACCGAACACCCGATGACTATGAGCGACCAGTTGAAGCAACTGGTCGAGCTGCACAAGGCGGCCGAACAGGCCATGAGGGGCCTTATAGTTCGGATGTGGCCTGGCGACTCCCTTCCCAACAGCTACTTCGGCCTGGTGAGGCGGCTTGTAGATGCCTGCCCATGGCTGGAGGTCATAAAGCGGTCCGTCTGCATGGAAGGTGCACGCTGGGCCTTTGCTCGTGCGAAGGTGCACTGGGCCAAGATGGATGCCGAGAAGCTGGTGAAGGAGGGGCCGCCGTAGGGCAAGGAGCATCGCCACCCTGAGATGTATTATGAGGGTGTCCTGAAGGGTGCCCGTCTTGTGGCGGACGAGCGTGCGAAGGATGTAATTTTTGAATGAACTTGCTCGTGTGATCCTGTATTATGGAAACTTGTTCATATGCGCTATGCAACGCTTGTTTGAATTTAAAATATTACCTTTTGTGCGGCTGTTTGTTAAATCTAAGAGATGGCCAGTCGTCGGCTTCTGCCCCCATGCCACGAGTGCTGGGGTGTTCGGGATAAATCTGAGCACTCTTTTTCCCAGTGTTGGGTCCTTCGAGGGAGGTGCTCAGCACAACGAAAAAGGCAATCGGACTATAATGCTTTATCACTCTCACTTAGCCATAGAAGTCTACGATTTTAAATTTTGGCGAAGCCCCTAGTATTCGGAAGGCCGAATTCGGGGCGCTATACACGCCTTAAGCCGGACAAAGCCCACTCCTCGCTCTAAGCGGCATAAGTCTTTAGGGACTCGAGACCTCTCGAACAGCGACCAACTCTCGCCTTATCATGACAGTCAGTTTTAGCTTTCTCTACTGAGGTGCTTGTCCCAGATGAACCGGGGCACAATCGCACTAGTTCTCCCAGTGCTACCTTAGCCGATATAGCGGAACGTAAGGTACCAAAACATGGGAGCCGGGAAAACCCAACTATTAACCCAAGACATGATTCGGAGCTGATGCATATAATGCTATAAGGTCGGGGTGCCGCACTGTCGAAAGTGTTCAGACTTCTCATGTCGTATTATGGGGTACGCTTAAGCCCCTGGCGTATGGGCCGTACCAGAGTGTACGGGTGCTGGATGTCATGAATGAACAAATAAAAAAGAATAGAGAATGCGGTAATAGTCTAATGTTATGCATTGTTTATTCAAAAAGGTGCATCGAAGCAGAATGATACAAGTAGTGTGATAAGCAAAAAGTAGGACTATTTGACATGTCCCCTCCAAGGGCAAGCTGAGAAATGGTATTTAAAGCAAGTATTTCACTCATTATCGGAGACCACCTGGGAGTTCCGTGGTGCGACGTGGCTTTCTGCCTCCTTGGTTGTTGCATCGTGTGCCTGGCAATCGTACTGCCGGACGGGGTTTCCAGAGATTAAAGTCCTGAAAGAGAGAAAAATAACAAAGCGGGAAGCCCCTAGTGCGGTTGAGCCACGTCTTGGGGCGTGTCGTAGTCGTGCCCCCCTCCCCACTTGTGCCCTTGTTATTATCCATGCGTAATTATGTACGCGTGGCACGGATTTCGCCGTTTGGCTGGGAATGGGGTGGGGGCCACATTGCTATGCGAGCTCGGAACGTGCCAGGCGGTCTTGTTGCCGATTACTCCAGGCGCGCTTGAAGGTGTCCGGGTCTTTAATCGCCGAACTGGTGGATTGCCTTAGGAGGCTGCTTTTTGCTTCTGCTGCGAGGGCCGCAGTGTGCTCCTCCGTGCGGAGAGAGTGCTTTGTGTTTCCATTGACTTTGATGACCCCCCGAGGTCCTGGCATCTTGAGCTTGAGATATGCATAGTGTGGTACCGCGTTGAATCTCGCAAATGCTGTTTGCCCGAGCAGTGCATGATAGCCGCTGCAGAACGGGACTATATCAAAGATTAACTCCTCGCTTCAGAAGTTATCCGGGGATCCTAAGACCACTTCCAGTGTGACTGAGCCTGTCCAATGGGCCTCTACACCTGGTATGACGCCTTTGAAGGTCGTTTTTGTGGGTTTGATCCTTGAGGGGTCTATACCCATTTTGCGCATTGTGTCCTGATAAAGCAGGTTTAGGCTGCTGCCGCCGTCCATAAGGACTCGAGTGAGGTGAAATCCGTCGATGATTGGGTCTAGGACCAGTGCGGAGAATCCGCCATGACGGATACTAGTGGGATGGTCCCTGCGATCGAAGGTGATTGGACAGGAAGACCATGGGTTAAACTTTGGGGCGACTGGCTCCAACGCATATCCATCCCTTAACGCACGCTTCCGCTCCCTCTTGGGGATGTGGGTTTCGTATATCATGTTCACCGTTCGCACTTGTGGGGGGAACCTCTTCTGCCCTCTGGTGTTCGGCTGCCGGGGCTCCTCCTCGTCATCGCTATGTAGCCCCTTATCTTTGTTTTCAGCGTTTAACTTGCCGGCCTGCTTGAACACCCAACATTCCCTGTTGGTGTGGTTGGCTGGCTTGTCGGGGGTGCCATGTATTTGGCACGAGGGATCGAGTATACGGTCCAAACTGGACGGGCCCGGAGTGCTTCTTTTGAATGGCTTTTTCTGCTGACCAGGTTTAGAGCCTCTGAATCCGGCATTGACTGCCGTATCCTCGGTATTGTTGCTATTGACGTGGCACTTATGTTTGTTGCGACGTGACCTGCCATTGCTATCCTTGGTATCTGAAGTACCGTGGTTCTTTGATATGTTATTGCTGTGAGCCAGCCAGCTGTCTTCTCCCGTGCAAAAGCGGGTCATGAGTGTCATGAGGCTTGCCATAGATTTCGGCTTTTCCTGGCCAAGGTGTCGGGCGAGCCACTCATCACGGATGTTGTGTTTAAAAGCTGCTAGGGCCTCTGCATCCGGACAGTCGACGATTTGATTTTTCTTTGTCAGGAACTGTGTCTAGAATTGCCTGGCCGATTCCTCTAGCTGCTGAATTATGTGGCTCAAGTCATCGACATCTGGTGGTCGCACATAAGTGCCCTGGAATTTGTCGAGGAATGCGGCTTCCAGATCTTCCCAACAGCCAATGGACTCTGCTTGCAGGCTGTTGAGCCAATGCCGAGCTGGTCCTTTGAGCTTGAGTGGGAGGTATTTGATGGCGTGTAGATCGTCACCGCGGGCCATGTGGATGTGCAGGAGGAAGTCCTCGATCCATATCGTAGGATCTGTTGTGCCGTCGTATGATTCGATATTTATGGGTTTAAAACCCTCTGGCATTTGGTGATCCATTACTTCGTCTGTGAAGCATATGGGGTGTGCGGCGCCTCTGTAGTGGGCTATGTCCCGACGCAGCTCGAATGAGTCTTGTCCACTGTGCTCGGCCCGGACGGATTTACTTGTACTGTAGCGGTTATCGTCTAGCATAGTGGCGCGCCCTCGTGATCCGTAGATCGATCTTGCGTGTTTTGCTTTGTCCTCTAATACGTCTCGCAGGTCTAGCGTGTTTCCCTGTGCCTTGTCATTTTTATTTGAGTGGCGTCGGGGTGCGGGCTGAGTTTTTGGCTGAAATGCCTCTCTGTCGCGGCCACGAGGTGGCCGGTCAGCCGTGTCATATGCTGGAGATGTAGGTTTTAATGCTTCCTCCTCCAGTCGGGGTAGCAACCTGCGTTTTGGGTAACTCTTGCAGGGGTGTTCGAGTTCATATTCCTCGGCTGCAAGGACTTCAGTCCATCTATCAGCTAGCAAATCTTGATCAGCTTGAAGCTCCTGCTGCTTTTTCTTAAGCCTATTTGCTGTGGCTATACGTCGGCGCTTGAAGCGCTCTTGCTCGGCGGGATCCTCCGGCACAACAAATTCGTCGTCGTCGAGGCTTACCTCGTCTTTGGAGGGAGGCATGTAATTATCATCCTCCGCCTCTCCATCTGCCGCTCTCTCAAGAGGGCTGGCTTCACCATCCTCCTGCACTAAATCTTGCTGGAGGGGATTGTTGTCGTCTTCGGCACTGTCCGGAGTGCTATTATCTCCTGTGCCGGTGTCACCGCTTTTTCTTTGGTGAGACTTAGAGCGGCGCTGATGACGTCGGCGCTTGGGTTGCTTCTTGGAGGGGTCATCCTCCGCTGTCTCGTCGCCATTACCTTCTTTGGGTGCGTCCACCATGTATATATCAGATGATGAGGTGGTTGTCCAGTGCCCTGTGGGCAGTGGTTCCTCTTCGTCTCCCGCACCGTCGTCCATACCGTCGATGTCTTCGGAGTCGAAGTCGAGCATGTCGGTCAAATTGTCGACAGTGGCTACTAAGTGGGTGGTGGGTGGGCAGCGAATTTCTTCATCATCTGCATCCCAATCCTGCCGAACATAATTCGGCCAGGACTCTCCTGACAGGGAGAGAGACCTTAATGAGTTCAATATGTCGCCGAAGGGCGAGTGCTGAAAGATATCCGCGGAGGTGAACTCCATGATCGGCGCCCAGTCGGATTCGATAGGCACGGGCGCAGGCGGTTGGCCACGGAAGAATCCGGTAGTTCGGCATCACGGCTCCTGTGAAGGGTAAGGTCGATACTCGGCTCGATCGCCACTGAGAATACGGCCTCCATGGCAGGGTCTATCCACCCGTCCATGGGTGCCGCAATTGGCTCCAAATTGAGGGTCGGAGCGGTTGCCGGTGCGGTCTCCTGAACACTGTCCAATGGTAGAGCTAAATCATGCTCATCGTGACCATGCGGCGCACTCGACAGGGGCTTGAATCCGTCGAAGATCAAGTCTCCGCGGATGTCGGCCATGTAGTTTAAGCTTCCAAACCTGACCTGGTGGCCAGGGGCGTAACTCTCGATCTGTTCCACATGGCCAAGCGAGTTGGCCCGCAGTGCGAAGCCGCCGAATACAAAGATCTGTCTGGGGAGAAAAGTCTCACCCTGGACTACAACGCTATCGCTGATCGAAGTAGCCATCAAGCCTAACGATGACGACACAGAGGAACTCTCAATGAAAGCACCAATGTCGGTGTCAAAACCGGCAGATCTCGGGTAGGGGGTCCCGAACTGTGCGTCTAAGGCGGGTGGTAACAGGAGGCAGGGGACACGATGTTTTACCCAGGTTCGGGCCCTCTTGATGGAGGTAAAACCCTACGTCCTACTTGATTATTCTTGATAATATGAGTAGTACAAGAGTTGATCTACAACGAGATCGGAGAGGCTAAACCCTAGAAGCTAGCCTATGGTATGATTGTATGTTGTTCTATGGACTAAACCCTCCGGTTTATATAGACAACGTAGGGGTCTAGGGTTACAGATAGTCGGTTATAAGGAAGGAGATCTACATATCCGTATTGCCAAGCTTGCCTTCCATGCCAAGGAGACTCCCATCTGGACACGGGACGAAGTCTTCAATCTTGTATCTTCATAGTCCAACAGTCCGGCCAAAGGATATAATCTGGCTGTCCAGATACCCCCTAATCCAGGACTCCCTCAGTCCTCTAAATAAATAAACCGAATAAAACCAATCTAAAAAAATAAACCGTGAGTTCTAACGAAAAACCGGTCGGTTTTCCATAGAAAACCAACGGCGGCGGCGGCGGTTACCGGCGACGGTGGCGGCTCCGGCGGGCGGGGAGGCGAGGCGGCGGCTTCGGCGGGCGGGGCAGCTGCGGCGGCGGCTGCGGGTGACGGCGGCCCGACGCTGGCGGGCTAGGGTTTCGGCGGGGTGTGGGGTGGGCTGAGGGGCGGCTTCCCCCGGCTTATAAGGCCGGCCGGGCCAGGAGTCCTAGACGGACACGGACCGGTTAGGTCGGTGGCGCGTTTTTTTAACAATTCGGACGTGCAGAAAAAGAAAGAAAAGAAATACTAAACGGACTCCAAAAATCCCGAAATAAATTTTCCCCAACTTCTAAAATCCAGCCGGACAAGGTGAAAATTTATTTGGAGCCTAAATGCAATTTTGAAAAACGCGCATTTTTCCTAATTCAAATAAAATAGCGAGAAAACACCGAATTAAAATCTTATTTGATTTTTTATTAAATCCTCAATATTCCTTTATTTTGGGAAAGTCATTTTATTCCCTCTCACTTATTTTTATAATTGGAATTATTGAATATAAAATAATTAAATCAAATGATCCTATTTTCAAAAATTTGAGAAAATCCAAATATGAAAATAACGAAATCCCCAACTCTTTGCATGGGTCCTTGAGTTGCGTAGAATTTCTAGGATCAAGGCAAAAATGCAAATAAAATATGATATGCAATGATGATCTAATGTATAACATTCCAAATTGAAAATTTGGGATGTTACAAACCTACCCCCCTTAAGATGAATCTCGCCCTCAAGATTCGGGTTGGCTAGAAAATAGGTGAGGCTGGTCCTTCAGCAGATCTTCCTCTCGCTCCCAGGTGGCTTCATCCTCGGTGTGGTGGCTCCACTGAACTTTGCAAAACTTGATAACCTTGTTGCGGGTGACTAGGCCGGCATATTCGAGAATCTTAACTGGTTTCTCCTCATAGGTCAAATCACTATCCAACTGAATCGCTTCCAGCGGCACTGTATCTCTTAGCGGTATATCAGCCATCTCTGCGTGGCACTTTTTCAACTGGGAAACGTGGAACACATTGTGAACTCCTAACAATCCTTCGGGAAACTCTAACTTGTAATCAACTTCTCCCATACGCTCCAAAACTTTGTATGATCCCATAAAACGTGGCGCTAATTTTCCCTTAACTCCAAAGCACTTAACTCCTCGAAGTGGGGATACACAGAGATAAACTCTGTCTCCGACTTTGTAAACTGTCTCCTTGCGTTTAGAATCCGCATAGCTCTTTTGCCTGGACTGGGCTACCTTGAGCCTATCGCGAATCAACTTCACCTTCTGTTCAGACTCCTTAACCAAATCCGGTCCAAACAACTGGCGGTCTCCAACTTCATCCCACAACAGCAGGGTTCTGCACCTCCTTCCGTACAAGGCTTCAAAAGGGTCCATCTTCAAACTGGATTGATGACTATTGTTGTAAGAGAACTTTGCATACGGTAAATTGTCGTCCCAACTAGATCCATAATCTAGCACACAAGCTCTCAGCATATCCTCCAAAATCTGATTGACTCTCTCGGTCTGTCCATCTGTCTGCGGATGAAAAGTTGTACTGAACTCTAGCCTGGTACTCAAAGTTTTGTGCAACTGATTCCAGAACTTTGAGGTAAACTGGGTTCCTCTATCTGATACAATGCTCCTCGGAACTCCATGCAGACATACGATCCTAGTCATGTATATCTTAGCCAACTTGGCACTGCTATAAGTAGTCTTCACTGGGATGAAATGAGCTACCTTCGTCAAACGATCGACTACAACCCATATCGAGTCATAGCCTAAACAGGTCCTGGGTAATCCCGTGATAAAATCCATGCCTAGCTTATCCCACTTCCATTCGGGTATCGGCAATGGCTGTAGCAATCCTGCTGGCTTCTGATGCTCTGCCTTTACTCTCTGACATACATCACAAACTGCTACATACTCCACAATATCTTTCTTCATTCCGGTCCACCAGAAAGTATCCTTCAAATCCAAATACATCTTGATATTTCCTAGGTGAATCGACTATGGTGAATCATGGGCCTCTTGTAGAATCAACTTCCTGATCTCTAGATCATTAGGCACATAAACGCGGTCCTCAAACCATAAGGTATCATGTTCATCCTCACGAAATCCTTTAGCTTCTCCTTTGCTCATTTTCTCTTTAATAGAGGCAATATCCTTGTCAGTCTTCTGAGCTTCTCTGATCCTATACATCAAAGTAGACTGAACCTCCAATGCTGCTAAATAGCCTCTCGGGACTATCTCCAAACATAGCTCACGAAGATCCTCGGCTAACTCCTTTGGTAACTCTCCGGTAATTAGTGTGTTGACATGGCTCTTGCGGCTCAATGCATCGGCTACTACGTTAGCCTTTCCGGGATGATAATGCAATCTCATGTCATAATCCTTGATGAGCTCCAACCTTCTTCTTTGCCTGAGATTCAACTCCTTCTGCGTGAAGATGTACTTCAAACTCTTGTGATCCGTGTACACCTCACAATGGTTTCCGATGAGAAAATGTCTCCATGTCTTTAAAGCGTGCACTACGGCTACTAACACCAAATCATGTGTAGCATAATTCAACTCATGAGGCTTCAGTTGTCTTGAGGCATATGAAACAACTCTTCCTTCCTGCATAAGCACTGCTCCAAGTCCTCGACGTGAAGCGTCGCAGTATACCTCATAATCTTTGGTCTGGTCTGGCAAAAGCTACACTGGTGAGGTAACCAAGCGTTTCTTCAACTCCTGAAAACAAGCCTCACACTCCTCTGTCCATATGAACTTGGTATCTTTCTTTAACAACTCAATCATAGGCTTCGCAATCTTTGAGGAATTCTCAATAAATCTCCGGTAGTATCCTGCAAGTCCAAGAAAACTCTGGATCTCTCCAACTGTTGTTGGGGCTTCCCACTTGGTCACGGTATCAACTTTAGCGGGATCTACTGCTATACCTTCTCCAGATATAATGTGTCCGAGGAATCCGACTTCCTTCAACCAAAACTCACATTTGCTGAACTTGGTATATAATTGATGTTCTCTGAGCTTTCCAAGTACCAACCGCAAATGCTCCTTATGTTCCTCTTCATTCTTCGAATAAACTAGAATATCATCAATGAACACTACGACGAACTTATCCAAAAAATCCATAAACACTTTGTTCATCATGTTCATAAAATAAGCAGGTGCGTTAGTTAGTCCAAATGACATAACGGTATACTCATACAACCCGTACCTCGTAGTAAAATCTGTCTTAGGTATGTCCTGCTCTTGAATCTTCAACTGGTGGTATCCTGATCGCAAATCGATCTTGGAAAATACCTTTGCTCCTTGCAATTGGTCAAACAGATCATTGATCATCGGCAGTGGGTACTTATTCTTGATGGTCACTTCATTTAATCCTCGATAATCAACAACCATCCTTAACGATCCATCCTTCTTTTCCACTAGAAGTACTGGTGATCCCCAAGGTGACGAACTTGGGCGAATATATCCCTTATCCAGTAACTCCTTAATCTGCTTCTTAATCTCCTCGAAATCTTTTGCAAGCATTCTATATGGTCTCTTAGATATTGGTCCTGTGCCTGGCAAAAGCTCAATCAAAAACTCAATGTCCCTATCCGGTGGCATGCCTGGCAACTTTTCTGGAAATACATCTGGAAAATCCTTTACCACCGGTACTTCCTCCTATACAACTCCTGTTAGGGAATTTACTTGTGTCCTCTTCGGCTCATGCCGTGACACATACTTGATCCTTCTTCCTTCTGGGATGGTAAGAAAAATTGACTTACTGGCGCAATCGATGTTTCCTCCATACATCGGTAGCCAATCCATACCTAGAATTACATTCAAACCTTGTGATTCCAAAATGATTAAATCCGAGGGAAACACATTCCTACCTATACTCAATGGCACTTGAAAACATCCTTTACTGGCCATATACTCCGCTCCTGGTGAGCTTACTAACATGGATGTTCTAAGAACCTTGGTGGGCAGTTTATACTTATCCACGAATCCCCTTGATATGTATGAATGCGATGCAGCCGTATCAAAAAGAATGATTGCAGTAAAAGACTTAACCAAAAACTTACCTATTACTGCATCTGGCTGGGCTTCAACCTCCTCCATGTTAACGTGGTTCACCTGTCCCCTGTTGAAGGGTTCGGCTTCTTCCCAGAGCTTCCATTGTTATTTCCATTCTGTGTTTCAGGACATTCATTGGCACAATGTCCGGTCTTCTGACACTTATAACAAGTGACTTGGCTTAGGTCTCTCTTGGCTGGGGTTGATGGGTTGGTACGATTCTGACTGTTGCTTCCCCCATTCCCATTACCATTCTTGAGGCCATTATGATTATGCAAACTTCCTCCTCCATGTGTATGCTAAAAATTTCCTCCCGTTTTCGGGGTAAAATGTGGCTTCCGCGGAGCTCCTGAATTGTACTTCCCTTGTCCATACTTCCTCTTGTGGTTCTCAATCTGCTGCTGCTTCCCTTCAATCATAAGAGCATGATCTACCAGTTCCTGATAGTTGTTGAAGGTTGCTACCATCAACTGCATGCTTAACTCATCATTCAGTCCTTCCAGAAACTTCTCCTGCTTAGCTGCATCCGTAGCAACGTCATCTGGGGCATAACGTGCTAACTTACTAAAGTCATCCATGTATTGGCCAACTGTCCGTCCTCCTTGGCGCAAATTGCGAAACTCACGCTTCTTCATGGCCATAGCTCCTGCTGAAACATGGGCGGTACGGAAAGCCTGCTAGAATTGGTCCCATGTCACCGTGGCTATAGGGTAGGTGACAGTGTAATTCTCCCACCATGATGCTCCTAGTCCATCCAACTGATGTGAGGCAAACCGCACCTTCTCAGCATCAGTACATCCTGTAGTGGTTAACTCCCTTCCAATCTTGCGGAGCCAATCATCTGCTACTGTAGGCTCGGTGCTACTAGAGAACACCAGCGGATTCGGTCTAAGGAAACGGGTTAAGTGATCAACAGGTGGAGGTGGTGGTGGGTTGTTGTTGTTGTTGTTCCCCTGATTCTGATTCTGGACTAGCAACTGCATCAACGCATTCTGCTGCTGGATCAACTGAGTGAGCTCTGGTGGAAATGCAAATCCATTGTCACATCTCGGAGGCATCTGATGGGTTTAGAGGGGAGAGATTATAATAGAATGAGGTCTAATGAGAAAGCACTACCCATATGCACATGAGACAAACACAAACATTTCACTCAATCAATCAAGGCATACAATCGATCTAGAACTATCGCGAAAGTGCTCGGACTACTCTATTTACATGGTGGAATACTACTACTGATGTGGTGGTCTACAAGAAATATTCCTCGGTTGCAGACTCCATGATATCTGCTCCAGCTTCGTCTTCAAAGTCATCATCGCTCAGGCCAGAGTCGGTGTTGTCGATGATGATGTAGTCTTCCGGGCGAATCTCCTTGGGTTCTTCATCTTCTTCTACTAGTGTAGGGTCTCCCATGAATATTCCGATCTTCTTAATTAGGTCGTCATTCTTCTCCACTGGTACGACGATTTCCTCCTCATAATCTTCACGTGTAGCCTTGAGTTCTTCCTCCAGCTCCGTGATTCTTGTCATCGCCTTCTTCAGATCTATCATGCCTACACACATTTAGTTCTCCTAACGTCGAATGTGCTGGTTTAACTCCTGGATAAAAGTTGCGATTGATCTATTGTTCCTGGTGCTGATCATCTCCCAATGCTCATCTCGGCGCCCACAAATCTGGTATATAGTATCCTTGAGATCATTGCAGTAAACTTCTCCAATACGTCCCATGGCGATGTGGGCTGCCATGCTCTTTCCTAGACTCCAGGTTGGTGCATCAAAGGAAAACTCTATGGGCTCGGTGAGTGGCATGAACGTCCTTCCTGGAACTTGAACTTGAATCATCCAGCGCTCCTCCTCGGGTAAAGTGGCGTTGTAGGTCCCGGTGAAGCTTGGTACTCCGATGTTCAGGTACTTAATGACTTCCTTCAGGTGTCGCCCAAAGGTTGTATCTTCATCCGGTTGTTTGAACTTGTTCCTTGCATCTGCCATCCTAAAAGAGTAGAAAAGATGAGTAGTCAGAAATGAGAAGAGTGAGTAGTGATCTAGGTCTTTATCTTTGTGGTCGTGTCCTGCAGTCAGCGTGTGCTCTGATACCATCTTGTAGCGACCAGACCTCAAACAGTCCGATCTCTGTGCTTCAGTGTCATCTCTGGATCAGTAATGCTGACACGCATAGTACTTAAAGGATTTATAACAGAGTAGCAATCACACACTTATTACAATGAGTGTCTCAAAAGAGAACTTATTACAAATAATATGGCTTAAGGCCATCTAATAACAATAACAGTGGAAGGCTTGGAAGATAAGTGAGTCCATCAACTCCAACGGTATCACTGAGTATAGAACCACGACCTAAAGCTCTTTACTCGTCGTCTGAAAAGTCTGCAACATGAACGTTGCAGCCCGAAAACGGGTCAGCACATGGAATATGCTGGCAAAGTAACACATAGAGAGCAATGAACAGAAATAGGCTATACTACATGCATATATGGCTGGTGGAAAGCTCTATGGTTACAGTTTTGCGTAAAGCCAATTTTTCCATGCTGCAAAGGAATAAATTTTATTTAACTATCATGGTAGTTGTTAAACATTGAGAGTGTAGACATCCTCTCAATCCCAATTAAGCATCATCATTAAAACCCAACAAAATTAATTAAAGTCACATGATGAGATTCACATGATAATCCAAGTACTAGATACTCAAGATGTCCATAACCGGGGACATGGCTAACCATGATTTGTACACTCTGCAGAGGTTTGCGCACTTTTCCCCACAAGACTTGATCTCCTCCATTGGAATTCTCGCACTACAGGGAGTTTGAGAAACGGATGACCGAGACATAGTCTTTTAGATGCGCTAGCACCTTACGATCGGGTAGACCGTTACACCTACTTTCCCCTACCTCTGCTAGTCTACCACTGTAAGAGTTTGCATGACTTAATCAACTATGCTAGAGCCCATAGTAGCTTGTGGCTGCACACGGAAGTTTCTAGCATGAACAATCTCATGATCCCTTTGAGCCTGGGTGGCGGTCCATAAAGAAAAACAGGCAATCGCTGGAATACCCAGGTGCCTCAATCCACCCAAATGTGTATTAGAGTTGCCACCTTAAATAAACCATTAATTATCAATCTCACATCTGTCATGGATACACTCACCCAATCCACGTCTACTAGCATAGCATGGCCATATAAGCAAACGTAGAAGTAACTCCCAAGGGTTTGATAATAAAACAGGTAATAGGTACTACCTCATCTACTTCCCAAAACCCACAATTTAATTAGATCCTAATCATGCAATGTTTGAGGATTGATCTAATGCATAAAAACTGGGTAGTAAGAGGTATGATCAAAGTGTTACTTGCCTTGCTGATGATCCGTGAAACCTAGAGATTCGCAGTAGCAAGCGGCGCACTCCGGGTACTCTAACGCAAACAAACAAACAAGCATACAATAAGTACTCATCTAATGCACAGGTAAAACTCAAATAAGAGATCTAACCAGAAAGTTCAACTTAAGAACTCCGGTTTCCAAAAAGAAACAAATCAAACTAAGCGACGGAAGTCAAACGGTGAAAGAAACAACCTTCGTTTACTAATCTGGATCTAAGTTAAAATTTTACAGAAGCAAAAAGTTAAACTAAAACAAAAATCGGATCAGAAATAATCACGGAAAATCCGAGAAAAAGAAAAAAACAACGAACAGGCTAAAGAACGAATGTTCGCTGTCTGTGGCTAAACGATGAAAATCGTTCGTTAAAACGAATGTACGGACGAACGTCCTCTAAATAAATAAACCGAATAAAACCAATCTAAAAAGTAAACTGTGAGTTCTAACGAAAAACCGATCGGTTTTCCGTAGAATACCAACGGCGGCGGCGGCGGTTACCGGCAACGGTGGCATCTCTGGCTGGCGGGGCGGCGAGGCGGCCGCGGCGGCTCCGACATGCGGGGCGGCAGTGGGCGGCGGGCGGCGGCGGCGCGGGCTAGGGTTTCGGCGGGGTGCGAGGTGGGCTGAGGGGCGCCTTCCCCCGGCTTATAAGGCCGGCCGGGCTGGGAGTCCTACACGGACACAGCCCGGTTAGGTCAGTGGCGCGTTTTTTTTAACAATTTGGACGTGCAGAAAAAGAAAGAAAATAAATACTAAACGGACTCCAAAAATCCCGAAATAAATTTTCCCCAACTTCTACAATCAAACCGGACAAGGTGAACATTTATTTGGGGACTAAATGCAATTTTGAAAAACGCCCATTTTTCCTAATTCAAATAAAATAGCGAGAAAACACCGAAATAAAATCTTATTTGATTTTTTATTAAATCCTCAATATTCCTTTATTTTGGTAAAGTCATTTTATTCCCTCTGACTTATTTTTATAATTGGAATTATTGAAGATAAAATAATTAAATCAAATGATCCTGTTTTCAAAAATTTGAGAAAACCCAAATATGAAAATAACGAAATCCCCAACTCTCTCCATGGGTCCTTGAGTTGCGTAGAATTTCTAGGATCAAGCCAAAATGCAAATAAAATATGATATGTAATGTTGATCTAATGCATAACATTCCAAATTGAAAATTTGGGATGTTACATTTTCAATGATATAATTTTAGGTGACCTGCATGAGCGTTTATCGTACAATATATAATGTTAGTTAAATTTTTGGTCGTACTAATATACAGTAAGGTGCCCGTGCGTTGCACAGAACAGTGAAATACATTGGTCGAGGAGTTGTTTATTTTGACAAAGGATGTGGGGGTCATTTCATGTGTAACGGGTATCGATAGGTTTCTTCGGATATTATTTCATATCTAGAGCTCACAAACATCTGGCTGAAATAGATAAAAAAAAGTATCTTTTTCAAACAAAAGTGTTCAACTATTCAACCTACAGCCAAAACTTGTGAAGAAATAACACTTATTGTGCTTTGTTAAGAATTATCTTTAAGAATTATTTTTTGAGTATCGATTGTTATACATGATGGCTACAGATGACATGGCACTTTCTAATAGTCAACAGTTGGCTATACTCTTAAGTATTGACCATGCTCTTATACACCTAGACGGAGGGATTAAATCAGGATGATTTGGAAGGGGGCAGAGGAGATGTAAGAAATGGTTCATCATAAGTCTTTCATCAGTACTATAGTAAAAATTCTCAGTTAATCTCATAAATGGCAAGCAGGAACTCTAATGGAGCAAAAGCATACATGGAAGATTCTAGACTAAACCATAAATGGATAAACTTTTATTCAAGCGCGATACTCTAATAGAGCAATATCATGCATGGAAGTTTCTATACTATATAAATAAGAAGTCTCCACATGCATAGAGCGGATTACATTGAGCGAAGACTAATGATCATCATTTAACTTGGTAATGCATATGTCGAGTTGAACCTCCTTGGGAGTCCCCGTGCACCATGTTGGGGGGATATCATACCATGCGTCTTCCATGTCCACATCGGCGAGAAGGTCCCAGCTCGACACAGTCCTAGTCAGCGTCACGGAGCTGGTGTGGGCGCCCACATACCTCCGAGAGGCAGTAACAGTGAGCACGCACCCATACATTGGCCTCGTGTCAGTGTCAGTGTCAGCGGCGAAGCCCCTGATGCACATTGCAGAGACAGGGCGGCGGCCTGCGCGGGCCTCATTGGTGCCCACGATCAAGAGGAAGACGTTGCCGTCCTCTTCCGAAACTAGCAGGCGGCGATGATCCGCCAGCGACTCCGCCACGGCAAACGGGTAGCACTTCTCGTACTTGATGTTCGTCGCCAAGCACCAGTAGTGATCGATAGATGCCTGCATGAGGTGATGCACGAGGTCCGCCGGTGAGCCCCAAAACGGCATCGGGCACTCATAGCAGTAGACAAAGGGCTCCTTGGAGGCATCGACCAAGCCGTCCATGAAACGGGAGTGGTTGTAGGTGACGTTGCGCCAGTTGAATATATGAGCAAGTAACTAAGAGATTTAGTCCGAATAAGCACAAAATAAATCATGACGGCTATAACAGAGATTAAACTAATCATGTGGACTACCATAGTAGATGAACAGATCGAATCTAGGACACAGACTAGAAACATGAATTCTACCACGATTTCGAACAGGAAGGATAGAAACACATACGATGCAACGGGAGCGGCATCGTTGCCATTGAGGTTGTTGCCCATGTTGTTGAGGAAGAGGTTGCCGAGGTCGGGGAAGAAGTCGTCATCAGTGAATTCGTCACTGCCAGCAGTCACGCGAGTGCGCTCCCCAAATTTCAAAAACGCACGCCGAATGGAGCACAGGAGGGAGTGGCTATAGGGGACGTTGCGGCCACCGAATGGAGCGCACGAGTAGCACACGAAGCAGTAGATGGTGATCCTCCCTAGTCTCTTTCTCTACTCTTATCTCTATCTCTACTACTCTTCTTTCTTTTTCATAATATATACTAGTAGCTGTCAAGTCGAATAGTACTACGCTGGTCCCTGCACGCCCGGCTGAACACGCCTCCTCGCCTCCATGAAACACCTCTGTTCAACCCGCATGCTAACCGAGAAATCTACTCCGGCCCGCGGGAGGAAATTTGTCGGTTGCCATTCGAGATTATAGAGTCACGTCCAATCCATTTGGTGAAACTGCGTGCATGATTCTCCCTCTATAAAAAGTTAATTGCATCCTTAATCTTGTACTATTCTAAGTACTCTATGGGTTCCACTACAGTATAGAGTACATGACTTGCAGGCTGGCTATAGATTCATATAGAAAGTTAAAAAGAAACAAATCCATCCTTAATATTGTATTCTAAGTACTCTATGGGTTCCACTCCCAGTACAGGAGCGAAATAAGTATATATTAAAAAAATATAAAAAGCTACAATTTAGCACAGAATTCGAACTCAGGTCATCGCGCTAGAAGCATCCGGCCCTAACCAGTGTACCAGGTGTTCGTTGCGGACGATGCAAGAGATAAACCTTTATAGCAATGAGCATGTCCGTTGCAATGGATCCAAAGTAGAATAATACATATTCACAAATTTGAAAGAAAATAGTTTTGTTTTGAAATACATATCACTAAAAATATCTTATGTTTCACTCCAAATATATTCTTTGGGCTATTTTGATGAGGTAAGGGAGGAATGTGATTGGTTTCAAGATACTAAGGGGTTTTCTGTAAACTGGAGCAGAGAAGTGGGAATTGTTGCAAAAGGCCACAACTTACACATGGCCGTTAGATGCAGATCTAATGGTCAGAAATGACGGATGGCAGACACACCATCATAACCAACTGAGTCTTTTATAGGAGTAGGAGTAGAGAAAAACCTAGTTGGTGATGATGGTGTTCCTGCCATCTTATAATATAGACCGCCCGATCTATATCTGGCGGATAGAAAGCAAACTATGACAATTTTACAAAAGATACCCGCACCTCTCTCCACATTTACATATAAGGCCTTGCATCGTTCATCCTTATCTCCCACAACCTCATTGCTGAGCAACTAAAAAAGGAAGTCTCTGAAACAATCTGGCATGGTGTCCGCTGCCGGCGCCGTCCATCCCCATACCTCTGCCCAGTCCGACCACCAGTCAGCACCGCGCACCACTCCTCCTCACCTTATCTGTCATCTTTCTCGAGATATCATTTTTTGATGAAATAGTCGAGATACCATTTTTATGATAAAATTATCAATATATCATTAGTTTTTACATTTGGGATTACTCCTGCATGGGTCAATCACAATAGGTATTTTGTAAAATAATGCATCTTGATGTTCCGTGCAATGCAGGGGCAGCTTGCTAGTTTTTTTGCATATAATTTCAAACACCACGTAGACACGGTCTTTGACAATTTTACAACTATGTTAGTATCATTGTTAGTGGTCAGCCGGTGCAAGTTATGGCCCCGGGTGTTCTAACCTTTTTTAGTAATGATATCTAGCGATTGTTCGCCACAATCTCAATCCTGGCGAATCCCACGTAACCGTCATATTTCCATCCGATGTTGCCTGTTTTCAAGACATAGTATTTGACAAAACCGCCACCCTTACACAAACTGTAACTGCGTCTCGGGCGCTTGCAACTGCCATGTCTCCTAGCGAACGTTTGCTGGGGATTGGAGTTAGCACCGATGGCGGTTCGTAGTCATTCCACGCTCGGACATTGTAGTTTGTAACTATTTTAGATTAGAATATACTACTCTCCAGTGCTAGTAGTAGAGCAGAGTCCTACTCCACTACTACTCTACTTAAGCAAGTTAGGGCATAGTAGTAGGTACTGTAGGGAGTACCAATAATGTGATTACTCAATCAAGTTGCTGGTATGTGTCTCGTAAGTCAAGCGGAGTGTTGTAGTCATCATAACCTGTCCACTTCCCGCAACACGTATTCCCTTCTCTATCTTTGTCCACACATAATCGTCCAATCTTCCATCCCCCCTAAGGCGCCTCCCCTCATCTTCCGAAACCCAAGCACTAACAATGGCAGAACCAAGCAGCGTTCGCCGAAAGAGTGGCTGGAATTTGCTCCCACGGAGGTAATCAAGCTCATTCTTTCGCGTGTGGACAACCTCAGTACCATGCCGCTCGCCGCATGCTCGTCGGGGTTGTACCGTTTACTCAAAGCCCTCTGGCCGGAGCTTTTAAGCCAGCTCCTTGCTTGCTGATGCCGCCTGATCTTCAGAAACGGCGTGTCACACAACATAGATCATAGGGTGGTGAGCATCGACCCCGTTGACTGCGTTCCGATCCCCGTCACCCTCAACTACATTAACGGTATGTACTGGGTCGGCATGAACACGTCTTGGATGGTGCTCGTCGACGGTCGCGGCAGTTGGATGCTCGTGGAGGTCTACACCAGGTGATTGACCCCCCTTACTTTGATTAACACTACATTGCTTTTGCACCGCGGCCCATAATACTAGGAATCTTATAGTAGACAACATGATACCAAGTTTGATTTTCTCAAGGTTGTAATCTGCCAAGTGCCCACAAGATCTGCAAATTATAAAGACTTCAGGCTAATTGCATTCTTCAACCACGGTCTCGCCTATCTGACAGGTCACTGCAGAAAGCAGATAAATCTGCACGTCCATCGCAGGATCATACATCCTCCATGGTTCTCTGATGCCATTGAACACAATGGCTTCATATACGCTATCGACTCCTTCTATGGCAGGATATATTGTTGGCCTACTCCAGTCATCGCTACAAATGGCTGTTACAGCAGTATGTTACTTTCCTATGATATCATGATGGCTTGCTTATCTTACTGTCAACATTTACTGGAAAAATATTCATGCTAATAATATACCATTCTTAAGATTTACTACATTAAGACCCCTTTTTTATTTGACTCCAACTTGATATGATGTTGTAGGCCGCCTAGTATCACTACCCTTCCTAATCCCAGGACCTTTCAAAGAAAAGCGGCATGGCAGTTGCAGGTGGTTCCTGGCTCGATCAGACGATGGCGAACTATTGATGATTGTTCGTATGTACCGGACGTGTTGTTTTGCAGAATACAATCATAGTCACTCCAAGGTATTTGAGCAGGATCCCAGCTTCTCTGGGGCTTCAGGAATTTTTGATTGGAGGCTAGTAAGTAGCCTTGGTACACGCTCTCTGTTTCTCGAAATGAATTATCTGATTAACCAGGAGATAATTAATGGCAAGGATCATGATGGCAGCGCGATTTCGTTCATCAGGATAAATTGTGTGTACACAACATACCATGTGTCTCTGCATGCACCATACACTGATATGTGCCGGCATGCTCTGCAACCCAAAGTAGGAGAGAGGGTCGCAAGTATCACACTTCGACCTGCTAGCTGGAGTTTCCCCCGTCAGGCACCCATGTGGTTCAAGCCGTCAGCCAATCTCCACAGCTTAATAAATAGTAACGTCTAACTGAGCCAGTTAGTTAGATGCGTACACTTGGTGTAGTAGGATCTTTATTTAGTTTGATGCATACACATGTTCTTTTTTGGTAGCCCTTTTTTAATGATGGCTGATGTTTGGTTTGGAAGAGAGAGATGCGTGTTTACTTTTCTGGCCTGCTTACTGCTTCTGTTGCACCCCCAGCCCTGGTTGCTGCTGCTATTTTCAATGTACAATCAGTAGTATATTTCGTGTGTTCATTGAATAAATGTGTTGTTAGAACAACAAACACAATGTTTTGGAAGTTGCTGCATGGTCCGATCCTGTAGTTCCCCGTACCGTACGTAGTGCATACTATTTTTGGTGTGGAACACATTTTCCACTTGTTGATAACATGCAGCCCACTGATGAAGGCCCAATAGAGGAGCCCATAATTAACTGGAAGGGAGTCTCTCACGTGAATCCGGCCTAGGTACATGCTCATGGTCCCCTAAACATAAATAAGTAAATAAATAAATAAAGCTAAATGCTCATGCACGAGTTCTTTAAATTGACGACTTAACAGGAGGATATTATTTCCTATGATAGTGTCGTTACATTCAGTCGATATTATTCTTAGGCAAAGATAGCGACCAGTCTTCTTTCTTCCTCCATTTTCTTCTTGCAACCAGCGGACCCATGCAAATTGTAGTCAACGTCATAAATAGTTCCGGTCCATTTTTATTTTTAATAAGAATGTCCAACCCAGCCCATCACATTGGCGACACCAGTTTATCCTTCGCCTTAGTGCGCTCACCGCAGCACTGCCATTCGGCCATGTCAACATAGTGAATTGGGAGAGGACTGTAGTTGTGAGCATGACAGTACAGACCCACCAGGTCCGCTTCCGAACACAAGCAAGCACCTCTTTTACTACTCAGATACACCCCTCGTTTTTTTACTCTAATCCACCCTGTTCATATCTGGGTCCCACATCATTTTCAATGTATAGTGAATTAACGACATAATTGCACAAATTTTTGTTTGAGGATTTGTTCGGAGGAGCAGGCTATAAACAGGGTTGTGCGGTCTCTATGGCCCGTCCAACAACATGACCAGCCCGGCAGTTTTTTCTTTGGGAAAATAGGTAGCCCAATATTTCTTTTTTAAGAATACCGAAGCTAGGCCTATTTGTTTTCTCCGACTTACTGGGCTGCAAATCTTTCAAGATGGGTAGGGACGCATTCCGGCCTGGCCAAAGAGTAAGGTCAATATCTGTTAAAAGTAATATCAAAGGGGTTGAAAATTCCCAAAAAAAATTATAGCAAATGGGAAATTAGTTTCTTTTTTGTTTTTGTTCTTCACTGATATTTTATATTTCTTTGGATTTTAACATGACATAGTACTAATTTATTTTTAAATTTATTTTAGTATGGCTACTAATTTTTGTATTAAGAATATTTTGTTCCCCAGGAAAAATTTGCGAATTTTAGAAATTTCGTACATTTTTAGTTCAATTTTTTAACCCTGGTACTGACCAGAAAATGGGCAGCAATTCTAAAAATGGAAAATGGGATGCAATAAATTCCATATGAATTAGAAAATGAGTAAAATTATAAAAATAATAGCAAATGGGTTGTACACGCCATAGATTTCGAGGCTCACTTGTTTACACAAGGCTTTGTGAGTTAACACATGATTCTAGCAACAGTGACTGTTGGATGTCCATCCAACAGCCAACATGATTCTTCAATCTCTGATCTTCGTGCTCCAGCCGCCTAAGCCAGCGCCGGCGGGACTGCCTGCTCCCTCTTGTGGCCCGTTGTGATGTCGCGCAGGCTTCACCGGCCCACCCTACTCCCTCCACTGGCCTGGCCGCACACAATCAACTGCCTCCTTATTACGTGAAAATAATGATTCTTCCCACTGAGATCTGGTGCACACCAGTTCAGAGGCTGACCTGTGGACCAACTAAGTTGACACATACGAAGGGCTTTGTCAACTTAGTCAACAAACGATTCTAGCAGCAGTGTCCGTTGGATTTGAATCGAATGGTCATGTTGCTTCTTCAATCGCTGCTCTTCTTGCACCAGCCGCCCAAACCAATGTCGGCGAGACTGCCTGCTCCTGCCTCCAGTGGCCCGCTGTACTGCCGTTGAGGCCTCACCACCCCTACTACTCGCACCGCTGGCAAGGCCCTATGGCAACGGCAACCTCACACCGTAGCCAAACAAGTGAACCCTCGTACTCATCTCCGCGTGGGCATCCACTGCCGCGTCTTCCTCGGCTCCGCGCCGTTCCCTTCCTAGGCCTCGCCGTCATCCACCACCTTGGTGCTCTCGGCACGGCGTCGTCAATGTGGTCCACGAACGACTTCCATCGGAAGAGTACTGTACATGGAGACGCTGACAGCTGGGTCCATGGCCGCAGCAAGGAAGTGCCTCCTTATTACAGGGAAAATAATGATTCCTCCACCTGACAGCAGGGACCCACCAGACGGGCCACCGTATTTTGCAAAAAAATGTCACTGACTGCTGGGACCCACCAGCTGAATCTTTGCACGCAAGGAAGTGCGTCCATATTACGGGCAAAAAATGATTCGCCCCCTGACTGCTGGGACCCACCAGCAACATCTTCGCACGCAAGTAAGTGCCTGACAGTCGCGACCCACCTGGCCGAAGCGTACATAGCTTTGTCATTCTAGTCGCGAACGTGTACGTACATAATAGTCGATCAGTGTGTCTGCAGGCTGCAGCGATAAGCCGTGGCTGTGTAAGGAAGGGCACGTGTCGTAGTAGAGGAGCGCATGTGTCATAGTAGAGGCGCGCAGGTAGTATGTCACATAGTCCCGTTAATATCGTGTACACGTACATATGGGCGGGGTCTCAAATTCCTACTCGCGCATATGTACGGCTAGGGCTTGTGTACACGGTTGGGTCGGAATGGAGAAACTGCGTCGCCGTTGTGTTCATCAGGAGCCAACCGGCTTGGACGGAACAGCCGATCGAAACGAGGCCTGGCGTACCATAGAATGAAGGAAACGGCCCTGTGTTCGACCGTCCAGGGTCAAAATGGGATCCTGTTCATCGGGAGGGGTCTAGTGTACCGCAAAACGGAGGAAGCGGACTTGTCTTGGACCTCCTACTGTCGAAACAGGGTCCTGTTGAACGGGAGGGGTGTGGCATACTGCAAAACGGAGGAAACGGACTTGTGTTGGAGCGCTACGGTCGAAATGGGGGTCCTGTTCATCGGGAGGGGTGTGGCGTACCGCAAAAAAGAACTCCACGGGATACTATTTATCTCCATCGTCGACTACTTCCATGGGCTACTGTTCATCCACCGTCGGCCTCCTCCAGCCTCCACCTGTGACTGTTCATCCACGGGCTCCTGTTCATCCAGCCTCCACCGCTCCTCCACTGGCTACTGTTCAACCAGCCCTTTCCATGGGGTGTTGTTCAACCACCCCTCCACGGGCTACTGTTCATCCAGCCCTCCACCGGCTACTGTTCAACCAGCCCTCCACGGTTTCGTCCTGTTCATCTAGCCCTCCACGGGGTGCTGTTCATCCAACCCCAACCGGCTCAATCGATCGGGGTCCTGTTCATCTAGTGGCAACGACCTCTACTACCATGAGGTCCTGTTCATCCACCCCCCCCCCCCTCACCGGGAATTGTTCATCCAACCCCCCCCCAACAACACTCACTGTTCATCAAGAGGCAGCAGGTTTGATGGGCTTCAGTTAGCAGCAATAGCGAAGGAATCGCTCAATCGGGTTCAGTTAACAACCATCGATCGATCGCTCGGGTTCAGTAACGCGTAGCCTGCAGTGCAATCGCTCAGGTTCAGTAGGTTAATGCCTCGCTCGGGTTCAGTTAGAGCACAATGCCCCGCACCCACGCGTGTACGTGTACGAGAGGAACGCGCATCGCTCGGCCCTCGACCACCCACCGTAACCGGGAACTCCCTGATATTTTCCTCGCCCTCGCTTCTAGCATGGTTTTTTCCGTCATGGACGGCCCAAAGAATGTCATGCAGCTGCGTCTCCAGCCTGCCCAGGACGAAAAGCCCATTTTCTCTCATGATTTTTTGTCATAGAAGAGGAGCCCACCACATCTATTATGATACCGGCTTGTCACAATTATCGTCACAGAAGTGTCATAAGCATGATAGAAAAAAATTCATTGGGCCCAAAATGTCACGGAGGTGTCTTTTTTTGTAGTGCAGGTCTGGGGCAGCATGAAGGACTCCCTTGTTGAACTCGCCTCGGCCATCATCGACCCCTACTACGAAAAGATGAAGCAGGGTGGCAATGGAACACGTCCAGTATCCTGGCACGAGGCGTGGGTGCGGCAACTGGATGAACCTCAACTCAGGTTCACGGCCAAGAGTGTGTACACATGCTACGAGATGCACAAGCGGATCGTTGACATGAGGAAGTGCCTCCTTCCCAAAATCGACAAGGTCGGATCGAGCCACCAGGAGAACTGTGGCAGCAGGGTTCACAGCAAGTAGAGGATGATCAGATGATCGTTTATCCTACTTAATCATGCATGTAATATATAGTTTTACTTTGGTGTGTGGAAATGTCATGTGTGTAGTTGCCACCTATGTAATTGGATGTTTAATTTGGTTATGCAACCATGTCCTTATAAGGGTGTGTGTGTATATATATGTTGATGTTCTATATGCAATCCCCGCACAACACACACGTCTTATTAGCTGCAATCGTGTATGTTATCATTGGTCTTCGCACACTTTCTGATTACAGACCTGTTTGCCACATATCACACACATTTTGTTAAATTGAACCATTTCTGTTCTCTTGGCTCAACGCAAACAGTTCATCCGAGTGAATCGTATGTCGTATATCGCACACACCTTGATCTGGCTGACAGTTTCTTTTGTGTTTCCTAATCACAAATTGTTATCCGAGTGAGCTTTATGTTGTATATCACACACAACTTCATCTAGCTGCTCGTTTCTGTTCTTCTGCCTCATCGCAAATAGTTCATTGAACTGAACTGTATGCCTCATATCGCACACACAACTAAATTCTGAACCATGTTTGATGTATCCTCCATCGCAAACATTTTGCAACTTTTTGACGGGTTTTTTACATCACAGTTTGCGATAAATGCATTGCACACAGTTTCGTCAAAAGGGTCTCTGATCATAGTGTCGCATTAGCAGCATCCTGCAGTAGTGTTGTGTCGGCCCTCGTGAGGCACAAGACACTGTCGATCATCTCCTCCGGCGGTGTCGGGTAGCAAAGTAGTGTTCCCAGCTCAATCATGGCTGTGGAAGCTGACCCTCACCAGGCAACATGACAATCCCCGGGAAGCTTTGCCGGCAAATCACGACAAGGACGGTGCTGGGCCCGCGGACATCCTGGGCATGTAGCCAACCCCTGCAGTATGACAATGCCAATTCATTAGATATTTGAAGAAACGTGAAGGCAAAGGTACAAAAAGAGTAAATGGACTTACCTATCCCCGTCAGGCCTAATCAACGACCTCTACTCCCGGGTCGCCGACACGGGCTAGAGCCATGTGCTACCACACTGGTAGACGGTGCCCCCCTCAAGCACCTCTCCACGCTATCAAAACTCTGATCCCCGCCACCATCAGCATGGCCACTCAGCCCCTTAGGCAGATCCGACCAAGTACCCCATACGGACGTCTCCTGGGACGTAGCCTACCCAGAGTCTCGTGGGCCAAAGGCCCGTCGACCCGAGGCTCGTGCACCGGAGTCTGCATATCTTCCTCCTCAGACGTGTCCACCCTAGCAGTCCTATGCTCGGGTGAATCAGCTAGGGGTGGCAGCAAGGAAGGCCTAGCAGCCTGCCTACCTCTCCTGCAGGCACGTCCTCCCCGACCTCATCTCTTCTCCTCCCTGACCTCATGTCCCAATGGGCAACGACGCCGATGAAAAGCGCCCACAGGTGCCTGCATACTATTGAGAAACGCTCTCCGGAGAGACTGGGGTGGAATGGAAGTACCCCCCACCACCACCACCACACACCGATGAAGAAGGAGCCACTGAGTGCTCTGGACCCGCACCCACCATCTTTCATCACCTGCCATGACAAAGAGTAAACGAAATTAGTACAACATAAAAAAATTGAATACCGACATGAATAATAATATGTATATAATTGTGATAGCCTGGCTTATTAGGGATGATACACTACTCATATCAATAAGGAATTCCTTCTTTTCTAGGAGACCATTCGAAAAGAACTCCAAAGTTAAGCGTGCTCAGCTTGGAGTAGTTTCAGGATGGGTGACCGACCAGGAAGTTGCTCCCGGATGCGCACAAGTGAGGAGAAAGTTCACAGAAAAGACTACTATTGATCTATGGGGCCATTCTAGATCCCGCCAGGAGTACAGACCATCGGTGGGTGTGTCCGGGGCGTTAGAATAATTTAAATATATTATCATCATGTACAACATAAAAAATTGAATACCTAAAATGAACTAATAATATATATGTATATAATATAATTGAATACATGACATGAACTAATAATAATCTTGATCGTCCATATATGCTCCGGGATCAATAAATGTATCGTCATCATCACTATCATCAATGACGTGCTCATCGGTTTCAATGGCATCACATGTGGAAGGCCTCCTTTACGTAATCGGTTAAGCATTGACAGGTCATCGGCAGCAGTAACCTCTTCTTGTTCCAACTCAGGGGTGAAGTCAGATTCACTGTCGCTATCTACTTCAATGTTCTGGGGTGATGTAGAGCGTTTCTTGAAACGTTTTTTGAAAAGACGTGTTTCTTAGAAGAATTCTCATTCGTATATGTATGGGTGAATGTGGGGTTCATAATCCTCTTCATTGGGGGATGTAGTCTAACACGTGGAGCCACTTCATAAACGACATCCCAACCATTCAGATTTGGATCAGTTTGGCAGGCCCACGATAGATAGAAAATTGGGTCACGTGTTGAGCCGTAATATAGACTTCGGGAGCATCTAAATGGGTGCTTTGTTTGATTTCGACTAGCCTTATATGTTCATGAGTCCTTCTAGTCTCCTTCGGCTGGAACTAATAACATTTGAAGACTACGATGGTCGGTGGGTTTTCACTGTAGAATAGAAGTTCATAAATTCCTTCAACTCTTCCATAATACTCTGTACCTCCTACGCTGATAGTAGAGACACAACAATTTGTAGACTTCCGATCGGGCATAGATAGCTCTTTGTGAAATGTACGAAAGCAATACCCGTTGATGTTGTATTTGTGAAATGAACGGATGTTATAGTCAAAACCATTAGCTACTTGTCTCAATTCGACTCTGGATACTCTCAATCCAAATTATAGCCCTTGAAAAACCCTGGACGCTCTAGATCAGGCTCGAGAGCGTGACTGATCCAGGGTCTATTGGCCTGTCAACGCAGGTGGTGCAGAGTTTTTGACAACTCTACCTTTGATGAAGTTTTCTTGTCTTTTCTAAACTTATGGGGAGGATCCAGGAACTATCTATGTAGTTCGAAGCAAGAAAAATTGCAACCCGCCTGTAGCCAACGATACTGAAGAGTTGTCTTGCACGAGGGGCATGGGAACCTTCCATGGACACACCACCCAACGAATAGCGCATACACCAGCAAGTCATGCATCAAGTACATGTACCAAACACGCATTTTGAAGTTTTGTTTTCTAGCGGCATCGTATGTCTGGAATCCATTATCCCAAGCTTCTTGTAATTAATCCTTAAGAAGCTACGTGTACACATTCATATTCTTCCCCGGATAGTTGGGCCCTGGAATTATCAACGTCAGGAAAATGTTCTTTCTTTGCATAATCTATCCGGGGGGAGATTGAGTGGAATGACAAATACAAGCCAAAAATTGTATTGGGTTACCGTCAGACCAAACACATTGAACCCATCCGTGCTGAGGGCGACTCGACGATAACTTGGATCTGCCACTTTTTTCTCATGTAATGCATCGAAGTGCTTCCACGCAAAACCATCCGATGTGTGTACCATCATCTGATTCCCATCTGCATCTAGTTCGGTTCTTTTTCCCATTTTTGTGCCATGTCATCTATCTAGTCGTCTCCCTGACCACGAAAAGATGTTGAAGTCTTGGTACGATTGGTATATATGAAGAACATTAACAGGGATTTTGGTATGCCACTTCTCACCCATACCGTTGTCTACCACAACATACTTGGAAGACATGCAAATGGGACAATAGTTCAAGTCCGCATACTTAAGTCTAAATAAGGCACATCCATTCTCATAGGCATTTATCTTCTCATAGGGCATCTTAAGTGCATGGAGGATTTTGTCCGACTGGTACAGGTTTGTAGGCAGTACATGGCCTTTGGGTAGAAAGCATCCAAATATTGTCATCGTCGCGTCGTAGCATTCTTTGTGGAAGTTGAATTGAGCTTTCAGAGCTAATACTTTTGAGATGGCATCTAGCTAACGAAGCTCAGTGTGCTTGTTGAGAGGACGTTTTGAAGATTCCAACATTTCATTGAAGGCCTTTTGCAGATTCCTCCATATCATTGTCCGAATCCCAAACATCATCAAAGTCTTGCACCATGTCTAACATCTCGCTACCATGCTCGTCAATGCAACAATGAACCACCTCGGCTCTGGCACATTGGGCAGACTCAGCATGAAATGTCCACACCGTATACCCGGGCGTAAATCCCACTTCTGCACATGTTTACCCATTTCATCCTTTGTCCTCTTCTGAAAGTTCTCTCACCTAGCACGGGGGCACCAGGATTTTCTCTGGACATTTGCAAATGCGGCTCTTACAAACCCCTTGGTTTTTGTTACCCATTCATTGGTCATGTCTTTCTGACTAGTGTGACTGGTGTACATCCATGCACGATCACTCATCTTGCCTAGCTACTGCACACACACAAGAAATATATATATATATATATATAATTCAGCATGCATATTCATCTTTTAATCTAGTTTGTCAATTTTATTACGTCCATGCAACCTACACGCTAATAGGTAAAGATAGGTCCTAATCCCACCCGAGTATGTGTAGATGGGTACATTTTCACATGCTCTGCTCCGGATCCGACGCAAAATTTCGGCAGCACCTCCCCATTCTTCTCATGATACACGACTTGGCAATAAACAGAGAGGATGTGTACTCGGAGATCCCTTCAATCCCTTCACGGTCACTTACGAGAGTGAGATCTGATAGAGATAATAATATAAACATTTTTGGTATTTTTATGATATAGATTGAAAGTAAAGATTGCAAAGTAAAATGGATTGGAAACTTATAGGATAAAAGATAGACCCAGGGGCCATAGGTTTCACTAGTGGCTTCTCTCAAGATAGCATAAGTATTATGGTGGGTGAACAAATTACTGTTGAGCAATTGATAGAAAAGTGCATAATTATGAGAATATCTAGGCATGATCATGTATATAGGCATCACATCCGCGAGAAGTAGACCGAAATGATTCTGCATCTACTACTATTACTCCACACATCGACCGCTATCCAGCATGCATCTAGAGTATTAAGATCAGAAGAACAGAGTAATGCATTTGGCAAGATGACATGATGTAGAGGGATAAACTCAATCAATATGATATAAACCCCATCTTTTTATCCTCGATGGCAACAATACAATACGTGCCTTGCTGCCCCTGCTGTCACTGGGAAAGGACACCGCAAGATTGAACCCAAAGCTAAGCACTGCTCCCATTGCAAGAAAGATCAATCTAGTAGGCCAAACCAAACTGATAATTCGAAGAGACTTGCAAAGATAACCAATCATACATAACAGATTTCAGAGAAGAATCAAATATAGTTCATAGATAAACTTGATCATAAACCCACAATTCATCGGATCTCGACAAACACGCCACAAAAAGAGTTACATCGAATATATCTCCAAGAAGATCGAGGAGAGCATTGTATTGAGATCCAAAGAGAGAGAAGAAGCCATCTAGCTAATAACTATGGACTCGAAGGTCTATGGTAAACTACTCGCACGTCATCGGAGAGGCTATGGTGTTGATGTAGAAGCCCTCCGTGATCGATTCCCCCTCGAGCGGAGCTCCGGAAAAGGCCCCAAGATGGGATCTCTTGGGTACAGAATGTTGCAGCAATGGAAATAGGGTTTTGTGGTGCTCCTGGATGTTTTAGGGGTCTATGGATATATATATAGGAGGAAGAAGTAGGCCGGTGGAGATGGGGGGAGCCCACGAGCGTGGGGGCGCGCCCAGGGGGCAGGCGCACCCTCCTGCCTCGTGGCCACCTCGTTTCTTTCTTAACGTCTACTCCAAGTCCTCTGAATCATGTCGTTCCAAAAATAACTCTCTCGAAGGTTTCTTTCCATTTGGATTCCGTTTGATATTCCTTTTCTGCGAAACACTGAAATAGGCAAAAAAACATCAATTTGCATTGGGCCTTGGGTTAGTAGATTAGTCCCAAAAATAATATAGAAGTGTATAATAAAACCCATTAAACATCCAAAACAGATAATATAATAGTATGGAACAATAAAAAATTATAGATACGTTGGAGAAGAATCAGCGGTCGTCATGGCCTGGGTCCGGGGGCTGGGGCGAGCGGGCTGGCCGGCGGCGTGTCTGGCTCCGGGGGGCGGGGCAGGTCGGCGGCAGCTTTGGCTCCGGGGGCGGCCCATGCATGAGGTGGTTGAGATAGAGTGGGTGGGGCTGGGGCGGCATGTTGGATTTTAGTTAGGTCCCTTCTTTGCTGTCTGCTAGCAGACGACAAAGATAGGTGGGCCGGGTCGTTAGTTAGGTATCCTGCTTTGTCGTCAGCCGGCAGATGGCAAAGAGGAACCAAGCAGACGGCAAAGATCAGGTGGACGACATCCAACCCGCCCGTCTGACCTAACCAGCTCCAGGGTCCAATGCGCCCAGTTGTCGTCTGCCTTTGGGCCCTTTGCCATTCTCTGGCAGATGACAAAGAACTGGCTGACGACAAACTGTAAATTCGCCATCAGCCACTTCTTTGCCATTTGCATTTTGGAAGCAGACGACAAAGACCATCTGTGTCGTTCGCTAGCAGACGACAAAGAACTGGCTGATGGCAAATTCCCTAATTCCAGTAGTGACAAAGTATAACATACAAGTTAGTGTCAATTCAATATGTTCGTTCTTCTAAAGTCATACCCTCAATTTTATTTTAGGACTATCGTTACGCTTAACTATATCCTAAGATCTGGAAAACTTGATCACCAACAACACTTGAGCCAGTCTTACAGGTGAGACCGGGAACCTATTGTTTACTATTTATCAATCCACACGTGCATATGATTTTTCCATTGAATCAAATATTCCAGGATCGTAGCAGTTATAGCATGGAATATGAACTCTTAACTATGAATATGGAAATATAATGATACAAAATAATTGCCTCTAGGGCATATTTCCAACATTCTCCCACTTGCACTACAGTCAATAATCTAGCTGCATGGTTTTACAAACACCTATGGTTATTCTGTTGTTGCTCATGCTTTGCTTGTGGTGGAGCCTTTGTCATTTGTTTTTACATATTCAAAACTCGGTAATATTTGTGTCAGACTTGTCTATTTTTCTGGATCACAATCCATCTTGCTTTGAGCTATAATATATTTTATTCAAAATAAAATATCATTTAGACTCATTGCTCTTAAAATCACATGAACTATATCAAGACTCTTCTTGACTATATATTGTAATCATATTTCAGATTCACCCATTGACAAGATTCTTCTTGACTGGATATATTCATAAATAATGCTTATGGGTTTATTACAGCTTTTGTATATCCAATTATATCAAGACATTTCTTGTTTATTGGATCTACCATTCATGTCAAGACTCTTCTTGATTGTCCATATTCATAATGTTTATGGGTTTCCAACAACTTTTGTAATATCCAATTATGCCAAGACATTTCTTGATTATTTTATCTTACCCATTTATATCAAGACTCTTACTGATTGACCATATTCATAATATAATGTTAATGGGTTTCCTACAGCCCTCTATAAAATCCAATTGTATCAAGACATTTATTGATCTAGACAACATTGAAACGTCTAATGTTTACAAAACACAAATTATCGTTATAGAATCAACAATATTGTTCATAAAATTTACCATAGCCCTAATTATATTAATCACCAATTTGATATTCATATATTCTCAAGAATGAACTTTTAACTTCATATGCTCAAAATAATACATATATTCTTTTGAGATCCTTGATATCTGTTACTAACACTTAGTAAAATTCTGGGCCCTTTCATATATATTATAACTATCAAGATGAATTTCTTTCATCTACTCATGCTTATTAATTGATTTTTATAAGCACCTAGTTATATGATACCGAGAGAATTTTTTTCTCTATTTAAACAATTAAACCTTTGTCAAAAAATATATAAACCTTTTAGCTCAATGAGACATATTGATCTATCTTCGTAGATTCTTTTGTGCCCAATATTTTGCCTTGCTATTTGATGACAACATGTTTCAAGACAATTTGATTTTATGCTAACAAGCTATATTATTTCCATTCCATAATATGTCGTCAACATATGAAAATATAAAACACTATATAGATCCCACTAATTTATATGTATACACAAAGTTCCTTTGATAAGATCAAATTCCTCTTATCAGCTCACTTGTTATAATCTTCAAAAACTCTTTTGAAGTTTGCACTTTAATTCGTTGTCCTGAGAATTTTGAAAATGTTCTAGTTGTATCATTCATACATCCTTTCTCTTTAGGAAACTAGATTTAGTATCCATTTTCTTCATAACTCTTTAAAGTATCAATTAAGTTCTAAACGTAATTGTATATGAATTTTATTCCGGTGTGCATGGCTATGCGCCATTCCTTTGAGCTGGGTGCCACCACTGCTTCCTTGTAGTGTGCTAGTCCATGTCCTTTACAAGATGAATGCTAGTTCAAATTCTTTTAAAGATGAATATCTCATTGTAAAATATCAAAAAAAAACTCCTGATTTGAATAAACTTGTTACAAGCTTTAGAATTTCTACGTCCAATGTAGTAATTTATGATTTATTTTGCAGACTAATTATCGAAATAATTTTCAATTTGTTAATTCTGCTTATCACCGTCAGAGATTCATAAACCTTTCTAAGCTGTAATATCCTCCCAATTATTTCTTTGACAAGAAAACATTTTCTTGAAAAAGTGTCCATATGTATCAAACATTTTGTTTTTGAACATTTCAATTGAAGGAACCCAAATCATATTATTTGAGATATCATACAACATTTATCTAGTTAATAATTTCCATATATCGTACGGTTTCAGTAACTACGCTAATATACAGTGCTCTGTTTAGTGTATATCTTGTTGTTTCAGTTTACAACCCCAATTATAAAAGTATATCGGTAATAAATAATTCCATAATTATTTGAATGTATTTCTTAAACTTATGACTCGGGTCATTGTCTTCAATCTTTGAAGAATCACTTTATCTTTTGTCATAATGATCCTTATCTTCATTACACAAAAATTGAACTCTTGAAATACACTACAAAAAATATACACTTCATGATGATACGTGTTTGTCACAGTAGGTCACGTTTTTTGTCATGCATGTACATCCATGACGATTTTATGACAGAATAAAGATCGTCATACATGTGTTGTCGTAGAAGTGTTCCATGACAATACCAAAATTGTAATCACGGAAGTATCCACTTCCATGACAATAAATGGCACGTTGTGGAAGTGCTTTCGCCAAGGGTAACCGACACGTGGCATCCACCATAACGGGTCGCCGTTAAGCTATCGGGTTTCGGTTTGGATCTGATAACCCGTTAACATCCCGGACCAATGGGTGTTTTCCACGTGTAAAATCATCATTGGCTGGAGGAAACATGTGTAAGTTCACCGTTGGGACAGATGTCATCCACTCATTGGACCGAAGGCGCCTATGATACTTCGACACGTGGCATGACCCAACAGAGGCCCATTCCTGTGAAAAGGCCGGCCCGTTTGACTTGGCCAAAAGGTAGCGGGCCGGCCCTTAGAAAGCCTATCAACGGCTTGTTCGCATATAGCCCATTTACAACCCGCTAACTCAGGGCCCGTTACGGCCTATCCGAATTAGGCCTAGTAGCGTCATCTGGGCCGTCCAATATGATTCCAGCCCGTTGTAACTTCCGACCCATGTATGGCCCATGACATCTTTCGGCCCATATGAGGCCCTTTGTAACTCTTGGCCCATTAATGGCCTGTGGTGAAACAGGCCCGTAATGAACAGTGTATAACTTTAAATCCATTAACGGCCCATTATTCCATTGGGTCGTTTCCAGCCCGTGTGATCTTTCGGCTTTCTCATGGACCATTTATTCTTGGGCTCATTTGCAGCATTCGGTTACTTATGACCCGTTACTAGCCTTTTCTACTTGTGGGCCAAATTCAACCCATGGTTACAATCGGCCCGTTTGTGGCCCGTTAATCCATTGGGTCTTTTTCATAGTTTCATCATATACGACTGATTAATGACGACCCGTTATGGTCGGCCCATGAACGGACAATTCCAACTCTAGCCCATTTACGACCGATAATGTGTTGTGTTGTTGGCCCATGTTTGGCCAATCGACCATACGGCCCGGAGAAGGCCCATTGATGCTACGCCCCATAGAAGGCCCGTTGTTTCTCTGGCCCGTACGAGACCCAGGGTCACTGCAGCAAATATGTAGCACATGGTTATTGTGGCCTAGTTTTAAAAAATAGGTTATTGCGGCCACTAGCAAACCGTGGAAAAAAGAACTGCCCTAACTACAAGCAAACAAATAAACAAGAAAACAAGGAAATAAATAAGCAAGCAACTTACGCTAGGCTATCACGGCTATTACACATATTACATCCACTGGGCATCAAAGTTCACCACCAGTGCAAATATAGGGAATAAAGCAGCATATCACATACACTGGTTGTCAAAGTTGGCGACCAGTGCATAGAAACACCACAGCAAAACAAGTCCACAACTGAAACCACTTCAGAAGAGCTCAAGAAACAATATCCTGGGTATCCATAATGCTGGTAAGATGCTTATCAAGCTTATGAACTTTCTCCTTTTTGGCTCTTAAATCAATCAGTGCTTGCTGTTGCACCAAAAAGTACGCATCTGAATTCCGTAGGGACTTCCTCAGTCCTTCGGCTTCCTATCGCAGAACATCTGATTAATGTCTTTCAACTTCAAGTTGAGACTCAAGAAGCCGAACTGATTCAGGCAGCGACTTCAAAAAGCTGGTGCCAGCAATAGTGGTCAGTAACTCCAACACTACATCAAGACAAGACTCCTCAGTGTCTTCAGTATTGTTTTTATCAGCTTTCTTGGAGACCAACAGGGATGTCTCACTGTCTTGAGCCTTATATACATTACTTCCTTTACCATTGCATAACAGGGTACTCTTCTCCAATATTTTATCCATATTCTGAAAGAGAAACAAACAGGCACATCACAGGTTTACCATGTTGTATATGAAACTAATTTTGGTAAACCACTTCAGTAGTAAGGTGGACAGGATAAAAGCATGAAACAAACATATATCTATGTAGTATGGTCACTTGACGGTCTATATCATTCTAGTTTATGTTGCCAAATCAAGATTAAGACGGTTCAAATCATATCTATTTAAGAGAACGCAGCATAGACAGAATATAAGTGTGGGAAACTACATAGCAATAACGACACTTGTACTGTGCATTGCATGAGAACATAACTGTTTATTCAATTGAAACTAAAATAAACATAGAGCAAGTTACAACAACAAACATGTTAAAGAAATAGGTTTAAAACATACCTGTTGCGCCATTGGAGTTTCAATTGCGTCCTTCAAATTTGAAATTAGTTGGTATGAGTAAATGCAGTGACGCAAGAGCAAATGAGTATGAACCATAGCTACGGAACTTGACCTGATAACAATTCTTCTTCTACTTTAAGCGTTGATTTGGGGTTTGGATTGGTGGTCCTCGTGCTTTGGGCACTGCAGTTGCCTTACTAACTGCTTGTGTTTGGGTGCTCTGTGGTGGAGATGGTGCTATGTCAAGTGGAACTGGGTTACTATCTGCTTGAGTTGGGGTTAGAAGGGGTGTAGCTGGTTCTCCGTCCAACTGGGTAGGGGTACAATCTGCGTGAGTCTAGGTTATGTGTGGTGGGGCTGGTTCTTGGGCAAGTACAACTGTGGTTCTATCTGCATCGACAGGTAGCACGATATTTTCTAAAGACCGTGTTTTTACTCCCACAGATACTGCCATCACCCCATCCAATTCAAATGGCTGATAAACAAGAAAATTAATTGAGTGTATAGACATTGTAAGATAGATAGGTGCAATGGATAGTAGGGAAGAAAACATGGCATGGAATAATTCATATTTATGTTGTCTAACCAAACAGAATAACATGACATAATTTCACATATATGATGGCTAATTAAACAGGATAGCATGACACAATTTCACAGGTATGATGGCTAACTAAACAGGATAGAATGGCATACATCAAAATATGATGACTACGTAAATAGGATAACATGATATAACTATACGATGTGTCTATTAAAGTGGTTGCCATGCCATAATTCACAAACATGCCATCGATGGAAACATGATGGCATGATATAATTCACGGATAGAATGACATAATTCAAAATATGATGACTATGTAAATAGGATGAGATGATATAACTATATTATGTCTTTAGAAAATGGGTTGGCATGCCACAATTCAGATACATGCTATCTATGACAATTCAGCCGGTCTATTCTGATAATATTATCAGAATAGTTATTCTGATAACACTTCCGCACTGCAGGCTCAATGCAAGTGCACATTATTGTTTGAACCAAGTGTGCTGCAGTACTCACACGAGTGAACTTCGTGTCGAAAAAAACTGCACGCAGTGTTTTTCCGGTACTGTTTTCGCTCTAATTTTTTAACCATTTATCGGAACGAGGCGTATAATATACTATTGAAAAGCTATTGATTAGGCGCAACTTTTCCATGTTGAACACTTTTCGAGATTCCTCTCGGTTTAAGAGCAGTTTCAAAAATGGTGCGGCGAACGACGAGTGGCATCAAGCATATTTTCATGATTTTTTCTAAACTGCTCATCGGAATAAGGCAAATGATACGTCGTTGGAAAGATATCATCGAGGCGCATCTTTTTCATATCTATTATTTTCTCTAGTTCGTTATGGTTTAAGAGCAGTTTCGAATTTACTAAATCGCGGAATTTTGTTTTTTTGAAATTTTTGCAATTTTTGGTACCGTTTTTGCTTTGTTTTTGAACCGTTTGTCTAAACGAGGCATGTAATACGTCGTTCGAAAGCTATGGACAAGGCGCAACTTTCATATGTAGAAATGATTTTGAGATTCCTTACACTTTAAAATTAATTTTGAAAACGGTGCGGCTGCTGGTGAGTGACAGCGAACGTATTTTCGTAAATTTGTTCAAACCGTTCATCGGAATGATGCAAATGGTACGCCGTTGGAAAGATATCGACGAGGCACAACTTCTGCATGTAGAACACTCTCTCTAATTCATTATGCTTTAAGACCATTTTCCAAATTACCAAAATGCAGACACTCTGTTTTTCACGACACCAAAATCGACGAGGCGCACTGCATCAGACATAAAACTGCACTGTTTTAGTCTGAATACCACACTGCATCAGAGAGGCAAAACGTACTGCATGATTTATTTGTCATTTTTTCTAACTTTTTTATATAACAAGAGTGCACTGTTCTTTATTATTTGAGAGTGAATCGCAGACAAGGTCAAAACGCACTGCAATGTCGTCAAAAGGGGACTGCATGCATTGTGTCACTGTCGCCAAACCGCACTGCTTAGGACCGAAAACCATACTGCATCAAACGATCAAGCGAACTTCATGATTTCTTTTCTCAAACGTAAATTTTCCAAGCATATACACACCGCACTGCAATCATTTCTCAAAAGAAGTGAACCCACAGATACAATGTCTGAGTGTAGTCCACTGAACTGAAAGTGATCTTTTTCAACACGAGCAAGTGAGCTGCAAGAAAATTTCCCCACATGAAGAAGTGCACTTTGTCAAAAGCAAACTACTTTGATGTTGATGAAGTGAGCTGGATGTTCTTTTCCTACATCATTGTCGTGTCTCCGATTACGTGAGCTGGATGTTCTACTCCGATGTTGATGAAGTGCACTCTCGATCAAAAGCAAACTACTTTGATATGTGAGCTACACAGCATGGGGTGTACTGCACCAAAAAAAGTGAACCTCTCAATACAAAAAATCTGGAGATGTAACGTATGTTGAGGGGTAACCGCAGTCAATTCCAAAGTTGACTGCAAAACAACACTAGCGAGCTGCACATGTCCAAAGTTTTTATTTATTTATTAGAAGGGAATCACATACACACACAACAAGAACACCTCACGAAGATATAGGTGAAACCGCCCTCACAGCAGAAACGAACTTCTGATAGGCACACACGGGATCACCAACGAACTGCACACGAGATACAAACGAGCGACGGCTACACTACAACACAAGGAATACATTTTTTAAAGTAAAAGCTGACTGAACTGCAAACAAAACCAAATCTCAAACACACACACACACATGCCGCTGGACTACTCCACTGTTGGGTAGTTCCAAGTTTGTTGACTGCTATGATTTTTTATTTTTTCTTACGCATTTAACGACAAAGTAAACAATGATTTCTTTTCTTCTGTAGCCCCTGACGAATTGCGCGTCCACAACCGCGCCACTGCTCGCGTCGAGCGCTTGGACTGCAACAAAAAAAGTAACCTGCTCAACACACACACATACTCTAATACAAAACAATATCATTTTCACTGGCAGCACCCAGCTGAACGTGCCACAGGTAGAGAATTACATCCCTGGACGCCGTCCACTTTTGTATGTTCCCCATCCTAAGAAAACAACAAAAAATGAACCGAAGAGAAATAGTGAGTGGACTGCGTGTCTGAATAACAAATTATAATGAGGTACTGTTTTTACAGATAGCTAGTGTACTGCATGATTAGCTTTGAATTACTAAAAAAAGGATGCCGCCGACCACCCTGTGGCGAACAGCAAGGAGTGGAGGAGAGAGCTGCATCCTGCAGGTGAGCGTCATGGCTCGCATGCCCGGGCGAGCTACACGCCGCACTCCTTCGCACTGCAATACCTGCCGTACCAACATTGGACTGCACGCACGAGCCATGCGTAATGTAAGACAATCGCCGGCGAACTGCACAACCCATACACGCATCAATCCGCATCTCGCTGGACTGGAGGAGCGAACTAAGCTACAGCAGGAACGAGAGCGTGAACTTCTCACCTTCTCGTAGGGGAACAGACGCTCGCCAGGGAGCTCCTAGTCACCCACCGCACGCGCTCCGGCATGCATTGCCGCCTCAGCCAGCGCCAGCAGGCCGAGCGGACTGCATGTTATCACTATCCAACTGATCAGCAAAATTCTATTTTGACATGGGAGGAAACTTGTTTCTGGTGTGTCAAATCAAATGCAAGATGACTATGAGCTGCATGGACGTGTTCTCCAGACCGCACACAAGGAGGATGCGAACTGTAAGAAAGGGGTGTGGGCAGAAGATGCACATCACCCGAACGAGAGGCGAGGTCCCCATCTTCGACTGCATAAACGCCGGTGGTCAATGAGGGAACAGTGAACAGCAAAAAAAGCCTTCTGGTTGCGCCTGCCTGTCATGAGGTGGAGTAGGGCATGAGGTGGAGCACCCTCCTCCCCCACGATGGTGAAGAAAACCCAACGATGTCAGATCCACGGCAGAGAGAAGTGGTTGGGGTCGTGCCCGCCGGATCCACGTCGGGGGAAGGAGGCCGGTTGCAGCGGACCCAATGGTCATCGCCGTCACCCACTGGATCCACTGGTCACGAGCCACGTGCTTGGAGAAGGAGGGCCTTCCACCGGCGCTTAGCAGGAGGGAGGTGCAGGGGCAGCCGGATCTCGCCGGACCCGATAGGGCTGCGGCGGTTGGACTGCCTGGTCACCTCGGGATGATGAACCGGGCGGCGATGCGCGGGTCCGCGTGGACGGTGGTGGCTCTAGTTGCGCTCGGGATTGGAGGTGGCTGGGCGGGGCGGCGAAGATCCACGGACGGCGGCGCGACCCCCGGACGGCAGAAACAAGTGGAGGTCGAGGATGGACCGGGAGGAAGGTGGGGGTCATGGGGGAGAGCAGAGTGGGACGGCGCCGGGGAGGTGGGCTACAGCGGCGAGGCGTAGGTGGTGCAGTGGCAGGGGGATTCGAGGGAGTTGGTGCGGTGGTGGGGAGGGAGGGAGACGAAGAAAATGGGCACGAGGGAGATGTGGGAGGCGTGGGGGTGGCCGGGTTTGTTTCTTTAGATGGTTATGCTGGCTGGTGTGGGTGCGGGTCGGGAGTGTTATCAAAATAACAGGTGGGTGCTATCAGAATAAAGTTTTAAGGGGTGTTATTATAATAGACCCATCCTATATATATGTATATATATATATATATATACTAAGCAAGTGAGCAGAGGGCAATCACATATATGATCTGTCAACTAAGGAGATGGCATTCAATATTGTGTATATGATGTAAGAACTAATCATTGCAAGACAACATATGCATGATATGAGTAATTTAACCCTGCCAAGTTTGAGCATACACCTCAGGGGGAGAATAGGACTAGTCATCTGCCTCTGAATCCTCCTCTGAGGAGCTATCTGTAACCAACAAGATATTTGCTTTAGCAGGTAGCATTGTCTGCTCTGAAGACCTTGTTTTCACTTCAGATCTCTCCATCACCAAATCAAATGGCTAATGCACAGGAAGAGCAGTTGAATATACAAACATTGTTGACAAATGCAATGTGTAATAAAAAAAAGGACGGCATGATATAATTCACATGTATGACGCTTGGCTAAACAGCATGACATTGCATAATTGACATACATAATGCCTTGCAACAAGATAGCATTGCATAATTCACATATATAATGTCTTGCAACAAGATGGCATTGCAAAATTCACATACCTAGTAATTAGGCACTAAATAGGTGGCATTCGCACAAAGCATGTCTAAACTAAGCAAGTGGCATGCCAATGCAAGACACCATATGCACGATATGAGAAATATAACCCTGCCAAGTTAGAGCGTGCACCTCGGGGGGGGGGGGGGAATAGAACTGCTCATCTGTCTCTGAATCCTCCTCTGAGGAACTATCTATAACCAACAAGACATGCGCCTCGTCAGATAGCATTGTTTGCTCTAAATACCTTGTTTCCACTCCATATTTTTCCATGACCGTGTCGAATGGCTGATGCACATGACGAGTAATTGAATGTACTAAAATTGTTGACAAATTTAATATGTGATAAAAATTGATGGCATGATATAATTCACATATAAGATGACTGGCTAACCAGGGTGGCATTGTAAAATTCACATATATGATGCCTGGCAAAACAAGATGGTATTGCATGATTCACATATACGATAAAGAAACTAAACAGATGGCATTCACACAAAACATGTCTAAACTAAGAAGATGACATATTTGATGTATAAAGTAAGCAATGCAAGGCACCCATATGCATGATATTACCAACATCAGCATGCCAACTTAGAGCGAAGATCTCAGGGAGTAAATAGGAGTTGTCTTCTCCTTCTGAATCCCCCTCAGAACATTTATCTTCATCTTGATTACAATCCAAAATGGCTGGAGGGGGTGCCTTTGCGCCCACCATGGAGCGACGTCTGGATGAAATTTTATTGACATGCAAGGCTCATCTCTTTTGCTCTACAGGTTTAGTTCCGTTGTGTACAATAACTGACACGCATAGGAATAAAACATAGTGAGATTATGTAAGGAGTGCATGCACAAATCCGTACTGATGGTAGCAAACTATGGATAGATCCAAAACCAATGATAGCAGGCAAATAATAGCTTTATTTAAAAAATACAGATAATGGCTCCTTTAATGTTTGTTTCCACCCAACATGAAACTCATAGTAGACACCTAAGATTAACCAGATAGTAGACAGATAGTATTGATTGCTGCCCCAATATGTACCCCATAACCATTTAAAAAACTCAAGTTTGAGCATTAGTTTGGACCTGACTCGGATTCTAATTGGTGAACAGGATCATAAAGTAGCATGTCATCATATTATCAATGCATAACATAAGCAAACATGAAAAGTGCGACCTCTCTTGCAGACTAGTGTAGTCCTCAAGGTCATCTACTTAGTTGATAATGGTAATGAAGTTGTCATGGCTGCTGGCAGTGGGTAAGAAGATCTAAGGCAGCGAAAGACAGTCTGGAGGGCGGATCCCAGTTGTGGTGGACCCTTCCATCATTGGAGCAGCTGAGCTTAGGTGGAACACAGCGCAGTAGGAGCGGGACAAACCACACAAGGTTTTCTTTGACACATATTTGTAACAGAAGTAATTGTGTAAGGGCTTGTTTGAATTTGAGGATTCTAACAATGCAGGGATAGGAAATACATAGGAATAGGATAGGAATGAAAGTGCCAAACAGAGAATTTAAAATCACAGGATTTCTGCCAATATGGGTGTTTGGTTCACAAGAATTTGAAGATCACAGGATACAAAGAAGAATGGTGAGATTAAGTCAAACCACAAGAAAATGTACGGTTGGTTATAATGCTATTATGCTACTATCTCTTGGTCTTGTGCTTCATGAATAGGAATTTGAAAAGGAGGACAAGTGGATATTAAAATTCCTACGGTTTTTCTTTCAGGGAGACACTAAATGAACAAATCCTACAGTTTTCCTTTGCTCCATTCCTTTAAACCAAATGCATGAGTAGTAGTGCCATAGGAAACTTTCCAATTCGTATGTTTTTCCTTCACTTTTCCTTTCTAGCGTTGGCGGTTCTAGAAGGCAGGCTTGAGCAAGGAAAAGCCTACACTCAAAAAATGTTTTTGTGCTACTTCTACTACTCTGGACCCAGGCCACTTCCCTACTAGCTCAACTCCCAGGCCCATCTACAAATGCACAGCTCAGATGCGCAGAGATAAATAATGATGGCATTCAAGAGAGTCCATCACGGACAGCTAAGTTGCATGGTACCTCACTACTTGTCATATAGTAGGAGAAACTAATCGTATTTCACGTTACTACGTGTGCTCAGTGGACAATATATATAACATGTAGAGATTCAACAAGTGTACAACCTCTTTGGCAAAGCCATGTCGATCTCGGCGTGATTGGATCGGTCGGTGAGGATGCTCCTGCTGATTTGGTTGTCGGAGGAGGGGAAGAAAATCTTAGGCATCTAGAGATGGAGCCCGGGGTACTGCTCCGCTGTGATGGAGGGTTTCGTCGTTGGAGCAGCTCCGGTGAGTTGTATGACGGCGAGGCTGAAGCAGGACAAGAGAGTCAATGTTAACCTGAGTGGAATTCTAATAGCATCTCCAATAGATGACATAAAATACATAACCACAGAGTGCTAGATATAAAATACATCAGCCACTCATCTCTGAACTTAACTGTCGAAGCTAAATTTAACTGTCGAAACTAAATTTAACAGTCGAAACTGAATTTGGTGGTCGAAAGTGATTTTTACTTTCGAAATGGAACGCACTAGTAGCAGAAAAGCAATAGCAGCAGCAGCGCGTGCGAGAGTCGGGGCAGCTGGTCATGTAGCAGCATCTCGGGTAGCACCTGCAGGGGCTCGAGGGAGAGCAGGATCTGCTACTCGTGCGGCAGCAGAGCGCAAGACTAGAGCAGCAGCGCAAGCAGGAGCAAGAGCGAGAGCAGTAGCACAAGCAAGAGCAAGAGCGAGAGTAGCATCACAAGCACGAGGAAGAGCAAGAGCAGACTGGGCAGGTGATACATCTCCAATGTATCTACTTTTCCAAATACATTTTCCCTTGTTTTGGACTCTAACTTGCATGATTTGAATGGAACTAACCCGGACTGACGCTGTTTTCAGCAGAATTGCCATGGTGTTATTTTTGTGCAGAAATAAAAGTTCTCAGAATGACCTAAAAATTCACGGAGACACGTTTTGGAATTAATAAAAATACTGGTGAAAAAATCGGCATCAGTGGGGCGACACGCTGTCCACGAGGGTGCAGGGCGCCCCCCTGGGGCGCGCCTCCATGCCTCGTGGGCCCCCTGAGACTCCACCGACGTCAACTCCAACTATATATATATTCTAGTTCAGGGAGAAAAATATCAGAGAGAAGGATTCATCGTGTTTTACGATACGGAGCCACCGCCAAGCCCTAATCTTCATCACGAGGGCTGATCTGGAGTCTGTTCGGGGCTCCAGAGAGGGGAATCCATCGCCATCGTCATCATGAACCTTCCTCCATCACCAATTTTATGATGTTTTCCATCGTGCGTGAGTAATCCCATCGTAGGCTTGTTGTACGGTGATGGGTTGGATGAGATTTACCATGTAATCGGGTTAGTTTTGTTAGGGTTTGATCCATAGTATCCATTATGTTCTAAGATTGATGTTGCTATGACTTTGCTATGCTTAATGCTTGTCACTAGGGCCCGAGTACCATGATTTTAGATCTAAACCTATTATGTTTTCATGAATATATGTGAGTTCTTGATCCTATCTTGCAAGTCAACAGTCACCTACTATGTGTTATGATCCTGTAACCCCGAAGTGACAATAATCGGGACCACAACCTGTGATGACCGTAGTTTGAGAAGTTCATGTATTCACTAAGTGTTAATGCTTTGGTCCGGTGCTCTATTAAAAGGAGGCCTTAATATCCCTTAGTTTCCAATAGGACCCCGCTGCCACGGGAGTGTAGGACAAAAGATGTCATTCAAGTTCTTTTCCAATAGCATGTATGAGTATATTCAGAATACATGCCTACATTACATTGATGAACTTGAGCTAGTTCTGCGTCACCCTATGTTATAACTATTGCATGAGGAATCGCATCCGACATAATTATCCATCATTGATCCATTGCCTACGAGCTTTTCACATATTGATCTTTGCTTAGTTACTTTTCCGTTGCCACTTTTACGATTGCCACAAAAACTACTAATGTTACTTTTGCCACTGTTACTGTTACTTCCATACTACTTTTCTACTAAATACTTTGCTGCAGATATTAAGAGTTTTAGGTGTGGTTGAATTGACAACTCAACTGCTAATACTTGAGAATATTCTTGGGCTCCCCTTGTATCGAATCAATAAATTTGGGTTGAATACTCTACCCTCGAAAACTGTTGTGATCCCCTATACTTGTGGGTTATCAAGAATATTTTCTGGCGTTGTTGCCGGGGAGCATAGCTCTATTCTTTGAGTCACTTGGGATTTATACCTGTTGATCACTATGAGGAACTTGAAAGATGAAAGAACCAAGATTTTTCCCTCAACTACGAGGGGAGGTAAGGAACTACCATCTAGCTCTGCACTTGATTCTCCTTCTGTTTTGAGTAAACATGCGACAACTACTCCTGCTATGGATTCTGAAATGTCGCATGTTATTGATGATGCCACTTCTGCTATTCATGATGCTTATAATGAAAGTACTTATATGCTTGATAATACTGTGCCATTAGGTGAATTTCTTGATTACCAACTTGCTAGAGTTAGAGAGAATGAAATTATTGAAAAAGATAATATTGATGAAAGTGATGATGAAGATTCTCACCCTAAATATGAATTGCCTGATGTGCCTGAGGGTTATGTTGTGGATGAAGAAATTGCTAGAGACCTTTTTGCTTGCAAAGATAGATATGATCTTAAGAAACTGTTAGCTAAGCTAAAAGAAAAGTCTTTGAATGCTAGAATGAAATATGACCCTACTTTTGCTACTTCACCTATCTGTATTTCTCATAAGAATTATGATTTCTCTGTCGATCCTGAGTTAATTACTTTGGTTGAATCTGATCCTTTTTATGGCTATGAATCTGAAACTGTTGTGGCACATCTTATTAAATTGAATGATATAGCCACCTTATTCACTCATGAGGAAAAAATTCATTACTACTATATCCTTAAGTTATTTCCGTTCTCATTAAAGGGTGATGCAAAAACATGGTTTAATTCTCCCGCTGTTGGTTGCGTGCGTAGTCCCTAGGATATGATTTATTACTTCTCTGCTAAATATTTCCCCGCTCATAAGAAACAAGCTGCCTTAAGGGAAATATATAATTTTGTGAAAATTGAAGAAGAGAGTCTCCCACAAGCTTGGGGGAGGCTTCTCCGATTACTTAATGCTTTGCCTGATCATCCTCTCAAGAAAAATGAAATACTTGATATCTTTTATAATGGACTAACCGATACTTTGAAAGACCACCTGGATAGTTGTGCTGGTTGTGTTTTCAGGGAAAGAACTGGTGAGCAAGCTGAATTGCTATTGAATAATATATTGAGTAATGATAATGATTGGACACTTCCTGAACCAACTCCTAAGCCAACTTCAAAGAAAAGGGGTATTTTATTTCTTAGTCCTGAAGATATGCAAGAGGCAAAGAAATCTATGAAAGAAAAGGGTATTAAAGCTGAAGATGTTAAGAATTTACCACCTATTGAATAAATACATGGTCTTAATAACCCGACACAGGTAGTAAAGGTAAGTTCTCTCTATAGATTTGATGAAGGTGGTATTCCTCATAATAAGTCTGCTAGCCAATGCTTGGATGAGTTTTATAATTTTATTGTTAAATAAGAAAACTTCAAAGCTTATGTTGGTAGACAATTGAAACGTAATGCTCATATGGTTGAACACTTCAGTGATTATATGTCTAGAGTTAAAGGTGACCTTAAACTTATTAGTAAACATGCTTCTATGGTTACCACTCAAGTAGAACAAGTTCTTAAAGCACAAGATGATTTTCTCAATGAATTAAATAATAAGAAAAATGATAATGATGTTAGAGTTGTGACTAAAGGGGGTAAAACGACTCAGAAACCTTTGTATCCTGAGGGCCACCCTAAGAGAGTTGAGCAAGATTCTCAAAAAAATAATGTTGATGCACCTAGTCCTTCTAAGAAGAAGAAAAAGAAAAACGATAGGACTTTGCATGCTTCTAGTGAACCTTTTGTTGACACACCTGAGAATCCCAATGACATTTCTATTTCTGATGCTGAAACACAATCTGGTAATGAACCTGAACCTAGTGATAATGTTAATGATGATGTTCATGATGATGCTCAACCTAGCAATAACAATGATGTGGAGGTTGAACCTGTTGTTGATCTTGATAACCCACACTCAAAGAATCAATGTTATGATAAGAGAGACTTCGTTGCTAGGAAGCGTGGTAAAGAAAGAGAACCATGGGTTTAGAAACCCATGCCTTTTCCTCCTAAACCATCCAAGAAAAAGGATGATGAGGATTTTGAGAGCTTTGCTGAAATGATTAGACCTATCTTTTTGCGTATGCATTTGACTGATATGCTTAAAATGAATCCTTATGCTAAGTATATTAAAGATATTGTTACAAATAAAAGAAAGATACCGAAAGCTGAAATTTCCACCATGCTTGCCAATTATACTTCTAAAGGTGGAATACCTAAGAAAGTAGGACATCCAGGAGTACCAACTATACCATGCTCCATTAAAAGAAACTATGTTAAAACTGCTTTATGTGATCTTGGAGCCGGTATTAGTGTTATGCCTCTCTCTTTATATCGTTGACTTAATTTGAATAAGTTGACACCTACTGAAATGTCTTTGCAAATGGCTGATAAATCAACTGCTATACCTGTCAGTACTTGTGAGGATGTGCCTGTTGTGGTTGCAAACATTACTATTTTAACGGACTTTGTTATTCTTGATATTCTCGAGGACGACATTATGTCCATTATCCTTGGTAGACCCTTTTTGAATACTGCATGGGCTGTTATTAATTGCAACAAAGGCAATGTGACTTTTCATGTTAATCGTAATGGGCATACGGTACACTTTCCGAGGAAACAACCTCAAGTCCACAGTATCAATTCTATTGGAAAATTTTCAACGATAACTATTGGAGGTTTTGAATTCCCTCTTCCTACTGTCAAGAAGAAATATGATATTCTTATTGTTGGGGACATGCACATCCCCGTTGATGCTCTTAGTCGAAACCCCAGCTCGGGCAACGACAGCCTACAGAACTTGAGACCTGAATTTCAGCAGGAGTTCGCCAAACTTAACTTGGTGATGGTCACTGAAGGCAATGTGTCAAATTTGAAATACAACCCACCCTAATGGAACAAATTAAGAAGACTCAGCCTGGACACCCCAACATCGAAGGCATAAAAAGTAAAGTGAGTCTGGGCAAGGCTTTAGAATTCGTCGTAGACGATAAGGGAATATTATGGTACGGAGACAGACTTTGCGTACCAAATATAGCGGACCTCAAACAGCAAATTCTAGCCGAAGGCCACACCACTCCATATTCAATCCACCCTGAAGGAACCAAAATGTACAAGGACATTCAGGAAAAATTTTGGTGGCACGGCATGAAGAGGGATATAGCCACATTCATTGCATGTTGTGATTCATGTCAGCGCATTAAAGCCGAGCACCAAAAACCAGCAGGACTATTACAACCAAACAGGATACCTGAGTGGAACTGGGACGAAATTGGAATGGATTTTATTGTCGGACTACCTCGGTCATGACACGGGAATGATGCCATATGGGTCATCACGGATAGATTAACTAAGGTGGCACATTTCATCCCAGTAAAGACAACCCACACCACTCAGAAGCTTGCCAAGCTTTATCTCTCCCGCATAGTTTGTCTGCATTGAATTCCAAAGACTATAATATCCGATAGAGGCACTCAATTCGTCTCTAAATTTTGGGATCGGTTACAACAAGCTCTGGGGACTCAGCTAGTATTCAGTATAGCATACCACCCCCAGACCGGAGGACAAACTGAATGTGTGAACCAAATTCTAGAGGGCATGCTAAGAGCATGCGTTCTCTCCTATGGAACCAGTTGGGAAGAAAGCTTGCCGTGCCGAGTTCGCATACAACAACAGTTACCAAGCCAGTCTACAAATGGCACCTTTTGAAGCCTTGTATGGGCGAAGATGCCGTACCCCATTAAACTGGTCAGAAACAGGAGACAGCCGTATCTTCGTCCCAGACATGCTCAAGGAAGCTAAGGATAAAGTTAGACTAATCAGAGATCGACTCAAGACAGCCCAGAGCTGACAAAAGAGTTACTACGATCAAAAACATCGTGAGGTCAGTTTTGAACCCGGTGAATATGTGTACCTGCGAGTATCTCCTATGAGGGGCCTGCAACGATTCAAAGTTAAAGGAAAGCTGGCACCATGATTTATCAGACCCTTCTGTGTGGTTGCACGAAGAGGCACAGTGGCCTACCAGCTAGACCTACCCAAAGAACTGTCAGATGTCCACGATGTGTTCCACGTCTCACAGTTGAGGAAATGTGTAAGCAACCCAGAAAAAACATGTATCTCACGAGAACATTGACATGAAACCGGACCTCACCTACGCGGAACGTCTAATAAAAATATTGGAAGAGTCTGAAAGAAGGACCCGTCAGAAAACAATTAAGTTTTTCAAGGTTCAGTGGAGCAATCACACCGAGGATGAAGCAACATGGGAAAGAGAGGATTTCCTTCGGGCTGAATACCCACACCTATTTGAGGATCAGTTGAAATCTCAGGGACGAGATTTTTCCTCAGGGGGTAGGTGTTATAACACTCCAAAAAATTTGATTTGGTTTTATCAAATTCTTTATTTGATTTGAAGGAGGTTATTTAAATTTTTCTAAAAGACTCCTTTTCAAAAAAATGTCTTATGACAAGTATTTTTTTTGGGTTCATCCAAATCTTGATCTTCGGTCTTGAGGGTTTTTCATCTTATACTGGCTCAACACAAATAAGGTTGGAAGGTCTTTACAATTTCTTTTTAATAAAAAGAATTCCTAAATTTTGGATTTATTCTTCCCCATTAAAAAAGTGCCCTCTTGCCATGACCTATGTAAAATATTTTCTTCCAAAACCTACCTCCATACTTTGGATCAAGCCAAGCATCCAATTCTAGAAAGTTTCAACCTCTTTTAAATTGTATTTCTATTTATCTTAACCTCAAAATTATTTTCTGTCATTTATTTGGACTATGGTGGTTTACAAAGGAACTACCTAATTTCCTTTGACTCTTGATCCCAAATAAACTTCTCTGGCTAGTCCTTAGTACCCTCAACCTAGATCCATCAAGATCCACTGGTCCACAGTTCAATTTTTTCAAATTTTGCTTGCTGCAAGTTTGGACCAGATTTGCCTTTTTTGGTGAAATTCATTCTTTTTCTTTTCCTAAAAGTCTGAGATAAATTAGGCAGCCCCTAGATGCATCAAGAGATCACCTCACCAAGTCTCAGCTCCAGAATTTTTTTTTTCACGTGCCTAAGTCATTTCGTCGAATAGTTGGCGTGCACTGTTCCTGTCAAAATTCAGAGTTTCAGTGTTTTGGTTCAGTCGTCAGTATCGTTTTCTTCAGAACATGGCGTCGATCTCGCCAGTGCGCGCGTTGGCGCCTTGCTCACTCCTCCCCATTCTTATCCATCGCGCCGCACGGTTTCCTGGACGGTTGCGAGCGTCGGCGATGAGATGGCAGAGGTGCATCGCCGCCCTGAGCGGCGGCAGCAACACTCGCTGCGGCTGCCAGAGAGGCGCAGTGTGGAACTGTGCCGTCTAGCACTGCCCACACCACCAGGCGCCTCCGCGTGGCCGTCCCCTCCCCTGTACATGCTGCAGAGCCGTCGTCGTGGCCTGGAAAGCACAGTGCGCGCTCCCTGCCGCCGATGTGCCCGTGAGGCCATTCCGTCTAGAGCTTGGAGTATCACCCAAGTCATACCAAGTTTAGCCCTTGAACGGAACCAGTGGACCAACCCGATGATGCCCAATCATCTAAACCTCCAGCCCGACCACTGCCTCGCTGTAATCGCTCGCCGGAGTTATCCCGTTCTCGGCAACCGCCTCGGGCCAGCTATAAAAGGAGGCCCCGAGCTCGCCTTCGACCCAGCACCACCACTCCACCTCACTAGAGCCACGCCCAGCCACTAGGAGGACCTCGAGGAGGCCTTCTTCCCCGACTCCGGCCGCCCCGATCCGCTTCGGGCTCCGGCACGATTCTCTTTGGTAAGGGCACCCCCGCCTCCCAAACCTTGCCAGTAGCCTCCTAGTGCTCCCACTCTTCTGACCCTAGCCTCAATTTGGCGTCTACAGCCCTCCTCGGCAAAATCCACCACCGCCCGAACCACCGTCCGCCGGAGTGGAGGCCGTCGTCGACGTGGTGCTCGCCGATGACCAACTCCACCACCCACAGACGCGGAAGAGCTCCGTGAACCTGTAGGTACTCTCCGTTTCCCCTACCTCGCCGTGGATCGACGCCGGCGACCACCGCAAGCCTCGGGCGCCGGTGGACTCTATTTTGAAATTCAAACCTGACGGGTGGGACCCCCTCGTCAGCCTCTCCTCTCTTATTCGAACCGTTTTATGAAAACACCTTCGGGCAAAGTACGCTTTCCCTTTTGGGTTGGTGTATTTCTAACTGAAGCGTTTTTTGTTTTTATAAACTAGCCCCTGGATAGTTTTCTGTTTATAACAGATTAGTCCCTGGACTAAAACCTTTATAACTTTTAAACAAAAGGTGATTTTGAGTTGATTCTTTTTCTGTCATCTTTATTTTTCTGTCTACTTTTTTATCATATTTATTTGAAAAATATTTGAAAACAATTTTAGGCACACACGGTATTTACGTTAGTATCCAATTTCTTTTATACCGTAGATACCGAAGGAGGTGACGAAACTGCAAACTTTGCCGAGCTAGACTCCGACTACTCCGAACCAAGCAAGCATGCTTGAGCCTTTCATATGATGAGTGTGTTGCATGTTTGCTTGAGTAGTTTTCTCATGGCATTTTTATATAAGCATATTGTGAATGTTATATTGCATGCAAGGCAAACTACAGGTGAGCTTCAAAGTTTGATGAGTTCATATGATGGTGAGATAACCTGATCATCTGGTGGCATGATAGGTTGTAAGCTGGTATTGTTGAAGCATGCCAGTCTTATGTCAACCAGGTAACTCCATTGTTAACATGGATCAAGTCTTGTTCCCGTTCGTCCCCGTCTGTGCTACCACATGTTTTCTGCAAAGAATGCGGTTTAGTAAGTTGCAAACCTCTCTCCTTGTACACACCAAATAGAGGGTCCGTGATGAGGGTTCCAGGGCCCTGGATTAAAGCCCGTCATCCGGTCAGGGGGCATGGGTGTTTCCGGTTGGGGCCGAGAGGGGGGCACCCCTTAGAGCACGCAAATATAAATTTGATCCCATGCTATTCGAGGTTGTAGCCTCCCCGTCTCAGAGTTCTTCTTGAACGTTGCCTAGGGTGATCCCTGGCAGCAGAATGTGAAATGGGTGTGTACTGGTTAGATGTGTTTCTTCTAAAATACCGTAAACGGAACTAGTCCTTTGTGACTACTGAAATCGGTTGGCTGTGGATTAACAGTGCAAACTCTGCAGAGTCATAACCATTCGAGTAACCGTGTCCATGGTCAAGGACCTTGATCAACATATCTATGTCTGTCTCCGTGTCTGTCTTAGTATCCGTCTCAGTGACAGTCTCTGAGAATGAGCATGAAACCGAGAAGGGTAAACCCGGCTGAATGTTATTCCGGTGGATGGACTAACCGGTTTATTATTATGTACTAAGTATTTCTTTCGGACGATCTAAATTCATGAGCTACTTCAATTCGAATGACGAAATATACGCCCTTTATGTGATGTCGCTTAGACGTCCGACTGCGGCATTCTTGTTATTTACTTTTGATATAAGCCATTTATGTAATGTCGCTCAGACGTCCGACTATGGCATTCTTGTTATTTACTTTTGATATAAGCCCTTTATGTGATGTCGCTCAGACGTCTGACTGTGGCATCCTTGTTATTTACTTTTGATATAAGCTCTTTATGTGATGTCGCTCGGACGTCCGACTGTGGCATCCTGATTATTTACTTTCATTATAAGCCCTTTTCGAGATGTCGCTAGACGTCCAACTGTGGCACGTACTGTCATTTACGTTTCAGTATAAGCCCTTTATGTGGTGTCGCCCTGACACTCGACTGCGGCATGTTAATTTATTTTTACCTTTCGAGGCGTCGCTTCAGACACCCGATCAGTCTTCAGCTATTTTATTGGGATTTCGGGAGGATTACCGCCTGACTTCCTTTTATTTATCATGCACTGCAAATTTATTACCTGAGTGTGCATTACTAATCTGCTCATGTGCATCATGTTTGCATTTGTTATATCTTATGTCCAAACTGTCTTGCGAGTACATTCAAAGTACTCACCTGGTTTGTTGATTTGGCCAGATGTTGGCGAAGGCGATCTTATGGATGAAGAGTTCGATAGCTAGTCCGACGCCTAGAGGAGTCCCAGTCAGTCCCGTGCGATCCTAGAGTTGGTCACTTGTATAGTATTTAGTACTTCTGGATTTCTGTATCAAGGATTTGTCTGCCAGTAAGGAGGATTCTTCTGTACTGGTCAATACAAGGGTCGGCTTTTCAACAAATGTTTTATTGGAAAACCGGTCCTGACAACCTTGGTATCAGAACCAGGCTGACTATAGGAAGCCACTAGGTGCGATCGCTAATCGGTTATTAGCGTAATAAGTTCTATTTTTGACACTTTACAATGGTAGCAATTTTCTGTTAGTCATCATAAATTTATGAATTGACTATCCGGAATTTTTGTCTACTTTTGTAGATGGCTGGCAGCGACTGTGAGTCAGAGGTGTTCGCCAATGTACCTGAGGGGTTTATCAAGCTTCTCGTCTCCGTCACCAAGGTCGCGGTCGGGCCATCAACTCGTCCGGAGTTCACACTCTACCAGCACAAGATCAGCGACAGCGTGTCTATGTACCAAGCTGCGGTGCAATTCAAGGGAGGACGTTCTGAGACATGCCGCTTCCGATTTGTGGGAAGGGCCATGCCTACGGAGAGGCATGCCATGCAGATGGCTGCCCGTGAGGTGATAGCTCGTCTCCGGGATGCTCTTCCTTCGATGAAGACTCGTCGCTACCGCTACCTCCCATGCCACGTGCCATACACTTGTCACTATGCATTTGCTTGCGCTAGGGGAGAGAGAGATGAGGCTATTGAAATGTTGGTTGAATATCTCAAAGCTCTCGAGGCGGCTTTTGACAACCTCGTGGACGACCTTGTGACTGCTCATATGTACTTCGTTCAGGGCTGTTCCGCCAACAGGAGGGAGCTCCTCGATACAACACCACCACTAACTTATGTCTCGTCCTTAGCCTCCTATGCACCTGCCATCTTAGCCACTGCTCACTGCCTGCCTACTACTAAGGAGTTTGACCAAGTCATTGCCCCTACTCCAGTCCGTGCTGCACCACCAGCCGCGCCCGCACCAGCTCCTCAAACCAGTACTTTGCGCCTGGAGCCTATTAGTGAGGAGGAGGTTGAGTCTCCAGCATCACTGGGTCTTACCCTCGGCAGGCAGAAGGAAGTGTTTACCATCTCCGACCGAGTGCGCCTGGCAGCCATGCGATGTACCAGCTTGTATGATATGTGTATTTGTATATAGGTTTGGTGGGAAGTAGTTTGTGTGCGCATCATGTAGGAACTCGGAGAAGTGCACTAGCCTAAATAACATGTCAGGAATGTGTACGCACATCCTGAGTGGTGTATTGTATAATTATGGCTTGCGTGTAAGATATGTACTGAGCGGTCCTTCTCCATGCGCAACCAAGTATTTTCTTGAAAAAAATTTGGAGTTCTTAAAATTTCTGCCTTTGCAATATTATTTATTTTTGCCACTCGGTTTTTCTCATGAATTCTGCAAAAATACCCCAGAGTGGAAAATGCCTAGTCCCTGGACTCGTTCTATGCCAAGTCCGCCAGAGGAAAATTATGGAACCCAGACAAGTAACAATTTCACACAGGGACAGTCAAGTCAACAAGGCAGTGAAACAACATTTTCTCAAGTATGCCGCCTTTATGAGCAAAGCCAGCAGCAGCATCAAGAAATGATGATCCATGTTATCAATATGGGAAATTACCATGAACCATATCAGCAGCATTCCAAATTGTCTTAACTACAAAAGACACGTCCCCCAACGTTCTCTCACACTGATAGACCTCTTGAGGCCGATGATTGGCTTCGAGACATTGAAAGGAAGTTAATTATTGCACAGTGTTCGGACCGTGAGAAGGTACTTTATGCACCTCACAACCTCACGGGAGCAGCTGCATCATGGTGGGAAAATTTCCTACACATGCACCCCAATGAAAATAATATCACCTGGGAAGAATTTAAAGAAGGTTTTTGTGGGGTGCACATTCCCAGAAGTATTATGAAGATCAAGAAAAGGGAGTTTGATGACCTCAAGCAGAGAAGCATGACAGTGACTGAGTACAATAGTCAGTTTACTCAATTATCTCGTTATGCCAACGAATAGCATATGACTGAAAATAAAAAGATGGAAAATTTTCTAGACGGTCTGGCACCAGCACTTAAATGCCAGCTGGTCGTACACACCTTCCCGGATTTCAAAACACTTGTGGACAAAGCTATTACATTGGAAAATGAGCGCCGCAGCTTGGAGGATTTTCGCAAGCGCAAAAGGGACAAGACTACTCATGCTCGCAACAACCGGAACAAGACTGATCTTCAGAAAATTGGAGCGAACAAACCCCCAACCAGTGCTCCACGCCCGAACAAAAAATTTCATGCAAGAGACAAGGATTTTACATATCGCCCATGCGTTACTTGCTACGCTTGTGGAGAGGAAGGACACTATGCCAAACAGTGCCCAAAGCCAAGAAACTCGGCCCCCAAGCCGAACAACAATGGAAATAATTCAACACCCAAGCGTAACAACTTCAACCCCAATAACAATCATAGGAAGGGTCATTTGAACTATGTGACCAAGGAGGAAGCCCAGAATGACCCGGATATCGTACTCGGTACGTTCCCTGTCAACACAATACCTGCCACGGTTTTGTTTGATTCTGGAGCTTCTCACTCGTTCATTTCAAAGAAATTTGCTTTGCAACATGATTTTTCGATGCTTCCCTTGGAAAAATCCATGACCATCAAGTCCCCGGGGTTAAGCAAATCACTCAGAGTTACTGCCAAGGTGTGGTTATTGAGATTGAGGGACTAAAGTTTTAGGCAAACCTCATTGTATTGGAAAATAAGGGACTGGATGTTATCCTAGGAATGGACTGGTTAACCACCAACAAGGGATTTATCGACTGCTTCAATCGGACCGTAATTCTTACTGACCATCATGGGAAGACGATAAAAGTTGTAGCTCAAGAAAGACCAATATCACGGCAACCAAAGTTGAACAAGGTGGACATTTCAGGGTTAAGAAAAGTTCCAGTGGTATGTGAGTTCCCTGACGTATTTCCCGAAGAACTACCAGGCATGCCACCAGACCGGGAAATAGAGTTCATCATTGAACTGGCGCCTGGAACCACCCCATTTACAAGAAACCTTATAGAATGGCACCCTCCGGGTTGGTAGAATTAAAGAAGCAAATAAAAGAATTACTAGACAAAGGATTTATACGGGCCAGCTCCTCACCTTGGGGTTCACCGGTATTATTTGCCAAGAAAAAGGATGGGACACTGAGATTATGTATAGACTATCGAGCCCTCAACATGGTCACCATCAAAAACAAATATCCGATGCCACGGGTAAATGATTTATTTGACCAGCTCGCACAAGCCAAGGTCTTCTCAAAAATTTATTTAAGGTCGCGATATCATCAATTAAAAGTATGGACAGAAGATATCCCTAAGACAACATTCACCTCCAGATACGGATTATATGAATTTACAGTAATGCCGTTTGGACTGACAAACGCCCCCGCATATTTTTTCCATCCCATGAACAAAGTGTTTATGAAATTTATGGATAAATTTGTTGTGGTGTTCATTGATGATATTCTGGTGTACTCTAAGACACCAGAAGAGCATGTTGAACATCTCAGAATTGTACTGAGAGAATTAAGGAAACATCAATTATACGCCAAATTCAGGAAATGTGAATTTTGGTTAAGACATGTTGGTTTTCTAGGCCACGTATTGACTCAAGAAGGTGTCTCCGTGGACCCAGAAAAAGTCAAGGCCGTACTTGGCTGGAAACCGCCAGCCAACATAACAGATGTACGAAGTTTCCTAGGGATGGCTGGATATTACCGAAGGTTTATTGAGGGGTTTTCCACCATAGCAAAACCAATGACATAGTTACTCAAGAAGGATAAGAAATTTGTATGGACTGAAGCTTGCGAGAAAAGTTTCCAAGAACTCAAAAGGAAGTTAACAACAGCACCAGTATTGGTTGTACCAGACATACACAAAAGTTTTGAAGTATATTGTGACGCATCCCGGAAGGGCCTCGGATGCGTACGAATGCAAGAAGGCAAGGTAGTCGCATACGCTTCCAGGCAACAATGAAAGCATGAAGAAAATTATCCTACTCATGACCTGGAATTGGCAGCGGTCATTCATGCACTCAAGGAGTGGAGACACTTTTTGCTTGGAAATCGATGTGAAACATATACGGACCATAAAAGTCTCAAATATATTTTCACACAGCCAGAACTCAATTTGTGGCAAAGGCGCTGGTTGGAATTAGTGAAAGATTATGATGTTGGCATTCACTACCATCCAGGAAAGGCAAATGTAGTGGCAGATGCTCTTAGTCGAAACCCCAGCTCGGGCAACGACAGCCTACACAACTTCAGACCTGAATTTCAGCAGGAGTTCGCCAAACTCAACTTGGTGATGGTCACTGAAGGCAATGTGTCAAATTTGGAAATACAGCCCACCCTAATGGAACAAATTAAGAAGGCTCGGCCTAGACACCCCAGCATCGCAGGCATAAAAAGAAAAGTGAGTCTGGGCAAGGCTTTAGAATTCGTCGTAGACGATAAGGGAATATTATGGTACGGAGACAGACTTTGCGTACCAAATATAGCAGACCTCAAACAGCAAATTCTAGCCGAAGGCCACACCACTCCATATTCAATCCACCCTGGAGGAACCAAAATGTACAAGGACATTCAGGAAAAATTTTGGTGGCACGGCATGAAGAGGGATATAGCCACATTCATTGCATGTTGTGATTCATGTCAGCGCATTAAAGCCGAGCACCAAAAACCAGGAGGACTATTAGAACCAAACAGGATACCTGAGTGGAAATGGGACGAAATTGGAATGAATTTTATTGTCGGACTTCCTCGGTCACGACACGGGAATGATGCCATATGGGTCATCACGGATAGATTAACTAAGGTGGCACATTTCATCCCAGTAAAGACAACCCACACCACTCAGAAGCTTGCCAAGCTTTATCTCCCCCGCATAGTTTGTCTGCATGGAATTCCAAAGACTATAATATCCGGCAGAGACACTCAATTCGTCTCTAAATTTTGGGATCAATTACAACAAGCTCTGGGGACTCAGCTAGTATTCAGTATAGCATACCACCCCCAGACCGGAGGACAAACTGAATGTGTGAACCAAATTCTAGAGGGCATGCTAAGAGCATGCGTTCTCTCCTATGGAACCAGTTGGGAAGAAAGCTTGCCGTATGCCGAGTTCGCATACAACAACAGTTACCAAGCCAGTCTACAAATGGCACCTTTTGAAGCCTTGTATGGGCGAAGATGCCGTACCCCATTAAACTGGTCAGAAACAGGAGACAGCCGTATCTTCGGCCCAGACATGCTCAAGGAAGCTAAGGATAAAGTTAGACTAATCAGAGATCGACTCAAGACAGCCTAGAGCTGACAAAAGAGTTACTACGATCAAAAACATCGTGAGGTCAGTTTTGAACCCGGTGAATATGTGTACCTGCGAGTATCTCCTATGAGGGGCCTGCAACGATTCAAAGTTAAAGGAAAGCTGGCACCATGATTTATCGGACCCTTCTGTGTGGTTGCACGAAGAGGCACAGTGGCCTACCAGCTAGACCTACCCAAAGAACTGTCAGATGTCCACGACGTGTTCCACATCTCATAGTTGAGGAAATGTGTAAGCAACCCAGAAAAAACATGTATCTCACGAGAACATTGACATGAAACCGGACCTCACCTACGCGGAACGTCTAATAAAAATATTGGAAGAGTCTGAAAGAAGGACCCGTCAGAAAACAATTAAGTTTTTCAAGGTTCAGTGGAGCAATCACACCGAGGATGAAGCAACATGGGAAAGAGAGGATTTCCTTCGGGCTGAATACCCACACCTATTTGAGGATCAGTTGAAATCTCAGGGACGAGATTTTTCCTCAGGGGGTAGGTGTTATAACACTCCAAAAAATTTGATTTGGTTTTATCAAATTCTTTATTTGATTTGAAGGAGGTTATTTAAATTTTTCTAAAAGACTCCTTTTCAAAAAAAATGTCTTATGACAAGTATTTTTTTTGGGTTCATCCAAATCTTGATCTTCGGTCTTGAGGGTTTTTCATCTTATATTGGCTCAACACAAATAAGGTTGGAAGGTCTTTACAATTTCTTTTTAATAAAAAGAATTCCTAAATTTTGGATTTATTCTTCCCCATTCAAAAAGTGCCCTCTTGCCATGACCTATGTAAAACATTTTCTTCCAAAACCTACCTCCATACTTTGGATCAAGCCAAGCATCCAATTCTAGCAAGTTTCAACCTCTTTTAAATTGTATTTCTATTTATCTTAACCTCAAAATCATTTTCTGTCATTTATTTGGACTATGGTGGTTTACAAAGGAACTACCTAATTTCCTTTGACTCTTGATCCCAAATAAACTTCTCTGGCTAGTCCTTAGTACCCTCAACCTAGATCCATCAAGATCTACTGGTCCACAGTTCAATTTTTTCAAATTTTGCTGCTGCAAGTTTGGACCAGATTTGCCTTTTTTTGGTGAAATTCATTCTTTTTCTTTTCCTAAAAATCTGAGATAAATTAGGCAGCCCCTAGATGCATCAAGAGACCACCTCACCAAGTCTCAGCTCCAGAATTTTTTTTTCACATGCCTAAGTCATTTCGTCGAATAGTTGGCGTGCACTGTTCCTGTCAAAATTCAGAGTTTCAGTGTTTTTGTTCAGTCGTCAGTATCGTTTTCTTCAGAACATGGCGTCGATCTCGCCAGTGCGCGCGTTGGCGCCTTGCTCACTCCTCCCCATTCTTATCCATCGCGCCGCACGGTTTCCTGGACGGTTGCGAGCGTCGGCGATGAGATGGCAGAGGTGCATCGCCGCCCTGAGCGGCGGCAGCAACACTCGCTGCGGCTGCCAGAGAGGCGCAGTGTGGAACTGTGCCATCCAGCACCGCCCACACCACCAGGCGCCTCCGCGTGGCCGTCCCCTCCCCTGTACATGCTGCAGAGCCGTCGTCGTGGCCTGGAAAGCACAGTGCGTGCTCCCTGCTGCCGATGTGCCCGTGAGGCCATTCCGTCTAGAGCTTGGAGTATCACCCAAGTCATACCAAGTTTAGCCCTTGAACGGAACCAGTGGACCAACCCGATGATGCCCAATCATCTAAACCTCCAGCCCGACCACTGCCTCGCTGTAATCACTCGCCGAAGTTATCCCGTTCTCGGCAACCGCCTCGGGCCGGCTATAAAAGGAGGCCCCGAGCTCGCCTTCGACCCACCACCACTCCTCCACCTCACCAGAGCTGCGCCCAGCCACTAGGAGGACCTTGAGGAGGCCTTCTTCCCCGACTCCGGCCGCCCCGATCCGCTTCGGGCTCCGGCACGATTCTCTTTGGTAAGGGCACCCCCGCCTCCCAAACCTTTCCAGTAGCCTCCTAGTGCTCCCACTCTTCTAACCCTAGCCTCAATTTGGCGTCTGCAGCCCTCCTCGGCGAAATCCACCACCGCCCGAACCACCGTCCGCCGGAGTGGAGGCCGTCGTCGACGTGGTGCTCGCCGATGACCAACTCCACCACCCACAGACGCGGAAGAGCTCCGTGAACCTGTAGGTACTCTCCGTTTCCCCTACCTCACCGTGGATCGACGCCGGCGACCACCGCAAGCCTCGGGCGCCGGTGGACTCTATTTTGAAATTCAAACCTGACGGGTGGGACCCCCTCGTCAGCCTCTCCTCTCTTATTCGAACCGTTTTATGAAAACACCTTCGGGTAAAGTACGCTTTCCCTTTTGGGTTGGTGTATTTCTAACTGAAGCGTTTTTTGTTTTTATAAACTAGCCCCTGGATAGTTTTCTGTTTATAACAGATTAGTCCCTGGACTAAAACCTTTATAACTTTTAAACAAAAGGTGATTTTGAGTTGATTCTTTTTCTGTCATCTTTATTTTTCTGTCTACTTTTTTATCATATTTATTTGAAAAATATTTGAAAACAATTTTAGGCACACACGGTATTTACGTTAGTATCCAATTTCTTTTATACCGTAGATACCGAAGGAGGTGACGAAACTGCAAACTTCGCCGAGCTAGACTCCGACTACTCCGAACCAAGCAAGCATGCTTGAGCCTTTCATATGATGAGTGTTTTGCATGTTTGCTTGAGTAGTTTTCTCATGGCATTTTTATATAAGCATATTGTGAATGTTATATTGCATGCAAGGCAAACTACAGGTGAGCTTCAAAGTTTGATGAGTTCATATGATGGTGAGATAACCTGATCATGTGGTGGCATGATAGGTTGTAAGCTGGTATTATTGAAGCATGCCAGTCTTATGTCAACCGGGTAACTCCAGTGTTAACATGGATCAAGTCTTGTTCCCGTTCGTCCCCGTCCGTGGTACCACATGTTTTCTGCAAAGAATGCGGTTTAGTAAGTTGCAAACCTCTCTCCTTGTACACACCAAATAGAGGGGCCATGATGAGGGTTCCATGGCCCTGGATTAAAGCCCGTCATCCGGTCAAGGGGCATGGGTGTTTCCGGTTGGGACCGAGAGGGGGGCACCCCTTAGAGCGCGCGAATATAAATTTGATCCCATGCTAATCGAGGTTGTAGCCTCCCTGTCTCAGAGTTCTTCTTGAACGTTGCCTAGGGTGATCGCTGGCAGCAGAATGTGAAATGGGCGTGTACTGGTTAGATGTGTTTCTTCTAAAATACCGTAAACGGAACTAGTCCTTTGTGACTACAGAAATCCGTTGGCTGTGGATTAACAGTGCAAACTATGCAGAGTCAGAACCCTTCGAGTAACCGTGTCCATGGTCAAGAACCTTGATCAACATATCAGTGTCAGTCTCCGTGTCTGTCTCAGTATCCATCTCAGTGATAGTCTCCGAGAATGAGCATGAAACCGAGAAGGGTAAACCCGACTGAATGTTATTCCGGTGGATGGACTAACCGGTTTATTATTATGTACTAAGTATTTATTTGGGATGATCTAAATTCATGAGCTACTTAAATCCGAATGACGAAATATAAGCCCCTTATGTGATGTCGCTTAAATGTCCGACTGCGGAATTCTTGTTATTTACTTTTGATATAAGCCCTTTATGTGATGTCGCTCAGACGTCCGACTGTGGCATTCTTGTTATTTACTTTTGATATAAGCCCTTTATGTGATGTTGCTCCGACGTCCGACTGTGGCATCCTTGTTATTTACTTTTGATATAAGCCCTTTTCGAGATGTCGCTTAGACATCTGACTGTGGCATGTACTGTCATTTACGTTTCAGTATAAGCCCTTTATGTGGTGTCTCCCTGACACCCGACTGCGGCATGTTAATTTATTTTTACCTTTCAAGGCATCGCTTCAGACACCCGATCGGTCTTCAGCTATTTTATTGGGATTTCGGGAGGACTACCGCCTGAATTCCTTTTATTTATCGTGCAGTGCAAATTTATTACCTGAGTGTGCATTACTAATCTGCTCATGTGCATCATGTTTGCATTAGTTATATCTTATGTCCAAACTTTCTTGCGAGTACATTCAAAGTACTCACCTGGCTTGTTGATTTGGCCGGATGTTGACGAAGGCGATCTTATGGATGAAGAGTTCGATAGCGAGTCTGACGCCTAGAGGAGCCCCAGTCAGTCCCGTGTGATCCTGGAGTTGGTCACTTGTATTATATACGCTTCCGCTACCCAAATAAAATCATCAGGCCTCACTCTGGCGCTTGATGAGTTGTAAGATTTTGGAGTCATGTCACCCACTACACTGTGACATATCCACCACCACTTTTATTACGAGTCAGTATTTATGCCACCATACTCCTTAGTTTCATATCTGCCCTTATGTATAATATCGGCGTGCTTGTAATAAAATTGTTGAGCAGCCTCAGCTCAACCTTATATAATATTTAGTACTTCTAGATTTCTGTATCAAGGATTTGTCTACCAGTAAGGAGGATTCTTCTGTACTGGTCAATACAAGGGTCGGCTTTTCATTAAATGTTTTATTGGAAAACCGGTCCTGACAACTGAGAACACACCAGGCCCCCCCACCATTTGGCCACGAGGGTGCAGGGCGTGCCCACCCCCCTAGGGCGCGCCCCTGCCTCGTGGACCCCACGTGGACCACCTCCGCTTATTCCAGCACCCACTTACTTTGTATTCCTCCAGAAAAAAATCCTCCCATAGCTCAAACTCGTGTTCTAGCTCATCTCGCTGCCATTTTCAATCTCCTTGCTTAAAGTTCCATTCACCAAACTGTTTGGGGATATTGTTCTTCGGTATGTGACTCCTCCAATAGTCCAATTAGTTCTTGTTCTAGTGCTTTATTTATTGCAAATTTTTGCTGCTAAGGTGACCCTTTTCTTGAGCTTGCATGTCAAATTTATATGGTCCAAAGTAGTTTTAATGCATGATATAGCCTCTAGGAACTTGTGGGAGTAGTTGATATCAATTTTGTTGTGTTTGGTTCACTTTAATTTTCAGTCACCAAAAATTTCAGAGGGAGAAAATGTTGAAGAGATTGTTGAGAGGCTCTTCGAACCGAAGCTCGAAGGATAAGCAGAATGAGGAGAATAAAAAGCCCAAATACAATCTTCCTTGCACTACAGAGGTTCAGCCATGCGAATGGCCTTGTGACGAGTTCTTGAGAGCCGCTGGAATTCATGATGACTTTTATTACTTGGCTAAGAATGCAGGCCTCACCGACTTCATCCACGACCAGCGCGAACAGTATCTCCTACTCACTAATATTTTCATGCAAATTTTTAATTTCCATGCTAACAAATCAACACCTTCAGTGGAGTTTCACTTATATGATGAGGTTAAGGAGATGGTACTCCATGATTTTTGGTGGGTCTGCAAGATACCCTTTGAGGGCAACATCGAGGAACCACATCGTAGTGATGTGGATTGGTTTATTGATAGAATTGCTGAAGGAGAAACTAGGAAAGTTTCCGATGCAAGAATTACTAGTATACATTTTCCTGTTCTACGTTACTTTGCAATATTTTCTAATAGATGCTTAATTGGTCACGGGAACAGTGGAAATCTTATTGCTCCGGATATTTTCATTTTGCGCCATGCTTTGTTTCGTCATACAACTTTCATATTAGGCGCTATTGTTGTTAAATGATTGAGTCTGAACCGTACAAAGGGCCCCATCTTCGGAGGCATCTTTGCTTCACGCCTTGCTGAACACTTTGAGATACCCATTAGGCATTATGAGAAAGAGGAAAAGTTGCCGCCCCTGTTTTTCTAGATTATAAGAGTATGGTAGCACATGATTTTATTGTTAAAAATAAGAAGAAGATGCTTAAGTGTAATTTGATATTTGATAAAACTCACTGTGAGATTATTACCTTGCCTACACCCTCTTTGTTTAACATATATTCAGTCACGTACCTCATCTTACCTAAGGCCATTTATGCATACTGGAGGCTGACACATATATTCGGTAGTTAGTTTATCAGTGGGATCCGGAGGAGATCGCCAACCAGTGGCATCCTGAGGACCCTCCTCAGTACACCGGAGAGAGTAGCTTCGATCCGTGGGCATGGACCAACTTAGGCCAAAAGCCTAAGCTTGGGGGAGTACGTATTTCTCACTGACATTACATTCATGTTCACACACTCATGCCAGTTGTCGATGCTCACACTTTTTCATTGTACTATCCATGCTAGTTTATTTTCTTTTCTAAGCCTTCTTCTAGTGTCTTTGAAAAACCTTAAAAGAAAACCCAAACAGATTTACCGTTCTTCTTTTGCTTGTTGGGAGCTTTCCCGTGTAAATAGTTTTATTTCTTTTCTTATTCTTCGGGGGTCGACAGGAGAAGACCATGATGAAAATGTTGAGTGGCTCTCATATGCATTATTGTCAATTTAGCCAAGAGCCCATATTACCTGGTCTTCTCCCTTGTATTAAATGCTTGTAGATTCTAGCTTAGTCCAATGCACATGCACTATTATTATTATCCACACCGTTCGGTCGTGCGAGTGAAAGTCTATAATGACGATATATGATGGACTGATTAAGATGAGAGAAGCTAGTATGAACTCGACCTATCTTGTTTTTGTAAATATGATTAGTTCATCGTTCCTGATTCATCCTATTATGAATGAAACATGTTTGCAATGCTCATGCCATGCTTAATTAGCTAGGAGTTTATAATGTTTTACCTTGCGTGCCAACATGCTATTAAAATGGTTGTGATGTGGTATGATAAGGTGGTATCCTCCTTTGAATGATTCGAGTGGCTTGACTTGGCACTTGTTCACACATGTCTTGAAACAAAATCAACATAGCGTCCACGATATTTATGTTCATGGTGATTTATATCCTACTCATGCTTGCACTCATTGTTGATTAATCTTAACGCATGTTCATGACTGTTGTCGCTCTCTAGTTGGTCGCTTCCCAGTCTCTTTCTAGCCTTCACTTGTACTAAGCGGGAATACTGCTTGTGCATCCACTTCCATAAACCCCAAAGATATTCCACATGAGTATGATAAGTGTTAACGCTTTATTCTGGTACTCTATTAAAAGGAGGCCTTAATATGCCTTAGTTTCCAATAGGACCTTGCTGCCACGGGAGGGTAGGACAAAAGATGCCATGCAAGTGCTTTTCCATAAGCATGTATGACTATATTCGGAATACATGTTTACATTACATTGACGAACTGGAGCTAGTTCTGTGTCACCCTATGTTATAACTGTTGAATGAGGAATCGCATCCGACATAATTATCCAGCATTGATCCATTGCCTATGAGCTTTTCACATATTGATCTTTGCTTAGTTACTTTTCCGTTGCCACTGTTACGATTGCCACAAAACATACTACTGATACTTTTGTCGTCGTTACCATTACGTCCATACTACTTTGCTACTAAATACTTTGTTGCAGATATTAAGTCTTTCAGGTGTGCTTGAATTGACAACTCAACTACTAATACTTGAGAATATTCTTTGGCTCCCCTCGTGTCGAATCAATAAATTTGGTTCGAATACTCTACCCTCGAAAACTGTTGTGATCCCCTATACTTGTGGGTTATCACAGGGTACCGAGAGCAAAAGCAAAGCAGTAGAGCGAGCGAGAGCCAAAGCAGCGACGTCGTGGAGGAAGTGGCTGGCGATGCCACTGTGGATGGAGCTGCACCATGTCGGCTCAGGACCGAGCGTCGGCAACACCGTGAGATCAAATCCAAAAGAAAATGCGGAGATTACTATAGAACCTCTTTGGTGGCGCCAATTTGGCCTCAGCTTCATCCGAGGAGTCAGTGATGATGCTGCTCTTCTGGTGGTGTAGGTGAAGACAGCGGTGTGGGAATGGAGGTGGCGCGACAGACGAGGGGAACATCGGGGCAGCTCCTTGGAGGTGGAGGACTGGGTGGCTGAACCAGCGGGACGACAAGATCGATGACGGATCCTCATCCAGTGCGGTGGATGAGGGACATCAAGGTGTTGCTGTGGACGAGGTCGTCGGGGAAGAGGCTCTGGCTGGGTGGACGGCGAAGGAGTGTGTGGGGCTTCGTGGGTTTTCGCGGCCTCGTTGTACGAATGGTTGGGCGGATGGTATGGGAGGGGGAACCATGGCTTAGGGACGCGAATGTCTGAAATGTGGGGTAAGTTACAAAAGTACCCCCACCGATTTGCGCTAGGTGGTTCTTTCGGTTCAGGGGTATCACGGGCATTTCACGTGTCGGGATTTCGCAGGAGGTGGGAGTTCTCGCGCGCGTTGTAATTTTGGGATACCAAGGCGCAAGTTGAGATGGAGTGAGTTTTTGGAGCACAAGAGACAAAGATATATCTTAAATATTTCACGTTAACAAGGCGCGGGTTGAAGAGGCGGGAGTTTCGCAGCAGGATAGACAGAGATGCTAGCTTGAAATTTCGGCATAAAAAGGCGCGGCTTGAAATTTCGGGGGAACAAGCTTAACGTCTACAAAAAAGACAACTTGCACCACATCACTAGAGAGAGACATATCCCGTTTCACTATATTACTAGAAATGGATTCAAATACAACAACAAAAAACTAAAAAAATCAGGACAACAAACATAACGTGTACAGTACCAAATCAATTTGCACTTCCCTCAACAATAAAAAACAATTCGTGTTGTCTAGCATATGGACTAAATTTGAGTACATTTTCCCTGTTTGAATGGGATTGTAATCGGGTTAGTTATACAACCATCTAAATATTATCTTCACAACACATGACATGAATATAGGAGCAGTAAATTACTATATAAATATGAACTACATGTACATACGATCTCAAATTCAAATATATGTATCCATTTTATGTTTAATTCAAATCACAGTACATGTATGCTCTAGCTAGATGTTCGGAATGTAGACCATGTATGATACTACGTACAATGTGTTTAACATGCACAACACACACACACACACACCATTTAGACTTGTAAGGTACATGTGCATTGCATGCATGAGATTTGCCAACCAAATTATGAATAAATACTACATTATAGCATGTAAGCTTTGAGTCATATATGCATGATGTAGATGTTCATTTAATTCTTATAGTTCATCTCATTCAAAATCGTTTAGTTTTATAAAAAAAGCTAATCTATTTTAAGATTCATGGAGTTGTGCGTTGTAAAGCACAAAGTAAAAACAAATAATGGCAATTCATGTAGAAAAAAATTTGGGCAATTATGATACAGAAGATTCTAGAACAAAGGAGAAGTGCTTGCGTTTTGATGTTTGTGCATTATGCTTAAGTTCAACCATGGAGTCTTCTAGATTGTCCGTGTGGAAAAATCTAGTGGAATGTAGATGATATCCAATGGCCAGTAGTACTCGGATTTGCCATCTCTGCACCATCGGATTGGCTCCATACAACGACCATCTTTCAAAGTTACTAGCACATATGCCCGTGCGTTGCAATGGCGAAAATTGATTTAGTTACACAGAAAAACATGTTATGGAACAAGTAAATAAAATGATATATGAGTCAAGGTTAATCAATTGAACATAAAAAAATAACAGAAAGTTCTTCGAAAATAAACACAAGCATGTAAGCAGTATGATATTCAGTAACTCCATTTTATATCTTTAGCTAAAAAGACCGAAACTGAAAACATTCGATTGAATTTAATCAGAACACATTACTAATTACTAAGCATTGCACTCTTCTCAATATCAGCTTAGGTAGACTACAGTGAAGCTTCAAATGATAAACACTAATAGTTCAAAATAAAACTAACGGTTAAATAGTAAGCAACAACCTACAGGAAACAAATTCATTGTTGGCCTTATGTCTATTTCAAAGGTTAAAATCACTATACGTTGGTTCTATGGGGCCTTAGCACGACGACTTCTCGACTGTATGCTACGATAAGTTTTGCTAAGCTCCGACGAGGGAAGGACGAAGACGCTTGTAGTCTTCGCAAGGTGCTCTTCGGATATGTATGTAATTTTTATTATTTCTGGTGTTTATTATACTGTCGTGGTTGAAATATGAATAGAACGGAGGCTTTCTCGCAAAAAAGGAGAAGATTTCTAAAGAATCATTGTGATGCAATGAGAATCTCATTGCTACCAGTTTTTTTAAATAACAAAGATGAGGCGTCCTCATTACTACCAGTTGTGTTATCAATTTATTAGTAGTGAGATAGATCTTACATATAGCTACCATGTAACTCCTAGAAGACAATGAACCGAAGTAATAGAAGTTGATGGCCAATTATCGGAGACAAGATCAACGAGCTACATCACTACTACTCCCTCACATATTGGATATAATAAGGTCTTTTATGGGAAGGAGGAAGTACGTCGCAGCATCGCTGGCCGGCGGAATGGTAGCAGGGTGCGCCAAGGGAGATCAATAAGGACGGCTCCCGGGGGATGACCGGTCGGCTGCCGTGGCAGGGACTCCAAAAGGTCGTACTTGGGGTGAGACCACAACAAAAAACCTAAGAGTTGGCCAATCCAAAATCACCTACTCTCTTTTTACCTTTTCTTCTTTTTTGCAAGGGAAAAATTCACCTACCCTTGCTCGCGCTGCACCCTCCGAAGAAGGTCTGGCAGCTGCGTGATACGTGATCCTACTCCCTGTTGGCCTAAGATAAGTTAAGTTCATAGACGTATAGTTTTGTTTTGTCTTCTTTTTAAATAACGTATGCATGGCTGTTGATGTGACCTGCACATGAACGTAGCTTGTGGATGAGTGTGGCATGCACGTACTCCCTCTCTCGTTGTTTCTCTCCCGGTTGGCACTTGCACTGTGTGATGAAGTCATAGGATGCCACTGCTGTTATGGATCACAGCGAGATGGTCGGCCGGGAGGTAGTTTAGCAAGGTGGCCGCGAGGTAGAAACACTGCCATTTAGGCAGCACAAAACTTCCTGCCTCGCGCATGTATCTCTTTCCTGAGCTCCACACACACCCACACACACTCTCTCTCTCTCACACACACACACGAGCATTCAGCAAGAATACTCCCAGCCCCAGGTCGAGCTGCCGTCGACTGAGAGTTTCAAGGCTTGAGTGTAGGACGGTTTCCGGTGAGGTTGAGGACGCTGAGGTCAAGACGTGTTGCGGCGTTACCGTCACCGACACTGGCGGTGAAAAGAGGCGTGGATCCGCCAGTCTCCTTGTTACTGGGGTAGTACTCGATTCTCCAGCGGTGGCCACCGACGTCTAATCTGGGTGGCTGGACCGCCTACCTTGTTGCGGCGAAGGTCGGGAGTGGGTTAGTACCCAGCAATAGGCAGCGCATTCATGGCACCAGATTGACGGCTACATAAAGTAAAGAAGGGAGGCAATGGAGGGCACCCAAAGAGATGCAGATCTCGTCGTTGAAGGCGGTGGCATCTAGATCGACACATCTACACCCGCGTGAGGGGCAGTGGATCTCGGCACTAAAGGTGGTGGCGACATTGAGGCGAATATGTTTGGTAATGATAATAGGGTTGTGTCGGTTGTGGTATATTTATACAAGTAGATCCTGGATCATTTTTTGAGAACATCCTGAATCATTTTGTGTCTAACCCGGACAGGATGTTGTGGGTTATTCCATGTGCATGAGACATACAAAACCGGGATGGTGATGGAGATGTGTGTAAGGGGGTTTCCTTTATCTGCATGCCAGCTCTTTCCTTTGCACCATGCCTCGTTTCCTATGTGGGCATCGTTTTGACAGACGGATGAAGCCAACAACGGACAATCTCCGTTGTTAATCTTTGTGGTTAACATAATATCAATGGATATAAACTGGTGACGTATGGAGAACTACGAAAGCTTCCGTCCTTTAATATTAGGTAAAGATTCACACACTATATGGGGGTATAGATATAGATATATGATGCGAAAGCCACCCATCATCTCCAATTAGAATTGTGTGTACATGCACAGATGCAATGTGGCCAAACGATGTCTGCCATCGGTTTCTCAAATTGAAATCAGTCTGACCTTGTTCAATGTGCATACAGTATAGCATGCTTGTTTCCAAATCACACCGCGCATATCTCAGTTATATTCATGCATGCATGGGTTTCAAACATCATGATCTCCTATTCAAATATTTGAATTCAACTTTACATTGATTATGACCTCACCTAGTCATTTACACCCACACAGTCGTCCTCTTTTTATAATTGTACCACTAACTTTCTCACGTGCATGCATGCACACACACTACCACTAGGAATTATCCATCGCACACATGCAATCTTTTTATTTAGGTCGGTCTCCCATGCATGCACACACACGCACCTCCCCCTCTTCAGCATTTTGGGAATTCTTTATCTCTCACATGCATGCGCAACGATCGATGTTCCTCTATGTGTGTGTGTGTGTATATAGCTAGGTCTTTCCCAGTTTTCCACACAAAACGATCGATCTATATATGTAGTGAGGTCTCACCCTTTTTCCCACCTACACATCGATCAATCTATGCCTCTCTATATAGGATTACATAGCTAATACACCAACATTAATTATATATCCAACGTACCCCTCTCACAATCCATGCCTTCCGCTTCATCTCTCAAACACACGCACAATGGCGAAGACAGGGGCAGCAAGGGCCCTGCCCCGCCTAACATCACTATATATTGAGGCTAATATGAACGTGATCAGTAGATCAATTGCTGGTAAAATGGTTTAAGTTGATGAATTGTCCCCCCTCATAAAGGATTAGCAATGCTTGGCCCCCTAGCTCATTTATTTTTCATGGCTCCACCACTGCGGGCAACCGCGCACGTTCTCGCCCCCTCTCTTTAAATACCGATCTCACACTTGTGCACTCCTTCATAGTCTCGCTCCACTAGACCCCTCGCACCATCTTCTAGCCCCCCACCAGATTCTGCCACATGTATAATCTAGAAGACTCCATGGTTGAACTTAAGCATAATGCACAAACCTCAAAACACAAGTGCTTCTCCTTTGTTTTAAAATCTTCCGTATCATAACTACCCAAACTTTTTTCTAGTCGAAGTGCCATTATTTGTTTTTACTTTATGCTTTACAACGCACAATTCCATGAATCATAAAACAGATTAACTTTTTTATAAAAACCAATTGATTTTGAATGAGATGAACTATAAGAATTAAACAAATGTCTACATCATGCATATATGACTTAAAGCTTACATGCTATAGTGTGGTATTAATTCATAATTTGGTTGCCAAATCTGATGCATGCAATGCATGTGTACCTTACTAGTACTTCCAATATGTGCAAAACACGTAAATTAGAATTCCAATGGCACGCTACACAGGGTCTCTCCATTTTTCAGTTCATGAAGCCACGTAGCACATGTGGAGGCGTTGTCACGACCTCCTTGTGTGGATTGATCACAGTGACATGTTGCTGGTTCCAGAAGAATGTACTCGTCCTTTGTCACGCACACTAGTAGTACATGCACGAAGCGAAGATGTGCATGCACGCACTCATTCCCTTGCACGCACACACGGGTACACGGTGTGACGCATTTTTGTACGAAGATCCACCCCATGTGATAATTTGACGCGTGTAAAGTCCTTCACTTCATTGATGGTCAATTAATACAGTGCATGCAAATTGAGTGGACGTGAGGGAGGAAGTAGTTGAGAAAGACATTACTACTCCACTGCATCCATGCGCGTAGTTAAATCATGGGTTGCTACTTCCATTGGTCACCTTCGTATTTTGTGCCAATTTTTGACCATATTTTTAAGTAACATAATATTTATGCATGTCACAAAAAGTGGCTCAAAAAAGGGGCCAATAAACCAGGACACATGCAGCATGATCAATTTTTTCCTGGGCTACTATTGGTGGCATTTGTATTTGAACATGGATGGAGTGGAGTAGTACTATCTTTATCTTAGCCCCGTCGGGCTCTCCCAGCGCTAGGCTCGCCTCCCAGCCTTGCCCACCAGATCCTGCCAAGGAGGATCCCACCATGGATAATCCCTTAGATACCAGGATCCCGTGGGCTGCCCTCTCTCTGCGGCCCGCAGCATTGCAGCCTTTGAGAGAAACCCACATGTGTTTTAGAGGGGATCCATTGCTCTGGAATCACAAATCAGTGGCGTCGGAGGGCATGCCAGGGATGTGTTTCAGGTGGTGGGCAGCAAGGGCAAATCGGATCGTGGAAGCGCCGCATCGATTGGAGAGAAGTTTGAAGGAGCTGCGCCTAGCGAAGCACAAGGCGGAGGCGCAAGTCAATCTCAGGGGAGAGATATTGAGGGATGTCAGCATCTAGCAGCGTCCTGTTGATTTTGAGCCGGAGCTAATGGCAGAGATCATATTCACGGAGTCGACTACGGAGGAAAAAACGTGCATGCCTGCAGAATGGCATGAGCAGCCGATGCAACCGTTCAAATGGGCGGTAGGAGAAGCCAAATCCCGGGACCAGCTGCGGCGGCGCCGCTAGGCATGCATCATAGTCCAAGTGAGCTTCCCTCCTTCCTGCCAACGATGCAGTGACCTACTCGGTTGCTGCTACAGCGAACTTGCAATGCCATGTCAGTTTGCAACCTTGACAGTCACTCCATCTATATGTATTGTATTCCTGTGAAAATACTTGGTCGTTTGGAAAAATATGGTAACTGATTTCTCACTAGTTTTTGAATGCTTGATTGTGACAATCACCCGAAGCCACAACCAGAAGTCTCCATCGCATAATACTTACGGTCGGTCGCACCAACAGACGATCGATCGCACCCGTGTCTCACTGAAGGGACACGCATCGGCTTGGTTTGACATGTACGACCAGTTACATCACTGACTTGTGCGATCGCATTTGAGCAGTAGTACTTGAAATTTATGTTCTAGGAAACTCATTGAGGGCCGTTTCAGGTCTCGAAACCAAAATCATCAATTAGCTTGTTCCCATCACATTCCAAAGTAGTACTTCCATGCTATAATTAAGTGCAAACCTGCTCACACCTAGTACGTATCAAACCTGAACGTGTTCCCACTATGCAGGTTTTAGTACTAGCGCTAGTAATAAGTTATAAAAAGGGGAAGTACCTAGCAGAAAATCACTCAACCCTTCTCCCCATAAGTCTTTCTTGTTCATCCATCCTTTCCATGGCCGGTGTGCACAGCTCTAGCTCGAGAACTATTTGTAACTACGGAGTGGCGACCAAGGCCGTGGAAAAAAAGAGAGGGCTCGACGCCTCGTAGAGACCTCGAAAGATGACTCACGGGCATGCAAGGGCTCCCAGGACCACCCTAGCCGCGAAGGCGAACATGCCATGCTGGCGTCCTTGGAGTCATTATCCCTCGACAACATGCCCGATCAGTTCAATAAGCAGAAGGAATTCATCGACAGCTTGGTGGAGCTGCTGAAGGAGAGCCTCGACAACAAGCCCGCTGAGCTCAATGAGCAGGGGGGTTGACCGCCGGCTTGGTGATGCTGCTGAAGAAGAGCATTGCCTCGGATAAGAAGGCGACCGGCGAAATCCTACAACTTCAGGAGGAAAGTGCGAAGCTCCACCACAAGCTCGACCTGCTGAAGGAGGAGAACGCCGGCTGGAAGAAGATGCATGAGAAGAGTAGTTGTTCCTTGGTGAATATGTTGCACGCCCTCATCATGGAGTAGAAGGAGGAGTTGGCAAAGCTCCGCATCGAGTACCCGACTGCTTTCAAGGTACGTAATGCGGCCGTGGAAGAGATGATGAAGGCTCGCGTTGAGAAATCCCGCGTCATGCATAGAATGAAGAAGATGGCAGAAGAGATGTGCGAGCAGATGGAGGTCGTGGAGGCGATGAAGAAGCAGTTATGACTCTGCGGCCAGCAACCCTTCATGTAGTAGAGAGCATCGCCCCAGACTTTTATGTGCGTCTTCCTTCTTTTTTGGGGGGTGGCGGGGTAATCTTCCTTCTTCTTTTGCTCCTGTGTTTCTTCTATTGCTTCAGGTGTTTCACCACACGTGTCACGTTCCCTGCGAGGCATGAATAGAATAATGCTAACGATGAGCGGTGCCGTGGGATCGATGACTAGCAAACTAGATCATTTTTATCTCCATATCGCACTGGGCTACCGTGTTTCATGCTCCTCCGTCGTACTAATACTCCAGTGGAAAACATGGGTATACCACGTGGTTCTTTGCTCCTCCTCAGGTCATCGGCAACATTCATATGTGCAGCCAAATCACAAGGCCCCGCCTTCTAGAGTAATGAGTCATCAAATCACAAAGGCCCTCGCCTCTCGTGAAACAGACCAAGCGAGACTGCCCCGCCCTCTAGCCTTTTAAATGTATACTTTTGTACAGTAGTAGTATCGATGGATTGCGCCATGGAGCAAAACTAACAAGACGAAATTAAAGAAAAAAGGTGGTACATATAGAGAGCGCTTGTCGCCAAATTATGCATATAGTACTATTAAAAAAGCTAGTACGTGCTTAGATGGGATGCTAAATTCTATTAGAAATTAGCGTACCTATTTATGCTACTAGTTGTGTCTCACTACTCAGTTTTGTCATTAGAAGTAACAACTACTCAAAAATACCATCGATTCATGAGATGCTTACTCAAAAATGCAATTAGATATCTCAAAAATGCCATCGTTCCATTAGTTGTTTGCTCAGAATGCCATTAGACATTGTTATTTTCACATCAAACCCGTTGACCATGTTATATGACAAAAGTAAGCCTAGACCCACATGTCGATTATCTCTATCTCACAATGATAAGTGTGGCCCCGCCTATAAGGAGTAACCAAGCGAATAATTTTACATGAAAGTAAGAACGCTGTTGGGATCAAGTAGGCCCCACACTTAATTATACTATAGTGAGATAGAGGGAGAGCTGGCATGTTGATCCATAGGTATTTATGTCATTATAACATGGAAAAAGAGATTTGAGTCACATTAATGGTGTCTAGCACAACACAACCCTCAAATAAAACTAAGCACCCTGAAATTAAACTAAGCAACTAATCTGGTAGACCCTGCATTACAACCACCATGAGCAACGACACTGCCACCATACTCGGACTCCTCGTCCACGTGCTCGACTTTGTCCTTATCCCTCTTCCTCTTGGCCGATACTTCTTTGCTTCAACCGCACACTTGGCTCTCGCTCTTCATCCAACCCTTGTAGATATTGAAATAAAGGTAGGCATCCATTGTAGTGTAATTGATGTGGTCTCTATTTAGTACATTCCATTGCCATGCACGATGAAACTTGGGCAGAGGTTTCGTCAGTTTACTGTATGAAGGATCAACCATGGCTGCTGCAAGGCTTAGCATTGAAGGCTGATGGGAGGCCACCAGCACATTCCTCTGGAGGTCGAAGGGTTGGCCTACAACGAGGCCTATCCGACCCAAGACTTCTTTGTAATTCATAAAGTATGCATAAACGAATTTGACTTTGCTGCCCCAGAGGAAGTTCTTAAAATCCTCGCACTCAACATCGGCATGGAATATGTGGCAGACCAAGCACAAGTTATGCACACAAACTTGGATGACGGCGGGCTTCTTCTTCTCTTCCTCCTTTAGATTCTTATATTTTCCCGGGACTGTGGTGTACTCAACATCTATCCCACCGACCCACTCATCACCCTTTGACTTTTTGAACATGCTTCTGGAGCGAACAAGGCATCCTTTCACCATCCCGGAAGAACGGGTGTAGATGATGTTGAACTCATCGCCGGTGATTGTTCTAAACTTGTACTAATCATGGAGATTTGGGACGCCATGGACTTGGGAGGAGGGTTAGGATTAGTGGAACTGCTGTAATGTGAAAGGATGGGACGACTAGGAGTGAACTGCCGTAATGTTAAAGGACAGCCGGGGATGAGTAGGAGCGAACTACTAGCGGTTTTCCGATTGTAAAAATGCTGAGTGGAGCATGCGAATGGCAGGGTAGTGGCTTGCTCGGTGGATAAATGGATTCATGGACAGTACTATGGGGGCCCAATTAGATGTCATGTCTACTAGACGCCCAATTAAATGGCTTCATGCATCTACATGTTCGCACGTCAAGCGTCAGGAAAATTACAGGTGATATGAAGCTTTCCATGCTCCCATGATAAGGGCTTCCGAGCGCCCTTGGATCTGAGATCGGACGGTTGCGTGGCGTGATTCTAGACCTATGGGTGAACATCCTATCTTGGAGGGCTATTCTACAAATTTTCAGCAACTTAGCATGCGGCCGTTTGATCTCAGATCCAAGGGCTGTCAGCAGCCCGTATCATGGTCGCGCCTACCGTGACTGTCGCCTCGCTCGTGCGGTCGCGCCCTTGGAGATGTTTGGCGGCTATAAATGAGCATTTTTGCCTACTTCGCATGCATGAAACTACTTCCTCTGTCAAGGTGTGTTAGGCTATCTGATGTTGGCATGTCATACATAGTCATCACTTAGTCACTCATACAACAAGGTTAGCTGTAAGGTTGGCTATAAGATTATTTATTTTTACTTCTCTCTATCTCTTTCTTCGTACTCTTCCAATGCACGGGTGCTTAGATGAGGTGCTAAGTGCATTAAAAATCATAGCAACAAGTCTTCCCAATGCAAAGGTGCTTAGCTTGTGTAGCTAAGGTTCCCTTATGGAATTGTTTAATAATTAAACTCCCTCACGTATTGGTTGGTAGTCATTTTACATAGGTCTCCATGCTTAGCACTATTTCTTCATAGGGTCACCATAATGCTCTCTCTCCTCTTTAATTGCTTTGGCACATCACTTCTCGCCTATGTGGCGTCCTTAGCACATGTACACCTTGGAGCACTGGGAAGGACCTTGGAGTACAGTACTTGGCACATGTATACCATGGAGGTGGTCAGGAATCGGGAGACTCACGCCGGTCGTAGCGCCGCAGTTAAAATGATAATGGCAAGGCAAATCACAGGGGCCCACCTGTCCAGCAGTAACTCGCCGTCAAATTACACAGTCCTACGTTTGCAGCAGCCTACTCCCTCATCTTCTCGCCTCTTTGTCGAACCGACTAGGTGGAACTGACCCACCTACCACGCGGAAAAATCCCCACCCTTGACTTTTAAATATAATTTTGTATCCATGGATTGCGCCATGGAGCAAAGCCTAAGGAAAATGGCGGTACACATATATACAGCATGCCCGTCGCACCCTAGATGGTCGGCCAGTCTGGCATGCCTCTATCCAAACGGAATGCACATCATATTGCGTTTGCACACACATGTGGGACCGCAATTGAGAACCGACCCTAGGCACACTCCTCGGCCCCGCAAGTCAGCTGAGTATATAGAAGAGAGGGACGAGTGATAGTACTGGAGCAGTGTTGTACAGACGTCAGTGCCAGACGATCCCTGCATGACACGGAAGATCATTTCTTCCATGCATGTGACCAGACTCCAACAGACGGCTGGATTGCCTGTTGTCTACATATCGTACAGGTAGTGTTGTACAGGGTTGTATTTCTAATGATAAATCTAAAAAAAGGTTTTTTGTCATCTGGCAATATTAGGTGTTGTGTGCTTCGGATCACTGCGAGGGTTAAACAGCGACAACTGAGTTCCTCCAAGGCGCTGGTCATTGGGGGCACATGCACGAAGACTACTCGGCTGCCATCTAGCTCAAGCTGGCTATGTTAATTAGGACATCTATCGATGGACCCCTTTTCTACGAGTTTATCTTTAATTTGAGCTTTGATCCTCGTCTAGTTTGTCCATCGGGATTCATGTTGTCTCCTTGGGGCAGTGAGGTTATGGTTTTTTGTCATGTCACATTTTTCATGTTATATGTTAATCTGGTGCTTCAGATCAAAATGACAACAACTACGCCTCTAAGCACGTGCATGAGGACTTATCCACAATCATTGACGAGGTCAAGCCAGCTCCGGTAGATAAAAGAAAACTACTTCACCATATAGGCAGGAGCCTCCATGCTTGCTTGCTAGTGTTGCTCTCTTCACACCGTCTCGTCCTCTCCAGATCTAAACACGACAGCGGTGGCCACACTCTCTCTCTCTGCTCACTACTGGTCACAGATCCATCTAGATCCTCTCTGTCGGGGAAGGTGAGAAGGTGCAATGCGGTCGTCCTCAGCGGCGGCTCTTACCCACTGCTGACGCGTCCCGATCAGCGTGCCTTGCAGTTCTCTCCCACGCACCGCCGGCTAGGGAGGGCCTCCGACCCCTTCTTCCTCGCTGCCATAGCGTGGGCAGATCTGGCCTCCCGCCGCCCACCTAGGGGCATCCCGGCGACCCTCAGGTATAACTTCCTTCGAAACCTGCCTTGCTCTACTTCCCCAGCTCCTAACGTCGCTGCATTTGTATCTTTTACTATTTCTCAGGGGGCCCTCGTAGATAGATCGATCGGCTGTTCGAAAGCCACCTAATTTTTTACTATTAAGAGGTAAAACTAGTTCATGCACTTGAATCTAGTACTACTTGGTTGAAACGGGGAAAAGGGCGTGGGGGTGGGGGAAGATTTGTTACCTGAATCTAGGACTTGGTCGAAAGGGGAAATAATGGGGGCGAAAAGTAGCAGAGACTTGCTGTCCAACTGGTCTCTTGGTCTAATAGGGAAATAAAGGGAAAACGGTACAAACTCAATATAAACCGATCTATTGGTTAAAAAGGAAAGAAAGTGGGGACTAGGGGACAAGTCAACTGAGTATGTCCAGCACTAGATTTGCTAGCCTCACATGGTATAAGGTGGCTATACTGAACCAAAATGGGACCAACCCAGATATCCTGTTATGATGTTTCCCCGCGCCCCTCTTATGTAATGCCACTGGTAAAATGTAGCAGACGCACTGTTGAAACTAAGGACATGTCAAACCAATGTTGTTTTCAATGTAATGCCTCCAGTGATATGAGTCAATTGCAGTAATTTTCATGTCTTGCTAAATTTTCCATTATGATAAGTCGCTTCTTTCTGTTGGAAATGCAACTGTCCTGGTCCACCTTCTCTCTCGTGCCCAAATACCAACTCTGTAGCAGCTCTTAATGTAATGTTGCTGGTAAAATGAAGCAATGGCACCATTAAAGTAATGTCATATTGAATGGTTGCCATAGTTAATCCTAATTCCCACACTAATATCTAGCAATCCTGCTGCTTTAGAAATTGCTACTGTCCTTGTAGTATTGCCATTCAGATAAGGAACATGCATTTTTTCATTTGATGTATGCTTCATCACTTGTTAGTCACCCTCCTTTCCACCTTTTTGTGTAAATAGATATATACATTTCACGCTTGATCTTAGTTGAACTACACAAATGATATCCAAATTATAGTTGAACATTCCACGAGCTTCACTACAAACCTTGATGTTGCTCGATTTTATTGCAACTAATGAAGAAGAAGCTGCTAGCTCATGGGAGAATGCTTCATTTTAGGTAAACCGCACAAAAAGGCCCCATGAATTGAATCATCCATGTTGGTGACTGGTGTCATCCCTTCTATGATGGTGTTGACTCCAGATATGGTTCCCATCACGAGGTATGTCCTTTTTGGTCCGAAAGTTTGCCAAAGATCCTGCATGTTGAGTCTGCTCTTGTGCTACTGTTTTGGCACTGCCATGATAAAGCAGTAATGTTTTGCACCTTAATCTAGTGGCACTATTAATTTGAGACAATGTTTTGGCGCCGCTAGTGCCACTGATTTTTTTATATATCGAAAGAGGGGGTTTTGCACCTTAATCTCTAGAACCCAACCATAGATAACCATTATGTGACAACATCTCAGTGTAAAGGGGCAGTTATGCAACTACTACTAGAATAGACTGAGTACTAGCAGGAGACAGGTTCGCCACATAAACTAGGCAGGTAGGGGGACGCAACACCAGCTGAACCAAGTTTGGATTACAACCCAAATGCTACCACAGAAACATCAGGGTGGAAGATAGGGACTGAAAGAGCCACCTTCAGCATCCCAGTCTATGCACCCCTGGCCTCCATCCTTGCGATGCACGGTACACCTCGCTTGCCACCTGCTCGACCCTAGTGCCACTGATAAAATGAAGTAATAATGAAGTTAAAATAGCGAGAGTGTCCTCTTTATCATTTCATTTCCAATGTAGATAAAGAAAGTGCTTCTCTTTGTTAGTATATGTTTCATCAACTAGTCCCATTGTTAATGTTGAAGCGTTTCTACAAACTGGGGTACTTAATTTTAGTTAATCTACACAAAAATAGAGAATGGAATGTCTCAAGGCCCCTCCTTGTACTATCGATGTACACTGATGTTCATCACTGGCAGAAGGTGTATCGGGGAGAATTGGGTTAATTTCCAGTATGAGGCCTACCGTATGAGGCGTCGCAGGGCCCATCTCGCCCTCGCAGCATGGCATACTATGATACCATCGCAATATTTTCTTCTATTCATTAGTCTTTGTTTCATCAACTAGTGCCACTATAACGTAATCACGCCTTTTCATTATCTGTGCAAACAGGGTTATTCAACTGCATTTTGGTGGAACTGCACAAATGTATGGATGGAACCGACATATATGCAGAGTGCGAGGTGTGACAAGTAAAAATTACCGACACCAACCATGCTCCATGCAAGCATTGGCATACACCACCACCAGTGGGATGTGTGGCGCTCTGTGTGGACGGATCTTCCTCGATAGAATATCGTCTAACCAAATACTAGTAGCTTATATTGGCAGTTTTCTAAGCAGTACTCTTTTCTGAAAGAAGCACCAATCTATTTTTCTTTATTTGTACACAGTGTCACAACTTTGTTTTTGGTCCAAAGCTATTTTAGGGTGATTGGCGTAGTACTCAAAGACTGATTGTAAGCATGACTTTCATTAGCTGTCACAATGATTGTAAGCATGAGTTGATGGAAGATTAGATTAGTGTGAAGCTTACCTTAAACCCTACCACCATTGTTGAAACAAGGCAAGCGTCGAGGGAACCATGGAGAACTGTGGGAAAGCAATGTCGCACCATCCGGCCCCCTTTTGCGGTGGTAGAATGTATGCTCTAGTGGATCAGGCTTGGTATGCACCCTCACGAATGGCATACCGTACTCGATCGATTCGTTATCCTTTGGATGCTCGACCTTCGACCGGTATGCCCGCCACCTCCGCCTGACTTCCACCTCGGGAGAATCTGTTTGCTCCATCACCTAGAGGAGATACTCGATGAATTCGAAGGACTGCGGCGTGACTGCCGCCGAGGAGTACATCACCGCTGTCTCGTTCTTTCGCATACATTGCCACATGGCCCTTACCGTCATCGAAATCTCCCACTCGTTGTCAAACCAAGTAAGGATCTCCTTCAACCTGGCTAACTTTGCCTGGTCTCCGTCGGTGATCTGCCCAATTTGCTGCTGCATCCTCTCCATAGATGTCCTTCTGAGAGGTCTTTTCAAGCTTTGGAAGATGGGAGGAGATACGGTGGTCTTGCAATGGAGAAGAGGGAGAGGCGAGACAGTGGTTTTCCAATGGAGAAGATGGAGAGGAGAGGGGTGGTTTTGCAATGGAGAGGAGGAAGAGGCGAGACGGTGATCTTGCAATGGAGAAGAGGGAGAGGCGAGACGGTGGTTTTGTAATGGAGAAGATGGAAAGGAGAGGGGTGGTTTTGCAATGGAGAAGAGGGAGAGGCGAGACAGTGGTTTTGGAATGGAGATGATGTAGAGGAGAGGAGGTGGTTTTGCAATGGAGAAGAGGGAGAGGAGCGTGCCGCAGCGATTTAGGATTGGACGAGAGGGTCGGCGCGCTGTGACTGGATCAAAATCAAAATACATTTACCCTTCAATTAAGAAAGCAACCCCACATTAACTAGTCTCCCTTTTATATTGGGTCATATTTGACCATGATTTACACAAATAAAATATATGTTATACGTTGCAAAAATAATAAAATTTGAAAGTACATTCAGATACGAACCAAATGATACAATTTTTGGTGACATGCATTCAAATTTTGCTTGTCAAATACAGTACATGGTCAAACTTTGACCCAAAATACACAAAACAAAAAATACTTCCAAGACCAACGCCGCTCCTTTCCTCTTAATAAACCACTGCCGCTCCTCTCCTGTTTCAATCTAAATCCCGCGTCGCCTCTCTCCCCTTCCATTTCAAAACTAACGCCCCTCCTCTCCTGTTCCAATCCAAAATCAGCGTCGCTCCTCTCCCGTTCTAATCCAAAACCAGTGCCGCTCCTCTCCTCTTCCATTCGAAAACCACCACCGACGAGTGAAGGTGTTGTGGAGAAGTACATCGATGGAGAAGTACAACCGATATGTGAGTATCACAAACAGCGACCCTGTGAAGCTAGCTAGGATGTTGGAGATACAGTCTTGGTTTGACAACAAGACTAACTTGCGGCGATGGCGACAGAGCGAAAATGTGGCGATACTCCCAAAGGGAGTCGCGCGGGAGTACATACAGCTACTCCTCTAGGCCATGGAGCAAACAGATTCACCAAATCTGATTGTGAGGCGGCGGTGGTGGGAGTATCAATCCAAGATGGAGCATCCACCAGAGATTGAAGGATCGAGCATCTACAGGGTGCCGTTTGTGAGGGTGATGTGTCAGAGCGAGCTGGTGGAGTCTTCGTCGACCGAACCCAACTGCAAGAGGAGAAAAGCAGTTGGCCCAATAACGCTTCCCCGCCATCCTCTCCCTCGTCGTTCACCTTGTCTCACGGGGCGGTTGTTTGTCACCAAGGAATAGGAGGGGACTGCCCCCCAACCCAATAGTCGGGAAGGTTGTGAATTGTCAGGAGGAGCTTAGGGTTGTCAGTATTTCATGTTGTGAATTGTGTTTTGTGTTGTGTATTTTGAGAATACTTTCAGATATGAATGTCTTTCGAATTTCAGATTTGCAGTATTGAGCATATGAAGTATTTTATGAATTCTAGAGATATATTTTTAGCACTCAAAATATGTAGTTTCATACAAAAGTGCAGACTATGTGATTCTCAAAGAAGAAACTGCAAGTTTCAGAGGCAGAGCATTTATGTTAACACTCCCTTTTCAAATAGGGATAACATCATGTTAGAAGTTTTATTCATGGTCGAAATTGGAACTACCCGCTAGTTAACATCATGCTGATCAACATTCATGCATAGCACATCTTCATATGATGCACAGACAAAAAGATATGCTATTCTAAAAATGCCCACACAATGTCGAGTATGCGAAAAACAGAGAAAATGAGGGACGAAGTTTGGGAAAGTGTTGGAAATGGTGTGCGTAGATGACAATGGGGACCCACATGTCAATAATGGCAGAGGCAAAAAATTGGAGATATTTTCACAGCATCAGGTGGAATCGAACCCGGGCGGAACAGCGGTCGGGTAGTGTGACTTGTCCACTGGGCTAGTTCAGTAGTTTCAGTAGAAATAAGGCACAACATCTACCATTACTGTAGCATGCCTTCCCCGGCTCCAGTGGTTCATTCTCATCCTCTGCCTTTGTGCGCTCGCCGTGCCACCGCTGTCTGCCGTTGTGAACATGCTGAACAAACAAGAGGAATCTGGAGAGGACTGTATGTGGAGAGGCGGACAGTCGAGACCCACTAGGTCTATCGATGTACGCAAGCAAGTGCCTCATTGAAAAAATACTTCCTCCTAATGCTATACTGACATTGGGGCCCACTGGTTTGTCAACATAGTTACATTTTTTAGGTGCTTCAACGTAGTTACTAAAGGAGATAAATTTACAACGAAGCCGGGGAGCTGGAAGGTATCATTTATTATCAGTGGGCCAGCAAGTATCAGCTGGGTTATGGGCTGTCCCGTCTAGGCTTTCTTTTTTAACATGCGCAGCCCACGACATGTCAGATTGTATTTTCTTGAGGGCCGTCATGTATCGACCAGCCTATGGACCTCCCATCATAGGTTTTCTTTTTCCTGAAACATCCGCAGCCCAACTTATGTACTTTTTTTTGAAGAAAACGCAGAGGTCTATTCTATTTTTCTATATAAGAATAGGAATGCCAGGTCCAACTTATGTTGCCCTTCTAACTATATTATATATATTTATATTATTTTATATGTTATTATATATTATTGTTATTGTCATCATATATTTAACAGAGACTTGCATATATAAGAAAACAATATCCCACATCTTATTAACTTATAACAATATATTTTTAACAATAAAATCCTGGATTTTTTTACATTAAGGCACCGAAAATCCTAGTGATTGTGTACAAAAGCTTGGTAAGATTTAAGGACCAATGTAATAATAAATCACGTATTATTTAAATATATTTATAACAAAATGCTCAGCCCCTATTTATTTTTTGATAACATTGTTGCGCCCAACCCAACATTATAATTAGAACCAGCCCAGCAAAATCGTGTATTTCGAGAAAGTGCAAATGGGCTATCATTTTTAGGAAAAAAATTAATGGGCCGCATGGATGCTACATTATTTGTTCAGCCAGCCCAACAAATTCGTGTATTTCGAGCAAGTGAAAATGGGCTATAGTTTTTTAAAGAAAATGGGTTGCATGGTCGGTACATTATTTGTTCACCCAGCCTAGAAAATGGACTGTAATTCTAAAAAAGGCCAAATGGAGTGTAAATTCTGAAAAAATGGGTTGAATATGTGCCACATTTTTGGAGGCTGAAATGTGTGCCAATAGGTCGAAGCCAACGCAAGTCGTTGTCAATTTAGTCAACAAATGATTCTGACATTGATAGCTGTTGGATTTACATCCAACGACCAGCACCCATCGTCAATCTCTTGTCTTCTTCCTCCAGCGCTGCAGGGACCATCTGCTCCCGCCTCCTGCTGCTAGCAGCTCTGCTTAGAACGCTTCAGTGTGAAGCACTACCACACCACCGGCCAGACCATCCCTCCACCCCTCCTCACCTCCTATTCTTCTCCATCGTCTGCCGAACCATGCCGTACCAGAACCAGTTAACCCTCGTACACCTCTCCGTCTACGACTCCACTCCCGCGTCTTCCCATCTTTGGCTCGTTGCTGTCCGGAGCCTCGCCGTCGTCCACCACCTTGGATGTGCTCGGCGCTGCGTGGTCAACACAAAAAAAAATGAATACTCCCCCTGCTAGCTAGGACCCACCATAGTGGGAGGCTGACTTGTGGGCCTACTAAGTTGACATGGACGGAGGGCTTTGTCAACTTAGTCAATATGAACGATTCTAGCTCCAATGATCATACGATATCCATCCAACGGCCGTAGTGCTTCTTCAACCTCTGGTCTTCTTGCTCCAGCCGCCCAAACCAGTGCCAGTCATGCCGCCTGCTCCTGCCTCCCATGGCTGGCTGTGCTGCCGTGGAGGCCTCACCGCCTCTACTACTCCTACCGCTGGCCAAGCCATCCCTCTACTCACCCACACCCCCTGTTAGTCTGCGGTGACAGCAGGGCACACCATAGCCGAACCAGTCAACCCTCGTACTCCTCTCTGCGTGGGCATCCACTGCCGCGTCTTCCCCTTGCTAGGCCTCATCGTCATCCATCGCCTTGGTGCTCTCGGTGCGGCATGGTTAATGTGGTCAAGGAACGACTTCCATCTGAAGAGTACTGTACGTGGAGAGGCTGACAGCTGGGTCAACGACCGCAACAAGGAAGTGCAACCTTGTTATGCGTAAAATAATGATTCATCCACCTCACAGCAGGGACCCACAAGATAGCCCATCGTATTTCATGAAAAAAACATTCCCCCTGATAGCTGGGACCCACTAGCTACATCTACGCATGCAAGGAAGTGCTTCCTTATCCTCCCTAATAGTAGGGACCCACCTGGTCGAAGTGTACGTAGCGTTGTCATTCTGGTCGCGAACGTGTACGTACACATTGGTCGATCGATCTGTCTGCAGGCTCCAGTGACGAACCGTGGCCGAGTAAGGAAGGGCATGTGTCGTAGTAGAGGCACAGACATAGCATGTCATGCAGTCCCGTCAATATCGTGTACACGTACGTACAGCCAGGGTACAAGAAAATAAATACGGTCACGTATGTACATACGGGCGGGGACTCGAACGCCTACTCGTGCATACGTACGGCCAGGGCTCATGTACATGGCTGGGTCGGAACGGAGAAATTGTGTCATAGTGTTCATCGGGAGGCAACGGAATGCGTCGTGTTCATTGGGAACCAACCATCTTGGACGGAACAGCCGAAACGAGGCCTGGCGTACCACAGAACGGAGGAAACGGCCTTGTGTTCAATCGCCTACGGTCGAAATGGGATCCTGTTCACTAGGAGGGGTGTGGTGTACCGCAAAACAGAGGAAACGGACTTCTCTTGGACCTCCTACGATCGAATCGGGGTCCTGTTGATCGGGAGGGGTGTGGTGTACAACAAAATGGAGGAAACGGACTTGTGTTGGAGCACTATGGTCGAAACAGGGGTCTTGTTCATCGGGAGGGGTGTGGCGTACCGCAAAACGGGACTCCACGGGCTACTGTTCATCCATCGTCTACTGCCTCGCTCCAACCTCCATGGGCTATTATTCATCCACTGTCGACCTCCTCCAGCCTCCACCTGTGACTGTTCATCCATGGTGTCTCCTTTCTGCCTCCAGCAGCTACTGTTCACCCACGGGCTCATGTTCATCCAGCCTCCACCACTCCTCCATCAGCTACTGCTCAACTAGCCCTCTCCATGGGCTCCTGTTCAACCACCCCTGCACAGGCTACTGTTCATCCAGCCCTCCACTGGCTACTGTTCAACTAGCCCTCCACGGGGTCCTGTTCATCCAGCCCTCTACGAGGTCATGTTCATCCACCCCCAACCGGCTCGATTGGGGTCATGTTCATCCAGCGGCAACGGTCTCTACTACCATGGGGTCCTGTTCATCTAACCCCCACCGGGAACTGTTCTTCCAAACCCCAACAAACGCTCACGGTTCATCAAGAGGTAGCAGGTTCGATCGGCTTTAGTTAGCAGCAGTAGCGAAAGAATTGCTCGATCGGGTTCAGTTAACAGCCGAGGATCGATCAATCACTCGGGTTCAGTAACATGTAGCTGGTGTAATCGCTCGGGTTCAGTAGGCGAACACCTCGCTCGGGTTCAGTTAGAGCCAACACCTCGCACCGACGCGTGTAAATGTATGAGAGAAATGCGCAATCCCTCCATGCATCGCTCGGCCCCGACCACCCACCGTAACAGGGAACTCCCAGATATTTTCCTCGCCCTCGCTTCTACCAAGGTTTTTCCGTCATGGGCCGCCCGAAGAATGTCACGCAGCGGCGTCTCCGGCCCACCAGGACGAAAAGCCCATTTTTTCATGAGTTCTTGTAATAGAAGTAGGGGCCCACCACATCTATGATGATACTGGGTCTTGTCACAATTATCATCATAAAAGTGTCATAAGCTTGATAGAAAAAATTTCGTTCGGCCCAAAATGTCACGGATGTGTCTTTTTTGTAATGGTTGTCACACTCTTCCATTTGTAACAGGTTGCATCTCTTGTCCCATTATAACACCACGGGGGGTGCATCCTTTCTTACACGCATTGAGTAATGGTAGTCGCCATCACGTCAATGATTGTTAACTTACTGTGAGCTAGCAGCCTCACCTTAGCGGCCAGACGCTGTAATTCGGCACTCTGCTCTTGAGAGGGTTTTTTAGGACAATTAAATCGCTTCTTTAAAGGAGCGTCTGAGTATTCAGGCAGACCCCTCTGAGCTGTTTAAAATAGGGGGACGTCTTTGATATAAAACCACTCTGAGGTCCACTCATCAGAGTCCTTCTTAGGGGTCCCAACGGGGTACCCCCATCCCTGCTATGCGCCATACTTTGGATCCACCTACTTCAAAGATTGACCCTCCTCGGGTACAGGGGACAAGGAAGAAATGCTTTCTTCATAATTCGAAATGGGCCTCATAGCCCAAATACATCTCGTAAAGGGCAACGAAGACCGAGATATGCAGAATGGAGCCAGGTGTGAGGTGATGGAGCTGGATCTTGTACAACTCTAGCAGACCCCTAAGGAAAGGGTGAATGGGAAAGCCCAGACCTCATAGGAGGAAGGGCAGGAAACATGCCCTCTCATCCTTGCGTGGAGCAGGGGGTTCTCTACAAAGGCTCCGCCATTCGTGGAAGTTAATCCGAGACAGGTGGAAATGAGATCTGGAGTAGGAAGATATCCTTGCATCTCGAGTCTGCTAAGTTGGAGATGGGAGACTGGGCAGCTTGCCCAGTCACCCGAAAGAGTGTTGGGGAACACAGTATTTCAAAAAAATTACCTACGATCACACAAGATCTATCTAGGAGATGCATAGAAACGAGCTGGGAGAGTGTGCCCACGTACCCTCATAGACCGAAAGCAGAAGGATTTAGTAACGCGGTTGATGTAGTCGAACGCCTTCGCGATCCAACCGATCCATGCACCGAACGTACAACACCTTTGCGTTCAGCACACATTCAGCTCGATGACGTCCCTCAATCTCTTGATCCAGTTGAGGACGAAGGAGAGTTCCGTTAGCACGACGACGTGGTGACGGTGATGATGAAGTTACCGGCGCAGGGCTTCGCCTAAGCACTACGACGATATGACTGAGGTGTGTAACTGTGGAGGGGGGCACCGCACGCGACTAAGAGAAGACTTGGTGTGCCTTTGGGTGCCCCCATCCCACGTATATAAAGGGGGGAGAGGTGGCCGGCCCAAGGGGGGCGCCATGGGGTGGAGTCCTACTTGGACTCCAGGTCCAAGTTGGATTCGCCCCCACCCCCGTTTCCTATTCCCACTAGGAGAAGGAAGGAAGGAGGAGGAGGACAGAAGGAAACGGCGCCACCCCCAACCCTAGTCCAATTTGGTTTGTGCTTGGGGGGCACGCGCCACCACCTGGCCGTCGCCTCCTCTCTCCACTAGGGCCCATGAAGGCCCATTATCTCCCTAGGGGGTTTCGGTAACCCCCAGTACTCCGGAAAACGTTCGAACCTTTCTGAAACTATTCCGGTATCCAAACATAACCTTCCAATATATCAATATCTTTATGTGTCAACCATTTCGAGACTCATCGTCATGTCCGTGATCTCATGCGGGACTCTGAACAAACTTCGGTTCATCAAATCACATAACTCATAATGCAAATCGTCATCGAACGTTAAGCGTGCGGACCCTACGGGTTCGAGAACTATGTAGACATGGTCGAGACACATCTCTGGTCAATAACCAACGGCGAAACCTGGATGCTCATATTGGCTCCTAAATATTCTATGAAGATCTTTATTGGTCAAACCGCATAACAACATACGGTGTTCCCTTTGTCACCGGTATGTTACTTGCCCGAGATTCGACCGTCGGTATCATCATACCTAGTTCAATCTCGTTACCGGTAAGTCTCTTTACTCGTTCTGTAATGCATCATCCCGTAACTAACTCATTAGTCACATTGCTTGCAAGGCTTATAGTGATGTGTAGTACCGAGAGGGTCCAAAGATATCTCTCCGATACACATAGTGACAAATCCTAATATTGATCTATGCCAACTCGACAAACACCATTAAAGACACCTCTGGAGCATCTTTCAAATCACCTAGTTACGTTGTGATGTTTGATAGAACACAAGGTGTTCCTCCGGTAATCGGGAGTTGCATAATCTCATAGTCAGAGGAACATGTATAAGTCATGAAGAAAGCAATAGCAATAAAACTAAATGATCATTTTGCTAAGCTAACGGATGGGTCTTGTCCATCACCTCATTCCCTAATGATGTGATCATGTTCATCAAATGACAACACATGTCTATGGTCAGGAAACTTAACCATCTTTGATTAACGAGCTAGTCTAGTAGAGGCATACTAGGGACACTCTGTTTTGTCTATGTATTCACACATGTACTAAGTTTCTGGTTAATACAATTCTAGCATGAATAATAAACATTAATCATGATATAATGAAATATAAATAATAACTTTATTATTGCCTCTAGGGCATATTCATCCAGAGGCAGCATCGATCAGCTTCAGTTAGTAGCAGTAGCGAAGGAATCGCTCGATCGGGTTCAGTTAACAGCCATCGATTGATCACTCGGGTTCAGTAACGCGTAGCCTGCAGTGCAATCGCTCGGGTTCAGTTAGAGCCCAACGCCTCGCTTGAGTTCAGTTAGAGCCCAACGCCTCGCACGCACACGCGTGCGTGTACGAGAGAAACGCGCATCGCTCGGCCCCGACCACCCACCGTAACCGGGAACACCCCGATATTTTCCTTGCCCTCGCTTCTACCATGGTTTATTCCGTCATGGACGGCCCAAAGAATGTCATGCAGCTGCGTCTCCGGCCCACCTAGGACGAAAAGCCCATTTTCTGTCAAGATTTTTTGTCATAGAAGTAGGACCCCACCACATCTATGATGATACCGGGTTTTGTCACAATTATCGTCATAGAAGTGTCATAAGTATGACAGAAAAAAATCTCGTTCGGCCCAAAATGTCATGGATGTGTCTTTTTTTGTAGTGTTCTCTAGATTATCTTTCTGAAGTTTTGCTTGAGATTTGTGAATCTGAAAATTGTGATGAAGAAGAAATTTATAAAGTGGTTCACGATAGCTCCTTGAATCAAAAGTGTGATTGCAATAATATTATTATAAACTCTGTTAATGTCAATGATATGCAAAACCCCAAGCTTGGGGTTGCTTGTATTGTTTTGCCCGCTACTTATTGCAATGATCATGATTGGGGTGATGATGATTCTTATGATCTTGATAGTTTATTTAAGCCTCATGATGAATATGTTTGCATTAATATTGAAAGTGGGTTCGAAAGAGTGTCAACTCTAGGTAAAAATGATCCCACATATTTGGAGAGTGTTCAATCATAAGAAATTTTTAATAAAAGTGGGTTCGAAGAGGTCATGACTTTAGTTGATGGTAATCCCACTATCTTGGAAGATTATGAAACTTTTATGCGTGTGGATCATGAAGAGAATATTTTATATGATAGCTATATTGTTGAATTTGATTATGATCCTACATATAATTATTTTGACACAGGGAAATATGGTTGTAGAAATTTTCATGTTACTAAATTACCTCTTGTTATATTGAGATTGCTATTGTTTCTTTCTTCTTCCTTGCATATGCTAGATATTTCTTGCCTTGATGATTTGTTTGCTTATAAAATTCTGATGCATAGGAAGTATGCTAGACTTAAATATGTTTGCCGTATGTTTCATGATTCCCTCTTTCTGGTGCGTCTGTTCTTCTGATCCACGATCCTACTTCATGAGTGAAAGTAGTTGCTACTTCTTGAGCTTGTGTTGGTTTTTACCTTGAAGGGGAAAGGGTGATGCAGCAAAGTAGAGTAAGTATTTCCCTTAGTTTTGAGGACCAAGGTATCAATCCAGTAGGAGACAACACACAAGTCACTGAATACCTGCACAAACAATCAAACAACTTGCACCCAACGTGATAAAGGGGTTGTCAGTCCCTTCACAGTTACTTGCAAAAGTGAGATCTGGTAGACATAGATAAACGGTAATGTAAATATTTTTGGTATTTTTGGTTTATAGATCGGAGAGTAAAAGTTTGCAAAAAGAGTAAAACAGAAACTAATATTGTAGATCGGAAACTTATATGATGGAAAATAGACTCGGGGGCCATAGGTTTCACTAGAGGCTTCTCTCAAGATAGAAAATAATACGGTGGGTGAACAAATTACTGCCGAGCAATTTATCGAAAAGTGCAAAGTTATGATGATATCTAAGGCAATGATCATGAATATAGGCATCATACTACTGTTACTCCACACATATATTACTATTACTTCACACATCGACCGCTATCCAGCATGCATCTAGAGTATTAAGTTCATAAAGAACAGAGTAACGCATTAAGCAAGATGACATGATGTAGAGGAATTAACTCAAGCAATATGATGAAAAACCCATCTTTTTATCCTCGATGGAAACAATACAATACGTTCCTTGCTGCCCCTACTGTCACTGGGAAAGGACACCGCAAGATTGAACCCAACGCTAAGCACTTCTCCCATTGCAAGAAAAGACAATCTAGTTGGCCAAACGAAACCAATAGTTCGAAGAGAATTACAAAGATATCAAATCATGCATACAATAATTTAGAGAAAATTCAAATAATATTCATAGATAAGATGATCATAAATCCACAATTCATCAGATCTCGTCAAACACACCGCAAAAGAGTATTACATTGAATAGATCTGCAAGAACATCGAGGAGAACATGGTATTGAGAATCAAAGAGAGAGAAGAAGCCATCTAGATACTAGCTATGGACCCATAGGTCTTTGGTAAACTACTCACGCTTCATCGGAAGGGCAATAGAGTTGATGTAGAAGCCCTTCCTAATCGAATCCCCCTCTGGAAGGACGTCGGAAAAGGCCCCTAGATGGGATCTCATGGGTATAGAAGGTTGAGGCATTGGAAAAGTGTTTTCGTGGCTCCGTTGGTTGGTTTGGGGATATATGGGAATATATAGGAGAAGAAACTAGGTCAGAAGGTGCACAAGGGGCCCACAAGGGTGGGGGCTACGTTGGTTTTCCCTTGAAGAAGAAGGGGTGATGCAGCAAAGTAGCGCAAGTATTTCCCTCAGTTTTTGAGAACCAAGGTATCAATCCAGTAGGAGGCTACGCGCAAGTTCCTCGCACCTGCACAAAACGAATAAATCCTCACAACCAATGCGATAAGGGGTTGTCAATCCCTACACGGTCACTTACGAGAGTGAGATCTGATAGATATGATAAGATAATATTTTTGGTATTTTTATAATAAAGATGCAAAGTAAAATAAAAGCAAAGGAAAATAACTAAGTGTTGGAAGATTAATATGATGAAGATAGACCCGGGGGCCATAGGTTTCACTAGTGGCTTCTCTCAAGAGCATAAGTATTTTACGGTGGGTGAACAAATTACTGTTGAGCAATTGACAGAATCGAGTATAGTTATGAGAATATCTAGGTACGATCATGTATATAGGCATCACGTCCGAGACAAGTAGACCAACTCCTGCCTGCATCCACTACTATTACTCCACACATCGACTGCTATCCAGCATGCATCTAGAGTATTAAGTTCATAAGAACAGAGTAATGCCTTAAGCAAGATGACATGATGTAGAGGGATAAACTCATGCAATATGATGAAAACCCCATCTTGTTATCCTCGATGGCAACAATACAATACGTGCCTTGCTACCCCTACTGTCACTGGGAAAGGACACCGCAAGATTGAACCCAAAGCTAAGCACTTCTCCCATTGCAAGAAAGATCAATCTAGTAGGCCAAACCAAACTGATAATTCGAAGACACTTGCAAAGATAATGAATCATACATAAAAGAATTCAGAGAAGATTCAAATATTTTTCATAGATAAACATGAGCATAAACCCACAATTCATCGGTATCAACAAACACACCGCAAAAGAAGGTTACCTCGAATAGATCTCCACAAGAGAGGGGGAGAACTTTGTATTGAGAGCCAAAAAGGGAGAAGAAGCCATCTAGCTAATAACTATGGACCCGAAGGTCTGAGCTAAACTACTCACACTTCATTGGAGAGGCTATGGTGTTGATGTAGAAGCCCTCCGTGATCGATGCCCCCTCCGGCAGAGCTCCGGAACAGGCCCCAAGATGGGATCTCGTAGATACAGTAAGTTACAGCGGTGGAATTAGGGTTTTGGCTCCGTCTCTGATCGTTTGGGGGTACGTAGGTATATATAGGAGGAAGAAGTACGTCGGTGGAGCAACAGGGGGCCCACGAGGGTGGAGGGCGTGCCTGGGGGAGTAGGCACGCCCCCCTACCTCGTGGCCTCCCTGTTGGTTGCTTGACGTAGGGTCCAAGTCTCCTGGATCTTGTTCGTTCCAAAAATCACTTTCCCGAAGGTTTCATTCTGTTTGGACTCCGTTTGATATTCCTTTTCTTCGAAACCCTAGAATAGGCAAAAAAAACAGCAATTCTGGGCTAGGCCTCCGGTTACTAGGTTAGTCCCAAAAATAATATAAAAGTGGATAATAAAGCCCAATAATGTCCAAAACAGGAGATAATATAGCATGGAGCTACCAGAAATTATAGATACGTTGGAGACGTATCAAGCATCCCCAAGCTTAATTCCTGCTCGTCCTCGAGTAGGTAAATGAAAAAAAACAGAATTTTTGATGTGGAATGCTACTTGGCATAATTTCAATGTAATTATTCTTAATTGTGGCATGAATATTCAGATCCTAAAGATTGAAGATAAAGGTTTAATATTGACATAGAAATAATAATACTTCAAGCATACTAACTAATCAATTATGTCTTCTCAAAATAACATGGCCAAAGAAATTTCATCCCTACAAAATCATATAGTTTAGTCATGCTCCATTTTCGTCACATAAGAATGCTCTCATCATGCACAACCCCGATGACAAGCCAACCAATTGTTTCATACTTTACTAATCTCAAACTTTATAAACCTTCATGCAATACATGAGCGTGAGCCATGGATATAGCACTATGGGTGGAATAGAGTATAATGATGGGGGTTATGTGGAGTAGACAAAAAAGGAGAAACTCTCACATCAACGAGGCTAATCAATGGGCTATGGAGATGCCCATCGATTGATGTTAATGCAAGGAGTAGGGATTGCCATGCAACGGATGCACTAGAGCTATAAATGTATGAAAGCTTAACAAAAGAAACTAGTGGGTGTGCATCCAACTTACTTGCTCACGAAGACCTAGGGCACTTTGAGGAGGCCCATTGTTGGAATATACAAGCCAAGTTCTATAATGTAAAATTCCCACTAGTATATGAAAGTGAGAAAACAAGAGACTCTCTATCATGAAGATCATGGTTCTACTTTGAAGCACAAGTGTGGAAAAAAAGATAGTAGCATTGTCCCTTTTCTTTTATTTTTTATTTTTTTGGGCCTTCTTTTTTTGGCCTTTTTTTGGGGACAATGCTCTATTAAATGATGATCATCACACTTCTATTTATTTACAACTCAATGATTACAAGTCGATACTAGAACAAGGTATGACTATATGAATGCCTCTAGCGGTGTACCGGGATATGCAATGAATCAAGTGTGACATGTATGAAAGAATTATGAACGGTGGCTTTTCCACAAATACGATGTCAACTACATGATCATGCAAAGCAATATGACAATGATGAACGTGTCATGATAAACATGATGGTGGAAAGTTGCATGGCAATATATCTCGGAATGGCTATGGAAATGCCATAATAGGTAGGTATGGTGGCTGTTTTGAGGAAGATATAAGGAGGTTTATGTGTGACAGAGCGTATCATATCACGGGGTTTGGATGCACCGGCGAAGTTTGCACCAATTCTCAATGTGAGAAAGGGCAATGCACGGTACCGAAGAGGCTAGCAATGATGGAAGGGTGGGAGTGCGTATAATCCATGGACTCAACATTAGTCATAAAGAACTCACATACTTATTGCAAAAATCTACAAGTCATCAAAAACCAAGCACTACGCGCATGCTCCTAGGGGGGTAGATTGGTAGGAAAATACCATCGCTCGTCCCCGACGGCCACTCATAAGGAAGACAATCAAAGAGCACCTCATGTTTCAAATTTGTTACATAAAGTTTACCATGCGTGCATGCTACGGGACATGCAAACTTCAATAGAAGTATTTCTCACTTTCACAACTACTCAACTAGCACAACTTTAATATTACTACCTCCATATCTCAAAACAATCATCAAGCATCAAACTTCTCTTAGTATTCAAAACACTCGTAAGAGAATTTTATTATTAATCTTGTATACCTAGCATATTAGGATTATTTAAGAAAACTACCATTCTATTTAAGACTCTCAAAATAATATAAGTGAAGCATGAGAGATCAATAGTTTCTATAAAACAAATCCACCACCGTGCTCTAAGAGATATAAGTGAAGTACTAGAGCAAAACTGTATAACTCAAAAGATATAAGTGAAGCACATAGAGTATTCTAATAATTTCCGAATCATGTGTGTATCTCTCAAAAGGTGTGTACAGAAAAGATGATTGTGGTAAACTAAAAAGCAAATACTCAAATCATACAAGACGCTCCAAGCAAAACACATATCATGTGGTGAATAAAAATATAGCTCCAAGTAAAGTTACCGATGGAAGTAGACGAAAGAGGGGATGCCTTCCGGGGCATCCCCAAGATTTGGCTTTTTTTTGTCCTTAGATTATCTTGGGGGTGCCATGGGCATCCCCAATCTTAGGCTCTTGCCACTCCTTGTTCCATAATCCATCAAATCCTTACCCAAAACTTGAAAACTTCACAACACAAAACTTAAAGTAGAAAATCTCATGAGCTCCGTTAGCGAAAGAAAACAAAAGACCACTTCAAGGTACTGTAATGAACTCATTATTTATTTATATTGGTGTTAAACCTACTCTATTACAACTTCTCTATGGTTTATAAACTATTTTACTAGCCATAGATTCATCAAAATAAGCAAACAACACACGAAAAACAGAATCTGTCAAAAACAGAATAGTCTGTAGTAATCTGTAGCTAGCGCAAGATATGGAACCCAAAAAATTCTAAAATAAATTGCTGGACGTGAGGAATTTATATATTAATCATATTAAGAAAGAATTAACTAAATATCACTTTACAAATAAAAATGGCAGAACTTCTCGTGAGCGCTTAAGTTTGTGTTTTTTACAGCAAGATTAACAAGACCTTCCCCAAGTCTTCCCAACGGTTCTACTTGGCACAAACACTAATTAAACACATAAAACACAACCAAAACAGAGGCTAGATAAATTATTTATTACTAAACAGGAGCAAAAAGCAAGGAATAAAAATAAAATTGGGTTGCCTCCCAACAAGCGCTATCGTTTAACGCCCCTAGCTAGGCATAAAAGCAAGGATAGATCTAGGTATTGCCATCTTTGGTAGGTAATCCATAAGTGGATATCATAATAGATTCATAAGGTAATTTAATTTTCTTTCTAGGAAAGTGTTCCATGCCTTTACTTAACGGAAATTGGGATCTAATATTTCCTTCCTTCATATCAATAATTGCACCAATCGTTCTAAGAAAAGGTGTACTAAGAATAATAGGACATGAAGGCTTGCAATCTATGTCAAGAACGATAAAATCTAGAGGCACATAATTCCTATTTGCAACAATAAGAACATCATTAATTCTTCCCATAGGTTTCTTAATAGTGGAAACCGCAATGTGCAAGTTTAAAGAGCAATCATCAAAATCACGGAAACCTAACAAATCACACAAAGTCTTTGGAATCGTGGAAACACTAGCACCCAAATCACACAAAGCATAGCATTCATGATTTTTAATTTTAATTTTAATAGTTGGTTCCCACTCATCATAAAGTTTTCTAGGGATAGAAACTTCCAACTCAAGTTTTTCTTCATAAGATTGCATCAAAGCATCAACGATATGTTTGGTAAAAGCTTTATTTTGACTATAAGCATGAGGAAAATTTAGCATGGATTGCAAAAAGGAAATACAATCTATCAAAGAGCAGCTATCATAATTAAATTCCTTGAAATCCAGAATAGTAGGTTCATTAACATCTAGAGTTTTGATCTCTTCAATCCCACTTTTGTCAAATTTAGCATCAAGATCTAAAAACTCCGAATTTTTGGAACGCCTTCTAGGTGAAGGTGGATCATATTCAGTCCCATCATTATCAAGATTCATATTGCAAAACAAATATTTAATAGGGGACACATCAATAACTTTTAGATCTTCATCTTTATTATCATGGAAACTAGAAGAACACGCTCTTATAAAGAAATCTTTCTTAGCACGCATCCTAGCGGTTCTTTCTTTGCACTCATCAATGGAAATTATCATAGCTTTGAGAGACTCATTGATATCATGCTTAGGTGGAATAGATCTAAGTTTCAAATAATCAACATCAAGAGAAATTCTATGAACGTTCCTAGCCAACTCATCAATCTTAAGCAATTTTTCTTCAATCAAAGCATTGAAATTCTTTTGCGAAGTAATAAATTCTTTAATATTAGATTCAAAATCAGAGGGCATCTTATTAAAATTTCCATAAGAATTGTTGTAGGAATTACCATAATTATTAGATAAATTACTAGGATAAGGCCTAGGATTAAAGTTTCCTATACGCGTTGTTACCAAAATTGTTCCTACCAACAAAATTCACATCCATAGATTCATTATTATTCTCAATCAAAGTAGACAAAGGCATATCAATAGGATCAGAAGAAACACTTTTATTAGAAAATAATTTCATAAGTTCATCCATCTTTCCACTCAAAACATTAATTTCTTCTATGGCATGCACTTTTTTATTAGTAGATCTTTCAGTGTGCCATTGAGAATAATTAACCATAATATTATCTAGGAGTTTAGTAGCTTCTCCTAAAGTGATTTCCATAAAAGTGCCTCCTGCGGCCGAATCTAAAAGATTTCTAGAAGCAAAATTCAATCCAGCATAAAAAATTTGTATAATCATCCATAAGTTCAAACCATGTGTTGGGAAATTACGTATCATTAATTTCATCCTCTCCCAAGCTTGTGCAACATGTTCATGATCAAGTTGCTTAAAATTCATAATATCGTTTCTAAGAGAGATGATCTTAGCAGGAGGAAAATACTTAGAGATAAAAGCATCTTTGCACTTATTCCAAGAATCAATACTATTTTTAGGCAAAGACAAAAACCAAGCTTTAGCACGATCTCTAAGCGAAAAAGGAAATAGCTTCAATTTAACAATATCATTATCAACATCTTTCTTCTTTTGCATATCACACAAATCAACGAAGCTATTTAGATGCGTAGCGGCATCTTCACTAGGAAGGCCGGAAAACAGATCTTTCATGACAAGATTCAGCAAGGCAACATTAATTTCACAAGATTCAGCATCGGTAAGAGGAGCAATCGGAGTGCTAATAAAATCATTGTTGTTGGTATTGGTAAAGTCACACAATTTAGTGTTATCTTGAGCCATCGCGACAAGCAAGCAATCCAACACACAAGCAAACGAGGAACGGGCAAAAAGAGGCAAATAGAGAAATAGAGGGAGGATAGAGAGAGAGGGCGAATAAAACGGCAAGGGTGAAGTGGGGGAGAGGAAAACGAGAGGAAAATGGCAAATAATGTAATGCGGGAGATAAGGGTTTGTGATGAGTACTTGGTATGTTTGACTTTTGCGTAGACCTCCCAGGCAATGGTGCCAGAAATCCTTCTTGCTACCTCTTGAGCACTGCGTTGGTTTTCCCTTGAAGAGGAAAGGGTGATGCAGCAAAGTAGCGTAAGAATTTCCCTCAGTTTTTGAGAACCAAGGTATCAATCCAGTAGGAGGCTATGCGCGAGTCCCTGCACCTGCAGAAAACGAATAAATCCTCGCAACCAACGCGATAGGGGGTTGTCAATCCCTACATGGTCACTTACGAGAGTGAGATCTGATAGATATGATAAGATAATATTTTTGGCATTTTTATGATAAAGATGCAAAGTAAAATAAAAGCAAAGGGAAATAACTAAGTGTTGGAAGATTAATATGATGAAGATAGACCCGGGGGCCATAGGTTTCACTAGTGGCTTCTCTCAAGAGCATAAGTATTTTACGGTGGGTGAACAAATTATTGTTGAGCAATTGACAGAATCGAGCATAGTTATGAGAATATCTAGGTACGATCATGTATATAGGCATCATGTCCGAGACAAGTAGACCGACTCCTGCCTGCATCCACTACTATTACTCCACACATCGACCGCTATCCAGCATGCATCTAGAGTATTAAGTTCATAAGAACAGAGTAACGCCTTAAGCAAGATGACATGATGTAGAGGGATAGACTCATGCAATATGATGAAAACCCCATCTTGTTATCCTCGATGGCAACAATACAATACGTGCCTTTCTGCCCCTACTGTCACTGGGAAAGGACACCGCAAGATTGAACCCAAAGCTAAGCACTTCTCCCATTGCAAGAAAGATCAATCTGGTAGGCCAAACCAAACTGATAATTCAAAGAGACTTGCAAAGATAACCAATCATACATAAAAGAATTCAGAGAAGATTCAAATATTGTTCATAGATAAACTTGATCATAAACCCACAATTCATCGGTCTCAACAAACACACCGCAAAAGAAGGTTACATCGAATAGATATCCACAAGAGAGGGGTAGAACTTTGTATTGAGATCCAAAAAGGGAGAAGAAGCCATCTAGCTAATAACTATGGACCCAAAGGTCTGAGGTAAACTACTCACACTTCATCGGAGAGGCTATGGTGTTGATGTAGAAGCCCTCCGTGATCGATGCCCCCTCCGGCGGAGCTCCGGAACAAGCCCCAAGATGGGATCTCGTGGATACAGAAAGTTACGGCAGTGGAATTAGGGTTTTGGCTCCGTCTCTGATCGTTTGGGGGTACGTAGGTATATATAGGAGGAAGAAGTACGTCGATGGAGCAACATGGGGCCCACGAGGGGTGGAGGGCGCGCATGGGGGGGTAGGCATGCCCCCCTACCTTGTGGCCTCCCTGTTGGTTGCTTGACATAGGGTCCAAGTCTCCTGGATCTTGTTCATTCCAAAAATCATGTTCCCGAAGGTTTCATTCCATTTGGACTCCGTTTGATATTCCTTTTCTTCGAAACCCTAAAATAGGCAAAAAAACAGCAATTCTGGGTTGGGCCTCCGGTTAGTAGGTTAGTCCCAAAAATAATGTAGAAGTGGATAATAAAGCCCAATAATGTCCAAAACAGGAGATAATATAGCATGGAGCAATCAAAAATTATAGATACATTGGAGACGTATCAGGGGCGCGCCCTCCGTCCTTGTGGCTCCTCTGACTTCATCTCCAAGCCTTCTGGTTGTCTTCTGGTCCAAGAAAAATCATCGCGAAGGTTTTATTCCGTTTGGACTCCGTTTGATATTCCTTTTCTGTGAAACTCTAAAACAAGGAAAAAAAACAGGAACTGGCACTGGGCTCTAGGTTAATAGGTTAGTCCCAAAAATAATATAAAATAGCATATTAATGCATATAAAACATCCAAAACAGATAATATAATAGCATCGAACAATCAAAAAATTTAGATACGTTGGAGACGTATCAAGCATCCCCAAGTTTAATTCCTGCTCGTCCTCGAGTAGGTAAAGGATAAAAACAAAATTTTTGATTTGGAATGCTACCTAACATATTTGTCCATGTAATTTCTTTATTGTGGCATGAATGTTCAGATCCGTATGATTCAAAACAAAAGTATAATATTGACATTGAAATAATAATACTTCAAGCATACTAACAAGGCAATTATGTCTTCTCAAAATAACATGGCCAAAGAAAGCTTATCCCTAAAGAATCATATAGTCTATCTATGCTCCATCTTCATCACATAAAATATTTAAATCATGCACAACCCCGATGACAAGCAAAGCAATTGTTTCATACTTTGGCTGTTCTCAAACTTTTTCTACTTCACATGATACATGAGCGTGAGCCATGGACATAGCACAATAGGTGGAATAGACTGTGGTTGTGGACAAGACAAAAAGAGGGAGATAGTCTCACATCAACTAGGCGTATCAACGGGCTATGGAGATGCCCATCAATAGATATCAATGTGAGTGAGTAGGGTTTGCCATGCAACGGATGCACTAGAGCTCTAAGTTTATGAAAGCTCAAAAAGAAAGTAAGTGGGTGTGCATCCAACTCGCTTGCTCACGAAGACCTACACTACTGGAATCATGGATTTTGCCATCTGCCAGTTCTTTGCCGAGAAGGTCTTTGCCATCAGCTATCAAACTACAGACGGCAAAGAACTGGCAGACGATAAAGAAGGTCTTTGCCATTTGTGATTTCTTTACCGTATGCTGGCAGATAGCAAAGAAGCTTCGCCATCTGCCATCGGAGGGGAAAGAGGTGCTGGTGGGGTCCACTGGATGCCAGTAATCTTCAATGGTCCACCCCCCTCGTTGCCATCTGCTAGCAGACGGCAAAGAGGTGGGTGATACGTCTCCAATGTATCTAGCTTTCCAAACACGTTTGCCCTTGTTTTGGACTCTAACTTGCATGATTTGAATGGAACTAACCCCGATTGGCGTTGTTTCTAGCAGAATTGCCATGGTGTTATTTTGTGCAGAAATAAAAGTTCTCAGAATGACCTAAAAATGCACGGAGACATGTTTTGGAATTAATAAAAAAATATTGGCGAAAGAATCAGCATCAGGGGCCCCACACCTGTAACATCCCAAATTTTCAATTTGGAATGTCATACATTAGATCATCATTGCATATCATTTTTCTTTTGCATTTTGGTTGATCCTAGAAATTCTACGCAACTCAATGACCCACGGAGAGAGTTGGGGATTTCGATATTTTCATATATGAGTTCTCTCAAATTTTGAGAATAGGATCATTTGGTTTATTTATTTTATCATCAATTATTTCTACTACAAAAATATGAGAGAGGGAATAAAATGACTTTCCCAAAATAAAGAAATATTGAGGATTTAATAATAAAATCAAATAGGATTTTTATTTCGGAGTTTTTTTGGTGTTTATTTGAATTAGGAAAAAAGTGTGTTTTTCAAAATTGCATTTAGGTCCCAAATAAATGTTCACCTTGTGAGGCTTGATTTTAGAAGCCCGTGAAAATTTATTTCGGAATTTTTGGAGTCCGTTTAGTATTTCTTTTTCTTTTTCTACCGAGCGGAATATTTAAAAAAACCGCGCCCGACTGGGCCAAGGGCCCAGGCGAGCCAGGCCGGCCCAGCCGCCGCCGCCGCCTCCCGCTCGAGCAGCCGCCGGACTCGGGAGGAGTCCGAGCCGGAGCCGCCTCGCCGCCGCCCGACCCCCTCCCCAAGGCAGCACCCCCCCTTCTCTTAAATATCAAGCCACCCCGCCACCCTCACCTCACCCCGGCCCGCCGCCCGCCAGCCGCAGCCGCCCCCGCCGCCGCCGCGCGCCGCACGCCGCCGCCGCCGCTGCCGCTGCCGAGCCGCCCCGCCGCCCCGCATAGCCGCCGCCGCCGCCGGAGCCCCGCCCCGCCTGCCAGAGTACCTCGCCGGAGGTATAGCCGCCGCCGTTCGCCGTTCGGTTTTTTTAGAAACCGCCTCGGTTTTTTTTTCGAAACCCTAGATCGGTTTATTTCTCTGGTTTAATTAATTACTGAACGTTTGCCGATTCATTCGTTTTAACGAACGCGTTCATCGTTTAGTTTCAGATGACGAACGTTCATTCGTTAATCTGTTCTTCGTTTTTCTTTTCTCGGAGTAAATCCGTGATTTTCTGCTCACGATTTCGGATCCGATTTTCGTTGTAGTTTAACTTTTCGCTCGTTTATCGGAATCAGGCGATTCAAGCGCCTAGGGATTCGTCTCGAACCCCTCTATCCGTTTAACTAACCTAAACAAGATTTTGCTACTATAAAAATTGCCCTAGATCCAGATTGCTAGAATGAAGTTGTTTTCTTTCGCCGTTTGACTTTCGTTGCTTCGTTCGATTTGATTCTTTTGCCAACCGGAGTTCTTAAGTTGAACCTTCTAGTTAGATCTCTTATTTGAGTTTTACCTGTGCATTAGATGAGTACTTATTGTATGCTTGTTTGTTTGTTTACGATAGAGTACCCGGAGTGCGCCGCCTGTTACTTCGAATCTCTAGGTTTCCCGGATCATCAGCAAGGCAAGTAACACTTTGATCATACCTTTTCTACTACCCAATTTTATTGCATTAGGTCAATCCTCACACATTGCATGATTAGGATCTAATTAAATTGTGGGATGGGAAGTAGATGAGGTAGTACCTATTACCAGTTTATTTTCATACCTTTGGGAGTTACTTCTACGTTTGCTTATCATGCCATGCTATGCTAGTAGACGTGGATTGGGTGAGTGAAATCCATTGACAGATGTAAGATTGATAATTAATGGTTTATCTAAGGTGGCAACTTAAACACACATCTGGGTGGATTGAGGCACATGGATATTCCAGGACTTGCCTGTTTTTCTTTTGGACCGCCACCCAGGCTCAAAGGGATCATAAGACTATTCATACTAGAAACTTCCGTGTGCAGCCACAAGCTATTATGGGCTCTACCATAGTTGACTAAGTTGTGCGAACTCTTACAGTGGTAGACTAGCAGATGTAGGGGATATAGGTGGTACGGTCTACCCGATCGTAAGGTGCTAGCGCTTCTGAAAGACTATGTCTCGGTCATCCGTCTTCTCAAACACCCTGTAATGCGAGAAATGAAATGGAGGCGATCGAGTCTTATGGGGAAAAGTGCGCAAACCTCTGCAGAGTGTAATAAACTAATCATGGTTAGCCGTGTCCCTAGTTATGGACATCTTGAGTATCTAGTACTTGGATTATCATGTGAATCTCAACATGTTACTCTAAATTAATTTTGTTGGGTTATGTTTAATGATGATGCTTAATTGGGATTGAGAATGCTGTCAACCATTCTCAATGTTTAACAACTACCATGATAGTTAAATAAATTTTATTCCTTTGAAGTAGGGAAAAATTGGCTTTACGCAAAAACTGTAACCATAGAGCTTTCCACCGGCCAAATATGCATATAGTATAGCTGTTGCATTCCATTACTCTCTATGTGTTACCTTGTCGGCATATTCCACGTGCTGACCCATTTTCGGGCTGCAACGTTAATGTTGTAGACTTTTCAGACGACGATTAAGGAGTTTTTAGGTCGTGGTTCTATACTCAGTGATGCCGTTGGAGTTGATGGACTCACTTATCTTCCAAGCCTTCCACTGTTATCATTATTAGATGGCCTTAAGCCATATTTATTGTAATAAGTTCTCTTTTGAGACTCTCGATGTAATAAGTGTGTGATTGCTACTCTGCTATAAATCCTCCGAGTACTGTGTGGTGTCAGCATTACTGATCTAGGGATGACACCGGAGCACAGAGATCAGACTGTTTGAGGTCTGGTCGCTACAGAGATGGTATCAGAGCACACGCTGACTGTAGGACACGACCACTAAGCTAAAAGACCTAGATCACTATTCACTCTCTTCTTCTCTGACCTCTCATCTTTTCTACTCTTTAGGATGGCGGATGCAAGGAACAAGTTCACACAACCGGATGAAGATACACCCTTTGGACGCCACTTGAAGGAAGTCACTAGATACCTGAATATAGGAGTACCAAGCTTCACGGGAACCTACAACACCACTTTACCTGAAGAAGAGCGCTGGATGATTCAAGTTCAAGTTCCAGGAAGGACGTTCATGCCAGTCACTGAACCCATAGAGTTTTATTTTGATGCACCAACTTGGAGTCTAGGAAAGAGCATGGCAGCTCACATAGCCATGGGACGCATTGGAGAAGTCTACCGAAAGGATCTCAAAGATACTATCTACCAGATTTGTGGGCGCCAAGATGAACACTGGGAGATGATCAGTACCAGGAAGGATAGGTCAATCGCAGCTTTTATCCAGGAATTAAACCAGCACATTCGACGACAGGAGAACCAGATGTGTGCCGACATGATAGATCTGAAGAAGGCAAAGACTAGAATCAAGGAACTGGAGGAAGAACTCAAGGCTACACGTGAAGATTATGAAGAAGAAATTGAAGTATTGGTGGAGAAGAATGACGACCTAATCAAGAAGATTGGAATATTTATGGGAGGCCCGACACTAGTAGATGAAGACGAAGAACCCAAGGAGATTAGCCCGGAAGACTACATCATCATCGACGGCACCGATTCGGAACCAAATAGTAGCGATGATGACTATGTTGATGAAGCTGGAGCAGATATTATGGAGTCAACGACCGAAGAATATTTCTAGTAGACCACCTCATCAGTAGTAGTAGTCCACCATGTAAATATAGTAGCCCGAGCACTTTTGCAATAGTTAGATCGATTGTATGCCCTTGTTTGATTGAATGAAGTGAATTGTTTGCTTTTGCCTCATGTGCATATGGGTAGTGTTTTCTCTTTAGACCCCCTCTGTTCTTACATCTCATCTTTTCTAAACCCTCAGATGCCTCCGAGACGTGACCCCGGATCTGCCTTCCCACCGGAGCTCACCCAGTTGATCCAGCAGCAGAACACATTGATGCAGTTGCTAGTCCAGAATCAGAATCAGGGGAACAACAACAGCAACCCACCACCACCACCTGTTGACCACTTAGCCCGTTTTCTTAGGCTGAATCCGCCGGTGTTTTCCAGTAGCACCGAGCCGATAGTAGCAGATGATTAGCTCCACAAGACAGCTAGGGAGTTGACCACAGCAGGATGCACAGATGCGGAGAAGGTGAAGTTTGCCGCACATCAGCTAGAAGGACCCACAGCATCATGATGGGAGAATTTGACAGCCACTTTCCCAGTCGACACTGTCACATGGGACCAGTTTCAGCAGGCTTTCCGTACTGCCCATGTTTCAGCAGGAGCTATGGCCATGAAGAAGCATGAGTTTCGTAACTTGCGCCAAGGAGGATGGACAGTTGGCCAGTATGAGGAGGAATTTAGTAAGTTAGCACGTTATGCCCCAGATGACATCGCTACGGATGCAGCTAAGCAGGAGAAGTTTCTAGAAGGACTGAATGATGAGTTGAGCATGCAGTTGATGGTAGCCACCTTCAACAACTACCAGGAGTTGGTAGATCGTGCCCTTATGATTGAAGGGAAGCAGCAGCAAATTGAGAATCGCAAGAGGAAGTATGGACAAGGAAAATACAATTCAGGAGCTCAGCAGAAGCCACGTTTTACCCCTAGACTAGGAGGGCATTTTCAGCATACCCATGGAGGAGGTAGCTCACACAATCACAATGGCACCAAGAATGGTAATGGCAATGGAGGAAGCAACGGCTAGAACCGCACCAACCCCTCGACCCCAGCCAAGAAGGACTTCAGCCAAGTCACTTGCTATAAGTGTTCGAAGACCGGACATTATGCCAATGAATGTCCTGAAGGCCAAAATGGCAATGGAAGTTCTGGGAAGAAGCCGAACCCTTTCAACAGGGGACAGGTGAACCACGTTAGCGTGGAGGAGGTTGAAGCTCAGCCCGATGCAGTAATAGGTAAGTTTTTGGTTAAGTCATTTACTGCACTCGTTCTTTTTGATACTGGAGCATCACATTCATACATCTCAAGGGGATTTGTGGATAAGTATAACCTACCAACCCAAGCCCTTAGGTCACCCATGTTAGTAACCTCGCCCGGAGCAGAGTATGTGGCTAGTCTATGGTGTGATCGGTTACCATTAAGGATTGGTAACTATGTTTTTCCCTCAGACCTAATAGTATTGGAATCTCAAGGATTGGATGTGATATTAGGCATGGATTGGTTATCAAAGTATGAAGGGAGTATTGAATGTGCTAGTAAGTCAATTTTGCTTGCCACCCCAGAAGGGAGAAGGATCAAGTATGTATCCCGGCATGTGCCAAAGAGGACTCAAGTAAATTGCCTAACAGGAGTTGTGCAGGAGGAAGTACCAGTGGTAAGGGATTTCCCTGATGTATTTCCAGAAGAGTTGCCAGGCATGCCCCCGGATAGAGATATTGAGTTTTTGATTGAGCTATTGCCAGGCACAGGGCCAATATCAAAGAGACCATATAGGATGCCGGCAAAGGATTTGGTGGAAATTAAGAAGCAGATTAAGGAGTTACTGGATAAGGGATATATTCGCCCAAGTTCTTCACCTTGGGGATTGCCAGTACTTCTAGTGGAGAAGAAGGATGGATCGTTAAGGATGGTTGTTGATTATCGAGGATTGAATGAAGTAACGATCAAGAACAAGTACCCACTACCAAAGATCAACGATTTGTTTGATCGATTGCAAGGAGCGAAGGTATTTTCCAAGATCGATCTACGATCAGGATACCACCAGTTGAAGATTTGAGAACAGGATATTCTGAAGACAGCTTTTACTACCAGGTATGGGCTGTATGAGTATACCGTTATGTCATTTGGTCTGACAAACGCACCTGCATATTTTATGAACATGATGAACAAAGTTTTTATGGAGTTTTTGGATAAGTTCGTCGTAGTGTTCATTGATGATATTCTGGTTTATTAGAAGAATGAAGAGGAACATAAGGAGCATTTGCGTTTGGTACTTGGAAAGCTCAAAGAACATCAATTATATGCCAAGTTCAGCAAATGTGAGTTTTGGTTGAAAGAAGTAGGGTTCCTCGGACACGTTATATCCGGAGAAGGTATAGCAGTAGATCCCGCTAAAGTTGAAACCGTGACCAAGTGGGAAGCCCCAACAACAGTTGGAGAGATCCGGAGTTTTCTTGGACTCGCAGGATACTACCAGAGATTTATTGAGAATTTCTCAAAGATTGTGAAGCCTATGACTGAGTTGTTAAAGAAAGATACCAAGTTCATATGGACAGAGGAGTGTGAGGCTAGTTTTCAGGAGTTGAAGAAACGCTTGGTTACCTCACCAGTGTTGATTTTGCCACACCAGACCAAAGATTATGAGGTGTACTGCGACGCTTCACGTCGAGGACTTGGAGCAGTGCTTATGCAGGAAGGGAGAGTTGTTTCATATGCCTCAAGACAACTGAAGCCTCATGAGTTGAATTATGCCACGCATGATTTGGAGTTAGCAGCCGTAGTGCATGCGTTGAAAACATGGAGACATTTTCTCATTGGTAATCATTGTGAGGTGTACACGGATCATAAGAGTTTGAAGTATATTTTCACCCAGAAGGAGTTGAATCTCAGACAAAGGAGACGGCTGGAGCTTATCAAGGATTATGATATGAGATTGCATTATCACCCCGGAAAGGCTAATGTAGTAGCTGACGCATTAAGCCGCAAGAGCCATGTCAATACATTAATGACGGGAGAAATACCCAAGGAGTTAGCAGAAAATCTTCGTGAACTATGTTTGGAAATAGTTCCGAGAAGCTATGTAGCAGCATTGGAGATCAGGTCAACTTTGATGGATAGAATCAGAGAAGCTCAGAAAGCTGACAAAGAGATTGCCGCTATAAAAGAGAAACTGAGCAAAGGAAAAGCTAAAGGATTTCGTGAGGATGAGCACGACACCCTATGGTTTGAAGACCGTGTTTGCCCAATGACCCGGAGATCAGGAAGTTGATTTTGCAAGAGGCACATGATTCACCATATTCAATTCATCCAGGAAATACCAAGATGTATTTGGATTTGAAGGATATTTTCTGGTGGACCGGAATGAAGAAGGATATAGCGGAGTATGTAGCAGTTTGTGATGTATGCCAGAGAGTAAAAGCAGAGCATCAGAAGCCAGCAGGATTGTTACAACCATTGCCGATACCCGAATGGAAGTGGGATAAGCTAGCCATGGATTTTATCACGGGATTGCCCAGGACTCGTTCAGGCTATGACTCAATTTGGGTTGTAGTTGATCGATTGACGAAAGTAGCTCATTTCATTCTAGTAAAGACCACTTACACCAGTGCTAAGTTGGCAAAGATATACATGACCAGGATCGTATGTCTGCATGGAGTTCCAAGGAGTATCGTATCGGATAGAGGAACCCAGTTTAGCTCAAAGTTTTGGAAGCAGTTGCATGAAACTTTGGGTACCAGGCTAGAATTTAGCACAGCTTTTCATCCACAGACAGATGGACAGACCGAGAGGGTAAATCAGATTTTGGAGGATATGCTGAGAGCTTGTGCGCTAGATTATGGATCTAGTTGGGACGACAATTTGCCATATGCAGAGTTCTCTTATAACAACAGTTACCAAACCAGTTTAAAGATGGCCCCTTTCGAAGCCTTGTACGGAAGGAGGTGCAGGACACCGTTGTCATGGGACGAAGTGGGAGACCGTCAGTTGTTTGGTCCTGACTTGATTAAAGAGTCTGAACAGAAGGTGAAGTTGATTCGCGATAGGCTCAAGGTAGCCCAGTCCAGACAGAAGAGTTATGCGGATTCTAAACGCAAGGAGACAGTTTACGAAGTTGGAGATAGAGCTTATCTTCGAGTATCCCCACTTCCGGGAACAAAATGTTTTGGAGTCAAAGGAAAGTTAGCACCACGATTTGTAGGACCATATCGAGTATTGGAACATATGGGGGAAGTAGCCTACAAGTTGGAATTACCCGAAGGATTGTCAGGAGTACATGACGTGTTCCACATTTCTCAGCTGAAGAAATGTCACGCAGAGATGGCTGGCATCCCGTTGAGAGATACAGTGCCTTTGGAAACTATTCAGTTGGATAACGATTTGACCTACGAGGAGAAGCCTATTAAGATCCTCAAGTTTGCCAATCGAGTTACTCGCAGCAAGGTTATCAAGTTTTGCAAAGTCCAGTGGAGCCACCACTCAGAGGATGAAGCCACCTGGGAGCGAGAGGAAGATTTGTTCAAGGACCACCCTCACCTATTTTCTAGCCAACCCGAATCTCGAGGGCGAGATTCATCTTAAGGGGGGTAGGTTTGTAACATCCCAAATTTTCAATTTGGAATGTTATACATTAGATCATCATTGCATATCATTTTTATTTTGCATTTTGGTTGATCCTAGAAATTCTACGCAACTCAATGACCCATGGAGAGAGTTGGGGATTTCAATATTTTCATATTTGAGTTCTCTCAAATTTTGAGAATAGGATCATTTGGTTTATTTATTTTATCATCAATTATTTCTACTACAAAAATATGAGAGAGGGAATAAAATGACTTTCCCAAAATAAAGAAATATTGAGGATTTAATAATAAAATCAAATAGGATTTTTATTTCGGAGTTTTTTTGGTGTTTTATTTGAATTAGGAAAAAAGTGCGTTTTTCAAAATTGCATTTAGGTCCCAAATAAATGTTCACCTTGTGAGGCTTGATTTTAGAAGCCCGTGAAAATTTATTTCGGAATTTTTGGAGTCTGTTTAGTATTTCTTTTCTTTTTCTTCCGAGCGGAATATTTAAAATAAATAAAAAAACCCGCGCCCGACTGGGCCAAGGGCCCAGCCGAGCCAGGCCGGCCCAGCCGCCGCCGCCTCCCGCTCGAGCAGCCGCCGGACTCGAGAGGAGCCCGAGCCAGAGCCGCCTCGCCGCCGCCCGACCCCCTCCCCAAGGCAGCACCCCCCTTCTCTTAAATACCAAGCCACCCCGCCGCCCTCACCTCACCCCGCCCCGCCGCCCGCCAGCCGCAGCCGCCCCCGCCGCCTGCTGCTGCCACGGCAGCCGCGCGCCGCATGCCGCTGCCGCTGCCGAGCAGCCCTGCCGCCCCGCATAGCCGCTACCGCCGCCGGAGCCCCGCCCGCTAGAGTACCTCGCCAGAGGTATAGCCACCGCAGTTCGATGTTCGGTTTTTTCAGAAACCACCTCGGGTTTTTTCAAAACCCTAGATCGGTTTATTTCTCTGGTTTAATTAATTAGTGAACGTTCACCGATTCGTTCGTTTTAACGAACGCGTTCATCATTTAGTTTCAGATAACGAACATTCGTTCGTTAATCTGTTCTTCATTTTTCTTTTCTCAGAGTAAATCCGTGATTTTCTGATCGCGATTTCGGATCCGATTTTCGTTGTAGTTTAACTTTTCGCTCGTTTATCGGAATCAGGCGATTCAAGCGCCTAGGGATTCGTCTCGAACCCCTCTATCCGTTTAACCAACCTAAACAAGATTTTGCTACTATAAAAATTGCCCTAGATCCAGATTGCTAGAACGAAGTTGTTTTCTTTCGCCGTTTGACTTTCGTTGCTTCGTTCGATTTGATTCTTTTGCCAACCAGAGTTCTTAAGTTGAACCTTCTGGTTAGATCTCTTATTTGAGTTTTACCTGTGCATTAGATGAGTACTTATTGTATGCTTGTTTGTTTGTTTGCGATAGAGTACCCGGAGTGCGCCGCCTGTTACTTCGAATCTCTTGGTTTCCCGGATCATCAGCAAGGCAAGTAACACTTTGATCATACCTTTTCTACTACCCAGTTTTATTGGATTAGATCAATCCTCACACATTGCATGATTAGGATCTAATTAAATTGTGGGATGGGAAGTAGATGAGGTAGTACCTATTACCAGTTTATTTTCAAACCTTTGGGAGTTACTTCTACGTTTGCTTATCATGCCATGCTATGCTAGTAGACGTGGATTGGGTGAGTGAAATCCATTGACAGATGTAAGATTGATAATTAATGGTTTATCTAAGGTGGCAACTTAAACACACATCTGTGTGGATTGAGGCACCTGGATATTCCAGGACTTGCCTGTTTTTCTTTTGGACCGCCACCCAGGCTCAAAGGGATCATAAGACTATTCATACTAGAAACTTCCGTGTGCAGCCACAAGCTATTATGGGCTCTAGCATAATTGACTAAGTTGTGCAAACTCTTACAGTGGTAGACTAGCAGATGTAGGGGATATAGGTGGTACCGTCTACCCGATCGTAAGGTGCTAGCGCTTCTGAAAGACTATGTCTCGGTCATCCGTCTTCTCAAACACCCTGTAATGCGAGAAACCAAATGGAGGCGATCGAGTCTTATGGGGAAAAGTGCGCAAACCTCTGCAGAGTGTAATAAACTAATCATGGTTAGCCGTGTCCCCAGTTATGGACATCTTGAGTATCTAGTACTTGGATTATCATGTGAATCTCAACATGTTACTCTAAATTAATTTTGTTGGGTTATGTTTAATGATGATGCTTAATTGGGATTGAGAATGCTGTCAACCATTCTCAATGTTTAACAACTACCATGATAGTTAAATAAATTTTATTCCTTTGAAGTAGGGAAAAATTGGCTTTACGCAAAAACTGTAACCATAGAGCTTTCCACCGGCCAAATATGCATATAGTATAGCTATTGCATTCCATTACTCTCTATGTGTTACCTTGTCAGCATATTCCACGTGCTGACCCATTTTCGGGCTGCAACGTTAATGTTGCAGACTTTTCAGACGACGATTAAGGAGTTTTTAGGTCGTGGTTCTATACTCAGTGATGCCGTTGGAGTTGATGGACTCACTTATCTTCCAAGCCTTCCACTGTTATCATTATTAGATGGCCTTAAGCCATATTTATTGTAATAAGTTCTCTTTTGAGACTCTCAATGTAATAAGTGTGTGATTGCTACTCTGCTATAAATCCTCCGAGTACTGTGTGGTGTCAGCATTACTGATCCAGGGATGACACCGGAGCACAGAGATCAGACTGTTTGAGGTCTGGTCGCTACAACACCCTGCCCATGAGGGTGCAGGGCGCCCCCCCTTGGGTGCGCCCCCTTCCTCGTGGGCCCCCTGGGACTCCACCAACGTCAACTCCAACTCTATATATTCACGCTCAAGGAGAAAAAAATCATAGAGAAGGATTCATCGTGTTTTACGATATGGAGCCGCCGCCAAGCCCTAATCTTCATCGGGATGGCTGATCTGGAGTTCGTTCGGGGCTCCGGAGAGGGGAATCCGTCGCCATCATCATCATCAACCTTCCTCCATCACCAATTTCATGATGCTATCTTTCGTGCGTGAGTAATCCCATCATAGGCTTGCTGGACAGTCATGGGTTGGATGAGATTTACCATGTAATCGAGTTAGTTTTGTTAGGGTTTGATCCCTAGTATCCATTATGTTCTAAGATTGATGTTGCTATGACTTTGCTATGCTTAATGCTTGTCACTAGGGCCCAAGTGCAATGATTTTAGATCTGAACCTATTATGTTTTCATGAATATATGTGAGTTCTTGATTCTATCTTGCAAGTCAATAGTCACCTACTATGTGTTATGATCCGGTAACCCCGAAGTGACAATAATCGGGACCACTCCCGGTGATGACCGTAGTTTGAGGAGTTCATGTATTCACTAAGTGTGAATGCTTTGGTCCGGTACTATATTAAAAGGAGGCCTTAATATCCCTTAGTTTCCAATAGGACCCCGCTGCCACGGTTGGGTAGGACAAAAGATTTCATGCAAGTTGTTTTCCATAAGCATGTATGACTATATTCAGAATACATGCCTACATTACATTGATGAACTGGAGCTAGTTCTGTGTCACCCTATGCTATAACTGTTGCATGAGGAATCGCATCCGACATAATTATCCATCATTGATCCATTGCCTACGAGCTTTTCACATATTGATCTTTGCTTAGTTACTTTTCCGTTTCCACTGTTTCGATTGCCACAAAAACTACTACTGTTACTTTTGCCACCATTACCGTTACTTCCATACTAATCTACTACTAAATACTTTGCTGCAGATATTAAGTCTTTAAGGTGTAGTTGAATTGACAACTCAACTTCTAGTACTTGAGAATATTCTTTGGCTCCCCTTGTGTCGAATCAATAAATTTGGGTTGAATACTCTACCCTCGAAAACTGTTGCCATCCCCTATACTTGTGGGTTATCAAGAATATTTTCTAGCGTCGTTGCTGGGGATCATAGCTCTATTCTTTGAGTCACCTGGGATTTATATATGTTGATCACTATGAGGAACTTGAAAGATGAAAGAACCAAGATTTTTCCCTCAACTACGAGGGGAGGTAAGGAACTGCCATCTAGCTCTGCACTTGATTCTCCTTCTGTTTTGAGTAAACTTGCGACACCTACTCCTGCTATTGATTCTGATATGTCACATGTTATTGATGATGCCACTTCTGCAATGCATGATGCTTATGATGAAACTACTTCTATGCTTGATAATATTGTGCCATTAGGTGAATTTCTTGATGAACAACTTGCTAGGGTTAGAGAGAATGAAATTATTGAAACAGATAATATTTATGAAAGTGATGATGAAGATTCTCCCTCTAGATATGAATTGCCTGATGTGCCTCAGGGTTATGTTACGGATGAAGAAACTGCTAGAGACCTTTTTTTCTTGGAAAGATAGATATGATCTTAAGAAACTGTTAGCTAAGCTGAAAGAAAAGTCTTTGAATGCTAGAATGAAATATGACCCTGCTTTTGCTACTTCACCTATATGTATTTCTAATAAGGATTATGGTTTCTCTGTCAATCCTGAGTTAATTACTTTGGTTGACTCTGATCCTTTTTATGGATATGAATCTGAAACTGTTGTGGCACATCTAACTAAATTGAATGATATAGCCACCCTATTCACTCATGAGGAAAAAATTCGTTACTACTATATCATTAAGTTATTTCCGTTCTCATTAAAGGGTGATGCTAAAACATGGTTTAATTCTCTTGCTCCTCATTGTGTGCGTAGTCCCTAGGATATGATTTATTACTTCTCTGCTAAATATTTCCCTGCTCAGAAGAAACAAGTTTCCTGAAGGGAAATATATAATTCTATGCAAATTGAAGAAGAGAGTCTCCCACAAGCTTGGGGGAGGCTTCTCCGATTACTTGATGCTTTTCCTGATCATCCTCTTAAGAAAAATGAAATACTTGTTATCTTTTATAATGGACTAACCGATGCTTCCAGAGACCACCTGGATATTTTTCCTGGTTGTCTTTTCAGGGAAAGAACTGTTGAGCAAGCTAAATTGCTATTGAATAATATATTGAGTAATGATAATGATTGGACACTTCCTTAACCAACTCCTAAGACAACATCGAAGAAAAGGGGTATTCTATTTCTCAGTCCTGAAGATATGCAAGAGTCAAAGAAATCTATGAAAGAAAAGGGTATTAAAGCTGAAGATGTTAAGAATTTACCACCTATTAAAGAAATACATGGTCTTAATAACCCGACACAGGTAGTAAAGGTAAATTCTCTCTATAGATTTCATGAAGCTGATATTCCTCGTAATAAGTCTGCTATCCAATGCTTGGATGAGTTTGATAATTTTATTGTTAAACAAGAAAACATCAATGCTTATGTTGGTAGACAGTTGAAACATAATGCTTATATGGTTGAACACTTGAGTGATTATATTTCTAGAGTTAAAGGTGACCTTAAACTTATTAGTAAACATGCTTCTATGGTTATCACTCAAGTAGAACAAGTGCTTAAAGCACAAGATTATTTGCTCAATGAATTAAATAGTAAGAAAAATGATAATGCTGTTAGAGTTGTGACTAGAGGGGGTAAAATGACTCAGGAACCTTTGTATCCTAAGGGCCACCCTAAGAGAGTTGAGCAAGATTCTCACAGAACTAATGTTGACGCACCTAGTCCTTCTAAGATGAAGAAAGAGAAAAACGATAGGACATTGCATGATTCTATTGAACCTGTTGTTGACACACCTGAGAATCCCAATGATATTTCTATTTCTGATGCTGAAACACAATTTGGTAATGAAGATGAACCTAGAGATAATGTTAATGATGATGCTCAACCTAGCAATAACAATGATGTAGAGGTTGAACCTGTTGTTGATCTTGATAACCCACAATCAAAGAATCAATGTTATGATAAGAGAGACTTCATTGCTAGGAAGCACGGTAAACAAATAGAACCATGGGTTCAGAAACCCATGCCTTTTCCTCCTAAACCATCCAAGAAATAGGATGACGAGGATTTTGAGCGCTTTGCTGAAATGATTAGACCTATCTTTTTGCGCATGCGTTTGACTGATATGCTTAAAATGAATCCTTATGCTATGTATATGAAAGATATTGTTACAAATAAAAGAAAGATACCGGAAGCTGAAATTTCCACCATGCTTGCCAATTATACTTTTAAAGGTGGAATACCTAAGAAACTAGGAGATCCAGGAGTACCAACTATACCATGCTCCATTAAAAGAAACTACGTTAAAACTGCTTTATGTGATCTTGGAGCTGGAGTTAGTGTTATGCCTCTCTCTTTATATCGTAAACTTGATTTGAATAAGTTGACACCTACTAAAATATCTTTGCAAATGGCCGATAAATCAACTGTTATACTTGTCGGTATTTGTGAGGATGTGCCTGTTGTGGTTGCAAACGTTACTATTTTAACGGACTTTGTTATTCTTGATATTCCCGAGGACGACAGTATGTTCATTATCCTTGGTAGACCCTTTTTGAATACTGCAGGGGCTGTTATTGATTGCAACAAAGGCAATGTCACTTTTCATGTTAATGGTAATGAGCATATGGTACACTTTCCGAGGAAACAAGCTCAAGTCCACAGTATCAATTCTATTGGAACATTTTCAATGATAACTATTAGAGGTTTTGAATTCCATCTTCCTATTGTCAAGAAGAAATATGATATTCTTATTGTTGGGGACATGCACATCCCCATTGAGGTAACCTAGTGTTATTTAAAAATTCTTCGGTTTCATGTTATTCGGAAAGGGTTTGTTAAGAAGACTTGATCAACCTTGTTAGTGGATTCCTTTTGATGAGCATGAGATGGATGAAGTTAGAAAGCACAACTCTCTGTACCCCCCTTTTACTTTCTGTTATTGAGATTAAATAAAGCAAAATTAGTATTTTTTGGTCTGTTTTCTGGATTATCCTTGCAATAAAAATACCCTGAAAATAAAATTTCTCCAAATGTTCTGAAAATGAAATATGATTTTTTGTAGAATATTTAAGAATTATTGGCACTGAGAACACACCAGGGGGCCCCATCATTTGGCCATGAGGGTGCAGGGCGCGCACACCCCCTGGGGCACACCCCCTGCCTCGTGGACCCCACGTGGACCCCCTCCACTTATTCCAGCACCCACTCACTTCGTCTTCCTCTAGAAAAAATCCTCCCAGAGATCAAACCCGTGTTCTAGCTCATCTTGCTGCCATTTTCGATCTACTTGCTTAAAGCTCCATTCACAAAACTGTTTAGGGAAATTGTTCTTCGGTATGTGACTCCTCCAATAGTCCAATTAGTTTTTGTTCTAGTGCTTTATTTATTGCAATTTTTTGCTACTAAGGTGATCCTATTCTTGAGCTTGCATGTCAAATTTATATGACCCTAAGTAGTTTTAATGCATGATATAGGATCTAGGCACTTGTGGGAGTAGTTGCTATCAATGTTTTGAGTTTGGTTCACTTTTATTTTGAGTCACTAAAAATTTCAGAAAATTTCAGAGGGAGAAAATGTTGAAGAGATTGTTGAGAGGCTCTTCAAGCCGAAGCTCGAAGGATGAGGAGAATGAGGAGAATAAAAAGCCCAAATACAATCTTCCTCACACTACGGAGGTTCGGCCGTGCGAATGGCCTTGTGACGAGTTCTTGAGAGCTGCTGGAATTCATGATGACTTTTATTACTTGGCTAAGAATGCAGGCCTCACCGACTTCCTCCATGACCAGTGCGAACAGTATCTCCTACTCACTAATATTTTCGTGCAAAAATTTTATTCCATGCTAAGAAATCACCACCTTCAGTGGAGTTTCACTTATATGATGAGGTTAAGGACATGTCACTCCATGATTTTTGTCGGGTCTGCAAGATACCCTTTGAGGGCAGCATCGAGGAACCACATCATAGTGATGTGGATGGGTTTATTGATAGAATTGCTATCGGAGAAACTAGAAAAGTTTCCGATGCAAGAATTACTAGTATACATTTTCCTATTATACGTTACTTTGCGATATTTGCTAGTAGATGCTTAATTGGTCGCGGGAACAGTGGAAATCTTAGTGCTCCTAATATTGTCATTTTGTGCCATGCTTTGTTTCGTGATACAACTTTCAGCTTAGGCGCTATTGTTGCTAAACGATTGAGTCTGAATCATACAAAGGGCCCCATCTTCAGAGGCATCTTGGCTTCACGTCTTGCTGAACACTTTGAGATACTTATTAGGCATTATGAGAAAGAGGAAAAGTTGTTGCCCCCTGTTTTTCTAGATTACAAGAGTATGGTAGCACATGATTTTATTGTTAAAAATAAGAAGAAGATGCTTAAGTATTATTTGATATTTGATAAAACTCACTACTTTTTTTAACATGATTATTACCTTGCCTGCACCCTCTTTTTTTAACATACTTTCAGGCACGTACCTCATCTTACCCGAGGCCATTCATGCATACTGGAGGCTGACACAAGTCTCAGATCCTGAGCCTAAGCCACCACTTGACCCTTATCGACAGTCAGTTTATCAGTGGGATCCGGATGAGATCGCCAACCAGTGGCATCGTGAGGACCCTCCTTAGTACAACAGAGAGAGTAGCTTCGATCAGTGGGCATAGACCAACTTAGGCCAAAAGCCTAAGCTTGGGGGAGTGCGTATTTCTCGCCGACATTACATTCATGTTCACACACTCATGCAAGTTGTTGGTGCTCATACTTTTTCATTGTACTATCCATGCTAGTTTATTTTCTTTTCTAAGCCTTCTTCTTGTGTGTTTGAAAAACCTTAAGAAAAAACAAAAAAAATTAGTTGTAGCTTTTAGCTAGTTTACTTTCCATGCCTGTAGTAGTAATTAAAAGAAAAACCAAAAAGATTTCCCGTTCTTCTTTTGCTTGTTGGGAGCTTTCCCGTCTAAATAGTTTTATTTCTTTTCTAATTCTTTGGGGGTCGAGAGGAGAAGACCATGATGAAAATGTTGAGTGTCTCTCATATGCATTATTGTTGATTTAACCAAGAGCCCATGTTACCTTGCCTTCTCCCTTGTATTAATTGCTTGCAGATTCCAGCTTAGTCCAATGCATGTGCACTATTATTATTATCCACACCGTTCGGCCGTGCGAGTGAAAGGCAATAATGATGATATATGATGGACTGATTGAGATGAGAGAAGCTGGTATGAACTCGACCTATCTTGTTTTTTGTAAATATGATTAGTTCATCATTCCTGATTCAGCCTATTATGAATGAAACATGTTTGCAATGAAAATTAGAGATTATAGTTGCTCATGCCATGCTTAATTAGCTAGGAGTTTATAATGGTTTACCTTGCATGCCAACATGCTATTAAAATGGTTGTGATGTGGTATGATAAGGTGGTATCCTCCTTTGAACGATTCGAGTGGCTTGACTTGGCACATGTTCACGCATGTAGTTGAAACAAAATCAACATAGCCTCCACGATATCTAAGTTCATGGTGATTTACATCCTACTCATTCTTGCACTCATTGTTGATTAATCTTAACGCATGTTCATGACTGTTGTTGCTCCCTAGTTGGTCGCTTCCCAGTCTCTTTCTAGCCTTCACTTGTACTTAGCGGGAATACTGCTTGTGCATCCACTTCCATAAACCCCAAAGTTATTCCACATGAGTCCACCATACCTTCCTATACGAGGTATCTACCTGCCGTTCCAAGTAAATTTGTATGTGCCAAACTCTAAACCTTCAAATGAAATTCTGTTTTGTATGCCCGAATAGCTCATGTATCAACTAGGCTTGTCCATATCTTCCATGCTAGGTGGGTTATTCTCACAATGAGTGGACTCCACTCATCACTCACGAGAAAATGGCTGGTAACCGGGATGCCCAGTCCCATGCTCAAATCAAAAAAATGGCAAACAAAACTCCCCCAGGATTGTTGTTACTTGGAGGCACCCGTTGTTTCAGACAAGCCATGGATTGATGTTTGTTGGTAGTTGGGGAGTATAAACTTTACCATTCTCTTTGGGAACCGCCTATAATGTTTGTAGCATGGAAGATATCGAGATCCCTTGGTTTTTATGTTGACAATGAAAGTATACCACTCAAAATATTATTTATCTCTGTTTCAAAACTCGAGCTTTGGCACCTCTACAAATCGCTACTTCCCTCTGCGAAGGGCCTATCTATTTACTTTTATGCTGAGTCATCATCCTCTTATTAAAAAGCACCAGTTGGAGAGCACCGCAGTAATTCGCATGCACTGATATTAATTTACATTGAGTATGACTATGACTGGATCTCTTTTACGATGAATTACAATGTCTAGTCAGTCCTTGATCTTCAGGGGTGCTCTGCATTTATGTTTTTTGGTCTTAGAAAGGGCTAGCGAGATACCATCTTGTTATATCATGTTATGATTGTTTTGAGAAAGTGTTGTCATCCGAGATTTGTTATTATTGCTCTCTAGTTGATTATGTCATTGATATGAGTAAACATGAGACCTAAATGTTAGTGTGAATATGGTTAGTTCATAATCTTTGCTGAAACTTGAATGTTGGCTTTACATATTTGCAACAACAGGATCAAACGGAGTTTGTAAAAGTTTTTCTTTATCACTTTCAATTGGTCAACTGAATTGCTTGAGGACAAGAAAAGGTTTAAGCTTGGGGGAGTTGATATGTCTCCAACGTAACTACTTTTCCAAACACTTTTACCCTTGTTTTGGACTCTAACTTGTATGATTTAAATGGAACTAGCACGGACAGACGCTGCTTCCAGTAGAATTGCCATGGTGTTATTTTTGTGCAGAAATAAAAATTCTCGGAATGACCTGAAAATTCACGGAGACGCATTTTGGAATTAATAAAAAATACTGGCAAAAGAATCAGCATCAGGGGGCCCACACCCTGTCCATGAGGGTGCAGGGCCCCCTGGGGCGCACCCCTGCCTCGTCGGCTCCCTGAGACTCCACCGACGTCAACTCCAACTCTATATATTCACGTTTGGGGAGAAAAAAAATCAGAGAGAAGGATACATCACGTTTTACGATACGGAGCCACCGCCAAGCCCTAATCTTCATCGGGAGGGCTGATCCGGAGTCCGTTCGGGGCTCCGGAGAGGGGAATCCGTCGCCATCGTCATCCTCAACCTTCCTCCATCACCAACTTCATGATGCTCTCCGCCGTGCGTGAGTAATCCCATCGTAGGCTTGCTGGACGGTGATGGGTTGGATGAGATTTACCATGTAATCGAGTTAGTTTTGTTAGGGTTTGATCCCTAGTATCCATTATGTTCTAAGGTTGATGTTGCTATGACTTTGCTATGCCTAATGCTTGTCACTAGGGCCCGAGTTCCATGATTTTAGATCTGAACCTATTATGTTTTCATGAATATATGTGAGTTCTTGATCCTATCTTGCAAGTCAATAGTCACCTACTATGTGTTATGATCCGGTAACCCCGAAGTGACAATAATCAGGACCACTCCCGGTGATGACCGTAGTTTGAGGAGTTCATGTATTCACTAAGTGTTAATGCTTTGGTCTGGTACTCTATTAAAAGGAGGCCTTAATACCCCTTAGTTTCCAATAGGACCCCGCTGCCACGGGAGGGTAAGACAAAAGATGTCATGCAAGTTCTTTTCCATAAGCACGTATGACTATATTCGGAATACATAACAACATTATTACATTGATGAACTAGAGCTAGTTTGGTGTAACCCTATGTTATAACTGTTGCGTGAGGAATTGCATCCGACATAATTATCCATCATTGATCCATTGCCTATGAGCTTTTCACATATTGATCTTTGCTTAGTTACTTTTTCGTTGCCACTGTTACGATTGCCACAAAAACTACTACTGTTACTTTTGCCACCGTTACCGCTACTTCCATACTACTTTGCGACTAAATACTTTGCTGCTGATATTAAGTCTTTCAGTTGTGGTTGAATTGACAACTCAACCTGTAATACTTGAGAATATTCTTTGGCTCCCCTTGTGTTGAATCAATAAATTTGGGTTGAATACTCTACCCTCGAAAACTGTTGCGATCCCCTATACTTGTGGGTTATCAGTGGGGCTATCTTTTTTTGCGGGTAAAAAAATCATTGCCCCCATCTCCTCTACCTCTATCCCCTCTCTTTCCGCCCCACCCCTCTCTCTCTCTCCTGCTCGTCTCTCCCTCGCGCGAGCAGCTACGACATTCGATTCCAGCGAGCTCCTCTGCGCCCCGCCCCGGCAAGAAGGCCGGGGATGCCTGCCCCATAGCCTAGTGTCGCCCGACCACACCTCCCTCGACCCCACACCACTGCGCCACCTCCCCTCCGCCCGCAGGTGCGCGCCGCGACCTCACCGAACCCCAGGAGCCCCGCCACCTCACGCTGCCACCTACGCCGCGTCGCGTGGCACCACCTCCCCACTGAAGGAAATATGCCCTAGAGGAAATAATAAAGTTATTATTTATTTCCTTATATCATGATAAATGTTTATTATTCATGCTAGAATTGTATTAACCGGAAACATAATACATGTGTGAATACATAGACAAACAGAGTGTCACTAGTATGCCTCTACTTGACTAGCTCGTTAATCAAAGATGGTTATGTTTCCTAACCATGGACAAAGAGTTGTTATTTGATTAATGGGATCACATCATTAGTTGAATGATTTGATTGACATGACCCATTCCATTAGCTTAGCACCCGATCGTTTAGTATGTTGCTATTGCTTTCTTCATGACTTATACATGTTCCTATGACTATGAGATTATGCAACTCCCGTTTGCCAGAGGAACACTTTGTGTGCTACCAAACGTCACAACGTAACTAGGTGATTATAAAGGAGCTCTACAGGTGTCTCCAAAGGTACATGTTGGGTTGGCATATTTCGAGATTAGGATTTGTCACTCCGATTGTCGGAGAGGTATCTCTGGGCCCTCTCGGTAATGCACATCACTTAAGCCTTGCAAGCATTGCAACTAATGAGTTAGTTGCGGGATGATGTACTACGGAACGAGTAAAGAGACTTGCCAGTAACGAGATTGAACTAGGTATGGGATACCGACGATCGAATCTCGGGCAAGTAACATACCGATGACAAAGGGAACAACGTATGTTGTTATGCGTCTGACCGATAAAGATCTTTGTAGAATATGTAGGAGCCAATATGAGCATCCAGGTTCCGCTATTGGTTATTGACCGGAGACATGTCTCGGTCATGTCTACATTGTTCTCGAACCCGTAGGGTCCGCACGCTTAAGGTTTCGATGACAGTTATATTATGAGTTTATGAGTTTTGATGTACCGAAGTTAGTTCGGAGTCCCGGATGTGATCACGGACATGACGAGGACTCTCGAAATGGTCGAGACATAAAGATTGATATATTGGACGGCTATATTCGGACACCGGAAGTGTTCCGGGGAAGTTTCAGATAAAACCGGAGCACCGGAGGGTTACCGGAACCCCCCGGGGGGTTAATGGGCCTCATGGGCCTAAAGTGGAGAAGAGGAGGTGTAAGTGCATCTAGTGCCACCCCTAGTTGGTTTTGGAGTATTGACGACAAACCTAGTTGAGGGACTAATGTGTTTGTGAGAATTGCAGGAAAACACAGGTAGAAGTCCCTCATTGATTCGGTTTACTACCAGAGATGACCCCTAAAAATGAATGAAGACATTGAAGTCAAAGGTGGTATATGAAGATATTCACATTGAAGACTATGACAACAGAAGACACGTTATGAAGCCTATGGAACTCGAAGACTTAGATCTTTCGTAGTTCTTTTTATTTTTGTTGAGTCATAGGAACCACCGTACTGTTAAGTGGGGTCCAGGAGAACCAGTCAGAATGACTGAAGTGATGCCTAAATCAAAAACCTATGTCTTCGAGTGAAGACAATGAGAGCGAATCTTGTCCAGAGCCGGACAAGTCAGCTTTGCTTGTAGCCCAAGTAAAGTTGCCATGAGAGTTCGAAATCTGACCGTTGAGACACGTGTCAGTTCCTTAGTGACCCAGGGTCATTTTGGACAAATCAGGTCGGGTTGCCAAGTGGCTATAAATAGCCCACCCCCACAACCATAAACGGTTGGCTGCTCAGATTTCAGTGCACGGCTTTTGTCGTTTGAGAGCAACCCACCTCGAAGCCTTTGAGAGAAAATTCCTAGCGAGGAGAAAAGCCCTAACCACCCAGTGCCAGAGTAAATTGGGCATCACTTAAGTCTTCGTGTCTGAGTGATCTGAAGACTTGTTACACTTGAGGACTGTGCATCCTCCAGACGGTTAGGCGTCGCGTTCTGAGCATCCAAGAGAAATTGTGGATTGCTGGTGAACGAAGTCTGTGAAGGTTTGGGAGTCTACCTTGAAGACTTACCAGAGTGATTGGGCAAGGTCTGTGTGACCTTAGCTCAAGGAGAAAACGGTGAGGACTGGGTGTCCTGAGTTGCGTGTTCAGGACTGGGTGTCCGGGACTGTGTGTCCTTTGGTTTAAATACCTAGCCGCTCCAACCAGACGTACAGTTGTCACAGCAACTGGAACTGGTCCAACAAATCATTGTCTTCAACATGTCACTGGTTTCATCTTCACTTCCTTTGACTTACTGTTATTCATTGTGAAGCCATTGCATGCTTGCTCTATCTTTTGTCTTCACAACATGATTGTATGAGTTGTTTGGCTTCATAACTTCTTCCCACCTGATCCTTATTACACTGAAGCTGTTTGTCACTGTGCTTTCACTATATTGAATACTTGAACATGGCTTCCTTGTGTAATCTAACTTCCGCTGCATAGTAATAGGCATAATCTTCACTGTTTGTCTTCATAACTCCCAAGTTTTGAAGACTTTCATAAAAATCGCCTATTCACCCCCTCTCTAGTCGATATAACGCACTTTCAATTGGTATCAGAGCAAGGGAGCAAGGTGCTCCCTTGTTCTGTGTGATTTGGTTTAACCACCTGGAGTTTTAGCTATGTCGACTGCAGGGATAATCAAAGTCTCCGCTGCTTGCCCCGTCTTCGATGGAACTGAATATCCCTACTGGAAGAATAAGATGCGCATGCATCTTGAAGCCATTGATGTCGACCTATGGTATGTCGTCGAGAACGGCGTTCCCAAGGCTGGAGAAGGTATCACTGCTGCTGATGTCAAGAAATTAGTTCAACTGGACTCTACTGCCAAGAATATCATCTGTGGTCATCTGACCAAAGGACAGTATGGCCGTGTGAGTGCCTTGAAGACATCCAAACTGGTCTGGGACTGGCTCTCCAAAGTTAATGAAGTCATCTCAACCCGGAGAGATCAAAGAATCAGTGTCCTTCGCAATCTCTTCAACCGCTTCAAGCGAAATGACAATGAGAATGTCCAGCACACATTTGACAGACTCACTGACATCACAAACGAGCTTCAAGCCCTCGGCGCCACTGAGATCACCAAACATGAAATTGTCAAGACGCTGCTGAGATCACTTGATAGTTCGTTTGACATCCTGGCCCTGATGATTCAAGAACGTCCTGATTTCAAGACACTCGATCCGTCTGACATACTTGAGAGGCTCAACACACATGAGTTTCAGCTTTCTGAGAAAAGAGATATCTACGGTCCAAACTATGGGCGAACTCGCACCTTGAAGGCAAAAGCTGTCTCCTCATCTAAAGAAGAATCTGACTGCAGTTCTGATGATCCTGAAGACATTGGAAGAGAACTTGCAATGCTAGTGAAGAAGTTCCAAAAATTCACCAAGAAGAAAGGCTTCAGAAAATCTTCACGATCAAGCTCAAGGAATGATGAAGCTTCTGCTCATGACTACAAGAAGAAAACATGTCACAAGTGCAAGAAAACTGGACACTTCATCTCTGAGTGTCCTCAGTGGGACAATGAGAACAGAAGGAAGAAGAAGAGCAAGGAATATGATTCTGACGACAAGAAGAAGAAGAAATACTCAAAGTCTTCTTCCAAGTCTTCATCAAAGTCTTCATCACACAAGAAGAGCTCATCTGGCAAGGCACGTGCGTTTGTTGGAAAGGAGATGGATTCAGAGGAGGAGTCCGCATCTGAGGAGGCAGAGGTGGAGTCTGAGGAGGAGTCTGATTCTGGCATTGCGAGTCTGGCTACAGCATACGTCGCCAAGTCCATCTTCAACACTGAAGACAATGACTGCATCACCGACACCGACGCAAATGACAAGAACGACTCCACTCCTACCTACTGCTTCATGGCACGCGGTGCCAAGGTAAACACACGCACTACTCGCTATGAAACATCTAGTGACGATGACTCTGAATGTGATTCAAAACCTAGCTACAAAACACTTGCTAAAATTGCAACTGAACAACAGAAAGCTATGGAACATATTCAAAAACTGTTAGACAGAAGCGATGATCTGTTGGGTGCTGAAATGACTCGTTCTGAATCCTTAATTGAAGACATAAAAAATCTTCACGTTAAGTATCAGGAACTTGAAGATCGTCTTGAGACTCTCTCAACTACTCATGAAAAGCTTTCCTATGATTATCTTCAAAAGAAGCAAGATCTTGAGAAGTTGAGAGCGGATCATGAAGATCTTCAAAAGGAAAATGAGTCACTTCGAGCCGAACAGATCAGTTCCGCTCAGGAAGGATTTGAACCACCATGTCTTAAATGCATTGAGCGTGATAATGCTAATTCTGTTGTTGAATGTTCCACTGCTACTGCTGTTGCAATATCTTCAACTATTGACGTGGTAACTAACCCCTCTGCTGAGGATACCACTGCTATTGCTGATGAGAATGCTAGGGTGAAGACATTGCTTGAAACAGGGATGTACAAAAGTCTGAAAGGGCATCAGACACTATGTGATGTCCTCAAGAAGCAGATTCTGAACCGAAACCCTAGGAAAGAGGGTGTTGGGTTCGTGAGGAAAATTAATGCAGATGGCTCTTACTGGAAACCTGAGCAGTACCCCAAAACCACATGGGTTGCTGCAAAGGAATCCTCAGCAGATCCATCCAATCTATCTGGCTTCACTTGTGCTAACCCCATTATCATTGATGAATCCTTTGATGCAAACTACAAACTGTCTAAGAGTCAGAATGGTGAAGTATTTGCCAGGTACATTGGTACTAACTGCAGGAATGGACCGCCTTTGAAGAAGATCTGGGTTCCGAAAACATGTCTGGAAAATCTTCCTGTGAATGTCTTCTTGACACCTCACTTGAAGAAGACAAACCTCAGACCAAAGGCTTCATATGGTCCAAAGGCTTCATACAGACAGAGGACTCACCAGAGTCGCACTAACGCAAATGTTTTGCAGGGAAACCATAATCAGGCATATGAAAATGAGAACGGTTCATCAAACCGCCATGTTCATATGAATAAGAACTATTCTGCCTATTCTTATGATTACTATTGTCCCCCTGCTAGACTGTTTGCTAGGGCTCCAAAGCCAAAGTTCTCAGATGCTGCACTTAGACTTATTGCTTCTAAGCCACCCTTGAAGATGTGGGTGGTTAAGAAAGCTTAACTCTCTTTTGCAGGGAAAGGTCTCCAGCAGAAAAACAAAATCTTCTGATGCTATTGCTGGGGACCTTAAAAATCTTGTAGGGCGCAAGATAAAATGCCCGAATGGCATCATTATGTACTTTGCTCCTGAATCGCATGCTACTCTCCCTATTAGTCCTAATCTGGATCTAAGTTTTCATAACCCACTGGTTCATCAAATGTTTATGCTTCACAATTCTCTTCGTGAAGCCTATCCCCCTAACTGCACTGTAGGGTACAACACCAGCGACTTCAAAGTCTTCAGAATGGATTATTGACAGTGGGTGTACAAATCATATGACTGGCAGAAGAAGTCTTCTTATGGACTCAACTTTACGTCCATCCGACAAGAGCCACATCACATTTGCTGACACTGGTAAAAGTAAGGTATTGGGTCTAGGTAGAGTTGCAATCTCAAAGGATCAACACATGGATAAAGGCATGCTTGTTGAATCCCTTGGCTTCAACTTAATGTCTGTCTCAATGCTTTGCGATTTGAATATGATTGTAATGTTTGGAAAATATCGTTGCCTAGTGCTAATGGAATCTGACAAATCTCTAGTGTTTGAAGGGTATCGGAAAGGTGATTTGTACGTGGTAGATTTCTCAGCAGGACCACAACTTGCAGTATGTCTTCTTGCAAAAGCTTCAGAATGCTGGCTTTGGCATCGAAGGCTTGGGCATGCTGGCATGAGGAACCTCCACACCCTTGTGAAGAAAAAGCACGTCATAGGCATCGAGGGCGTCAAGTTCAAGAAAGATCATTTATGCGGTGCCTGTGAAGCAGGGAAGATGACAAGGGCAAAACATCCTTCGAAGACAATCATGACTACTACACAACCCTTCGAACTGCTCCACATGGATCTTTTCGGTCCCACTCACTACTCAACTTTTACTACTACTGCTTGCCTCTATGGCTTCGTCATTGTTGATGATTACTCTAGATATACTTGGGTACACATAATCCTTTACAAGACTGAAGTGCAGGATGTCTTCAGACGCTTCACCAATCGAGCTATGAACAATTTTGGCGCCAAGATAAAGCACATTAAAAGTGACAATGGCACTGAATTCAAGAACACTGGCCTTGATACATATCTTGATACCTTGGGCATCACACATGAATTCTCAGCTCCGTACACGCCACAGCAGAATGGCGTCGTCGAACGCAAGAACAGAACACTCATTGAAATGGCCAGAACAATGCTAGATGAATACAAGACTCCAAGAAAATTCTGGACTGAAGCCATTGATACTGCATGCCATACAATCAATCGTGTTTATCTTCACAAGCTTCTGAACAAGACATCTTATGAACTCCTAACTGGCAAGAAGCCAAATGTCAGTTACTTCAGAGTATTTGGCGCAAAGTGCTGGATCAAGGACCCACATCACACCTCAAAGTTTGCACCAAAAGCACATGAGGGCTTTATGCTTGGATATGGAAAGGATTCACACTCCTACAGAGTCTTCAATATCTTCCATTACAAAGTGGTCGAAACAGTGGATGTGCGGTTTGATGAAACAAATGGTTCACAAAGAGAGAAACTGCCAAATGTGCTAGATGAAGTCCCAGCTAGTGAATCAATCAAGCTTATGGGAACTGGAGAGATTATGCCTTCTGAAGCTCATCCTGAAGAAGAACTCATCATCTCAGCACCTGATCAACATGAAGACAATGCTCAGCATGAAGACATTCCTCCAAACAACAACGCAGATCAGCAAGAGCAAAGTCTTCGCCCTATACATCCTCGTGTTGCAAATGAAGTACAGATTGACAGAATACTTGACAGCATCAATGCACCTGGTCCACTCACTCGTTCAAGGGCAACTCAGCTAACGAACTTCTGTGGGCATTTCGCATTTGTCTCAATATCAGAACCCAAGAAAGTTGAAGAAGCCTTCATGGAACCTGAATGGATTCAAGCTATGCAAGAAGAGCTTCAACAGTTTGAGCTGAATAATGTATGGGAACTGGTTAAGCGTCCTGATCCACGGAAGCACAACATAATAGGCACCAAATGGATATACCGCAACAAGCAAGATGAGCATGGTCAAGTTGTCAGAAACAAAGCTCGTCTAGTTGCTCAAGGATATACTCAAGTGGAGGGCATTGACTTCGATGAAACATTTGCTCCTGTGGCTAGGCTTGAAGCCATACGCATACTGCTGGCCTATGCAAATCATCATAACATACTTCTATATCAAATGGATGTGAAAAGTGCCTTTCTCAATGGCAAGATTGAAGAAGAAGTGTATGTTGCACAACCACCTGGCTTTGAAAATCCAAAACATCCTGATATGGTATACAAGCTCAACAAGGCACTGTATGTCCTCAAACAAGCCCCTAGGGCCTGGTATGATACACTCAAGTACTTTCTGAAGAGCAAAGGCTTCATACCTGGTTCCCTGGATCCCACTCTTTTCACGAAGACATACGATGGTGAACTGTTTGTGTGCCAAATATATGTGGATGACATTATCTTCGGCTGCACCAATCAGAAGCGTAGTGAAGAGTTTGGATATATGCTGCAAGAGCAATATCAGATGTCCATGATGGGGGAGCTGAAGTTCTTTCTTGGTCTTCAAATCCAACAACAGAGCAATGGCATCTTCATATCTCAAGAGAAGTATCTCAAAGATTTCCTGAAGAAGTTCGGTATGCAAGACTGCAAAGGCTTCACAACACCAATGCTGGCCAAACATCATCTAGGTCCTGACGACAATGGTAAAGAGTTCGATCAAAAGGTATACCGCTCCATGATTGGGTCTTTGCTTTATTTATGTGCATCTAGGCCAGATATCATGCTTAGTGTTTTCATGTGTGCTCGATTTCAAGCGGCACCAAAGGAGTCGCATCACTTAGCTGTGAAGCGAATTCTTCGATATTTGGCTCACACCCCAACTCTAGGATTATGGTATCCAAAGGGCTCAGAGTTTGATTTGGTTGGATTTTCGGATGTTGATTATGCTGGTGACAAAGTTGATCGCAAGTCTACATCAGGCACATGTCACTTTCTGGGACGATCACTTGTATGTTGGTCTTCAAAGAAGCAGAACTGTGTATCTCTCTCCACTGCTGAATCTGAATACATTGCTGCTGGATCTTGCTGCACTCAGCTTCTGTGGATGAAGCAAACACTCAAGGATTATGGCATTCATTTGAAGAAAGTGCCACTTTACTGCGACAACGAAAGCGCCATCAAGATTGCCAACAACCCAGTTCAGCACTCGAAGACAAAGCACATTGAAATTCGTCATCACTTTCTCAGAGATCATGTTGTGAAGGAAGACATTGATATCATACACATCAACACTGAAGAGCAATTGGCAGATAACTTCACCAAGCCCTTGGATGAGAAGAGGTTTTGCAAGTTACGGTGTGAGCTAAATATCTTGGAATCCTCAAATGTCCTGTGATCAGGCACACATCCTAACACTTATGCATATTGATGATTTAGATGTGCAACACACGAAGTAACGTATATCTTCAATCAATGAAGACATACATTCTAAGTGTGAATAGATTAATGTGGAATTTGACTTCGGAGCGCCACGATAATTGTGCGCCGTGTCTGGGTCTAATACTTCCTATACGGTGGGTAACGCCACCACCAAACGTTCTATTTTGAAGTGTTTCACTCATGGCGTTACCTCGCAATGTCTTCACATTTGGTTTGGCTTCAATCTCAATATGTCTTCATGATTATCTTCACTGCGTTGATTATATATATATATATATAGATATATATATATATATATGTACTGGTGTTCTGTCCTCTACAGCATTCACTTATAGCTATGTCTTCTTGTTTGAATCTTTTGAACTAAGTGAATGTGATCGGACCCTAACCTCTCCATGCTTTCTACCTCAAACTCTATCTCTCCAAGTCGTATGCATTCTATTGAAACTGTCGAATGTCTTCTCTGCATCCTTGTCAGCAGAAGACACAGAGACAAACTTTAAAACCGTTTTAAATGCTCATTCATCCACAAGAAATCCGGAGAAGTAGGAATGACACCCGACAATAAAGGCGCGCGTGGGATGTGGAACTGCCCCCAAAATACTGCATGATGGCCACGTGCTGTTCAGATGCGAATCGCCAGGGGCACCTGAGTAATAGCGCAGTGCCGCCTCTATCCCTATAAATACACGATTCACTGCGGTCATTATCTCTTCTTCCACCCTCGCACAAACCCTAGCGCCACCGCTAGCTCTCGACGACGCCGGCGACGAAGCGCTTCACTGCCGCAACCTCTCCGACGCCGTTTTCACGCCGACAGCGGACATCGCTCTCTCCGCCGTCGCCGTAGGTGTCTTCCGTCGCCAAGTTAGGGCACGGAGGATCGAACTGCTCGGCCTCAACTCCCACTTCGTCTAGCAGTTCCAAGTGTGGTAAATAAAACCTGTTTTTACAGCCTCTCTTGATCCTATAGTTCAGTCACTTTCTGCCATAAGAAGTTTCTGCTCTCACAAGTTACAACTCTCTCAGTCTGCATCTCATACCATGCCTAGTATATTCACTTGTGCTTCATAAAGTAGTTAGATTCCTCACTTGTACTGATCTATGGGTTCATACAAATCTGGAACCAACTTCTTATCTATAAGTGAATGTCTTCGCACAATGAGGTCAATGTCTTCTAAACCGATTTATCTTCAAAATCTTCTGAGAATGCATATGACCTCTTCCCCTTCCCTCGCACCTTAATGCTGTCACAGGTACATGTCCGTGGGAGAATCCTTTGGTTCTCATAGTCTGCATTCATTTGCAGAGTACTTGCAGCATCACATCAACTCTCCTGAAGCCAGTTCTTGTTGGTCAAGCAAAAGGAAGCCTTTGAAGACTTTGAACATCTTGAAGCCTTCCAAGTTAAGATTCATGGCTTCAGAAACAGCAGCAAGGAAGGGAGGCAGACAGAGACGTGGTGGAACGTCCAAAGATCTGCCTGATGAATTGGCAGAGATGTACAAAACTGATCCTGAAGAAAGCTATGGTCAGCGCAAGACACGAATCCAATGGATTCGAAGATATTGGGCAGAGCAATGGTTTCAATACCGCTTCGTCACTCAGGAGTATGCCGAAAAGTGCGCCATCAAGAGATCGTGGGGAGACGTATTATACAAAAATCTCGTACCCAGGTCTAGAGACGAAGCCATTGCTCAAGGCTTCTATCCATGCATGGTCAGAGGACCACAGCCAGCTGAAGCACATCCGTCATCACTTCTCTGGTGTCGCGATGACAATCTGTTCAAGCGCAACTTCCAATTTGCTCAGAACTCTGCAAAGCAAAACAAGAAGAAGCTGGGATTAGACTTCAACCCTGGTCCCTCTGAACCAAGGGCAGATGGCACACGTGACGCCGATCCCAATATCATCGGGCCGTATGCCAATCTTGCAGGCCTCATCACCCGCATCCTAGTCCAAGGGACTGTCGTGAATGACCCTCCAGCAGATACTGAGTCTGATGATGCCCCTGCTGCGCCGAAGCCAAAGCAGAAGAAGCCAAAAGCTTCAAAGCCAGCCGCTTCTCCCAAAATCTCAAGAGCGAAGCCATTGGCAACTGCACCTCCTGAAGCCAGTGTGCAGTCTGAAGACTTATCACGAGTCTCCAAGCCCCAAGAAGCCAAGAAGCCTCAGCCACACACAGGCAAAGAGCTCACAGCTGCTGCCATTCTGCGCTGCGAAACCATTGATCTATCAAGCGATGAAGATCTGGGCGATGACGCACTTGAACAGCTCATCAAAAGCAAGGAGGAAGCGGAAATCTTCAACAATCTGCCTCTCTTTGATGTCGCCATCATCCACAGCTTCATCGATGAATGGTTTGACACACCAGATATAAGCTTCAATGATCTGCAGCTGCCTGTCGGACTCAGCGTCGCCTTCCAAGGCGCAATTGCTTCAGAACTAGCCATTGCTCAGCGCATAGTCGAGCTGAAGCAGAAAATTGATCACGAAAAAGCTCAGTTCAAGAAGCACATGGCTAGTCTCAGCGTGCAGGAAGTGAGAAGCTTCAAAATCATGCTGCATGATCTCAAAGAAAACTTTCTGAAGAAGCGTGCTGAAGCTCAAGGCTCGCGTGAAAGGATGAAGTCATTGGCTAACAAATGTGTTCAAGCCTACAACGAGGCTGAAAAGCGCAAGGCACTTGGGCGTCCAGGCATCGACCCCAAGATGGCCGTGAAGAAGAAAAAGAAGCCTGCTGTGCCTGAACCAGAGGCGCCAAGGTCAGAAACTGCTCCGATTGTCTTTCCCACTGCAACGACTGGCTCGAAGCCAAAGAGTCGATCAACCGCCTCTGAGCTCAAGAAGACACGGACTGCAGAGGCTGAAGCTAGGAAGAGGAAACACTCTGAAGCCTCTCCTTCTGACCCCACCATCAAGAAGCGCAAGACCAAGAAATCTCGGGCTGCTACCACAGAGCCCTTGATAGTTGAACCCCTCTCCGTCCGCTATCCTGACGCAGATCGTCAGTTAACAGTGCATGAGCCTGCTTTCATAGAGGCTCCGCACGCTGAAGACATTCCAGCAGCCGACCCCGACGCTGCTGAAGACATTGGTCTCCAAGACAATGTCCAAGGTGATGCAGCCCTTCCTCAGCTTGAGACAAGCGAACTGATCAGCATTGGTCGTCCATTGACGCCAATCACACAAGATGCATCGTGGGCAGATCGCCCACAGGAGGAAGATAATGAGCCCCAGCCCACTGCAACTCCACCGGCGTCGCCTACATTCCGTAGGCTTCGCAAAGGGCCAAGGGCTCAGGCTGCTGACGACATTCCGGCTGCATCAGCCGAAGAGCATGCAGAAATACCACAAGCTCCAACTCCGCCGCACCAACAAGAAGCAGTTCTCCAGGAGAACGTGCCTGAGTTTGTCCCTCCCACTACACGTGTGGAGGCTGCAAATGTTGAGGCTGCCACAAACAACGCCGAAGCAAATGTGGAGCCCTCCCCAACAACAGCTTCAGAAGAAACTGAAGCTACTGCTCCTGAACCTTCTGTGCCTGAGTCTGCTGCCGGTCCCCAATTCAACTATCATGTTGCGCACAGGCCCCAGGTCCAGAAGCCGATCCCACGACTGCCAAGGTTCCCAGGTCCTGCATCAGCTCCTGGCTCCTTCAACATCAACAGCTTCACGGCAGACAACACGTTTTTCAACAACTCCAAGAACCCTTATTCAAGGGAACGGATTGTATCAGATAGGTTCTGGAGCTATCAACAACGCAACTATTATTCATGCATCCTATACAACCAAGGCCGCATCTTTCCTCACAAGCGCCTTGAGGTTGAAGCTGTTGCTGGCCTGCCTAGCCTGGAAGACGCACTGGATTGCTTCAAGCAAGTGGGTCTGCTGCCGTTTATCACCGATGAAGAGCACTGGAATGAAGAGCTTCTGCTCCAGTTCTATGCCACCCTGCATATCAAAGGCTACTACAGAGATCCGAAGACTTGGGTCCTGGAGTGGATGACCGGCAATGTCCATCATGAAGCCAATGCTTTCGATATCATTGAGCTTACCGGCCTTCCCACTCCTGGCGAATTCTTCGAAGAAGGCTGCCAACCCCATGCTGAAGCAATTGAGAGCATATTTCAGCGTCCTGAGCCAAATATGAGTCAGATGCTCTCAATGATGAAGCCATTGCCTCATGATGCACCCTATCCAACTAAGTTCTTCGTTGAAGACTTAGAGTACCTGCCCAGAACCATATATCACATCGTCAGGCGGACTCTATGGCCCATTAAGGGGCACTCTCCATATGCCAAGGTTGAAGGTGCAATGAAGACTCTCATCTTCTGTATTCTGCATGGCAAATGCTTCAACGCACAGGATCTCTTTATACGCCAACTTGCAGCATCCGGCTCAGATCTCTTTGGTTTGAAGTTTTATGCTCCTTGGGTTATGAGGCTGATCAAGATTCACTCTGCAACTTCATATCAGCCCTCAGCCCGCAACCATCGGATCTTCTTGCCAGATGTGGACACCTCTGCTGAAGCAATATACCCTGAGCCTGCCAAGCAACCAATAAGTCTTCAGAATGCCGAACACCAGAGCTTCACGCAGAATGTTGAAGGTGTTGAAGCCATGTCCAGGGTCTATCTGATGGCTGGCACTACACGTGCACCAGCATCAACTGAAGCCACAGATAGCACAAACGCTCCAAGACCCAAGAAGCGCGCTCGTGCACTCAATGACCGAGAGCTTCTTGTGGCTCTTCACCAAAAGCAAGATAGGCATCACGACTGGCTCAAGAGGCAGATGAGAAGCATCATGAAAGACGTCAATCGCATCAGAAATCTGGCAACCAAGAATGCATTCGTCGCACACGAAACCGGTCGCCGCACTTGGAAAGGCCTCTCAATGATCTGCACTGAAGCTGAACTTGAAGAGGATGGCTTCACAGAGCGCTTCAAATTTGACACCACACCTCCTAGGAGGGCTGTGATGCGCAACACACCGTCACTTGAAGACTCTGAGTATTCCTCATCTGCTGCCACCGTCACTGCGAGGATCATTGATGAAGATGATGATGCTACTTCACCACCACCTGCCTCAGCACCTCAAAGCTCAGCACCGCCAAACAACTCCACCGACCCTGCTGCGCCTGGGAACGCGTAGAAAACTCTATGTCTTCAAACCTTTTTGGTCATTCCTGACAAAAGGGGGAGAAGCATATGATGTTTATAGTCTTCAAGCGGGTCAACATGGGCGGGTGCCTTGTTTTGTTATACTTTGCTTCGTGTTTACAACTCTTGTTTTTGCTTCATTTGGTTCTTTTGAGTTGTAAACACTAAAACTCGATGGTCGTCTGCTACTTGTTTACCACTCTGTGTGCGACGATAAATTCCGCACTCATCTCATTCTGCAGACGTCCATTTTCCATTATGCATGTCATTATCTTCATATACTTTCACATGCATAGTGGATTGTCATCATAAGCTGAAGCTGATCTCCACAAGTACAACCTGCCATGTGCATCTGCATTCCAAAAGCAAATTAACTTATATGCACATCTTCAGGGGGAGCTCTTGCAACTTATGATGACAATTCCTTTACAGACTTCACACTTTATATTCCCCGTTGAAAACTTCAACTAGTTTGTCATCAATCACCAAAAGGGGGGAGATTGTAAGTGCATCTAGTGCCACCCCTAGTTGGTTTTGGAGTATTGACGACAAACCTAGTTGAGGGACTAATGTGTTTGTGAGAATTGCAGGAAAACACAGGTAGAAGTCCCTCATTGATTCGGTTTACTACCAGAGATGACCCCAAAAAATGAATGAAGACAATGAAGTCAAAGGTGGTATGTGAAGATATTCACATTGAAGCCTATGACAACAGAAGACACGTTATGAAGCCTATGGAACTCGAAGACTTAGATCTTTCGTAGTTCTTTTTATTTTTGTTGAGTCATAGGAACCACCGTACTGTTAAGTGGGGTCCAGGAGAACCAGTCAGAATGACTGAAGTGATGCCTAAATCAAAAACCTATGTCTTCGAGTGAAGACAATGAGAGCGAATCTTGTCCAAAGCCGGACAAGTCAGCTTTGCTTGTAGCCCAAGTAAAGTTGCCATGAGAGTTCGAAATCTGACCGTTGAGACACGTGTCAGTTCCTTAGTGACCCAGGGTCATTTCGGACAAATCAGGTCGGGTTGCCAAGTGGCTATAAATAGCCCACCCCCACAACCATAAACGGTTGGCTGCTCATATTTCAGTGCACGGCTTTTGTCGTTTGAGAGCAACCCACCTCGAAGCCTTTGAGAGAAAATTCCTAGCGAGAAGAAAAGCCCTAACCACCCAGTGCCAGAGTAAATTGGGCATCACTTAAGTCTTCGTGTCTGAGTGATCTGAAGACTTATTGCACTTGAGGATTGTGCATCCTCCAGACGGTTAGGCGTCGCGTTCTGAGCATCCAAGAGAAATTGTGGATTGCCGGTGAACGAAGCCTGTGAAGGTTTGGGAGTCTACCTTGAAGACTTACCAGAGTGATTGGGCAAGGTCTGTGTGACCTTAGCTCAAGGAGAAAACGGTGAGGACTGGGTGTCCTGAGCTGCGTGTTCAGGACTGGGTGTCCGGGACTGTGTGTCCTTTGGTTTAAATACCTAGCCGCTCCCACCAGACGTACAGTTGTCACAGCAACTGGAACTGGTCCAACAAATCATTGTCTTCAACGTGTCACTGGTTTCATCTTCACTTCCTTTGACTTACTATTATTCATTGTGAAGCCATTGCATGCTTGCTCTATCTTTTGTCTTCACAACATGACTGTATGAGTTGTTTGGCTTCATAACTTCTTCCCACCTGATCCTTATTACACTGAAGCTGTTTGTCACTGTGCTTTCACTATATTGAATACTTGACCATGGCTTGCCTTGTGTAATCTAACTTCCGCTGCATAGTAATAGGCATAATCTTCACTGTTTGTCTTCATAACTCCCAAGTTTTGAAGACTTTCATAAAAATCGCCTATTCACCCCCCCTCTAGTCGATATAACGCACTTTCAGGAGGGGCTGCCAGGGCAGGCCACGCGCCCCCTCTCCCCCTAGTCCGAATTGGACAAGGAGGGAGGGGTGGCGCCCCCCCTTTTCCTTCTCTCCTTCCCCCTCTCCTACTTGGACAAGGAAAGGGAGGGGAGTCCTACTCCCGGTAGGAGTAGGACTCCTCCTGCGCGCCTCCTACTAGGGCCGGCCGCACCCCCCCCCCCTTGGATCCTTTATATACGGAGGCAAGGGGCACCCCTAGACACACAAGTTGATCCACGTGATCATATTCTTAGCCGTGTGCGGTGCTCCCTTCCACCATAGTCCTCGATAATATTGTAGCGGTGCTTAGGCGAAGCCCTGCGACGGTAGTACATCTAGATCGTCACCACGCCGTGATGCTAACAGAACTCTTCCCCGACACTTTCCTGGATCGGAGTCCGGGGATCGTCATCGAGCTGAACATGTGCTAGAACTCGGAGGTGCCGTAGTTTCGGTGCTTGATCGGTCGGGCCGTGGACTACATCAACCAAGTTAACGCTTCCATTGTCGATCTACAAGGGTACGTAGATCACACTCTCCCCCTCTCGTTGCTATGCATCACCATGATCTTGCGTGTGCGTAGGAAATTTTTTTGAAATTACTACGTTCACCAACACCCATAAGCTCGCCACCCCGCCGTGGATGCCTCGTCGCCGGTCGCCCGACCTCGAGATCCACCGCCGCCATGGGAGTCTAGCACCGAGCTCCTCTATGCCCCGCCCGCGTTGCCGCCGCCGCCCCACGCTGCCTCGCGCCCGGATCCGGCCGCGGGAGGTCCGGCCACTTCGAATCCGGCCTCCTCCTCACCGCATGGGCCTCCTCCACGCCGGAGTGACGCCCCTCACCGGAGCAGCGCCTACCAAGCCCATCGGCCACCAAGTGCGTCCTTGGATCTGTTTCCCCCATCTGATGTTTCTGTATAGGTCTTTTTTTGGAAATTTGATTCTGTGTAGTTGGTACTGAATGTTCCAGTGGATAGGGTTTGGCCGGTTTGTACTATTGAGAAGAGCATGGCAGATTTAGCACGGCTAATTAGTTTCAGAAATGCCTTCTTATGCAACATGAATTCTTTACTAATCTCTTAAGAACAAAATTCTCTTAGGGTAGTCTGTGTTTTACCCGCAAAAGTAAAGGTGTGTTCTAGAAGAGGCGAACCCTGTGGTAACTGACTGTAAAGGGCCAGCATCGCTTGAACAGATAAAATGGTGTAACACTACATAACTCGTTATAAAACGACATTTCCAACGTTTCCAGGTGTCATGTTCACATCCACTGGATGGCTGTACAAATTTGAGCATCCCCTCTGCATTTAATGTTATGTAATTGGATGGTTGTACAAATTTGTTTAGGGTTTTATGGTCTTGTTCTCAGAATTTAGTTAATACAATGCAACATTGAGGGCGTAGGGTAATGGCACTTACATGCAGTTGTGTCATAGATGTACTGAAATAAGGGCATATGTATGTTGTAGGTATAGTGAACCAATAATTTCACCTTTATATTATGGACTAGATGAATGGCAGCAGGTGTTTGGAGTTGGTAGTTTGTGCATTTTTGAATATGCAAGCGTGATTGGTTAGTGTTCAAGTAACAAGTCTATCAATAGTGTCAAGAATGCTCTTATATTATGGGACGGAGGAAACTACACTAATGTCAAGAATGCTCTTATATTATGGGACGGAGGGAGTAGTTGTCAGATCTTCTTTTCGTTCAGTACTTGTTGAGGCTGTCATAATTTTCTTTTACTCGAAATTCTGCTTGGATTTTCTAATTATGCATTTACCCAGATTAATTCTTAAAACTAAAGTTGGTCATTGGATCTTTCTTGTTTAGGCGCATTTTATGTCTGTACATGCTTGATATGAAAGGAGGGGTTTATCTAATGAACTACACATAAGGTTTCACATTCCACCTCTGTGCTCGCAATTTAAATGCAGTATATTTTACTCACTAATACATCTTGAAAAATCTAAAAAATATATAGCTTGGTTTATCTTTGTAACTCCTTATCCGATTTTTTCCATTTTCCACATTGTTGTGTCTATTTTCTCAGTTTGGTCATGTGTAAATACTTGTCTTAGGGGTCTTTGTATTGCATATACACGGAATCTTCAATTTGTCTCAAATGCTCAGTGGTAAAAGCTAGCCATGCTGGAGGTTCTTATCAGTGTGATGGTATGCTAACTGGTTCTGATATAATTCCGCTCTAAAAGCCCTACACTATTTTTGTCTTGTGGATACGCCGTGCAGACAAATGCTGGGTTAAAAGGTCATAACTTTACACTAATTTAAGATTGTCTTGATCTCAAGTGCTTGCTCCTACAGCATTGCATTTCACCAAGTGAAATGCTACATTTCTACTCCTAACCCATTCTCTCTTTCTTAGTGTTTTTGTTATGTGGGTTGGAAGAAAAGAAGAAGATGTAGAGAAGATCTTAGTAATAAGATAGTTTTTAGGAAAATACATATTTAGTTTTAGGTCATTTCTTGATGAAACTATGTATATGTACAGATGAAACTTGCTACTATTGGTAACATGTGTTGGATATGTGTTCATGACTACTGGTAATACGTGTTGGATATGCTATATTGGTCATATATATATATATATGTGTGTGTGTGTGTGTGTGTGTGTGTGTGTGTGTGTTTGATTTTATGTGAAAATGAATTGATATAAGAAAAAACAGAATTAAATGGGGCAATATAGGATCTTTGCCATCTGCTGGCACATGGCAAAGAGCCTGCAGCCTTTGTCGTCTGTCAGCAGATGGCAAACAGCCATGCCCTTTGCCGTCCGTTGGCTGACGACAAAGGGCTTTGCATCTTTGCCATCCGCCAGCATATGGCAAAGTGCCCTTTGCCGTAGCTCATTCAGCCACACGTTTTGCCGCCTGCTGGCTGACGGCAAAGGCCTTCGCCATCCGCAAGGCATGCCTTTGCCGTCAGCCATGGAAGATGGCAAAGTTCCTGATTCCTGTAGTGCTAGGGCAATTTTTGAGGAAACCCACCATTGGAATATACCAACAAAGTTCTATAATGAAAAATTCCCACTAGTAAATGAAAGTGACAATATAGGAGACTCTCTATCATGAAGATCATGGTGCTACTTTGAAGCACAAGTGTGGTAAAAGAATAGTAGCATTGCCCCTTCTCTCTTTTCTCTCATTTTATTTATTTGGGCCTCCTCTCATTGTTTTGGCCTCTTTTTTCGTTCGGAGTCTCATCTCGACTTGTGGGGGAATCATAGTCCCAGTCATCCTTTCCTCACATGGGACAATGCTCTAATAATGAAGATCATCACACTTGTATTTACTTACAACTCAAGAATTACAACTCAATGCTTAGAACAAAATATGAATATATATGAATGCCTCCGGTGGTGTACCTGGATGTGCAATGAATCAAGAGTTACATGTATGAAATAATTATGAAAGCTGGCTTTGCCACAAATACGATGTCAACTATATGATCATGCAAAGCAATATGACAATGATGGGATGTGTCATAATAAATGGAATGGTGGAAATTTGCATGGCAATATATCTTTGAATGGATATGGAAATGCCATAATAGGTAGGTATGGTGGTTGTTTTGAGGAAGGTATATGGTGGGTTTATGGTATCGGCGAAAGTTGTGCGGCACTAGAGATGCTAGCAATGGTGGAAGGATGAGAGTGCGTATAATCCATGGACTCAACATTAGTCATAAATAACTCACATACTTATTGCAAAAATCTATTGGTTATAAAAACTAAGTACTACGTGCATGCTCCTAGGGGGGATATATTGGTAGGAAAATACCATCGCTCGTCCCCGACCACCACTCATAAGGAAGACAATCAATAAATACATCATGCTCCAACTTCATTACATAACGGTTCACCATATGTGCATGCTACGGGAATCACAAACTTTAATGCAAGTATTTCTACAATCCTCAATTACTCACTAGCATGACTCTAATATTACCATCCTCATATCTCAAAACAATCATAAGGAATCAAACTTCTCATAGTATTCAATGCACCTTATATGAACGTTTTTATTATATCCCTCTTGGATGCCTATCATATTAGGATTAAATTTATAACCAAAGAAAATTAATATGATGTTTAAAGATTCTCAAAATAATATAAGTGAAGCATGAGAGTTCATCAATTTATATAAAATAAAACCACCGCCGTGCTCTAAAAGATATAAGTGAAGCACATAGAGCAAAATTGTCTAGCTCAAAAGATATAGTGAAGCACATAGAGTATTCTAATAAATCACGATTCATGCGTGTCTCTTCAAAAGGTGTGTACAGCAAGGATGATTGTGGCAAACTAAAAAGCAAAGACTCAAATCATATAAGACGCTCCAAGCAAAACACATATCATGTGGTGAATAAAAATATAGCCTCAAGTAAAGTTACTTTTAGACGAAGACGAAGGAGGGGATGCCTTCTGGGGCATCCCCAAGCTTAGGCTCTTGGTTGTCCTTGAATATTACCTTGGGGTGCCTTGGGAATCCCCACGGTTAGGCTCTTTCCACTCCTTATTCCATAGTCCATCAAATCCTTACCCAGAACTTGAAAACTTCAGAACACAAAACTCAACAGAAAATCTCATAAGCTCCGTTAGTATAAGAAAATAAATCACCACTTTAGGTACTGATGTGAACTCATTCTTTATTTATATTGGTATAATATATAATGTATTCCAAATTTTCCATGGTTCATACCCCCCCGATACTAGCCATAGATTCATCAAAATAAGCAAACAACACATAGAAAACAGAATCTGTCAAAAACAGAACAGTCTGTAGCAATCTGTAACTCTCGAATACTTCTGTAACTCCAAAAATTATTAAAAATTAGGACAACCAAAGCATTTTTTAATTAATCTTGTTCAAAAAGAATGAGTATAGTATTTTATCACGCTTCTGTTAAAAACGAGAATTGTTATCCAAAGTGCAAAAGTTTTTGTTTTTCAGCAAGATCAAGTCAACTATCACCGTAAGCTATCTCAAAGTTCTTACTTGGCACAAACACTAATTAAAACACAAAAACACATCTAACCAGAGGCTAGATGAATTATTTAGTGCAAAACAGAACCTAAAAAGCAAAAACAAAAATAAAATTGGGTTGCCTCGCAACAAGCGCTATTGCTTAACGCCCTTAGCTAGGCATAAAACATGAATAGATCTAGGTATTGTCATCTTTGGTATGCAATCCATAAGTGGCTCTCATAATAGATTCATATGGAAATTTAATTTTATTTCTTAGAAAGTGTTCCATGCCCTTCCTTAACGGAAATTGAAATATAATGGTTCCTTCTTTCCTATCAATAATTGCACCAATCGTTCTAAGGAAAGGTCTACCAAGAATAATAGGACATGCAGGATTGCAATCTATATCAAGAACAATGAAATCTACGGGCACATAATTCCTATTTGCAACAATAAAAAATCATTAAACCTTCCCATAGGTTTCTTAATAGTGGAATCCGCAGCATGCAAATTTAAAGAACAATCATCAAATTCACGGAAACCTAACACATCACATAAAGTTTTTGGAATCGTGGAAATGGTAGCACCCAAATCACACAAAGCATGGCACTCATAATCTTTAATATTAATCTTAATATTAGGTTGCCACTCATCATAAAGTTTTCTAAGGAGGGAAACTTCCAATTCAAGCTTTTCTTCAAAATATTACATCATAGCATCAACGATATGTTTAGTAAAAGCTTTGTTTTGATTATAAGCTTGAGGAGAATTCGACATGGATTGCAACAAGGAAATACAATCTATTAAATAAAAATTATCATAATTAAATTCCTTGAAATCCAAAAGAGTGGGTTCATTGCTACTTAAAGTTTTGACCTCTCCAATCCCACTTTTATCAATTTTTGCATCAAGATCTAAAAACTCTAAATCATTGGGACGCCTTTTAACTAAAGTTGATTCATTATCAGTCCCATCTTTCTCAAGATTTATATTGGAAAACAAAGATTCAATAGGAGTAACATCAATCACTTTAATATCTTCATCATTATTTTCATGGAAACAAGAACACGTTTTTACAAACCTATCTTTTTAGCACGCATCTTAGTGGTTCTTTCTTTGCACTCATAAATGGAAATTCTCATAGCTTTGAGAGACTCATCTATATCATGCTTGGGTGGAATAGATCTAAGTTTCAAAGAATCAACATCAAGAGAAATTCTATCCACGTTCCTAGCCAAATCATCAATCTTAAGAAATTTTTCTTCAATCAAAGCATTGAAATTCTTTTTCAAACTCATAAATTGTTTAACACTATTCTCAAATCAGAGGTCATCTTATTATATTTCCATAAGAATTGTTGTAGGAACTACCATAATTATTATAGGAATTACTAGGAAATGGCCTAGGATTAAAATTACCTCTATACGCGTTATTACTAAAATTGTTCCTACCAACAAAATTCACATCCATAATTTCATTATTATTTTAAATCAAAGTAGACAAAGGCATATCATTAGGATCAATAGAAGCACTCTTGATAGCAAATAATTTCATAAGTTCGTCCATCTTTCTACTAAAAACATAATTCTCTTCAATCGCATGAACTTTTTTATTAGTGGAAGATCTTTCGGTATGCCATTGAGAATAATTAAGCATAATATTATCTAGGAGTTTAGTAGCTTATCCTAAAGTAATTTCCATAAAAGTACCTCTCGCGGCCGAATCTAAAAGATTTCTAGAAGCAAAATTCAATCCGGCATAAAATTTTGTATAATCATCCACAAATTCAAACCATGAGTAGGGAAATTTTGTATCATCAATTTCATCCTCTCCCAAGATTGTGCAACATGTTCATGATAAAGTTGCTTAAAATTCATAATATCGTTCCTAAGGGAGATGATCTTAGCGGGAGGAAAATAGTTGGAAATAAAGCCATCTTTACACTTATTCTATGAATCAATACTATTTTTAGGCAAAGATGAAAACCAAGTTTTAGCATGATCTCGAAGCGAGAATGGAAATAGTTTCAATTTAACAATCTCATTATCCACATATTTTTTCTTTTGCATATCACACAAATCAACAAAATTATTAAGATGGGATGCGGCATCTTCACTTGGAAGGCCGGAGAATTGATCTTTCATAACAAGATTCAGCGAAGCGGCGTTAACTTCACAAGATTCCACATTTGTAGTGGGAGCAATTGGAGTACTAACAAAATCATTATTATTGATGTTGGAAAAGTCACACAATTTGGTATTCTATTGTGCCATCGTGACAAAACAAGCAATCCAACACACGAGCACGCAAGAAGCAAGCGAAGAAGACGAACGGAAGAGGGGCGAAGAAAAGGCAAAAATTTTCAAAATTCGTTTTAGAAGTGGGGAGAGGAAAATGAGAGGCGAATGACGAATAATGTAATGGCTTGAGTTGGCGTAGATCTCCCCGCCAACGGTGCCAGAAATTCTTCCTGCTACTTCTTGAGCTTGCGTTGGCTTTTCCCTTGAAGAGGAAAGGGTGATGCAGCTAAGTACAGTAAGTATTTCCCTCAATTTTGAGAACCAAGGTATCAATCCAGTAGGATACAACACACAAGTCACCGAATACTTGCACAAACAATCAAACAACTTGCACCCAACGTGACAAAGGGGTTGTCAATCCCTTCACGGTTACTTGCAAAAGTGAGATCTGATAGAGGTAGATAAACGGTAAAGTAAATATTTTTTGTATTTTTGGTTTATAGATCGGAAAGTAAAAGATTGCAAAAAGAGTAAAGCGGAAACTAATATTGTAGATCGGAAACTTATATGATGGAAAATAGACCCGGGGGCCATAGGTTTCACTAGAGGCTTCTCTGAAGATAGAAAATAATACGGTGGGTGAACAAATTATTACCGAGCAATTGATAGAAAAACGCAAAGTTATGATGATATCTAAGGGAATGATCATGAATATAGGCATCACGTCCGTGTCAAGTAGACCGAAATGATTCGGCATCTACTACTATTACTCCACACATCGACTGCTATCCAGCATGCATCTAGAGTATTAAGTCCATAAGGAACAGAGTAACGCATTAAGCAAGATGACATGATGTAGAGGAATTAACTCAAGCAATATGATGAAACCCCATCTTTTTATCCTTGATGGCAGCAATAGAATACGTACCTTGCTGCCCCTACTGTCACTGGGAAAGGACACCGCAAGATTGAACCCAAAGTTAAGCACTTCTCCCATCGCAAGAAAAACCAATCTAGTTGGCCAAACCAAACTGATAGTTTCAAAAGAATTACAAAGATATCAAATCATGCATAAAAGAATTCAGAGAAAATTCAAATAATATTCATAGATAAGCTGATCATAAATCCACAATTCATCGGATCTCGACAAACACACCGCAAAAGAGTATTACATCGAATAGATCACCAAGAACATCGAGGAGAACATGGTATTGAGTATCAAAGAGAGAGAAGAATCCATCTAGCTACTAGATATGGCCCCATAGGTATGTGGTAAACTACTCACGCTTCATCCGAAGGGCAATAGAGTTGATGTAGAAGCCCTCCGTGATCGAATCCCCCTCCGGTAGGACACCGGAAAAGGCCCCTGGATGGGATCTCACGGGTACAGAAGGTTGCGGCGGTGAAAAAGTGTTTTCCTGGCTCCCCTGGTTGGTTTGGGGATATATGAGAATTTATAGGCGAAGAAATTAGGTCAGGAGGTGTACGAGGGGCCCACAAGGGTGGGGGCGCCCTACCCCCCCTGGGCGTGCCTTCCGTCCATGTGGCCGCCTCGTGGCTCCTCCGACTTCATCTCCAAGTCTTCTGGTTGTCTTCTGGTCCAAGAAAAATCATCGCGAAGGTTTTATTCCGTTTGGACTCCGTTTGGTATTCCTTTTCTACGAAACTCTAAAACAAGAAAAAAAAACAGGAAGTGGCACTGGGCTCTAGGTTAATAGGTTAGTCCCCAAAATAATATAAAATAGCATATTAATGCATATAAAACATCCAAAACAGATAATATAATAGCATGGGACAATCAAAAATTATAGATACGTTGGAGACGTATTAGTAGTGGATGCGGCGGCAGCGTTAACACTTCATACGAGCGTGCGCTCGTATGCTAGGCCGTCCTTTGCTCTAGAATCGCCGTATGGACTTCTCCTATATCCCTTTGCTTCATTCTTTTTATGGTAGTCAATTATCACATTGAATAACGTGATCTCTGCATAATTTTGTGGGATTCCTTCCATCGAACTTCATTTACTCCAAAAGTATTACCTGAGGATACCGACAAAAAGTAGTATGCGAACACGGTAAAATTCCAGAAAGCCTACCATATAGGCACGAAATAACTTTCAAAATCATCACATATTTTGGATTCATTAAATTCAACCTATCCATATTTTTCTAGCCTCTTTGGTACCATGCATTGCTCACTCTCACCTCGAGACATGGTGTAAGACGTCGTCAGTGCATTCAAATCCCGTAGAACTTGTTCTACTGCACATAAGACATCCTATATGTTTCTTAATACATCCACCATATCTACCTATTATGGCATTTTCATAGTCATTTCGAGATATATTGTCATGCAACTTTCATTGTTACTTTACATTACATGACAAGAGTTTCATTGTCATTTTGCTTTGCATGATCATATAGAGTTGACATGATATGCTTTCCCGTCGGTAGGGGGGTCGCGGGGTAGAAGAGAGGAATCTACATGCCTTCACGTTCTCCGCCAGAATGTCTCGTTCAGCGTAAAATGCTACTCCATCCGAAATTGTCATCCGCGTCATCTTTGATCAAATGGTTGTTCGGGTGTTCCCTGGGACCTCCTAATCCTCAATTACCACTTCCCTTCATTTATCATTACCAGTTACACGTCTTTCAAAGAAGAAGAATTACCAGCCATTCCGAAGTTCAAGATATTCGTGCAAAGCAACGGATGTACTTCGCTGATGGGGTATGCTAAAGAGCATGGTTAATAATATAGCTAGCTGATGGCTATAAGAAACCGCCATGTCATCTATAGCCATCACCTATATGCACACATACAATAGTGTGGGTTATAAGGTTGGCTATTGCATTAGTATATATATTTTCATCTTCTCTATATCTTATTCTTCAAATTTATTGCATTTACCTAGGAATGCACATATACATAGGCTCATGAAGCCCACTCTCCCTAATTTTTTACATCTCTCTTCTCCATATAGGCAAAAATAATCTGTAAGCGGGCTATATAAGCCCACTATTATACTTGCTCAAACAGGGGCACGCCCCTAAAATTGCAGCATGCAGGAGGTATAATAATAGCATTACTACTGTATTATTTATCATCGATCTCTGTATTATCATCATCTGATGCGGCATTGAATCTTGAGGAGGTAACCACAGTCCACAAAGATCAGTTGTACTATCCAGAAACAATCAATCATCACTCCCCCACAAATCTGCACAACGATAAGATCTGAAAACTACATCTACTTCCTACTTCCGCAATGAAGCAAAATCGCTCGGAAATAAATAGAAAAAAAAAGAACCAAAAATGCAGCTTAGCTAGTGCTCCAGCAGCATCGCGGCCGCACTCGAATCGAGGCACAAGTCGACCGACCTCATGGCCTCGATCATATCCCCATCACGGCGCCGATCTCGACGCGCCTCCCGGTGCCGGTGGCCGCCTGGCGAAACCCCACCCCGTTGCCGCAGCCACCGACCAGGGCCCGACTCTCCTTCTCGGCTGCTTCGGGCGCTTGGCGCTCCTCACCGTACAAGGGGTCTTCTTCAGCGAAGCGCAGGCGCAGGCGCCCGTGGGCGCGGGACGCACAGAACACCTCCCGCGGCCGTTCGACCGGCCGCACCACCCGGGTGAGGATGAGCCGCCCGCCACGCCGCTCCGCGCGCATGAACGCCTCGGCCGGCCTTGGCATCGCCGGAGGGAGGCGCCTGTTGCCTCGCCGCCTCTTCCCCGCCAAATCCTTATGCTCCACCATTCCCGCGCCGTGCCCGTCCTGGTCCGCTCCGGCGCCGATGACGGCCGGGAGCTGCTCGATATCCCCGCCGACGTCGCCGCTCTCCGACCCGAGGCTCTCTGTGCACGCACCCACGGCTTCCCTCTGCCGGTAGCCGGACACCATGGCGGCCGACGCCGTTCGCTGCAACATGGATATATATTTCTTGTTTCTTCCTCTGTTCTCCGTATCTTTTTCCTTTCTCGGTGTGGATGGACGGAAGAGATGGTGTGAGGGTTATATACGTACTACCACGGTCTCTGCAGCCTACGCAAGTGGGCAGCTGATCTCCAACTGACGTGCTGGCCCACAGTTGTCGAGGTTCACCTGTCAGTTGCCTGTGGTTTCAACCAACCGCCGCCAAGCTGGTTGTTAGTTGATACAGCTGTGGGCGCCGCCACTTGACCGGGGCCCACGCTACCCTAGCCTCCACGCAACCAGCTAGTCGTACTCATCGTTTTGCACACACGCACGGTCCAGGACCCACCTGTCGGTGGAAGATAAGCCCTACGACGAGGTATATCTGGTCATGTAGGGTTCCAGCTTGGCAGGAGAAGGAACAACACGCCCTGTACGTCCTGATGCAGAGTCACCGACGCGTGGGGTATGATACACGTGGGACCCGCAGGCCAGGGGGAGTGCCGTTTTGGCTTTGCGCTAGCTCGTGGCTGGTGGAGAGCTGGAATGCAACGAGCCAACGAGGGCAGCACGAGTTTCTAGTTAGGTGCTGTGGTGGATTGGAGGGGACGCTGGTGAGGTGCCGTGGTGGATGTTTTTTTAGAGTACGTTAAAAGCATACCATATTTTTATAGAAGGAAGTATATAAGTTTACGAAATCCTTACAACGATGTAGACATCGATGAGGATACATCAACTCCAATCTCCAACTAAGATGAAGAGACTACTCTCTCACAAATCTACTCAATCCTACCACACCCACACCCGCAAGCTTCCAAGATTTGATCTCCTCTAGAATTTGTGGAGCTAGCCTAGTAGGAGAACTAACTTGCTCGGCCTGTTGAAGACCCTTGCATTTCTTTGCTTCCAGAGCAACCATGCTACGACGATGAAAAATGTGTCAAACCCTTGCTTGTATGGCTGTCGAAAGTGACTCATTGTCTTCAACCACCACTCCTGGAAAGTATCAACTGCATCGGGGATCTCCACGTTTACCTGCATCGCATGGAAACATTGGTGCCAAACTTCTTTGGCATACACGCATTGTGCCAAGATATGATCCACGTTATCCTCTTCCTGCAAGCACGTACAACATGCCGAGGGCGCATCATGCAACCCATGTCGAGCTCTACGATCGGATGTCCATATGCGGTATTGCACAGCCAGCCATGCAAAAATCTTACATTCCAGAGTCGCCAAACTTCACCATATGCAAGAGGTCGTGCTCGATCTCACCAGCCCCTGACATAGCCGCTCATACGTGGACCTGGCCATGTACACACCAGACGGCTCGCATGGCCATCGGAAGATGTCTTCAGTGTTGATCTGACGTGGTGTGTTGGCTATGACATGCTGAAGATGAATAAGCTGAATGTGAGCCATGAAAGATAGTTCTCCTCTGATGTCTTGAGTCCATCTACTATCTGTCATTGCTTGCTATATCGTTCTCCATTTTTTGGTGCGTACATCAACTGCACAACAATCAGGGGTGCAATATCTGTAGCAGCGAAGCCTTGTAGCCATCGATCGATCCAGAAAAGTACCTTGTCCCCCTTCCCTGTTGTGATCTGAACGGTGTTGTCGAACACTGCTCTGGCTTCATCATCAACCTCATTAGTCAGGCCATGCCACGGTCGCTCTACATCAGTACGGTGTAGCCATTCCCAGTAAACTCTTAGAGCAAGTGTCTGCAGCTGTTTTTTGACGCCGATGCCTCCAGACTTCATTGGTCTGCATATGGTGTTCCATGCAACCAAGCATTTCCCTCCATGGGTTCTCTCCTTTCCCGCCCAAAAAAATGATCTCATCCAAGTATTGATTTCTTCAAACACCCAAAGTGGTGGATTCAGCACGAGTAAGTGATGAATTGGTCTAACTGCAATGACACTCTTGACTAGGATTAATCTCCCTGGACTCTGAAGGAGACCACACTGCCATGTTGGTATAAATTGCTTGACCTGATCCAACAATGGCTGGCAATCAATTCTTGTGAGCTGGTTTATGGCAAGCGGTAGTCCGAGATACCTGCAGGGGAAAGTTCCAGATTGGCAGTCCAGAAAGTTTATCACCCTTTCCTTATCCTCCTGATGTCCCCTTATTAATATGGCAGATGTCTTCCTGTAATTGATTCGCGGGCTTGTGGCATTCCCAAAAATATTGAGCACCTCTCTCACACAGGCAAGGTCCAATGCAAATGGGCGGATGAATAGAGCCACATCATCTGCAAAGATGGAGAGTCTCTGCATGGCTTTAATGCCCGAGAAGGAAGAGAGCACATCCTCATGTGTTGCCTTGTCGATTAATGCTGTAAGTATGTCCATAGCTATGATGAATAGCAGCGGTTAGCTCGGATCTCCCTGCCTCAACCCTTGACTGTGATAAAATATCCTCCCGGTACATCCATTCACAATCACCTTTGTGCTCGCGGTCTGTAGAAGGATTTCCAACCATCGAATGAACCTTGGCCCGAACCCTTTAGCTCTTAGGAGTTGGAAAAGGAATGGCCAGGAGAGTGTGTCGAAGGCCTTCGAGATGTCCAGTTTAAGGAACACACCCGGAGCTCTCCTAGCGTGGATTTTTATTGCAACATGTCTTACCATTAAGAAGTTGTCATGGAGTACTCTCCCCTTAATGAATACCGATTGATTGGCATTAACTAGTGCTTTCATCTGTCTCCTAACTCTGATCATGAGCATTTTCGCGAATAGCTTCTCAAAACTGTGTGTCAAGCTAATAGGGCGGAAATCTCCTCTACATCACTTTTCTTTGGTATTAGCGTAATGAAGGCTCGGTTGAGCTTTGCAAAGCTTGTTCCATCACACACATAAAGTTTGTGCATCGCTGCCATAATGTCATGCTTAATGATAGGGCATGCTCTCTAATAAACCGCTCCTATGAATCCGTCGGGTGAAAGTGCAACTAATCCCCAGGTGGTTTTGGTAATTCATAACAACATATAGCTCATTGAACTAATATCCATTCAAGATAAATATTTTAGGAAGTTCAATGAATGGCATGGCATGGACTAGAAATGTGGACCCCTCAAAATGCTAAGGACATATATTGGCAAAAGCTCAAGATTCTTCATCTTTGTTTTAGTGATCCAAGATTACATTGAGTCCATAGGAAAGCCATTACTATTAAAAGGGGATGAGGTGTTGCTTAATGGCCTGCTTGCTCAAATGCTTAGTGATATTGCTCCAAAAACCTCAACCACTTTCTCCATCCAACTATGTGAAAACCCTAAACTCCAACTTGGCCCCACCGATTCTTTCTATCCGGTGCCACCGAGTTCATATGACATAGCCATAGTCAGAAACACTAACAGTTCGGTCACACCAATATGGATCCGGATCTCACCGAGATGGCCTTGCCAACTTCTTGTTATCAGTTGCGATTATTCCGGTCTCACCGAAATGGCAATCGGTCTCACCGAGATGGTTTGACCAATTCTTTGTTGCCCTATTGCTTTACTTCGGTCTCAACGAGTTGATGCAATTGGTGCCACCGAGATGAGGTTTACCCTAAGCAATAGCACATCGGTGCCACCGATTTGTTCCAGTCGGTCCCAACGAGATTCCTAACGTTCACATTTTTGAACTAATCGATCCACTAAGTTTACCTATCCGGTCTCACCGAGATTGATCAAATGTGTGTAATGGATGGATATTGTGTGGAGGCTATATATACCCCTCCACCCCCTTCTCCATATGTGAGAGAGCCATCAGAACGTGCCTACACTTCCACCATACATTTTCTGAGAGAGAACCACCTACTCATGTGTTGAGATCAAGATATTCCAATCCTACCACAAGAATCTTGATTTCTAGCCTTCCTCAAGTTGCTTTCCACTCAAATCATCTTTCTAGCATATCCAAATCTTTGAGAAAGAGTTGAGTGTTGGGGAGACTATCATTTGAAGCACAAGATCAAGGAGTTCATCATCAACACACCATCTATTACCTTTTGGAGAGTGGTGTCTCCTCGATTGGTTAGGCGTCGCTTGGGAGCCTCCGTAAAGTTGTGGAGTTGAACCAATAAGCTTGTAATGGCAAGGAGATCACCTACTTCATGAAGATCTACCTGAGTGAGGCAAGTCCTTCATGGGTGATGGATATGGTGGGATAGACAAGGTTGCTTATTCGTGGACCCTTCGTGGGTGGAGCCCTCTATGGACTCGCGCAACCATTACCCTTCGTGGGTTGAAGTCTCCATCAACGTGTATGTACGATAGCACCACCTATCGGAACCATGCCAAAAATCTTCGTGTCTCCATTGCACTTGCCTTCTCCAAACCCTTCCCTTTACCTTCATATGCAATGTTTCTATTTCCGCTGCTACACTCTTAGAATTGCATGTGTAGGTTGATTTCTTGACTTGTGCTAGTTGCTAAAATCTGCCAACAACTACAATTGGGAAGAAGTTAGATTTTTATTTGGTCAAGTAGTCTATTCAGCCCCTCACCCTCTAGACATACTTTCGATCCTACAAGTGGTATCAGAGCTTTGGTTTCTACTTGCCTTGATTTCCATAGCTTTGGTGATCATAGCCTTGGTTTCACAACCTAGGAGAGTATGGTGTCTAGTGAGGAAATATTACCACCGTAGAGGTCCTTACTTTGATGGTACTAATTTTGCTAGTTGGAAGCATACGATGAAAATGCATATCTTTTTCATAACCCCGTCGTTTGGGCTATTGTGCGTATTGGCTTGCAAGGTGATTTTTTCGAGGATGGAAAAGAACCAGATCGTGAAGAGACAACAGAAGAAATGAAGATGTTGCAATACAATGCTCAAGGTTGCGATATTCTCTTCAATGGATTGTGACCTGAAGGATTCAACAAAATCAGTCGTCTTGAGAATGCAAAGGAAATTTGGGATACTTTGGTTGATGTGCATGAAGGTACCAAGTCCGTCAAGGAATCCAAATTGGATGTGCTTCAAAGTCAACTTGACAAGTTCAAGATGAAGGATGGTGAAGAAGTCAACGAAATATACTCTAAGCTTACTCTCATCACAAACGAGATTGTAGGCTTAAGAAGTGAAGAGATGACCGACAAATTCATCATTAAGAAGATCCTAAGAGCCTTGGATGGAAAATATGACATCGTGTGCACCTTGATCCAAATGATGCCCAATTACAAAGATCTCAATCACACGGAAGTCCTTTGTAGAATTGTTGCTCATGAGATGTCACTCAAGGATAAGGAAGAGCTCCACAACAAGTCAAGTGGTGCTTACAAAGCTTCAAGTGACACTCCTACAACATCAAGCGAGAAGCAAGTCTCCAATGAAGAATTGAGCTTAATGGTGAAGAACTTAAACAAGTTATACAATAATAGAAGCAAAGAGAGAAGCTCCAAGTCAAGGTCCTACAATGACAAAATATCTTCTAGTCATGATCGTAATTGCTACAATTGTGGAAGACCCAGACACTACTCCAATGAGTGTACAGCTCCCTACAAGAAAATAGAAGATTCACCAAAAAGGAGGAGTAGAAGAGATGAATCACCTCCAAGAGAGAGAAGGAGTAGAGATGATCGTTATGAACGAAGACCCTCTCGTAGAAGCAAGGATTCGGAAAAGAAGGACAAGTCATCAAAGAGCTACACAAGACGAAGATATCAAGCTCATGTTGGTGAATGGTTATCCGGTTCAGACTCCGACAACTACTCCGAGAGAAGCTATCACTCCGACTCCGACTATACTCAAGATGAAGGTGTTGCCGGTCTTGAACTTTTGTCATCCAACTCCTACGACATATTTGACTCGCCAAATGAAGGAATTGGAAGATGCTTCATGGCTAAAGGTCCTAAGGTATCACACCCTGAGTATGTTGATTTCAATAGAGATGATGATGATTTGCTAGGTGATGATGATTTATTGTTGACAACACTAGTGATGAAAACTATGATGAACTTGCTAATAATCATGCTAATCAAGATGAAACAAATGACAATAAGAATGAGTTTGAGCATCTAACTAAAGAACTAAACACTCTTAAGTTAGCTCATGAAACAACTCTAGAGGATCATAGAGAGCTCCTAAGGACTCATGAGAAGCTACGCTTCAAGAAGCTAAATTTAGAGCAAGAGCATGAGTTCCTAAAAGTTATTAATGATGATCTTCGAAAGAACTTATTATATTGCCAAACATATCCTCTTGTCTACTTATATGCCACAAGTAAAATCTAGCAATAAGAGAAAGAAAGATTCTTCCTCTAGTTGTAACAATAATCATGTTAAATCCAATATTGTTGCTTCTGGTAGTTCTCTTGATTCCACTAATGATTCTCTTAGCCAAGTTACACTTGAGCAAGAAAATAGCTTATTGAAGGGAATTATAGAGAAAGGTGTTTACAAGAGCCTTGTCGGAAGTAAGCAATTTGAGGAAATTGTACACAATCAAGAAAGACATCGGAAGAATCAAGGTGTTGGTTTTGAACGAAAGTTCAATGCCTATGGAGTTGAGTGGGAAGAAGATCAATACCTCAAGATGAAGTTTGTTACTCAACAAGAGAAGTATGACCAACTTATTTCAAGGAACACAAGCTCAAGACGATATTCCACCAAAATACCACAAGCTAAAAGGCAAGGACAAGCTTCAAGAGGAGATTGACTCATTTGAAGAAGCTCCTAAGGCCATGGTCAAGTGAGTTCCCAAGACTACATCAAGCTCTACTTCATCAAGTACGACTACAACTCCAAGGATTCCCATCAAGTTGATGTGAATCCCAAAGAAGAAGAACTAGAGTGTTCTTGAGGGTGACTCCACCAACATACTTCACTCATATACATTTTGGCGATGACTTGTGCAATCAACTTTCATATCTTGCACTAGTTCATGGAGTCACAAATCCTCTTGTTGGCAAGACAAGGGACAAGGCAACCCAATGCTTTCATGGACATCATCATATGTGTAATTCACTCTATGTCTATGGATATCTTTGTATGTTCCTTGTGGGACTAACCAATGTAGGTTTTGAAAGTGCAACACTCCAATGGATTGATCCAAAAGATCTACATCAACATTGAGCATCCACATCTTCAACATCTACATGAAGTCATCATCAACAAAACCCAAGGTTAGTTCATCCCTCTTGGGGGGGGGGATATCATATCTAGGTGAAGCTTTGCTCTAAGAATTGAGCTAAAGCAACTCTAATGGTGTGAACACATTAATGCTTTATGTAAAAGTGGTAACCCCACTTGTTCTTAAATGATGAGTATGACCTACGGTCAAATGTTCTCATTTGACTCCTCAGTCAATATACTCATATATAGATGACCTAGTCATTGCCAATTGCTTGATAGATGCTAGAAGTGTTTGTGCATGCTTTTCACATATTTCATTTGCTATCTTATTCTGTGAGCATGTTGGTTGCATAATTTCTCCATTCGAGGACATCCATTTTTGGTTTTGGTTGTTTGGTTTTTATTGGCCAAATGGATGAACAAGAATGCTGAAGAACATTCTCTAGCTATATATGCTTTTTCTATCCTCAAACTCTATTCATGCTACATCACAAAAATTGAACAAGTCTTTTTCGGACCCTCCTGGTGAGGAGCACTCGGAGCCACTGATCCGTGAAGGGATGCCTTCCAAAACCTTCTCGTGAATATCAGTCAGACCAACAAACTCATATTCGGTCCCACTGAAACCAATAGATTGATCTAGGTTTTCATCTCGATGCTACCGATTAGAATGACTCGGTCTCGCTGAGTTGCAATAATTGCACGTAGTTTTGCATCTCAGTGCCACCGGGACATCCCATGCGCTGCCACCAATAGCATATGGGTATATATACTCTGCGGTCCATTTGGTTGAAAAATCCTTCAAACCTCTCGAGCTCGCGCCCCATTGCTGCCGCCCCTTTGTCTCCGAATCATCGTCGTCTCCGCCTGTGCGCCTCAGCCGCAGGTCTCCGCTGCCGTTAATGGATTTCTCCACCGCCGTTGCCGCCGTAGCGAATCGTCACCGAGTTAGGGTACGGTTCGACCACTTTGTTCCTATTTCCCCTTCCGATTCATTGCACAATGTTATTGCCTGCTTTCTTTCCACGTATGAAAACTTCCTTTCTAGCAAAAAGTTCCTTTAGATTAGATTCGATGAAAATTTTTAGGGTTAGGTTTTTGCCAAGCTCCTCTCGGACCGACCGAAATGAAGTTTTCGGTCCCATTGATTAGCCCTGGCCATTGCACTAAGTACAACTCGGTCTGACCGAAGCATACTGATCGGTGAGACCGAAAGTGAATTCTCTATGAAACCCTAGTATCTTGGAGTCACTGAACTGCAACTCGGTCTGACCGATGTTGTATGTTTAGCCTCTTTTAAGTGCTTCGGTGTCACCGAGATATTCATATCGGTAGCTCCGAAATGCTTTCTGCAGAAAACTAAAACTAAGATATTGACTCAAGTTTTTGCAAAACAAGCTGCTTTTTGAGATGCTCATCTACTCTGCCCATGCCCATCTATTCATAGGTTCAGTTTGCAAACATGTCTGAAGCAAGTGATAGCCAGAACATGCTAGATGAATAAGTCAATCTCAGTGGGGGCACAAGCCCAAGTGGAAGCTATGAGGAAGGCAGTAGAAGCACTCCCAGCAATCTGCCTAAAGTTACCACTAGACAGAGAAGAAGAGAACCTTAGACAGTGAGGATGAGGATTTTGTTGTTGAGGATGAAGTGACCTCAAAGAAGAAAGTGCTCAGGAAGGAGTATGCTGCAGCTGCTGCCACCAATCCAGGTCTTCAAAAGAAACCTCCTGCCAAGAGAGCTCCCATGTCTAAGGCCAGAAGGTCAACTATCACACAAGAGACTATGGAGTTCACTCTTGAGCTAAGAGAGGAAGGAGAAGTTGCAGATGGGAAGAAGAATAGGAATGAGAGAGTCAAGAAAACCATTTCCAGAGTAATTGGCAGACCATCCATGATGAGGGATGATGATGATGAGGAGGAGGAACTTGGTGCACCCCCAGCCAAAACTCAGAAGTTAATGGCAGATGCCATTAAGGCTGGTGCACCCTCCAAGCCCAAGTCAAAAGCTCCACCTGCTGCACCCAAGATTACAGCTCCAAAGAGATACAGCAGGAACATTCCTGCTATAGAGAAGAACAAGAGCCCAGTGCTAGAAGTTCACGAAGATGAGGAGCCCCAAGTGCTTAGAAAATTGAAGCCCGAGACTCCAGACCATGATGATGGACATCAAGTGGCTGAGAACATGAAGTTGAGGAAAGACACTGGTTTGAGACTATGGAGGAAAACTGATCCATATGCTACAAGGAGAAGGACTATTGTTGATTATTGTTTCCACACCAGAGAAAAACAAGACTTCTATGAGACAGCTTTGCTTGATAATAAGCCAATTGTGAGAGAGATGAAATGGGTGGATTGGAAGTACATAGATGCCAATGAGGATTACTTCCCCCATGTTCATGAGAGTTTCAGGTTGACTGGAGTTGATGACTTTGTTGCACAAGAGCTCACCAAGTGAAACAATGAAATGGTGATGCAATTTTACTCCATTTCACATTTCTATCCAGATGGGAAGATAGTGTGGATGACTGATGGCACCAGGTACTAGTCATCGATCTCAGAGTGGGCTGCTCTTATCAATGCCCTAGAAGAAGGAGAGAATGACATAGATGTCTATGGAAAACCCAGGATGTATCATAACACTATGGCTCACATGTACAAGCCTATTCCTGGCAAAGCACTTGAGACTCACAAGTTTGTTTCTATCTATTACTTGCTTGCTGGTTTGGCCACCACCAACTACATCTTGAGGCATACCTTGTTGCCCAAGTCCAGAGATGAGAGAATGGTCCGTGGCCATTCCATCAACCTGCTACATCTATTTGGCATCCCACAAAAGTTCAAGGTTATCAGTTTGATTGTTGAGACAATCATAGGACAGCTGCAGACCAAAAGAGGTCATGTGGATATGCACCACATATTCAAATGTTGATCAGTTCCAAGGTTGGAACTGGCATATATCTGCTTGACAGAGAGCATCTACATCTTAGACCAGAATTTGAAGACAATGAAGTGGTGATGGATGCTTCACATCCAACATCAGTTGATGCCCAGGAGAAGGCCGAGAAGGCAAAGGCTGTCAAAGCAGCAAAGGCAGCAAGTGCTCCAGATAGATACATAGTAAATCTCAAGACCAAGCAAGATCAACTCACATATCTGCTAGAAGCAACTCTAAGGATTGAGAAGATTCTGGCCAACTTAACCAAAAATTAGGAGAGCCTAGAGAGAATTGTTGTAGACAAGATGTATAATCTTGATGTCAAGGTCACTGAGATTCAAACCATTGTTGAGAAGTTGTGAGATGATGCTGAGGACAGAGATGATAAACCTACCACTCATAGATTCCAAACGGTGCCAAGGGCACAAAGGTCTACTGTTGAGCCAGTTGCAGACATGCGGCCTGCTCACTCTCCTCATGCTTATCACATACATCTCAAAGCGACGATGTATTTCACTCATTTGTCAAAGCTTTGATCTACATGTTGTCATCAATTACCAAAAAGCGGGAGATTGAAAGTGCAACTAATCCCCAGGTGGTTTTGGTAATTCATAATAACATATAGCTCATTGAACTAATATCCATTCAAGATAAATATTTCAGGAAATTCAATGAATGACATGGCATGGACTAGAAATGTGGACCCCTCAAAATGCTAAGGACATATATTGGCAAAAGCTCAAGACTCTTCATCTTTGTTTTAGTGATCCAAGATCACATTGAGTCCATAGGAAAATGTAGCGACCCGACCCGAATGATCAAGTATCTGTGTTTAAGTGTCATCCCTGGATCGGTATGCTGACACACACAGTACTCGAGGATTTATAACAGAGGTAAATCACATGTAAAAGTAACGTAAATACTATTACCTCAATCCAAAATAGCGGAAGTAACCAGGTTGTGGATTCCCATCAACACCAACAGCAAAGTTGAGTGTAGAAATCGTAACCCTAATGTATCACTTACTCGTCGTAAGAAATCCTGCAACATGAGACGTTGCAACCACAAAGGGTCAGTACATTGAATGTATTGGCAAATTCACACCATAGAGAGAAATGATGAACAATGGCTATCACTACATGCATATTTGGCTGGTGGAAAAGCTCTATGGTTATAGTTTTTGCGAAAAGCCAATTTTTCCCTACTACAAAAGGAATAAATTTTATTTAACTATCATGGTTGTTGTTAAACATTGAGAATGGTTGACAGCATTCTCAATCCCAATTAAGCATCAACATTAAAACCCAACAATATTAATTAAAGTAACATGATGAGATTCACATGATAATCCAAGTACTAGATACTCAAGATGTCCATAACCGGGGACACGGCTAACCATGATTAGTTTATTACACTCTACAGAGGTTTGCGCACTTTTCCCCACAAGACTCGATCGCCTCTGTTTGGTTTCTCGCACAACATGGTGTTTGAGAAGACGGATGACTAAGACATAGTCTTTCAGAAACGCTAGCACCTTACGATCGGGTAGACCGTACCACCTACATCCCCTACATCTGCTAGTCTACCACTGTAAGAGTTCGCACGACTTAGTCAACTATGCTAGAGCGCATAATAGCTTGTGGCTGCACATTGAAGTTTCTAGTATGAATAGTCTCATGATCCCTTTGAGCCTGGGTGGCGGTCCAAAAGAAAACAGGCAAGTCCTGGAATACCCAGGTGCCTCAATCCACCCAGATGTGTGTTTAAGTTGCCACCTTAGATAAACCATTAATTAACAATCTCACATCTGTCATGGATATCACTCACCCAATCCACGTCTACTAGCATAGCATGGCATAATAAGCAAACGTAGAAGTAACTCCCAAAGGTTTGATAATAACAGGTAATAGGTACTACCTCATCTACTTCCCATCCCACAATTTAATTAGATCCTAATCATGCAATGTTGGAGGTTTGATCTAATGCAATAAAAACTGGGTATGAAAAAGGTATGATCAAAGTGTGAACTTGCCTGCAATGTTGATGAAGATGATGCGCACTCAAAACTCTTGATAGTTCTACTCGTCACACTACGGTCAATCTATTGTAAGCAAGCAATAGTAACCACACATAAGCACTCACTCAAAAGATCAGAGAGAATAGAGAAAACAATTCGGAAAACATCAAAACCAAGCAAATAACTCTTGCAACATAAAACAATTTCTAACAGTACCAAAATTATATGAATTTGGCCTTATCAGAAAGTTTAGGTCAAGAGCTTCGATTTGCAAAAAGAATCAACTGAAACGGACTTACGAAACTCAAGTTATGATCAGACGAAGTTTGAATTCAAATCTGATCTAATTGAAATTTTAAACTTTTCAAAAACATGTTTGAGTTGGATTAATGGATAGAGGAGATCACAACGAAGAAGTGGGCGTTGGTTTCGTTGGATTTGGACAAACGAGTAAAAAGATGTGATCGTTTGAAGTATAGGGACTATTTTGTAAATAAAGTATTCACAACTTGGTCCCTGGCCGAAAATTAAAAAGAAAAAGAAAAATCTATCAAGCGGACGCTCGCTATAGGGGCATATAGGACGAAAACTGTTTGCTACAAATCCTAAACTAGCGAACGCTCACCAATTAACCTAACTAATAAATAAAACCGGCTTTAGAAAAAAACTAGAGAAAACCTAGATGCAAAACTAAACCGGATCGGCGGTTAATTTCCGGTTCGGTCGGTTCCGGCAAGAAAACCGACGGCGACGATTTGACGACAGCGGCGGCTCCGGCGATGGCACAGCGGGGCGGGACGGCGGCGGGCTGCGGCGGGACGGCGGCGGGCGAGTGCGGACGAGTAGAGGCGCGAGCGGCGGCGTGCGGCAGCGAGCAGCGGCGCGGCGGCAGCGAGATGCTAGTGTCGGTGGCGGTGATGCGAGGCGAGCTGGCGGCGGGAACGGGATACAGGGGCGGCGCCCTCGCCTTTTAAAGGCGGAGGAGGAGGCGGTTGCGTGGGGAAAGGGGCATGGCGCGAGGTGGCGAGGTCGGGCACGGCGGCGGCGGTGTGTGCTCGCTCGGAAAACCGCCCCGAGCTCGGGGATGATGCGCTGGCTGCTGGGCCGCGGCCTGGCCCGGTGGCTGGGCCGGCCCGGTCGATGAAGAGAGATTTAAAAAAAAACATTTTCCAGGCAATTTAAATAATAAAATAAATTAAATGAAAATATTATATAGGCATATAATATATCAAAATTTTCAGAAAAAGATTATCTACGACATGAACATTTTTCTAGAGTCAAATAAAATTCATACAAATTCAGATAAATCAAAGAGTGCTACTGGTCTATTAAAATCCAACAGAAATCATTTTAAAAATACCAAAATGAATTCAAATTTATTTATCTCCAATTTTCTGATGTAGGGAATCATGTTACCCTATTTTTCATATTTTTTATTTTTGGAGAAAAAATAATTTGAATAAAACTCAAATAACTCCAAATTGAAAATAAATTCAAAAGGGGCTTTGAATTTAATTCTTTGAAACTCCCAACTCATATTTCATATAATTTGAAGAAGTCATTTTATCTTCGCTCGTGAAAATCATTGAGTTGCATAAAGTTTCAGAATCGGAAATATTTTCAAATGAAATTCAAATATTTTCAACACCCCTTGTCATTTAAATAAATGGAAGAAGTCATGTCATCTTCTCTCCAGGGTTTTGTGTTTGAAAAGAATTTGAATTCATGGAGATCAGAAAGCAAATATGAAAGTTTGGGAAAGTCCTTTTATTCCCTCTCATTTAACTTTCAAAAAGTTTCGAATTCACTCACTTTCAGACAATCAATCAAACAATCAATCAAATCTATCTATTCATTATAACATTCCAAAATTTAGAATTTTGGGATGTTACAGAAAACCAATACAATTAAAAGGGGATGAGGTGTTGCTTAATGGCTTGCTTGCTCAAATGCTTAGTGATATTGCTCCAAAACCCTCAATCACTTTCTCCATCCAAATATGTCAAAATCCTAAATTCGAACTCGGCCCCACCGATTCTTTTTATTCGGCGCCACCGAATTCATATGACATATCCAAAGCCATAAACCCTAGCCATTTGGTCACACCGATACGGATCTCGGTCTCACCGAGATGGCGTTGCCAACTCAGTGTTATCAGTTGCACTTATTTTGGTCTCAGCGAAATAGGAATCGGTCTCACTGAGATGGCTTGATCAAATCTCTATTGCCCTATTACTTTACTTCGGTCTCAGCGATTTGATGCAATCGGCGCCACTAAGATGAGGTATGCCCTAAGCCCTAGCACATCGGTCCCACCAAGTTGTTACAGTCAGTCCCACGGAGATTCCTAATGTTCACATTTTTGAACTAATCAGTCCCACCGAGTTTACCTATTCGGTCTCACCGAGATTGATCAAATGTGTGTAATGGTTGGATTTTCTGTGGAGGCTATATATACACATGCAACCCCTTCTCCATATGTAAGAGAGCCATCAGAATGTGCCTATACTTCCACCATGAATTTTTGAGAGAGAACCACCTACTCATGTGTTCAGATCAAGATATTCCAGTCCTACCACAATAATCTTGATTTCTAGCCTTCCCCAAGTTGCTTTCCACTGAAATCATCTTTCCACCATATCCAAATCTGTGTGAGAGAGTTGAGTGTTGGGGAGACTATCATTTAAAGCACAAGAGCAAGTAGTTCATCATCAACACACCATTTATTACCTTTTGGAGAAAGGTGTCTCCTAGATTGGTTAGGTGTCACTTGGGAGCCTCCGTCAAGTTGTGGAGTTGAACGAAGAAGTTTGTAAGGGCAAGGAGATCGCCTACTTCGTGAAGATCTACCCGAGTGAGGCAAGTACTTCGTGGGCGATGGATATGGTGGGATAGACAAGGTTGCTTCTTCATGGACCCTTCATGGGTGGAGCCCTCCGTGGACTCGCGCAATCGTTACCCTTCGTGGGTTGAAGTCTCAAGCAACATGGATGTACGATAGCACCACCTATCTGAAACACCCCCAAAATCTTCGTGTCTACATTGTGTTTGCCTTCTCCAAACTCTTCCCTTTACCTTCATATGCAATGTTTTACTTTCTGCTGCTACATTATTAGAATTGCATGTGTAGGTTGATTGCTTAACTTGTGCTAGTTGCTAAAATCTGCCAATGACTACAATTGGGAAAATGTTAGATTTTTATTTGGTCAAGTATTCTAATCACCCCCTCTAGACATACTTTCGATCCTACATTGGGCCTAGAGCTCTATCAGGGTGCATATCATTGATAGCATCCAGAACTTCCTGCTCGGTGAAGATGGCGTCTAGCTCAGCTAGATTGATGGGCTGCACATCCAGCTAGTCTAGATCGAGTGTGCAATCTCAGGCCTGATTTGTCCCAAGTAGGGTGTCAAATGAGGCCGTGAATGCCTTCTCCTTCTGACTTTTCTCGATGTACACTTCATCCCCAATTTTGACGTATGGGATAAAAAAATTTGCTCGCCTGCCATTGGCGAAAGATTGGAACAACTTTGTATTTGCATTGCTCTCCCTGATCCATCTCATTCTTGATCTCTGTCTCTCTATGGTCCGTTCCAGAGATGCCATACCCAGCAGTGCAAGCTTAAGGGTACACCTAAGCCACAATTCCTGATCAGTGAGGATGTGGTTCTCTTGTGATTGGTCAAGCCGAAAGATCACCATTGTTGCAACAGTCATGAGGATTTTAATGTTTCATGTCTTCTTCTGGCTCCAAGATTGCAATGCTACTGTTGTGTACCTGAGTAGGGCATCAAGTCTCTTGAAAGGATCAACTATGCTATCATCACAAACCCATGTCTCTTGCATTGCATCTTCAAAACTCTCCAGTTTTGTCCATTATAGTTCAAACCGAAATCTCTGTTTAGGGCAAAACATGGCTGCAGTGTGTAGATGTAGTGGGCCGTGATCGGACAGACCAAAGGATAAAGCTTGTAGTAAACAGTCTGGATTCGCTAGTTCCCAATCCACCGAAACTAACACTCTATCAATCTTAGTCATGGTGGCCGTATCCCTCTCATTGGACCAATTCTCTACTGTAGCAAATCACTAAAATTATAATTTGACATTGCATACTAAATGACTCTGCATATTTAAGAGTCCTACCCTCAAATAGAATCATTAAACAAGCAAACATATGCAAACAATGCAATCATAACAGCAATCTGTCTAAACAAGACAGTCTGTAAAGAATGCAAGAGGAATCATATTATTTAACTCCAAAAATTCTGAAAATTTACCAAACTGTAGATAATTTGTTTTTACTCATTGTTTAAATATTTCAAGATTTCATCATGTTCTGACTATTCACCAATATTCAAAACATAACAGAAAACTTTCTATTTTCAAACAGCAACATATAGAATTGCAAAATAAGCATGGTAAAGCCTATACTTGACCTTTTTATTGAAATAAAAGATGCAAGACATTACTGTAAATAACAGCAAGCAAATCCTAATAAAATAAAATGACGCTCCAAGCATAACTCATATCATGTGGTGAACAAAAATATAGCCTCAAGTGAATTTACCAATGAACGAAGACAAAAGAGGGGATGCCATCCGGGGCATCCCCAAGCTTAGTCTATTGCCACTCCTTATTCCGTAGTCCATCAAAACTTACGCAAAACTTGAAAACTTCACAACACAAAACTCAATAGAAAACTCATAAGCTCCATTAGTATAATAAAGCAAATCACCACTTAGGTACTGTTGTGAACTCATTCTAAATTTATAGTTGTGTTCTATATACTTTATTCCAACTTCTCCATGGTTCATACCCTCCGATAGTACTCATAGATTCATCAAAATAAGCAAACAATACATAGAAAACAGAATCTGTCAAAAACAGAACAGTCTGTAGTAATCTGGAAACTTTCCATACTTCTGTAACTCCAAAAATTCTGAAAAATTAGGACAATCTAGGCAATTTTTATATCAATCTTCTGAAAAAATAATCAGCATTTTATCACGCTCCTGTAAAAAATGAAAATTATTTTACTGGGCGCAAAAGTTTCTGTTTTTAGCAAGATCAAATCAACTATCTCCATAGACCATCCCAAAGGTCTTACTTGGCACTTTATTGAAACAAAAGCTATTAAAAATGTTTAATACAGTAGCCTAATCATGTTAACACAAAAAAGTAGGTATAAATATTGGGTTGTCTCCCAACAAGAGCATTTTCTTTATTGCCTTTTTAGCTAGGCATGATGATTTCAATGATGCTCACATAAAAGATAAGAATTGAAACATGATGGGAGCATCATGAAGCATATGACTATCCATTTAAGTCTAACCCACTTCCTTTCCATGGAGATTTTGTGAGCAAACAAATTATGGGAACAAGAATCAACTAGCATAGGAAGGCAAAACAAGCATAACTTCAAGATTTTCAACACATAGAGATGAAACTTGATATTATTGAGATATGTAAAAGCATATGTTCCTCTCTCATAATAATTTTCAGTAGCATCATGAATGAATTAAACAATATAACTATCACATAAAGCATTCGTTTCATGATTCATAAGCATAGAAATTTTAATACTCTCCACATAAGCAAATTAGTTCTCATGAATAGTAGTGGGAGCAAACACAACAAAATAACTATCATGCGAGGCATAATCCAATTGAAAATTAAAATCATGATGCCAAATTTCATGGTTATCATTATTCTTTATAGCATACATGTCATCACGATAATCATCATAGATATCAACTTTGTTCTCATAATCAATTGGAACCTCTTCCGAAATAGTGGATTCATCACTAAATAAAGCCATGACCTCTTCAAATCCACTTTCATAAATATAATCATAAGATTCAAGACCCTCCAAAATAGTGGGATCACTACCTAGAGTTGACACTCTTACCAACCCACTTTCATCAATATAATCATCATAAATAGGAGGCATGCTATCATCATAGTAAATTTTCTCATCAAAACATGGGGGACAAAAATTATCATGTTCATCAAACATAGCATCCCCAAGCTTATGGCTTTGCATATCATTAGCATCATGGATATTCAAAGAATTCAAACTAACAACATTGCATTCATGCTCATCATTCAAAGATTTAATGCCAAACATTTTATGAACTTCTTCTTCTAACACTTGAGCACAAATTTCCTTTCCATCATTTTCATGAAAGACATTAAAAAGATGAAGCATATGAGGCAACCTCAATTCCATTTTTTGTAATTTTCTTTTATAGACTAAATTGGTGATAAAACAAGAAACTAAAAGATTAAATTGCAAGACCTAAAGATATACCTTTAAGCACTCACCTCCCCAGCAACGACGCTAGAAAAGAGCTTGATGTCTACTACGCATCCTTCTTCTTGTAGACTCGTGTTGGGCCTCCAAGCACGGAGTTTTTTAGGACAGTAGCAAATTTCCCTCAAGTGGATGACCTAAGGTTTATCAATCCATGGGAGGCGTAGGATGAAGATGGTCTCTCTCAAACAACCCTGCAACCAAATTACAAAGAGTCTATTGTGTCCCCAACACACCCAATACAACGTTAAATTGTATAGGTGCACTAGTTCGACGAAGAGATTGTGATACAAGTGCAATATGGATGGTAGATATAGGTTTTTGTAATCTGAAAATATAAAAACAGCAAGGTAACTAGTAACAAAAGTGAGTGAAAACGGTATTGCAATTCTTGGAAACAAGGCCTAGGGTTCATACTTTCACTAGTGCAAGTTATCTCAACAATGATAACATAATTAGATCATATAACAATCCCTCAAAGTGCAACAAAAAGTCACGCCATAGTTCCTATCCTGGAGAACATAAGATGAAATTGCTTGTAGGGTACGAAACCACCTCAAAGTTATTCTTTCCGATCAATCCATTGAGCTATTCCTATAAGTGTCACAAACAACCCTAGAGTTTGTAGTAAAATAACACCATATGATACACATCAATCAACCCTCATGTCACCTAGATACTCCAATGTCACCACAAGTTTCCGTGGGTCAATTATACGATATGCATCAAACAACTTCAGATTCATAATATTCAATCCAACACAAAAAACCTCAAAGAGTGCCCCAAGATTTCTACCGGAGAAACAAGGCCAAACACGTGCATCAACCCCTATGCATAGATTACCCCAATGTCACCTCGGGAATCCGCGAGTTGAGTGCCAAAACATACATCAAGTGAATCAATAGAACACCCCATTGTCACCATTGGTATCCCACGCAAGACCTACATCAAGTGTTCTCAAATCTATAATAGTACTCAATCCGATAATAGTGAAACCTCAAAGGTAAAACTCAATTCATCACAAGAAGGTAGAGGGGGAGAAACACCATATGATCCAACTATAGTAACAAAGCTCATGGTACATCAAGATCGTGCCAAATCAAGAACATGAGTGAGAGAGAGATAAAACACATAGCTACTGGTACATACCCTCAGCCCCGAGGGTGAACTACTCCCTCCACGTCATGGAGACCGCCAGATGATGAAGATGGCCACCAGTGATGGTTTCCTCCTCCGGTAGGGTGCCGGAACGGGCTCCTGATTGTTTTTTCGTGGCTACAAAGGCTTGTGGAGGCGGAACTCCCTATCTAGTTTTATTTCTAGGGGTTTCTATATTTATAGGAATTTTTGGCATCAGGAACAAGTCAGGGGTGTCCACGAGACGACAACAAGGCAGGGGGCGTGCCCTCCACCCTTGTGGATGCCTCGTGGCCCTTATGGCCCAAATCTTTTACTTCTGGGGCTTCTTCTGGTCCATAAAATCACCATAAATTTTCAGGTCATTTGGACTCCATTTGATATTCCTTTTCTGCAAAACACAAAAACAAGGAAAAAACAGAAAGCTGACACTGGGCTCTAGGTTAATAGGTTAGTCCCAAAAATAATACAAAAAATAGCATATAAAACATCAAAGATGGATAATATAATAGCATGGAACAATCAAAATTTATAGATATGTTGGAGACGTGTCATGATGCTAGCAAGGAAATCATTATACTCAGTTTTGTGAGGCTCAATAAGAATGCCCCCATTGTGGGATTTTGCATGCATCACTGAAATATTCAAGGTCCATGGTATATGATTTATCATAAATAAAACAATATGAGTATTGCGCTGGGATGTAAACTTAAATCTTCACATAGATGAATCAGTGAGGTGATAGTACTGACGACACTTATCTGACAAAAATTCCTCAAGTTCAGCATTTTGTACGTACGCATCAAACTCCTCCTTGAAACCTGCATGAATCATGAATTGATCCAACGGCCATTCGCAAGGCCGTACTTGAGCTTCCCTTGGTGGTTCAAGGTTTGGCTCACGTATCGTGAGCCTTGGGGCTTGCTTCCTTGAGGAACTACCTTGGTATATCTTCCTAAACATTTTTCTTTCTCCGAAAAATTTCTGAAATTTTTAGTGACTCAAAATAAAAGTGAACCAAACTCAACCAAAATTGATAGCAACTACTCCCACAAGTGTCTAGAGGCTATATCATGCATCAAAACTACTTCAGACAATATAAATTTGACATGCAAGCTCAAGAACAAGGTCACCACAGCAGCAAAAATTTGCAATATATAAAGCGCTAGAACAAAAACTAATTGGACCATTGGAGGAGTCACATACGGAAGAACAATCCCCCAAAACAGTTTTGCAAATGGAGCTTTACACAAGGAGATCAAAAATGGCAGCAAGATGAGCAAGAACATGGGTTTGAGCAATGGGATGATTTTTTCCGGAGGAAGATGAAGTGGACGGGTACTGGAATAAGTGAGGGGGGACCCACGTGGGACCCACAAGGTAGGGGGCGCCCTCCACCCATGTGGTCCACTGGTGCAGCCCCCTGGTGTTCTCGGTGCCAAAAATCCTTAAATATTCTATAAAAATTCATACAAAATTTTTAGGGCATTTGAAGAACTTTTATTTTTGGGACATTTTTTATTGCATGGATAATTCAGAAAACACATGAATAATACTATTTTTGCTTTATTTATTCTAAATAATAGAAAGTAAAAAAGTGGGTACAGAAAGTTGTGCTTCTAAATTCATCCATCTCATGCCCATCAAAATGAATCCTTTGACAATGTTGATCAAGTCTTATTACAAACCTCTTTCGAATGACATGAAACCGGAGAATTTTCGAATAACTCTAGGTTACCTCAACGGGGATATGCATGTCGCCAACAATGAGAATATCATATTTATTTTTGACAGTAGGAAAAGGGAATTCAAAACCTCCAATAACAATAGTTGAAATTTTTCCAATAGAATTGATACTATGAACTTGAGGTTGTTTCTTCGGAATGTGTACCGTATGCTCATTACCATTAACATGAAAAGTGACATTGGCCTTGTTGCAACCAATAACAGCCCCTGCAGTATTAAAAAAAGCTCTACCAAGGATGATCGACATACTGTCTTCCTCGGGAATATCAAGAATAACAAAGTCCGTTAAGATAGTAATGTTTGCAACGACAACAGGCACATCCTCACAAATACCGATGGGTATAGCAGTTGATTTATCAGCCTTTTGCAAAGAGATTTCAGTAGGTGTCAACTTATTCAATTCAAGTCTACGATACAAAGAGAAAGGCATAACACTAACAACGACTCCCAAATCACTTAAAATAGTTTAACATAGTTTCTTTTAATGGAGCATGGTATAGTTGGTATTCCCGGATCTCCAAGTTTCTTTGGTATTCCACCTTTAAAAGTATAGTTAGCGAGCATGGTGGAAATTTCAGCTTACGATATCTTTCTTTTATTAGTAACAATATCTTTCATATACTTAGCATAAGGAGACATTTTCAGAATATCAGTCAAATGCATATGCAAAAAGACATGTCTAAGCATTTCAACAAAGTGCTCAAAATCCTCATCATCCTTTTTCTTGCATGGTTTAGGAGGAAAGGGAATGGGTTTCTAAACCCATGGTTCTCTTTCTCTACCATGCTTCCTAGCAATAAAGTCTCTCTTATCATAACGTTGATTCTTTGATTGTGGGTTATCAAGATCAACAGCAGGTTCAATCTCCACATCATTATCATTACTAGGTTGAGCATCAACATGAACATCATCATTGGCATCGTAACTAGGTTCATGCTCATTACCAGATTGTGTCTCATCATCAAAAATAGAAATATCATTTGGGTTCTCAGGTGTATCTATAACAGGTTCACTAGATGCATGCAAAGTCCTATCATTTTTCCTTTTATTTTTACTAGAAGGACTAGGTGCATCAGTATTAACTCTGTGAGAACCTTGCTCAATTCTCTTAGGATGGCCTTCAGGATACAGAGGTTCCTGAGTCATTTTACCACCTCTAGTCATAACTCTAACAACATGATCATTGTTCTTACTATTCATCTCATTGAGAAAATCATATTGTGCCTTAAGTACTTGTTCTACTTCAGTTTTCACCATAGAAGCATGTTTACTAATAAGATTAAGATCATTAACAGTTCTACACATAAAATCACCCAAGCGTTCAAGCATATAAGCATTACATTTCAATTTTCTACTAACATAAGCATTGAAGTTTTCTTGTTTAATGATGAAGTTATCAAATTCATCCAAGCATTGACTAGAAGACTTATAATAAGGAATATCACCTTCATCTGATCTATAGAGAGAATTTACCTCTATGATACGTCTCCATCGTATCTACTTTTCCAAACACTTTTTCCCTTGTTTTGGACTCTAACTTGCATGATTTGAATGGAACTAACCCGGACTGACGCTGTTTTCAGCAGAATTGCCATGGTGTTATTTTTGTGCAGAAATAAAAGTTCTCGGAATGACCTGAAAATCAACGGAGAATTATTTTGGAATATATAAAAAATACTGGAAGGAAGATCCACGTCAGGGGGGCCTCCACCTATCCATGAGGGTGGGGGCGCGCCCTACCCCCTGGGTGCGCCCCTGCCTCGTGGGCCCCCTGACGCTCCACCGACCTCAACCCTGACTCCATATATTTACTTTCAGGGAGAAAAAACCCAGGAGAAGGATTCATCGCGTTTTACGATACGGAGCCGCCGCCAAGCCCTAAACTCTCTCAGGAGGGCTGATCTGGAGTGCGTTCGGGGCTCCGGAGAGGGGAATCCGTCGCCATAGTCATCATCAACCTTCCTCCATCACCAATTTCATGATGCTCACCGCCATGTGTGAGTAATTCCATCGTAGGCTTGCTGGACGGTGATGGGTTGGATGAGATTTATCATGTAATCGAGGTAGTTTTGTTAGGGTTTGATCCCTAGTATGCACTATGTTCTGAGATTGATGTTGCTATGACTTTGCTATGCTTAATGCTTGTCACTAGGGCCCGAGTGCCATGATTTCAGATCTGAACCTATTATGTTTTCATCAATATATGAGAGTTCTTGATCCTATCTTGCAAGTCTATAGTCACCTACTATGTGTTATGATTCGGCAACCCCGAAGTGACAATAATCAGGACCACTCCCGGTGATGATCGTAGTTTGAGGAGTTCATGTATTCACTATGTGTTAATGCTTTGGTCCGGTACACTATTAAAAGGAGGCCTTAATATCCCTTAGTTTCCAATAGGACCCCGCTGCCACGGGAGGGTAGGACAAAAGATGTCATGCAAGTTCTTTTCCATAAGCACATGACTATATTCAGAATACATGCCTACATTACATTGATGAACTGGAGCTAGTTTTGTGTCACCCTAGGTGATGACTGTTACATGATCGATTGCGTCCGGCATAATTCTCCATCACTGATCCAATGCCTACGAGCTTTCCATATATTGTTCTTCGCTTATTTACTTTTCCGTTGCTATTGTTATCATCACTATAAATCACCAAAAATATTACTTTTCCTACCATTACCTTTTACTACCATTACTGCTACTATCATATTACTTTGCTACTAAATACCTTGCTGTAGATATTCAGTTTCCAAGTGCGGTTGAATTGACAACTTAGCTGCTAATACTTGAGAATATTCTTTGGCTCCCCTTGTGTCGAATCAATAAATTTGGGTTGAATACTCTACCCTCGAAAACTGTTGCGATCCCCTATACTTGTGGGTTATCAAGACTATTTTCTGGTGCCATTGCCGGGGAGCATAGCTCTATTCTTTGAGTCAATTGGGATTTATATCTGCTTATCATTATGAAGAACTTGAAAGATCCAAGAACCATGATTTATCCCTCAACTACGAGGGGAGGTAAGGAACTGTCATCTAGCTCTGCACTTGATTCACCTTCTATTTTGAGTAAGCTTGCGACACCTAAACCTGCTTCCGCTATTAATTCTGATATGTCGCATGTTATTGATGATGCCACTTCTGCTATGCATGATACTTTTGATGAAACTACTTCTATGATTGGTACTACTATGCCACTTGATGAATTTCTTGATGAACAACTTGCTAGGGCTAGAGAGAATGAAATTATTGAAACTGATAATATTGATGAAAGTGATGATGAAGATTCTCCGCCTAGATATGAATTGCCTGTTGTTCCCGAGGGTTATGTTATGGATGAAGAAACTGCTAGAGAATTTCTTGCTTGCAATGATAGGAGTGATCTTAAGAAATTATTAGCTAAGCTGAAACAAAAATCTCTGAATGCTAGAATGAAATATGATCCTGCTTATGCTACTTCACCTATCTTTGTTACTGATAAGGATTATGAATTCTCTGTCGACCCTGATATAATTACTTTGGTTGAATCTGATCCTTTCTATGGCTATGAATCTGAAACTATTGTGGCACATCTTACTAAATTAAATGATATAGCCACCCTATTCACTAATGATGAGAAAACTCGCTACCATTATATCCTTAAGATATTTTTGTTCTCATTAAAGGGTGATGCTAAGATATGGTTTAATTCTCCTGATCTTGGTTGTGTGCGTAGTCCCCAGGATATGATTTGTTACTTCTCTGCTAAATATTTCCCCGCTCATAAGAAACAAGCTGCTTTAAGGGAAATATATAATTTTGTGCAAATTGAAGAACAGAGTCTCCCACAAGCTTGGGGGAGGCTTCTCCAATTACTTAATGCTTTGCCTGATCATCCTGTTAAGAAAAATGAAATACTTGATATCTTTTATAATGGACTAACCGATGCTTCCAGAGACCACCTGGATAGTTGTGCTGGTTGTGTTTTCAGGGAAAGAACACCAGACGAAGCTGAAATTCTATTGAATAATATGTTGACTAATGAAAATAATTGGACACTTCCTGATCCAATCCCTGATCCAATTCCTGAACCAACTCCGAAGAAAAGGGGTATTCTATTTCTCAGTCCTGAAGATATACAAGAGGCAAAGAAATCTATGAAAGAAAAAGGCATTAAAGCTGAAGATGTTAAGAATTTACCTCCTATTGAAGAAATACACGGTCTTAATTTACCGTCTTCTGAAGAAGTACATGGTCTTGATAACCCGACACAGGTAGTAAAGGTAAATTCTCTCTATAGATATGATAAAGCTGAAATCCCTCCTACGAAGTTTGCTAGCCAATGCTTAGATGAGTTTGATAACTTTATGGTTAAGCAAGAAGTTTTTAATGCTTATGTTGGTAGACAATTGAAACATGATGCTTATATGATAGAACACTTGAGTGATTATATGGCTAATGTTAAACGTGAACTAAAACTTATTAGTAAACATGCTTCCATGGTTACCACTCAAGTAGAACAAGTACTTAAAACTCAGAATGATTTGCTCAATGAATTAAATAGTAAGAAAAATGATAATGTTGTTAGAGTTATGACTAGAGGTGGTAAAATGACTCAGGAACCTTTGTATCCTGAGGGCCATCCTAAGAGAATTGAGCAAGATTCTCAGAGAAATAATGTAGATGCACCTAGTCCTTCTAAGAAGAAGAAAAATAAAAATGATAGGACTTTGCATGCTTCTAGTGAACCTGTTAATGACACACCTTAGAATCCCAATGATATTTCTATTTCTGATGCTGAAACACAATCTGGTAATGAGCATGAACCTAGTGATAATGTCAATGATGATGTTCATGTTGATGCTCAACCTAGTAATGATAATGATGTAGAGATTGAACCTGTTGTTGATCTAGATAACCCATGATGAAAGAATCAACGTTATGATAAGAGAGACTTTGTTGCTAGGAAGCACAGTAAAGTAAGAGAACCATGGATTCAGAAACCCATGCCTTTTCCTCCTAAACCATCCAAGAAAAAGGATGATGATGATTTTGAGCGCTTTGCTGAAATGATTTGACCTATCTTTTTGCGTATGCGTTTGACTGATATGCTTAAAATGAATCCTTATGCTAAATATATGAAGGAAATTGTTACAAATAAGAGAAATATACCGGAAGCTGAAATTTCCACCATGCTTGCTAATTATACTTTAAGGGTGGAATACCAAAGAAACTAGGAATCTCGGAGTACCAACTATACCATGCTCCATTAAAATAAACTATGTTAAAACTGCTTTATGTGATCTTGGAGCCGGTGTTAGTGTTATGCCTCTCTCTTTATATCGTAGACTTGATTTGAATAAGTTGACACCTACTAAGATATCTTTGCAAATGGCTGATAAATCAACTGCTATAGCTGTCGGTATTTGTGAGGATGTGCCTGTTGTGGTTGCAAACGTTACTATTTTAACGGCCTTTGTTATTCTTGATATTCCCGAGGACGATAGTATGTCTATTATTCTTGGAAGACCCTTTTTGAATACTGCAGGGGTTGTTATTGATTGCACCAAAGGCAATGTCACTTTTCATGTTAATGGTAATGATCATACGGTACACTTTCCGAGGAAACAACCTCAAGTCCACAGTATCAATTCTATTGGAAAAATTTCAACAATTACTATTGGAGGTTTTGAATTTCCTCCTCCTACTGTCAAGAAGAAATATGATATTCTTATTGTTGGGGACATGCATATCCCCGTTGAGGTAACCTAGTGTTATTCGAAAATTCTCCGGTTCCATGTTATTCGGAATGAGTTTGTTAACAAGACCTGATCAACCTTGTTAGTGGATTCCTTTTGATGAGCATGAGATGGATGAATTTAGAAAGCACAACTCTCTATACCCTCTTTTTAATTTCTGTTATTTATATTAAATAAAGCAAAAATAGTAATTTCTATCTGTTTTCTGAATTATCCATGCAATAAAAAATACCCCAAAAATAAAAGTTCTCCAAATGCCCTGAAATTTAAATATGATTTTTTCTGGAATATTTGAGAATATCTGGCACTGAGAATACAACATGGGGAGCAAGCACTTGGCCACGAGGGTCCAGGGCGCGCCCCCCTGCCCCGTGGGCCCACGGTGGCTCCCCTCCACTTGTTCCAGCTACCACGCACTCCTTCTTCCTCCCAAAAACATCACTAACCAGCTCAAACCCGAGTCCAAGCTCATCTTGCTGCCATTTTCGATCTCCTTGCTCAAAGCTCCATTCACAAAACTGCTTTGGGGGATTGTTCCTTGGTATGTGACTCCTCCAATGGTCCAATTAGTTTTTGTTCTAGTGCTTTATTCATTGCATATTTTTGCTGCTTAGGTGACCTTGTTCTTAAGCTTTCATGTCAAATTTATATGGTCAAAAGTAGTTTTAATGCATGATATATCCTCTAGGCAGTTGTGGGAGTAGTTTTTATCAATTTTGTTGAGTTTGGTTCACTTTTATTTTGAAGTTACTAAAAATTTCAGAAATTTTTCAGAGGAAGAAATATGTTTAGGAAAATGTACCAAGGTGGTCCTTCAAGGAAGTAAGGACCCAGGCTTGCAATACGCGATGCCGATGATGAACAACCGAGGGAAGCTCAGGTGTGGGCTTGTGAATGTCCGTCAGAGGACTTTATGGATCAAGCAGGAATCAAGTAAGAATTTAATGTGCACGTGCGTAATGCCGATCTTGAGAGCTTCGAGGCAGATAAGTGTCGCCAATACCACTATCTCACTGATTCCTTTGTGAGAAGGTTTGAATTTTCATCATCATGCAATTCTCAAAATATTGTATTTGATCTTTATGAAAATTCTTATACTATGGACTTAGAGGATTTTAATACTGCTTGCAAACTTCCACAATGGGGCAGCACTAGTGAGCCTCGCAAATCTGAGTTTAGAGATTTTCTTGCTAGTATAACTGTGGGGGAATCTAAAGATATAACACAAGCTACCATAGGGAGCATTCATTTTCCTGCTATACATTATTTTGCTCTATTCATAGGTAGGTGCATAAATGGTAAGGATGAAGCATGTCACATGTGTGTCCCTGACCTCGAGTGTTCTCAGGAGTGCTGTATTAGGAGATAAACATTATAATTTGGGAGCCATTGTTGCACGTAGGTTGCATAATAATAGAATTAATGGAGATTTCTTTGGTGGAATTTATGCAACCCGTCTAGCTAATTTTCTTGATATACCCATACGTGGGTATGATATTGAGTTATCTCCTATTTATTTAGATTATGAGGCTATGGTTCGTCATCAGTTTGTTGAGAGGAACGATCAGTTTCTCCAGTACCGACTAATCTTTGACAGACGACACACCTATCAAGTCGCTCTCCCTGCTCCTACTTTCTTTGACTTTCAGGCAAAAGGGAGATATGTTATAACTAGGGAGGAGGCGACCGAGTACGAGAGGAGGGCGGAGACAGCTCGCCTCCAAGCTGTAGCGCATCAGGCAATTGCCGCTACATCTCAGTACGACCCCAGCTACAAGCTTGGATATCCGCCAGGCCAGCCGTGGCCATAGACCAACTTAGGCCAAAAGCCTAAGCTTGGGGGAGTACGTATTTCTCACCGACATTACATTTATGTTCACACACTCATTGCTAGTTGTCGGTGCTCATACTTTTTTATTGTATTATCTGTCTTGGAATTTTCACGCTAGATGTCCTAGTGTGAGGACTTAGTCGTGAGGCCAACGCATCTATGTGATAGCTTGAGAGGGGTTGGGCGGAATCAAGAGACGCAATGCAAGACAAGGATTTAGACAGCTTCGGACCCCGGGAAACATCATCCGGTAACAACCCTATGTGCTATTTGTGGCTAGGTCTTATTATCATCACGAGGGAGTCGCCGTAAACCGGCTCTCCCAGTTATGTCTAGCCCTAAGATTATTTCTCTTCTCCTCTCCCCTTTGGGGAGCCCTGCCCCTCCTTATATAAGTTAGAGGGGTGGGTTACATGTGGAGTCCTATTAGGATTAGGACCAGTCTACCTTCTAATACAAACCGGATACAGGTCCAGGTCTTAACTCCTTGTAAGACAAATATTCCTCATGCCTTTCCTCTTAAACCGGCCCACCATAACATGAACTGGCCTTCTGGGCCTTGGGCCTTGTCATCCGTGTGTCCCGCCCACCGGGTTACCAGTGAATCATAATGTTCAGTTAGGTTGCTTGTAAACCATCTGGTCAATGCGGGTCGCCGGTGAATCGCCAAGTCCGGCCGGGTTATACTTCCGGCCGGGTTATGCCGTGGGGTATATCCCCGACATTAGCCCCCAAGTTTAGCTTATTTCCGGTCTGGTCAGTGCTCATACTTTTTCATTGTATCATCCATGCTAGTTTATTTTCCTTTTTATGCTTTCTTCTTGTGTGTTTGATAAACCTTAGAAAAACCAAAAAAAATAGTTGTAGCTTTTAGTTAGTTTACTTTTCATGCTATTGTAGTAATAATTAAAAAGAAAACCCAAAAAGATTTCTCGTTCTTCTTTTGCTTGTTGGGAGCTTTCCCGTGTAAATAGTTTTATTTCTTTTCTTTTTCTTTGGGGGTCGATAGGAGAAGACCATAATGAAAATGTTGAGTGGCTCTCATATGCATTATTGTTGATCTAACGAAGAGCCCATATTATCTTGTCTTCTCTCCTAAATTGAATGCTTGCAGATTCCAGCTTAGTCCAATGCACGTGCACTATTATTATTATCCACACTATTCGGCCGTGCAAGCGAAAGGCAATAATGATGATTATATGATGAACTAATTGAGATGAGAAAAGATGGTATGAACTCGACCTCTCTTGTTTTTGTAAATATGAATAGTCCGTCATTCCTGATTCAGCCTATTATGAATAAACATGTTTGCAATGAAAATTAGAGATTATAGTTGCTTATGCCATGCTTGATTGTGTAGGAGCTTATAATGGTTTACCTTGTGTTGGGGATATTACTGTTGGCATAAACCGGCCAGGAGTAACCGGAATAACATTATGAAGATTAGAAGCCCATGAAGACGTAAGAATGATGGCGCTTTATGAAGGCCCAAGGCCCAAAGGCGAGTTAAGGCCTGTAGATGTGAACCAATCTTATTATGTAACTTGCGTTGTAAGATAGGAAGTGTAGAGGCTGAACTGGACATGTTTATGATCCGGCTTCGGGACTCTGTAAACCGGCGGGCGTCAACCTATGTATATAAAGGGACGACCCGACAGCGGTTTAGGGACAAGAAACAACAACACGAGGGTCAGTCAAAGCGGATTCGCTCCCTGGTTATCGAAACCCTAGCAATATCAATCACAACTAGACGTAGGCTTTACCTTCATGGAAGGGGCCGAACTAGTATAAACTCTCCGTGTCCCCTTGTCCGGTTTAACCCCTTTAAGCTAACCCATTGCGATGGCTCCACGGCTAAGTCCTTTCACAAGGACATCTGCCGTGACAAACCCACGACAGTTGGCGCCCACCGTGGGGCTATCGCACGATGGTTTCGAGTTCTTAAAGGGCAGCTTTGATGGACTCAAGGGATACGCTACGGGGCGGATGACGAAGAGTCGTCGCGGCAAGCTCTACATCGACAACACAGGATGGGGCCCCGAGGCCGATTCGATCGAATACGGGTACCGGGTCCCCTTTGGTGGAATTCACGTATTCATCGGCAGGATTGGCGAACCGGGCCCTGAGCCGGGCACTTGCACCGACATCATCGAGACGGCTCAGCGTGCAAGTCCTTCCCCAGTTCAGCCCGTGGCGAAGCATGTTTTTGTAGGTGTCATCCATGGATTAGGATATGAGGATGGACCGGCATCCGATGGAGAAACCATTGTCTGCTCCGGCGACGACTCTTCTGGAGAGACCGAATCGCTCTATCAGTTGTAGGATGGCCGGATTGGTGGAGGTTCCGAGGGCAACAGTATTCCGGACTCCCCTGATCTGCCCAATTGGGCCACTATCTTCATGGCCGGTACACAATCAGGACCCCACTCATCAACCGCCGCGGTGATGCTCTCCGGTTCAGCAACAACCGCACCGACGGGGGCAGGGGGCTCTGCACCACATCCGGCTCAAGTTCTGTCTGACTTGTTCGACGCTTTGGCAACATTGATGGCCGCAGAGGTGGACGCAGCAGCCCGGGATCAGCACAACGTGGAGATCGCAAAGGTAAAGGATCAGATAACCCAGGCTAAAGTGGATCTAGCGGCAGAGAACGCTAGGATGGCTACGGAATGGGCCGAGTTGGAAGCTCAGGCCTACCAGATTAGGCTAGATCAGAACGCTTCAGAAGAAGTCATGAGAAGAAGATACCGATCACATCTCCCGTCGAGTTATGAGCCAAGAAATCTCTTTAATACGCCAGGAGAAGGAACGAGTAACCAGCCAATATTAAACCGGACAGAGGCGCCAGGAACATGAGCGCCGGTTCAGCCACGCATGGTGGACCCGCCTCATCAGAACAACATTGTGCCATAGTATGTTCCAACACCCCCCGGGCATTACTCCAACCCGTTGGACAACATTGTGGCCGTCGCTTCACGATTGGCAGCCCTCCCAACCGACGGCGAATCACCAGTTGCGATTGAGGCACGACGGGCCAGGGATCTCCTTCAAACAGCCCTAAACCAGCAGCAGGCATATTCGCACAGTCGTGAGAGGATCCATTCCACCCCCCGTCCAAGCCGGAGCTACAACAGGCATGTTGAGGATGAACCGGCCGTATCAAGCAGTGCACGTCACCGTAATCCACCGCGAGGGCACAACCCGGCAGGGGGAGGTGCTAATGCGCAGGATGTGGTGGACCATGGTCGCGCACGTCGAGAGGCCGAGTTAGCAGCTCTGCACGGAGCCCGTCAACCTACTCCGGTTCACCCTACCGCTTCAGTAGAGCCAGGTGTGGTATTCAATTCCTTAGGGGTGCCGTGTCTTACCCCCGCTTTTCGTAATGTGAGACTGCCCAAGGATTTCAAAGGACCTCGTAATGTACCCAATTACCGCCAATTTGCAACCAAAGGCATGGGTTGAAAATTACGAGATGGCAATGGAGATGTTAGATGTGGATGAAGCGGTATGTGCTAAATACTTCACCATGATGTTGGAAGGAACAACTCGTACTTGGTTGAACAGCTTACCAACTAACTCTGTCGGATCATGGGCCGAATTGAAGCACCGGTTTATCCAGAATTTCAAAGATACTTGTAAGCAACCCATGTCAATTGTGGATCTGGCCGCTTGTGTCCAAGAGGATGGAGAGTCCACGACCCATTGGGTAAAGCGGGTCTTAGCTATTTTGCATTCATCAGATCGTATCAACGCAGATACCGCAGTGCTAACGTTGGAGGGCAATTGCCATTTTCTGCCGCTCAAACAGAAGTTAGGAAGGCTCAAACGTCAGTGCAATGATATGTCAACGCTTATGGCCACTTTGGTTAAATACGCCGATTCGGATAATACCAAAGACCCTGACTCAGAGGAGGACAAACCGGGGAAAGGGAAAAAGAATGGCAACACCAAGGGCCAGCAGCATAATCCGGCAGGCCATGGGAACAACGGTAAGCGCAAGGCCAACAACAGCTTGGAATTTGTCGCTAAAACCAATGCTCGGGATAATGGTCAGCGTCGTAAGGGCAAGCAGCCCCAGAGGGGCGGAGGTTCAGGACCCAATTTGGAGCGCCTGTTAAATCAACCCTGTCCAAAGCATGGATCAAAGGAGAAGCCAGCATCACATCTTTGGAAGGATTGTTATATCTTGCGAGATTTCAAGAACTCCAATATGTTTCAGTATGATAATGGCCCGCCCGGCGGTTCAGGGGGTGGTTCCCACGGGCCGGTTTACGGAGGTGGCAGTTCTGGTTCAGGATTTCAGGGCAATCAAACCGGACACATCAATCAAGGGCACCAAGGCAACCAGGGAGGTTACAACCATCAGGGGAACCAGTAGCTGAAGGAAATATGCCCTAGAGGCAATAATAAAGTTATTATTTATTTCCTTATAATCATGATAAAGGTTTATTATTCATGCTAGAATTGTATTAACCAGAAACATAATACATGTGTGAATACATAGACAAACAAAGTGTCACTAGTATGCCTCTACTTGACTAGCTCGTTAATCAAAGATGGTTATGTTTCCTAACCATGAACAATGAGTTGTTATTTGATTAACGGGATCACATCATTAAGAGAATGATCTGATTGACATGACCCATTCCATTAGCTTAGCACCCGATCGTTTAGTATGTTGCTATTGCTTTCTTCATGACTTATACATGTTCCTATAACTATGAGATTATGCAACTCCCGTTTACCGGAGGAACACTTTGGGTACTACCAAACGTCACAACGTAACTGGGTGATTATAAAGGAGTACTACAGGTGTCTCCAAAGGTACATGTTGGGTTGGCGTATTTCGAGATTAGGTTTTGTCACTCCGAGTGTCGGAGAGGTATCTCTGGGCCCTCTCGGTAATGCACATCACATAAGCCTTGCAAGCATTGCAACTAATGAGTTAGTTGCGGGATGATGTATTTACAGAACGAGTAAAGAGACTTGCCGGTAACAAGATTGAACTAGGTATTGGATACCGACGATCGAATCTCGGGCAAGTAACATACCGATGACAAAGGGAACAACGTATGTTGTTATGCGGTCTGACCGATAAAGATCTTCGTAGAATATGTAGGAGCCAATATGGGCATCCAGGTCCCGCTATTGGTTATTGACTGGAGACGTGTCTCGGTCATGTCTACATTGTTCTCGAACCTGTAGGGTCCGCACGCTTAAGGTTACGATGACAGTTATATTATGAGTTTATACATTTTGATGTACCGAAGGTTGTTCGGAGTCCCGGATGTGATCACGGACATGACGAGGAGTCTCGAAATGGTCGAGACGTAAAGATTGATATATTGGAAGCCTATGTTTGGATATCGGAAGTGTTCTGGGTGAAATCGGGATTTTACCGGAGTACCGGGAAGGTTACCGGAACCCCCCGGGAGCTAAATGGGCCATGATGGGCCTTAGTGGAAAAGAGAAGAGGCAGCCCTACATGGGCTGCGCGCCTCCCCCTTCCCCTAGTCCTATTAGGACTAGGAGAGGTGGCCGGCCCCCTCTATCTCTTTTCCCCCTCCGCGAATCCTATTCCAACTAGGATTGGGGGGGGGGGGAATCCTACTCCCAGAGGGAGTAGGACTCTCCTGGCGCGCCACACCTTGGCCGGCCAGCCTCCCCCCTCTAGTCCTTTATATACTAAGGCATAGGCACCCTAGAACACACAAGTTGATCCACGTGATCTATTCCTTAGCCGTGTGCGGTGCCCCAGCCACCATATTCCTCGATAATACTGTTGCGGAGTTTAGGCGAAGCCCTGCTGCTGTAGTGCATCAAGATCATCACCACGCCATCGTGCTGACGAAACTCTTCCCCGACACTTTGCTGGATTGGAGTCCGGGGATCGTCATCGAGCTGAACGTGTGCTCGAACTCGGAGGTGTCGTAGTTTCGGTGCTTGATCGGTTGGATCGTGAAGACGTACGACTACTTCCTCTACGTTGTGTCAACGCTTCCGCAGTCGGTCTGCGAGGGTACGTAGACTACACTCTCCCCTCTCGTTGCTATGCATCACATGATCTTGCGTGTGCATAGGAATTTTTTTTGAAATTACTATGAAACGCAACAGTGGTATCAGAGCCTAGGTTATTTATGTTGATGTTATATGCACGAGTAGAACACAAGTGAGTTGTGGGCGATATAAGTCATACTGCCTACCAGCATGTCATACTTTGGTTCGGCGGCATTGTTGGACGAGACGACCCGGACCAACATTACGCGTACGCTTACGCGAGACCGGTTCCCCCGACGTGCTTTGCACATAGGTGGCTTGCGGGCGACTGTCTCTCCAACTTTAGTTGAACCAAGTATGGCTACGCCCGGTCCTTGCGAAGGTTAAAACGGAGTCTATTTGACAAACTATCGTTGTGGTTTTGATGCGTAGGTGAGATTGGTTCTTGCTTAAGCCCGTAGCAGCCACGTAAAACTTGCAACAACAAAGTAGAGGACGTCTAACTTGTTTTTGCAGGGCATGTTGTGATGTGATATGGTCAAGACATGATGCTGAATTTTATTGTATGAGATGATCATGTTTTGTAACCGAGTTATCGGCAACTGGCAGGAGCCTTATGGTTGTCGCTTTATTGTATGCAATGCAATCGCGATGTAATGCTTTACTTTTATCACTAAGCAGTAGCGATAGTCGTAGAAGCACGATCTTGGCGAGATGACAACGATGCTACAATGGAGATCAAGGTGTCACGCCGGTGACGATGGTAATCACGACGGTGCTTCGGAGATGGAGATCACAAGCACGAGATGATGATGGCCATATCATATCACTTATATTGATTGCATGTGATGTTTATCCTTTTATGCATCTTATCTTGCTTTGATTGACGGTAGCATTATAAGATGATCTCTCACTAAATTATCAAGAAGTGTTCTCCCTGAGTATGCACCGTTGCGAAAGTTCTCCGTGCTGAGACACCACGTGATGATCGGGTGTGATAGGTTCTACGTTCAAATACAACGGGTGCAAAACAGTTGCACACGCGGAATACTCAGGTTATACTTGACGAGCCAAGCATATACAGATATGGCCTCGGAACACGGAGACCGAAAGGTCGAGCGTGAATCATATGGTAGATATGATCAACATAACGATGTTCACCATTGAAAACTACTCCATCTCACGTGATGATCGGTTATGGTTTAGTTGATTTGGATCACGTAATCACTTAGAGGATTAGAGGGATGTCTATCTAAGTGGGAGTTCTTTAATTAATTTGATTAACTGAACTTAAATTTATCATGAAACTTAGTACCTGATTAGTATCTTGCTTGTTTATGTTTGATTGTAGATAGATGGCTCGTGCTGTTGTTCCGTTGAATTTTAATGCGTTCCTTGAGAAAGAAAAGTTGAAAGATGATGGTAGCAATTACACGGACTGGGTCCGTAACTTGAGGATTATCCTCATTGCTGCACAGAAGAATTACGTCCTGGAAGCACCGCTGGGTGCCAGGCCTGCTGTAGGAGCAACGCCGGATGTTATGAACGTCTGGCAGAGCAAAGCTGATGACTACTCGATAGTTCAGTGTGCCATGCTTTACGGCTTAGAATCGGGACTTCAACGACGTTTTGAACGTCATGGAGCATATGAGATGTTCCAGGAGTTGAAGTTAATATTTCAAGCAAATGCCCGGATTGAGAGATATGAAGTCTCCAATAAGTTCTATAGCTGCAAGATGGAGGAGAACAGTTCTGTCAGTGAGCATATACTCAAAATGTTTGGGTATAATAATCACTTGATTCAATTGGGAGTTAATCTTCCAGATGATTGCGTCATTGACAGAATTCTTCAATCACTGCCACCAAGCTACAGGAGCTTCATGATGAACTATAATATGCAAGGGATGAACAAGACTATTCCCGAGCTCTTCGCGATGCTGAAAGCTGCGGAGGTAGAAATCAAGAAGGAGCATCAAGTGTTGATGGTCAACAAGACCACTAGTTTCAAGAAAAAGGGCAAAGGGAAGAAGAAGGGGAACTTCAAAAAGAACGGCAAGCAAGTTACTACTCAAGAGAAGAAACCCAAACCTGGACCTAAGCCTGAAATTGAGTGCTTCTATTGCAAGCAGACTGGTCACTGGAAGCGGAATTGCCCCAAGTATTTGGCGGATAAGAAGGATGGCAAGGTGAACAAAGGAATATGTGATATATATGTTATTGATGTGTACCTTACTAATGCTCGCAGTAGCACCTGGGTATTTGATACTGGTTCTGTTGCTAATATTTGCAACTCGAAATAGGGACTACAGATCAAGCGAAGATTGGTTAAGGACGAGGTGACGATGCGCGTGGGAAACGGTTCCAAAGTCGATGTGATCGCAGTCAGCATGCTACCTCTACATCTACCTTCGGGATTAGTATTAGACCTAAATAATTGTTATTTGGTGCCAGCGTTAAGCATGAACATTATATCTGGATCTTGTTTGATGCGAGACGGTTATTCATTTAAATCAGAGAATAATGGTTGTTCTATTTATATGAGTAATATCTTTTATGGTCATGCACCCTTGAAGAGTGGTCTATTCTTGTTGAATCTCGATAGTAGTAATACACATATTCATAATGTTGAAGCCAAAAGATGCAAAGTTGATAATGAGAGTGCAACTTATTTGTGGCACTGCCGTTTAGGTCATATCGGTGTAAAGCGCATGAAGAAACTCCATTCTGATGGACTTTTGGAACCACTTGATTATGAATCACTTGGTACTTGCGAACCGTGCCTCATGGGCAAGATGACAAAAACACCGTTCTCCGGTACTATGGAGAGAGCAACAGATTTGTTGGAAATCATACATACAGATGTATGTGGTCCGATGAATATTGAGGCTCGTGGCGGATATCGTTATTTTCTCACCTTCACAAATGATTTAAGCAGATATGGATATATCTACTTAATGAAACATAAGTCTGAAACATTTGAAAAATTCAAGGAATTTCAGAGTGAAGTTGAAATCATCGTAACAAGAAAATAAAGTTTCTACGATCTGATCGTGGAGGAGAATATTTGAGTTACGAGTTTGGTGTACATTTGAAAAATTGTGGAATAGTTTCGCAACTCACGCCACCCGGAACACCACAGCGTAATGGTGTGTCCGAACGTCGTAATCGTACTTTACTAGATATGGTGCGATCTATGATGTCTCTTACTGATTTACCGTTGTCATTTTGGGGATACACTCTAGAGACGGCCGCATTCACGTTAAATAGGGCACCATCAAAATCCGTTGAGACGACGCCTTATGAACTGTGGTTTGGAAAGAAACCAAAGTTGTCGTTTCTGTAAGTTTGGGGCTGCGATGCTTATGTGAAAAAGCTTCAACCTGATAAGCTCGAACCCAAATCGGAGAAATGTGTCTTCATAGGATATCCAAAGGAAACTATTGGATACACCTTCTATCACAGATCCGAAGGCAAGACTTTTGTTGCTAAATTCGGAAATTTTCTAGAGAAGGAGTTTCTCTCGAAAGAAGTGAGTGGGAGGAAAGTAGAACTTGACGAGGTAACTGTACCTGCTCCCTTACTGGAAAGTAGTACATCATAGAAAACTGTTCCAGTGACACCTACACCAGTTAGTGAGGAAGTTAATGATAATGATCATGAAACTTTAGATCAAGATACTACTGAACCTCATAGATCAACCAGAGTGAGATCCGCGCCAGAGTGGTACGGTAATCCTGTTCTGGAAGTCATGCTACTAGATCATGATGAACCTACGAACTATGAAGAAGCGATGGTGAGCCCAGATTCCGCAAAGTGGCTTGAAGCCATGAAATCTAAGATGGGATCCATGTATGAGAACAAAGTATGGACTTTGGTTGACTTGCCCAATGATCCGCAAGCAATTGAGAATAAATGGATCTTCAAGAAGAAGACTGACGCTGACGGTTCTACAAAGCTCGACTTGTCGCGACAGGTTTTTCGGCAAGTTCAAGGGATTGACTACGATGAGACCTTCTCACCCGTAGCGATGCTTAAGTCCGTCCGAATCATGTTAGCAATTGCCGCATTTTATGATTATGAAATTTAGCAAATGGATGTCAAAACTGCATTCCTGAATGGATTTCTGGAAGAAGAGTTGTATATGATGCAACCAGAAGGTTTTGTCGATCCAAAAGGAGCTAACAAAGTGTGCAAGCTCCAACGATCCATTTATGGACTGGTGCAAGCCTCTCGGAGTTGGAATAAACGCTTTGATAGTGTGATCAAAGCATTTGGTTTTATACAGACTTTCGGAGAAGCCTGTATTTACAAGAAAGTGAGTGGGAGCTCTGTAGCATTTCTGATATTATATGTGGATGACATATTACTAATTGGAAATGATATAGAATTTCTGGATAGCATAAAGGGATACTTGAATAAGAGCTTTTCAATGAAAGACCTCGGTGAAGCTGCTTACATATTAGGCATAAAGATCTATAGAGATAGATCAAAACGCTTAATTGGACTTTCACAAACAACATACCTTGACAAAATTTTGAAGAAGTTCAAAATGGATCAAGCAAAGAAAGGATTCTTGCCTATGTTACAAGGTGTGAAATTGAGTAAGACTCAATGCCCAACCACTGCAGAAGATGGAGAGAATATGAAAGATGTTCCCTATGCATCAGCGATAGGATCTATCATGTATGCAATGCTGTGTACCAGACCTGATGTGTGCCTTGCTATAAGTTTAGCAGGGAGGTACCAAAGTAATCCAGGAGTGGATCACTGGACAGCGGTCAAGAACATCCTGAAATACCTGAAAAGGACTAAGGATATGTTTCTCGTATATGGAGGTGACAAAGAGCTCATCGTGAAAGGTTACGTTGATGCAAGCTTTGACACTGATCCGGACGATTCTAAATCGCAAACCGGATACGTGTTTACATTAAACGGTGGAGCTGTCAGTTGGTGCAGTTCTAAACAAAGCGTCGTAGCGGGATCTACATCTGAAGCGGAGTACATAGCTGCTTCGGAAGCAGCGAACGAAGGAGTCTGGATGAAGGAGTTCATATCCGATCTAGGTGTCATACCTAGTGCATCGGGTCCAATGAAAATCTTTTGTGACAATACTGGTGCAATTGCCTTGGCAAAGGAATCCAGATTTCACAAGAGAACCAAACACATCAAGAGACGCTTCAATTCCATCCGGGATCTAGTCCAGGTGGGAGACATAGAGATTTGCAAGATACATACGGATCTGAATGTTGCAGACCCGTTGACTAAGCCTCTTCCACGAGCAAAACATGATCAGCACCAAGGCTCCATGGGTGTTAGAATCATTACGGTGTAATCTAGATTATTGACTCTAGTGCAAGTGGGAGACTGAAGGAAATATGCCCTAGAGGCAATAATATAGTTATTATTTATTTCCTTATAATCATGATAAAGGTTTATTATTCATGCTAGAATTGTATTAACCGGAAACATAATACATGTGTGAATACATAGACATACAAAGTGTCACTAGTATGCCTCTAATTGACTAGCTCGTTAATCAAAGATGGTTATGTTTCCTAACCATGAACAATGAGTTGTTATTTGATTAACGGGATCACATCATTAAGAGAATCATCTGATTGACATGACCCATTCCATTAGCTTAGCACCCGATCGTTTAGTATGTTGCTATTGCTTTCTTCATGACTTATACATGTTCCTATAACTATGAGATTATGCAACTCCCGTTTACCGGAGGAACACTTTGGGTACTACCAAACGTCACAACGTAACTGGGTGATTATAAAGGAGTACTACAGGTGTCTCCAAAGGTACATGTTGGGTTGGCGTATTTCGAGATTAGGTTTTGCCACTCCGAGTGTCGGAGAGGTATCTCTGGGCCCTCTCGGTAATGCACATCACATAAGCCTTGCAAGCATTGCAACTAATGAGTTAGTTGCGGGATGATGTATTTACAGAACGAGTAAAGAGACTTGCCGGTAACGAGATTGAACTAGGTATTGGATACCGACGATCGAATCTCGGGCAAGTAACATACCGATGACAAAGGGAACAACGTATGTTGTTATGCGGTCTGACCGATAAATATCTTCGTAGAATATGTAGGAGCCAATATGGGCATCCAGGTCCCGCTATTGGTTATTGACCGGAGACATTTCTCGGTCATGTCTACATTGTTCTCGAACCCGTAGGGTCCGCACGCTTAAGGTTACGATGACAGTTATATTATGAGTTTATGCATTTTGATGTACCGAAGGTTGTTCGGAGTCCCGGATGTGATCACGGACATGACGAGGAGTCTCGAAATGGTCGAGACGTAAAGATTGATATATTGGAAGCCTATGTTTGGATATCGGAAGTGTTCCGGGTGAAATCGGGATTTTACCGGAGTACCGGGAAGGTTACTGGAACCCCCCGGGAGCAAAATGGGCCATGATGGGCCTTAGTGGAAAAGAGAAGAGGCAGCCCTACATGGGCTGCGCGCCTCCCCCTTCCCCTAGTCCTATTAGGACTAGGAGAGGTGGCCGGCCCCCCCCTCTCTTTTCCCCCTCCGCGAATCCTATTCCAACTAGGATTGGGGGGGGGGGAATCCTACTCCCAGAGGGAGTAGGACTCTCCTGGCGCGCCACACCTTGGCCGGCCAGCCTCCCCCCTCTAGTCCTTTATATACTGAGGCAGAGGCACCCTAGAACACACAAGTTGATCCACGTGATCTATTCCTTAGCCGTGTGCGGTGCCCCAGCCACCATATTCCTCGATAATACTGTTGCGGAGTTTAGGCGAAGCCCTGCTGCTGTAGTGCATCAAGATCGTCACCACGCCGTCATGCTGACGAAACTCTTCCCCGACACATTGCTGGATCGGAGTCCGGGGATCGTCATCGAGCTGAATGTGTGCTCGAACTCGGAGGTGCCGTAGTTTCGGTGCTTGATCGGTTGGATCGTGAAGACGTATGACTACTTCCTCTACGTTGTGTCAACGCTTCCACAGTCGGTCTGTGAGGGTACGTAGACTACACTCTCCCCTCTCGTTGCTATGCATCACATGATCTTGCGTGTGCGTAGGAAATTTTTTGAAATTACTACGAAACCCAACAGTAGCAACAACAGCAGTCGGGTTATCAGAGCAATCCTAAGCAATTAAATAGTGGGTAATATCATGTCTTCACCACTAGCTTGTGTAAGCGTGACCAGAAGCTTCACAAGAGGGCAGTAAACTCTGTTGAACCGGCGGTGCCTCAGTATTTGCGCTAGTCTGAGCAACCCATTTTATGGAGTAGAGAGGATCACCCACCCTGGGTTGACAATCTGGGTCATTTGGCCTTAGTGGTGGCCCCTCAAGTTGGGGGATATAAGTTCACTAAGGTACTCATGGATGGGGGAAGTAGTATCAACATTCTATATTACGTTACCTTCCGTCGTATGGGGTTGACAGATAAGAATCTTAAACCGTCAAACACTGTTTTTCATGGTCTGGTGCCTAGTAAGTCTGCATATCCAGTGGGCAAGATAGCTTTAGAGGTGGCTTTTGGAGATGATCGTGATTCTAGATCAGAAACATTGACTTTTGAGGTGGTGAAAATCAAAAGTCCGTATCACGCTTTGTTTGGGCGGCCGGCTTATGCTAAGTTCATGGCGAGGCCGTGTTATGTGTACTTGCAGCTTAAGATGCCAGGTCATAAGGGGACCATCACAGTACATGGGAGCAGGAAGATTGCTTTGGAATGTGAGAAAGGTGATGCGGCTTATGCTGAGTCGGTTTGTGCCACGGAGGAGCTGAAGTTTTATAAGGACCAAGTTGATCCGGCAGATATGACTTCTTTGAAAAAGCCAACTACGAAACACGATCCGGCATTGAAATTTAGATCGGCCACAGATACTAAGATGGTTGATTTTGTTCCTGGCGATTCATCCAAGCAGTTCAGCATCAGCGCTAACCTGGATCCCAAATAGGAAAGCGCACTCATCGAGTTCATCCATGAGAACCAAAACATCTTTGCATGGAAACCTTCTGACATGCCAGGTGTACCGAGGGAACTCGCTGAGCACACACTTAACATTGATCCTAAGTTTAAACCGGTCCGGCAGTTTCTCCGCCACTTCAATGAAGAAAGGCGCAAGGCTATTAGTGAAGAGGTAGCTCGGTTGTTGGCCGTAGGGTTTATCGTGGAGGTCTTTCACCCGGAGTGGTTGGCTAATCCAGTGCTGGTTCTTAAGAAAATGGCACTTGGCGTATGTGCATGGATTACACAGACTTGAACAAGGCTTGCCCTAAAGACCCCTTTGCCCTCCCTCGTATTGATCGGATCATTGATGCTACGGCGGGTTGTGACCGTTTGTGTTTTCTGGACGCTTATTCTGGTTATCATCAGATCAAAATGGCAGTTAAGGACCAAGAGAAGACAACTTTCATAACTCCCTTTGGAGCCTTCTGCTATGTCTCCATGCCCTTTGGGCTCAAGAGTGCCCAGGCAACTTATCAGTGCTGTGTTTAGAATTGTCTTCATAAGCAGATTGGGCGCAATGTTCATGCATATGTGGATGATATTGTGATAAAGTCCAGGAAGGAGGAAACATTGATAGATGATTTGAGAGAAACCTTTGACAACCTCCGGGTTTACAAGATGATGCTCAATCCGGAAAAGTGTGTCTTTGGTGTACCAGCAGGCAATCTCTTTGGTTTTTTGGTGTCAAATAGAGGCATTGAGGCTAATCCAGAAAAAATCTCAGCAATTACATCTTTGGCTAAACCGGCGTGTATCAATGACGTTCAACGTTTGGCCGACTGGATTGCGGCTTTGAGCTGGTTTATCAGTCGCCTTGGGGAGAAGGCTATTCCCTTATATCAGATGCTAAAGAAAACAGATGATTTTCTCTGGAGCGAGGTAGCTGCTAAAGCGTTTGAAGATCTGAAAAGGCAGTTAGTTGAACCGCCTGTGCTTGCAGCCCCGATTGATAAAGAGCCATTACTGTTGTATGTGGCTGCTAATGCCCGAGCTGTTAGCGTGGCTATTGTGGTGGAGCGCAAGGAAGCTGGAAAGGAGTATCTGGCTCAACGGTCGGTTTATTATATCAATGAGGTACTCATTGAATCAAAGTAGAGGTATCCACATTGGCAGAAGCTGGTGTATGGAGTGTTTATGGCAAGCCGAAAGCTCAAACATTATTTTCAGGGTCATCCTATCACAATGGTCAGTTCAGCCCCTCTGGGAGATATCATTCAAAACAGAGAAGCAACTGGCCGGATAGCTAAGTGGGCTATTGAGATTGGACCTCACGGGCTCAAATACACACCTCACACAGCCATTAAATCCCAAGCACTTGTGGACTTCATCAATGATTGGACAGAGTTGCAGGCACCAGAGGAAAAGCCAGATAACACGTATTGGACTATTCATTTTGATGGATCCAGACAGTTGGAGGGTTCGGGGGCTGGAGTCATAGTAACTTCCCCACAAGGTGACGAGTTTTGTTATGTCCTCCGTTTAATGTTCCCATGTACTAACAATGCAGCTGAGTATGAGGCCTTACTCCCCAGTCTTCGGATGGCTAAGGAGATGAACTTAAGCCGGGTTAAGTGCTTTGGGGATTCAGATCTGGTGGCTCAACAGGTGTCTGGCACTTGGGATTCTAAAGACCCACTCATGGCTGCATATCGACGAGAGGTGGACATAGTGGTTGGTCACTTCAAGGGTTATTAGGTGGACCATATAGACCGGCGAAAGAACGAAGCATCGGACGCTTTAAGCCGCCTTGGTTCTCAGCGTAAACCGGTCCCACCAAATGCCTTTCTTGACGTGCTGCATAAACCGTCGGTCAAGGTACCAACAGAAGAGGAGTTGGCTATTCCTGATCCGGAGGCTCAGTTGGTGGCAGCCTTGCATGTCATACCGGATTGGACAATCCCATACCTAGCTTACATGAACCGGGGCGAATTACCGGAGGATGAAACCTTGGCCTGGCAGATAATCCGGCGTTCCAAGTCAATGACCATACTCAATGGAGAGTTACATCGTTACATCGTTTCAGGGGCAATTCAGCGTTGTGTCTCTCCTCAAGAGGGTTGTGAGATTTTGCGAGAAATCCATGAAGGGGATTGTGGTCACCACGCCGGTTCAAAGTCTTTGGTTGCTAAAGCTTTTTGCCATGGTTTTTATTGGTTAACAGCTCACGCTGATGCGGAGGACTTAGTCAAAAGATGTGACGGTTGTCAAAAATTCACACGCCGTGCTCATATTACGGCTCAGGAGTTGAGGATGATTCCAATAACGTGGCCATTTGCGACATGGGGGCTTGATATGGTTGGACCCTTTAAGCGTTCCAAGGACAAAAAGACCCACTTATTAGTGGCAGTTGACAAATTCACCAAATGGGTGGAAGCAGAGCCAGTTAGTAAGTGTGATGCGGCCACAACGGTTCAATTCATCAAAAAGGTGATATTCCGGTTTGGCTTTCCACACAGTATTATAACTGATAATGGTACTAATCTGTCAAAGGGAGAGATGGAAGAATTTTGCCAACATGAGCACATCCGGCTTGATATAGCATCGGTGGCTCACCCCCAATCTAACTGTCAAGTGGAGAGGGCAAATCAAGAAATTTTGAGAGGTATTAAACCCCGGCTTATGGTTCCTTTGAAGCGGAGACCAGGTTGTTGGGTGGAGGAATTACCTTCTGTGTTATGGAGCATCAACACCACACCTAACAGATCTACGGGTTACACACCTTTCTTCATGGTTTATGGAGCGGAGGCGGTTCTCCCTAGTGACATCCGTCACGACTCGCCCCGTGTGGCAGCTTATGTTGAAGCTGATAATGAGACAGCATGTCAGGATTCCCTGGACTTGTTAGATGAGGAGCGTGATCTTGCAGCAGCACGTTCGGTGATTTATCAACAAGATCTCCGACGTTATCACAGCCGCCGGGTTAAGACCAGAACCTTTCAGGAGGGCGATTTGGTGCTCTGGCTCATCCAGGATCAAACTGATATGCACAAGTTATCCCCACCTTGGGAAGGACCCTTTGTGTTCAGCAAGAATCTACACAACGGGTCATACTACCTCATTGATGTTCGAGAGCATAAAGACTGACGTAAATTGGAGGAGGAGACCAAGCGGCCGTGGAATATAGCTCTTCTTCGGCCTTACTATACTTGAGCCATAGGCTCTTCATATGTACATATTTATGACAATGTATATATTATATAATAAACCGGAGCCTCGAATAAAGCGGGGTCTCTGTTCTTTTTACATCATGTGTGTGCTTCCAAAAGTTTCTACTGGCAAAGCGAAGTTTTGTTAAACTGGTCTCTACAAGCCGCACAGATACAAAAGAAAATCAGTAGGGGGCTTGGTCATATCTGAACCGTAGCTACACCTCTTGATCGGTTTGAAACCACAAAGGGATATCACTAGGGGGCTTGGTCACATCTGAACCGTAGCTACACCTCTTGATCGGTTTGAAACCACAAAGGGATATCACTAGGGGGCTTGGTCATATCTGAACCATGGCTACACCTCTTGATTGGCGTAAGGCCAACATAAATTTACTTTGGGGACAAAGAGAGTGCTGCAAAAAGCATAAGCTCAAACATGGGCACCCACTGAGCACAGCTCAAAAAGTTACTTGGGGGCTCTTTTTGCCAAGCAACAAAGAGTTTGAAAGGACCCTTGTAATTGGCTATCAAGCCATGGCTTGGAAGCCTGGTGTATTCACCTAAAACCGCGGGTTAACCTGCCTTCATTAAGTAAGCCACTCCTGTCCAGGTAATCCTGGTATGACCCGTCGAACGTTTGACAAGTCAATCTTATATAGACCTGAACTTGTCAAAGTTAAAACGACGATTGGTTAATTGGAGGCCCATCTTAAAAGGCTTTGTTAAATGGTTTAACTCAGCGGCCTGGCAGCCCATGAAAAGCCTCGATTTGGAGCCTGGCAGCTCGTAAAAGCCTCGCATATTCTTTTTGAGTTCTATTTGCTAAAGTTTTTCACCTTTGTTAAGGTTCATAATATCTTCTGATAAACCGGCGTCCTTGACCCGGCTTTGCTTTCAACTACAAGTTGTCAGTACATGATAAGGTATAATCCGGCGTTCATTAACCCGGTCTGGTTTTGACTAACAAGTCGCCAATGTTATAAGGGAAACCCGGTGTTTATTACATCCCGGTAAGGTTTATTATCATTATCCGGCAAATTAAGGATGGAGTTATCAATGCTCCGGATTGGTGTTTACACCTTCATCATACAAACAGTTGGACGGCCAACGAGGTATGTTGCAGATAGTATTATACTTTGATTATCCATCCAAGTATTGTCTATGTTTGGGCATCATGACCCGTCCAGTGGTAAACCACTAGGACACTTTCAAGTTCTTGTATACAAAAACACAAATCATCATGGGCTATGCATAAATAGATCCCAAAAAGTGGAGCAAGTTTTCACAATATCAAAGCACCACAACACATGCTCGATGGCATGACAGATAAAGGAGTTTTTGCTATCCTATTACAAGAAGCTTCAAAACGGCTCCAATTGAGTAATTTTTTTAAAGCATTGGCACAAGTTCTTTGACTTCATGGATTACGGCAGGCTGTCTCTTCCCTTCAGTGTCATAAGCCGGCTAGAAATGAGATAAATCTGTGTCTTCTGCCAGCTTGCTGGCTATTGGCCGCATCTCCTTTGTCAGCCTTCGGAGATCATCATTGTCGAAGTTTGAACCGTCCTCCTTCACACCTGGATATCCTTTTATAATGTCCTCCGCTTCAAGGTCTGGAATCCATGCCTTGGCCCGGATTAGCGCGGTTAATGCTCCTGCCCTTGCGGCTGCCTTCTTCAGTTCGGTAATCCGGGCTGGTAACATGGCCAACTTCTCAAGAGTTTCTTTTATCAGTGATGGCACCGGTTTATTGTAGGCTGCAGTGCATATAGCACGCTGGGAGCCCGAGTAAAGCTGTTCTATTAAGGTATAAGCTGCTTTAAGCTTCATCCGCATATCAGCACCTAGATGAGCAATGCGAGTGCCTATCATGGTTTAATATCAGCCAAACCGGTAAACACAAAGTCTCATGAAATTGGACAAACAACATAACGAGATACTTACCAAATACAGCAGATGTCATAGCGTTGATTTGCCGCTTCAAACCAGTTAGTTCATCTACAACTGTCTTTGGGGCCACTTCAGCATCCTCAGCTTTTTTGGTTAAACCGGCCTTCTCGGTTTCCTAGTCAGCACGTTCTTTGTTAAAAGACTCCTTCAGCTTTTCCATCGCTGTCAGGGCTTTGGTCAGCTCCTCTTTGGCTTTCGCAGCTTCTGCTTGTTGGGACTTCACGTTCTCTTGCAAATCAGTGGTTCGAGCATCTCTATTGCTTAGCTCAGCCTGTAACAGTGAAGATATGTCAACAACAGGATATGTATTTTCTAAGTACAAAGCGTATAACAAGTTATCCACTTTGTACTTGGGGGCTAATGCCTATTTGCTCTGATTCACTACATCTTTTATAAGTCTCCAGAACAATGCAAGTATTATCCTTGCACTTGGGGGCTAATGTACATCTGTTCAAAACGGGCGCATGGATTAAAGACCCGGCTTACCTCACAAAGCTAAACCGGCCTTTGGGGGCTACACTAAGGAAGACTATATAATTACATGGGTAAAGTATCAGTTTTGGTTTTCACTAAGGATCTGACATTTTGAGGGTCAGTAGGAGAAGATTAAAGTATTATAAAGACCCGGTTTAAGATTAGCACCATAAAACGGCCCTTGGGGGTTACTTGGACTAGCATTTCAACTTTGGAATCAAGAAGTAAAGGGAGATAAAAATACCTCATAGCGTTCCTTCATCAAGTTCACCAAACCGGCTTCATAGTCATGGTTTGAGTGCAAACGGTTTAAGAAACCGGAGTGAAGTTCTTCAGCACTGAGATGGGCATAGCTTGATAAGTCAGTACTCCATTTACCCTTTTCCCTAGCAGCACGCACTTCTTTGGCACTATGTTGGGCCAAGATTACGGGATGGCCAGGAGAGCTGTGGCCCATGCCAGTAATGATAACATCATCTCCTTGGCCTTCAGTGGTTTTTGCGGGTGCTGACGGAGTGTCAGTACCTCACACCGAACTAGCCCGGTTTGGAGTTGCCGGTTCAGTGTCACGCATAGCAGGATCAGCTTCTGGTTGTTCACCAATATTTTGGTCTTGAAGGGGCGGTTCATCAAAGGTAGCTTCAGGATGAGGACCCTTCGGTTCAAAAATCGCCTGGACTTCTGACGGATTGTTGACCCGAGCTTTCTTGCTGAGTCTGGCTTTGGCTCTGCAAACAAAATTATAAGAGGTTTAGCATCTTATTCAAGATTTGCAACGCATTTGAAGAAAGGGTTTGAATGCTTACCTAGCTACAGTCTTAAGAGAAGGGAGTTGGGTTGTTGTTGACTCGCCAGAAGATTAGGGAGGTGTCACCTGATAATTTGAATCGGACGGATTAAGAGGTTGTCTGAAATAACCTGCCTTGGGATAAGAGTTGTCAGAAGTGGGAGATACCTTAGACCGGCGCCTCCGAACCGGGGTATCAGGTAAACCGGCCGAAGTGACCAGTTGGCCACTGTGCTGGGTTGTCCGACGAGCTTCATGTTGTTGCGTCTTCAAAATAAATGTTGGATCCAAGTAAGCAAGAGGATGAGAAAAGCTTACTTTCCAGATTGCTTGACGGGTTTTTTGTGTTGGCATAGAGTCTGAACCGGAGGAAAGGGGAATTACCTCTACATCATTAGCCTGGCTCCCTTCTACGTCCTCCTGATAAAGATCATTGTTAATGAGGTGCATGAAAAGGGAGCCAAGTGAGTCAAGTTCTACCTCAACTTCCGGATCATCTGCATCTTCATCAAGTTCCATGCTGATCCGGTCAGCCGTTTTCCGCTTTGAGGTACGCTTGACGGCTTTGGTTTCGGGACGGGATGGCTTGGCCGCTTTATCTGCGGATTTCCGCTTCCAAAAGGGATCATCACCCTGTTTGTACACAAGCAGAAGAAAGTTTACAAGTTGAACAATTTAAAGATATCAAGATAAAAAGGAAGCATAGTGCTTACAGCAGGCGGTTTATTCTGAGTGTAGAATGGGTTCAAGCCGGTTTGGAGACAGACTGATTCCGGTTCATTCAAAATTTTCTTGACGCTTTCAGTGACCTCTTCATCGGTTACTTGAATGTTGATGTGGCGTTGGGGCTCTTCTAATTCACCGGTGTACTCACACATTAAACCGGGGTAGCGGCTTAGTGGCAAGACGTTCCAAGATATCTAGCAACACACAAAATCAATGGCTGTTAAACCGTTGGCCATAAAGGCCCAGAGCTTGGCGAGTTGAGGGGCATATTTGGCCCATTCCACAAAACTCAAACGTTGCGGCATTGGATGAGTGTTGGAAAGCCGGTGATCACGGTAGCCTGGAAGAGGGTTCTCATCTTCAGGAGAGGTATCTATGCAGTAGAACCAAGTCTGGTTCCATTCCTTAGGGTGACTGTGGAGTTTGGCATGAGGGAATTCAACTTCCTTCCGCTTTTGAATAGAGACACCACCAAGCTCAGTGTTAGGACCGTTTACAAATTATGTACGCCAGTTCAGATGAAAAAAGTCTCGGAACAGCTCAGCAGTTGGTTGTTCTTGTAAGTACACTTCACAGAAGACTTCGAAGTTGCATATATTGGACACAGAGTTGGGTTCGATATCTTGAGGATGGAGTTGGAAGATAGCAAGCACATCTCGGTAAAATTTTGACCCTGGCGGTTTGAAACCACGACTTATGTGGTCGACAAAAACCACTACCTCACCCTGCCTCGGGGTTGGAGGATTCTCCGTTCCTGGAGCTCACCATTTAATTTCAGTTTTCTTAGGCAAGGTGTCGATACTGACCATTCCGTTCAACTGTTCCTCGGTGACCCGGGAACGAGCCCAGTTGCAAGCGGCAAACTGTTTGGCCATTGTGCAACGAAAAGCTGGAAAGGAAATGACGGTTTACAAATCATTCATGATGACACGCAAGATGCAATAGGAATAAAGATATACAGATATGTCAAATTGTGTAAACTGGAGACTAATACAATAATGAATGACAAGCTCATATCAAGGGCATACATGTGTTGTTAAACCGGACTATTACAATCAATGTAAAGGTGGTTTTCCGGTTTACTAGGGGACTAATGGTATGAGATAGATTGTTTTTTACAAGGGTAAACCGCCTACATGGTACAGAGGATACATATCTAAGGCGCAAAGGGCTAAGTAAGGAAAAACAAGTTTCACAGGATCACATGGGAATTTTGGATCTACCGAAGACAGAAAAGCAAAAATATTTGGACCTAAAAAGGGTAGGACCTGAAGCAGGTTGTAAAGGTTCAGATCAGTTTTTCTCGTGCAAAAGGTTTGTGGTGGTAGCGGAAGATAAACCATTACGCGGAATATATCAACATTGAGATTTTCTATCCATAGACTAAGGAGGAATAGGGAAGAGTAGCACCGAAACTCCGATGAACTTCAATGAACTGCGAAGAACAAGGAAACCCTAGACAGATCTACAAGGGGGGAAAGAAAAGGACTTACAGCGACTGTTGAAGCAACGGAGGAATGCCACAGCTCTCTGGTAATGGTCAGGTTGATGCAGTGGCCTTTGTCGAAGTAGAGGAGAAGCTCGGTGATAGTGGCGGCGCTCAGGGGCAGAGGTGTCGCGAGGAGGAAGAAGAAGCTAAGGAGATGAAGGGGAAAATGATAAGTACCCGTGGCCCTATTTATAAGGCGAAGCGATAAAGCAACAAGTGCGGGAATCGAGGAGCTCAAAAATGGATAGTTAATAATGGTGTCGCCTCGATGACTAGATATGCGTTAATGAAGGTAATCCTCAGCTTCAATGGATAGATGACGTCAGGGCGGTTTATCATGATCCTGGAGTATGACGTCACGGCGGTTTACAAGATCAACGTGAAGACGCAAAGGAGGAGTTTTTTCTAAGTATTGAAGATTGACATGAACAAGTTCAAACCAATCTGGGGCCTAATGTTGGGGATATTACTGCTGGGCGTAAACCGGCCAGGAGTAACCGGATTAACTTTATGAAGATTAGAAGCCCATGAAGACGTAAGAATGATGGCGCTTTATGAAGGCCCAAGGCCCAAAGGTGAGTTAATGCCTGTAGATGTAAACCGACCTTATTATGTAACTTGCATTGTAAGATAGGAAGTGTAGAGGCCGAACCGGACACGTTTATGATCCGGCTTCGGGACTCTGTAAACCGGCGGGCGTCAACCTATGTATATAAAGGGACGACCCGGCAGCGGTTTAGGGACAAGAAACAACAACTCGAGGGCCAGTCAAAGCGGATTCGCTCCCTGGTCATCGAAACCCTAGCAATATCAATCACAACTAGACGTAGGCTTTACCTTCATCGAAGGGGCCGAACTAGTATAAACTCTCCGTGTCCCCTTGTCCGGTTTAACCCCTTTAAGCTAACCCATTGTGATGGCTTCATGACTAAGTCCTTTCACAAGGACATCTGCCGTGACAAACCCACGACACCTTGCGTGCCAACATGCTATTAAAATGGTTGTTATGTGGTATGATAGGGTGGTATCCTCTTTTGAACGATTCGAGTGGCTTGACTTGGGACATGTTCATGCATGTAGTTGAAACAAAATCAACATAGCCTCTATGATATTTATGTTCATGGTGCATTATATCCTACTCATGCTTGCATTCGGTGTTGATTAATTTTAATGCATGTTCATGACTGTTGTTGCTCTCTAGCTGGTCGCTTCCCAATCTTTTGCTAGCCTTCACCTGTACTAAGCGGAAATACTGCTTGTGCATCCAATCCCATAAACCCCAAAGTTATTCCATATGAGTCCACCATACCTACCTATATACGGTATCTACCTGCCGTTCCAAGCAAATTTGTATGTGCCAAACTCTAAACCTTCAAATAAACATTCTATTTTGTATGCTCGAATAACTCATGTATCAACTAGGGTTGTCCGTATCTTCCATGTTAGGCGGGTTATTCTCAAGAGGAGTGGACTCCGCTCCTCACTCACGAGAAAACATCGTCAGTCCGGGTTAGTTCAGGGCATATATAAAAAATACTGGAAGGAAGATCAACGGAGAATTATTCACGCCAGGGGGGCCTTCACCGGAAAATGACCGGAAAATCAACGAAGAATTATTTTGGAATATATAAAAAATATTGGAAGGAAGATCCACGTCAGGGGGCCTTCACCTGTCCATGAGGGTGGGGGCGCGAACTACCCCCCTGGGCGCGCCCCCTGCCTCGTGGGCCCACTGACGCTCCACCGACCTCAACCCTGACTCCATATATTCACTTTTGGGGAGAAAAAAATCATGAGAAGGATTCATCACGTTTTACGATACGGAGCCGCCACGAAGCCCTAAACTCTCTCTGGAGGGCTGATCTGGAGTCCGTTCGGGGCTTCAGAGAGGGGAATCTGTCGCCATCGTCATCATCAACCTTCGTCCATCACCAATTTCATGATGCTCACCGCCGTGTGTGAGTAATTCCATCGTAGGCTTGCTGGACGGTGATGGGTTGGATGAGATTTATCATGTAATCGAGTTAGTTTTGTTAGGGTTTGATCTCTAGTATCCACTATGTTCTGAGATTGATGTTGTTATGACTTTGCTATGCTTAATGCTTGTCACTAGGGACCGAGTGCCATGATTTCAGATATGAATCTATTATGTTTTCATCAATATATGAGAGTTCTTGATCCTATCTTGCAATTCTATAGTCACCTACTATGTGTTATGATCCGGCAACCCCGAAGTGACAATAATCGGGACCACTCCCGGTGATGACCATAGTTTGAGGAGTTCATGTATTCACTATGTGTTAATGCTTTGTTCCGGTACACTATTAAAAGGAGGCCTTAATATCCCTTAGTTTCCAATAGGACCCCACTGCCATGGGAGGGTAGGACAAAAGATGGCATGCAAGTTCTGTTCCATAAGCATGTATGACTATATTCGGAATACATGCCTACATTACATTGATGAATTGGAGCTAGTTCTGTGTCACCCTAGGTTATGACTGTTACATAATCGATCGCATCTGGCATAATTCTCCATCACCGATCCAATGCCTACGAGCTTTCCATATATTGTTCTTCGCTTATTTACTTTTCCGTTGCTATTATTATCATCACTATAAAACACCAAAAATATTACTTTTGCTACTGTTACCACTACTATCATATTACTTTGCTACTAAATACCTTGCTGTAGATATTAAGTTTCCAAGTGTGGTTGAATTGACAACTCAGCTGCTAATACTTGAGAATACTCTTTGGCTCCCCTTGTGTCGAATCAATAAATTTGGGTTGAATACTATACCCTCGAAAACTGTTGCGATCCCCTATACTTGTGGGTTCTCACTCTACTACCTGTGTCGGGGCATTAAGACCATGTATTTCTTCAATAGGTGGTAAATTCTTATCATCTTCATCTTTAATACCTTTTTCTTTCATATATTTATTTGACTCTTGCATGTCTTCAGGACTGAGAAATAGAATACCTCTTTTCTTTGGAGTTGGCTTAGGAGGTGGTTCGGGAAGACTCCAATCATTACCATTGCTCAATATATTATTCAATAGTTTTTCAGCTTGCTCAATAGTTCCTTCCCTAAAAACACAACCAACACAACTATCTAGGTGGTCCCTAGAAGCATCGATTAGTCCATTATAAAATATATCAAGTATTTCATTTTTCTTGAGAGGATAATCAGGGAAAGCATTAAGTAATTGTAGAAGCCTCCCCCAAGCTTGTGGGAGACTCTCTTCTTCAATTTGCAAAAAGTTAAATATTTCCTGTAAAACAACTTGCTTCTTATGAGCCGGAAAATATTTTTCAGAGAAGTAATATATCATATCCTGGAGACTATGCACACAACTAGGAGCAAGAGCATTAAACCATATCTTAGCATCACCCTTTAATGAGAAAGGAAACAACTTGAGAATATAGTAATAGCAAATTTTTCCTCATGAGCAAATAAGGTGGCTATACATTCAACTTAGTAAGATGTGCCACAATAGTTTTCAGATTCATAACCATGGAAATGATCAGATTCCACCAAAGTAATTAACTCAGGATCGACAGAGAACTCATAAACCCTATCAGTAACAAAGATAGGTGAAGTAGAAAACTTAGGATCATATTGCATTCTAGCATTCAAAGATTTTTCTTTCAGCTTAGCTAACACTTTCTTAAGACCATCTCTATCATTGCAAGCAAAAATGTCTCTAGCAATTTCTTCATCCATAATATAACCCTCGGGAACCTTAGCCAATTCATATCTAGGGGGAGAATCATAATCTTCAGTTTCAATAATATCATCAGTTTCAGTAATTTCATTCTCACTAACCGTAGCAAGTTGTTCATCAAGAAATTCACCTAGCGGCACAGTATTATCAAGCAAATAAGTAGTATCATCATAAGCATCATGCATAACAGAAGTGGCATCATCAATAACATGCGACATATCAGAATCAATAGCAGGTGTAGGGGTCGCAAGCTTACTCAAAACAGAAGGTGAATCAAGTGTAGAGCTAGATGGCAGTTCCTTACCTCCCCTCGTAGTAGAGGGATAGATCTTGGTTTTGTTATCTTTCAGATTCCTCATAGTGATCAACGGATATAAATCCTAAGTGACACAGAGAATAGAGCTATGCTCCCCGGCAACGGCGCCGGAAAAAGGTCTTGATAACCCACAAGTATAGGGGATCACAACAGTTTTCAAGGTAGAGTATTCAACCAAAATTTATTGATTGGACACAAGGGGAGCCAAAGAATATTCTCAAGTATTAGCAGCTAAGTTGTTAAGTCAACCACACCTGAAAGACTTAATATCTGCAGCAAAGTATTTAGTAGAAAAGAAGTACGGAAGTAACGGTAACAGTGGCAAAAGTAACAGTAGCGGTTTTGTAGCAATTGTAACAGTGGCAGCGGAAATGTAACTTAGCAAAGATCAATACGAAACGAACTCGTAGGCAATGGATCAATGATCGACAATTATGTCAGATGGCATTCATCATGCAACAGCTATAACCTAGGGTGACACAGAACTAGCTCCAATTCATCAATATAATGTAGGCTTGTATTCCGTATATAGTCATACGTGCTTATGGAAAAGAACTTGCATGACATCTTTTGCCCTACCCTCTCGTAGCAGCAGGGTCCTAATGGAAACTAAGGGATATTAAGGCCTCTTTTTAATAGAGAACCGGAACAAAGCATTAGCACTTAGTGAATACATGAACTCCTCAAACTACGGTAATCACCGGAAAGAATCCCAATTATTGTCACCTTGGGGTATGTGGATCATAACTCATAATAGGTGTCTACAACTTGCAAGATCGGATCAAGAACACAAATATATTCATGAAAACAAAATAGGTTCAGATCTGAAATCATGGCACTTGGGCCCACGTGACAAGCATTAAGCATAGCAAAGTCATAGCAACATCAATCTTAGAACATAGTGGATACTAGGGATCAAACCCTAACAAAACTAACTTGATTACATGATAAATCTCATCCAACCCATCACCGTCCAGCAAGCCTATGATGGAATTACTCATGCATGGCAATGAGAATCATGAAATTGGTAATGGAGGAAGGTTGGTTATGATGATGGCGGCGATTTCCCCTCTCCAGAGCCCCAAACAGACTCCAGATCAGCCCTCCCAATGAACAACAGGAGGCGGCGGCTCCGTATCATAAAATACGATGAATCCTTCTCTCTGATTTTTATCCCCGAACATGAATATATATAGTTGGAGTTGAGGTCGGTGGAGGTCTAGGGGACCCACAAGCCAGGGGCGCGCCTAGGGGGGTACGGTGCACCCCCACCCTTGTGGTCTCCTGGTGGGTCCCCTCTGGTTGATAATTTCGCCAATATTTTTTATATATTCCAAAAATATTCTCTATAAATTTTTCAGGTCATTTCGAGAACTTTTATTTGTGCACAAAAATAACATCAAGGCAATACTGATGAAAACAACATCAGTTGGGATTAGTTCCAATCAAATCATGCAAATTAGAGTCCAAAACAAGGGCAAAAGAGTTTGGAAAAGTAGATACGATGGAGACGTAAGAGCCTGTGATCCTAAGTCTTGCTGGTTGGAGGAGTCTCCATCATTTTCTTTATTCTTGCCCAGAGCTTGCTTCCTCTCAAGAGCATTGATCTGACAAACAGGTGCATGAGAAGTTGAGCATTTATCAGGTATGTGAAAAAGTATAACTTCTTCCTTTCTTCAACTTCAGATAGTAATTCCCACACTAGAGATTTTAACATATGTACAGTCCATCCAAATTTATTAGGTGTCGTAAGGAGATGGACAATGAAGTTTAACCAATTTATCCCTCGAGCATGCCTACCGGTCCGCCACAGCCGCGCATTCTGATGGAGAGGATGCCGCCAAGCCTCCCGAGGCCGCTCCCATGAAGAAGAACTAGTTGCTCTCCCAAGAACGCCCCGAGGGGAAGAAGGTGTCGGCTGATGGCAGCAGCCCAAGCCCCGCTCTCACTGCCAACGCCTTCCCTCCTTCCGCATAGGAAGGCGTGCTCAGCACCTTCCTTCAGGCGGCCTCGCGGGCTTTCGCCTGGAAAGCATCTAACCAGACCAATGTACCAAGGGAGGTGTTTGGGCACCACTTGGAGGCATGCCTTGACGCATGCCCCATCAAGCAAGTAGCACGGCGCCAAGTGCCAGAGAAGCAAGAGTTCATCCTTCAGGAGACCCGCAAGCTGCAAGAAGCTCGAGCCATCCGTGGCATGCACCGCCTCACGAGGACCACCAACCCGATCATTGTCCCCGAGGAAGGCGACAACGTGCGTGTGTGCGTCGACCTCGCGAGCCTCAGCAGAGCCTACTCCCAGGACCTTCATACGTCTCCAACGTATCTATAATTTTTGCTTGTTCCATGCTATTATATTATTATTCTTGGATGTTTTACAATCATTTTATAGCAACTTTATATCATTTTTTGGGACTAACCTATTAACATAGTGCCCAATGCCAGTTGTTGTTTTTGCTTGTTTTCTACTTCGCAGAATATCACTACGAAACGGAGTCCAAACGCACTGAAATGTTTTGGAGAATTTTTTTGGACCAGAAGACATCTGATGGGCCAAAGAAGTACTAGAGGGGGATCCGAGGGGAGCACAGCCCACCAGGGCACGCCAGGAGTTCCATGCGCGCCCAGGTGGGTTGTGCCCACCTCGGTGGCCTCCTGCACCACCTCTTCGCCCTATAAATCCACCAATATTCCAAAAACCCTAGGGGAGTCGATGAAACACAATTCCAGCCGCACGAGTTCCAGAACCACGACATCCAATCTAAACACCATCCCAGAGGGGTTCATCATCCTCATTGGTGCCTCTCTGATGGATGTGTGAGTAGTTCATCATAGACCTACGGGACCGTAGGCAGTAGCTAGATGGCTACCTCTCTCTCTCTCTTTTGATTCTCAATACAACGGTCTCCTGGAGATCTATTTGATGTAACTCTTTTTTATGGTGTGTTTGTGGGATCCGATGAACTTTGAGTTTATGATCAGATCTATATCCATGAATATTATTTTAGTCTTATTTTGATCTCTTATATGCATGATTATTTATAGCCTCATATTTCTTCTTCAAATATTTGGTTTAGTTAGGCCAACTAGATCGATTTTTCTTGCCATGGAAAGAGGTGCTTTGTGATGGGTTCGATCGTGCGGTGTTCTTTCCTAGTGACAAACAGGGCAGCAAGACACGCATGTATCGTTGCTATTAAGGATAAAAACTGAATAGATCTCGTCTACATCATGTCATCGTTCTTACTGCATTACTATGTTTCTCCATGAACTTAATACACTAGATGCATGCTGGATAGCCGACGATGTGTGGAGTAATAATAGTAGATGCAGGCAGGAGTCGGTCTACTAATCTTGGACGTAATGCATATATATTGATCATTGCCTTGGATATCGTCATAATTATTTGATCTTCTATCAATTGCCCGACAGTAATTTGTTTACCCACCGTGTGCTATTTTTTGAGAGAAGCCACTAGTGAAACCTACGGCCCCCGGGTGTATTCTTTATCATATTTGCTTTCCGATCTATTATTTGCCACCTTTATTTTCAAATCTATTATTCCAAAAACTCAGAATACCTTGCTGCACTTTTTATTTGCATCTTTTATTTCATGTTTTTTCGAGATCTATTTTATCCAATCTACACATATTTATCCCGTCAACTTGACAATTCTAGGCGTCGTTACCCAAAAAGGGATTAACAACCCCTTATACATGTCGGGTTGCAAGTATTTATTTTTTGTGTGCATGTACCGTTACATAGTGTTGCTTGGTTCTCCTATTGGATTGATACATTGGTTACATAACTGAGGGAAATACCTACAGCAGTTGTGCTGCATCATCCCTTCCTCTTTGGGGAAATATCGATGTAGCTTCAAGCGACATCAGACCTCTTTTGGCCGTCCCATGTCGGCCTGAGCAGGGACCTCGCCACCAGCTACACTCGCATGCCCTTTGTCCTGGATAACGCTGGCGCCACCTTCCAAAGGTTGGCGCATGCAGCTCGCGATGGAGCCGCGTGAGCTCCATGTCCCTCGCGAGCCCCCAGAGTGTCGGGAGCCTCTCGGCCCTTGAACGGTGAGCTCCCATGATGGACTTTAGCAAGCGGCTCGACATTCCCTCAGTGCCACTCTGACTTTTTGGTTTGTTCAATTTGAGGGCGCCCTATGGCTGTAACAACCTTAGGATGACCCGTGCCAGACACAGTAGTAGCATTTCCTTTTGGTTGTGTAGCGAATCTGGTTATGCCCTAATGAGTTTATATTGCCTGCTTAATCATGTGTTCGGTGTCGCGCCGCCGTTGAGAGCATCGCGCCTTTGCGACTCTTGTCCTGATCGTCCCATGAGCAGGGGCTGGGCACGGCGTCTGTGCTCGGGTTCATCCCTACAGTGCTGATAAATCCAATTAATTGAGCTCTGGATTGCGGACTTGACCCTGTGCATGTCACCTCACCTATATCTTTGGTGCTCTATGTCCTCATGGAACATACACGAGCAAGTTGGTGAATGGGCGTCGCCCCCGTGTTCCAAAACATGTCAAATGTGCAGTTGCCCCAGGGACGAAGAGCTTGGGAAGCCCACAGACAGTGCCTTGCTCGGCTACCTGAAAGCCCTCGTGAGGAGGAGACTCCAAGAACCAGGCCCTAGCAGTCGTGCCTCGCGAGCGGCGCCACTCCCCCCCAAGCCGAGTCTCGCCCAACGCCGTTGCACACAGAAAGCTAATTCTAACTGCTTGACGAGGCGCAGCTACCGACTCTGAAATTCCCTCTTTTCATGACCCTAGCGAGACTGCCGCCACTTTTTCATGCGAGTCGCTTGCACGTCAAAGGGGCTCCATGAGCATCGCACCTTAGGAGCCCTCACTAGCTCCTCAGTAGCTCCTGGTACTCCTCACCTCCTGGAATTGTCCAAGGCATCGCGACCTGACATACCAGCGACGGTTGAGTGTTGCCCAGGGGCTGGGTCCTGACGATGTAGAGCATCTGGACAAGCAAAAAAAGGGTTCACGCCTCATGAGGAGATTTTAAGAGGGAGCATACGATTTGAACCATAAAAAGCATTAACCTAAGACGCAAAAGGCATCTGTTCTTCACACACACCCCGCGGGGCCAACATCGATCCAGTGCAGATAAGAAGCAGAAATAAAAAGCTTCGGGTAGATGCGACCACCCCCAGGTGTCTAGCTCAGGTGCGGGAGGCGCCCTAGATGGAGTCCTCGTGTTCGCTCTTAATGTGGGGGGTGCCGTCGTCGCTCTCGCTTCTGCTGGTGGGAGACGCGTCATCGTCGCCATCGTCGTCGGAGGTCGTGCTGTCCTCTCCATGCAGCACCTTAGGCGGTCGCCGTTGACCCTGAAGATCTTCACAAAGAGTGTGGCTGCCCCATCACACTTGAATTGGAGGACGTGCCCCCTCTTCAAGACGCGGACAGGGAAAATGACTTCCACCCCTGGTTCAAGAACATGAAGCCGGTGGGGGTGAACTCCGTCACCACCCAGGAGGGGCCGTTACAGCAGTCGTCCACCTGCACCCACAGGCCCAGCAGCACGCGATCCACCATCTCCGCCACAAAGGAGACTAGAAGCTGGAGCCAGGTGCAGGGTTGGCGGTGCATGTCCGCGATGAACTCGCGGATTGCCTCCGCTAAGTGGAGCCCTGTATGGGAAGGTAAGGCGGCCGCGCCGCCTAGGCCCCCTCGGCCACGGGCGCCTATGCGCCCATGCCCGCGGGAGCCGCTCCTTCCATGGCCGCTTGGGCCGATGTCGGCGGACGTACGTGGAAGAGCGCCCCCGCCCCCGAGGCGGTACCTTGGGCGTTGCAGCAGCAGCGCGGACGCGGCCTCTCCCCCTCACCATCATCACAGAAGTCGGCTCAGATCATGGAGCAAGAAGGAGGAGTTGGAGGAACTAGATAGGCCGGGGGTCCTTCCCCTCGTCTCTATATAGCACCCAAAGGAGGAGCGACACACGTCTCTTCGCCTTTGACGGGTCAAGGAAAGCAATGATGGACTAGCACCGCACATGGGAAGGTTTTATGCTAGCCAGGGCAGTTGCCGAGGCGTTGTGGGAGGAGTGGGAGCGCCCCACATTCCATCATGCGCCATGCATCGAGCCTGGCACGCAGGCGGTTGGGGCCCGCACCGTTCCGCCACCTAATAGGCGGAGATGTGCACGCCGTCGGCCTGGGGGATACTATCGGGTCCATGTTACCGGGGGTACCTAGGCCCGTGTGCCTTCGACCCATCGCGTGGCACGTATCCAAGGATCCAGCAAGTGGGCTACCAGCAAGCACTATAGGCAAGACCTCATGAGTCCCCCTAGTCAGTAGGCCTCCTGAGAGGACTAGGCGGCTCTACCGGAGCCTCGTGAGCTGGTCTCGTGAGGCAGCCTCCTGATGCCACCTCCGGGGCAAGCAAGTCAAGAGTACTCCATCGGTCGTGTGGCCCCTCATCTTCATGTGGGTGACGCGCGCGACGACGAACAATGCTAGAGGTCGCGTCAGCAGGCGCGGATGAAGAGGGTTTCCCAATTGGTGTTAAGGGAGCAAGGCCAATGCACCGGTTCCCAAAGGAATCCCCAAAGGTTGCCTGATCGGTGCAAGAGGACCAAAACGACAGGCACGCAGGGCGGAGGTCATCACCAAGCCCACCGACACGTCATGGACGGTGGCTTTGCAGGCGAAGACCACCTTTTGTCAAGATAGATTGCGCCCTTGCCCCCCTTCAAGTTGTCGTTGTGTGGCAACCCTTCCTGCCAATGTTTTGGGGGAAGAGGACCAAGGCATGTATAAAAGGTGGGGAGGGCGTAGCTGTAGAGAAGGACGATTCTTCCACACAACACTTGTACTCTCATTTGTCCCTCGCAAGTGCAATCCAATCACGAAAGCTGGAGTAGGGTTTTACACCACAAGGTGGCCCTAACCTGGGTAACTGTCGTGTCTCTAGCTACTCCCGCTAGCCCGCTCTTGCCGTAGCCTCTCCGTAGTTGGTAGCGGAATGGAGTAGGGCGGTAGGATCGAGCGCACCCCAGAGTTCGAACCTTTGGGTACCCGGAACCCCAATTTCGACAATATGGTCTAGGGTTGAAATTACCTCTATAAGCATTGTTGTTGAAATTATTTCTAGAGACAAAATTCACATCGATAGCATCATTATTTTGCTCAATCAAAGTAGATAGTGGCACATCATTAGGATCAACATCAGCATTTTTACAAGCAAGCATTTTCATAAGGGCATCCATTTTATCAATCAAAGTAGAAACTTCTTCAACAGAGTTTACCTTCTTACCAGTTGGAGCTCTTTCAGTGCGCCACTGAGAATAATTTGTCATTATATTATCAAGGACTTTTGTAGCTTCTCCCAATGTAATTTCCATAAAAGTACCACTTGCAGCACAATCTAGAAGATTTCTCGACACAAAGTTTAGTCCGGTATAATTTTTTTGGATTATCGTCCATAAGCTTAAACCATGCGCGGGACAATTTCTAATCATTAGTTTCATTCTCTCCCAAGATTGTGCAACATGTTCATGCTCAAGTTTCTTAAAGTTCATAATTTGAATTCTGAGAGAAATAATATTAGTGGCAGGAAAATACTTGGCAATAAAAGCATCCTTACACTTATCCCATGAATTAATACTATTGCGAGGCAAGGATGAAAACCAAGTTTTAGCACGATCTCTTACTGAGAAAGGAAATAATTTCACTTAATAGTATCATTTTCCACATCTTGTTTATTTTGCATATCACATAATTCAACGAAGTATTAAGGTGGGACGCGGCATCCTCATTAGGATTTCCAAAAAATTGTTCTTACATAACAAGATATAGCAAAGCATCATTAATATCATACGACTCCACACTAGTGGCCGGAGAAGCAATTTAAGTACTAATGAAATCATTATTTTTAGTATTTGAAAAGTCACACAAATGAGTGTTCTCTTGACACATGGTGACAAGCAAGCAAACAGACAAAGTAAAATATTTTTGTGTTTTATGAGAAGTGGAGGGAGATGTAAAAGAGAGGAAAATAAAAAGTAGAGCAAGTAGATGATAGTTTGTATGTAGGAACCTGATAAGAGTTTGATGATGTCTCCCCGGCAACGGCACCAGAAATTCTTCCTTGTACTTGTAAACTACTTAGGATTTTCTCTGAAGAGGAGGGGTGAAGCAGTACAGTAGAGATAAGCATTTCCCTCGGTGAGAACCAAGGTTATCGAACCAATACCGGAACCACACAAATTCCCGTCTTCAGTACCTACACACACAAAAGCAAATACTTACACCCAACGCGGGCAAGAGGGTTGTCAATCCCCTTGAAGTCATTACTTGCAAGAATTAATTCTGATAGTGATAAATAGATAAAAGGTAAAGTAAAAAAAGTAAATAAATTGCAGCTAAGTATATTTGGTTCTAATGATATGGTAAAAGTAGACTTGGGAGCCATAGTTTTCACTAGAGGCTTCTCTCTCGAAGATATAGCATATATGGGAGAATAATTACTATTGGGAAGCTAATAGAAAAGCGCATATTTATAACGTATTCATGGCAACGATCATGTATATAGGAATTACATCCGTGACAAGTAGACCGACTCCTGCCCTGCTTCTACTACTATTACTCCACCAATCGACCGCTATCCAGCATGCATATATGGTATTAAGTTCATGACAAACATAGTAACGCTTTAAGTAAGATGACATGGTGTAGACAAGGTAAACACAAGCAATATGATCAAACCCCATAGTTTTACCCTTAATGGCAACAACACAAAACGTGCCTCGCTACCCGTACTATTACTGGGTGTGGACACCGCAAGATTGAACCCATCACAAACCACCTCTCCACCCAAAAATAAATCAATCTAGTTGGCCAAACCAAATGGATAGATCGAAGATAAATACAAAGCTATAACAATCATGCATAATAAAGTTCGAATAAGACTCAATTACTTTCAATGAATAATCTGATCATAAACGCACAATTCATCGGATCCCAACAAACACGCCGCAAAAAAGATTACATCGAATATAACTCCAAGAAGATCGAGGTGAACATTGTATTAAAGATTAAAGAGAGAGAAGAAGCCATCTAGCTAGTAGCTATGGACCTGTAGGTCTGTGGTGAACTACTCACGCATCATCAGAAGGCAGCAAGGATGATGTAGAAGCCCTTGTGATCGATTCCCCCTCCGGCAGAGTACTGGAAAAGGCCTCTAGATGGGATTACGAAAGAACAGAAGTTTGCGGCGGTGAAAAAAGTGTTTCAGGTGGCTCTCTGGGGCTTTCCCAATATTTGATAATTTATAGAAGTGGGATTAGATCAGCTGGAGCCACATGGGCCCCATAAGGTAACAGGGCGCCCTACCCCCTAGGGCGCGCCTTGTTGCCTTGTCTTCTCCTTGCTTCGCGTCTAGTCTCCTCCCAAAGCATCAAGGGTCTCTTATGTCCAGAAAAAAACCGTCAAAAAGATTCATAGCGTTTGGGCTCCATTTGGTACTTATTTTCTGAAAAACCAAAAACAAGCAGAAAACAACAACTGACACTAGGCACTAATTTAATAGGTTAGTTTTCAAAAATTATAGATACGTTGGAGAGGTATCATGTGTGTGCAGGTATTGTTGACGTTCATTTAGGTGAGTCTCCTACTAGTTCGATAAACATTGGTTCTTAACTGAGGGAAATACTATGTGATACTATACTAAATCACCCTTCCTCTTCGGGGAAATTCCAACGCCTATCACAAGTAGCAGCGAGCGAGGGAACAACTGCCGACACACGCGTCGTTCGCGCCAGGAAAGTTTTGCAAGAGATCTGACCTCTTTTTTCTTTTCCTGTGAAATGTGAAGGGATGGAAGAAATCCTGTACTGGAATAAGATTTCATTCCTTTAAGCCAAAGGCCTCCAAAGGATATTTTCCTACAAAAATCATATCCTCCAAAACTCCTATGGAAATCATGTGAACCAAAGGAGGACTTAGCCACTGAGTCAACATCAAGTTTGTGTTAACTAAGGAGGGTGCTACCTACTAGAAGGAAAAGGGCCGATCTTCTTTATTTTTTCTTCATTTTTATTGGTTTTTCTCTATTTTTCTTTTTTATTTCCTTATTTCTTCTCCATTTTTTGTTTCCCTTTCGGTTTTCTTTTGGTTTTACTTTATTGCTTACATCGTTTTCTCGGGTTTTTTCTTACACATTTTCCTTTTTTCATACATTGGTTTATTTTGTTTCTTTCTTGGTTTTCAAATTTTTTTGTTTCTTTATCGATTTTCACTATTTTTATTCATTCATTTTGCATTCTTCTTCAGTTTTATTTTTCATTTCATTTTGCTTTGGTTTATTTTGTTTCTTTTTTTGTTTTCATTATTTGGGTTGTCTTTGTTTCTTATGGTTTTCATTCTATATTTTTGTTATATGTCCAGGACATTTTTGTAATACATGTTTAACATTTTTCCAATACAAATTTAGCATTTTTCAAATACATGGTAAACACTTTTTTCTATGCACATTTTAACATTTTTCAAATACAAGATTAATATTTTTAATGCATGGTCAACATTTTTTCTATAGACAATTAGAAACTTCTTCAAATGATTGATTAACATTTGTATATACTTGATCAAATTATCCATTGTTTTTTAATCCATGGTAAAAAAATTCTATACACATTAAGCATTTTTCAAGTGCTTGATTAATTCTTTTAAATACTTGTTCAATATTTTTTTAAATACTTGATTAAAATTTTTATATAAATTATCAATTTTTTCATCATTTTTTAATACATGGTCAGCATTTTTGTATACACATTCAACATTTTCTAAATGTCTGATTAACATTTTTTAAATTCTTGTCCAACATTTTTTCAAATACTTAATTAATATTTTTTTGATATGTGATCAATTTTTTTGTATACATTTTCCCTATAGACATTTAATATTTTTTAAGTACTTTGTCTACATTTTTCAAATATTTTATGGAGAGTGATTTTTTAATATATTTATTTAGAATATTGGGAGGTACAAATAAAAGTAAAAAAAGGATAATACAAAAATAGAAAATGTGAAGAAGAAACTGGGCCTGCCAACTCGCGCCACCCTTCAGCGACAGTTCCCTCTGTGTCGCGTGAAGCTAGAAATAGGGGCGCCTAACACTAGTGCTGCTATTTACGTGTGTGGCCCACCTAACAGGCCATTTCATTTCATTTAGCCCACCCAGCAATGGCCGCCACTGCGTGAGTGGGATTTGTTTTCTGCGAGTGGAGTCTGTGGGTGGATTTCAGCGAGCAGGACAATCCCATTGTCTGGCTTGTGTTTGCATCCACCTGCAAATTCTCTTCTCCCTTGTCTCTTCCTTAGTCCTTCCCCACACACATCACACACGTACAGAGACAAGCCAATGATAGTGGCCCTGCTCGGCTGCTCCTCGCTGCCTCTGCCTCCAGTCCACGTACATCACGGAGCAAAAACCCAAGCGAAACCGAAGAAGCACCACCGCGGTGTTCCTTTCCAGCCATGCGTAGCGGCAACGCCAAGACATGCAGGGCTAAAGATGGCACTGCAGTGCACTCACCTAGCTGACTGCCATTCTCTGCAGCTGAACCCCAGCGTGTGCGTATGCTATTAGCAAGAGGAACATCATTTGATTAATCCATCATCTAATTACATGCCAGAGATTAACAGGCATTGATGATTCCACAGACTTGGTCCATGGAAGAAGAAGATGGTGCATGCAGATACGTGTTTGGTAGTGCTGCAGAAAGTAAGAACATCCATGCCAAGACATGCATAATTGCTGCCTTCTTGTGTACATGACTATACAAGCATCATTCTACTCATCTAGTGCTCCGTGGGCAAACAAAATATTTGAGGTCATGATGCAGAAAGTGAAAAGATACTGTAACTTTGTTCGGAGCTTTGTCCAGAGGTTGAAAACACACACACACACACACACACACAGAGAGAGAGGGAAAGCAAAATCGACAAGTAGAGTCTGAGATGAGAGACTGTTAATAGTGGATCATTCTCGTGAGTTCTTTCTTCTTCACTTCCCAAAGTGATTTTGGAAAGGAGAAAGGAGGGAAGAACAATTGAAAAAGGGATGAGAACTGTTGTTTAACTTCTTGTGTAAGCAATGTTTACATGAGAATATGCTTTGGTAGTGTTTCTGACCCAAGCCATCAAATTACAGAACGAAACATCTAGAGTCATTTTACAGTGCATCCGCTCGATATGGACCGTCCGTAGGAGCAAATTCGATGGTCCAGATCCGATGCAATACGCTGATGTCACATGTATTATATCAGACCCCGAGGGGCATTTTCGGGAGAAAAAATATTTCGAATTGATCAGATTTGCCCTCCCAAATATTTCGAGGTTATTCTCAGTACAATTTTCAATGCTATTTTTAGTTCGATTTTTATCCCGTTCGCTAGGGTTTATTCCTCGCCGCCGCTAGGGTTTTACTCCTCGTCAGCAGGAACTAGCCGCATGTCGCGGCCCCTCCCTCCCTCCACCCCAATTCCCTCGCGATCTCGCACCACCTTTTCAACAATGAACACGAGAGGAGGCGCACTGCCCTCCCCGCAGCGGCCGCCGGCGAAGATTCGGCGCCATCCCACCTCCCAGTCCTCCATGCGGGTGCCTATAGCCACAAGGTTATAGGCAACTCTTTCCCACACCCCAATTAGTTGTTTGCGTACTCTACATCACCTCTCCACCATGGTCGCAACTTTGATCTGGCCATGCATCTCGTCCGAAGGCAAGGTGGTTGGGTATGGATCATGTTCTCGCTACTGACGGGGTACCGCAGGACTAGATGAAGCTGGCCGGCCTCAACGGCCAGCCCCATTCGTCCAGCCCCGACTACAAGATCTACGAACGTTCAATCGTTGCATTCATACACTAATACATTTCATTCAACCTGTATTCTTTCAATTTGGCTGATAGGTGAGATTTGGAGATCAATATAGATGATAATCTATTAATTTTGGAATGTACTATAAACAATTCATAGCTTATGTTGCTCAATATTTATGATACTCGCTTCTTCTTGTGCAATTGCTGGACTGGGATCAACAGACTTAGCATGTGCTTTATAAAAAAAATAGATTCACATGGGATATCCACCATTTGAAGATTGGTGTCAATTCTAATTATGATGTTTTAGCCTTGTTAAAGGGAGAGTAAAGATCCTCGCAAAAAGCAGAGAGAAAGGAATGAGCATTCGATTCTTGCATATGTTGCATTTCATTCTTCTGTGTTTAGTTATGTCCAACGTTTGTTACATGCACACACTTGACAAGGTTAGTACAAGTAGTAATTTTTCCTCCGTTTTGCAGGGCTATGACAGAACATGCTATGTGATTCCTTGAGGCAGGATGGATGTACCATGGCCACCCCACTGTTCTCCTTAAGGTGATCCCTTCAATTCAGCGCATGCCCTACCATGTCACACCATGGTCGTTGCAGCACCTATAGAGGCCCCCTATGGTATGTGCTTTGCTCTTGTTATCCTATGCTCTCTTTTATTGGCTTTGTGGCCTGTCTATGAGACATTGGCTGTGTCATTTCCTGGGATAGCTGGGATTCCGTGTTGACTCATGCATTATTTTTCCTTCTGTTCTGAGGCTATGCTCATGCTTGTACCTTTTTCTCTCGTATGAAAATAAATATATCATAATCGATTATTATTCTAGGGTTGCTCGTGCACTATAATTGGTCTGAGCCTTGCCCGGGCACTGTTACTATCGCATGGTTGTAAAAAGCAAATATAGGTTTCTATGAGCTCCCGTAGACACCAAATTTATTTAAAGCAAAGTATTTTAACCAGTATTATTGAAGTTTTACAACTTGACTCGTCCGCAATGGACTAAGAACACGGCTAGGAAACCTTCTTCAGGACTAAAACCCAACCACACCCTACTCTATCGCTTTATGGACACACTCCACATTTAAGAATGAACCACACTCCTGGACTAACTGCTTGCATCTTCATCGTCTTAAACCGCAGCTGCATCCAATAGCCAAGCATGGTACTGCTTGAACCTTTTCCTGTATTTCATTTTGTTGTAGGGTGAATCGACAAGCACAACAGGTAGCTCTCTTCTGAATTTTTCGATGTAGGCCTGCATGCGAGGATACGTTAGTATCGTTCCATAAGTTCCAGAAAATGACAGAATTTTAGTTCTTAGTCTACGTACTTGCCATATTGCATCCTTAGTTTTTCTCCCGTAAATAATTCGATGTTCTTCAGCATGTACAGTGCACAACAAGAACTGCAACATTTTATTTTGTTAGATCAGCATTTCAGATATTAACAATCTAAAACAAAAACAAAAGCTAATATTTTTGACTGACGTCTCATCGGCTTTTGGCACTTTAATAAGCCGTACTGGCCATTGTGTCATGTTAATCTCTTCCCATGCATTGCTTTCTATCCCATTGACTCGCATCGCTGCTCTCATATGCGCTTCCATCCCACGTACCTGCAAGCCCAATGGGATGAGAATTTTCCTACGACTAATACTCACATATGATGTTAAATCCTTTGTTATATTTAAATATGTCAAAATTCTCACCACGCTATTTACTTCTCTGGGTACCATACAGTGGAAAAGTGAATCAAGAACCTGAATCTCCTTCCTTTTGGGGTTTACGACCATAAGGAACCAGTGGATGTTTAAACGGTTTGTAGGTAGGAAAACCTGGAGTGCACAGCTAATTAGATCAACGTGTATAGTAATAAAAAATCTGTTCTATGTTAGGTTAGAATACCATATCATGTTTCAGGTAGTTGGTGCCTTGTGTTGTTTCAGGAACGCCCGCCAAAGCATCCTCGTAGCACTCCTCTATCCTACCATCTCTTTCGAGCTTAGCGACGCCGGCCACCCTCTCAATGTAAACCACTTGGTCGTCCCTTGTGTCAACTGGTTCATCATGACGCATGAGTTGGATCACAGCATCAACCACCTAAAACAATAATCACGTTAATTTTATTGTACAAAAATGAAACTTGATATACTAATTTGTGAAATATCTTACTTCGTCACCCAACCATATGCCATGTTCAGATTCATCTTTATGGGTGAGGCATTGCAAATGCTTCGATAGCACGACAATGTCATCAACTAAGACCATTTGTTTTTCATGATTTGTAGTGTTGATCAGTGATGCCACGAAATCCTGTCGAACCACGTCTAGCTGGTCCCTCTTCCATACAGGAACTTATGGCCTCTTTTTTAAGTTGGTAGAGCCGATTTTCCTCCTTTTATTGTTCATGTCCTCGGGATCATTTGTAGACTCTGATGGAGTCTTGTTTTTCCTTTTTTTTCTTCTTCTCGGTATCGTACTAAACATACTCGTCATTCTTAAATAATTGCAATAACACCCTTTTATTTTCGCCCCCATGATTTGGTGCCATCGATTCAACCACACTTACTTCTTGCTGCTTTCGAAAGGATTCGTCATGGCTGTCATCATTTGTGAAGGCACGGGGTTCTTCAGGCTCTCATGGTCCCGTAGCCTTCATAGAGTGGTGCTTACTCCATCTGTTGAACAGATTCTGTCATACGAAATAAACCGCGTGTTAGCCTTTAGCAGATTCCTGCTCAATTATAGGTAAAATGTCCATCACCTGGAAAGCTTCAAGGCTTGTGGTGGCTTTGAAATGCATTTGCATATCCAAACTAGGAGCACCCTGGATATCATCCACCTCTTTAAAAAGCTTATGAACACCCCTGAGATCCTATTCGATTTTTATAGCAGCTCTTTCAAATGCTTCATCCTGTACGTGGAAGATCACATGTTATTTCTGAAACGATAATGATTATTTCATAATTAAGTTAACATGCATACGTCAAAATCTTAATCAAGGTTCTTCATGGGGGGCTCCATGCTATCCTTTTTTATTCCCTGCTGACAATGGTGCTTAGTAGCGACCTCCTTGACATTCTTTTGTTTCCCCTGGTCAGAAGCATGCTCAGCATTCTCAACAGAGGCCTCCATTGGGTGTGAAGGTGCCGCTAGGTCAGAAAGGTGTATGTCTTGCACTCCTGGAAATATTCCATCGTGTTTGTTCTTAAAAAATCATGTTAGTCTGGGGTGTTTTCATAGTAAACTAATTTAGAAAAAACCTTGTACACGTAAACTCCCAATTATATATACTAATCTCATTATTCTATGCTTACGTTCAATTCTTTGATGAGGTCCCCCATGAGCTTGCCATTTGTATGGGTACGCCTAAGGCACTCATCCTTTTTCTTTTCAAGGGTGCAAATCCTATCGACTTGTTCTACACCGGCCTCCCGCACGAGGGAGGCAACTTCTTGCAAATCAGTCAATACACGTCCAACGAGTACCTTAATCTGTGACTTTGAAACAGTTAGAATCATATAACTTCGTACTAGTTGGTAAGTTATAATATATATTTGTGCCTGATGTTACCTGAGCGCCAGTCTTCGGTTTGGCCAGCGTACCATCTCGTGATGGAATGAAAGGCCTCATTAGGTCCTCAACATACTGCAGTTTAGTGTCGTTAGTATGATTTAGAAAACATGTGACATAATCCAGGCAATGTGCTGACATTTTATCTCTCCATCTCCCAGATAATTATTCTAGATTATATTGTGAACCTTTGTTGCCTTCTCCTTGCTCCAGTTCTGGATCAACGGCCTTAACCTTGATTCATACGAGATGCTAGAGTCAAAGGTGCACTCTGAACTTCTCGTACTACCATGTCTGCATGACAACAAAAGCACTTTACAAACATTCTCGTACATTATTTAATGTATGTTAGGTAACTGATAATTGTACTACTATGAATTACCCACAGTAGTGGTAGGTTCCCCTCCAGAGTTGCTTCACCATTTACAAAATTCTTCACCCTATCCATAAGATAGTCAAGCGTTAGTTGTCCAAGATTTGTGCCCTTTATCACCTCAATGTTTCTAACAATCCCAATATATTTGTTATCCACATACTCCTATTTTGTTCGGCATACATATTTGCCTATGGTGTATAAGACAAATGGCCTGACAAAATTTGGTGTGATGTCGCCTTTAAGCTTGACTAGCAATCCTTTGAAAGTTATTTTGGTGTCATTACGGTCTTTCAGTTTCTTCCACAACTCCATATTATCATCAAGATTTGAAGGGACGTGCTTCTTCCCATCACAGGGCATGCTTGTTATATGCGCTACATCTTCTAGTGTGATCCTACATGGTCTCCCATTGATGATAAAGGCATCTTGCTCTGCATCATATGAATTAGCGATGGCCTGGCACAGTACAAGTCTAATTTTGATGCTAGGTGTCTTGAGAAGTCCACCCAGTCCTATCAACTGGATGTACATCCTTTGCTGCATGTTTAATCCGTTTATGAACTCCACATATGGCGGCAAAGAAGCATCCTGGGTTCAATGGATGTGCAAGTGTGATTAGATTCAGCATGGTATACGATTTAAACACTCATAAAGATGACTACAGGTTATATATACCAACATAAAAATTGTGCTCTATGCTACTTCATGAGGTAATTTGTTTACAAGCATGCTGAGTTCCATGAATGTGCAAATACTATCATTAGATTCAGCTTGGTTATGTTTGAACGGTCATATAAGGTAATCTCCATTGCATGGCGCTTATGTGAAATAAAATAAAGATTGGAAAATAAAAAACTATCCAACTGTGGTCTCCTCAACTCTAGGCGCTAATCATGGTCATTAGTATGGAATTAAAACATGGGCCATCGATGCCTTCCATAACTCGCACGGAAGGAAAAAAGAAGGCAAGTACCCGCTGCACTAATTGGCATCGACAAGACCAGATGCTGGGAATTAGCCTGGAATTAATCAATGAACTGCCAATCTGGTAGGAAACAAATCCTAGCGCCCTCCCCTAACGCCCCCAACTTAATTTGTTTAAAAACATGTTGAGTTACATGAATTTGCAAACAATGAGTGGGGTTGCAGCAAGAGATCATGGGAGGAAGATCGTGGCATGAAAAAAAGCAGCGGTTGCAGCAGGAGATCGTGGGGAGTTACCAGAGGATTCATGTTTGGCTCCATCGTTCGGTTTTGCTGGATTCCTGGGTTGCTCCGTCCTTCGGTCTTGCTGGTTTGGGCGTCGCAGATGGACGAACTATGATCTACGAGGTTTCAAAGGATCCCTATTTATAGGGATCGTAACAACCCGGGCATATACCTACATATCGATTTCTTCGGTTGGAGGAAATCAAGGGAGGGGACCCACCTGGTTGAATATTGGGGGGGGGGGCATGGAGAGTTTAGCTAAGGTAAGTTATGGTGTAAAAATACTAATGTAAGTTGCGTAACAACATGTAGGTCTCCTGAGAATCATGATTGTCAAAAAATATAGTTTGCATTTCTTTGAAAATCAGCCAAAAGAACTGGACCGCTTTTATTATTGGTTATAAGTAAATCACTGGACCTCTTTTAGGATGAAAACTGGTTCTAAGTCAACTAGCATTGAGTGTTCACACGTTAAATATTTTACTCTCTCTTGTGAAGCTATTTTATTGCCCATCCAATCTTGCATGCTCATGCTCATACCTTTTTTCCTCGTATATGTGAGACCAAATTTTGTTGATAATACTGAATCATGTCTGGTGCTGCTCAAGATGGCACGACACCATGGTTTTCACTTTCGGTGAGATTTTGATGAAATCACTGAATTTCATTCATTTTAGCACTCACTGCAATATTTGCCTTTTGGCCAAAATATTTCAGCGTCACTGAATTTCGGCCAAAATATTTCAGCTCTCGCTGCAATTTTTCTGAAACTTCTAACTAGCGTTGGAAAAATTGACACGACTTCATCTAGGTTTGCTCGTGCACTATGTAATAGTTCTGAATCTTGTCCAGACTCTGACAAAACTTAAATCTAAATTTAAGAATTTAGTTAACCTTCCTAACCTTCAAAAGTTCTGGTTGTAAAAAGGAAATATATGTTTGAGCGTCTCCCATGCAGACCAAATTTATTTCAAGAATAGTATTTGGAACCAGTACTATGAAGTATTACAACTTGATTAATCCGCACTGGACTAAGAACATGGCTAGGAAACTTTCTTCGAGACTAAAACCAAACCACACCCTACTCTATCGCTTCATAACAAACTGTACACTCCATATCTATGAATCAACCACTGCCGGACAAACTGCTTGCATCTTCATGATCTTCAACGCAGCTGCATCCGATAGGCTAGCATTGTACGTCTTCAACCTTTCGTGGATTTCAATTTTTTGTAGGGCGAATTAAGAAGGACAACAGGCAGATCTCTTCTATAATTGTCGATGTATGCCTGCATGGGAGGATATGTTAGTATCCTTCCATACGTTTATAAAATTGGCAGAATTTTAGGTGTTACTCTACGTACTTGTTCTTAATGCAGCGTAAGATCTTCTCCCGTAAAGAATTCGATGTTCTTCAGTATGTAGAGTGCACAAGAAGAACTTCAACATTTAATTCTGTTAGCAGCATTTCATGTATTAACAATGAAAAACATAATTAGAAGCTAATATTGTTGACTGACGTGTCATCTTGTCTTGGCACAGGAACAAGCTTTACTGTCCATTGGGTCATGTTAATGTCTTGGCATGCATGGCTTTGTGGTACACTGATTCGCAATGATGCTCTCAGATGTGCTTCCACCCAACGTATCTGCCAAGTCCATGGGATGAGAAGTTGCTCATGGTTCATGGTTAGGTATGATGCTAAATCTTGTGTTATATCGAAAGACGTTTAAAATCTCACCACGTGAATCACTTGTGTGCGTACTACGTAGCTGGAAAGTGAATCAAGAATCTGAATCTCCCTCTTTCTGGGCTTCACGACCACAAGGAACCGGTGGGTGTTCGCCATGTTCGTAGGTAGGAAAACCTGGACAGCAAAGATGATTACATCGACATGCATAATAGTTAGAAAAATAAATGTGTTTATGTCATGGTTAGATGGTACTAGATCATGTCTGAGGTAGCTGTCTCCTTTTGTTGTTCCATGACTTCCTGCCAAAGCGGCCTCGTGGCAGTTCTCTACCTTACCATCTCTTTCGAGTATAGCGATGTCGGCCACCCTCTCAATGTAAACCAGTTGCCCGTCCCTTATCTCCTTAGGATGATCGTGAAACATGATCTGAATCATAGCATCAAGCACCTAAAACAAAATTCAAGTTAACTGTACTGTACAAAAGAAAATTGATAATCTAATTTGGTAAATATCTTACTTCGTCACCCAACCATTTGTCATCTTCTCCTCCATCTGTCATGGTGAGGCATTATAAATGCTTCTGTAGCAGAACAATGTCATCAATTACCACCAATTGTTTATCAAGATATGAGGTGTTGACAATTTCGGCCACGTAATTCTGTCAAAACTTGTCAAGGTCGGTCTCCAGCCTCGAAGCACCCATGTCCGTATCTTTTAAATTGCTTGCATGGTTTTTCCTCTTTGTATTCTTTCTGTCCTTGGAATCGTTGGTAGACTCCGATGGAGTCCTGTTTTCTTTGTCTTCTTATCACTATTGTACAAAACATAATCATCGTTCACTAATGAAGATACCACTCTTTTCCAGCTTCTCGCACGAGTTGGTAGCATGGATTCAACCACACTATCTTTTCACTGCTTTGCTAAAGAATCATCATAGTTGTCCTCATCAATTGGGAAGACATGGGGTTCTTCTGGCTCCCTTGTTCCCTTAGCCTTGCCAGACCAGTGCTTGCTTTTGGTACCTGCTTCTCCCCCACCTCAATACTGACATCATCATCATCTTGATTTCTTATTTCTTTAGAATTTCACATATTCTTATTATGCCTCAAATTCAGAGGATCCTGTGATTCAAAATAAAACACTTGTTAGCTTGCAATCTGCGTGAAATAAAAAAACAAAACCAGTTAACTGTAAAATGTGCATCACCTGGAAAGCTTCAAGGCTTGTGGTGGCTTTGGAATGCTTCCGCGAATCCAAACTCGGAGCACCCTGTGAAGCATCCACCTCTTTATAAAGCTGCGAAACATTCTTGAGACTCTCCTTGCAAGATGCAGCAACAACTCTATCTTCTTCATCCTGAAAGTGGAAGATCATATCTTAGCTACGAATCTGCGTTAACTTAAAACAAAATCAGTTAGATGTAAAATGTTTATCACCATGAAAGCTTCAAGGCTAGTGGTGGTTTTTGAATGCTTTCGCGAATGCAAACTAGGAGCAGGCTGCAAATCTTCAGCTACATTCTTCATGGGGGCATCCATGTAATCTTTTTGTATTCCCTTAGCAGAAATGCCTTTGGCAATGACCTCCGTGTCATTTTTTTGTTTTTGCCGGTGAGTAGTATTCTCTCTTGGGACCTCCATTGGGTCCCCAAGTACTCCCAGGTCAGATAGTTGTATGTCCTCCACTCCTGGGCGATCAACATCAAATATTCCATAGCGGTGGTTCTTTAAAAAAATGTGTTAGTGTGGAGATTATTGATAGTAAAATTATTTATAGAAAATCATAATGGTATACTTACATCGAACTATGTGATGAGTTCGTCCGTGCGTCTGCCGTTCGCAAGGGTACGCCTAAGGCACTCGTCCATTTTTTCAAGGGTGCACATCCTATCGAATCGTTGTGCACTGGCCTCCCGCACAATGGAGGCAACTTCTTTCAAATCAGACAATACACGGCCGATGAGTGCCTTATCCTGCAGATTACAAGCAGTTAGAAGCATATGACTTCAATTGTACTTGCAAAGTTACAATATATATTTGTGCCTGATGTTCATCATTTACCTGACCGTCAGTCTTCGGTTTGACCGGCGTCCCAACTGGTGGCGGATTGAAAGGTTGCAGCAGGTCATCGACATAATGCATGTTAGTGTCGTTAGTATCATTCAAAACATATGGTAGATAATCCAGGCACACAGTACTAACACTTTACTTCTCCGACCCCTCTATAATTTTTGTTCATTATGTGTCAACTTTCTGTGCCTTCTTGTCACTCCAGTTTTGGATCAGTGGCATTAACCTTGATGCATATGAGATGGTAGAGTCCAATTGGTGCACCCTCCACTTCCGGTAGTACCATGTCTGCATTACAACAGAAGCATCTTAGAAAATTTTCCATAAAATTAAATGTATGGTATGTAAATAATGATTGTATTACCTGCAGCAGTGGTAGGTTCCCCGCCAGATTTGCTCCACCATTTAAAAATTTCCTGACGCTAGCCATAAGATGGTCAAGCGTAAGCTGTCCAAAATTGGTGCTCTTTATCGTCTCCATGTTTCTAACAATCCCAAGGTATCTGTTGTCCACATACTGCTGTGTTGTCGGGCATACATATTTGCCTATGGTGTACAAGACAAATGTCCTGACAAAATTAGGTGTGCTGTTGCCTTTCATCTTGGCTAGCAATACTTTCAAATTTAATTTTGTGTCATTGCAGTCTTTAAGTTCCTTCCACAACTCCAAAGTATCATTGTGATTTGAAGAGACATGCTTCTTCCCCCTTGCAGGGCAGGCCTGTTATATGCTCCACATCTTTTAATGTGGTCCTACATGGTCTCCCATTAATTATAAAGGCATCTTGCTCTGCATCATATGAATAAGCGATGGCCTGGCATAGTAGACATCTCATTCTCATGTCAGGAGTCTTGAGAAGTTCACCCAGTCCAATCAACTGGATGTACGTCCGTTGCTGTGGGTTTAATTCTTTTATGAACTTCTCGTATTGCAGCAAAGAAGCAACCTAAGTTCCCTGAATGTACAAATAGTGTGATTAGATTCTGTATGGTATTCATTTAAACATGCATAGAACCAACTAGACCTAATCTATGCCAATATCAAAATTGTGCTCTACAGTACTGCATGAAATCATAGAGCTTCTCGGCCATATAATGAACACCAGACATAGAAAAACAAGCTATCTCTGTCGGCAAGTTGACTGATAATAGTATGGATTTTTAGTAGAAAGAGCAGACTTTTGTCTATGTACACTACTAAAGTCCAGGCATCACGCTTACGAAAACAATTGCATACATGATCAGAAGATCAGAAGATCAATAGTTTATAGATAATCTCAAAAAAAAGAATGTAGCAGTTACATTGCAAGCATTCAAGAGCACATACTAAGTTCCCATCACCTTCAAAAAGATCAATTATAATTTTTTACTAATAAATTACATGAGAGCAAATGTTCAATCAAATTACTGCTATATATGGTGATCTAAGGGCAATCACCAACAATTTCAATGACTAGAGACTAAGAACTCGCATAAGTCGAATCAATATGATGTTCTCCAGTCAACTTGAACGTCACTTAGAAAGCCTATGCAAAAAAATTAGCAATTTCCAAATTTTAAGGCATGTAAACAGAGACAATAACCATGATGTCTGGTAGACATGACCATAGTAGTGACTCGAGCAACCAAAAACACATCTAGGCCTCATCAAGCAACCTAAAATTGTTGACATGGACCGAAACATGTGAGCCTAAAATATAATATACTCCCTCCATCCGGAACTACTTGTCATATAAATGGATGTATCTAACATTTTTTAGTTATAGATACATCCATTTCCGCGACAAGTAATTTCAGACGGAGGGAGTAGTACATACATTTAATGTTCTCAATGCCAATTAAGTGAGGCATGCTCATTTTTCCGCACGTTTTTAGTAAATCATGTACATTGTGACAGTTGAAGCGCGCTGAACTGACAAGTTGGCCCAATTACCACAGATTCACAGTGACCAAATTAGCTACACACACTAGTCTTGAATTTCTAGACGTTTAGTGTAAAACAGGCCAATCAACAAAAAGAGAAAACAACTTACGTACAAAACTACTTTGTATTTTGTCTACTGCGTATTTGATTAGCCATTTAGGAGTACTACAATTATTTTGTTGATTTGGTTGCTCGTTTTAAACAAAGTTAAATTACTAGTCCCTCCTTTCCATATCATTACACGTAGAACTTTCCAGCACAAAAATTAGCGCAAGTTTCATTACAGAGAGAGGCATTCACGGCTAAAAACTAAAAGAGGAAGGCATCCACGATCTCCCTTCTAGTAAAATAGGGATAGTTCCTTATGGCTGTAACTAAATGATATCAAAAGACAAGTGCGCCGTAAATTATAGGATTGCATGCACAAAATTAGACTTGGGAAGGAGGGAGTATACAGAACAGAAGGATCTCGCTCGTTACCGGAGGATTCTCACGATGGCGACCAGATCCATTGTCGTTCTCTTTCATCTTTTGCTTCACCGGCTTCTCCGACGTGCCCTTCTCTTTTGTTGGCTTCCATGACATGCCCTTCTCTTTCATCTCAGGATTCGCCGATGCAGGCTTCGAAGATCACGGCTCCGTCGGCTTCTCCAACCTGGGAGCTACTTTGGGCGGCGTGGGGTGGTAATTCGGTGTAGTCATGGAAGGCTAGGTCTGGGAGGTGTGGGGTGGAGTATACGATTTATGCCGTGAAAAGCTTTGTATTTATAGGGGATTCTCTAACAACTGACCACAAGGAAATAGTGGGAATTTGGGATCTCATGAAGAGGCAGTTTTTGATCACATAGATATCTCACGAAGATAGGTAGTTTTAGATCACATAATGTTTTTTAGCAAGTTTAGATCAGTAATCTCAACCGTGAAGCATTTGGGCTTCTTGTGCTTTCTTATACGGGCCTATTATAATGGGATGCGCCCATTTTAAATGAAAACATGAGAAAGGAAAGCGAGGAATCCAAACGGCGGGACGAGTTCCGTCCCAATTATTTAGGACGGGCATGCACGAGGGCGCTTCGTCCTCACTGCCACGACTCTCCAAAAACAGTTTCTCTACCTCTGCGTCCTCTCAATTCCGTCCTCCTGTGCGTCGCTCACTCTCCCAACAATCTGGCTTCTAGAATGGTGAGTTCTCCTTCCTGTCAATTTTGTTATTAGTTCTCCAGTAACAGCACATACGATGGCCTTCTTCTTGTCAATTTCTTGTTCTCCTGCTTCTTTATTCTTTGCGCAAAGATTCATCTGCCAGCAACTTGTAGTCCTTTGCGTTATGAGAATTTTGCACACAGATTCATTTGCATGCAACATCTAGTCCGTTGTCTTGTCAATTTCTTATTTTTTCTCTCGCTTCTTTAGTTTGTACACACAAATTCATCTGCATGCACTCTTCATAGATACATGTTCATTCTTGATTGTTGTTGCAGTTGTTTAGATAAATATTTCAACAACGTAAATTTTGATTGTTAATTTGCATATACTCCCTCTGCAAGGAAATATAACAACTTTTTGTTCACTACTTTAGTGATCTAAAAGATCTTAAATTTCTTTACAGAGGGGGTACATGTTTAGTTTAAATTGTTCATGCACTTGTTTAGATAAACTTTCAATAGCACCAGAATTACTATACTATCTGCCGTCATATTCATCTTGGCTTTCTGTTATCATGTGATTGTCATGCTTCATGTCTTATACTGGTTTCATCAATTACAGTCCTTCGGCATAGCGTTCGTGAAAGATTATGCTGTCAAGAAAGATGGAAATACCGAAATTTTTGTGAAGTACATGAACAAGGCTAGCTGTGTTGAGTACTGCATTCGCAGATTCAAGTACTGGCTGCAGAACATCGACCAGAAGATAGTAGGACTGGATGTGGAGTTCACCTGGCCTCATGGTCCGACACAGATGGATGCCATGCTCCAGTTATCCGTTGAAATCTACGTCCTCGTGTACCACATAAGCGTTGCTGATGAGCACCGCGGCCTGCTGCCCGCCTTCCTTCTCGACGAGGAGTACACCTTTGTTGGGCTGGACATCAACAATGACCAGAAAAAACTCGAGCGTGTTGGTTGATACGTCTCCAATGTATCTATAATTTTTTATTGTTCCATGCTATTATATTATCTGTTTTGGATGTTTTATATGCATTAATATGCTATTTTATAACATTTTTGGGACTAACCTATTAACCTAGAGCCCAGTGCCAGTTTTTGTTTTTTCATTTCGTAGAAATGGAATACTAAATGCAGTCCAAATGGAATAAAACATTCGCGATGTTTTTTCTTGGACCAGAAGACACCCAGGAGATTAGGACTGCAAGTCAGAAGAGCCTTGAGGCGGCCACAAGGGTGGAGGGTGCACCCCCTGACCTTGTGGGCCCCTTGGTGACCACCTGACCTTCTTCGTATACATTCTCGAATACACAAAAACTACCGGGGGAGCCATGAAACCACTTTTCCTCCACCGCAACCTTCTGTACCTGTGACATCCCATATAGGGGCCTTTTCTGGCATCCTGCCGAAGGGGGATTCGATCACGAAGGGCTTCTACATCAACACCATTGCCTCTCCGATGAAGTGTGAGTAGTTTACCAAAGACCTACGGGTCCATAGCTACTAGCTAGATGGCTTCTTCTCTCTCTTTTATTCTCCATACAAAGTTCGCCTCGATGTTCTTGGAGATCTATTTGATGTAATACTCTTTTGTGGTGTGTTTGCCGAGATCCAATGAATTGTGGATTTATGATCAGCTTATCTATGAATATTATTTGAATATCCTTAGAATTCTTATATGCATGATTTGATATCTTTGCAAGCCTCTTCGAACTATCAATTTGGTTTGGCCAACTAGATTGGTTTTTCTTGCAATGGGAGAAATGCTTAGCTTTGGGTTCAATCTTGCGGTGCTCGATCCCAGTCATAGAAGGGGAACAAACATGTATTGTACTATTGCCATCGAGGATAAAAAGATGGGGTTTTCATCATATTGTTTGAGTTAATTCCTCTACATCATTTCACCTTGCTTAAAGCGTTACTCCGTTCTTTATGAACTTAATACTCTAGATGCATGCTGGCTAGCGGTCGATGTGTGGAGTAATAGTAGTAGATGCAGAATTGTTTCCGTCTACTTGACATGGATGTGATGCCTATATTCATGATCATTGCGTTAGATATTGTAATAACTTTGCGATTTTCTATCAATTGCTTGGCAGTAATTTGTTCACCCATCGTAATAATTTCTATCTTGAGAGAAGCCTCTAGTGAAACCTATGGCCCCGGGTCTATTTTCCATCATATAAGTTTCCGATCTCCAATCTTAGTTTCCTATTTGCTTCCTTTTGAATCTTTTACTTTCCAATCCATAAACCAAAAATACCTGAAATATTACTTTATCGTTTATCCATCTATATCAGATCTCACTTTGCAAATAACCATGAAGGGATTGACAACCCCTTTATCGCATTGGGTGCAAGTTGGTGTTTGTTTGTGCAGGTATTCGGTGGTTTGTCGCATTGTCTCCTACTGGATTGATACCTTGGTTCTCAAAAGCTGAGGGAAATACTTACTCTACTTTGCTGCATCACCCTTTCCTCTTCAAGGGAGAAACCAAGGCAAGCTCAAGAGGTAGCATTGGTCTGGTGGTACGAAACTTTTTGGATATCCAGAGTATGTGGAGAGTGCCTGATCCAGTGACGATTAAGCAAAGTATGGCTTGGCTGACTACGCTGGTTCCATCATCCACCACAGCTGCAACAATATGAAGGATGCTATGACAGAAGATGACCACCATATATGGGCAGAAGCGCCCTTGTCCTTGAAGCACATCTATTATGCTTCCAGGGGCGCGTATGCCACCTACGATGTATACAGGCGCTTGGTGTACTTCCAAAAGGGGTTAGAGAGCTAGTGCCAGCATCTCGCCAAACCATCTAGGCGGTCGAGGAAGTCCGGAAGGAAGAATGAGTCAACCTAAAATGTTTCTTCTATTTATCTAGCTGATAGTCTGTACACTTTATTATACTGCTAGTGAGTCATAAGTTCAAATTTCCCGCAAGTTGAATCATCCTTTATTCTAGCGGTCTTCCCTAATTTGATCCACGTGCACGAGATATTTTACTTAAGACATTTATTTTGTTTCGGTTTCCCTAGCTATGATACAGAATGTGATAGCCATTTTTACCAAAAGATTATTTCAAATTTATAATAAATACTGTTCTCAACTGGGGTTGAATAGAGAAAGTTTCAGTTTTTTTATTGAATAGAGAAAGTTCATTTTTTTAAATCAAAAAAGGGTCGCCCCCTCTGATTTTCCATTAATAGAGACCACATGGTCTTTCAAGCCCCTGATACAAACTACAGCTAGAAACTAAAGTAATCAACTAGCAGCACAAATCATACATGGTAGCAAGACCAACCAGACTTAACATGAAGGTCCAAAAAATAAAACTACGGCTGAGGAAAGAAATAGTAGCTGAGAGATGCGCAGGCGACACCGCAGTACCCTGTGACTCCACACTTGCGATGATTTGTACAATTCACCTGCTACATGCTCTAGCAGCTTTGCTCCCAACATAAGCACCTCTTTCTTTACCACCCTCATCTGCAATATAGACCATCCCATCATCCACAAGCAAATTAGCTAAACAAGAATCATAAGATCACTATACCATTTATTTTGTAATCTCACATTATTCCTGCATTACCAAAGAGTCAAGAACACAACTGATGCACTTCCCGCATCTCCTACGCAAACACCCATAGGTAGTTCTACCATCTTAACTCCATGATCTAAATTATCAATAAAACCCCCTTAATGATTCCATTTGCATTACCATCATTCATGATTATAGCCAGGGAAACAGCAGCCAATAAAGCAACCACCTGTGTAAGCCCTATTTTGTGTCCTGAATAGGCACTGCTACACGTCGGTGCTATACAAACGGCTTTTAACCCCTTTCCGCGATGACATTTGGGACTGTCACCAAGTGAGTGCGTGCGATAGGGTGTCCTTCCCACATGACCCAGAAACCGTCGAGGAGATGGAGCAATGATCCAGTGGCATTCCAAAATGTAATCGTGTGCGATGAAACCCACACTAAATTCTTTCGCACGTGTGGTATCAGTGATTAAACGTTTCTAATGATGCAGTGAAACCATACGGTCTATCGTAATGAACCGTTTGGGAAACAGTATGTAAGGCACATGGGCCAACATATGAATTGTGTGTGATTTGTGCCCGATCGCACATGAGTTTTCTGCATAGCCCGTCTGCCATGCTAGACTCCATCGCACACGTTTGCCAACAATTACCGTCTGCGGAAATGTTCTATCACAAACGGTTCAGGAGCCCCGTCGCACACATACAAGTGCTGCAGACTGTTTGTAACTTGTTGGGTATCACCGACGGTTGCCGCAAGAGTGACGTGTGCTTTTCGTTTGGGAGCCCACACGTTTCCTGAAAAAATTACGACTGAGATTGTATTTTACATTGGGCACGGTTAACTCCCAGTTCTCGTATGCGATAACGCAATATGACAAACGGTTCCGGAGACCCTACGCACACGTAGTAGCGCTGCAAATCGTTTGCGATCTGTTGTGTATCACCGATGGTTCCGCTACTATTGACGTATGCTTTCCGATGTGGATCGCACACCCTCATTTAGTGGAGCTGTGTTCGGAGCAATTGCCATGTTAAAACAAAAATATCCCATTTTGAATCGGCATGCAAAAAGCAAATTTGCCACAATATTCAATTGAACAAATAAACAAAAATATCCCATTTTGAATCGGCGCGCAAAAAGCAAATTTGCCACAATATTCAATTGAACAAATAGTGTCCACAGGAAAAACATTCATCAAATTTCGCAACAATTGCAATTGAACATATGGTAGCTAAATTCCAATTATTTGTCCACACATATATGCATTATATAATTAATCATAGTGTACGAAATACGAAGACCTCATCAGATGTAAAACTATGGATTCATGTGTTATACGTTTAGCGGCTAACTCTTACTCAATGTTTTAGGAGAAGGCATGCTGAAATCTTCATTATCACCAGTGGGATTGATGTAGTGATCTAGGAACAAGTCGCTGATAAATCTCCGAACCATCGGCAATTCACCAGTCGGGAGCGGTCCAGGGGTCCTCGGTTTTAAGACGAGCTGCAGTATTTTTAAGATCAGAATGTGCCATATGAGTGGAGTAGAAGATATTAATTAAGATAGACTTAATGGTACTAATTCACGAGGATCATCACAACTATCAGCAGATTTGCAGATGGAGATCATGTGTCTGCAAACATAGTATCCACAAAGGTTGGTCCCTGCTTCTTGCCGAGGACACTGAAATATTTTGTACATAATTAGTCATGTACTAGTCCTGTTAGGAACAACCTAACCGGTGTTAGATGTATTATTTTTTCTTTGGACAAAATAGGAAGAGGTTTATTTAGAAGCTTGAAGATTTGACTAGCGTAAGGAAAGGTACTTGTAGAGTGTTGGATAAATTTTCCGAAACTAATGGATTTCAGTGTGTTACCGGAGAAATGATCTCGTGCTGCAGAGGTAGTTCCCTCTTGAACAGGTTCCCTGGTTTAGTTTTCGACAATGCGAGCACACTGCAAATGATGATGAATTTTGACAACATCAATTATTGAACCAGATATGAATGCAAATTAATTTGAACATCATAGAATTCAATACCTATCCATGAATTGCTGAAGATGCGTCAAATCCTAAGCATTTGCTGACTCTTTGAGGGAATCGATGTAGTAAACTGTGTTCTTGTTTTGAACAGTGAATACCAATATCTAGTGATCGCTACATATTAAGAAAGCCATGAACTTACGAATTATATCGAAATGTGAAAGACAATAAGTGTATGCGTGGTTGTTTACTTGACTTACCGTTCATGATATGACCAGAGAAATGATTCTGCATGGGACGTGTTTTCGAAGAGATGGACAACCGTGTTAATGACCCAGTCCCGTAGGTCCTTACCATGTATTGTTGTGCCATTTGCTAATTCAGGATCTATGAAATACACACCCTCCCTTTTTCTTCTCTTCGCGTTCAATCCCCTGAGAGGAATAAAATGTAGTTAGCTCTTTATCATTTACAGCCTTGTATGAAGAAGTTGATCAGAGTTTGCTAAGTACTTACAAAATCACGCATCTAACAAGAGTGGCATCGAGCACGTGGAATTTGAAGAAGAGATGTAAGTCCTCAAAACTCACATTAATGGAACCAGCATCGTGTTGGAAATGATTTCTATTGTAGTGGACTAGCAAACCATGCAGACATGCTGACATTTGATCCATGCAATGTTCATGTAACTCACGGCAACTGAATCTGCACTCATCAAATTATTCACCAACAAGAAATGGCTGGCCATGGACGTAATTGCGTGATTCAAGTACGCCTGCTTCACTTTTAGCAAGAAACAAACGTACTTCTTCATCATCCATGGCATCAGAAATAATATTACTCCCCGATTTGAACAAGCTGCTGTTAATTTGGTTCTAGGCGATGAGTGCTTTAAGTACGAGGCAATCGTTCTCTTTCCTCTTCACTCTCTCGCCGCGCTTCCTCGTGGTCGTTGGTGTAGCCTTTTTGGCCACTTCTTTCTTGGTACGTCTGGTTGCCTGCAAGGTAGACTGCCAATCAGACGGTGAAGCTTGGACGGACTGCTTAGTAGACGGTTTATCTATGTCGGACCACTGAGCTAGCGGTGCTGCTGTGACGGACTGCTAGGCTGTAGGAGTAGAGGCATCAGACTACTGACCATGCGTTGAAGCAATGTCGGTTTTTTGCGCAGGTGGTGCCAACTTGTCGATGTGTTGAGGAGGCCGTGCCAATGCGTTGGTTTGCTGACCAGGAAGTGCTGACGCATTGGTATGTTGATCACGCAACTGTGGACCGACGGACTGATGAGCGGTCGGTTCTGGACCTACAGACTGCTTAGCACGCGGTTCCGAAGCATCAGACTGCTTAGCAGTCTGTTCCACCAGGTTGGTCTGCTGAGCATGTGCTACAGCTGGGTCTCCTCCCGCTGCTTCAGTGACCGGCATCGGAACCGGTGGTGTGTCTTCAACAGTTGTAGGCCTTGCCACTGGCTGCTTTGGGGTGGAGGATGACATGGCCTGTACGCCAAAAAGTCGGGCCGGCTAATCACAGGTTGATGCATCAGCCCGCGAGAGCTGCTGTGGGAAGGAGAGCGTCACCGGTTGAGGGGCGATTGTGGTTGCTCTTGGCGGGGCTTCAGGGATCTCATTGATGAACTCTATTTCCTTTCATGGCCACTTGATGTGATGTAACAATGTTTCTCCCAAGGTCCTTTGCTCATCGAAGTCTCCTAGGATATTCTTCTAGGCAAATTCATTGAATCCAGGCTTTACTTCAGTCATGTAGCACTTCACACAGCCCGGCTTTAATGGCACATTATCCAAGAAGATGCCATCTTCCAAGAAGGGTGGTCAAACCTAGGCTGTTGCACATTTTAATGTACCTTCATAATGTGTAAGCATGCCCTGCAGTCTGTCTTTCATTCTAGGTAGATCAGCTATAGCATCATCACGAGCAGCTGCAGTCTCAGTGTCGCTGGGGTCAACTGATGCACAGCTACTCTTTTGCAGTGTTGCCATGCAATAAGCAGCATTGTGATGCTCTGAGACCGATGTGCCAGTTGTCGTCCAGTTATTCGTTGTTGTTGCCATGTCATTTGCTTGCGTGTCGCATCTTGCCATGTCATCATGTGCATTGCATCATCATGTTTTCAAAACTTGCATCCGTCCCGGTCTCCTGGTTCTCTCCGTTGTCCGTTCTGAGCCCAGGTACACTTGCACGAGCCCGCGGCATGTCCGAAATATTATTTTATAAGTGGCCGGAAAATTTTCTCAGAATGGGATGAAAGTTGGCGTGCGGTGTTTTTATGTTGTAGGTAGGCCGCCTGTCAATTTTCGTCGCATTCGGAGTTCGTTTGACGCCCCAACGATTAACTATAGCGGCAATATAGCCGGTCTAACGTCGGACGTTTTCGGTCTCCAGAAACAGTCGCCGGGCCTCCCTCTCTTCTCTCCTCTCAGCTCGAGACCGTCTACACAGCCCACGACCTACCGCCAGGTCCAACCTAACCTCTCTCGTCACAGTGCACCGACCCCTCGCGCGCGCGTCTGAAATCTTTCCCGGACCCGACCCGGACTGTCGCCACCTTTGTGTCCGGAACATCCCCAAACATCTACAAAACATCTCCCTTTTGTTAATTGGACTTCTTAGTCTATTTTTTCTTGACCGCCCGATTACAATCGGACGGACCGAATACCCCCCTAACCTAATTCAATAACGTATATAAGTGGGCAACCCTAAATTTTAGGCGACTTGTCTCATCCATCATCCTAGCCGCCGCCACCTGCCTGCCTTCTCTTTCCTCGGGATCTCACCCGATCCAATCCACCAACCAACGCTCCCCCATGTTCCTCCTCGAACCTCATCACTCACAGTCTCCAACACCCATCGACCGAGCCAGTCGAGGGCCTCGTCCTCGAGCCGAGCTCCATGGAAGAGGTACAACGCTCCGTCCTTCGCTGCCTTGCGTCCGAGCACCTGCCGCATCGAGCTCCCGCAGAAGCTCCTCCGTCATGGACGTCGGGTCCCAAGGGCGTGCCTCTCCTCCTCCTTCATCCCGTCGCCTCGCCGCTCCAGCAACCGGGTCATGCCACCGCTCCCCGTCTCCTCCTCCTCTCTTTTTCCTGCTCTCTCTCCCGAGCTCACCTCTCTCTCCCTCTCATTCCGCAGGACGCCAAATTGTTGCCGGAGCCATAAACAACACGCCAAGTCCCACCGCCGGCAGCGCCCCGGCCGTCCTCGTCCATGCGCTCGAGACAGCGAGCTAGGACCTCATTGCGTCCCTGGTCTCCTCCGAGCGCCGCCCCTTTGCGTTCTCCACCGCGGTCGAGCCGCCCAAGTCCCAGGACGCCATGGTCGGCCTCCTCTGTTCGATCCCCATGGCGCCTCGACTTCCTCTCCAGCCGCGTGCTAAAACCAGTACCTCTTCGCCCAGATCCGCCGCCCTGCTCTATTCTTCGCCGTTTGCCGCTAGGACCTGCGCCGCCGGAGTCATCCTCCTCGCCTGCAACCACGGCAGCGCCAAGCTCCTGCGCCCACGGCCCCTGCCTCGACCGCCTCCTGTTCATCAGGAGAGGACGAACGCCTCGAGCGTTGACTGCGTCCACCTCCTCGCTAGGCCCAACACGCTCCTCCTTGCCCCCGTCAGCCCAAGATGCAAGCCGGCCTGTTGGCCCAATGTGAGATTTCCGCCCAGCCCTTGGACCGTGCATGGTTGGGCCAGCTAGATACGGCCCGTTATGTTTTTTCCTGTCCAGCGATTTTAGTAATTATCCAGATGCTGCCTGTTTTGCAGAAAAGCCCCTAAACTTCATGCATTTAATAACTTCACAACCGAGCATCGGATTAAAACAAACTTGATATGTAAAATGTCTAGAATTTTGTGTAGTTTCATAATATGTCGTTTTCATCCATGTTTGAAATGTTTAAAATGCTGTTTGTTTAAATTTTCTTAAATAACTTGCTAAAATGCTTTAATTCATAACTATTTAACCGTAACTCGTAATTTAACAAACTTTATATGTAAATGGGGTGGGAAAATGCCTAGTTTAACATGGTGGCCTCACTTTGCATGTTTAACAACTATCAAATATGGTTTAGGGCAGAGCAGTACCATAACCAAAATATTCTCATGAGGATTTTCCGGATTTGTTGTTCGTTGTTTCCGGTCCCATTTAAATTGTTTAGATAGTATAGTTTTATTATGCTTCACCCTCTTGCCATGTTAATCAACATTTAATCTTGTTGGGTACATAAACGAGAGAGAGCTAAATAAGTCATGTGGTATTTTCTTCAATATGCAACTCCGTTGCATATTGAGCTCCACTTAATTTGTAGTTTTGTTTGTGCACTTTGCCATGCCATGCCTCTTTAAACCGGACATGCATCATACTTGGTTGCGCATCGTGCCATGCTTATGTGTTGTTTGTTTACTATGTTGTGTGCTTCTTTCCGGTGTTGCTTCTTCGGGTTGGTTCCGGTAACGTCGTGATTGTGAGGATCCGTTCGACTTCGCCCGTGTGTCTTCTTCATGGACTCGTTCTTCTTCCTTGCGGGATTTCAGGCAAGATGACCATACCCTTGAAATCACTTCTATCTTTGCTTGCTTAGTTGCTCGCTCTTTTGCTATGCCTATGCTGTGATACCGACCACTTGCTCATCATGCCACCCATATTGTTGAACCAAGCCTCTAACCCACCTTGTCCTAGCAAACCGTTGATTGGCTATGTTACCGCTTTGCTCAGCCCCTCTTATAGCGTTGTTAGTTGCAGGTGAAGATTGAAGTTTGTTCCTTGTTGGGACATGGAGATGTTGTTCCTTGTTGGAACATGTTTACTTGTTGGGATATCACAATATATCTTATTTAATTAATGCATCTATATACTTGGTAAAGGGTGGAAGGCTCGGCCTTATGCCCGGTGTTTTGTTCCACTCTTGCCGCCCTAGCTTCCGTCATATCGGTGTTATGTTCCTGGATTTTGCGTTCCTTACGCGGTTGGGTTATAATGGGAACCCCTTGATAGTTCGCCTTGATTAAAGCTTTTCTAGCAATGCCTAACCTTGGTTTTACCATTTTCCACCTAGCCTTTTCTTTTCCTTTGGGAGTCGCGCTCCTGAGGGTCATCATTATTTTACCCCCCAGGGCCAGTGCTCCTCTGAGTGTTGGTCCAACCTGTCAGCTGCCGGTGGCCACCAGGGGCAACTCTGGGCTGGCCTACCCGTACCTAAGACAATCTGAGTGTGCCCTGAGAACGAGATATGTGCAGCTCCTATCAGGATTTGTCGGCACATTCAGGCGGTGTTGCTGGATTGGTTTTAACTTGTCGAAGTGTCTTGAAGAACCGGGATACCGAGTCTGATCGGAATGTCTCGGGAGGAGGTCTATTCCTTCGTTGACCGTGAGAGCTTGTCATGGGCTAAGTTGGGACTCCCCTGCAGGGATTTGAACTTTCGAAAGCCGTGCCCGTGGTTATGGGCAGATGGGAATTTGTTAATGTCCGGTTGTAGATAACTTGAACTTTAACTTAATTAAAATGAATCAACTGCGTGTGTAACCATGATGGTCTCTTCTCGGCGGAGTCCGGGAAGTGAACACGGTGTTGGAGTTATGCTTGACGTAGGTTGTTATAGGATCACTTCTTGATCATAGTTCTTCGTTCATGCTTTGCCTTCTCTTCTCGCTCTCTTTTGCGAATAGGTTGGCCACCATATATGCTAGTCGCTTTCTGCAACTGCACCTCATACCTTTTCCTTACCCATAAGCTTAAATAGTTTTCATCGCGAGGGTGCGAGATTGCTGAGTCCCCATGACTCATAGATACTTCCAAAACCAGTTTGCAGGTGCCGTTGAACCGAGCATGTGACGCAACCAAGCTCAAGGAGGAGCTCGATGAAGATCTTGTCCGTTGTGTTGTTTCGTTCTAGTTGATCAGTAGTGGAGCCCAGTTGGGGTCGATCGGGGACCTTGTCTCTTTTGGGGTTCTTCTTTTATTTTGGTTCCATAGACGGACCTTGGTTGTATCTAGTTGATGTAATGCTTGTGTGAAGTGGCGATTGTAAGACAACTATGTACCTCTTTCCCTTATGTATTACATGGGTTGTGTGAAGATTACCTCACTTGCGACATTGCTTTCAATGCGGTTATGCCTCTAAGTCGTGCTTCGACACGTGGGAGATATAGCCGCATCGAGGGCGTTACAAGTTGGTATCAGAGCCTTCCCCGACCTTAGGAGCCCCCATTGCTTGATCGTTTTTAGAAGCCGTTGTTGAATCTAGAAAAATGTTTTGAATCATTTAGGAATTATATATCGGAGAGTTTAGGAATTCTTTTTACTCCCCAGTCTCCTCATCTCTCTGGTAAGGCATCCTGACGTAGAGTTTTGACTCTTCTCTTCTCAAATTTCACTAATTTTTTTTAGGATCATGCGGGTATCTTGGAATCGTTCCGATGGTTTTGTGACGAGAACATTGTCTTGGTGCCTCCTGTCAGGGGTTTTGTGGCAGTGTCCCGGGGAGTTGAGCTCCGAGGTGTTGTCGTCATAATTTCATCGTTACAGTTCTAGAATACCTGAGATTAGTTCCGCCGACATCAAAAATCTCTTTTATGCAGTTGTTGGTGAGATAACCTCAACGCCACCCAGTACTGGGGTGGGAGTTCGGGAGTATTGCCATAACTCGTATAACGGATGCTTTTCGAAGGTTGAGGTTGACGATTTCCGAAGGTTTCTTGGTTATGTGTTGAAGGATGGATACAGCTGGATGTAGGATTTGTTAGTTTGGGTGAGATATTATGCTTCCCCTGTATCCCCAACACCTGATTGCATAACCGGAAAGGTTCGGGAGTTTATAAGTGGGAATTTAAGTAGTTCTTAGGATATCTTTCGACAGATGTATGATATGAAATTGGGTTTCGACGTCTAGTGGTCCGCCTATTCACGGTTGGTTTTACAGTGGTCTTGTTGTGTCTTAAAGAGTCCTTGGCTTTGCCGACTCGGGGACGCTTCGTATGTCATGTGCACTGCCTTGTACATGATGGTGCTGTACGATCGAGCCCGTGTAGGCCCCACCATGAAAACTTCGGACGAAATCTCTATCATATGTTTGTTCTGACTTATTCTGCAAGCCAATCCTTTGTTTTTGTTTGGAGTTGTGGTATTCGAGTTGCTTCAATGTCAAGTGTTGATTCCATACCTTCCTCAAATGGTGTTCTCATACTCCGATGTGGATACCAATCCTTCTTGATCATCAAGATTGTCTCGTCAATCCTTTTCACCGGCGTGTTTCTCTTCAAGTGGATCCGATCATTCCAATATCAGCAAGATCTATTACTAGTTCTCAACGGTGTTGTTTTCATCCATCTCCAAGTAGCTTTTGTTTTTCCCGCCCACCCACCCCTTTTTATTCAAGGACTCAGATTTCTTATTCAAGTATCCTTCTATTGATGGGAAGCCTCTCCATTTCTTTTTCCGTTAATATTCTTATCCGGTGATTCTCATGAAGATTTTAACGGAGCTTCAAGTTCGTCACTCTTCACTCATTTTCTTCTCCAGTGGATTCAATTCAAGCTTTGTTGATCATATTCCTTTCCTCATTTCAAGGCTTTCTCATGTCGGCACAATTCTTAATCGTTCACCTCTCGATATCCTATTGTCCCAGAGTGCTCAAGATATCTCAGAAGGCTCGTCTTTTCATTCAAGATCAGTTCAACCTATTTCGAGGTTGTTATCTCATTCAAGCCATTTAATTCAACCGGTGCAACCTCTCTTTTAAATCATTTCAACGGTGCTTCTCTTGAGTGGGCCCTAACCCACAAGTCTTTTCCCAGGATCTTACCTGACTCTTCCAATCTTCCCGGAGCTATCCTCATATTTCTTTTCATAGTTTGACGTAAGAATGAGTTATCATCAGTCAAATGCTTTTCTCCAAGATCTTTCAAATTTTTTCATCATTGGCTCTACCTTTTCTATTATTCATTCCGAAGTGTCTATTTCCATCGTAATTCCCAGATTTTGAAGACAGAAGAAGATTTTCCCTCCAAATCATATCCGTTCTCTCAAGATTCATGGTGCTAGCTTGTTTCCATCCTCTCATAATTATTTTCGATTGTGAGAATCCTTTTTCACCCATCAGGAGATATTCAAGGGTATTTTCAGTTCGATTATCCGGAGCCCATCATTTCAGAAGACTTGTTCATTCTCAGCTTTCAGCTCTCGTTCCCCAAATCTCATGGGTGCATCGTTCAAATATCCTCTAATCAGTTCATGATCTCTTCATTCTTTTGTATCTAAACTCTCTCATGTATCTTCGTTCATTTGCTAATTCTTCTCGGTGTTCCTTTATCTACCCTTCGGTCATTTTAATTCTTACGGTGGTTCATTCAAGAGTTTTCTTCCTTCATGTATCATATCTATGCATTCGTGCTTTTCAAATTCTACCGGTGGATCGTTGAAGACTTTCTCAAGTTGGCGCTATATCTTGGTTAATCCTTTCTATGAGAATAAGTAGTATGCCAATTCCATTGATTGTCATCAATTTAATTGGTGAAGGATAAGCATAATGTAATTCTTATTCTTGTTTCATCCAAGTGATTAATTCCTTATTCCGGAGGCTCACAAAATTCTTGATCTCAATTGTTTCATCTTCTATTTTCTCGGAGTTCCTACCTCTCGCAATTATATCACCACGGAGATCCATCTAATCATTGCAAGGCTTCAACCTTATTCTTTTCATCCTTCATTTCGTTCGATCATTCTTTTATTACCGGAGTTCTTTATGGAGGCTACATGATGGTTCACAAAGGATGTAATTCCTTCTCGAGGTGTTCATCGAGATTCTTTTCTAAGGAACTCAAGTTTGCTTCATCTTGTAATCCGGAGTGCAATTCTTCCTTCCGTATCAATAGAGGTGGTATTATGTCATTGTTGATAATTTGAGTTCATGTATCATGATTCACATGTTGTCAAGGATGAGATATTTTAAATCCATCAATCTCGTAATTGAGTTATCTTGGGTTATATTTCACCTAAAACTTTCCCTAAGGATTGTTGCTAATTATGCTGTTTATAAATGATCCAAGATCTTCTTTATCCTCCCGGTGGAAATATCTTTCTCGCCAATTTGTTCATACCAATCCAATTCTTTTCCCGCGAGTGGCAAGTTGTCACCTCTTAATTGAGATGTATTCCATAAGACCATATCAAGCGTATTCTTTTCATTGTTGGTGTTCCAACAACTCCGTTCGACCCTTCTCCTAAAGATGCCTTTTCAAACTCTTTTGTGGAAGAACTTGGCATTTTCTTCTCCATTCTCCTATTTCTATTATCTATCTTCTATTCTTTTGTTCTGGAGGCATTGCGATGTTGTTATTTTCACCCATCATCTCGTTTTGTCAAAGATCATGTTCTTTCCATGCCTATCCATTTAACCGGAGTGTTGTGCCCTTCTGTTCAAGTTCTTTTCGTCTTATTAAGTTTCATATCTCTTTCTACCGGAGTGCTGTCCGAATTTGTTCTTCCTTGTCCCTCCTTTCTAATGGAGTGTTTTTCAACTTCGTGCATCTCCGTTGTATTCTTTTCTCGAAATGGCTTAACCTCTCAAGGTTCTTTGGTTTCTCTCGTTTGTCAAAGAAGCAACTTAGTCTTACCTCTTGTCTTTCTCTTCCGTTTTTCACTCCGGTGCCATTCTAGATCTTGGGACGAGATCCTCTCGTAGTGGTGGAGTGTTGTGACGCCCCGAGACCGATGTGCCAGTTGTCGTCCAGTTATTCATTGTTGTTGCCATGTCATTTGCTTGCGTGTCGCATCTTGCCATGTCATCATGTGCATTGCATCATCATGTTTTCAAAACTTGCATCCGTCCCGGTCTCCTGGTTCTCTCCGTTGTCCGTTCTGAGCCCAGGTACACTTGCGCACGCCCGTGGCATGTCCGAAATATTATTTTATAAGTGGCCGGAAAATGTTCTCAGAATGGGATGAAAGTTGGTGTGCGGTGTTTTTATGTTGTAGGTAGGCCGCCTGTCAATTTTCGTCGCATTCGGAGTTCGTTTGACGCCCCAACGATTAACTATAGCGGCAGTATAGCCGGTCTAACATCGGACGTTTTCGATCTCCAGAAACAGTCGCCGGGCCTTTCTCTCTTCTCTCCTCTCAGCTCGAGACCGTCTACACAGCCCACGACCTACCGCCAGGTCCAACCTAACCTCTCTCGTCACAATGCACCAACCCCTCGCGCGCGCGTCCGAAATCTTTCCCGGACCCGACCAGGACTGTCGCCACCGTTGTGTCCGGAACATCCCCAAACATCTACAAAACGTCTCCGTTTTGTTAATTGGACTTCTTAGTCTATTTTTTTCTTGACCGCCCGATTACGATCGGACAGACCGAATACCCCCCTAACCTAATCCAATAACGTATATAAGTGGGCAACCCTAAATTTTAGGCGACTTGTCTCATCCATCATCCTGGCCGCCGCCACCTGCCTGCCTTCTCTTTCCTCGGGATCTCACCTGATCCAATCCACCAACCAGCGCTCCCCCATGTTCCTCCTCGATCCTCATCACTCACAGCCTCCAACACCCATCGACCGAGCCAGTCGAGGGCCTCGTCCCCGAGCCAAGCTCCATGGAAGAGGTGCAGCGCTCCGTCCTTCGCTGCCTTGCGTCCGAGCACCTGCCGCATCGAGCTCCCGCAGAAGCTCCTCCGTCATGGATGCCGGGTCCCAAGGGCGTGCCTCTCCTCCTCCTTCATCCCGTCGCCTCGCCGCTCCAGCAACCGGGTCATGCCACCGCTCCCTGTCTCCTCCTCCTCCTCTCTTTTTCCTGCTCTCTCTCCCGAGCTCACCTCTCTCTCCCTCTCGTTCTGCAGGACGCCAAATTGTTGTCGGAGCCATAAACAACGCGCCATGTCCCGCCACCGGAAGCGCCCCGACCGTCGTCGTCCATGCACTCGAGATAGCGAGCTAGGACCTCGCTGCGTCCCTGGTCTCCTCCGAGCGCCGCCCCTTTGCGTTCTCGACCGCGGTCGAGCCGCCAAGTCCCAGGACGCCATTGTCGGCCTCCTCTGTTCGATCCCCATGGCGCCTCGACCTCCTCTCTAGCCGTGCGCTAAAACCAGTTCCTCTTCGCCCAGATCCGCCGCCCTGCTCTGTTCTTCGTCGTTTGCCGCTAGGACCTGCACCGCCGGAGTCATCCTCCTCGCCTGCAACCACGGCAGCACCAAGCTCCTGCGCCCGCGGCCCCTGCCTCGACCGCCTCCTGTTCGTCGGGAGAGGACGAACGCCTCGAGCATTGACTGCGTCCACCTCCTCGCTAGGCCCAACACGCTCCTCCTTGCCCCTGTCAGCCCAAGATGCAAGCCGGCCTGTTGGCCCAATGTGAGATTTCCGCCCAGCCCTTGGACCGTGCATGGTTGGGCCAGCTAGATACGGCCCGTTATGTTTTTTTCCTGTCCAGCGATTTTAGTAATTATCCATATGCTGCCTGTTTTGCAGAAAAGCCCCTAAACTTCATGCATTTAATAACTTCACAACCGAGCATCAGATTAAAACAAACTTTATATGTAAAATGTCTAGAATTTTGGTTAGTATCATAATATGTCGTTTTCATCCATGTTTGAAATGTTTAAAATGCTGTTTGTTTAAATTTTCTTAAATAACTTGCTAAAATGCTTTAATTCATAACTATTTAACCGTAACTCCGAATTTAACAAACTTTATATGTAAATGGGGTGGAAAAATGACTAGTTTAACATGGTGGCCACACTTTGCATGTTTAACAACTATAAAATATGGTTTAGGGCAGAACAGTGCCATAACCAAAATATGCTCATGAGGATTTTCCGGATTTGTTGTTCCTTGTTTCCGGTCCCGTTTAAATTGTTTAGATAGTATAGTTTTATTATGCTTCACCCTCTTGCCATGTTAATCAACATTTAATCTTGTTGGGTACATAAACGAGAGAGAGCTAAATAAGTCATGTGGTGTTTTCTTCAATATGCAACTCCGTTGCATATTGACCTCCACTTAATTTGTAGTTTTGTTTGTGCACTTTGCCATGCCATGCCTCTTTAAACCGGACATGCATCATACTTGGTTGCGCATCGTGCCATGCTTATGTGTTGTTTGTTTACTATGTTGTGTGCTTCTTTCCGGTGTTGCTTCTTCGGGTTGGTTCCGGTAACGTCGTGATTGTGAGGATCCGTTCGACTTCGCCCGTGTGTCTTCTTCATGGACTCGTTCTTCTTCCTTGCGGGATTTCAGGCAAGATGACCATACCCTTGAAATCACTTCTATCTTTGCTTGCTTAGTTGCTCGCTCTTTTGCTATGCCTATGCTGTGATACCGACCACTTGCTCATCATGCCACCCATATTGTTGAACCAAGCCTCTAACCCACCTTGTCCTAGCAAACCGTTGATTGGCTATGTTACCGCTTTGCTCAGCCCCTCTTATAGCGTTGTTAGTTGCAGGTGAAGATTGAAGTTTGTTCCTTGTTGGGACATGGAGATGTTGTTCCTTGTTGGAACATGTTTACTTGTTGGGATATCACAATATATCTTATTTAATTAATGCATCTATATACTTGGTAAAGGGTGGAAGGCTCGGCCTTATGCCCGGTGTTTTGTTCCACTCTTGCCGCCCTAGCTTCCGTCATATCGGTGTTATGTTCCTGGATTTTGCGTTCCTTACGCGGTTGGGTTATAATGGGAACCCCTTGATAGTTCGCCTTGATTAAAGCTTTTCTAGCAATGCCTAACCTTGGTTTTACCATTTCCACCTAGCCTTTTCTTTTCCTTTGGGAGTCGCGCTCCTGAGGGTCATCATTATTTTACCCCCCAGGGCCAGTGCTCCTCTGAGTGTTGGTCCAACCTGTCAGCTGCCGGTGGCCACCAGGGGCAACTCTGGGCTGGCCTACCCGTACCTAAGACAACCTGAGTGTGCCCTGAGAACGAGATATGTGCAGCTCCAATCAGGATTTGTCGGCACATTCGGGCGGTGTTGCTGGATTGGTTTTAACTTGTCGAAGTGTCTTGAAGAACCGGGATACCGAGTCTGATCGGAATGTCTCGGGAGGAGGTCTATTCCTTCTTGACCGTGAGAGCTTGTCATGGGCTAAGTTGGGACTCCCCTGCAGGGATTTGAACTTTCGAAAGCCGTGCCCGTGGTTATGGGCAGATGGGAATTTGTTAATGTCCGGTTGTAGATAACTTGAACTTTAACTTAATTAAAATGAATCAACTGCGTGTGTAACCATGATGGTCTCTTCTCGGCGGAGTCCGGGAAGTGAACACGGTGTTGGAGTTATGCTTGACGTAGGTTGTTATAGGATCACTTCTTGATCATAGTTCTTCGTTTGTGCTTTGCCTTCTCTTCTCGCTCTCTTTTGCGAACAGGTTAGCCACCATATATGCTAGTCGCTTGCTGCAACTCCACCTCATACATTTACCTTACCCATAAGCTTAAATAGTTTTGATCGCGAGGGTGCGAGATTGCTGAGTCCCCGTGACTCACAAATACTTCCAAAACCAGTTTGCAGGTGCCGTTGAACCGAGCAGGTGACGCAACCAAGCTCAAGGAGGAGCTCGATGAAGATCTTGTCCGTTGTGTTGTTTCATTCTAGTTGATCAGTAGTGGAGCCCAGTTGGGGTCGATTGGGGACCTTGTTGCTTTTGGGGTTCTTCTTTTATTTTGGTTCCGTAGACGGACCTTGGTTGTATCTGGTTGATGTAATGCTTGTGTGAAGTGGCGATTGTAAGCCAACTATGTACCTCTTTCCCCTATGTATTACATGGGTTGTGTGAAGATTACCTCACTTGCAACATTGCTTTCAATGCGGTTATGCCTCTAAGTCGTGCTTCGACACGTGGGAGATATAGCCGCATCAAGGGCGTTACAAGCATCCTCCATGCCCGCCTCTGATACGTCCATTTTGCATCATGCTTTTATAGCGATATTTATTGCATTATGGGCTGTTATTACACATTATGTCACAATACTTATGCCTATTCTCTCTTATTTTACAAGGTTTACATAAAGAGGGAGAATGCCGGCAGCTGGGATTCTGGGCTGGAAAAGGAGCAAATATTAGAGACCTATTTTGCATAGCTCCAAAAGTCCTGAAACTTCATGGAAGACGTTTTCAGAATATATGAAAAATACTGAGCGCAAGAAGTTCACCAGGGGGGCCACACCCTGCCCACAAGGGTGGGGGCGCACCCTACCCCCTGGGCATGCCCCCTACCTCGTGGGCCCCCTGGTGGCCCTCCGAAGTCCATCTTCTGCTATATGAAGTCTTTCGATGAGGAAAAAATCATAATCCATCTCCTTGGAGGAAACACCGCCGCCACGAGGCGGAACCTTGGCGGAACCAATCTAGGGCTCTAGCAGAGCTGTTCTGCCGGGGAAACTTCCCTCCGGGAGGGGAAATCATCTCCATCGTCATCACCAACGCTCCTCTTATCGGGAGAGGGCAATCTCCATCAACACCATCTCCTCTCAAAACCCTAGTTCATCTCTTGAATCCAATTCTTGTCTCCTAGTCCGGGATTGGTGCTAGTAGGTTGCTAGTAGTGTTAATTACTCCTTGTAGTTGATGCTAGTTGGTTTATTTGGTGGAAGATCATATGTTCAGATCCTATATGCATATTAATACGCCTCTGATTATGAACATGAATATACTTTGTGAGTAGTTACGTTTGTTCCTGAGGACATGGGAGAAGTCTTGCTACATGTGAATTTGGTATTCGTTCGATATGTTGATGAGATGTATGTTGTCTCTCCTCTAGTGGTGTTATGTGAACGTCGACTACATAACACTTCACCATTTTTTGGGCCTAGAGGAAGGCATTGGGAAGTAATAAGTAGATGATGTGTTGCTAGAGTGACAGAAGCTTAAACCCTAGTTTATGCGTTGCTCCGTAAGGGGCTGATTTGGATCCATATGTTTCATGCTATGGTTAGGTTTACCTTAATACTTTTGTTGTAGTTGCGGATGCTTGCAATAGAGGTTAATCATAAGTGGGATGCTTGTCCAAGTAAGGACAGTACCCAAGCACCGGTCCACCCACATACCAAATTATCAAAGTACCGAACGCGAATCATACGAACGTGATGAAAACTAGCTTGACGATATTCCCATGTGTCTTCGGGAGTGCTTTTCTCTATATAAGAGTTTGTCCAGGCTTGTCCTTTGCTACAAAAAGGATTGAGCCACCTTGCTGCACTTTATTTACTTTTGTTACTTGTTGCTCGTTACAAATTATCCTATCATAAAACTATCTATTACCACTTATTTCAGTACTTGCAGAGAACACCTTGCTAGAAACCGCTTATCATTTCCTTCTGCTCCTCGTTGGGTTCGACACTCTTACTTATCGAAAGGACTACGATAGATCCCCTACACTTGTGGGTCATCAAGACTCTTTTCTGGCGCCGTTGCCGGGGAGTGAAGCGCCTTTGGTAGGTGGAATTTGGTAAGGAAAAATTTATATAGTGTGCTGAAATTTACTGTCACTTGTTACTATGGAAAGTAATCCTCTGAGGGGCTTGTTCGGGGTATATTCACCCCGACCAGTAGAGCAAAGAGTTGCTCCTCAACCTACTAAACCTACTGAAAATGAAAATGTCTACTTTGAAATTCCTTTGGGTATGATAGAAAAACTGCTAGCGAATCCTTTTGTAGGAGATGGAACAAAGCATCTTGATGAGAATCTAATATATGTGGATTATTTAAGCTTGCAGGTGTACCCGGAGATGTTGTTAAGAAGAAGGTCTTCCCTTTATCTTTGAAGGGAGATGCATCGACATGGTATAGGCTATGTGATGATACGGGGTCATGGAACTACAAATGATTGAAATTGGAATTTCATCAGAAGTTTTATCCTATGCATCTTGTTCATCGTGATCGCAATTATATATATAATTTTTGGCCTCGCGAAGGAGAAAGCATCGCTCAAGCTTGGGGGAGGCTTAAATCAATGTTATATTCATGCCCCAATCATGAGCTCTCAAGAGAAATGATTATTCAAAAAATTTATGCTCGACTTTCTAATAGCAATCGCACCATGCTTGATACTTCTTGTGCTGGCTCTTTTATGATGAAAACTATTGAATTCAAATGGGATTTATTGGAAATAATTAAACGCAACTCTGAAGATTGGGACCTCGACAAAGATAAGGAGTCAGGTATGACACCTAGGTTTGATTGTGTTAAATCTTTTATGGATACCGATGTTTTCCATAAATTTAGCACTAAATATGGACTTGACTCTGAGATAGTAGCTTCTTTCTGTGAATATTTTGCTACTTATGTTGATCTCCCCAAGGAGAAGTGGTTTAAATATCATCCTCCCATAGAAGTAAAAGTAGATGCACCTATTAAAGTTGAAGAAAAGACTATCACTTATAATGATCCTATTGTTCCTACTTCTTATGTTGAGAAACCACCTTTCCCTGTCAGGATAAACGATCATCCTAAAGCTTCAACTATGGTTCATAAAAGCAATATTAAAACTTATACACCTTCTGAGCAAATTAATGTTGAACCTGATATTGCTATTGTTAAAGATCTCTTGGCTGATAATATTGATGGGCATGTTATTTATTTCTGTGATGAAACTGCTCGAATTGCTAAACCTTGTGCTGAAGATAAACCTAGACCTGTGGTAGGCATGCCTGTTATTTCTGTTAACATAGGAGATCATTGTTATCATGGTTTATGTGATATGGGTGCCAGTGCTAGTGCAATACCTATTGGCCTATATAGAGAAATTATGCATGATATTGCACGTGTTGAGTTAGAAGATATTGAGGTCACAATTAAACTTGCCAATAGAGATACTATTTCACCAATGGGGATTGTTAGGGATGTTGAAGTCTTGTGTGGGAAAAACTAAATATCCTGCTGATTTTCTTGTTCTTGGTTCCCCACAAGATAGCTTTTGTCCCATTATATTTGGTAGACCCTTCTTAAACACTGTTAATGCTAAGATAGATTGCAAAAAGGATGTTGTTACTATCGGTTTAGATGATATGTATCACGAATTTAATTTTTATAAATTTAGTAGACAACACCGTGAAGAAGAATTACCTAGTAAGGATGAAATTATTGGTCTTGCTTCTATTGCCGTACCTCCTAGTGATCCTTTAGAACAATATTTGCTAGACCATGAAAATGATATGTTTGTGAATGAAAGAAGGGAAATAGATGAAGTATGCTTTAAACAGGAACCTATTCTGAAACACAATTTGCCTGTTGAAATCCTAGGGGATCCTCCTCCACCCAAGGGTGATCCCATGTTTGAGCTTAAACCGTTGCCTGATACTCTTAAATATGCTTATCTTGATGAGAAAAGGATATATCCTATTATTATTAGTGCTAACCTTTCAGAGCATGAGGAAGAGAGATTATTGAAAACTCTGAAGAAGCACCATGCTGCTATTGGGTATACTCTTGATGATCTTAAGGGCATTAGTCCCACTCTATGTCAACATAAAATAAATTTGGAAGAAGATGCTAAACCAGTTCGTGATCATCAACGACGGCTGAATCCTAAAATGAAGGAAGTGGTAAGAAAGGAAATACTAAAGCTCCTTGAGGTAGGTATAATTTATCCCGTTGCTGATAGTCAGTGGGTAAGTCATGTCCATTGTGTCCCTAAGAAGGGAGGTATTACTGTCGTTCCTAATGAGAAAGATGAATTGACTCCTCAAAGAATTATTACATGTTATAGGATGGTAATTGATTTTCGCAAATTAAATAAGGCCACTAAAAAGGATCATTACCCCTTACCTTTTATTGATCAAATGCTAGAAAGATTATCCAAACATGCACATTTTTGCTTTCTAGATGGTTACTCTAGTTTCTCTCAAATACCTGTGTCAGCCAAAGATCAACCAAACACCACTTTTACTTGCCCTTTTGGTACTTTTGCTTATAGACGTATGCCTTTTGGTTTATGTAATGCACCTTCTACCTTTCAAAGATCCATGATGGCTATATTCTCTGACTTTTGTGAAAAGATTTGTGAGGTTTTCATGGACGATTTCTCCGTCTATGGATCTTCTTTTGATGATTGCTTGAGCAACCTTGATTGAGTTTTGCAGAGATGTGAAGAAACTAATCTTATCTTGAATTGGGAAAAGTGCCATTTTATGGTTAATGAAGGTATTGTCTTGGGGCATAAAGTTTCTGAAAGAGGTATTGAAGTTGATAAAGCCAAGGTTGAAGTTATTGAAAAGATGCCATTCCCCAAGGACATCAAAGGTGTAAGAAGTTTCCTTGGTCACGCTGGATTTTATAGGAGGTTCATTAAGGACTTATCAAAATTTCTCGGCCTCTGACTAATTTATTACAAAAAGATATACCATTTGTCTTTGATGATGATTGTGTAGAAGCATTCGAAATACTTAAGAAAGCATTGATCTCTGCACCTATTATTCAGCCACCTGATTGGAATTTACCCGTTGAAATTATATGTGATGCTAGTGATTATGCTATAGGTGTTGTTCTAGGGCAAAGAGTTGATAAGAAATTAAACGTTATTCAATATGCTAGTAAAACCCTAGACAATGCTGAAAGAAATTATGCTACTACTAAAAAAGAAGTCTTAGCAGTTGTATTTGCTTGTGATAAGTTCAGACCTTATATTGTTGATTTTAAAATAACTATTCACACTGATCATGTTGCTATTAAATATCTTATGGAAAAGAAAGATGCTAAACCTAGACTTATTAGATGGGTTCTCTTGCTACAAGAATTTGACTTACATATTGTTGATAGAAAGGGAACTGAGAACCCTGTTGCAGACAACTTGTCTAGGTTAGAAAATGTGCTTGATGACCCACTTCCTATTGATGGTAGCTTTCTTGATGAGCAATTAAATGTCATTAATGCTTCTCATACTGCTCCATGGTATGCTGATTATGCTAATTACATTGTTGCTAAGTTTATACCACCTAGTTTCACATACCAGCAAAAGAAAAAGTTCTTCTATGATTTGAGGCATTACTTTTGGGATGACCCACATCTCTATAAAGAAGGAGTAGATGGTGTTATTAGACGTTGTGTACCTGAGCATGAACAAGAACAAATCCTACGCAAGTGTCACTCCGAAGCTTATGGAGGACACCATGCTGGAGATAGAACTGCACATAAGGTATTGCAATTTGGTTTTTATTGGCCTACTCTCTTCAAGGATGCCCGTAAGTTTGTCTTATCTTGTGATGAATGTCAAAGAATTGGTAATAGTAGTAGACGTCAAGAAATGCCTATGAACTATTCACTCGTTATTGAACCATTTGATGTTTGGGGCTTTGACTATATGGGACCTTTTCCTTCCTCTAATGGATATACACATATTTTAGTTGCTGTTGATTACGTTACTAAGTGAGTAGAAGCTATTCCAGCTAGTATTGCTGATCATAACACTTCTATTAAAATGCTTAAAGAAGTTATTTTTCCAAGATTTGGAGTCCCTAGATATTTAATGACTGATGGTGGTTCACATTTTATTCATGGTGCTTTTCGTAAAATGCTTGCTAAGTATCATGTTAACCATAGAATTGCATCCCCTTATCACCCTCAGTCTAGTGGTCAAGTAGAATTGAGTAATAGAGAGCTCAAATTATTTTTGCAAAAGACTGTTAATAGATCTAGAAAGAATTGGTCCAAGAAACTTGATGATGCATTATGGGCCTATAGAACAGCATATAAAAATCATATGGGTATGTCTCCGTATAAAATGGTTTATGGAAAAGCATGTCACTTACCTCTCAAACTAGAACACAAGGCATATTAGGCTATTAAAGAGCTCAATTATGATTTTAAACTTGCCGGTGAGAAGAGGTTATTTGATATTAGCTCACTCGATGAATGGAGAACCCAAGCCTACGAAAATGCCAAGTTGTTTAAAGAAAAAGTTAAAAGATGGCCTGATAAAAGGATCCAAAAGCATGAGTTTAATGTAGGTGATTATGTATTGCTATATGATAACCCACAAGTATAGGGGATCGCAATAGCTTTCGAGGGTAGAGTATTCAACCCAAATTTATTGATTCGACACAAGGGGAGCCAAAGAATATTCTCAAGTATTAGCAGCTGAGTTGTCAATTCAACCACACCTGGAAACTTAGTATCTGCAGCAAAGTGTTTAGTAGCAAAGTAATATGATAGTGATGGTAATGGTTACAAAAGAGTAATGAAAGCAAAGTAATGTTTTTGGTGTTTCGTAGTGATTGTAACAATAGCAACGGGAAAGTAAATAAGCGTAAACCAGTATATGGAAAGCTCGTAGGCATTGGATCAATGATGGATAATTATGCCGGATGCGGTTCATCATGTAACAGTCATAACATAGGGTGACACAGAACTAGCTCCAATTCGTCAATGTAATGTAGGCATGTATTCCGAATATAGTCATACATGCTTATGGAAAAGAACTTGCATGACATCTTTTGTCCTACCCTCCCGTGGCAGCGGGGTCCTAATGGAAACTAAGGGATATTAAGGCCTCCTTTTAATAGAGAACCAGAACAAAGCATTAGCACATAGTGAACACTTGAACTCCTCAAACTATGGTCATCACCGGTAAGTATCCCGATTATTGTCACTTCGGGGTTAACGGATCATAACACATAATAGGTGACTATAGACTTGCAAGATAGGATCTAGAACTCTCATATATTGATGAAAACATAATAGGTTCAGATCTGAAATCATGGCACTCGGGCCCTAGTGACAAGCATTAAGCATAGCAAAGTCATAGCAACATCAATCTAAGAACATAGTGGATACTAGGTATCAAACCCTAGCAGAACTAACTCAATTACATGGTGAATCTCATCCAACCCATCACCATCCAGCAAGCCTACGATGGAATTACTCACGCACGGCGGTGAGCATCATGAAATTGGTAATGGAGGATGGTTGATGATGACGACTGCGACGAATCCCCCTATCCGGATCCCCGAACAGACTCCAGATCAGCCCTCCCGAGAGTTCTTAGGGCTTGGCGGCGGCTCTGTATCGTAAAACGCGATGATCTCTTCTCCCTTATTTGTTTCTCCCCAAAAGCAGCTATATAGAGTTGGAGTTGGAGTCGGGGGGTTTCCAGGGGGCCCATGAGGTAGGGGGCGTGCCCTAGGGGGGGTGCCCCCCACCCTCGTGAGAAGGGTGTGGGCCCTCTGGTCTTCATCTTTGGCAAGGATTTTTTATTATTTATTGTAAGATATTTTGTGGAGTTTCAGGTCATTCCGAGAACTTTTGTTTTCTGCACATAAAACAACATCATGGCAATTCTGCTGAAAACAGCGTCAGTCCGGGTGAGTTCCATTCAAATCATACAAGTTAGAGTCCAAAACAAGGGCAAAAGTGTTTGGAAAAGTAGATACGATGGAGACGTATCAACTCCCCCAAGATTAAACCCTTGCTTGTCCTCAAGCAATTCAGTTGACAAACTGAAAGAAATAAAGAAAAACTTTTACAAACTCTGTTTGCTCTTGTTGTTGTAAATATCTCAAGCTAGCATTCAAGTTTTCAGCAAAGATTATAACTAACCACATTTGCAATAATTCTTAGGTCTCATGATTAATCATAACAATAACATAATCAACTAGCAAGCCATAATAATAAATCTCGGATGACAACACTTCCTCAAAACAATCATAATATGATATAACAAGATTGTATCTCGCTAGCCCTTTATGAGACCACAAAACATAAATGCAGAGCACCTTTAAAAATCAAGGACTAACTAGACATTGTAATTCATGGTAAAAGAGATCCAATCATAGTCACACCCAATATAAATTAACAATAATGAATGCAAATGACAGCTGCGCTCTCTAGCTAGTGCATTTTAATAAGAGGGTGATGACTCAACATAAAAGTAAATAGATAGGCCCTTCGCAGAGGGAAGCAGGGATTTGTAGAGGTGCCAGAGCTCGGTTTTAAAATAGAGGTTAATAATATTTTGAGCTGTATACTTTCATTGTCAACATAACAACCAAGAGATGGCGATATCTTCCATGCTACACACATTATAGGTGGTTCCCAAACAGAATGGTTTTATACTCCCCCTCCACCAGCAAACATCAATCCATGGCTTGCTCGAAACAACGAGTGCCTCCAACATACGTCAGGTCCCAGTGGGAGTTTTGTTTGCAATTATTTTGATTTAGTTTGCATAAAGCATGGGACTGTGCATCCCGGTGACCAACCCTTTATCTCGTGAGTGAGGAGCAGAGTCCACTCCTCTTGAGAATAACCCGCCTAACATGTAAGATACAGACAACCCTAGTTGATACATGAGCTATTCGAGCATATAAAACAGGATGATTATTTGAAGGTTTAGAGTTTGGCACATACAAATTTACTTGGAACGGCAGGTAGATACCGCATATAGGAAGGTATAGTGGACTCATGTGGGATAACATTGGGGTTTAAGGAGTTTGGATGCACAAGCAGTATTCCCGCTTAGTACAGGTGAAGGCTAGCAAAAGACTGGGAAACGACCAACTAGAGAGCGACAACAACCATGTACATGCATTAAAATTAATGAACATTGGATTCAATCATGAGTAGGATATAATCCACCATGAACATAAATATCGTGAAGGCTATGTTGATTTTTTTCAACTACATGCGTGAACATGTGCCAAGTCAAGTCACCTAAATCATTCAGAGGAGGATACCACCCTATCATACCACATCATAACCATTTTAATAGCATGTTGGCACACAAGGTAAATCATTATAACTCATAGCTAATCAAGCATGGCACAAGCAACTATGATCCCTAGTTGTCATTGCAAACATGTTTATTCATAACAAGCTGAATCAAGAACGATGAACTCATCATATTTACAAAAACAAAATAGGTCGAGTTCATACCAGCTTTTCTCATCTCAGTCAGTCCATCATATATCATCATAATTGCCTTTCACTTGCACGACCGAACGATGTGAATAATAATAAGAGTGCACATGCATTGGACTAAGCTGGAATCTGCGAGCATTCAATAAACAGGAGAAGACAAGGCAATATGGGCTCTTTTGTCAGATAAACAATAATGCATATAAGAGCCACTTCAACAATTTAATCATGGTCTTCTCCTACTGACCCCCAAACAAAAGAAAAGAAAATAAAACTATTTACACGGGAAAGCTCCCACAAGCAAAAGAAGAACGGGAAATATTTTTGGGTTTTCTTTTTAATTACTACTACAAGCATGGAAAGTAAATTAATTAAAAGCTACAACTAAATTTTTTGGTTTTTCTTAAGGTTTATCAAACACACAAGAAGAAAGCATAAAAGGAAATAAACTAGCATGGATGGTACAATGAAAAAGTATCAGCACCGACATCTAGCAATGAGTGTGTGTGAACATAAATGTAATGTCAGTGAGAAATACGTACTCCCCCAACCTTAGGCTTTTGGCCTAAGTTGGTCTATGGCCACGGCTGGCCTGGCTGATATCCATAATAATAGTTGTTGGGGTCATACTGTGATGCAACGGCTATCGCCTCCTGAGCTGCAGTGTGGCGACGAGCGGCCTCCGCTCTCCTCTCGTACTCATCTACCTCCTCTCTGGTAATAGTATATCCTCCTCTTGCCTGATAATCAAAGAAAGTAGGAGCAGGGAGGGTAATATGGACAGCACGACGTCTGCCAAAGATTAGTCGGTACTAGAGAGGTGATTCGTTCCTCTCGACAAAATGGTGGGAAACCATAGAATCAAAATCTAAATAAGCAGGAGGAAACTCCATGTCTCCTTCAAGAATGTCTATCTCAAGAAATTTAGCTAAGCGGGTTGCATAAATTCCTCCAAAGAAATCTCCATTATGTCTATTATGATGCAACCTACGAGCTACAATGGCTCCCATATGATAAGATTGGTCTCCTGACACAGCACTCCTGAGAATTCTAAGGTCAGGGACACACATGTGATATGCTTCATCCTTAGCATTTATGCACCTACCTATGAAGAGAGCAAAATAATGTATAGCAGGAAAGTGGATGCTCCCTATGGTAGCTTGTGTTATATCTCTAGATTCCCCTACAGTTATACTAGCAAGAAAGTTTCTAAATTCAAATTTAGGGGGATCCCTAACACTACCCCATTGTGGAAGTTTGCAAGCAAAAGTGAAATCCTCTAACTCCATGGTATAAGATTTGTCATAAAGATCAAACATGACTGAAGGAGAATTACGCGAAGATGAATACTCAAACCTCCTCACAAAAGAGCTTGTGAGCTCATGATACTGGGGGCATTTGTCTGCCTCAAAGTCCTCAAGATCGGCATTACGCAAATATGCGTTAAATTCTTCTTTAATTCCCACTCGATCCATAAAATTTTCATAAGGCCACTCACAAGGATGCATTGGAGCGTCTCTTGGTGGCTCTTCGTCAGCATCATGCATTGCAAGCCTGGGTCCTTGCTTCTTTGAAGAACCAACTTGGAACATTTTCCTAAGCATATTTCTTCCTCTGAAAAATTCTGAATTTTTTTAGTAACTTCAAAATAAAAGTAAACCAAACTCAATAATATTGATAGAAACTACTCCTACAAGTTCCTAGGGCCTATATCATGCATCAAAACTACTTTTGACCATATACATTTGACATGCAAGCTCAAGAACAGGGTCACCTAAGCAACATAAATTTGCAATGAATAAATCACTAGAACAAAAACTAATTGGACCAATGGAGGAGTCACATACCAAGGAACAATCTCCCCAAGCAGTTTTGTGAGAGGTGCTTTGAGCAAGGAGATCGAAAATGGCAGCAAAACGAGCTTGGACTCGGGTTTGAGTTGGTTTTTCGTGTTTGGGGGAGGAAGATGAAGTGTGTGGCTGAAAGAATAAATGGAGGAGGGCTACCGTGAGCCCACGAGGTAGGGGGCGCGCCCTAGGGGGGTGGGCACGCCCTCCACCCTCGTGGCAAGGTGGTTGGCCCCCCTGGTGTGTTCTTTGTTCCATAAATCCTCAAATATTCTATAAAAATCATATTTGATTTTCAGGGCATTTGGAGAACTTTTATTTTCGAGGTATTTTTATATTGCACGGATAATCAGATAACCTACAGAAAATTATTATTTTTACTTTATTTCAACTAAATAACAAAAAGTATAGAAAGGGTACAGAGGGTTGTGCTTGTAGTTTCATCCATCTCATGCTCGTCAAAAGGAATCCACTAACAAGGTTGATCAAGTCTTGTTAACAAACCCATTCCGATCAACATGAAACTGGAGAAATTTCGAATAACACTAGGTTACCTCAACAGGGATATGCACATCCCCAATAATAAGTATATCATATTTCTTGTTGACAGTAGGAAGAGGAAATTCAAACCCTCCAAATATAATCGATGGAATTTTTCCGATAGAATTGATACTATGGACTTGAGGTTGTTTCCTCAGAAAATGTACCGTATGCTCATTACCATTAACATGAAAAGTGACATTGCCTTTGTTGCAATCAATAACAGCCCCTCCAGTATTAAGAAAAGGTCTTCCAAGAATAATAGACATACTATCGTCCTCGGGAATATCAAGAATAACAAAGTCCGTTAAAATAGTAACGTTTGCAACCACAACAGGCACATCCTCACAAATACTAACAGGTATAGCAGTTGATTTATCAGCCATTTGCAAAGATATTTCAGGAGGTGTCAACTTATTCAAATCAAGTCTACGATATAAAGAGACAGGCATAACACTAACACCGGCTTTAAGATCACATAAAGCAGTTTTAACATAGTTTCTTTTAATGGAGCATGGTATAGTAGGTACTCCTGGATCCCCAAGTTTCTTTTGCATTCCACCCTTAAAAGTATAATTAGCAAGCATGGTGGAAATTTCAGCTTCCGGTATCTTTATTTTATTTGTAACAATATCTTTCATGTACTTAGCATAAGGATTCATTTTAAGCATATCAGTCAATCACATACGCAAAAATATAGGTCTAATCATTTCAGCAAAGCACTCCAAATCCTCATCATCCTTTTTCTTGGATGGTTTGGGATGAAAAGGCATGGGTTTCTGAACCCAAGGTTCTCTTTCTTTACCATGTTTCCTAGCAACAAAGTCTTTCTTATCATAACGTTGATTCTTTGATTGTGGGTTATCAAGATCAACAACAGGTTCAATTTCTACATCATTATCATTAATAGGTTGAGCATTATTATGAACATCATCATTAACATTTTCATTAGGTTCATGTTCATTGCCAGATTGTGTTTTAGCATCAGAAATAGAAATATCATTTGGATTATCAGGTGGTTCAGCAATAGGTTCACTAGAAGTTTGCCCAGTTCTATCATTTTTCTTTTTATTTTTTTTGAAGAACTAGGTGCATCAATTTTATTTGTCTGAGAATCTTGCTCAATTCTCTTAGGGTGGCCTTCAGGATACAAAGGTTCCTCAGTCATTCTACCAGTTCTAGTAGCCACTTTAACATCATAATCATTTTTCTTACTATTCATCTCATTGAGCAATTCTTTTTGAGCTTTAAGTACTTATTCTACTTGAGTGGTAACCATAGAAGCATGTTTGCTAACAAGTTTAAGTTCACCTCTAATATTAGCCATATAATCACCTAAGTATTTTATCATATCAGCATCTTGTTTTAATTGTCTGCCAAAATAAGCATTGAAGTCTTCTTGCTTAAACATAAAAATATCAAACACATCCAAGCATTGACTAGCAATTTTAGTAGGAGGGATTTCAGCTTTATCATATCTATAGAGAATTTACCTTTACTACCTGTGTCGGGTTATCGAGGTCTGGAGGTTCTTCAATAAATAAAGGATTAAGATCATATATTTCTTCATCAGGCGGTAAATTAAGACCATGCATTTCTTCAATAGGAGGTAAATTCTTAACATCTTCAGCTTTAATACCTTTTTCTTTCATAGATTTCTTTGCCTCTTGCATATCTTCAGGACTGAGAAATAGAACACCTCTCTTCTTCGGAGTTGCTTTAGGAATAAGATCATTAATTGGAGCATGAGCTGCCTCAGGAGCTGGCTCGGGAGGTTCCCAATTATTTCCATATTATTCAATAAGATTTCATCTTCATCCGGTGTTCTTTCCCTGAAAAGAGAACCAACACAACTATCCAGGTAATCTCTGGAAGCATCGGTTAGTCCATTATAAAAGATATCAAGTATTTCATTTTTCTTAAGAGGATGATCAGGCAAAGCATTAAGTAACTTTACAAGCCTCCCCCAAGCTTGTGGGAGACTCTCTTCTTTAATTTGCACAAAGTTGTATATTTCCTTTAAAGCAGCTTGTTTCTTATGAGCAGGGAAATATTTAGCAGAGAAGTAATAAATCATATCCTAGGGACTATGCACACAACTAGGATCAAGAGAATTAAACCATATCTTAGCATCACCCTTTAATGAGAACGGAAATATTTTAAGGATATAAACGTAGCGAGATCTCTCATCATTAGTGAACATGATGGCTATATCATTTAATTTAGTAAGATGTGCTACAACGGTTTTAGATTCATAGCCATGAAAAGGATCAGATTCAACCAATGTAATTATATCAGGATCAACAGAGAATCATAATCCTTATCAGCAACACATATAGGTGAAGTAGCAAAAGCAGGGTCAGGTCTCATCCTAGCATTTGGAGATTGCTTATTCCATTTAGCTAATAACCTTTTGAGTTCATATCTATCTTTGCAGGCTAAAATAGCTAAAAAAGCATCTTGATAAAATAAATAACCCTCAGGAATAACAAGTGATTCTCCATCATCACTTTCATCTTCATAATCAGATTCAATATTTTCAATCTCTCTAGCCCTAGCAAATCGTTCCTCTAGAAAATGACTAAGTGGCATAGTAGTATCAGGCATAGAGGTAGTTTCATCATAAGTATCATGCATAGCAGAAGTAGCATCATCAATAACATGCGACATATCAGAACAAATAGCAGAAGAATGTGTAGGTGTCGCAAGCTTACTCATAACAGAAGGTGAATCAAGTGCAGAGCTAGATGGCAGTTCCTTACCTCCCCTCGTAGTTGAGGGATAGATCTTGGTTTTTGGATCTCTCAAGTTCTTCATAGTGTCCAGCAGATATAAATCCCAAGTGACTCAAAGAATAGAGCTATGCTCCCCGTCAACGGCGCCAAAAATTAGTCTTGATAACCCACAAGTATAGGGGATCGCAATAGCTTTCGAGGGTAGAGTATTCAACCCAAATTTATTGATTCGACACAAGGGGAGCCAAAGAATATTCTCAAGGATTAGCAGCTGAGTTGTCAATTCAACCACACCTGGGAACTTAGTATCTGCAGCAAAGTGTTTAGTAGCAAAGTAATATGATAGTGATGGTAATGATAACAAAAGAGTAATGAAAGCAAAGTAATGTTTTCGGTGTTCTGTAGTGATTGTAACAATAGCAACGGGAAAGTAAATAAGCATAAACTAGTATATGGAAAGCTCGTAGGCATTGGATCAATGATGGATAATTATGCCGGATGCGGTTCATCATGTAACAGTCATAACATAGGGTGACACGGAACTAGCTCCAATTCGTCAATGTAATGTAGGCTTGTATTCCGAATATAGTCATACGTGCTTATGGAAAAGAACTTGCATGCCATCTTTTGTCCTACCCTCCCGTGGCAGCGGGGTCCTAATGGAAACTAAGGGATATTAAGGCCTCCTTTTAATAGAGAACCGGAACAAAGCATTAGCACATTGTGAATACATGAACTCCTCAAACTACGGTCATCACCGGTAAGTATCCCGATTATTGTCACTTCGGGGTTAACGGATCATAACACATAATAGGTGACTATAGACTTGCAAGATAGGATCTAGAACTCTCATATATTGATGAAAACATAATAGGTTCAGATCTGAAATCATGGCACTCGGGCCCTAGTGACAAGCATTAAGCATAGCAAAGTCATAGCAACATCAATCTCAGAACATAGTGGATACTAGGGATCAAACCCTAACAAAACTAACTCGATTACATGGTGAATCTCATCCAACCCATCATCATCCAGCAAGCCTACGATGGAATTACTCATGCACGGCGGTGAGCATCATGAAATTGGTGATGAAGGATGGTTGATGATGATGATGGCGACGAATCCCCCTCTCCGGAGCCCCGAACGGACTCGAGATCAGCCCTCCCGAGAGGTCTTAGGGCTTGGCGGCGGCTCCGTATCGTAAAACGCGATGATTTCTTCTCCCTTATTTTTTTCTCCCCAAAAGCAGTTATATAGTGTTGGAGTTGTAGTCAGGGGGGTTTCCAGGGGGCCCACGAGGTAGGGGGCGCGCCCTAAGGGGGGCGCCCCCACCCTCGTGAGAAGGGTGTGGGCCCCCTGGTCTTCATCTTTGGCGAGGATTTTTTATTAATTATTGTAAGATATTCCGTGGAGTTTCAGGTCATTCCGAGAACTTTTGTTTTTTGCTTATAAAACAACATCATGGCAATTCTGCTGAAAAACAGCGTCAGTCCGGGTTAGTTCCATTCAAATAATACAATTTAGAGTCCAAAACAAGGGAAAAAGTGTTTGTAAAAGTAGATACGACAGAGACGTATCACTATACAACTCTCGTTTAGGATTTTTTGCAGGAAAACTTCTCTCTAAGTGGGAAGGTCCTTACTTTATCGAGGAGGTCTATCGTTCCGGTGCCATAAAAATCAACAATTTCGAAGGCACAAATCCGATGGTGGTGAACGGTCAAAGAATCAAACATTATATCTCTAGCAATCCCATAAATGTTGAAACCAATGTTATTGAAACCGTAACCCCGGAGGAATACATAAGGGACACTTTCCGAAACGTTTCAGACTCCGAAAAGGAATAGGTATGTGGTACGGTAAGTAAACCGAATCCAAAACAGTTTTAAGGCAATATTTCTCCGTTTTGGAATATTTAGAAAAATAAGAAGCAGTCCGGGAAGGACATGAGGGCTCCACGAGGTTGGAGGGTGCGCCCTACCCTACTGGGCGCGCCCCCTACCTCGTGGGTACCTCGTGCGCTTTCCGGACTCCGTTTTCGTACACGACACATATTTTGGTTGGTAAAAATTCACTATATAATCTCCTGGGGGTTTTGACTCCCGTATCACACAAAAATCTCCTGTTTTTGTTTCGAGCTGTTTTTTGACAGATCCATGTCATCATCTCGTCTTCAAGTGCCCCCAAGGACTAGTTCTTCGAGAAGGTCATCAATCCCTACCTCGCGGAGGTGCTGCAACACCCTCAAACCATTGAGATGTGTGAGGGGTTGTTGCACATCGACGATGTTGAGGGACCAAGGAAGACCGGAAGCATGGAGGCAAGGCTTGAGACATTGGAGCAAGAAGTTTTCAAGTGTCAGGAGATGGTAGAGCGTGGACTCGATTCCAATCACATTATGATCACGGAGTTCACCAACAACCACAAGCTGCACGTCAAGGACATTGCGGAGGCCATCTTCAAGCTTCATGAGAAAAACAAGCACCTCCAAGCCCGGATCTATGACCTGCAAAATCAAAACTGTGAGTATGAATATAGATTCAAGAGGATGAGTTTGGCTGCAGATTTGAGGTTTCACGAGACTTGACCATCCTTTATGATGGTGAGCCTATGCCTTGGAAGAAGGACGACAAGCCTACGCCATCAACAAAACCAACAAACAAGAATTGAGTATCTGGTATGGGCACTCCCCTTGGCAACTTCCAAGATTGGGGGAGTGCCCTGGTATCGTATCACCATCACTTTTATCTTTACCGTTTTTCTTAGTTCAATCCTTTTGGTAATATCTTGATCTAGTAGAATAAAAGTTCTTAGTATGATCTAGTTGTGAGTTTTGCTTTATAATTCCTCTATGTAATCGAGTCTGTGATCTATATATATAATAAAGATTAGTGTTGAGTCAAGGGATCGATTATTTTGCCATGATCCTAAGTGAATAAAATAAAAGAAAAAGAATAAAAAAAGGAAACAAAGAGATCATATGGATCTTATGGAGAGTAATGAGCTCACATAGAAAAAGTATGATGAATAAAAGTTGTTGAGAGTTGACAAGCATAGTTTTGGTCTTCGTTGCAGTTAATAGGAAGTAATAAAGAAAGAGAGGTCTTCACATATAAATATACTATCTTGGACATCTTTTATGATTGTGAGCACTCATTAAAATATGACATGCTAAAGAGTTGACGTTTGAGAAGGAAGACAACATAATGTGTTATGTTTTCTTACATCTGAGATAAATTATATTGTCATGGATCATCCAACATGGTTGAGCTTGCCTTTCCCCCTCATGCTAGCCAAATTCATCGCACCAAGTAGAGATACTACTTGTGCTTCCAAATACCCTTAAACCAGTTTTGCCATGAGAGTCCACCATACCTACCTATGGATTGAGCAAGATCCTCCAAGTAAGTTGTCATCGGTGCAAGCAATAAAAATTTCTCTCTAAATATGTATGACTTATTAGTGTGGGAGAAGATAAGCTTTATACGATCGTGTGATATGGAAGAAATAAAAGCGACAGACTGCATAATAAAGGTCCATATCACAAGTGGCAATATAAAGTGACGTTCTTTCGCATTATGATTTTGTGCATCCAACCATAAAAGCGCATGACAACCTCTGCTTCCCTCTGCGAAGGGCCTATCTTTTACTTTTATCTCCTACCTTGCATAAGAGTCATGGTGATCTTCACCCTTCCTTTTTACATTTTATCCTTTGGCAAGCACAGTATGTTGGAAAGATCCTAGTATATATGGCTAATTGGATGTGAGTTTTCATGAACTATTATTGTTGACATTACCCTTGAGGTAAAACGTTGGGAGGCAAAACTATAAGCCCCTATCTTTCTCTGTGTCCGATTAAAACTCCATACCCATAAGTATTGCGTGAGTGTCAGTAATTGTGAAAGACTATATGATAGTTGAGTATGTGGACGAGCTGAAAAGCTCTTATACATTGACTCTTTCCTATGTTATGATAAATTGCAATTGCTCCAATGACTAAGATTAAAGTTTGTTACTTTTCAATGAAGTTTACGATTCATACTTGAAATTGTGATTGAATTATTACTCTAGCATAAGAAATCATATGACAAGAATTATATAAGTTGCTGTTCTAAGAATGATCATGATGCCCTCATGTCCGTATTTTATTTTTATCGACACCTCTATCTCTAAACATGTCGACATATTTTTCGATTTTGGCTTTCGCTTGAGGACAAGCGAGGTCTAAGCTTGGGGGAGTTGATACGTCCATTTTGCATCATGCTTTTATATCGATATTTATTGCATTATGGGCTGTTATTACACATTATGTCACAATACTTATGCCTATTCTCTCTTATTTTACAAGGTTTACATAAAGAGGGAGAATGCCGGCAGCTGGGATTCTAGGCTGGAAAAAGAGCAAATATTAGAGACCTATTCTGCACAGCTCCCAAAGTCTTGAAACTTCACAGAAGACGTTTTCAGAATATATAAAAAATACTGAGCGCAAGAATTTCACCAGGAGGGCCACACCCTAGCCGCGAGGGTGGGGGCGCGCCCTACCCCCTGGGCGTGCCCCCCTACCTCGTGGGCCCCCTGGTGGCCCTCCGATGTCCATCTTCTGCTATATGAAGTCTTTCGATGAGGAAAAAATCATAAGCCATCTCCTCGGATGAAACTCCGCCGCCATAAGGCAGAACCTTGGCGGAACCAACCTAGAGCTCCAGCAGAGCTGCTCTGCCGGGGAAACTTCCCTCCAGGAGGGGGAAATCATCACCATCGTCATCACCAACGCTCCTCTCATCGGGAGAGGGCAATCTCTATCAACAACTTCATCAGCACCATCTCCTCTCAAAACCCTAGTTCATCTCTTGTATCCAATTCTTGTCCCCAAGTACGGGATTGGTGCTAGTAGGTTGCTAGTAGTGTTAATTACTCCTTGTAGTTGATGCTAGTTGGTTTATTTGGTGGAAGATCATATGTTCAGATCCTATATGCATATTAATACCCCTCTGATTATGAACATGAATATGCTTTGTAAGTAGTTACGTTTGTTCCTGAGGACATGGGAGAAGTCTTGCTATTAGTAGTCATATGAATTTGGTATTCGTTTGATATTTTGATGAGATGTATGTTGTCTCTCCTCTAGTGGTGTTATGTGAACGTCGACTACATAACACTTCACCTTGATTTGGGCCTAGAGGAAGGCATTGGGAAGTAATAAGTAGATGATGGGTTGCTAGAGTGACACAAGCTTAGACCCTAGTTTATGCGTTGCTTCGTAAGGGGCTGATTTGGATCCATATGTTTCATACTATGGTTAGGTTTACCTTAATACTTTTGTTGTAGTTGCAGATTCTTGCAATAGAGGTTAATCATAAGTGGGATTCTTGTCCAAGTAAGGACAGTACCCAAGCACCGGTCACCCACATTCCAAATTATCAAAGTACCGAACACGAATCATACGAACGTGATGAAAACTAGCTTGACGATATTCCCATGTGTCCTCGGGAGTGCTTTTCTCTATATAAGAGTTTGTCCAGGCTTATCCTTTGCTACAAAAAGGATTGGGCCACCTTGCTGCACTTTATTTACTTTTTTTACTTGTTGCTGGTTACAAATTATCCTATCATAAAACTATCTGTTACCACTTATTTCAGTATTTGCAGAGAATACCTTGCTGGAAACCTCTTATCGTTTCCTTCTGCGCCTCGTTGGGTTCTACACTCTTACTTATCGAAAGGACTACGATAGATCCCCTATACTTGTGGGTCATCAGCCTCCCCTCCCATCTGCTAGCTATCTGTCAGTGTTAGAGTCTTCTGCATCATCATTGACTCCTCAACATCCTTTCGAATAGCCGGATAAATATCCTTCCTCAACCTTTCATAAAATGCATTCTGCTTCATTTCACTCCTCGCTTTTTTCATGCCGAGCCTCTCTTCTCTGTTGAGTGTGAAAGCCCTCTTGTGCGGGACATTAACACCTATACCCCTTGCACGACCAAGGGGCTCTTTTGTTTCCATAGCAATGGACAGAATGTCACATGGCCCCGAGTTCCTGTAGAACCTTCCAGGGATCTTGGAAGCCTCTAACATCACTTCATACAGTTTGGCATCACGTGAGTTTTCAAAGTAATAAGTTCCGTCACCACGCCTCTTTGCACGTGCCCGCAAGTAGTCTCTGGTGCATTCGCCCCTGATTTCACTAAAGGTCGGATTCCCACTCGCTGCTACTGCTTCTTTGTCCTCCTATTCCCATATTAGTTTCATGCCATAGTATCCTGCCACACCCATACGGTGGGGGTGTATGTTCTTCTTCTGAAGTTCCGATTGCTTGAAACTCTTCTCAGCAAACTCTTTAATTCCCCTAACCCTTTTGAATTCTGCCCAGTCTGCCTTTGTAATTTGGGGGTATGCGGGGATTGGGTCCTTGCCTTCACTCAAGTACTTCTTGTACAACACGTGCTTCCAGTTTCTCCAAGCATCCCTAGCCTTCTTTAGTGCAGCGTGTTCCACCTGCATTCTCCACTGCTCTAGAATGTTGAAGTGATCCATGATCTCCTGGACTATCCTTCGTCGTGTTTCTGTGTGAGCCTTTTGAAACCCCGTCAGATTAATGTTGAGGTTGCCCTGCCAACAAATCCACACACACTCCTGAACCTCATGTGTGCTTTATCTGGTTTAGTTGGAGCCCAAGACTTTAAATCAATCTCGATTACTTCATATACACCTTTAGGCTGGTGTGTGGGCTTCCTTGGAGCATTCCTCCGTGTCCTAACCGGAAGGGTAATTGTTGCAGCTCTATCACATTCAAGATTACTTGATCCCTCACAATCTGCTGAAGACCTACGGTTGTCCGAATCAGATGAAGATACATGGCCTGAAGCATGAGTGTTGTCGCTGCTACTCGGCATCTATAGAGAACACATGCAAAACTCAGGAAAGGAAGATAAGCATAAGACTAACAAATTGGTATCAAGCTTTCTAAACATGCCATGCAATAATTAAAAAATGTACGGCTAATTTGTTAAGTTTGCGTGACTCGGGCGCCCACGATCTGTAAATAGGCAGTAACTTATTGGAACAAATACAACTTATATGTAGTAAGGAAGGTAGATAATGAACATATATACGCTCTCTGTTATTTTATAGCCAATTTGGAACATATGGAACGAAATTGGAAGAGGAATTGCGAGGAAATATGCCTCACTTCGATGGAGAGCAGTAACTAACAGGCTTCTTAATGCAAACCTGGCCGAACCACAAGAGAGGCGAGGGTTACTACATCGATATGCTCGAGGGTGGCTGGCGAGCAAACGAAGACGGCGAGGCGTGGGTTGCCGCGTGTTGGGAACGGCAGTGGAGGTAGGCTTGACGCCGAAGAGCGGGCACACAACCGGGGTGTGACGGCGGCGCCGGAGAGGGTTCAACTGTGGATCTGGGGGAGGGTGAGTTGGCGAAGGAGATTGGGTGGACTAGTTGAGTGAAACGCGGGCGGACGGTGGGGGTGTTGGGGACTTCGGGTTTTGGCGGCCTAGGTGAATAGGGTGAAAAATATCCTCGGTCACCACGCGCGCGAAAAGGCGTATGCAAATGGTTGCCTCTAAGCGCTCGTGTGCACAAACAGAATAATTTCGTTTGAAATGAAGACGTGAGTTCATCGTTTCGCCTCTAAATTTTTCCCACGTAAAGCAATCACAATTATACCACGGGTTTCATTTGCTAGCGCATTTCAGGTCTCTCATGTGCTATATGTAAGACATTTTTGGCATTTACCGTGCATTTTGGCATATAAGTCAATTCCGAGCCGGAATGCATTTCCTGTTGAAAGGGATGAGGATTGTCGTTTGATCTGGGAGCATCCAACGGTGCAGACGTACGATCCATGGGATTTGGGTTCTGGCCAATCAGAACACAGGACTCAGATCACGTGCATCAAAGGGGGGGCATCGGCCACGGTTTGGTAGGCACACGACATTCGTGTGTGAACCGTGTGCTATTTGAAAACATTTTTTGGGAGGGGCTTTTTGAAAACATTTACATGTGTTGTCGAAAGGGATGAGGATCGCCGTTCGATCAAGGAGAATCCAACTGTGCAGACGTATGATCCGTGGGGTTTAGGTTCTGGCCAATCAGAATGCACGACTCAGATTGCGCGTGTGGTAGGGGGGGTGCATCGGCCACGGTTTAGTGGACACACAGCTTTCGTGAGTGAACCGTGTGCTCTTTGAAAACATTTACATTACCTAACATCATATTTTTGTTCGAATGAAAATATGAGTTCATCGTTTTGCCTCCAATTTTTCTCCACGGTAAGAAATCACGAGTATAGTGGAGAGTGTCATATACTAATATCATGCATATACGGTATATATGATACTACCTTTAATTAATTATAGGGCATAGTATAATACATAGAGTATAGTATCATAGATCATATTTATTGCCATGCATGACACAAATTATCATCGCATTTAACATGATATGGTATCTACCTATATGTTACTCTAACCCTCTCTATATATATTTAATTCGTTGCCACATCAACATACTTGCTATTTCCGAGTGCATGACATCGTCGGCTATGATACCACCACTATGGCCAGCCTTATATAGTGGGGAGTATCATATACTACATATAGTATCATGCATATGATACTAGTATATGATACTACATACGTACCTTCATAGTGCATATAGTATATCATAGACTATTATACACCCAAATAAGGTTGGTCGTAATATGGGTGTATCAAGCGGTATGATGCATGCCAACTAGACTTTTTGGATGATGTGGCACACAGTAAAATGAGGAAAGAGAGGGTGTGGTATCATATCATGATACCGTATCATATTAAATGTTGTACTACATTGTGTCATGCATGGCAATTAATAAGGCAACCTAAGATACTAACTTATGATACTATGCATGCGCGCATTATGGAGGTATTACCGATCATATACTAGTATCATGCATATATACTTGCTCCTTTCCAGTTTATAGGCTTATCTCAAAATTTTAGTTTTTTGTTTTATAAGGCTCAATTTGGTTGTTCCCCATCAGATGTTCAGATTCCAAGGTGCATTAAATCATTGCATGCAAGTATTAAGAGAAAGTTGACCAATGCATGTACTTTATGCATGCATGCATTGTAATTAATAATTGGAAGACATAATTTTTTGAGGAAAACAAAAGAATTAATTGGGTGTTTTTGCAAACTACAAAAAGTATTCAACCACTCACCATCTACCTTGGTTGGTGAGATTTCTGAATTGAGCCATATAAGGCTGGTTGTAATGGGGAGTATCATATACTAGTATCATGCATATGATATATATACTAGTGTATGATACTACTTCTGTAATGCATAGTATCATAAGTTAGTATCTTAGGTTGCCTTATTAATTGTCATGAATCACACAAAGTAGTACAACATTTAATATGACACGGTATCATGATATGATACCACATCCTATCTTTCCTCATTTAATTGTGTGCCACATCATCCAGAAAGTCTACTTGGCATGCATGATACCGCTTATGATACTACCATTACAACCAGCCTAAACCGGAAAGGAGGGAGTATAAGACTAGCCACAATGGAGAGTAACATACACTAGTAACATACACATATCCCTAGACTATGTTACTACCTTCATAGTGGGTAGTTACATAAGTGTAGTGTCATGCAAAGCTTCATTTATTAGGTTATAGACTCATATTGCATTGGGACATGTGATGTTATAGTAACTAGCTTAAGTTACTGAAACTATCTCTCTCATTAACTTATTGCCACATAAGCAAGTTTGCTGAGTTGGAGTCGATGTTACCGCTGAAGTTACTCCCACTGTCGCTAGTCTGATACTAGCTAGTCTATGATATACTAGCTACCTCACTAAGAGCATGGTTAATAATACAACCAACAGTCGGCTATAAGAAGTCGCCATGTCATATACAACCAACCTCTTAGCGGGAATGTACAATAATAAGTATTGAATACGTACTAGTTTATCAATAGTTGGCCCACCTTACATCCTCACAAAGTGTCTTTGGTCTCGTGTTGCGGCTGGCTCTACTAACCAAGAGCCCGCTTCTCTTCTCTCTCCTCTTCTCATTCCTCCAACTAATAAGCACATATATATTATTCTGTTCCTTATAGCCTGCTTAGAATACCCACAGTGGGAGTAACATAGGTAGTAACATCACACGTATCTAGATAAAATAGATGATGTGGCAAGCAATAAATGAAGAAAGAGAGGAAAGTGGTAATATAGCTAGTTACTATTAGTATGAGTAACATCACACATCTCAAGGCAAGATGAGTCTATAGCCTAATAAATGAAGTGTTGCATGTTACTACACATATGTTACTCCCCACTATAGAGGTAGTAACATAGACTAGTAATATATGCATGTTACTACACATATGTTACTCCCCACTATAGAGGTAGTAACATAGACTAGTAATATATGCATGTTACTAGTCTGTGTTACTACCCATTGTGGCTAGTCTTATGTCACTCTATTGTACTTGCTCTAATGCATAGTATCGTAGAGTAGCTAGTATCATATGTAGTGCTTTATTTATATTGTCATGCATGACACATAGTAGCATAGCATTTATTATGATACGGTTTCATGATATGATACTTAACCCTCTCTTTCTTCATTTAATTCTATGACAGCTCATCAAAATTGCCTAGTTGGCATGCATGATACTAGATATGATACCCCCTTACTATTAGCCTAGCAAAGAAGCTGTACAGATCATTTATGTGTCGCTTTGTGAGTTTTCATCCGTTTGTTCGAGAAGCGCGGAGAAGTATCAAACATTTCAGCCACGAGGTGTGGCTACTGGCGTAGGCCTAGTTGGTATTTTAATTACCAGAAATTCAGATGGAGTTCGGACATTATCAAAATCAATGTGTGCCCGTGGTGTGCTCTCATGACCCCGTGGAAAAAACTTGGTAAAGTTTGGCACAAGTTTTGATGACCGCTCCTTCCAAACCGGAGCATATCACATGAAGGATCATGGTTTCCAAAAGGAGACGTGTCAATTCAAACTCCTGTGGCCAGTGACTTCATCGTTTGGCCTCATAAAAATTTCCACAATACGCAATCACCATTATACCTCGGGTTTGATTTTCTGGCGCATTTCAGGTGTCGTTAGCTACATTTAAGACATTTTTGAGATTAACGTGCATTTTGTGCATAAAAATAAAATTACAACCGGAACTGCATGTGTTGTCGAAAGGGATGAGCATCCAACGGCACAGACGTACAATTCGTGGGGTTTGGGTTCTGGCCAATCAGAAAGCACGACCTAGATCATGGGAGGGGTGGCGGGGTTTGATCGGCACACGGCTTTCATCAATGAACCATGTGCTATTCGCAAACCAGATTGCATATTTTTGTTCACACATACTGTAGTGAGATCAATTGAGTGTGCTACCTCTGTGATATAATAATATTAATAATAACAAAAAACAGTTCATATTCATTGCCTGAGCTGACATCATATCAAGGTCAACATATTAACGGTTCTTACATCAACAGAAAACTGGGCATAACTCACAAATTCAGTACACGCGACAGTTCTAAATTGAACGAATTAAGTTGCAGGGTAGGCATAAAGACTAGTCTTATGTCTTAATTCCCATGTACATGGGGGAACTGGGATCATTAAGTTGACCCCGAATGAACTTGGGGTTTTTGATGATTTTACGCTGCTCTGTTACACAGCTGCATGACCCTTGGCTGGCAACTCATCAAATTCATCGTACTCGTCCTCATCGGCAACATCGTCGACACCCAGTACCCTTCTCTTCCCATGCATCGCTAAATGGCAGTTCTTATGCTAGGGGTGTTCCACAAAGAAAATCTGGGTAGCATCGCTGGCAAGATTGAATGGGTCTGCGTGATATGCCATCATTGTCCTGTTAACACAAGTCTTCTTGTACTCATCAATCCTTACCTGACCAAGAGGGATCCATGGGCACCTGAATAATGCCACCTTAAATTAGACATAGTCCAGCTCCCAAATCTCTTTGATGGTTCCATAGAATACCCTTTTATCAGCTTCATTTACAGTCATGCATTCTATTCGAACAGAGCTGTTCGAATACGAGGTCTTCTGATCACGTTCCTCAGTGTAGAACGTGTATCCATTTATGTCATATGCTTGTTATGTTAATACCGTAGGTGATTGCTTTTGTGCCAACCACGTAGCAGTGTCATCATTGGATCCTTGTGCCAAATGATTCTTCAGCCATTCGGCGTAGTTCTTAGTGTTCTCCTTCATCTCCGCATTTGATGAAGGCACCATTGGTAAGAAGCTTTGGCGAATCTCCGCCAAGTGTTCTTCGGCATAAGCGATGAGAACTGGGCTGTTAAGCAATACCGTCAAATGGGCTTTCTCTGCTAATTCTCCGGGTGCAGCCATTTGCGTGCCAGCAAGGACCGGCTTACCTTTCAGCCTTCCCTCGTGGCAAGAGAGGGGAAAACCTATAGGTCTTTGTGTCATGTATTCGGTGCAAAACTCAACCACCTCCTCTGCGGTATAACCTTGTAGGATGCTTGCCTCTTGATGGTTTCGGTCCCGACAAAAGTGCTTTAGTATTCCCATGAACTGCTCGAAGGGATATATGTTGCGAAGAAACACAGGACCACAATACTTTATCTCGTCGACAAGGTGTACAGTGAGATGGACCATGACATCAAAGAATGACGGTGGGAAAAACATCTCTAGGTTGGACAATATTCTTGCAATATCATTTTGCATATGATCCATCTCTTCTGGATTTACAACTTTCTGCCATAGTTGGTTGAATAAATCACAGAGGTTAATGAGTGTGTTTCTTATATCTTTGTCCACACCAGGAGGATTTGTGTCAACATTACGTGTCAATAATGTGACTTCATGTGTCCCAACTTCATTTTACCTGAGCTCATATCCACGAGACATCTGATGTTTTCGAAGTAGGAAGAGGGTGTCTTAATTGACAACAAATAGGTGAAGAACCGTGTTGCTTCTTTTGTATTGAAATTGTAACTTTGGCGAGCTTTGATGAATTTGTCATCATCTTCTGCTTCACTGTTGCGTTTTGATTGATCAGCAAGCACATCGAGCCGTGAACCGTCACCATCCTTTCTTTTACCTTTAATCTTGAGCAGAGTACCAAGGATGCTTTCACATACGTTCTTCTCTACATGCACGACATCGATGCAGTGACGTACAAGTAGAGTCTCCCAGTAAGGTAATTTCTAGAACAACGATTTCTTCTTAAACACTTGACCCTTGGGTGTTTGTTTCACCGTCAAAGGTTGGTTCTTGCCAAGCACAACATTAATTTTTTTAGCTATGTTGTGGACCACCTCCCAGTCATAGGGTCTTGGGCCCGCACCTGCCTCTGCCGTACCATCAAATTCAGCTTTCATATTTCGGTATGGGTGAGTTTTCCGTAAGAACCTATGATGACACCAATACACTATTTTGTGCAAGTTGGGAAGTCTTCTGCTAGCTGTCCTATCCATGCATGTGACACACCCTACATCTCCCATTGTTTTCTACCTCTATGTGTTGCCTTATGACGACATATCTCGAATGGTGTGCACCAGCATCACATGTAGATCGAAAATCTCCTTTCTGTAAGCATCATAAGATTTTATAGCAGGCGCATATATCCGCACTGTCAGCAGTTCTTCTACCAGTACTTGAAAGTAAATGTCGATGTCATTTCCTGGTTGCTTCGGGCGTTGGATAATCATCGACATCATAATGTATTTTTCTTCATACACAACCAAGGAGCTAGGTTATATATGCATAGAAGCACCCGCCATGTGCTATGATTGGTGTTCATATCGCTAAAAGGATTCATCCCGTCAGTACACTCCCCAAGCCTTATACTTCTAGGATCCTTGGCAAAATTTTAAAACTTTTTGTCGATTAACTCCAATTGAGCCCCATCTTTCTGGTGCCTCATAAACCTATCCGCAATTCGCTCATCATGATGCCACCGCAACCTCTTTGCCTCTCTAGGTTTTGCAAACAAATGCCTCAACCTTGGAATTAAAGGAAAGTACCAAACAACCTCGAACGGGATTCCTCTCTTGATCTCGTCGTTCAATTTGTACTTGTCATTTGCTCTCCTGTGCTTGTATCGTGCATGTTTGCATGTGGGACATGCACGCAAATCTTTGTACTCGCCACGGTACAATAAACTATCATTCACACAAGCATGCATCTTGTGTACTTCATGTTCCAATGGGCAAACAATTTTCTTCGCTTCATTCGTGCTTCTAGGGAGCACATTATCTTTCAGAAGAATTTCTTTGAAAAGACCTAACATCTCTGTGAAGACCTTGTTTGATAAACCATTTGCTGCTTTAAATCTGAGAAGCGCCAGGTTGGCACTCAATCTGGAATATTTCCTTTTGCAACCTGGATAAAATTCTTTCTTGGAGTCTGCATCAATGGTTGGCAGATCCTTGTACCCAATCATATCCTTTTTTGGGACCTCAAAATCTGTAATCATAGCAGCAAAATCTGGCATATCAAGAACGTCTTTATCTGTGTCGATGTCTTGGTTTTCCAGTGGGCGTTTCGGCTTTCCGGTGTTCCATTGGTAGCTTGACGCCTCTGCCCCGATGTTAGATTCAACATCCATGTGACACTGACCCGGGTTTGGCATCTCGCTGCCCTGGGTATCTTCATCCATGACCTCCTCTTCACCGTGTCTAGTCCAACATATATATCCATCCATGAATCCCCTAGAGACTAAGTGCATCTGGACATATGCAACTTCATGTGACTCTATATTGGCACAATCAGTACATGGACACAGGATGTAATCTGCATCACCAATTCTCCTCTTTGTACTTTCAGCCAAATTCATGAACTCTGTCATGCCACTGTTAAAATCTACGGTTTTCCGATTCTTCATCCATCGAGATCGTTCCATCTACAACACACGAATGGTAATTAAAAAAAACAACAACATTAATAAACAGATTAACTACTACCCAAATATGTGTGCATAAATCACAATGTTTTATTTTCATAATTACCGAGGGCGCTCCATGTTGCTATCCAGACGTGCAATCACAAAAATTAATGGCCAGTCAATTTACACACAGAGTACTAGTACAACACTACCCTTAGGAATTGAATACCTTAATTAAGCCACTCACGAAAAGAATACCTTAATTAATTAGCCGCGCAGCGACCTCCACTGAGCAGATAGACAAGCGCGATGCGGCAGCATGCCGAGAAAGTAGGGTCGACCGCGATGGATGTGCTCGAAGCACACCGCCGCTGACCTCGGTGGTTGAGCTCCTCCTATCTCCCGCCGCATTATGAGGATTGACCTCCTACGACGTCGCCACCACCCACCGACCGAGGATTGACATCTTCTCCGATAGCCACTGCCTAGGCCGCCGTCGCCATCTCTATATGCAGAGCGGCTATTTTTTATGGATATCCGTAGAGCGGCTGTTTACACGGTATCTCACCGTAACTCAATTATATCGACATGGTAGTACATCACATACGGTTATGTGACGACAACTGTGTCTAACCTACATTGTCTTCTCACATGGTTTGGTGCGGAAATCGTGTGTGATGTTGTAATACCTAACACAAACGACATGTATAAATAGTGTGTTGTATACAACATATAGTGCCATAAGTAGTTCCCGATTGTTAGCTTATCTCCATAGTTTCCCCATTTCCCCCAAACCCCTACATAGCCTTCAAATTCCCTCGCGTGGCACTAGCATTGGATGAATGCGGACGAGTGGTGCTGATGGTTTCGATGCAGCTACTCCTGGTCATATCACCGCCACGACGACGGTCGCCGCCGAGCACTTGCCTAAGGTCATCAGAAGGCAGGTGTACTATGGATCCGAATCGTCCTGTCAGGTTCCAATCTATCTCGATCTATTTTAGCATGTCCAAAGTATAGCTCCTAGTTGAATCTATCCTGAATGACCCCCCTCCACCCAGGAAAGTGATCTGCCACCAGATCTGGAGCATGACTCCAGACTCCCGCAACACGAGTTCGACTCCGAGTTTTGCGCCACCAAGAAGTACCAAAAGTTGAGTTGTGTGCACAGGCACACTCCCGCTCAACGTGTATGCACGGAGGGATTCGACATTGCCAAGCGGTTTCTTAGTTGCCCCTTAGAGGTTAGTGCTAATTAAGTTCATCATTTTACTTCAGTTAATGCCACTGCTCATCCTGAATACTATTTAACATTGGCAGGGATATGAGACTTGTGCCTTTGTTAACTGGCTGGATGAAGAATGGCATGGCAAGGCTCCGAGTGTTATCACCAAGCTCGCCGAAGAACGTAAAACTAAAGAAGAAACTGGCTGATCTAGAATGTACAATTAGTACGATGAAGCAAGAAAGAATCAATCACATGCAACAGATGAAAGAAAGAGACAAGAAGGAACTAGCATGTGTAGTTGTGGTTGTCGCATTATCCATGATCTATGCGCTGTTTGCAATGATGATTAGGGGTTTTGTTTGACAGTATTGCTAAAGCACATCTAGATGTGCTCTAAGTAATGCACATCTAGGTCCTATGCCATTGATGTTACGCGAAGATTTGTGCAGATATTTTTGTTTGTCTTTTTTATTTTCCTCTCTAGTTTGATTATTACTGGCTTTATCAATAAGAAGAGCTCAATGTATTGCTTGCCAACTATCCTAGTCCATTCGTACCGGTACCGGTGCATAATCCCAAAACTTGTTCCTTGTTTTTGTCCTGAAAAAGTAAACTAGCCAAATAGCCAATAGGAGTCCTGCACAACCCTGGGATTTTGGAGCTACTGGGTACAAATAATTGTGGTTGATTATATCAGCAGTTAGATAACAGGTCAACCCCCACTTCAATTCCCCCCGCCCCCACGCAAATAAAAACCCCTCTTCAATTGGCAGTTCCTCTTCTCTGCATATCCCACTTAAGTGTCCACCGTCTTCATCGTCCCCGGCAGGCCGCACTACACACTAGCACACACTCTACAGCCATGTCGAGCTACAACGAGGACGGCAGTTCGGTTAGCAGTCTGGCGCCCGATGATATGTCAACATCAGAATCATCCCGCTCGTCTTCCATGAGTCCGGCATTGAGCCAAGACCTCGATTATATCTAGTTCATGGAAGGGACGGCGCCTCCGGAGTCATCAGACAACAACCAGACGGACAAGGAGCCGTCGAAGGACGCGTACGAGGATGAGGAGGAGGAATGGTCAAACGAGGAGGATGAAGACGATGACAGCAACGACGATGATGACAGCGACGACGATGAAAAGCCTACGGTCAGTGACAAGAAGCGTCCTAGCCAAGACGATGTCGCGGGGCCATCCAACAACAACAACAACAAGAAGGACTAAATTAAGAAGACTGTATATATCTCCGTTTATCCTGTCAATCTCATCACAGATGGTTAGTAATATGTATTCGACAGAGATCTTACACATTATCGCCCACAGGTTGGTTTGTTGAACTGTGTTCCCTGACGAGCACACAATTCACAAAAAAATACCGTATGAGCTGTCTATAATGATCGCACACAATTTTGATTACCAACCTGTTTGCCGGCTATCACACACATCTTATTACGCCGAATCGTTTGTGTTCACTTCAATCAACACAAACGGTTCATCGGAGTGAACTGTATGCCGTATATTGCATACACCCTGATCTGGATGCCTGTTTCTGTTGTTCTGTCTCATCGCAAACAGTTCGTACAGATCAACTGTATGCCCTTCATCGCACATGCAACTCAAATCTGAACCATGTTTGATGTATCATTCATCACAAACATTTTGCATCTTTTTTGCCGGGTTTTTTACATCACCGTTTGCGATTAATGCATCGCACACAGTTTCGTCAAAGGGTCTCTGATTGTAGTGTCGTGTTAGCAGCATCATGTAGTAGTGAGGCGCAATCCTAGAATTTACTCTAACTACAACATGTCCTCCTCTCATAGTCATCGTCACCCAAGACAGCATGAAGACGTAACCCATAGATGCATAACTGCTATCAACGTAGTTTTCGCTCTATACCTAGTGTAAATGACACTCTTTCACTTTCTTGCTACATTTGTGGCTCCTCGGTCAGCATGTTCATAACCACCTTGATCTGAAGATCTTCATGGGTGGTGGTCTTGAAACCAAAAAGAACGACTTTATGAATATTGAGCTCTTCACTGTCAACAAAATCACTCCATCCCTTGCCGAAGATGATGTGACCATCATCACACTTGTGGTACTTGACCGGCATGAAACTATTCTTGCAAGTCGAATGCCAGCAAGCCCATCTCCCGGTATCTCCCCATCTCCCGGGGTCTTCAGGCCATCGACAACTATCACTGGTAATCTCTGTATGCACCATCATAGGAAGAAAAATTATAAAATATGTGAAGGAACAGTAAACAAAAGGATCTTCAGCTACATCTACATACATTACATAAGGATCTTCACTTATGGGAAACAAAAGGATATGCAAAAACACACATCAGTGTATTCACTGGTTTCAGCTTCAATAGCATATCATTAATATTTCTCTCCGTGAAAAAACAAAGAAAATTGCATACAAAATAGAAAATACTAGTACACCAAAAACATACCAGCGTCTTTCCCACTATGTTCAACTTGGTGAAGTGGTGGACAAAAAATGTACCTATATAACCTTTCTTCGTCGCCAAAAGGTCATGTAGGTTCAGCTCCTCTTGCTTCATCAGATTAATTCCCTTCGTTATGACAGCTAATTCTAGAGGATCTTTACGCTCTTCGTTTTGATCACATGTCCTTGGCAGGTTGTAGAAGTACACCATATGAATGTCTTTGGTCAAATCTAAGGAGACAAGGTTGCATTCTCGCAGGTAGAAGTCTTCAACAAACCTGCACCATCTTTCACCACCGATGATCGCCCTTGAATTCCCTTTGTACACGCCAAAATCATACGTGCGGCTCCATCTCGCTTGAAAAAGCAATGAACTGTCTGGGATGGCACTGAACTGGTGCCATGCACTATAGATGTAGAATTTAATTGCTATTTATTTCCTACATTTTGTGATCTTCAAAGTAGAGGGTGATACGTCCATTTTGCTTCATGCTTTTATGTTAATATTTATTGCATTATGGGCTGTTATTTCACGTTATGTCACAATACTTATGGCTATTCTCTCTTATTTTACAAGGTTTACCATGAAGAGGGGGAATGCCGGCACCTGGAATTCTGGCTGGAAAAGGAGCAAATATTGGAGACCTATTCTGCGCAACTCCAAAAGTCTTGAAACTCCACGGAATATCTTAAAATAAATAAAGAAAAATCGTCGCCAAAGATGAAGACCAGGGGGCCCACACCCTGCTCAGGAGGCTGGGGGGCGCACCCCTCCCCCTGGGCGCACCCCCTACCTCGTGGGCCCCCTGGTGGCTCTCCGATGCCCATCTTCTCCTATATGAAGTCTTTCGATGAGAAAAAAATCATAAGCAACCTTTTCGGACGAGACGCGCCGCCACGAGGCGGAACCTTGGCGGAACCAATCTAGGGCTCCGACAGAGCTGTTCTGCCGGGGACACTTCCCTCCAGGAGGGGGAAATCATCACCATCGTCATCACCAACGCTCCTCTCATCGGGAGAGGGCAATCTCCATCAACATCTTCACGAGCACCATCTCATCTCCAAACCCTAGTTCATCTCTTGTATCCAATTCTTGTCTCTAAGTCCGGGATTGGTGCTAGTAGGTTGCTAGTAGTGTTGATTACTCCTTGTAGTTGATGCTAGTTGGTTTACTTGGTGGAAGATCATATGTTCAGATCCTTTATGCATACTATTACCCCTCTAATTATGAACATGAATATGCTTTGTGACTAGTTACGTTTGTTCCTGAGGACACGGGAGAAGTCTTGCTATTAGTAGTCATGTGAATTTGGTATTCGTTTGATATTTTGATGAGATGTATGTTGTCTAACCTCTAGTGGTGTTATGTGAACGTCGACTACATAACACTTCACCATTATTTGGGCCTAGAGGAAGGCATTGGGAAGTAATAAGTAGATGATGGGTTGCTAGAGTGACAGAAGCTTAAACCCTAGTTTATGCGTTGCTTCGTAAGGGGCTGATTTGGATCCATATGTTTCATGCTATGGTTAGGTTTAACTTAATACTTTTGTTGTACTTGCGGATGCTTGCAACAGAGGTTAATCAGAAGTGGGATGCTTGTTCAAGTAAGAACAGCACCCAAGCACCGGTCCACCCACATATCAAATTATCAAAGTACCGAACGCGAATCATATGAGCGTGATGAAAACTAGCTTGACGATATTCCCATGTGTCCTCGGGAGCTCTTTTCCTTATATAAGAATTTGTCCGGCTTGTCCTTTGCTACAAAAAGGATTGGGCCACCTTGCTGCACCTTATTTAGTTTTGTTACTTGTTGCTCGTTACAATTTACCTTATCACAAAACTATCTGTTACCACTTATTTCAGTACTTGCAGAGAATACCTTGCTGAAAACCGCTTATCATTTCCTTCTGCTCCTCGTTGGGTTCGACACTCTTACTTATCGAAAGGACTACGATAGATCCCCTATACTTGTGGGTCATCAAGACTCTTTTCTGGCGCCGTTGCCGGGGAGTGTAGAGCCTTTGGTAGGTGGAATTTGGTAAGGAAAAATTTATATAGTGTGCTGAAATTTTCTGTCACTTGTTACTATGGAAACTAAATCTCTGAGGGGCTTGTTCGGGGTATCTTCACCCCGTCCAGTAGAGAAAAGAGTTGCTCCTCAACCTACTGAACCTATTGAAAATGAAACTCCTTTTGCATTTCCTTCGGGTATTATGGAAAAACTGCTGGCTAATACTTTTACAGGAGATGGGACAAAGCATCCCGACGAGCATCTATGCTATTTGGATGATATTTGTGGATTATTTAAGCTTGTAGGTATACCCGATGATGTTGTTAAGAAGAAGGCTTTCCCTTTATCTTTGGAGGGAGACGCATCGACATGGTATAGGCTATGTGATGATACGAGATCATGGAACTATAAATGAATGAAATTGGAATTTCATCAAAAGTATTACCCTATGCATCTTGTTCATCGTGATCGCAATTATATATATAATTTTTGGCCTCACGAAGGAGAAAGCATCGCTCAAGCTTGGGGGAGGCTTAAATCAATGTTATATTCATGCCCCAATCATGAGCTCTCAAAATTGACAATTCTCCAGAATTTTTATGCTCGACTTCCTGATAACAATCGCACCATGCTCGATACTTCTTGTGCTGGCTCTTTTATGATGAAGACTATTGAATTCAGATGGAATTTATTGGATAGAATTAAACGCAACTCTGAAGATTGGGACCTCGACGAAGGTAAGGAGTCAGGTATGACACCTAAGTTTGATTGTGTTAAATCTTTTATGGATACCGATATTTTCCGTAAGTTTAGCACTAAATATGGACTTGATTCTGAGATAGTAGCTTCTTTCTGTGAATCTTTTGCTACTTATGTTGATCTCCCCAAGGAGAAGTGGTTTAAATATCATTCTCCCATAGAAGTAAAAGTAGCTGCACCTATTAAAGTTGAAGAAAAGACCATCACTTATAATGATCCTATTGTTCCCACCTCTTATGTTGAGAAACCACCTTTCCCTGCTAGAGTAAAGGATCATGCTAAAGCTTCAACTGTTGTTCGTAAAAGCAATACTAGAACTTATACACCTCCTGAGCAAGTCAAAGTAGAACCTAATATTGCTATTGTTAAAGATCTCTTGTCTGATAATATTGATGGGCATGTCATTGAATTCTCTGGTGAAACTGCTAGAATTGTTAAACCCTGTGATAGAGATAAACATAGACATGTGGTAGGCGTGACTGTTATTTCTATTAAAATAGGAGATCATTGTTATCATGGCTTATGTGATATGGGTGCTAGTGCTAATGTTATACCCATTGACTTATATAAAGAAATTATGCATGATATCGCATCTGCTGAGTTAGAAGATATTGATGTTACAATTAAACTTGCCAATAGAGATACTATATCTGCAATGGGAATTGTTAGAGATGTTGAAGTCTTGTGTGGGAAAACCAAATATCCCGCTGACTTTCTTGTTCTTGATTCTCCACAAGATAGCTTTTGTCCCATTATTTTCGGCAGACCCTTCTTGAATACTGTTAATGCTACGATAGACTGCAAAAATAATGTTGTTACTGTTGGCTTGGATGATATGGTTCATGAGTTTAATTTCTCTAAATTCAGTAAACAACATCGTGAGGAAGAATTTCCTAGTAAGGATGAAATTATTGGTCTTGCTTCTATTGTTGTACCTCCTAGTGATCCTTTAGAACACTATTTGCTAGACCATGAAAATGATATGTTTATGAATGAAAGAAAGGAAATAGATGAAATATTCTTTAAACAGGAACCTATGCTGAAACACAATTTGCCTGTTGAAATCCTAGGGAATCCTCCTCCACCCAAGGGTGATCCCGTTTTTGAGCTTAAACCATTGCCTGATAATCTTAAGTATGCTTATCTTGATGAAAAGAAAATATATCTTGTTATTATTAGTGCTAACCTTTCAGAGCATGAAGAAGAAAGATTATTGAAAACTCTGAAGAAGCACCGTGCCGCTATTGGATATACTCTTGATGATCTTAAGGGCATTAGTCCCACTCTATGTCAGCATAAAATAAATTTGGAAGCGGATGCTAAACCAATATGTGATCCTCAACGATGTTTGAATCCTAAAATGAAAGAAGTGGTAAGGAAGGAAATACTCAAGCTTCTGGAGGCAGGTATAATTTATCTCGTTGCTGATAGTCAGTGGGTAAGTCCTGTCCATTGTGTCCCTAAGAAGGGAGGTATTACTGTTGTCCCTAATGATAAAGATGAATTGATTCCTCGAAGAATTATTACAGGTTATAGGATGGTAATTGATTTCCGCAAATTAAACAAAGCCACTAAGAGAGATCATTACCCCTTACCTTTTATTGATCAAATGCTAGAAAGATTATGCAAACATACACATTATTGCTTCCTAGATGGTTATTCTGGTTTCTCTCAAATACCTGTGTCGGCTAAAGATCAATCAAAGACTACTTTTACATGCCCTTTTGGTACTTTTGCTTATAGACGTATGCCTTTTGGTTTATGTAATGCACCTGCTACCTTCCAAACATGCATGATGGCTATATTCTCTGATTTTTGTGAAAAGATTTGTGAGGTTTTCATGGACGCCCTTTTCATCTATGGTTCCTCTTTTGATGATTGCTTGAGCAATCTTGATCGAGTTTTGCAGAGATGTGAAGAAACTAATCTTGTCTTGAATTGGGAAAAGTGCCACTTTATGGTTAATGAAGGTATTGTCTTGGGGCACAAAGTTTCTGAAAGAGGTATTGAAGTTGATAAAGCCAAGGTTGACGCTATTGAAAAGATGCCATGTCCCAAGGACATCAAAGGTATGAGAAGTTTCCTTGGTCACGCCGGATTTTATAGGAGGTTCATTAAGGACTTCTCAAAAATTTCTCGGCCTCTGACTAATTTATTACAAAAAGATGTACCATTTGTCTTTGATGATGATTGTGAAGAAGCATTTGAAATACTTAAGAAAGCATTAGTCTCTGCACCTGTTGTTCAGCCACCTGATTGGAATTTACCCTTTGAAATTATGTGTGATGCTAGTGATTATGCTGTAGGTGCTGTTCTAGGGCAAAGAGTTGATAAGAAATTAAATGTTATCCATTATGCTAGTAAGACTCTAGACAATGCTCAAAGAAATTATGCTACTACCGAAAAGGAACTTTTAGCAGTTGTGTTTGCTTGTGATATATTCAGACCCTATATTGTTGATTCTAAAGTAACTATTCACACTGATCATGCTGCTATTAAATATCTTATGGAAAAGAAAGATGCTAAACCTAGACTTATTAGATGGGTTCTCTTGCTGCAAGAATTTTATTTGCATATTGTTGATAGAAAAGGAGCTGAGAACCCAGTTGCAGACAACTTATCTAGGTTAGATAATGTTCTTGATGACCCACTACCTATTGATGATAGCTTTCCTGATGAACAATTAAATGTCATAAGCACTTCTCGTAGCACTCCATGGTATGCTGATTATGCTAATTATATTGTTGCTAAATTTATACCACCTAGCTTCACATACCAACAAAAGAAAAAGTTCTTTTATGATTTGAGACATTACTTTTGGGATGACCCACATCTTTATAAAGAAGGAGTAGATGGTGTTATTAGACGTTGTGTACCTGAGCATGAACAGGAACAGATCATACGCAAGTGTCACTCTGAAGCTTATGGAGGACACCACGCTGGAGATAGAACTGCACATAAGGTATTGCAATCTGGTTTTTATTGGCCTACTCTCTTCAAGGATGCCCGTAAGTTTGTTTTATCTTGTGATGAATGTCAAAGAATTGGTAATATTAGTAGACGTCAAGAAATGCCTATGAGTTATTCACTTGTTATTGAACCATTTGATGTTTGGGGCTTTGATTATATGGGACCTTTTCCTGCCTCCAATGGATACACTCATATTTTAGTTGCTGTTGATTACGTTACTAAGTGGGTAGAAGCTATTCCAACTAGTAGTGCTGATCATAACACTTCTATTAAAATGCTTAAGGAAGTTATTTTTCCGAGGTTTGGAGTCCCTAGATATTTAATGACTGATGGTGGTTCACACTTTATTCATGGTGCTTTCCGTAAAATGCTTGCCAAATATGACGTTAATCATAGAATTGCATCTCCTTATCACCCACAGTCTAGTGGTCAAGTAGAATTGAGTAATAGAGAGCTCAAATTAATTTTGCAAAAGACTGTTAATAGGTCTAGAAAGAATTGGTCCAAGAAACTTGATGATGCATTATGGGCATACAGAACTGCATATAAGAATCCTATGGGTATGTCGCCGTATAAAATGGTTTATGGAAAAGCATGTCACTTACCTCTCGAACTAGAACATAAGGCATATTGGGCTATTAAAGAGCTTAACTATGATTTCAAACTTGCCGGTGAGAAGAGGTTATTTGATATTAGCTCACTTGATGAATGGAGAACCCAATCCTATGAAAATGCCAAGTTGTTTAAAGAAAAAGTTAAAAGATGGCATGACAAAAGGATACAAAAGCGTGAGTTTAATGTAGGCGATTATGTATTGCTATACAACTCTCGTTTAAGATTTTTTGCAGGAAAACTTCTCTCTAAATGGGAAGGTCCCTACGTTATCGAGGAGGTCTATCGTTCCGGTTCCATAAAAATCAACAATTTCGAAGGCACAAATCCGAAGGTGGTAAATGGTCAAAGAATCAAGCACTATATCTCAGGTAATCCTATAAATATTGAAACCAATGTTATTGAAACCGTAACCCCGGACGGATACATAAGGGACACTTTCCAGAACGTTCCAGACTCCGAAAAGGAATAGGTATGTGGTACGGTAAGTAAACCGACTCCAAAACAATTTTTAAGGCAATATTTCTCCGTTTTGGAATATTTAGAAAAATAGAAAAATAGGTAGCAGTACAGGGAGGACACGAGCTCTCCACGAGGGTGGAGGGCGCGCCCTATCCCCCTGGGCGTGCCCCCCTACCTCGTGAGCACCTCATGTGCCCTCCGGACTCCATTTTCCTACACGTGTATTTTGGTCGGTAAACATTCATTATATATTCTCCCGAAGGTTTTGACCCCCGTATCACACAAATATCCCCTGTTTTCGTTTCGAGCTGTTTCCGTTGCAGATTTGAGAATTCCGGAGACTCGATCATCCTTCTATGAGGGTGAGCCTATGCCATGGAAGGGGACGACAAGCTTGCGTCATCAACAACACCTCCACCTCCATCACATGGGTATGGGCACTCCCCTTGGCAACTGCCAAGCTTGGGGAAGGTGCCACGGTATCATATCACCATCACAACTCCTATCTTTACCGTTTTTCTTAGTTCGATCCTATTAGTAGTATCTTGATTTAGTAGAATAAAGTCATGGCATGATCTAGTTTTGAAGTTTGCTTTATGATCCCTCTATGCAATCTAGTCCGTGAGCTATATATAATAAAGATTAGTGTTGAGTCAAGGGCTTGATTATTTTGCCATGATCTTGAGTGAATAAAATAAAGAATAAAAAGAAACAAAGAGTTCATATTGATCTTATTGAGAGTAATGACTTCACATAGAAAGAGTATGATGATTAAAAATTTGTTAGGAGTTGGCAAATATAGCTTTAGTCATCGTGGAAATTAAAAGGAAGTAATAAGGAGAGAGAGGTTTCACATATAGATATACTATCATTGACATCTTTCATAATTGGGAGCACTCATTAAGTATGACATGCTAAAGAGTTGATGTTGGACAAGGAAGACAACGTAATGGGTTATGTTTTCTCGCATCTCAGTTAAAGTATATTGTCATGGATCATTCAAACATGTTGAGCTTGCCTTTTCCCCTCATGCTAGCCAAATTCTCAGCACCAAGTAGAGATACTACTTCTGCTTCCAAATACCCTTAAACCAGTTTAGCCATAAGAGTCCACCATATCTACCTATGGATTGAGTAAGATCCTTCAAGTAAGTTGTCATCGGTGCAAGCAATAAAAATTGCTCTTTAAATATGCATGACTTATTAGTGCAGAGAAATAAGCTTTGTACGAACTTGTTGTGGACGCAATAAAAGCGACGGACTGCATAATAAAGGTTCACATACAAGGGGCAATATAAAGTGACGTTCTTTTGCATTAAGATTTTGTGCATCCAACCATAAAAGCGCATGGCAACCTCTGCTTCCCTCTGCGAAGGGCCTATCTTTTATTATTATCCTCTATCTTATGCAAGATTCAAGGTAATCTTCACCTTTCCCTTTTTCATTTTATCCTTTGGCAAGCACTTCATGGTGGGGTGATCCTGATATATATATCCAATTGGATGTACGTTAGCATGAACTATTATTGTTGACATCACCCAAAGGTGAATAAGTTTGGAGGCAGCATTATAAGCCCCAATCTTTCTCTATGTCTGATTGAAACTTCATAACCACAAGTATTGCATGAAGTATTATTGTTAACCTGAAGGACTAAGTGATAGTTGAGTATGTGGACTTGCTTTTAAGCTCTGACATAGACTCCTTCCGATATTATGATAAATTGCAATTACTTCAATGACTGAGGTTATAATTTGTTAGCGCCTAATAAGGTTTCTGATTCATACTTTTGCATTGTGAAAAGATCATCACTTGAACATAAGTAATCATATGACAAATCTATATATGTTGCTATTATGAAACAATCATGATGCCTTCATGTCCGTATTTTATTTTTATCGATGCCTCTACCTCTAAACATGAGGACATATTTATTGTTATCGGCTTTTCGCTTGAGGACAAGCGAGGTCTAAGCTTGGGGGAGTTGATACATCCATTTTGCGTCATGCTTTTATGTTAATATTTATTGCATTATGGGCTGTTATTTCACGTTATGTCACAATACTTATGGCTATTCTCTCTTATTTTACAAGGTTTACCATGAAGAGGGGGAATGCCGGCAGCTGGAATTCTGGCTGGAAAAGGAGCAAATATTGGAGACCTATTCTTCGCAACTCCAAAAGTCCTGAAACTCCACGGAATATCTTGAAATAAATAAAGAAAAATCGTCGCCAAAGATGAAGGCCAGGGGGCCCACACCCTGCTCACGAGGGTGGGGGGCGAGCCCCTCCCCCCTGGGCACGCCCCCCTACCTCGTGGGCCCCCTGGTGGCTCTCCGACGCCCATCTTCTCCTATAGGAAGTCTTTCGATGAGAAAAAAATCATAAGCAACCTTTTGGGACGAGACTCCGCCGCCACGAGGCGGAACCTTGGCGGAACCAATCTAGGGCTCCGGCAGAGCTGTTCTGCCGGGGACACTTCCCTCCGGGAGGGGGAAATCATCACCATCGTCATCACCAACGCTCCTCTCATCGGGAGAGGGCAATCTCCATCAACATCTTCACCAGCACCATTTCATCTCCAAACCCTAGTTCATCTCTTGTATCCAATTCTTGTCTCTAAGTCCGGGATTGGTGCTAGTAGGTTGCTAGTAGTGTTGATTACTCCTTGTAGTTGATGCTAGTTGGTTTACTTGGTGGAAGATCATATGTTCAGATCCTTTATGCATACTATTACCCCTCTGATTATGAACATGAATATTCTTTGTGAGTAGTTATGTTTGTTCCTGAGGACACGGGAGAAGTCTTGCTATTAGTAGTCATGTGAATTTGGTATTCGTTCGATATTTTGATGAGATGTATGTTGTCTAACCTCTAGTGGTGTTATGTGAACGTCGACTACATAACACTTCACCATTATTTGGGCCTAGAGGAAGGCATTGGGAAGTAATAAGTAGATGATGGGTTGCTAGAGTGACAGAAGCTTAAACCCTAGTTTATGCGTTGCTTCGTAAGGGGCTGATTTGGATCCATATGTTTCATGCTATGGTTAGGTTTACCTTAATACTTTTGTTCTAGTTGTAGATGCTTTCAACAGAGGCTAATCATAAGTGGGATGCTTGTTCAAGTAAGAACATCACCCAAGCACCGGTCCACCCACATATCAAATTATCAAAGTACCGAACGCGAATCATATGAGCGTGATGAAAACTAGCTTGACGATATTCCCATGTGTCCTCGGGAGCTCTTTTCCTTATATAAGAATTTGTCCGGCTTGTCCTTTGCTAAAAAAAGGATTGGGCCACCTTGCTGCACCTTATTTACTTTTGTTACTTGTTGCTCGTTACAATTTACCTTATCACAAAACTATCTGTTACCACTTATTTCAGTACTTGCAGAGAATACCTTGCTGAAAACCGCTTATCATTTCCTCCTGCTCCTTGTTGGGTTCGACACCCTTACTTATCGAAAGGACTACGATAGATCCCCTATACTTGTGGGTCATCAGAGGGGAACAAACACAATACAAGTAAAAATTGACATGCTTATTTATACCACAGCTGAAGTGTCCCCATCTAGCCTGTTGGTAAATGTCAACCCAGTGGCATTGGGCCTGTTGCAGTCCTGTCGACAGGTTGTACACACCACCTATGTAAACAAAATAAAATGAAGAAAAGTAAAGGATGATAATTTAAGAAAAGGGCTTATGCATGTAAACACACTAGGCAACAATCATACAATATAATCAACAAAGGTACTGCATCAGTAATCAACAATCATACACTTGAACTGAGCGGGTGGCTCGCCCTCCACACCTCATAGCCCCGCAACGCAGCGCGTGCCCGCCGCACCACAGCTTGTTCGGACATGTCCTTCTCCTGATCCTCGATCGGCAGCATGGGCTCATCCCGAGCGTCGACGCGAGGCATTGGCACAACTGAGGTAGTGTTTGAGACTGAGCAGTAATCTCTGAGAAAAGTCCTATCAAATCATAAGTCCTACTACTGCTGTTACTCGGCCCACCCGAATGTACACACGCAAACCTTCAACATACAACCCATCTACATACATCCGCATCCAACAATATGTTCCTGGAAAAAGAAAAGAAAATCTGTTCTGGAAGGACGAAGGATCGTCGGCGTAACCAACTCAATTAGCCACTTGTCTGTCATATTGGAGAAAATGAACTTAATTCACTTTTTCCTGGTACTACATAAGCACACAAAATAAAGATTAAAATAATCCCTAAAAACTATGATATATTGTATACCCTCACATTTATAATCTTTAAAATATGAACTTAATTTGGGTAACAAAATTAAGAGGTTATTGTTATTTCCCTAGAAAGATACAAATATTTGGATCAAAATTTCATATTCTGCAAAAAGAAAACACTGCAGTAAATATTATTCTGAGAAATGTTTATTTGACTTGCATACTAGTACTACAAGTTAATGGATGCCTTACTAAAGCCAACCTCATTTTGGACCAAAAAGGAATTTAGTCCACTAGCCCAACTTATAAGTTTTGAGCCCACCCTCCAGTTTCTTCCTGGATTCGCCACTTCACATGGCCAATTTTTTAACAGTTTTTAAAGGACTGTTGCTGATATTTGCTACTATTGTCTTACGCATCTGCACTTGCTCATTGTTATGAAAACCCTAGAATACTGAAACCCTAGAAAAAATACCGAGCAAGCCACCGATGTAGAAAACTTCCTTCAATCTCTGCATCGCCTTCCATCTAACCTCTGATTTAAAACTCCTAACTATATAATCTCTGACTTTGAAAACCATATCCAACTCCCGAAACAACAACACAACAAGGAACAAAGAAGTCGAAGATTACAAGTTAGGGTTTCTCACTTCACCTAGTCACCGGTATTCGCTAGGTGCTTACTGGCGGCCTCCCAATCTCACTCCGTGCTCTTCTGCTCCAACCGTCGAGAGCGACCAAGCGAGTAGGCAGTGGGGTCGCAGCGGGGTGGTGTGTGGGGAGGGTGGGGTGAGGGGGCGGGGGTGTGTGGGTGATGGGGGTGATGACACAGACCCTCTCCATGTCAAATACAGAAAATAACAGCCCATGGGTCCAGTTCGTAAAGAAACAACCGAACAGGCCCACAGGCCGCTTACGAGCCACAAAGTAAAACCCTATGTTACAAATGAAAAAACACAAAGGAAAATGCTTTTGTCTACAAAACAAAAACAAAGGAAAATCGTAAAAAATAGGGAAATTCTTAAACAACCATTTATTTAGCTACTACGTGAAGGTTGCACCCCTCCCCCCCATTGTGGAGATTCGGTCGACCTCTGCTTATTTTTTTGGGTGAGTTCAACATGAACGTGATGGTGAGAGGCTCAAGGAGGAGTTTTGTGCATTTACAACACCTTTGTTTTAGAGAAAAATGCACCTTACAATGTGAAATTATAAAATTGTTATTAATGTGCTAAAAATTCCTTAATAAAAAAATGTTTGTCTTGCCAGAAAAAACAAACTTCAATAATGGGGCTAGGTAATTGTGTGACCTTTCTCGCCCCCTCCCTCCCTCGCATATTCGGGCCATTTACCGTATTTCTATGGTTGTAACCTTGAAATTTCAAGATCTTACGCGGCCACAAGAAATCGTAGCAGGGAATGGGATGAATGTCCCATGTTAAGCTCTTTGGTCCATATATGCGCCACATGCTACCAATGGGAGGCGTGGCCTCGACGCCGTTCTCTAGCGCTATTATGCCAGTCTGCTATCGTTATAATCAATGCAAATTCATGAGGGGCTAAAAATTCAAGGGACCTGGCATGGTGTCATCATACAACCCCTAGAGGGTGTGGTAAAACATCGAGAGCGGCATGCATCGGCCCTCACATAGGCTGTGTGCAAACGGACCATATCGCATGTCAAATCAAGGCATCGAGAGAGAATGCGTCCGACCTATGAAGGTAGTGCGGGGCCCATTCCTTCATTTGCCTCAAATCTCTATGCCACGTGATGTTAGACCTAGTAACCAAGGCATGTCCCGTGCATTGCACTCAACTGGACCAACAACATACATGCACATGTGTCAATGTATGAGTCTAGACGGCGGGTATGCATGGTTCGGGGACTGGCGTAAGTGGTGTGAGTCATGCGTCTACGTGCTGCTCCACGTGAGTCATGTGTCTACATGCTGCTCCACGTGCTGCTCCATGAAGGGTGTGGTCAAAAACTGAGAGCAACACGCATAAGCCCTCACGCGGGCTATGTGGAAACGAGGCCATATCGCATGCTAGATCTAGCCAATGGAGGGAACGATTTCGGCATCTGGACAGAGTGCGGGGCCCGTTCCTTCATTTTCTTCAAAAATTGGTGCCGCTTCATGTGGGCCTTATCCAAAAAGGCCCGTCCAGTGCATCACACTCAGCTGGATTCACACCATGCATGCATACTTGGCCACGTAGACACCCACCATAAACCTTTAGCCAAGTTGACCCACACCATCCATCCACCCTTGACCGCACCTCGGTTCGTTGGATCTCTGACGAGTCCCTTCCCTAGGTATGCCAAGCATGTTAAAACAACACACGGCTACATGTCTTGCACACCAAGATTGGCACACCATGCACTCTAGTGCCAACAAACATGTCCAGCTGAGCATCTTTGCCCATGGTCTGGATCAAGATGGCTAGCGGTGCATGTTATCGTCCCAGTTGTCTAGGGGTACATGATATGGGTCAACATGAATCGCATCACATCGGATCAAGATTCCCCTGTCTTGTACTGGACGCCGGAGCAGCACACGTGCATGGTAGAAGAATCTACACGGTTGATGCCGGAGCTTGGATGAGACGCCATGGGATAGGTGCATGCTGAAATTCAATATTTAGGAATTGATAAGAAATTAAAATGACAATTCAATTGTTTGTACAGGTGTACAACATGTTTTAAGGAAAATGTGAAATATGACACGTCCACATGCATTTTGGCAACAAGTGCAGTTTTGGAGGGGGAAAACAGGTAGCCCCCGTGCCTCCCATGGTTTTTGTTCCATGTATTTCGCTACAAATATTGGAGGAAAAAAGAAAAATGTATTTTCCCCTCAAAAAACGACTTGGGAAGAAAATCTCAAGTAACCATATTTAGCTACTCCGTGGAGGTTACCCCCGTGGGGAGATTAGACAGACCGCTCCTTGATTTTAGGGTGAGTTCAACGTGAACGTGATGGTGAGAGGCTGAAGGAGTTTTGTGCATTTACAACAACCTTTGTCTTAGAACTATATAATAATAAATAAAAGAGAATATGTGAAAAACAAAAAAGAAAAAGGATATGCATACAAGATGGGCTAGCCCAACCATCTACAAGGACGCGTGGTCCAGCACGCGGGTGAGGCACGCCTGGGACAACCAACAAATTTGGCCCAATGCTAAGCCGCATCGGGCGCAACTGACGGGTAGTGGGAGTTTAGTCCCACCTCGCCAAGCGAGACACGCACACACCTGCTTATATATGCGGCTGAGAGACCATTTCCATGAACCTCTCTCACTGAAACAACATGTTCCCTATCCAGTTCTGTGTATGCCCTGTGCGGCCTACTAGCAGGAGAAATCAATATCCCACGAGCCTGCATCCTGGCCCATATGGTTCGGTTTCTAGTCGTATGAATGTCGTGCGGTCTGAAATCCCCTATTAGAGGTGGGATTTTTTTGTATATGGTCACATGTTTATGTTTGGACCATCTCCAAATCACCTTTTTTTACATTGTCACATACATGTAATAAACATGATTCTCAAAGAAAATTCAACAATAATGAAGTTTACACTGTCCCCTTAAGTAAAGTCAGACGTATGTACCTCAGTTTCACCAAGCCACTATAAATTATATAAAATTCTAAAAAAATGGAATACTTTCATATTATGTTTATGTTTACGAAAGAGATCATGTGTACAAAATTTGAGGTGATTTGGATGTGGTCGAAAAAACCACCTTGTTAGAAAAACTCGTTTAAGTGAGACCAAACGGTTCGTCTGTAATGAAGTGATTTTTTTGACCATCTCCAAAATAACGCTAAATTTGTTGTACACAGTGCAAAAAATGTAACGAACAGGATATCCAAAAATAAAACTAATATTTTTTTAAGTTTACACTGTCCCCTTATGTAAAATTTCGTGGTAAGGAAAGTGTGGTAGCTCATGACCATAGCCATGGCATACATTGTTCAAATGTCCTCAAACCGTTCCCATTTAGCCAAGTTGACCCACACCATACATCCACCCTTGACCCCACCTCGGTTCATTAGTTCTCCAATGAGTCCCTCCCTCCATATGCCAAGCATGTCAAATCGACACACGGCTACCCATTGTCGGATTTCGGGTTCCGGCAGACCCTTGAGGTTCGAACACTAGGGTGCGCATGGAGATCTCTCCCCTACCGATCTACGTCCAATCTCCTCCCGTGATCTAAGCTGGAAACAACGAACAACACAAGGGACACAAGGTTTATACTGGTTCGGGCCACCGTTGTGGTGTAATACCCTACTCCAGTGTGTGGTGTGGTGGATTGCCTCAGGGGGCTGATGATGAACAGTACAAGGGAAGAACAACCTCGCGAGAGGTGTTCTTGAGCTGGTGCGATGAACTGCTAGGGTGAGTTCAGTCGCCTCTCTCTCTCTTTCTGCTAGGGCTCTACCAAAGTTCTGGATGTTTTCTAGATTGATCTACTCTGTGGTGGCTAGCTCTATTTATAGAGGCCCTGGGCCTCTCCCCAAATAATGAGCGGGGAGGGCACCAACAATTGGCCATTTTGAAGGGGAACATCTAGTATAAGTTATCCTGACCAAAGGTGCTCTTCGGCTGCCAAAAGTACTGGGGATGATGTCGTCTTGGGCTCCACGGTGACCTCCGTCCTGCCGCTCTGCTGGTCTTGGTCTCGTTGCACCGGAATGGCAACCTTTGCCCGATGCCTTGGCCTGTGCTTGCCCCCTTTGCACCAAAGAGGAAACAAGGACACTGCGCAGGCCGGCGCCCGCCTGGCACCCGCCTGGTATCAATCATCATGGCTTGCGTCACGGGCTCCTCACGAGGTACCCCTGCCTTGATCTCTCCGCCTCCTCGTGAGCTTGCCGGATGAGGCCGCCTCTGAGGAAGCTTCCTATTGTCCGCCCGCGAGGCATGGCCCCTCGTGAGGGTCTTGAGCTTGAGCTGATGAAGATGGGCCAAGTTGGGCCCCCACTTGAGCCATGCCGTAGGCCGCAGGCAGGCAAGTCTGGGCACCCCCGTTCCCAGAACGCCGATAGTAGCCCCTGGGCCCAAGCCGCTCCTGGGCTTGGCCTAGCAGGAAAGCGAAAGGGCAAGCGCGAAGCACCGCGGGCCCGAACAGCCTGCGGCCTTGGGTGCCGCATGGCAATTGATTGGACGTGGGCGTCTGCACTTCCCCACGATGCCTCGGCGACTGCCCATCTGACAAAAGAGGTGCTCGGGCCTGACTTACTTGCCTTGTTCTCGTTCGCCTCGCTCCAGATCCCCTTTCTCTCTCTCCTCCTTCTTGCTTCTGAAATCCTCCAGATCTGTCTCAATCCTTCTCATCCGGCACGCCATGACGCCTCGCAAGTCCCGACCGAGGCCTGGTACTCGCCGGCCCTGGATTCCCCGAACCTGTCGAAGAAGAACCTCGCCCTTACGCGCCTGATGACGGTGGCACAGGGAAGCAAGGGGGCGAATGTGCTCAAGGCTGGCTCCGACCAGCCTGAAGTCAAGGGGAGCACCTTCTATCCGCTCTTTGTGAGCGCCATTGTCACCGGTCTGGTGCCTCCTTTCTCTGAGTTCTTCTTTGCTGTTCTCCGCCAGTACAACTTGCAGGCTCTGCACCTCCACCCCAACTCCGTTCTTCTCCTGGCGATTTTTGCTTACTACTGTGAGGCTCACGTCGGGGTAAAGCCCTCTGTGGCCTTGTTGTGTCACTATTTTTCCCTCCAGGTTTCAGGTGTCCATGTCTCCGCATATGCGAGCTTCATCACGTATTCCAATTCCAATGCTATCTCGAAGCCTGGGAAGAGGATCAAAGGCTTTCGGAGCAAGTGGATTATGGTGCCGGACACTGAGCTCTGGGCTCCCTGAGGTTGGTACGGCCGGAGGCCGCCCTCGGTTGTTTATCACCAGCGCGGAACATAGCGCTTCCGTATGTGTATGGGCATAGCCGCTCCTCGGCAGTGTCGTCAGCCAGCGCGGAGCATGGTGCTTCCACTGGTACGTGGGAGGGGGCTCCCCTCCGGGAGGAGCCCCCAGGGCATGTACAGCCCTGCCCTGACATGTGGCCGGCACGGTAGGGCTAGGAGAGGTGTATCTGGGCACTCGTGAGCCAGCGCGGGACTCACGAGGCCCTACCTGGAGGCGGGTTGCGCCTGGATCTGGGCCTTTATCAATGGTGTGTTCCTGCAGGGTGGTTAGAATGCAAATGCTCTACGTCCTCAGGTCCCGGCCCTCGAGCGAGCTCAGCCGCCGCTGGTATGACAGGTCGCGATGCCGTGGGTCAAGGCCAGGGGTGAGGGCTGGAGAGCCACTAGGAGTCCATGAGTCGCGATGCTCACGTACCCCCCTTTTAACGTGCAAGCGCTTTGCATGAAAGCGGAGAAGTCCGTGATAAGCAGCAGGTGATAATTGAGTGCGAAAGAGCAAATTCATTTTAAGTAGACGCGGGAAAAGCAAACGCCGCAGGGCCAGGCCCGAGCAGCTCGGGGATGATGCAGCCCGAGGGGCGCCCCCAACAAGGTAAGTAAAGAGCATAAGCAAAACGGAAACATGCCGCAGGGACGGACCCATGCGACCTGGGAATAATGCGGCCCTGTGGGCGCTCCCAGCTAAAAACGAAACTTAGAAAGATGTCACCTGGTGCCGTTGAAGATGGAGTGATGCTGAAGAAGCAGGCGATGCGCGATGAAGAGGTCGACCCTCACGAGCCCCCAGGCCCAGGAGCCTTGGGAGGCTCCGGGGGCACAGGTGGGTCTCCGAAGGCCATCTCCATCTCCACCAGGACCGCACGATGCCAAACCTCCTGAGCCTCCAGAACGCTCCTCAGCAAGTGCTGATGAGCGGCGACCGCATTTGGCAGGCCAAAAGGCATGCGAACGTAGCTGTGAGGTGGACCCTCGCAACGCCCCACGCACGAAGGCCAGAGGCGCTCCTGAGACGCGGCTTGGTTGAGCCCTGGCACGTCGACACAGACGCGCAGCCCACCATCCTCGCCTGGATGTGGGGCCATGGCGGGCAAGCGGCGGCTGCCGCGCATGACTCTCGACTCATGTAGCTCCTGAATGTTGCTTGCGATGAACTCCTGAGGGTTTGGTCTTCCTTGCCTTGTCCCTTCCTGAGGGAAACGTGCCTGGAAGCACCCCTCCAAGTGGTGCCCGAGCGCCTCCCTCGCGACCTTGGCAAAGTCGGTGGCTCTCCAAGAAAGAGCCCCCGAGCCCTGCCTGAGGAGGGCGCCAGGCGCACCTTCCTATGCGAGAGAGGGTGGCACTCCCTGATTGGGCGCAGATCCTGACCCAACACCTCCGGAGACGCTTGCCTCCTTATGGCTTGGGCCAGGCGAAGCCTTCTTCTTCTTGGGGGTCGCCTCGGGAAGCCTTCCGTTTCTGCGGTCCGGGTCTTCGATTGCTGCGGCTTGGAACGCACACTCAAGTGAACTCACTGCGTCCCTTTTTTCACAGGGTACGGTGATGACTCCACCGCTTCCTGGCATCTTGAGGACATTGTATCCATCGTGAGTCACTGCCATGAACTTGGCCAGGGCTGGGTACCCGAGGATGGCGTTGTATGGCAGACGGATGTGGGCGACGTCGAAGTCGATGAGCTCGGTGCGGTAGTTGTTGCGCTGCCCGAAGGTGACTGGAAGGCGAACCTTCCCTATCGGAACAGTGGAACCATCAGTGACTCCTGAGAATGGCTTGGTTGGCCGGAGCTGGTCGTACGGCACTTGGAGATTGTCGAACGTCTCGATGGACATGACGTTGACTCCTGCTCCGCCGTCAATGAGGGTCCTGGTGACCTGCACGTTGCTGATGACTGGGGAGCAAAGCATAGGGAGGACTCCGGCCATTACCGCGCACTTGAGCTGATCCGCTGAGCTGAACGTGATAGCGCACGTAGACCACCTGAGAGGGCATGTGGCCTCAAGCTTGGGGAGGACTGCATTCACCTCGCGAGCAAACTTCTTGAAGATGCGCTATGAGGCTGGGGCCTGTGCGTCACCCAAGATGCAAGCGATTGCGCGCGGCTCCTAGAAGCCCCCAGCCCCCTCGTCCTGATGTTGGTCTTCGTTCCTCCTTGGCGGTGGCGGCAGAGGAGGAAGGCCTGCTTTGCCGCACGGGCGATCCTCATGAGGCTGATCTCTCCAGCCTCCCTCATGAGGCTAGTCCTACCAGTGATCCTCGCGAGGTCGGTCTCGCCACCCTTGGCGAGGGCCATGGTCTTCCCATCATCCGCCACCTCTTCCTCCTCCTCGGCCATAGCCCCTGTCGTTGCGCTCGGGGCGTCAGCCGACACGTCCATCTCTCACGGCCCTGAGCTCTTGACATTCGTTGGTGTTGTGGGTGTGGAGGTCGTGGTACACGCAGCACCGGCTGCCCTTGGATGACTCGGGCTGATCCCTGCGTCGCTTGGTGTCTGGCCCCGCTGCAAGCACGACAACCCCCTTGCGCTTCACGTCCTTGGCCTTGGGCTTCTTCTCTTCTGGGTCGGCAGCCGGGAGTTCGAGGAGTGAAAGGCGCCCTTCCTCAGCCCTGGCGCACTTGGTCGCCAAGTTGAACAGCTCCAGGGATGTGCACATGTCTTCATGGATTCCTAGCTCCTCCTTCATCTTGACGTCGCGTACGCCATCGGAGAAGGCCGAGATGATGGCTTCTTCAGTCACCTTGGGGATCTTGAGGAGAGCATTGTTGAAGCGCTAGATGTATTTCTGCAGGGTTTGCCCTTGCTGCTACTTGATGCGGCGCAGATCGCTCACGGCCGGGGGCCGGTCGGGAGTGCCCTGGAAGTTGGCGATGAAGCGAGTGCGCATCTCGTCCCAGGAGGAGATTGTGCCAGGAGCCAGGTTCAGGAGCCAGGTGCGGGCCCCGTCCCTGAGCGCCATGGGAAACTAGTTCGCCATGACCCTTTCGTCTCCGTTGGCGGCTTCGACGCATAGCTCGTAGAGCTGCAGGAACTCTGCCGGGTCCGCCGTGCCATCGTAGCGAGGGGGCAGGTCAGGCTTGAACTTGCCTGGCCATGCGACACCGCGTAGCTTGGGGGTGAGGGCACGGCAGCCTACTGTGGCCATCAGTGCCTTTTGCTGGTACTGGGCTAGCTCATGGGGATTACCGCGCGCCGGCGCTGGGAGCGCGCGAGCACCTTCTTGGGGACGAGGGATCTCTTGACATCTCCTTCCTTGCTGTGCAGGCGCCGGACACGGAGGGTCTCGCCCTGGGGCTGCGTGCCTTGGAGCCATGGCGCCTCCTTGGGGAGGAGGTGGTGGAGACACCTCCTGATCCTCGCTTCCTGCACGGAACGGAGGGCGAGACAGCGAGAGGGACGGCAAGGGGGAGCCCCCTGCGGTGCTGACGAGCTCGGTGATGCGGGCGAGCCAGTCTTCGTAGAGGTTGTTGATGGGGCGGTAGTGCAAGAGCTCTTTTGCCAGGAGCAGCACGGCGTGCGCGTCCGTGGGGGCGCGACGGGATTGGGACGACGAAGCGGCTGGAGTCAGCGATGGTGTGGCAGTGCGGCCCTCCCGCCGCACCGAAGGATGCTGGGAGGAGGCCTGCTGCTCGTTCCCCGCCGGGCCGGTGGCGGCGTTGGCGGCAGGCGACGGGGAACGACGAGGACGTCCGCTGACGGGCGCCGTCTGGGCGACGCGGGTAGCGAGAGCAGCCCGGCGCTCGGCGCGAGCCCGACGAGTGTGAGCCATGGACACGACGGAAGATCACACGCGAACAACGGAAGAAAGATTCCGGCGCACCCCTACGTGGCGCGCCAAATGTCGGATTTCGGGTTCTGGCACACCCTTGAGGTTCGAACACTGGGGTGCACGCGGAGATCTCTCCCCTACCGATCTACGTCCAATCTCCTCGCGTGATCTAAGCTGGAAACAACGAACAACTCAAGGAACACAAGGTTTATACTAGTTCGGGCCACCATTGTGGTGTAATACCCTACTCCAGTGTGTGGTGTGGTGGATTGCCTCAGGGGGCTGATGATGAACAGTACAAGGGAAGAACAGCCTCACGAGAGGTGTTCTTGAGCTGGTGCGATGAACTGCTAGGGTGAGTTCAGTCGCCTCTCTCTCTCTCTGCTAGGGCTCTACCAGATTTCTGGATGTTTTATAGATTGATCTACTCTGTGGTGGCTAGCTCTATTTATAGAGGCCCTGGGCCTCTCCCCAAATAATGAGCGGGAAGGGCGCCAACAATTGGCCATTTCGAAGGGGAACATCTAGTACAAGTTATCCTGACCAAAGGTGGTCTTCGGATGCCAAAAGTACTGGTGATGATGCCGTCTTGGGCTCCACGGTGACCTCCGTCCTGCCGCTCTGCTGGTCTTGGTCTCGTTGCACCGGAATGGCAACCTTTGCCCGATACCTTGGCCTGTGCTTGCCCCCTTTGCACCAGAGGGGAAAAAAGGACACTGCGCAGGCCGGCGCCGACCTGGTCTCGATCGTCATGGCTTGCGTCACGGGCTCCTCGCGAGGTACCCCTGCCTTGATCTCTCCACCTCCTCGCGAGCCTGCCGGATGAGGCCACCTCTGAGGAAGCTTCCTGTCGTCCACCCCACAAGTCTTGTCCCCTCGCGAGGGTCTTGAGCTTGAGCTGATAAAGATGGGCCGTGCTGGGCCCCCACTTGAGCCACGCCGCAGGCCGCAGGCAGGCAAGTCTGGGGACCCCCGTTCCCAGAACACTGACCCCCGTCTTGCACTCCGAGATTGGGCATCATGCACTAGTTCCAGCAAACATGTCCAGCTGAGCATCTTTGCCCATCGTGGACACTACCGCATGGTCTAGATCGAGGTGGCTAGCGGTGCATGTTGTTGGCCTGGTTGGCTAAGGGTGCATGATAGGGTCAACATGAATTGTATTGCATCACATCCAGATTCCCCTCTCCGGTACCGGATGCCGGAGGAGCACGTGCATGGTACAAGAATCTGCACGGTCGCTGGCGGAGTTTGGATCAGACAAATTTTACCTAACCGCCATGGGGTAGGTGCATGCTGAAATTCAATATTTAGGAATTGTTAACAAAATAAAAATGACAATTCAATTGTTTGTACAGGTAACAGGTTCACATGCAATATGGCAACAAGTGCACTTTTGGAGGAAAAAATAGGTGCACCCGTTCCACCGTGCCTCCCACGATTTTTCTTCCATGTATTTTGCCACAATACTGGAGGAAAGAGAAGAATGTGATTTTGCCTCAAAAAATGACTTGTGGAGAAATTCTCAACTAACCATATTTAGCTACTAGGTGGAGGTTGCCCCCCGTGGGGAGATTCGATCTACCTCTCCTTGATTTTAGGGTGAGTTCAACGTGAACGTGATGGTGAGAGGCTCAATGAGGAGCTTTGTGCGTTTACGACACCTTTGTTTTAGGAAAAAAATAAGCACCTTATAATGTGAAATTATAAAATTCTGATTCAAACATGCTAAAAATTCTTATTTAAAAAACTTATTTGTCTTGCCAGATAAAATAAACACAAATTATGGGGGTAGTTTATTGCGTGGCCTTTCTCGCCCCCTCCCTCCCATATTTGGGACATTTACCGCATTTCTAGGGTTGTAACCTCGAAAGTTCAAGATCTACGGCTGCCACATGAAATCATAGCAAGGATTGGAATGAAAGCCCCATGTTAACCTCTTTGGTCCATATATGCACCATATGCTACCAAAGGGAGGGGTGGCCTCGACGTTGTTCTCTAGGCTATGATGCTCGTCAGCTGCCGTTACAATCCATGCAAAATCGCGAGGAGACAAAAATTCATGGGACCTGGCGCAGTGTAATCATACAACCCCTAGAGGTTGTGGTAAAATATCGAGAGTGGCATGCATAGGCCCTCACGTAGGCTGTGGGTAACTGGGGCCATATCCCATGCTAGATGAAGCCATAGCGTGGGAACACGTCCGTCCTGTGAAGGGAGTGCGGGACCCGTTCCTTCATTTGCCTCAAATCTTGGTGCCTCGTGATGTTAGACCTAGTAACCAAGGACCGTCCCGTGCATCGCACTCAGCTGGAACCACAACATGCATGCACACATGGCCACATATGAGTCTACACGGAGGGGATGCATGGTTCGGGGGCTGGCACAAGTGTCGCAGGTCATGTGTCTAGGTGCTACTCCACTTGGGTCTGGACGGCGGGGGTGCATGGTTTGGATCTAGCTACCGAGAGGTAAGGCGTCCGTTTTGTGCTTAGGAGGTGCATCACAGGGCCTAGCGCAGTCTCATCGTATGACCCACTAAAGGTACAGTCAAACACCTAGCGTGGCACACATAAATCCTCACGTGGGCTAAGTGCAAACGAGGCCATAGCGCATGTTGGATTTAGCCAATGGGAGGGAGGGGCTCGTTCCTTCACTTTCCTCAAATTTTAGTGCGGGCATGCGGACAGAGTGAGGGGCTCATTCCTTCACTTTCCTCAAAATTTGGTTCCACTTGATGTGGGCACTAACCACAAAGGCCCGTCCCTTGCATCACACTCACCTGGACCCACATCGTGCAAGCACACTTGGCCACGTAGACACACACCGATAAACCTTGACAATAGCTAGGGTTCAATAATTATCTATTCATTTTGCCTAATTGGTACAACATAACTAGCGATGAACAAAAAAGCTAGATTCCATGTGAAATTAAATGTGCCAACTGTCCCTTCTAGTATTTGTTTTAGTAGGTCTCCATTCTAGTATTTAGTAGTACTGCACAAAACAGAAAAAATTGTCCCTCCTATTTTGGTGTTCTGTTTATGTTGCCACGTTTGTGGACCTACAATGTGCACTTTTTCTTTTGCTTGGTTGGTTGATTGGTTTGTTCTGGCAAATCTCTGGGTGTGCACGGTCATTCGTATCCATGCATGTTTCTCCCTATAAATTTCAAAAGTGACAAAGTGTGCGCGGCCTTGACCTCTCTCTCCCAAAAAAATTGAATTTTCACTCCCCAAATCTCACTCCCGCCTCCAGCGTTCGATCGCCTCTGCCTATTCACCCACGTCTTCGTCGCCACCCACAACTCGCCGTTGCCAAAAGGCCCACATTCTTGCCGGCGAGGATGATCCTACCTGCCGTAGGAGGGGGCATGGCTGGTCCGCTCTGTGCGGCGGATGTGGACCCGATGCAGGAACTGGTCGACAAGAACGTCGTCGCTGTCGATTCGCAGTCGCAGCTGGTCCAACACAGCACCAACAACAACGAATCAGTTAGTGCGTGTAGATATTAACCCTAGAATTTGCCTTCTTGAGGTTAAACCTAGAAATTGCTCTCTTGTTATTCCTCGCTATTCGTACACACAATCGTACTGTTCGATTTTTTGATTAATCATACGGTTATCAGTCTTAGGGTTTGCAAATTTAGATGAATGTATCATTTGGGCTCCATTTTATGCCTGTCTTTCATATAACCAAAGTTTTAGAAAACCAATACAATGAAAAAATAATCCACTTATGCTTGCCTTTGATATAATGTACAATTCGCCGGCATGAGATTTTTTTCTTGTAATACCAGATTGCAAATTTGGAAGAATGGGAGAACTACCTACAACTGAGGGAAGCTTTCAGAAAGAAAATCATCAAGTGGCTCATGGCTGCAAAGATTGTGTACTGGCGTAACGGTCGCAATAAATGCCCGTTCTGCAGGAAAGAGAACCAGCATTCCAAAACCACAGCAATTGCAGCTTAGAGAAAGAGGTGGCATCTTAAGGCAAAACCTGCTGAGTTGGCCACCAAATTGGGGAGGGTGAAGACCTAAAAGCATATAGTCATGTTTTTTTGTGTTCTGTCGACACCAAATGTACAAAAAATATGGGCTCACATGAACACGTATCAATCTTTATCTCCTTCGAAAGTCAGTGCCACATTGGCCAACATGAACAAGTGTTGATCTCATTAGTGTCACATCCTGGCAAAATTTGGTGTCATTCTGAACCTTCTTTCGGGAGGCCTTTCGGGTACGACGGGAAGTGTTCGTCTCGAAGCATGTTTTTGTCGACATCCTTGAAGTGGACCAATTTTTTTCTACAGCCTTGTACCAACATGACTAGCATCCTTGCCAAGTTTAGTAGGTTTTTGACATTGCAAGGATTTTCTAGGGTTTTCTCGTCGATAAATCATACTCCCTCAATCCCAAAATTCTTGTCTTAGATTTGTCTAGATACGGATGTACCTAATACTAAAACGTGACTTGATACATCCGTATTTAGAAAAATCTACGACGAGAATTTTGGGACGGAGAGAGTATAATACTTACGTTGGTTTTTTATGCACCTGGTTTTTTTCTACGCTCGAGGGTGGGTTGCCATGCATGCGCGTCGTTAGGCTGCCTAAAGAAGCCCACCCGTTGGACCAAGCGATGTCCGCCGCCATTGCATGCACCCGAGCGAGCATACGTTGCATGTGGTTGCATGCATGTGCCCGCTTCAGCCTACGTTGCATGCGTGCACATACGCGAATGAGCATGCACCGCAGGGCCATCCCCGCTTGACTGGACTGACGACACATAGGGCATCACTTAAATGCTGCATTTTGATTCAGACTATAGTTTTCCACGCGTGTACACTTCCGATGCCGTGGTGGGTGGAAAAACTTGTTCACATTTGACCCCATTACTGCCACGGTGGCTATTTAAGCCACCTATCATGTTCCTATTCCTCTCACACCCTTCATCCATCTCCCATACTATCCCACTTGCATTTTGTGTGTGACCTTCTTCTTCTTCCTCACCACAAACAGCCCCAAGAACTAGCCAGCCACAACCATGAACTACACTGGGCCAACTTACCGCTCCCCCCCACCATGCCGGAGATGCTCTACCCTGCCGGGGTGTGCGTCGAGAGCAGCCTCCGTGTGTGGGCGATGTCAAGGTGGAGGGGCGCAAGGGAGTTGACCGACTTCTTCCTTGGGGCCGGCTACGACCACCTCCCCCGGGTGTAACGCCCCGAGACCGATGTGCCAGGTGTCTTCCAGTTATTCGCGGTCGTTGCCATGTCATTTGTTTGCGTGTCATGCTTTTCATATCATGTCGTCATCTGCATCGCATTTGCATACATGTTCATCTCATGCAACTGAGCATTTTCCCCGTTGTCTGTTTTGCAATCCGGCGCTCCTACATCCTCCTGTGTCCCCTTTTGCCTCTTTTCGTGTGCGAGTGTTAAACATTCTCGGATTGGATTGAGATTTGCCAAGCGTCCTTGGTTCACTACCAGTAGAACGCCTATCAAGTTTCGTGCCATTTGGACTTCGTTTGATACTCCAACGGTTAACCGAGGAACCGTAAAGGCCTCGTGTGTGTTGCAGCCCAACACCCCTCCAAAGTGGCCCAAAACCCATCCAAACCTCATCCATCCTCTCGGTCGTTCGATCACGATCGCGTGGCCGAAAACCGCACCTCATTTGGACTCTCCTAGCTCCCTCTACCTATAAATATGTGTCTCCCTCCAAAATTCTCGCGCAGATAAACCCTAGTCTTCTTCCCCTCTCCGCGCTGGACATGTTCGTCCGCCGCCGGACACACCGCGCCGCCGCCCCGAGCGAATCAGCACCCGCCACGTGTCGCTTCCGTCGACACCCGTCCAGCGCGCCGCCGAGGCCCGCAGCCGGCCCTACCCGGCCCGGGCGCGCCTCGCCCCGCCGCCCGGATCCCGCGCCGCCAACCACCCGCGCACCGCCCGGCTCCTCCCTGCCGCGAGTTCCGCTGCCCTCCCCCCCCCCCCCCCGCCGCCGTCCAAGGTCGCCGCCGGTTCCGCCACTGCCCAGCGCCGCGTGCTGCACCGCCTCGCCTGCTTCCTCCGCCACCGCCTCGAGCACCGCGCCCGCCGCCGCCTCACCGCGGATCCAGTCGGGCCGGACCGGATCCGGCACCCTCGACCCTCGCTGGCTACTCCATCCTCTCCGGCAGCTTCTCCAGCGAAGCTCCGGCCACTCCTCGGTTCGCGTGCCACAGACGAACCCTAGATCTCGAAGGTAGTTTTTCTGCTAAGTCCTGAAAATCTCACATTCTGGAGCCTTGTTCATCGCATCATAAATCCGCATCCGTAGCTCCGTTTCGTGCGTGCAATATATCAAATTGTTCGTCTGGATGTGTACTTCATTTCATTCCATTGCACCATGTTCATTTGAGCCCATATTGATGCCCTAAATGATGTTGCAAGAGTGCTATGTAATGTTAGTTTCTGTTTCTTAACAGATTATGGGCATTCGTCATTTTTGCCATGTTTAATGTGTGCCTCCTATGATCTTGAGCTCTACATGTGTTTTGTTATATGCCATGCCATCTTTACAGGGGTGTATGCCATGTATTTTTGTGATCAATGTGGTGACTAGCACAAGCATGCAAAGTAGCTCTCGTGATGTTGCTGATTTCAAGGACTTAGCATTCTACTAAGTCATTTCCCTGATGATATTTTTATGACATGTATTCTTGTTGCTACAGAGTGATCCATGCCTCTTTGTAGCATGTTTAGTAAGGATGATTTTGAGATATCGTTATGCTCTATCCATCCATGTCTTTGTTTGAAATTATGGAGTACCATAGCATGACTCAATATTGCTCTACTTTTGCTATAGAATGTTCCTTGCAGATTGTTTACGTGTTAATCAATTTTTCCGAGGTTGTTGTAGTTGATCCATGCATGATCTGAGGTTGTTCTTGCCATGGTTAGCTTATTGATCATGTCTTCTTGTTGGGTGTATGCTTAGTTTGTCATGCAATGCCTTGTGTTGAGTGCATCGAGCCCGCAAACATGTCTTCATAATTCTGTTTATGCCGTGTCCAGTTTTCTGCTAAGTCTGAATCTGTTAACGAAAATTGCTATGTTTACATGGGTGCCATCATATCTTCTGATCCTTTTTGGCTTATGGTCAGTAAGGGACTTTTGTTATATGCTTTGAGTATTTTTATGCCACGCCTTGCTTTTCCATGCTATGTTCCTGTAGCATGTTGTTATCTTGCTCTAAACTTTGCTTCCTGATGTTAAATCCTCACATGTTGTTATTTTCACTAAGTCTGAGAACCTGATTCTTTTGCACTTTTGCCATGCTTGTTTGAACCTGCTATTGTGTGTTTCAGCCATAGCTCAGTGTTCATCTTTTGTCAAGAATCTTGAGTGGATCACTGCCATGTGCTTTGTTGCTATGTTAGAGTGCAGTAGCTTAGTTTCTTGTTGCATTCTAGATGGCATCGTGCTGTTAATCGCAGATTTGTGCCATTATTGTTTCGCTTGCCATTTGCAAACCGTGCATCCGATTACGGTGATATTTATATCGATTTCGATCGAAATAAACTCATCTTTCCAGCGGCACTCTTGGTTTGCCAAGTTGAGGCCTGGTTCAATCTTTTCCTTCCGGAGCATGCATATGCATTGCATATCACATCCCGCATATCACGCCATGTTTTGCATCATGTTGCTTGCACATTGCCCCGTGGTTGATTGTTGTTTCCTTTGCTTGTGTTCTTGCCTTGGGTAGAGCCGGGAGACGAGTTCGTGATCGAGGAACCCGTTGAGTACGCTTACGAGGTTCAAGCTTTCTTCTTCTCGGAGAACTTTGCAGGCAAGATGACCATACCCTCGAAATCACTTCTATCTTTGCTTACTAGTTGCTCGCTCTATTGTTATGCCTATGATGCGATACCTATCACTTGCTATATCATGCCTCCCATATTGTCATGCCAAACCTCTAACCCACCTTGTCCTAGCAAACCGTTGTTTGTCTATGTTACCGCTTTGCTCAGCCCCTCTTATAGCGTTGCTTGTTGCAGGTGAAGATGGAGTTTGTTCCATGTTGGAACATGGATATTTGTTGGGATATCACAACATATCTTATTTACTTAATGCATCTATATACTTGGTAAAGGGTGGAAGGCTCGGCCTTATGCCTGGTGTTTTGTTCCACTCTTGCCGCCCTAGTTTCCGTCATAATGGTGTTATGTTCCTTGATTTTGCGTTCCTTACGCGGTTGGGTTATAATGGGAACCCCTTGACAGTTCGCCATGAATAAAACTCCTCCAGCAAGGCCCAACCTTGGTTTTACCATTTTCCACCTAGCCTTTTTTCCCTTGGGTCGGCCAACCCAAGGGTCATCTTTATTTTAACCCCCTTTGGCCAGTGCTTCTCTAAGTGTTGGTCCAACCTGAGAGATGTCCGGCGCCCCTGGGCAACTAGGGTCTATGCCAACCCGACGTCTTGCTCATCCAGTGTGCCCTGAGAATGAGATATGTGCAGCTCCTATCGGGATTTGTCGGCACATCTAGGTGGCTTTGCTGGTCTTGTTTTACCATTGTCGAAATGTCTTGTAACCGGGATTCCGAGTCTGATCGGGTCTTTCTGGGAGAAGGAATATCCTTCGTTGACCGTGAGAGCTTGTGATGGGCTAAGTTGGGACACCCCTGCAGGGTTTTGAACTTTCGAAACCCGTGCCCGCGGTTATGGGCAGATGGGAATTTTTTAATGTCCGGTTGTAGAGAACTCGACACTTACCTTAATTAAAATGCATCAACCGCATGTGTAGCCATGATGGTCTCTTTCCGGCGGAGTCCGGGAAGTGAACACAATGTTGGAGTTATGCTTGAACGTAAGTACTTTCAGGATCACTTCTTGATCACTTCTAGTTCATAACCGTGCTTCGCCTTCTCTTCTCGCTCTCATTTGCGTATGTTAGCCACCATATATGCTAGTGCTTGCTGCAGCTCCACCTCACATACCTTTACCTACCCATAAGCTTAAATAGTCTTGATCGCGAGGGTGTGAGATTGCTGAGTCCCCGTGACTCACAGTTTACTTCCAAAACCAGCTTGCAGGTGCCGATGATACCGTGTAGGTGACGCAACCGAGATCCAGGAGGAGCTTGATGAAGATCATGTTCATTGTGTAGTTTCGTTTCTAGTTGATCAGTAGTGGAGCCCAGTCGGGGCGATCGGGGATCTGTTGCATTAGGGGTTGTCTTTCTTTATTTGGTTCCGTAGTCGGACCTTGATTGTATTTTGGATGATGTAATGTTTTATTCATTTATTGTGTGAAGTGGCGATTGTAAGCCAACTCTATACCTCTTTCTTATTCAGTACATGGGATGTGTAAAGATTACCCCTCTTGCGACATGCCTACAATGCGGTTATGCCTCTAAGTCGTGCTCCGACACGTGGGAGATATAGCCGCATTGTGGGTGTTGCAAGTTGGTAATCAGAGCCTTCCCCGACTTAGGAGCCCCCTGCTTGATCGAATCGCTGGCGTTGTTGAGTCTAGAAAAATGTTTTGAGTCTTTTAGGATTATATATATCGGAGAGTAGGATTCTTTTTACTCCTCAGTCCCTTTGTCGCTCTGGTGAGGTCTCCTAACGTAGAGTTTTGACTCTTCTCTTCTCAAATTTCACTAATTTTTTTTAGGATCACGCGGGTATCTTGGAATCGTTTTGATGGTTTTGTGACGAGAACATTGTTCTTGGTGCCTCCTGACATTTAGGGGTTGTGGCAGTGTCCCGGGGAGTTGAGCTCCGAGGTGTTGTCGTCACAATTTTATCGTTGCAGTTCTGGAATACCTGAGTTTCGCCGACATCGAAAATCTCTTTTATGCAGTTGTTGGTGAGATAACCTTGACGCCACCCAATACTGGGGCGGGAGTTCGGGAGTATTTCCTTAACTCGTATAACGGATGCTTTTCGAAGGTTGAGGTAAATGACGGAGGTTTCTTGGTTATTTGTTGAAGGATGGATACAGCTGGATGTAGGATTTGTTAGTTTTGGGTGAGATATTATGCTTCCCCTGTATCCCCAACACCTGATTGCATAACCAGATAGTTTTGGGAGTTTATAAGTGGGAATTCAAGTAGCTCTTAGGATATCTTTCCGACAAATGCATGATATGAGATTGGGGTTCGACGTCTAGTGGTCCGCCTATCTACGGTTGGTTTTACAGTGGTCTCGTTGTGTCTTAAAGAGTCCTTGGCTATGCTGACTCGGGGACGCTTCGTATGTCATGTGCACCGCCTTGTACATGATGGTGCTGTAGATCGAGCCCGTGTGGGCCCCACCACGAAAACTTTGGACGAAATCTCTATCATATGTTTGTTCTGGCTTATTCTGCAAGCCAATCCTTTGTTTTTTTTCAGTTGTGGTATTCGAGTTGCTTCAATGTCAAGTGTTGATTCCATACCTTTCCTAAGTGGTGTTCTCATATTACTATGGGAGTACTAATCCTTCTTGATCTTCGAGTTGCCATCTCAATTTCATGTGAACCGGCGTGCTCCTCTTCAAGTGGATCCAATCATTTCACCATTCCGCAAGATCAACTCAAGTCTTCTCAATGTTGTTTGTTTCGTCCATCCCAAGTTGTCTTTATTTTCCCACCCTCCCATCCTTTTTCTTCAAGGACTCGGATTTCTTAATCAAGTACCCTTTTATGGATGTGAAGACTCTTCATTCTTGTCTTTCAATATTCTTATCTGGTGATTCTCAGGAAGGTTCTAACGGAGCTTCAAGTTCATCATCCTTCCTTTTTTTCCTTCTCCGGTGGATTCAATCCAAGATTTCGGTGTTAATCTTATCTCTTTCCTTATTTCAAAATTCTTTCTTATGCCGGTGCACCTCTTAATCCTCCCCGCTTGCTATTCAATTGTTCCGAAGTGCTCAAGATATCTCGAAGATTCGTGTTTCCACTCTGCATTCGTTCAAGCTCTTTCGAGGTGGTTATCTCATTCAAGCCATTTAAATTCAACCAGTGCATTGTCTCTTTTAAATTGTTCAACGCTATATCTTTTGAGTGGGCCCTACCCCATAGGTCTTTTTCCAGGATCTTACTTGACTCTTCTAATTTCACCAGAGTTATTCTCAAATTCATTTCAAAGGTTGACGTAAGAATGATTCATCATCAGTCAGATGGTCTCTCCAAGATCTTTCAAATTCTTGTCATCGTCGGTTCAACCTTTCTAATTTTCATCCCGGACTATCTCAACAATTCATGGTGGTGTTCTCATTGTCATTCTCAACATTTGCAGACCGAAGAAGATTTTCTCTCAATTTTGCTCCATTCTCTTCAAGATTCATGGTTCTAGCGTGCTGCCATCCTCTCATAATTGTTTTTGATTGTGAGATATTCTTTTCATCCCATCCGGAGCAATTCAGGAGTCTTTTCAGTTTGATTCTCCGAAGGCCATCATCTAAGAATTATTCATTCTCAGCTTTCAGCTCTCATTCTCTAAATCTTACCGGTGCATCATTCAAGTATTCTTTAATCAGATCGTGATCCATTCGCTCACTTGTATCTAAATTCCCTCAAGTATCTCCATTCGTTTTTCCAATTCTACCTGGTAATTTGTGTCTTTGCTACTCTCTTTTTCAATTCTTACGGTGGTTCTTCCACGATTTTCTTCCTTGCTATCATATCAATTCATTCATTGTTTCAACCCTACCGGTGGTTCGTTGAAGACCTTCCCAAGTTTGTGCTATATCTATCTTAATCCTTTCAACGAGAATAAGTAGTATGCCAAATCCTTTGCTTGTCATCAATCTAAATTGGTGAAGGACACGCATAACGTAATTCTTATTCGTGTTTCATCCAAGTGATCAATTCCTTATTCCGGAGGTTCATCAAAATTCTTGATTTCTTTTGTTCATCTTTCTTGTCCGGACTTCCAGGTCTTCCGCATTATCTCATCGCAAAGCTTCGCCTTGCGTTTTCAACTTCACTTTCCTTTCGTTTGATCATTCTTTCACCGGAGTTCTTCATGTAGGCCCTACATGATGGTTCATCAAGGATTCAATTTCTTCTCGAAGTTTTCATCGAGATTCTTTTCTAAGGAGCTCAATTATTGTACATCTTGCAATCCGGAGTGCAATTCTTTCTACTGTATCATTGGAGGTGGTATTATGTCATTCTTGATAATTTGAGTTCATGTTTCATGATTCACATGTTGTTAAGAATGAGGTATTTTAAATTCATCAACCTCTTCGTTGGAGTTATCTTGTGTCATGTTTCACCTAAAGCCTTCCCTAAGGATAGTTTCTATCTATGGTGCTTCTAAATGTCCCAAGGCCTTCATTTATCCTTCCGGTGAGATAAGCTTCTCATCTCCTTGTTCATATCAATCCAATCTATTATTTTTCGTTAGTAGCAAGTTGTCACCTCATAATTTTGAGATGTCTTCTATAAGTCCATATCAAGCTTATCCTTTTCGTTGTTGTTAATCCAACAACTCCATTCTAGCATTTTTTGTAAGCGTGCTCTCTCAAGACCTTGTTTTTTTCCTCCGTTCATGCCATTCCATTCTTTCTTTTCTTTAGGAGGCATTGTGAAATTTCTCTCTTCTCTTATCATCTCAAGTTGTTAAGCTCATGATCTTTTCATGCTTATCCTTTTAACTGGAGTGTTTTGTCCTCTGCTCAAGTCCTTTTCATCCTATAAAGTCTTGCATCTATTTTCAACCGGAGTGTTGTCCAAATTTGTTCTTCCTTGTTCCTCTTTCCTAACGGAGTGCTTTCAACTTCGTTCATCTTCGTTTTATTCTTTATTTCAATTTTCTCAACCTCGCAAGGTTCTTTGGTTTCACTCGTTTGTCAAAGAAGCAACTTAGCTTTACCGCTTATCTTCCTCTTCCGTTTTTCCCTCCGGTGCCATTCTAGATCTCGGGACAAGATCCTCTCGTAGTGGTGGAGTGTTGTAACGCCCTGAGACCGATGTGCCAGGTGTCTTCCAGTTATTCGCGATCGTTGCCATGTCATTTGTTTGCGTGTCATGCTTTTCATATCATGTCTTCATGTGCATCGTATTTGCATACATGTTCGTCTCATCCATCTGAGCATTTTCCCCGTAGTCCGTTTTGCAATCCGGCGCTCCTACGTCCTCCTTTGCCCCCTTTTGCCTCTTTTCGTGAGCGAGTGTTAAACGTTCTCGGATTGGACTGAGATTTGCCAAGCGGCCTTGGTTCACTACCCGTAGACCGCCTGTCAAGTTTTGTGCCATTTGGACTTCGTTTGATACTCCAACGGTTAACCGAGGAACCGTAAAGGCCTCGTGTGTGTTGCAGCCCAACACCCCTCCAAAGTGGCCCAAAACCCATCCAAACCTCCTCCATCCTCTTGGCCGTTCGATCACGATCGCGTGGCCGAAAACCACACCTCATTTGGTATCTCCTAGCTCCCTCTACCTATAAATATGTGTCTCCCTCCGAAATTCTTGCGCAAATAAACCCTAGTCTTCTTCCCCTCTCCGCGCCGGACATGTCCGTCCGCCGGCGGACACACCGCGCCGCCGCCCCGAGCGAATCAGCACCCGCCACGTGTCGCTTCCGCCGCCACCCGTCCAGCGCACCGCCGTGGCCCGCAGAGGCCCGCAGCCGGCCCTCCATGGCCCGGGCGTGCCTCGCCTCGCCGCCCGGATCCCGCGCCGCCAACCACCCGCACGCTGCCCGGCTCCTTCCTGCCTCGAGTTCCGCCGCCCCCCCCCCCGCCATCCATGGTCGCTGCCGGTGCCGCCACTCCACAGCGCCGCGCGCTACACCGCCTCACCTGCTTCCTCCGCCGCCGCCTCGAGCACCGCGCCCGCCGCCGCCTCACCGCGGATCCGGTCAGGCTGGACCGGATCCGGTGCCCCCGACCCTCGCCGGCTACTCCCTCCTCTCCGACAGCTTCTCCGGTGAAGCTCCGGCCGCTCCTCGGTTCACGTGCCACGGACGAACCCTAGATCTCGAAGGTAGTTTTTCTGCTAAGTCCTGAAAATCTCACATTCTGGAGCCCTGTTCATCGCATCATAACTCCGCATCCGTAGCTCCATTTCGTGCGTGCAATATATCAAATTGTTCGTCTGGATGTGTACTTCATTTCATTCCATTTCACCATGTCCATTTGAGCTCATATTGATGCCCTAAATTCCGTTGCAAGAGTGCTATGTAATGTTAGTTTCTGTTTCTTAACAGATTATGGATATTCGTCATTTTTGCCATGTTTAATGTGTGCCTCCTATGATCTTAAGCTCTACATGTGTTTTGTTATATGCCATGCTACCTTTACAAGGGTGTATGCCATGTATTTTTGTGATCAATGTGGTGACTAGCACAAGCATGCAAAGTAGCTCTCGTGATGTTGCTGATTTCAAGGACTTAGCATTCTACTAAGTCATTTCCCTGATGATATTTTTATGCCATGTATTCTTGTTGCTACAGAGTGATCCATGCCTCTTTGTAGCATGTTTAGTAAGGATGATTTTGAGATATCGTTATGCTCTATCCATCCATGTCTTTGTTTGCAATTATGGAGTACCATAGCATGACTCAATATTGCTCTACTTTTGCTATAGAATGTTCCTTGCAGATTGTTTACGTGTTAATAAATTTTGCCGAGGTTGTTGTAGTTGATCCATGCATGATCTGAGGTTGTTCTTGCCATGGTTAGCTTATTGATCATGTCTTCTTGCTGGGTGTATGCTTAGTTTGTCATGCAATGCCTTGTGTTGAGTGCATCGAGCCCGCAAACATGTCTTCATAATTCTGTTTATGCCATGTCCAGTTTTCTGCTAAGTCTGAATCTGTTAATGAAACTTGCTATGTTTACATGGGTGCCATCATATATTCTGATCCTTTTTGGCTTATGGTCAGTAAGGGACTTTTGTTATATGCTTTGAGTAGTTTCATGCCATGCCTTGCTTTTCCATGCTATGTTCCTGTAGCATGTTGTTATCTTGCTCTAAACTTTGCTTCCTGATGTTAAATCCTGACATGTTGTTATTTTCACTAAGTCAGAGAACCTGATATCTTTTGCACTTTTGCCGTAGCCCAGTGTTCATCTTTTGTCAAGAATCTTGAGTGGATCGCTTCCATGTGCTTTGTTGCTATGTTAGAGTGCAGTAGCTTAGTTTCTTGTTGCATTCTAGATGGCATCGTGCTGTTAATCGCAGATTTGTGCCATCATTGTTTTGCTTGCCATTTACAAACCGTGCATCCGATTCCGGTGATCTTTATATCGATTTCAACCGAAATCAACTCATCTTTCCAGCGGCACTCTTGGTGTGCCAAGTTGAGGCCTGGTTCAATCTTTTCCTTCTGGAGCACGCATATGCATTGCATATCACATCCCGCATATCACGCCATGTTTTGCATCATGTTGCTTGCGCATTGCACCGTGGTTGATTGTTGTTTCCTTTGCTTGTGTTCTTGCCTTGGGTAGAGTCGGGAGACGAGTTCGTGATCGAGGAACCCGTTGAGTACGCTTACGAGGTTCAAGCTTTCGTCTTCTCGGAGAACTTTGCAGGCAAGATGACCATACCCTCGAAATCACTTCTATCTTTTCTTACTAGTTGCTCACTCTATTGCTATGCCTATGTTGCGATACCTATCACTTGCTATATCATGCCTCCCTTTTTATCATGCCAAACCTCTAACCCACCTTGTCCTAGCAAACCGTTGTTTGGCTATGTTACCGCTTTGCTCAGCCCCTCTTATAGTGTTGCTAGTTGCAGGTGAAGATGGAGTTTGTTCCATGTTGGAACATGCATATTTGTTGGGATATCACAATATATCTTATTTACTTAATGCATCTATATACTTGGTAAAGGGTGGAAGGCTCGGCCTTATGCCTGGTGTTTTGTTCCACTCTTGCCGCCCTAGTTTCCGTCATAATGGTGTTATGTTCCTTGATTTTGCGTTCCTTATGCAGTTGGGTTATAATGGGAACCCCTTGATAGTTCGCCATGAATAAACCTCCTCCAGCAAGGCCCAACCTTGGTTTTACCATTTGCCACCTAGCCTTTTTTCCCTTGGGTCGGCCAACCCAAGGGTCATCTTTATTTTAACCCCCTTTGGCCAGTGCTTCTCTAAGTGTTGGTCCAACCTGAGCGATGTCCGGCGCCCCCTGGGCAACCAGGGTCTATGCCAACCCGACGTCTTGCTCATCCGGTGTGCCCTGAGAACGAGATATGTGCAGCTCCTATCGGGATTTTTCGGCACATCTAGGTGGCTTTGCTGGTCTTGTTTTACCATTGTCGAAATGTCTTGTAACCAGGATTCTGAGTCTGATCGGGTCTTCCTGGGAGAAGGAATATCCTTCGTTTACCGTGAGAGCTTGTGATGGGCTAAGTTGGGACACCCCTGCAGGGTTTGAACTTTTGAAACCCGTGCCCGCGGTTATGGGCAGATGGGAATTTGTTAATGTCCGGTTGTAGAGAACTCGACACTTACCTTAATTAAAATGCATCAACCGCGTGTGTATCCGTGATGGTCTCTTTCCGGCGGAGTCTGGGAAGTGAACACGGTGTTGGAGTTATCCTTGACCGTAAGTAGTTTCAGGATCACTTCTTGATCACTTCTAATTCATGACCATGCTTCGCCTTCTCTTCTCGCTCTCATTTGCGTATGTTAGCCACCATATATGCTAGTGCTAGCTGCAGCTCCACCTCACATACCTTTACCTACCCATAAGCTTAAATAGTCTTGATCGCGAGGGTGTGAGATTGCTGAGTCCACGTGACTCACAGTTTACTTCCAAAACTAGCTTGCAGGTGCCGATGATACCGTGTAGGTGACGCAACCGAGCTCAAGGAGGAGCTTGATGAAGATCATGTTCGTTGTGTAGTTTCGTTTCCAGTTGATCAGTAGTGGAGCCCAGTCCGAGCGATCGGGGATCTGTTGCATTAGGGGTTGTCTTTCTTTATTTGGTTCCGTAGTCGGACCTTGATTGTATTTTGGATGATGTAATGTTTTATTCATGTATTGTGTGAAGTGGCGATTGTAAGCTAACTCTATACCTCTTTCTTATTCAGTACATGGGATGTGTAAAGATTACCCCTCTTGCGACATGCCTACAATGCGGTTATGCCTCTAAGTCATGCTCCAACACGTGGGAGATATAGCCGCATCGTGGGTGTTACACCGGGAATTTCCAAGGATGTACCGAGTGCTGGAGGTCATCCACAACGGGGTTGTGGTTGCTATCCTTGCCCACTTCACCAACCCTTTCGACGTGTACTACCTCCTCGGCTGCGAGTTCATAGCTTTCACCACCCATAACATCTTCATGGACTACGACAACATCTTCCCCACTGCGGAGTGCATGCACACTCTGCCGTACCCCATCAACAACACCCCGGAGGAGCAGTGAAGGGCGCCTGAAGGAGGAGCGAGGAGGAGCCTGGTGGAGAAGGCGGCGGCCATCTATCTATCTATCCTTTTTAGCTAAGTCTATCTATCTATATTTGTCTTGGTGTTATTTAAGTTGTAGGCGTACTATATATCATGTTGTGGGCTTTGGTTGGCCCGAACTATCTATATTTATTATACAAGTTTTATAGTGGTTGGGCTTTTTGGAACCGTTCGTTGCTCTCAATTTAGTGGCACACAAATACCTAGTACTGGGTAGTATTCAGATGAAAGTATTCGAAGGTACTACAACTTGTGGGGTCGGTACTAATGACATTGTGTGGACAAATTTTAATTTATGGCATGTTAGTCATAGGAAACAAATAATGACGCACCGCCCCTCTTATCCAATGCAGAACCGCCACCGCCAGGGTCCTCTCCTCTTCCATCACCATTACACAACCATAGGCATCTCCTCCCTCTCCTGCATTCCAAATCCACGGCAGCCATCTCCTCCTTCTCGCCGCCGCAACTTTGCTCGTCTCCTCTTCCACATCCACCCCCCTCATGATGCAGTAGTAGATCGAGCAGATCTCCAGTGGCGACCAGCGCAAGATGGCCAGGTTGACCGAGATCCTTTCTTGGTTTGACAACACATGGCAGATCTGCTGGACAGTGATGGCCACTATGAAGGAAATGATGAAGAAAGAAAAGAACGAGCTTTACCCCCCATCCGCACAACCGATCAACAAGATCGAGATCCTCCTCTGGGCGATGGAGCAGGCCGATTCACCCAACCCGTGGGACAGGCGGAGGTGGTGGGCGTTCAGATCCAGGGTAGAGCATCCACTGGATCAGGAAGCCATCGTGCACGAGGTGCCATTGTAGATTATGCAGCCTCCAATAGAGTCACTAGAGACTTCGAAGCGCAAGAGGAGGAGGACAGTGGTGGCAACCTCGCTTCCCCGCCATTCGCCATGCTTCCATCGCCGCTCCCCTTGTCTGAACGGCGGCGATACCGTTGTTTAGAGTAAGCTTCCCCACTCCTAATGTTCCTACTCCTCGTGCTTATAGTTGCGGTGGTAGCGATGATAATAGCTTAGAGAGGGAATGAAGATTTGAGTACATGCTTTTGGGGGCTGGATTATGATGTATATGAACCCTAGGCTAAATTTGTACTATTGTAGTGGTAGAATTTGATGTTCGCCTGCACTTCTACTTCAAAAATTTGTGATGTGTCTTTCTATTATTAAGTGCTTGATACTATATTTGAACCTTTTTTTGAGTTGTTGATTGCTTTTTGGTAGAGCTACCAGCTCTTATGGAGATGCTCATGTTGTATGTCTTGGTCTGCATGATTTGTACTAGCATTCTATGCAATTACACTACAAAAAAAGACACATCCGTGACAATTTGGGCCGAACGATTTTTTTCTGTCATACTTATGACACTTCTATGACGATAATTGTGACAAAACCCAGTATCATCATAGATGTGGTGGGCTCCTACTTGTATGACAAAAAATCATGACAAAAAATGGGATTTTCGTCCTGGGCGGGTCGGAGACATAGCTGCATGACATTCTTTGGGTCGTCCATGACGGAAAAAACCCGTGGTAGAAGAGAGGGCGAGGAAAATATCAGGGTGTTCCCGGTTACGGTGGGTGGTCGGGGCCGAGAGATGCGTGTTTCTCTCGTACATGCACGCACGTGGGTGCGAGGCGTTGGGCTCTAACTGAAACCGAGCGATTGCACTGCAGGCTACGCATTACTGAACCCAAGCGATCGATCGATGGCTGTTAACTGAACCCGATCAAGCGATTCCTTCGCTACTGCTGCTGACTGAAGTCGATCAATGATGCGTCTGGATGAACAGCGTGCGTTGCTGGGGGGTTTGGATGAATAGTTCCCGGTGGGGTGGATGAACAGGACCCCGTGGTGTTGCCTCTGGATGAACAGGACCCCAATCGATCGAGCCGGTTGGGGCTGGATGAACAGGACCCCGTGGAGGGCTGGATGAACAGGACCACCCCGTGGAGGGCAGGATGAACAGTAGACGTTGGAGGGCTAGATGAACAGTAGCCCGTGGAGAGGGCTGGTAGAACAGTAGCATGTGGAGTAGCACGTAGTGGAGGCTGGATGAACAGGAGCCCGTGGATGAACAGTCGCAGGTGGAGGCTGGAGGAGGTCGACGGTGGATGAACAGTAGCCCATGGAGGCTGGAGGGGGTCGACGGAGGAGATGAATAGTATCTCGTGGAGTCCCGTTTTGCGGTACGCCACACCCCTCCCGATGAACAGGACCCCCGTTTCGACCATAGCGCTCCAACAAAAGTCCTTTTCCTCCGTTTTGCGGTACGCCACTCCCCTGCCGATCAACAGGACCCCCGTTTTGACCATAGGAGGTCTGTTTCCTTCATTTTGCGGTACGCCAGACCCCTCCCGATGAACAGGATCCCGTTACGAATGTGGCCGGTCGAACACAAGGCCATTTCCTCCGTTCTGCGGTACGCCGGGCCTCGTTTCCATCGGTTGTTCCGTCCAAGCCCTCCCGATGAACACGACGACGCATTCCGTTCCGACCCAGCCGGTTGGCTCCCCATGAACACGACGATGATGTTGTTTCTCCGTTCCAACCCAGCCATGTACACGAGCCCTGGCCGTACGTATGCGAGTAGGCGTTCGAGACCCTGCCCGTATGTACGCACGTGGCCGTATTTTCTTTTTTGCACACTAGTCACTGTACGTACGTGTACATGCTACGTGTGCGCCTCTACTACGACATGTGCGCGCCTCTACATCGACCAGTATGTACGTACACGTTCTTGACCAGAATGACAACGCTACGTATGCTTCGACCAGGTGGGTCCCGACTGTCAGGCACTTCCTTGCGTGCGAAGATGTAGCCGGTGGGTCCCAGCAGTCAGGGGGGCGAATCGGTTTTTTTTTGCCCGAGCACTTCCTTGCGTGCGAAGATGTAGCTGGTGGGTCCCAGCAGTTAGGGGGAAACATTTTTTCACGAAATACGGTCGCCGTAGAATAACAGGGGGGGTGTGGGTGAGTAGAGGGATGGCCTGGCTAGCGGTGGGAGTAGTAGGGGGCGGTGAGGCCTCCGCCACATCGCAGCCGGCCATGAGAGGCAGGAGCACGAGGCACGACCGACGTTGGTTTGGGTGGCTGGAGCAAGAAGACCAGAGGTTGAAGAAGCACTACGGCCGTTGGATGGACATCGTACGGTCACTGGAGCTAGAATCGTGCATAATGACTAAGTTTTAAAGCCCACCGTCCCCGTCAACTTAGTAGGCCCACAAGTCAGCCTGCCACTATACTGGGTCCTAGCTAGCAGGGGGAGTATTCATTTTTTGTGCGTAATAAGGAGGCACTTCCTTGCGTGCGAAGATATAGCTGGTGGGTCCAAGCTGTCAGCGACGGTAACGTTTTTTCGTGAAATACAGAGGCCCTTTCGGTGGGTCCCAGATGTCAGGTGGAGGAATCATTATTTTGCACGTAATATGGAGGCATTTCCTTGCGTGCGGCCGTGGACCCAGCTGTCAGCCTCTCCACATACAGTCCACTTTAGATGCATGTCGGTCGTTGACCACCTTGACCAGGCCGCGCCGAGAGGACTAGGGCGGTGGACGATGGCGAGGCCTAGGAAGGGAACGACACAGTGGCAGGGAAGACTCGGCAGTTGTTTCCCGCGCGGAGGGGATTACGACTGTACAAGGGTTTACTTGTTCGTCTGCCGTCGCCGGAGAATAACAGCAGGTGTGCGTGACTAGAGGGATGGCTAGGCCAGCGATGGGAGTATGGTGGGGCGGTGAGGCCTAAGCGGCAGCATAGCCGGCCGTGGGGAGGAGGGAGAAGGCAGTCCCGCCGGCGCTTGTTTGGGCGGCTGGAGCAGGAAGAGCAGAGATTGAAGAAGCACGACGGCCGTTGGATGGAAATCCAATATTCACTGCTTGTGCGTCAACCTTTTTTTAGGAAAGCCTCAAATCTGTGGAAAATAGCATACAACCCATCTGCCATTATTTCTAATAATTTACAGCCCATTTGCTAATTCTTAAGGTTTTTTCGAGCCCATATTCTTTTTGTTAGCATTACAGGCCATATCGTGGCCACGGTTAAAAATTATACGAAATTTTGCATATTTTGGTGCGGTCCGAACTGTTTTTAATCCCGAAATTTCGAGTCACATTCAAACTGATTTTAAAAATAAATTTATATCAATATAAAATCCAACAAATTGTCCACGCATAAAAATAAATGCAATTTAAAATCTTGAAATGAAAAAAAAGAAATTTGAAACTAATTGCCAGTTTGATGTGTTTTAAAAATGTACAGCCCATTTCTCATTACTGATAGGCCATTTTCTCGGCCAGCCAAATGAAGCTCTCCTCGTCTTGAAAGATTTGCAGCCCAACAGGCCTGACAAAGTGACTTACTTGGCAAATCACAAAAAAACTAGGCTGCGGCCGTGGACCCAGCTGTCAGTCTCTCCATGTACAGTACTCTTCCGATGGAAGTCGGTCGTTGACCACATTGACCATGCCTCGCCGAGAGAACCAAGGCGGTGGACGACGGCGAGGCCTATGAAGGGGACGACGCGGAACCGGGGAAGTCGCGGCAGTGGATGCCCATGCGGAGAGGAGTATGAGGGTTCACTGGTTCGGCTACGGCGTGAGGCTATCGTCGCCACGGAATAACAGGGGGTGTGGGTGAGTAGAGGGATCCCCTGGCCAGCGGTGGGAGTAGTAGGGGGCGGTGAGGCCTCCACAACATCACAGCTGGCCACGGGAGGCAGGAGCACGTGGCACGACCGGCGCTGCTTTGGGCGGCTGGAGCAAGAAGACCAAAGGTTGAAGAAGCACTATGGCCGTTGGATGTTCATCGTATGGTCACTGGAGCTGGAATCATTCATATTGACTAAGTTGACAAAGCCCTCCGTCCCCGTCAACTTAGTAGGCCCACAAGTTACCACCCACTATGGTGGGTCCTAGCTAGTAGGGGGTATTAATTTTTTTGTGCATAATAAGGAGGCACTTCCTTGCGTGCGAAGATATAGCTGGTGGGTCCGACCTATCAGTGGGGGGAACTTTTTTTCGCGAAATACAGAAGCCCTTCCCACGTACAGTCCACGTACGGTACGTACTAAGGAGGAACTTTCCTTGCGTGCGACCATGGACCTCGTGGGTCCCAGCCGTCAGGCTCTCCCCATACAGTCCTCTTCCGAAGACTCTCGTATGTTGACCACGCCGCGCCAAGCGCACTGAGGTGGTGGACGACGGTGATGCCCCAGACTAGAACGACCCGAAGATGGGGAAGACACGGCAGTGGAGTCGCAGACAGAGAGGAGTGGGAAACTTGACTGGTTTGGGTGCGGGGTGGGCCTACATTCGGCAGAGAATAACAGGAGGTGCGGAGTGGAGGGATGGCCTAGCCGTCGGCGGGGTAGCGTTTCGCTGAGGAGCGCAAAACAATGCCGCTGGATGCCGGAGGATGGAGCAGGCGATCCCGGCAGCGCTGGGGGAAGAAGACGAGAGATTGAAGAAGAATGCTGGCCGTTGCATGTAAATCCAACGCCTTCTTAGGCTTCGACCTACTGGCCCACATGTCAGCTAGTCCATTAGTTTTTTAGTCCATTTGGTGGGCTGGGTGAAACAATCATGTAGTATCTATGCATCCCGTTTATATATATGGTAGAATTTAAGCCCATTTGCATTTTTCTCAAAATCCGCGGACTTGCTGGGCTGGGTGAAAATATCATGGTGGGATAGACGGAGAAATGTTATAAAAACATAAACACATGATTGCACGTCTATTACTGCATTGGTCAGTAAAATCTTTGCAAGCTTATGTACGCAATCACTAGGAGTTCACTTGCCAAGTTATATATAAACAATTATTATTATTATTTTGTAAGAACTTTCAACTTACGAAATAAAGTATCAGTTAAATTTCATGAGTTAATAGTACGTGGGGTATTATTATTTTTTAGGCTAGACGTGGGACTGTTGAGTTGGTTTTAGGGAAAAGTACTGGTAGAAAACTCAGTTTACATCGAAAAGAAAGTGGGAGAAAATTCAGATATAGGACTAATGAAAACGAAAAATAAAGGAAGTGGGAAGGTCTATAAAATGGTTGGACGAATGACAGGTTTAACGGAAACTTATGTTGTTTCTAATATATGTAATAAAATAAGAGATAAATATAGGTTCAGTTTTGCATTCTTATAGAAAAATAGAACTGAGTTGTGCGTCGTCTTGAAAAAACAAACATAACTTGGGCTGCTGATGTTATAGACAAGCTAGGTTGGGAGGCCCAGAGGCCGGTTGATACCTGCTTGATCCAAAAAATGTAGAAACATGTCGTGGGCTGCCCATGTTAAACAACAAAACCTAGGCCATGGACCTGGTGGGCCCGGGACTATCAGCCTCTCGACGAACAATTGTCTCCTGATTCCTCTTGTTTTGCTGACCATGTTGGGAACGACAGACGGTGGCGCCGCGGCTAGAGCACCAAGGCGGAGGACGACGTCAAGACCTCAGACCGAACGAACCGGAGCGGGGGAAGACGCAGGCGGAGGGGACTACGAGGGTTGACTTGTTTGGGTGCAGGGTCGGCCGGTGGAGCTGTCACCGCCGGACAATGTGTGGTAGTAGAGGGATGGCCTGGCTAACGCCATAGGCTATGATGGCCAGCCGTTGTATAGGAAGAGGACGAAAGATTGAACAAAATAAGGAAATACAAATGGATAGGTGGTTGGTCCATATGTCTGTGTACGAGACCTGCTGGGTCCACCTGAGGAGGGGAATATGTTGGGAGGAAGGAGATTCAAAGCACGGCAGGCGAGTGAACTAGTTTTTTTGTAACGGACAAGTGAACTAGTTACATACATAAGCAAATAGCCACTAAAAAAGAAAACAGGTTAATAGGTTCTTAAAAGAAATATTTCGGACAAAACAGATAATTACGACACATAGGCTAATGCATGAAACACTCAGATGATAAAGGTGCTTATAAACAGATAAAGTACAACATCTTGACCTTCCTGGCACGCTTGATCATGACGCTGTGGTTGTCCATGTACTCATCGGTTACGGGAAGCAGACACGCCCCTATGTCCAAGATCTGCCTGTACATGTCGTAGCATGCGTATGCGTCCTTGGCTACGTAGGTTATGTAGGCTAGATTCAGAGGTACCTCCCATGTGTTCAGGTCCTTGGTACCGTTATCTTCTTTCGTGTTGGCGTATCAGGGGTCGATGATGGTCTCGGCCAGGTCAACCATGGAGTCCTTATCCTGCCCGTTGCTGATGATCTTGTATTGCTTCTGGATGTCGACAAGCTTGTTGCACGAGATGGCCGAATCGTCGCGTTCTTCCTTCTCTCCACCGTAGCGAAGGTGCAGTCGGCACTGCCGATGAAACGGGCGAATGCTCCAGAACCTCTGATGGCCCTACAAAAGTGGTAGATGAGAACCTCGTCCCGCACACATACCTAGGCGACGGCGATCCGCTGGTCCCTGTTAGGAGACGAATGGATGGGCACAAGGTCTAGTCCCGCAACCTTGTGCTTTCTCGTCCTGTAGGTACTACTTGACCTCGGCGAGGTAGAGCTTCACCGAGTTCGGATCATTGGTGTACATCACATTCAACTTGGTGCAGCCATAGGACTGAACGGATTACTCAAAGGGGAACTCCTTGCCGAAGTCCATATCCAGCAGGCTCACCCCTCGGATCGCCATTGGAGTCTCTTCAAGTGAACGAGTGTGTAGGCGGCGGCGGCAGTTCGTTTTTCATCTCTTGGGGAATAGGATTCAACAGTAAACTGAGTGTGTACAGGCGACAATAGTTACAACCCCTCCCTCGTCCGCTGCACGCCCGACAAAAGATGCACCCTCGATGCATTCGAACGCCTCCATTAAGAAACCTACTCCGGCCACACGTCGGTTCACGAGCAGGTCTGTATTGGTACTATAATAATAGGAGTTAGTGGTCACTTTACTTAAATTTAATTAGCCTTAATAGAAATTTATACTTAAAACAAGCAGTGCATTGGCTCGTTCTATCAGTGCCACAGGATCAACATGCACAACAATTAGAATTATTATTCTCAAGACGCACACGATCAGCACATTTGTCGCACTTTCACAAAGATAATACTACCAAGTTTGAACTGTTTGTTATGGTTGTTGTCCTCTGCATCATCATGCCGTGTTTCCCAGGTTGCAAGTTTTAGAACCAACAAATAAGATCCAAATAACAAGTACAACAAAGACGCCTACACATCACATTGATTCCCAGCTTGCAAGATTCAGAACCAACAAATAAGATCCAAATAATAAGTACAACAATGATGCCTACACATCTCATTGATTCCCAGCTTGCAAGATTCAGAACTAACAAATAAGATTCAAATAATAAGTACAGCAAAGATGCCTACACATCTCATTGATTCCCAGCTTGCAAGATTCAGAACCAACCCATTAGAGCCTTTTAATAAAGTGAATATCGAGATTAAATCCATCTTGGCTAGCCATGTCATACAATCGAAGAACTTGGCGAATGCTCTTGACCGTCACAACATCTGTAGTTGAGTATTCCTGTTTGCACAACACAAACAAGAAGATCATGATTTCACTCTAATAGTTGCCTCCTTGAACTCAACCTGCAGATCCACTGGGATGAGGCGTGCCTGGATTTCCATGATTCAATTCATGCGCCTTTTTCTGCAGTTCACCTGAAATGAAGCAAAGATTGCATCATTCAGCTAGCAAGAAGTACTTGCTCTCATGAGCTGGCAGGTTCTTCTTTAGTAGTTGCACTAAAATTGAGGAACATTAAGGTTCGCAGTCTTGCTCATGTAAGGTGCAACTATAATTTTCTTATCCTTTTGTGCAGTTCCACTAAAATAAAGTGCCATTGTGGTGACATTGACGGCTCATCTTGCAAAGGCTAATAAAATGTTGCACGAGATTACCAGCAGAACTTGACGGAGATTTTGGAAACTCCAATCACCATTTTGTGCAGTTCCACCAAAATTGAGAGATGTTGCCCACGTGACATTTTAGTTGAACTGCACAAGACACTCATTCGAAAAAAAGAGTTTTGTGCAGTTCACCAAAAGGTCGCAATAGCAACAAGGTGAAATGGATATCCCTATCTGCACAAAAAGATAGAAATTAAACAATTGTTGGTCAATAAGAATATACGAAATGAAAAGAAGCATCTTAATTATGTTCATGGCAATCACGCAAGGACAGTAGAAATTTTAAAACGTCAGCAATGCTTCATGTTACCAGAAGCATTACGATCAACAATGAGATTCCTCAAATATGGGATTACTTTAATGGTGGCATTGCTTGTTTACCAGATACAGTAAATCAATAGCAGCTAAAGAGTTGGTTTAAGGGCATGGGACCGTGGGGACACCAGGACACTCAGCAGCGTAAAGGAGCAACTTACTTATCATACTGGGGAAAATAGCAGGAGTTCCATTTGTAACATAGTTTTATTGCATGCTATCACTTGAGGCATTAGATTAACAATAACACTGGCTAGACATGTCCCTAAGGTAGCAGCATGATCGCTTCATTTTACATGCACCCTTACATTAACAACAACAAAAGGTTGGTATAAGGACATGCGATAGTGGACGCATCAGCACAATGTACCTACAAGGAGGCATAAAGTGGTGATGCCGAGTTTGTTCATGCTATGCCAGGGCAGCAAATCTAATCCTGGAGACCTTTTACTATGTGAGGGCAGCAAACCTAATCCTGGAGACCTTGTACTATGTGAGGGCAGCAAATCTAATCCTGGAGACCTTTTACTATGTGAGGGCAGCAATTCTAATCTTGGAGACCTTTTACTATGTGAGGGCAGCAAATCTAATCCTGAGACCTTTTACTATGTGAGGGCAGCAATTCTAATCCTGGAGACCTTTTACTATGTAAGGGCAACATATCTAATCCTGGACATACTCTGTTCACTTGTCCACCAGCCGCCACTTTCTATCATTTCTTCAACCAATAATAGATTTGTTCCTTATCCAGTTTGTACTGTGTTTTCCCATTATTTCCCTTTTCAACCAAGAGACCGGTTGGGTATCCGGTCTCTACTACTTTGACCATATTATTTCCTCTTTGAATCAAGTCCTAGATTCATGCTACAACTTTCCCCCTTTCTTCGTTGTTTGAACAAAGCCCTAGATTCGAATGCATGAAGTAGCTTTACCTCTAATAATACTAAAAATTTAGGTGGCTTTGGAAGAGCTGATGGGAGTAGAAAAAGATGCACATGCAGACACGTGGGGAGCTGGGGCAGTAGAGCAAGTCCGCTTTCAAAGAACTTATACCAGAGAGTCGTCGAGATGCCGGCGGCGGCAGGTCGGATCTGCGGACAATACGGCAGGGGGAAGAAGGGTCGGAGGACCTCCCGAGCCGGCACTGTGTCAGAGAGAACGGCACGGGCAGAGGATCGGGCCACTCCGGTAGTTGTGGGTTTCCTCCCTCGCCGGCGATGACCGAGTGAGCGATGCACCTAGTCCTCTACACACACCAGCCGAAGAGATCCGGCCGGATCGGTGACCAGCGGTGAGCAGAGAGAAAATGTCGCTACCGCTGTCTTGTTTATATCTGCAGAGGATGAGAGAATGAAGAGAGCAACCCTAGTAAAGCAAGCGCTCAGGCCCCTGCGTATATATATAGTGGAGTGATTATATTTTTCTCTCCACAACAAGAGCTTCAATTTGTGTACGTGGCATTAAAGAAAAGAAACTATCTATTTAAGGTGACTACATGTACGACTCCTACTTACTACTACTAGTAGTAGTATTGTTCACTTGTGCTCCCCGGCCCTCCATTCATTAAACAACCCCACGGGTGAATAAGCATACAGTACTACTCCCTCCGTTCCTAAATATAAGTCTTTGTAGATAATCTACTATGGACCACATACAGATGTATATAGATGCATTTTAGAGTCTAGATTCACTCAATTTGCTCCGTATGTAGTCCATAGTGAAATCTCTACAAAGACTTATATTTAGGAACGGAGGGAGTAGTATTTATATAGAACGAACAAGCTCGAACTATTTTCGCGTAGTTAAAAGTTGAGGGTGGGGCTTTTCCTGGGCAGTACGCGTGGCAGCTTTCGCGTAGGCGGTTTGACAAAGAGGCGAGGAGGGTGAGGGAGTAGAGGACTCAACTTACTTACTACTGGAAAGGTCGGGCTGTGTGATTTGACGGCGTGTTACTGTTTGGATCCATGTGTTAGAGTTAGTTTGGGTTAGTTTGAACTCAACTAACCCAAAAATATCCAAACAGGAGGGTTAGTTTGGGTTACTGTTTGGATCCATGTGTTAGAGTTAGTTTGGGTTAGTTTGAACTCAACTAACCCAAAAAATATCTAACGCACCCAAGAGGTGCTTATTTGGGTTAGTTCTTCTCGGGACACTAAAAACACATTTTCTATCGCTCTCCCCATAGCAGATCCCTCCCCACTTCCTCGAAGCTTCTCGTCCTCCCCCTCCCTCCCTCCCTCTCGCATTTCCCATGAAGGCACCTCGCCGTATCCGCGCTCCATCTAACCCTGTCATCCAAACACCTCTTTTGCTAGAGTTACTTTAGGGTTAGTTCAGGATTGGAATCTAACTCTAACCTTTAACTGAGTTAGAGTATCCAAACAGGGCCAGGCGATACGACCGGGGTGATGCCCCCCTTCCGTTCCACACTCTAATCTTCTGCATGACACGTATTACGTTGACCCGGATGCTGCTGGCTATCCCACATGTCGGTGAAGTAGTACGTAGTAGTAAGAAGAAGCAAAGAATCATGCGGTATAAGTCTTTCTAGAGATTCCAACAAGTGACTAGACTACACCGCGTGCAGTATCTCAAATCTCAAATCTCCCTTCTGGTTTATAGGGCTCAAATCTCAAATCTCATCAACCAAGGCATTTTGCGATTGGAGGAATCTATCTCGTACTTTACAAAACTACCCTAATTAAACTCATGCATTAATTATGTAGATCTCTCGTTCTCATCTCTGCCTTGGTCGAGGTGCACAATATTGACCACTCCTATATGACTAGCCGCTCTATCTACATGAGGGACATCAAAGCATCCGGGCCCGCGTGCCATCCACCAAATCACAGTGAGGTGGTACAGTCGAAACTCACTGGTCACCCTAGTGTGTCCTTCATGACCCATCATATCACAAAACCCACACCTTTACCAGAAGTGGTAAAGTGGCCTCGAAGTTGGACTGGACGAAGCAACCATCATTTCACTGGAACACTCGTTGAAGCCCTTTCTCCCCTTTCTTGAAGAAAACCTCACTCCATGCTACTCACTTCTGCCATTTTTCTTTTGTACCGACAAAGGAAAGGTGGGCGAATCAGTGATGCTGTTATATTTTCATTCCAAGAATCTTATTTTTGCGAAGCATCGACGATTCTCACAGCCTATTCTTTTCCTGTTTTCATTGCGATTGTGGTTTCCTTTCGATTGCTTTTTGTTTGTCAGTTCATTGATGGATCCTGGAGCACTAGGCAAAGAGTTGCCGGCGGACAACCCACTGGAGACAGCGATCTCCAGGAAGTGAGCACCGACCAACGAGTTGACCATGTTGGCAGGCCAACCCATGGAGACGAAGAGTTGATGACGTTGGCGGACAAACTCCTCAAATAAAGTTGGAAGAACAGCAAGGGCCCCACTGTGCCTACCCCAAAAACTCCGATGGCCACCTATGCGAGGCTCAAGGCCGAGTTTGAGGAGATAGTAGCCGTTGAGAAGCAGTATTCCCCTGGCAAGGTGATGGCCCCCGGAGAGATGGGATCCCCCGGTGAGCTGCACAAGGTAAAAAATAATGGCTTATTACCGAAAGTTGTGGTTTTTGATTATTTGTGATGTGCTTACTAATATGTAAGGGTTGTGTAGGTGCCGGTGGACATCCTTGACGATTCCGATGTCGCGGCCCGTCCTATGGACAATGCCCCAGAGATCATTTTTGATGTCGCGGTCCATCCTGTTGGCATCGCCCCGGAGATCGATTCCGATGCCGCTGTCCATCCTATGGACATCGCCCCAAGGATCGATTCCGATGTCGCAGTCAGTCCTGTGGACATCGCCCCAGAGATTGATTCCCATGCCGCTATCTGTGCTGTGGTCATTTCCCGAGAGATCAATGAAAAGAAATAGTTGGTCGCGCTAATCCTTCAGGGTAGTTTGCATTGCCCTGTGTTTAATTACCAGAACGAAGCGTGTTATCAAACCATCTTAGGGTTAGTGCACTGTCTTGTGTGGGCGGTACTTGCTACTTCTCTTTGATAGTGAATCATGCGAACCCTCTCCGAGTTATGGAAATAGATGTATCCTCACCAGCTTTTGATGTAATATACGGCATGCTTAGATGTAAGTTTGAACTGTCTATCATATCAGCAGGGCTTATTTGATGATTCTTGGTGTTAGTAGGCTAGCTACTGTGTGAGCTATAGTACTTGCAAAACACTCACCGAAGAGAAATGTTGGGGCTGATGAGGTCATGGTACGCTTATATTGATCCGTCGTCGATCGGCCAATAGCCCAAGCTCCTAAAATTGTAGGTTGAGCGATCGATCAGACAATAGTCGACACAGATGCATTCAGGACTCATTTGGTTCATAGGGTAGGAAAATCATAGAAAAAGTACAGAGACGTAAAACTAGATGAGTCAACTTTGTACTACTATCTTTGAAACGGAGGGAGTACAAATCCTAGGCGGGCTAGTTTGGCCTAGTGGGTTTTAGTGATATGACGTGGTACAGTGCCGTCCAGTCTTCGCGTGTGGTAGCAGTACTGCGGGTAGAGTAAGTTTTCATGAAGAAGCGGAATTCAACGAAGTCATGATGGTTCCTTCGTCCGACTAACTTTGTGCATGGCAGGTGGACCAGGATAATTTTGTGCATGGCAGGTGGACCAGGATGGTCGACGTCCCACATGTCGGCGAATGAAAGTATTCTTTCCGATATAGTGGACGAGCAATGAGTATTCATTGTTTATTTTTGACGAGACCTATTGTCTCCACTGTTACGATGAAGGAGTGTGAAAAACGGCAGCCCAGTGAACTTGGCATGTGCACCACTCCCTCCTTCCTCATGTAATACTACCATAGTGTGGACTATAAGGTTACAACTTTTTCTCACTCTGTCTCTATCTATTTCCTCTCAAATGTTTTTTACCTTTCTTTTTTAGACACAATTGTTGTTTATGCCTCTTTTTTTAGAATTAGGTTTTTATACCTAGGAGCATGTGTAGAGACAGGCTGCTGCAGATCCTACTCCTTGACTTTATCAATGCCTCTCTCTCCTCCACATAAGCGGGCTTGTCGAGAAGACAAGAGATGATCTCTTAGCACAATATGTTTCACCATGTTTTTAGGAATAACTAGTTGTTGAAGATAAGGCTAAGAGATGATCCATTGTACACATGTTTTTTGTCATCTCTAAATTACATGCAAAACTTGTGATAAGACTATCTTATCAACCATTGTACATGCCCTTTATAGCCCAGAATTTTACTGGTACTACTTGCTACGAATGCGGGCAGCTTGCCTCTGAGGGGGGAGTGTGCGCGGGGAGGTGGTGGGGTGGGGGAGGGGTTCTGGTGGGCCAGGGCGGTAAGAAGCGGGCTTGGATGCGGTGCGGACTCCCGCATGGCCCACCTCACATTATCACCACATATTTCTTGGAGTCCGTGCACGGCGGGCGGGCGATCTCTTCTCCCTCCCCCGTCTCTCTCCTCTCAGACAACGCCCGCCAAGCGATTAGATTTCGGCTATCGACGGTTTATTCAATTGTAGTCCCACATGTCAGTGAAAATGCAAGACAACGCGTGTCCCCTCGGGTGAGCGGCGTGCGAGCCGGACTGTCGGGGGTGCGACGTGAACGTGACGCGTACGATTGTAAGTGTGCCGCCTTTTCCTTTTGAACTTGCAAAGCGTAACATTTTCGAGCGATCGATTGATAGAAATCCAGAACAAAATGACAAGGGCGATGCTTTCCCGCGCATTAGGCGGGCTAGTTTGAGTGATATGACGTGCTATAGTGCCGTCCACTTGCTCCATTTTTATGTAAGCAAGAGTCTACACTCTTACGTGGGAGGAGTGCGAAACACAGCGGATCTGATTTTGATCAAGGGATAACTGTTCCCTGCGAAATAACGGAGCACTGTTAGCGATTATAGCATGATAGTTAGGGCATCTCCAGCGCTGGCCCTCAAATTTACACCAGCATCTGTCCGAGGACACTAATGGATGCCATCCAGTGCTGCACGCATACCTTTCGACAACTATATGAACTAACCGGACGAAATTCGTGCAAATAAAGCAAATTTCAAATTGACCGGATGAAATTCATTACATTTCGAGAACTTTTCCTATAAACTGGACGAAATTCATTACATATTTCGCACAAACCGTACTAAAACCTACTGTAAACCTAATCTAAACGATCGTCGGGCCCTGACCACCATGTTCGGCCATGAACCCTAGAAAGCCGGCCATTGCCTTTGCCTCCTCCTTATCCGCCTCGATAACCTCCTCCTCCGGAGCACAAGATTATGAAGATTTCCGCCTCCACGTCGCCGTCAAGCGGCTAATCGGCCGCTGATTTTCATCCCACCAAGCTTGGCGTCGAGAGAGTGGAGGAGTGGTGGCCTTCCTCGGACCAGAGCGATGGCGACCTACCGTGTACTACTCTTCCTCGCTGCCAGCTGCGCCCGCGCATGCGCGCCGGCTTCGTGGTCATGGCGGCGGAGGGCGGCCGGGGGGGCGGGAGCCGGCGATCTCCTTCATCTGCTCCTGCAAGAGTACGTCCAAGATAGATTTGGAGTGCGCCCGGAGCGGAGCCACCAATGTCCTTCATCTGCTCCTGCGACAGTACATCCAAAGAGAAGGGCCGCCTCGGAGCCGTTGTCCATTGAGAGGGAACGAGTTCGGCCTACGAATGGTGTGCGGAGCCTGCCCCTTCATCTGCTTCCGAACTCTGTGCCGCAAGATGTGGACCCTAGCAAACAAGGCCCATCCCATGCACCGCACACCAATAGGACCGACACCATGCATGCACGTGTGGCCAAGTAGACACCCACCATTCAACCTTGACAATGTACACAAGACGCATGCGCACTTATTAGCCATCTATCCCCCAGCCATGCACACCTAGCCAGCTACACTCAAACCGTGCACCGTTTTCTAGGTTCACCCACACCATCCATCCACCATTGACCCCACCTCAGTTTGTTGGACCTCTGACGAGTCCCTTCCCTCGGCATGCAAGGCATGTCAAAGCAACATGCAACTACACATATTGCACACCGAGATACGACGTCATTCACTAGTGCCAGCAAACCTGTGCACCTGAGCATCTCTACCCGTGGTGGACACTAGTGCATGGTTAGGATCGAGAAGCCTAGGGGCACATGTTGTCGGCCCGGTTGGCTGGGGGTGCATGACATGGGTCCAGACGAAACACATGGCATCGCGTGGATCCACATTCCCCTGCTCAATATCGGACAACAGGCATATGCCAGACAAATCCAAGAGGTTGACGATGAAGCTTGGATGCCATGTGTTATGTGCATGCTGAAATTCAATATTTAGTAATTATTAACATATGCAAACAATAATTCAAGAATCTATATAAAGGGGTACAACATAATTTTCAAGAAAAATGAAACCTGACACGTGCACATGCAATTTGCCAACAAGTGCACTTGTAGGCCAAAAAGACAACATGTGCACGTATCCCACCATGCCTTCTACAATTATTTTCCATGTTTTTTGCCACATATCTTTGGAAGGAAAAACAAAAGAATGTGATTTTTCCCATAATAAACCATTTTGGAGAGATGGTTGCAACCAACCAAGATAGATAGTGCCAGGAAGATGTCCTCCGCGGGGAGATTGGATCGACCACTCCTAAATTATAGGGCGGGGCCACCGTCAATGTGATTGTGAGAGGGTGAAGAAGGATTCTTTTTTTAGGGAGGAAGGAATTTTTGGGTTTACAAAAAGGAATGCATCCCTTTTTGAGGGACCAAAAATGTACCTTATAATCTTTAATTAATGAAATTATAATTTAACAAAAAACTTTCTATTTTCAATCAATTTAAAAAGAACTTACTTGTTTTGTAAAAAAAATGTTGATAATGCGATAGTCCATTTTGTGGAAAGTTACGCGTAGTGGTGCATGTTGTGCAAATCGGGGTGAAAGTCTTGTGCTAAGCTATTTTCCGGGGTGCGACATATGAGTCTACACAGGGAATGCTTGGATTGGGTGCCGGCATAAGTGGTGTGAGTCTAGTGCCTAAGTGGTGCGCCACGTGGGTCTAGACGGCGAGGGTGCATGGTTTGGATCTAGCTACCTTGAGGTAACGCGTCCGGTTTGCGCACTAAGTGTGGGTCAGTTCCTCCGTTTTCATCAGTGCTTTCTCTCGGGTCAACAGAGAACAATCCAAACGCGCATGCTAGGTCCGGCCTTTCGTAGGTCCCGCGTGCCATATTCGGGACATTTGCCGCATTTCTAGGGTCGTATCCTCGGGAATTCATGATCTAGGCAGTGTACCTCTTGAGCATGCATTGGTTTTCCCTTGAAGAGGAAAGGGTGATGTAGCAAAGTAGCCTAACTATTTCCCTCGGTTTTTGAGAACCAGGGTATCAATCCAGTAGGAGGTGACACGCAAGTCGCCTAGTACCTGCACAAACAAATAAGAACCTCGCAACCAACGCGATAAAGGGGTTGTCAATCCCTTCACGATCACTTACAAAAGTGAGATCTAAAAGAGATAATATGATAAATATTTTTGGTATTTTCTGGTATAGATTGGAAAGTAAAGATTGAAAAATAAACTACGATAAAAATAGCAAATAGATATCAAAATAATATGATGGAAGATAGACTCGGGGGCCATAGGTTTCACTAGTGGCTTCTCTCAAGATAGGAAATTCTACGGTGGGTGAACAAATTACTGTCGAGCAATTGATAGAAAAGCAAATAATTATGAGAATATCTAGGCATGATCATGTATATAGGCATCACGTCCGCGACAAGTAGACCGAAACGATTCTGCATCTACTACTATTACTCCACACATCGACCGCTATCTAGCATGCATCTAGAGTATTAAGTTCATAAGAACAGAGTAACGCATTAGGCAAGATGACATGATGTAGAGGGATAAACTCAAGCAATATGATATAAACCCCATATTTTTATCCTCTATGGCAAAAATACAATACGTGCCTTGCTACCCCTACTGTCACTGGGAAAGGACACTGCAAGATTGAACCCAAAGCTAAGCACTTCTCCCATTTCAATAAAGATCAATCTAGTAGGCCAAACCAAACTGATAATTTGAAAATACTTACAAAGATATTTAAATCATGCATAAAACAATTCAGAGAAGAATCAAATATTATTCGTAGATAATCTTGATCATAAACCCACAATTCATCAGATCTCGACAAACACACCGCAAAAAGAATTACATCGAATAGATCTCCAAGAGAATCGAGGAGAACTTTGTATTGAGATCCACAGGGAGAGAAGAAGCCATCTAGCTAATAACTATGGACCCGAAGGTCTGTGATAAACTACTCACACATCATTGGAGAGGCTATGTTGATGTAGAAGCCCTCCGTGATCGATTCCCCCTCCGACGGAGCGCCGGAAAAGGCCCCAAGATGGGATCTCACGGGTACAGAAGGTTGCAGTGGTAGAAATAGGGTTTCGTGGTGCTCCTAGATGTTTTCGGGGTATATGGGTATATATATAGGAGGAAGGAGTACATCGGTGGAGCTGCGAGGGGCCCACGAGGGTGGGGGGCACGCCCTCCTGCCTCTTGGCCTCCTCGCTTCTTTCGTGATGTCCACTCCAAGTCTCCTGGATCACATTTGTTCCAAAAATAACTCTCCCGAAGGTTTCATTCCATTTGGATTCAGTTTGATATTCATTTTTTGTGGAACACTGAAATAGGCAAAAAAACAGCAATTTGCACTAGGCCTTTGCTTAGTAGGTTAGTCCCAAAAATAATATAAAAAGGTATATTAAACCCCATTAAACATCCAAAACAGATAATATAATAACATGGAACAATCAAAAATTATAGATACGTTGGAGACGTATCAAGCATCCCCAAGCTTAATTCCTACTCATCCTCGAGTAGGTAAATGATAAAAGCAGACTTTTTGATGTGGAATGCTACCTAGCATAATTCTCAATGTAATTTTCTTCATTGTGGCATGAATGTTCATATCCGAAAGATTCAAGACAAAAGTTTAATTTTGACATAAAAATAATAATACTTCAAGCATACTAACAAAGCAATCATGTCTTCTCAAAATAACATGGCCAAAGAAAGTTATCCCTACAAAATCATATAGTCTGGCTATGCTCTATCTTCATCACACAAAGAATTTAAATCATGCACAACCCCTATGACAAGCCAAGCAATTATTTCATACTTTTGATGTTCTCAAACTTTTTCAATCTTCACACAATATATGAGCATGATCCATGGACATAGCACTATAGGTGGAATAGAATGGTGGTTGTGTAGAAGACAAAAAGGAGAAGATAGTTTCACATCAACTAGGCGTATCAACAGGCTATGGAGATGCTCATTAATAGATATCAATGTGAGTGAGTAGGGATTGCCATGCAACAGATGCACTAGAGCTATAAATGTATGAAAGCTCAAAAATAAACTAAGTGGGTGTGCATCCAACTCGCTTGCTCATGAAGAGCTAGGGCATTTTGAGGAAGCCCATCATTGGAATATACAAGCCAAGTTCTATAATGTAAAATTCCCACTAGTATATGAAAGTGACAACATAGGAGACTTTCTATCATGAAGATCATTGTGCTACTTTGAAGCACAAGTGTGGTAAAAGGATAGTAGCATTGTCCCTTCTCTCTTTTTCTCTTTTTTTCTTTCTCTTATTTTTTTTATTATTCATTCGGAGTCTCATCCTGACTTGTGGGGGGATCATAGTCTCCATCATCCTTTCCTCACATGGGACAATGCTCTAATAATGATGATCATCACACTTTTATTTACTTTACAACTCAAGAATTAAAACTCGATACTAGAACAAAATATGATTCTATGTGAATGCCTTCGGCGGTGTACCGGGATGTTCAATGAATCAAGAGTGACATGTATGAAAGAATTATAAAGGTGGCTTTGACACAAATACGATGTCAACTACATGATCATGCAAAGCAATATGACAATGATGAATCGTGTCATAACAAACGGAATGGTGGAAAGTTTAATGGCAATATATCTCGGAGTGGCTATGGAAATGCCATAATAGGTAGGTATGGTGACTGTTTTGAGGAAGGTATATGGTGGGTGTATGATACCAGTGAAAGTTGCGTAGTACTAGAGAGGATAGCAATGGTGGAAGGGTGAGAGTGCGTATAATCCATGGACTCAACATTAGTCATGAAGAAATCACATACTTATTGCAAAAATCTATTAGTTATCAAAAAAAGTACTATGTGCATGCTCCTAGGGGGATATATTGGTAGGAAAAGACCATCGCTCGTCCCCGACCGCCACACATAAGGAAGAAAATCAATAAATAAATCATCCTCCGACTTCATCACATAACGGTTCACCATACATGCATGCTACGAGAATCAAAAACTTTAGAACAAGTATTTCTCAAATTCACAACTACTCAACTAGCATGACTCTAATATCACCATCTTCATATCTCAAAACAATCATCAAGTATCAAACTTCTCATAGTATTCAATGCACTTTTTATGATAGTTTTTATTATACCCATCTTGGATGCCTATCATATTAGGACTAATTTCATAGCCAAAGCAAATTACCATGCTGTTCTATAAGACTCTCAAAATAATATAAGTGAAGCATGAGAGATCAATAATTTGCATAAAATAAAACCACCACAGTGATCTAAAAGGATATAAGTGAAGCACTAGAGCAAAATTATCTAGCTCAAAAGATATAAGTGAAGCACATAGAGTATTCTAATAAATTCCGATTCATGTGTGTCTCTCCAAAAGGTTTGTACAGCAAGGATTATTGTGATAAACTAAAAAGAAAAGACTCAAATCATACAAGACGCTCCAAGAAAAACACATATCATGTGGTGAATAAAAATATAACCTCAAATAAAGTTACCGATGGACGATGACGAAAGAGGGGATCCTTCCGGGGCATCCCCAAGCTTAGGATTTTGGTTATCCTTGAATTTTACCTTGGGGTGCCTAGTTCATCCCCAAGCTTAGGCTCTTGTCAATCCTTATTCCAAAATCCATCAAATCTTTACTCAAAACTTGAAAACTTCACAACACAAAACTCAACAGAAAATCTCATGAACTCCATTAGTATAAGAAAAAAAACCACCACTTCAAGGTACTGTAATGAACTCATTGTTTATTTAAATTGGTGTTAAACCTAATGTATTCCAACTTATCTATGGTTCATACCCCACGATACTAGCCATAGATTCATCAAAATAAGCAAACAACACACGAAAAACAGAATCTTTCAAAAACAGAACAGTCTGTAGTAATCTGTAGGTTTCGAATACTTATGTAACCCCAAAAATTCTGAAATAAATTGGTGGACGTGAGGAATTTGTCTATTAATCATCTCCAAAAAGAATCAACCTAATCACGCTCCCGAGTAAAAAATGACAGCAAATCTCGTGAGCGCCAAAGTTTCTGTTTTTTACAGCAAGATCGCAAAGACTTCCCCCATGTCTTCCCAAAGGTTCTACTTGGCACAAACACTAATTAAAAACATAAAACCATATATAAACAGAGGCTAGATGAATTATTTATTACTGAACAGTAACAAAAACAAAGAAACCAAAATAAAATTGGGTTGCCTCCCAAAAAGCTCTATCGTTTAACGCCCCTAGCTAGACATTGACAATTTCGATGATGCTCACATGAAAGACAAGAAGTTAAGCACAACGAGAGCATCATAAAACACATGACAAACACATCTAAGTCTAACGTACTTCCTATTAATAGGCATCTTATAGGAAAACAAATTATCAAGGAAAGCAAAAACTAGAATATGCAAGGAAGCGGAAAGAAACAATGGCAATCTCAACATAACAAGAGGTAATTTAGTAACATGAAAATTTAAAAAACCATATTTTCCTCTCTCATAATAATTGCATGTACAATCATAATCAAATTCAACAATATAGCTATCACAAAACATATTGTTAACACGATCCACATGCATGAAAAGTTGACACTCTTCCAAAATAGTGGGATTAAAATTAACTAAAGTCATGACCTCTCCAAACCCACTTTTATCAAAAATTTCATAGTATCGAACATTCTCCAAATATGTGGGATCTAAAGTTGACACTCTTCCAAACCAACTTTCAATAATATTGCAAACACCATTATCAATCTCATATTCATCATGGGGCTTAAATAATTTTTCAAGATCAAAAGAAGAATCAACCCAATCATGATCATTGCAACAAATAGTAGTCATAGCAAAACTAGCATCCCCAAGCTTGAGGGTTTGCATATCATTAACACAATTGACATTAAGAGAATTTATGATAACATCATTGCAGTCATGCTTTTATCGAAGGAACTATCAAATATGGGTGCAATAGCAATGATCTCATGTTTAACATAAGGAACTATAGCAAACTCATCTTCATAAATATTGGCATCATGGCCACAAGAATAGCAAGCATCATGTTCATCAGGGGATATTTCAATCAAATCAACGGAATCATAATTATCTATAGATTCATGCATATCATTATTTTCTTTCGAAGCAATGGTCATTTTTTCAATAAATTCTTTGACATAGACATTATGAGCATAGTTTTCACAGCAATATTTAAGTATGTCAAAATTTTCCGATTCGTACAGATTAATATCATACTTTCCAATCAAAGAAGCAATTTCATAAGCACCCTTAAAAGCAACAAATTCTTCAATTTGTTCGATATCGTAGTAACTATAAACACCCTTTGCATAAGAAGATAATAAGATAAATATTTGTCAATCCCTTCACGGTCACTTACGAAAGTGAGATCTAACAGAGATAACAAGATAAATATTTTTGGTATTTTTCAGGTATAGATTGGAAAGTAAGGATTGAAAAATAAACTATGATAGAAATAGAAAATAGATATGAAAATAATATGATGGAAGATAGACCCAGAGGCCATAGGTTTCACTAGTGGCTTCTCTCAAGATAGCAAATTCTACGGTGGGTGAACAAATTACTGTGGAGCAATTGAGAGAAAAGCGAATAATTATGAGAATATCTAGGCATGATCATGTATATAGGCATCACGTCTGCGACAAGTAGACCGAAACGATTCTGCATCTACTACTATTACTCCACACATCGACCGCTATCCAGCATGCATCTAGAGTATTAAGTTCACAAGAATAGAGTAACGCATTAGGCAAGATAAACTCAAGCAATATGACATAAATCCCATCTTTTCATCCTCAATGGCAACAATACAATACGTGCCTTGCTGCCCCTGCTGTCACTGGGAAAGGACACAGCAAGATTGAACCCAAAGCTAAGCACTTCTCCCATTGCAAGAAAGATCAATCTAGTAGGCCAAACCAAACTGATAATTCGAAGAGACTTACAAAGATATTTAAATCATGCATAAAATAATTCAGAGAAAAATCAAATATTGTTCATAGATAATCTTGATCATAAACCCACAATTCATCGGATCTCAACAAACACACCGCAAATGGAATTACATCGAATAGATCTCCAAGAGAATCGAGGTGAACATTGTATTGAGATCCAAAGAGGGAGAAGAAGCCATCTAGATAATAACTATGGACCTGAAGGTCTGTGGTAAACTACTCACACATCATCGGAGAGGCTATGGTGTTGATGTAGAACCCCTCTGTGCTCGATTCCCCCTCCGGCGGAGCACCGGAAAAGGCCCAAAGATGGGATCTCACGGTTACCGAAGGTTGCGGTGGTGGAAATAGGGTTTCGTGGTGCTCCTGGATGTTTTCGGGGTATAGGGTATATATAGGAGGAAGAAGAAGTACGTCGGTGGAGCTGCGAGGGGCCCACGAGGGTGGGGGCACATCCTCCTGCCTCGTGGCCTCCTCGCTTCTTTCTTGACGTCCACTCCAAGTCTCCTGGATCACGTTTGTTCCAAAAATAACTCTCCCGAACGTTTCATTCCGTTTGGATTCTGTTTGATATTCCTTTTCTGTGAAACACTGAAATAGGCAAAAAAACAGCAATTTGCACTGGGCCTTTGGTTAGTAGGTTAGTCCCAAAAATAATATAAAAAGGTATATTAAAGCCCATTAAACATCCAAAACAGATAATATAATATCATGGAACAATCAAAAATTATAGATACGTTGGAGACATATCTGGCAGTAGCCACATGAAGTCATAGCAGGGAATGGGGTAACAATCGCATGCTAAGCTCTTCGGTCCATATATATGGGCCATGTGCCACCAAAGAGAAGGGCCACCTCGGAGTCGTTGTCCATTGAGAGGGAACAAGTACGGCCTATGAACGGTGTGCGGGGCCTGCCCCTTCATCTGCTTCAGAACTCTGTGCCGCAAGATGTGGACCCTAGCAACCAAGGCCCATCCCGTGCACAGCAAGCCAACTGGACCCACACCATGCATGCACGCGGGGCCAAGTAGACACCCACCAGACAACCTTAATAATGCACACAAGACACATGTGCACTCATTAGCCATCTAGCTCCCAGCCACATGAAATCATAGCAGGGATTGGGGGTGACAGTCCCATGCTAAGCTCTGGTCCATATATGGGCCATGAGCTACCAATGGGAAGGGCCACCTCCGAGCCGTTATTAAGGGCAAAAATGTCGGGTGCCATCTGCCGCCACTACAATCCGTGCAAATTCACGAGGGATCGAAATTTTTAGGGACCTTTCGTGGTGTGGGTGTGGTCGAACATCGAGAGCGGCACGCATAAGCCTTCACATAGGTTGTGTGTAAACGAGACTAAAACGCATCCCGGAGCTAGCCATCGAGAGGGAACGAGTCTGGCTTGTGGATGGAAAGCGGTGCCCACCCCATCATCTGCTTCAGCACTCTGTGCCGCAACATGTGGGACCTAGCCACCAAGGCACGTCCCGTGCGCCGCACGCCAACTGGACCCACACCATGCATGCACTCATGGCCACGTAGACACCCACCGTTCAACCTTGACAATGAACAGATGACACATGCGCACTCATTATCCATCTAGTCCCCCAGCCATGCACACCTAGCCACCTACACTCAAACCATGCACCGTTAGCTAGGTTGACCCACACCATACATCCACCATTGACCCCACCATGGTTCGTTCGACCTTCGATGAGTCCCTCCCCTCGGTATGCCAGGCATGCCAAAGAGACACGCGGCTACACATATTGCACACCAAGATCCAACGTCATTCACTAGTGCTAGCAAACCTATCCACATGAGCATCTCTGCGCATGGTGGACACAAGCTCATGGTTTTGATCGAGAAGGCTAGCGGCGCATGTTGTTGGCCCGGTTAGCTAGGGGTGCATGATATCGGTCCAGATGAAACGCATGGTACCGCGTGGATGACATTCCCCTCCTCGGTACCGGACATCGGGCATATGGTAGATGTATCTGCCTGGTTGCCGATGAAGTTTTGTCACATCCATTTGCCATTCCATTGTTTTTAAAGTTTTACAACATATTTTCAGACAAATATAAAACATGACACGTGCAGATGAAACAAGCCTACAAATGCAGTTGTCCCACTGTATGACTTTGTTCTGTGTAATGAGGGAGCAGTTGCATTACACAATTTTTTGAAGGGAAGTTGCATTACTCCTAAATCATGGTTGTGCATGATCAGGCTATACATTTTGGTGAGAAGTTGCATTTTGACATGGCAGACGTGGTGGTGTGAACAACGCATGGTGAGGTGTGAACGTGGCTCCAAATGCATTTGACCAGCGAAGGACTAAAGCCATCCGCTCCGCTTCCCCATAGCATTAATCTCATCGCCGCCCTCCTCTTCCTGTACTCTTCTCCATCCACAAATCTACAAATAGCCACAATCGAGGGTTTTCTCCTTCCACACCTCACCACTCGCCGTGCACTTCCCGCCGCTACACCTCTGTCATCGAGATGCCCAAGCGCACCATGGGAGGGAGGGCCAACGCCAGGGCCGATGCCATGGCATACGAAGCATGAAAGCCCCGTGCAAAGCTAGACATGGAGAAACCCGTCCCCGCCGGTGAGGGGTCGAGCGGGTAGCAGGGCGGCCTTCAAATCGTCGACAACATCCAAGCTCTTCATCTGGTGCAGGTGGCACCTATGCCGAAGCAGGTGGCTCCTCCGCCGGTGTAACATCCCAAAATTCTAAATTTTGGAATGTTATAATAAATAGATAGATTTGATTGATTGATTGAAAGTGAGTGAATTCAAAACTCTTTGGAAGTTAAATGAGAGGGAATAAAAGGACTTTCCCAAACTTTCATATTTGCTTTCTGATCTCCATGAATTCAAATTCTTTTCAAACACAAAACCCCGGAGAGAAGATGACATGACTTCTTCCATTTATTTAAATGACAAGGGTTGTTGAAAATATTTGAATTTCATTTGAAAATATTTTCAATTCAGAAACTTTATGCAACTCAATAATTTTCACGAGAGAAGATAAAATGACTTCTTCAAATTATGAAATATGAGTTGGGAGTTTCAAAGGATCAATTTCAAGTCCTTTTGGAATTAATTTTCAATTTGGATTTATTTGAGTTTTATTCAAATTATTTTTCTCCAAAAATAAAATATATGGAAATTAGGGTAACATGATTCCCTACATTGGAAAATTGGAGAAAAATTAATTTGAAATCATTTTGGTATTTTTAAAATGATTTTTGTTGGATTTTAATAGACCAGTAGCACTCTTTGATTTATCTGAATTTGTGTGAATTTTATTTAATACTAGAATAATGTTCACGTTGTAGGAAATAATTTTCTGAAAATTTTGATATATTATAGGCCTATATAATATTTTTATTTCTGTTTGTTTTTATTTGTTTTGTTTGTCTGGAAAAAAAAGAAAATCTTTTATATATAAAAAAACGTGCCGACCGAACTGGGCCGCGCCCAGCCCAGCCGGCCCAAGTCGCCGCCGCCTCCCTCCTCCCGTGCGCGACTGGGACTCCTCCCAGAGTCCGGCGCCGCCACGCCGTCGCTGCCCCCTCGCGCAAGGCGCCGCACCCGAGGGCCCTTTAAAAGGAGCCGGACCCCCTCTCTCCTCTCCTCCTCGCCGCATCGCCGCCCTTCCCGCAGATCGCCGCCGCCGCCACCTGCTCCAACCGCCGCCGCAAGCAAGCAAGCTGCCCCGCCGCCTAGTCCGCCGCCCCGCCTCGCTGCTCGCCGCTGCTGCCGTCGCCCTCTGCCGCATCCGCGCCACGCCGCTCGCTCGCCGGAGCCGCTTCACATCGCCGCTGCCCGTCTCGCCGGAGTCCGCCGCATTGCCGGAGCTGCTGCTGCCGTCAACTGCCGCCGCCGGTTTATTTCGACCGAACCGGTAAACCGCCCGGTCTGGTTATTTCTTTTAGGGTTCAGGTTTTTCTCGGTTTTATTTTAAAAACCCCGGTTTAGTTTTTTAGTTAGATCTATTCTAAGAACGTTCTCTGCTTAGGACTAGTTAGCGAACGTTCATTATTTAGTTTCTTTTTTTTCTGTTAATATTAGCCAAGGACCCATATGTAATTAGTTTCCTCATAGTTTAGTCCCTGATCTTCAATCTATCACAACTTTTTACCCGTTTAACCAAATTCAACGAAACCAACGCCCACTTCTTCGTTATGATCCCCTCTATCCGGATAAACAACTTAAACATGATTTTGAAAATTTTAAAATTTTAATTAGATCAGATTTGAATTCAAACTCCTTTTGATCATATCTTTTTATCCGTAACTCCGTTTGAGTTGATTCTTTTTGCAAATCGAAGCTCTTGACCTAAACATTCTAATAAGGCCAAATTCACATAATTTTGGTACTGTTAGAAATTGTTTTATGTTGCAAGAGTTATTTGCTTGGTTTTGAAGTTTTCCGAATCGTCTTCTTCGTTCTTTCTGATCTTTTGAGTGATTGCTTATGTGTGGTTACTATTGTTTGCTTATGATAGATTGACCGGAGTGTGACGAGTAGAGCTATCAAGAGTTTTGAGTGTGAATCATCTTCATCAACATTGCAGGCAAGTTCACACTTTGATCATACCTTTTCTACTACCCAGTTTTATTGCATTAGATCAATCCTCACACATTGCATGATTAGGATCTAATTAAATTGTGGGATGGGAAGTAGGTGAGGTAGTACCTATCACCTGTATTATTATGAAACCTTTGGGAGTTACTTCTACGTTTGCTTATTATGCCATGCTATGCTAGTAGACGTGGATTGGGTGAGTGATATCCATGACAGATGTGAGTTGATAATTTTAATGGTTTATCTAAGGTGGCAACTTAAACACACATCTGGGTGGATTGTGGCACCTGATGTCTATCAGGACTTGCCTGTTTTATTTTGGACCACCACCCAGGCTCAAAGGGATCATGAGATTATTCATACTAGAAACTTCCGTGTGCAGACACAAGCCATTATGGGCTCTGGCATAGTTGACTAAGTTGTGCGAACTCTTACAGTGGTAGACTAGCAGATGTAGGGGATGTAGGTGGTACGGTCTACCCGATCGTAAGGTGCTAGCACTTCTGAAAGACTATGTCTCGGTCATCCGTCTTCTCAAACACCCTGTAGTGCGAGAAACCAAACGGAGGCGATCGAGTCTTGTGGGGAAAAGTGCGCAAACCTCCGCAGAGTGTATAAACTAATCATGATTAGCCGTGTCCCCGGTTATGGACATCTTGAGTATCTAGTTCTTGGATTATCCTGTTGATCTCATCACGTTACTTTAAATGAATATTGTTGGGTTTAATGATGTTACTTAATTGGGATTGAGAATGCTGTCAACCATTCTCAATGTTCAACAACCACCATGATAGTTCAATAAATTTATTCCTTTGCAGTAGGGAAAAATTGGCTTTTCGCAAAAACCTTATAACCATAGAGCTTTTCCACCAGCCATATATGCATATAGTGATAGTCATTGTTCATCATTTTCTCTATGGTGTGAATTTGCCAGTACATTCAATGTACTGACCCGTTTTCGGGCTGCAACGTCTCATGTTGCAGGATTATCTTACGACGAGTAAGTGATACGTTAGGGTTACGATTTCTACACTCAACTTTGCCGTTGGTTTTGATGGGAATCCACAACCTTGTTGCTTCCGCTATATGGATTGAGGTAATAGTATTTACGTTACTTTATACATGTGATTTACCTCTGTTATAAATCCTTCGAGTACTGTGTGTGTCAGCATACCAATCCAGGGATGACACTTAAGCACAGAGACTTGATCCATTCGGGTCAGGTCGCTACAAGATGGTATCAGAGCACATGTTGACTGTAGGACGTGACCCTAGAAACTGGCAAGCCCATAGCAAAGATTTTTCTCTACAACCTTCCCTTTTAAAAAGATCTTTTACCTCTCTTCTCTTCTGAGCTTATTCAAATATTCCATTTTAGTGAGACCATACCCCTTTCCCCTTTTGACCACTTGAAGATTCCACTGATGAGACCACTCCAAGAAGTACAAGATATCGGACAACTAAGACCACTTTAGAACGAAGAGTATTTTCCGTGCAATGGAAACTACGACCGAAGACAAGTAGAATTTGAATGCTCTAAAGAATCCCCAGGTTTTTTTATGACCTAGGAAGGCTACCCTTATGGAACTTGACAGATTATGGAAGTTGTCAATACCCGAGAATCAAGGTGCATCAGAGAAAGACTGAAACAAGGAGCATGAGAACTCGAAGTTTTGTCAAAAAAAACCTAAGGCAGGAGATATCAACTATGGAATGATAACTCATGGGAATGACAAGCAGAAACACGGTTATCCATGATGTCATCGCCCACTGATGCTATTGCCACCGTGCTGAGTTAAGGATGCATTTCTTCAGAATGGATTTGATGGAAGAAGGCTGATGGAGCACCTATTAGTAAGATGAAGTTTTAACCTTAGCTGGTGTATCACCAAGATCTGGAGTAGTGCATCAAGAAGTTTAAAATGGAGCTCCAGGAAGTCGTATTAGACAAGGAAGTATTTCATGAGGAACTCAGGATCCTGAAAATGAGAGTAGCCAAGCTGGAGGAGCTACAACCTCGAGATACCGGAGATTCGTCAGGAACTAAAGGACAGTAGGACATGGTTCATGCCAAGGATGTTGAAACCTAGAAGTGGAAAATACAGCTCCGGAGTATTAAAGGATGTCATGAGAGATTTCACGTCAACAGAGATGATCCGGCAAAAGAACTTGAGAAGACAATCATGATCAGAAGAAGCCATTGGAGGCATGAACAAGACTTGAAGAGTTTGGCGACGATGACCTTAGCAGACCAAACCCCTGTTTTATACCTACGTTAGATGCGACGTTGTGAGCTGTCATTTGTTTGATGTTTTTCCGACAGCCACAATAAAACCTGTCTTTTCAAAACCTTTGTTTGTATTGTGTGCATCTCTCTTGATCTCTCTTATCTCACCCCAAAACCCATGGACCTAATAGAGGATGAATGGAGATGAGCTTGTATTTTCGGGACCGATGAGTCAATTGGAGACAGACCGATGGATTCAGAACATGGAGGATCATATGGAGAACAACCCTATAGTCGGAAAGGATATGGCCCAGCATGCTCTTCAATGCTTTGAAAGAGGTGCTGCTACTTGGTGGAGGATGTACCAAACCATCAATGGATGGCAAGGAGTAACCACTTGGAAAGAATTTAAGTTGACTTTGCTAAAGTCTCGGCTTGTGTCCCAGAAGTTGAAGCCTTATGGAAAGGATATGAAGAAACCTTGTGCATGCAAGATTTGTGGAGAAATAGGACACACCCATAAAGAACACAAGGATGAATGCCCTAATTGTGAAGGAAGTCACCCAGTTGAAGAATGCCCAACTAGGCAAATTACTTGTTTCTTGTGTGAAGGGACTACCCACTACCCTGCTCAGTGTCACATTTACCCCTTGGTACAAAGAACCATCCAACAGAAGAAAGAAGAAATAAAAGGAGCCCTCATGGAAATTTTGGAAGAAGCTGTGATGAAGGAGGACACATCTAAAGAGGACTCGAGTAAACCCTGCACTAAGTCTTGCTATTCATGTGGAGAAGAAGGACACATCTCTCAGAATTGTATGAATGGGGATCTAGTAGAATTCCCGACGGAGGAAGTAGATTATGACCCACAGGAAATAGAAGCCCTGATTGGAATGGAAAAGTCCAGGAAGAGAAGCAGAATGGATTCCAGGAAGGACCTGAGTCATATCACATGTTTCAGGTGCAAAAATTCAGGACACTACTTCAATGATTGCCCAAAAGGTAAGATGAGGACCCCAGGAGGCTATATAATCACAAGGAAACCTCGAAACTTGTCAGAAGTAATATGTTTCCGTTGTAATGGAGCAGGGCACTTTGCCAGAGAATGCCCCAAGGAGAAGGAAACTTGCGCTAGATAGTTGAGTTTGCAACAAAAGAAATGGAGTAGTAGAAGTGAGAACATTTTCTTTTATTAAGGTGTTGAGTTGAGACATGTAATGGAGAAGCGAGAGATTGAAATCATTTGAGAATGAATAAAGTAGCATCGTTCGTACTGATATGGATTTTATGAGTTGTTACTCTATGAAGAAGGATTTTGACCATTTTGAGGATAAGAGAAATATGGTCTATGGAAGATTTGTGCATTTTAAGGGTGGTAGTACCTTGTAAGAACCATTGACCCCTGGAAAAGATAAGGATATTCCACTGAGTGGATTTCGGACAAAATGAATACGAGTTTTGTCTCGATATGTGTGATGCCCCAAGAGTATGTGGGATGAAGTTGGAGACCGTCAGTTGTTTGGACCAAAGGTGATCAAAGGAGTCAGAAGAGAATGTTAAGTTGATTCGAGATAGACTGAAGGTAGCTCAGTCCAGGCAAAAGAGTTATGTAGACTCAAAAACTCAAGGAGGTAGTCTATGAAATTGGAGACAGAGCATGTCTTCATGTGTTCCCTCTGCGAGGAGTTAAACGAATTGGAGTTAAGGTAAAAGTTAGCCCCGAGATTTGTAGGACCATACTGAGTTTTGGAGCGTATGAGAGAAGTGGCCTACAAGTTTGAGTTACCCGAAGGACTGTCAGGAGTTCAAGATGTGTTTCACGTTTCCCAGTTGAAGAAGTGCCATGCAGAGATGGCCAATATTCCCTTGTAAGGACGCTTGACCGCGGAAAGGATAATGATGTTCCACGAAGTGGAATATGGACTTCATAAGTATAAGTTTTTATCTCGGTATGAGGGATATCCCACGAGGATGAAGAGATAAATTACTATTGGATATAAAGGAGGTATGATGTCGGAAATATGGATCAATGGAAACTCCATGATGAGTCTGAGTAATCATGTCCTAGATTGGTGCCAATAGAAGGAAGGAAGACAATACAATTGGATGGATTTAAGAATACTAGGAAGTTGGAAGTTGGAACAATGATCAGTTGCCCGATGATAAGTTCAAGGACTACAAGTGATGAGATGGGCCATAACCCACATGCCCCAGGACCTGCCAAGAAGCAAGCACATTCTTGCTGAAGGAAAAACCCTGGAAGTGGATATACCTTTGTCGACAGATGATTTTATAGGAGTTTACGCAAAACCTGAGAGTTGTGAAGGAACGATAGATGTTTGTCTGGCTTGCAGAATCTATGGATTTATCCGAACTTGGTTCGTCGACAAGAGAAATTCCGCAATGCTTGTAAGGATGACCGAGTGTTAGAATGCGAGATTCACTAAAGCATATACAGGGTAATGATTTGGGTGCGGGATGGATTGATCACCATACCGACTTACTCTTATTATTCGCCTTGCTATATGGGATGGTAAATCTGAGTGACTTACCTATAGTGGAGAGACGACGATCAAAACCTTGTTTAAGCCTTAGAATGGTATAAGTATTTTTCCCTTGTACACGGCAGCTTTTTGCCAACCGTAGGTTATACGGTGAGGATCACCCAGACCCATTTCCTGCAGGAGAAACCACAAATTGTTGACCACCATGAGATATCGATAGTTGTTTAGTTTTGGCGCCAGACCCATCAGCTAAGAAGACCCAATCTCGGAAGAACCTTACCAAGATGAAAGGATAGAAAAATTGTGGTAAGGTTATGCCACTACCGGAAGAGCTCAGAGAAGCAATTTTCTCGAGGATCTGAGAAGACGACACTGTCAAGAATAAGGATGGAGTATATGAGTTTTGATAGAACCATAACCATGCTCCTAAGGGTGGTAGCACCCCAGACCCCGGAGACGATCGATGAATTTTGAGGAGACCCCCAAACCCTAACCTTTTCTTGCTAGCCTCTCCGAATCTCGAGGACGAGATTCCTTTTAAGGGTGGTAGGTTTGTAACATCCCAAAATTCTAAATTTTGGAATGTTATAATAAATAGATAGATTTGATTGATTGTTTGATTGATTGACTGAAAGTGAGTGAATTCGAAACTCTTTGAAAGTTAAATGAGAGGGAATAAAAGGACTTTCCCAAACTTTCATATTTGCTTTCTGATCTCCATGAATTCAAATTCTTTTCAAACACAAAACCCGGGAGAGAAGATGACATGACTTCTTCCATTTATTTAAATGACAAGGGTTGTTGAAAATATTTGAATTTCATTTGAAAATATTTTCAATTCAGAAACTTTATGCAACTCAATGATTTTCACGACAGAAGATAAAATGACTTCTTCAAATTATGAAATATGAGTTGGGAGTTTCAAAGGATCAATTTCAAGTCCTTTTGGAATTAATTTTCAATTTGATTTATTTGAGTTTTATTCAAATTATTTTTCTCCAAAAATAAAATATATGGAAATTAGGGTAACATGATTCCCTACATTGGAAAATTGGAGAAAAATTAATTTGAAATCATTTTGGTATTTTTAAAATGATTTTTGTTGGATTTTAATAGACCAGTAGCACTCTTTGATTTATCTGAATTTGTGTGAATTTTATTTAATACTAGAATAATGTTCACGTTGTAGGAAATAATTTTCTGAAAATTTTGATATATTATAGGCCTATATAATATTTTTATTTCTGTTTGTTTTTATTTGTTTTGTTTGTCTGGAAAAAAAAGAAAATCTTTTATATATAAAAAAAACGTGCCGACCGAACTGGGCCGTGCCCAGCCCAGCCGGCCCAAGTCGCCGCCGCCTCCCTCCTCCCGTGCGCGACTGGGACTCCTCCCAGAGTCCGGCGCCGCCACGCCGTCGCTGCCCCCTCGCGCAAGGCGCCGCACCCGAGGGCCCTTTAAAAGGAGCCGGACCCCCTCTCTCCTCTCCTCCTCGCCGCATCGCCGCCCTTCCCGCAGATCGCCGCCGCCGCCACCTGCTCCAACCGCCGCCGCCGCAAGCAAGCTGCCCCGCCGCCTAGTCCGCCGCCCCGCCTCGCTGCTCGCCGCCGCTGCCGTCGCCCTCTGCCGCATCCGCGCCACGCCGCTCGCTCGCCGGAGCCGCTTCACATCGCCGCTGCCCGTCTCACCGGAGTCCGCCGCATCGCCGGAGCTGCTGCGGCCGTCAACTGCCGCCGCCGGTTTATTTCGACCGAACCGGTAAACCGCCCGGTCCGATTATTTCTTTTAGGGTTCAGGTTTTTCTCGATTTTATTTTAAAACCCTGGTTTATTTTTTTAGTTAGATCTATTCTAAGAACGTTCTCTGCTTAAGACTAGTTAGCGAACGTTCATTATTTAGTTTTTTCTCTTTTTCTTTTAATATTAGCCAGGGACCCATATGTAATTAGTTTCCTCATAGTTTAGTCCCTGATCTTCAATCTATCACAACTTTTTACCCGTTTAACCAAATTCAACGAAACAAACGCCCACTTCTTCGTTATGATCCCCTCTATCCGGATAAACAACTTAAACATGATTTTGAAAATTTTAAAATTTGAATTAGATCAGATTTGAATTCAAACTCCTTTTGATCATATCTTTTTATCTGTAACTCCGTTTGAGTTGATTCTTTTTGCAAATTGAAGCTCTTGACCTAAACATTCTAATAAGGCCAAATTCACATAATTTTGTTACTGTTAGAAATTGTTTTATGTTGCAAGATTTATTTGCTTGGTTTTGAAGTTTTCCGAGTCGTCTTCTTCGTTCTTTCTGATCTTTTGAGTGATTGCTTATGTGTGGTTACTATTGTTTGCTTACGATAGATTGACCGGAGTGTGACGAGTAGAGCTATCAAGAGTTTTGAGTGCGAATCATCTTCATCAACATTGCAGGCAAGTTCACACTTTGATCATACCTTTTCTACTACCCAGTTTTATTGCATTAGATCAATCCTCACACATTGCATGATTAGGATCTAATTAAATTGTGGGATAGGAAGTAGGTGAGGTAGTACCTATCACCTGTATTATTATGAAACCTTTGGGAGTTACTTCTACGTTTGCTTATTATGCCATGCTATGCTAGTAGACGTGGATTGGGTGAGTGATATCCATGACAGATGTGAGTTGATAATTTTAATGGTTTATCTAAGGTGACAACTTAAACACACATCTGGGTGGATTGAGGCACCTGATATCTATCAGGACTTGCCTGTTTTATTTTGGACCGCCACCCAGGCTCAAAGGGATCATGAGATTATTCATACTAGAAACTTCCGTGTGCAGCCACAAGCCATTATGGGCTCTGGCATAGTTGACTAAGTTGTGCAAACTCTTACAGTGGTAGACTAGCAGATGTAGGGGATGTAGGTGGTACGGTCTACCCGATAGTAAGGTGCTAGCACTTCTGAAAGACTATGTCTCGGTCATCCGTCTTCTCAAACACCCTGTAGTGCGAGAAACCAAACGGAGGCGATCGAGTCTTGTGGGGAAAAGTGCGCAAACCTCTGCAGAGTGTATAAACTAATCATGATTAGCCGTGTCCCCGGTTATGGACATCTTGAGTATCTAGTTCTTGGATTATCCTGTTGATCTCATCACGTTACTTTAAATGAATATTGTTGGGTTTAATGATGTTACTTAATTTGGATTGAGAATGCTGTCAACCATTCTCAATGTTCAACAACCACCATGATAGTTAAATAAATTTATTCCTTTGCAGTAGGGAAAAATTGGCTTTTCGCAAAAACCTTATAACCATAGAGCTTTTCCACCAGTCATATATGCATATAGTGATAGTCATTGTTCATCATTTTCTCTATGGTGTGAATTTGCCAGTACATTCAATGTACTGACCCGTTTTCGGGCTGCAACGTCTCATGTTGCAGGATTATCTTACAACGAGTAAGTGATACGTTAGGGTTACGATTTCTACACTCAACTTTGCCGTTGGTGTTGATGGGAATCCACAACCTTGTTGCTTCCGCTATATGGATTGAGGTAATAGTATTTACGTTACTTTATACATGTGATTTACCTCTGTTATAAATCCTTCGAGTACTGTGTGTGTCAGCATACCGATCCAGGGATGACACTTAAGCACAGAGACTTGATCCATTCGGGTCAGGTCGCTACAGCCGGAGTAGGTGACTCCTCTGCCACGCCATCTTCCTCTGCCGCAGCCCGTGGTCAACATCGACGACAATGACGATGGAGAAGAGGTCAGTCATCTAACTCCTATTTTGGTAATATCCTAGGTTACCTTGTTTAGTCCTTTCTCCATTTTTCGGAATGTCTAGGGTTTCTACTTTTTTCCATCTATGAAATCCGTACCTAGATTCGTTAGATCTATTAGGTTTCAGGGCGGATCCACATGGGTGCATGGGAGTGGGGGTCGGCTCCTCATTGTATAGGTTATCTTGTTTTTAAGATCTACCAACCAGTCCGATCCCATGACTCTCGTGCATCCAAAATGTGTTGATGCCAAAGTTTGATAGCAGAAGCACCGATACAGTGGTGCGCCTGAATTTTTTTGGCCGAAATTTCTTATATATGGTTCTTTTATTGGTAAATGGGCTAAAAGTGGTGTAGTTTGTGCACTAAACTTCATGACAATTTGTATAAAACTAGCCTATCACGCTTAATCCAGCAGACACTTTTTTGTCGTTCAATTTGCTCAACGCCAATTGCTTGATTCCTGGAGTCCAATTACCATAGGGTGTAATATTTTAGACTTGTTATCATACCTACTTGAAATATATTATTTGGTTCCTTATTTTTAGCATAATATTTTCTGCATGTAAAGGATAACAACACCATGCCGTGTTCATGAAAATGTCATACTGTATGGTCATATAGTAAATAATCTTCATTTTCTGTCATTCATGCCAGTACTATCAGTATGATGGAAAAATAATATTTTCACATGAACATTTTAGATATTACTCATAACTCTTCCATTTCATGAGTAACAGAAGCAGAGGCAGAAGAATGCCTTCTAGAGTCAAAAGCCAACTTGACCTTAGCCGTTTGAAAAATATTGTTGTAGTTTTAGTTTGAAATATAAATTTTTGAACACCCAACTATGAAATCCTGGATCTGAAGCTGTGGTGCTAGGTACATTAGTTGAGGCATGTATATGACATTTTTCGATCTATATAAAATATTTTGCCATTTATGTGGGCCCAGGTAGCTGCTCTGGCTCCTCAGACGGAGCAGGTGTCTCCTCTACCACGGGTGACACCTCCTGTGCCCGAGCCTGTGGTCGTCGGCGACGTCAACAAAGAAGATGCTAGTCATCTATCTCCTTTAATTTTTTGTAAAATTCTAGGTGTTCTCTGGTATGTCCTTTTCTCTATTTTGGGGAAGGCCAGGGTTTCTTTTTATCATTGATTGATGGACTCCATATCAATATTTTGTAGATGTGTTAGGTAACTAGCTAGGTTACATGTGTTGAGCCCTGTATAGGCCATATTTTGATCTAGATAAATATTTTCTACAACTTAAGGATAACAACACCATGCCTTGTTTATGAAAATGTCATATTGTATGGTCATGAAGTAAATAATCTTCATTTTCTGTCATTCATGTCAGTACTGTCATTATGATGGACAAAGAATCTTTTCACATGAAAATTTTAGATATTATGCCCTCCATTTGAAAAATATTGTTGTGGTTTTAGTTTGCAATATAAATTTGTGAACAGCCAAGTATGAAATCCTGGATCCACAGCCGTGTAGCTAAATTACATTTGTTGAGGAATGTATATGTAAGTTTTCGACTGATATAAATTATTCTGCTAATAATCCAGAACAGGTAGCTCCTCTGGCTTCTCTGCCGGAGTAGGTGGTGGCTCCTCAGCCTCAGCCGGATGTTCATTTTCCGCATGTATTGCCTCCTCTGCCCCCGCCTGTGGTCGTGGCCGACGTGAATGAAGAAGACTTCAGTCATCTATCCCCTTTATTTATTTATTTCTTTTGTAATTTCCTAGATTTTCTCTGGTTAGTACAAGGCAAATAAGGTATTAAAATATTGAGTACATGTTTGGATGCTTTTGTTCTTTATGCACTTGATCAATCTTGGATTTAAATGTTCCATAAGTGGTTGTGGCAATGATTTTAAGTATTGATTATCTCTAAGCAATGGCTATTTTAGAAAAAAAAATTGGATATCATCAATGTTTTACTTGAGTTGTTTTAATTAGTTTTTGTGTAGGGTTTTTATCACTTATGCCACCAGTTGTATCCCACTACTCAATTTTTCCACTAAAAGTTACAGACGCTAAAAAATGCCATCGATTCGTGAGATGCTTACTCAAAAATGCCATTAGATATATCAAAAATGCCATCGTTTCGTTAGATGTTTGCTCAATATTTCCATTAGACATTGTTATTTCATGTCAAACTTGTTGACCACCCAATATGACAAAAAAAGCCTAGACCCACATTTCAGTTCTCTCTATCTCACAATGATAAGTGTAGCCCCACTTGTGAGGAGTAAGTAAACAAATAATTTTACAGCAAAATAAGAATGATATTGGGATCAAGTGGGCCCACACTTTATTGTAGTGAGATAGAGGGAGAGCTGGCATGTTGGTCCATAGGTATTGATGCCATTATAACATGTCAAAGGAGATTTGAGATCACAATAATGATGTGCAGTGGCATTTTTGAGCATGTGTCTAATGAAGCGATGGCTTTTTTAGCAGTAGAAATTCCTAGTGGCGAAACTGAGTTGGGACACAACTGGTGGCATAAATGATAGAAACCCTTTTTTGTAAGTACAAAATTTGGGATCACTTATTGTCAGAATTCATAATAGCCACTTTACCTAGAATGTTGAATAGTTCAGGAACATTGATGGGTGGGTTATCGATCAACAAGGGAAACTTCCACGACGATAACATGGGGACTTTTAATATCCATCATCATAAGCACACAAAATTCTAACCCTAAATAGATACAACTCACTAGCTATTTTATCTAGACATGGATGTAAGTTATAAGTCATTTTTTGCATTAGTACACCTGTATGCTGCTCTGCCATGTTACATAATCAGTTCATGCATTTTTACGTAATAAGTGAATTTTGTTGCACTAAAGGGTTGTTTGGTTTTTGACTAACTTTGCCAAAGATTGCCACACCTAAGGTTTGGCAAGTTTGACCAACTTACGTGAGTGTTTGTTCCAGCCACACCTTAGGCAAGCCACACTTGGGCCCCACATGGCATACACACAAAAAGTGTGGCAAGATTCCCTTAGGCTTGCCAACTTGTGGCTCTCATTTTAATGGACTAACCTTAGGCAAGCTTGGGAAAAATGTGTGGCAAAATGTGGCAATGCTAGTGCTCTCTTCGACATGTATGGTTGATCCTTCATTTTTTTACTATATGGTACTATCCCATTTAGTTGCTTATGTAGCAACTAATAAGTTATGCATTTGTTTTTTCAAGATCATTTCAAGATATTTTACGCTGTCATCTATTACATTATGTTTCATAGACTCTGTGCCTGCTGAATTCTCATATTAAATATACTTACGCAACATATTGTACTACATGTAGGTACTAACCGACGACGTCGACAACGACCCAGAAACCCAGAGGATCTACATGAGGCGCAAGGTGAGGAAGATGGACAGTGGTATGCACGACAAACGTGTCAGGCCTAGAATCGGAAGGGGTGTATGGATGCCCTTACAACAACAAGTTGATGAAAGGCAGCCTGACGAGTGCCATTCAGCATGCACTCAAAGCATCCCGTGGCTCCCTCAAGAATGGCCACACTTTCAGGGTGGCGCACGCCGCGTACGCCGAGTACTTGATGAGGCTTTTGGTCAGTGCGCACCCTCGCAGCTAGAACTGATGCTCTTTTGGTTTTAACTATGCTAAGTACTACCCTATGTTATACTATGTTGGTGAATGTTTATGGTTGAACTATTTGCACCAATACTGCTAAGTGGTGTTTGGTTTTGTATATATGGAAGCGTTGAACTAAGGTTGACCTATGTTAATTGGTGTGTGGTTTGGAATGTAAGGTACTAGTGAAATGCAATTGCAGCCTTTAGAAGGGGGGTTAACGAGCTACTCTACTTGTTAAACTCGTGCTCATTAATCCTCGGCTCATTGAGACTAAGTAGCATAAAACCCTGATTGGCTAGGTTTGTTCGAAGCTAGTTAAGCTCGTGAGCACTCGTTAACAGATTCTGCTGTGTTACGCCATACATGATGAGTGTGCAGATGTGGTTTTCAAGAAGGAAGATAGTCACTCAGAAAGGAAATGCACTAGTTTGTTGCCTCCTATCTAGATTAGATTGAATAGATGGGCTGAGGTGCCTACAAAAATTGTCGCGTAAGATGAAAATTGGTGTTATGTTGTTACTAACGAGCTACTCGTGGAACTCGTTAGCTCGTTCACTAAGAAGCGATCAATGTGCCTGTGTGTTGCAACAGATCCAAAGTAGAATAATGCATGGTCATAAACTTGAAAGAAAAACACTAGTTTTGGTATATATATCACTAAAAATATAATCGTATTAAGTTTCACTCAAATTTTATTCCTCGTGAATGTCTTGATGAGGTGGGGGAGGGATGCGTTTGGTTTGAAGATACTAAGGTGTTTCTGCAAATTGGAGCAAAGAAGTGGGGTCTTGTTCCAAAAATGTGACAGCTTACATAACAGTCGTTAGAAGCAGATCTGATGATTAGAAATGACATGGCCACATGAAACGGGACCATATTGCATGCCGGATCAAGCCATCGAGAGGGAACGAGTCTGGCCTGTGGAGGGCATGCGGGAACTGATCCTTCATTTGCCTCAAAACTTGGTGCCACTTTCTGTGGTCTCTATCCACCAATGCCCGCCCCATGCTGTGACGCCCGGATAATCAAGCTACAGTAATTCCCAGCTAATGGTGCCACGTCACCACGGTTACTGTTGTTAACCCCATGTTAGTTCAAAACTGATTCAAATTCAAATTTGAATTTAAGTCAAACGATAAAAGTTTTCTAATGACAAAACTAAAATGTTCAATGTGTTGCAAATAATCATTGGGAAATTTTCATGTTGAAACCCACACTTTTATGAAATATCAAGTACACTCTAATAATTAAAACGGTGGCTAGAACAATATAGTTAAATACCTTTCCATTTATGAAAAATTCAAACAAACAAAAAAGCCTCACAAACTTTTTATGGCAATACTAGCTAATGCAAGGTATTTAAGTGGCCAAGTCTCACTTTTTTTACAAAATACATTGCTAGCTAAAAGAAAGTGCAAAACGAAAAGAATAAATATAAAGCAGAAAGTAAATAAAGAAAAGGAGAGAAAAGCAAAACAAAGCCCCCTAGGCCAAAAACCCCCTCCCCGGCCCAGTTGGCCGCAGCAGGCCGGCCCAAACCGGCCCAGCCGACCCCCCTTACTCCCTTATCCCCCACCCTGGTCTAACCCTAGCTCACTACCCCGCACGTCGCCCCACCCCCCTCCCCCGCACGATCCCCTCGCTCCCCCCCCCCCCCCCCCCCCCCCCCCCGATCGGATCTAGATCAGGCAGCAGACCCCGGCACCATCGTCTCTCTCCTCCCCCCTCGATCCTCACCAGGACCGCCTCGGCGTCGCCCCGCCCGCCGCTCGCCACCGTCATCGTCACCGGACCGCTCCGCCTCACACTGGCGCCCCGCCGCCGCATCGACGTCGCCGCCACCGAATCACCTCGCTGTCGTTCGCCGGGTCGCCCGCGACCTTGCTGGCGCTGCCTCCCCGTCGGGCCGCGTCATCCTCGCCCCCGCCGCGCCGGACTGCCTCTTTCCCGCCTCTCCTTTGCCGGTCCTCCCCATGCCCTGCCGCCCTCTTCTCTTCAACGGGGGTGAGCTCCCCGTCGGGCCCCGTCTGTCGCCCCCCTTCGAACGCTGCGCTCCCACGCCGTCCCGTCGCCGCGCCTGCCTCTGCGTGGCGGCGCCACGTCGCGGCTTCCGCATGCCCGCGCGCGCCCAGTGCGCGCCTTGCCCCTCTGCGCCCGCCGCATGGGCCGGCTCCCACCAGCTGCTGCTCCGCCGCTATGCTGCTGCTATGCGGCTAAACATCAGCGCCGCTTACGTGTCCGCTTAACCCAGCCGCTAATGACGTCTAGTGCCAGTGACTGCTGGGACCCGCCTCCTAATTAACCGCAACTTAATTAAACGGGCTAATTAACTAACCTAATTACTCCCTGACATGTGGGCCTCCCCTGTAATTAGCCCTGGGTAAAATATAACCACTGATTAAATGGTTGAGACAATGACAGGTGGGACCACTCCACTGTTCTAGTGGATAAGGCTGACTTGTCAGCGGCTGACTCAGCTGACTAGCCCCACCAGTCAGCCTCTGTGTTGCATTTGCTGGGTACACTTCTGTGTACCCATAGTAAATAAATATTAATTTATTTTTGAAATAAGTTAAATCCAACAATTAGTAAATCAGTTAAAAGTTTGAAAATTAATTAATTAATTAATTAAGTTAATTAATCCTATTTAATTAATCTAATTAACCTTTTAGTTTAATTAAACAATAATTAGTTTAACCTAAACCCTAATCAACCTAACAGTGTATGACAGGTGGGTCCCATTGGGCCCACACGTCAGTTGACCAGTCAATGCCTCTGTTGACTGCTGACGTCATGCTGATGTCGGCATGCATTGTTCTGGATAATGTTGATTAAATTAATTAAATAAATCCTAAAAATAATTTAAATCTTTAAAATTAATATAAAATAAACCGTAGCTTTGATGGAAAAACTTTGTACATGAAAGTTGCTCAGAACGAAGACGAATCCGGATACGCAGCCCGTTCGTCCGCCACGCATCCCTAGCATAGCGAACACGCTACTTTCCCCCTTCGATTCGTTTGTCCGAAAACGCGAAACACCGAGGATACTTTCCAGGATGTTTCCCCCCTTCACCGGTATCACCTCATACGGCGTTAGGTCACCCCTAGCACCGCGCATTGCCATGTTATGATTGTGTTGCTTTGTTTGCTATGTTATTTATTGTGTTCCCCTCCGTTACTTCTTTTCGGTAAATCCCGAGCTCACTGTCGGTACCCTTGTGATCGACTATATCGACAATGAACCCTTCTTGCTAGAGCAACCAGGCAAGACCCCCCCCCCTTGATCACCAGATATCGCCTACTCTTCTCTCTACTGCTTGCATTAGATTAGCGTAGCATGTTACTGCTTTCCGTTAATCCCATTCTGATGCATAGCCTGTCATTGTTGCTACAACTATTAATACCTTACCTGCAATCCTAAATGCTTAGTATAGGATGCTAGTGTTCCATCAGTGGCCCTACACTCTTGTCCGTCTGGGCCGTGATCACTCGGGAGGTGATCACGGGCTATTGCTTTATACTTTATACTGTTACATTACTTATGATACTGTTCGGAGATGGGGCTGAAGGGGCAGGTGGCTCCATCCCGGTAGAGGTGCGCCTGGGTTCCCGACTGTTACTTTGTGACGGAGCGACAGGGCAGGTTGAGACCACCTAGGAGAGAGGTGGACCTGGCCCTGGTCGGTGTTCGCGGATACTTAACACGTTTAATGAGATCTTGGTATTTGATCTGAGTCTGGCTACTGGCCTATACGCACTAACCAACTACGCGGGGACAGTTATGGGCACTCGACGTCGTGGTATCAGCCGAAGCCTTCGTGACGTCAGCGATTGAGCGGCGCGCAGCGGGTTGGACTGGAACGCCTGCTCTTGTATAAGGGAGGCTAGGTCTGCTCACCGGTCGCGTACGCAACGTGCAGGTGTGCAATGGGCGATGGGCCCAGACCCCTGCGCCATAGGATTTAGACCGGCGTGCTGACCTCTCTGTTGTGCCTAGGTAGGGCTGTGACATGTTGATCTTCCGAGGCCGGGCATGACCCAGAAAAGTGTGTCCGGACAAAGGGGATCGAGCGTGTTGGGAAATGTGGTGCACCCCTGCAGGGAAGTTAATCTATTCAAAAAGCCGTGATCTTAGGTAACAGGACGACTTGGAGTTGTACCTTGACCTTATGACAACTAGAACCGGATACTTAATAAAACACACCCTTCCAAGTGCTAGATACAAACCAGTGATCGCTCTCTCACAGGGCGACGAGGGGAGGATCATCGGTTAGGCTTATGCTATGCGATGTTACTTGGTGAACTGACCATCTACTCTCTTCTTCTGCTGCAAGATGGAGGTTATCAGAAGCGTAGTCTTCGAAAGGACTAGCTATCCCCCTCTTATTCCGGCATTCTGCAGTTTAGTCCACATATGAGACCCCCTTTTCCATTTGATACCAATGCATACATATGTAGTGTAGCTCCTTTCTTGCAAGTACTTTGGATGAGTACTCATGATTGCTTTGCTCCCCCTTTTCCCCCTTTTCTCTACTCGATTGCTGCGACCAGACCATGGAGCCCAGGAGCTAGACGCCACTGTCGACGACGACTACTACTACTCGGGAGGTGCCTACTACTACGTGCATCCCGCTGACGACGAGCATCCCGCTGACGACGACCAGAAGTAGTTTAGGAGGATCCCAGGCCGGAGGCATGCACCTCTTTCGATTTGTATCCCAGTTTGTGCTAGCCTTCTTAAGGCAAACTTGTTTAACTTATTTCTGTACTCAGATATTGTTGCTTCCGCTGACTCGTTTATGATCGAGCTCTTGTATTCGAACCTTCGAGCCCCCTGGCTTGTAATATGATGCTTGTATGACTTATTTTATTTGTAGAGTTGTGTTGTGATATCTTCCCATGAGTCCCTGATCGTGATCGTACATGTTTGCGTGTATGATTAGTGTACGGTCAAATCAGGGGTGTCACACATGCACCGCACGCTTGCTGGACCATCACGATGCATGCACACATGGCCACATATACACCGATCAGTCAACCTTGACAACATGGACATGACGTAGGCACACTTATTAGTCATCTAGCCACCAACCACGCACATCTAGCCAGCTACACTCATATCGTGCATCGCTAGCCAACTACACATATTGCACAACAAGATTGGGCATCATGCACTATTTTGCCATAAAATGTGTCTAGTTGAGCAACGCGTTGCCCATGGTGGACATGAGAGCATGGTTCGCATCGAGGTGGCTAGTAGTGCATGTTACCGGTCGGGTTAGCTAGGGGTACATGATATGGGTCGGTATGAACGTTGTCGCATCGCACCGCATCTGATTCCCCTCGACGGTACCAGATGTCGTAATGTCATGCATATGGTAGACGAATCTGCATGACGAGACAAATTTGAACTAACCTCCATGGTTTAGGTGCATGTTGAGATTCAATATTTAGGAATTAATAAATAAATACAACAAATCAATTGTTTTAACATCAAAGCCGATGACACTAGTTAATGCTGAACTTTTGTAACTTTTCATTTGCCATCGCTTTGTTTTCGAAGTTTTTCAACATATTAAAAAACAATACAACATGACACGTGCATTACTCCTAAATCCTAGCTGTGCACGATCGTGCCCATCTCAAACCTTCCTAGCAGATCAGGGGCGGTGTGAACAACGCACGGGGTGGTGTGAACATGGCCAAAGTAGTACTAATTAGTCATCCCAAAGTCTAGAGCCAGCCGCTCCGCTTCTCACTTATCAATCTCATCGTCGGCCGCGTCGTCCTCTTCCCCATCCACAAATCCACAGATAGGCACAAACGAGGGTTTTCCGCTCCCATGCCTCACCGCTCGCCGTGAACCCTTCCCACCGCTGCACCTCCGCCGTTGAGATGCTGTGCACTATGGGAGGGATGGACCACGCCGGCGGCGACGCCCGGGCCACTGGCGAGGGGTCGAGCGGGCGGCAGGGCCGGCTTGATGTCCTCGCCACTGTCCTGGATCTTCATCTGGAGCAGGTGGCTCCTTCGCCAGTGCAAGTGAATCTTCTGCCGCGGCTGCTGACTCCTCCAACCGATCATGTGGTCGACGACAACGACGAAGGAGAAGAGGTCAGTCATTTACCTTCCATTTTGGGCCAAATCCAAAGTTTTCTTTGGTCAGTGCTTTCCTCCTTTTTTGGGGAAGACTAGGGTTTCTGTTTTCCTTTATTCGAAGAAATCCCTGCCTAGATTCTGTAGATCTAGGTTCAGGGGTAGGGGTTTACCAATCAATTTTTTGGTAGAAAATTAATGAAGGTGTATGAAAGGTAAAAGGACAAAAAGCGGTATACTTTCTTCACTAAACTTCATCCCAATTCGTATAAAACTACTTGATTCGTGGAGCCCAAATTCCATTGATTTCATTGTATGGTCATGCAGTAAATAATCCTCATTTTCTGTCATTCATGTCAGTACTATCATTATGATTGGATAGAATTTTTTTTCACATGAACACTTTATATATTACTCCCTCTGTATCAAAATTATTTGTGGGTTTTTTGTTTGCGATATTTTTTTTAAACCCTAGTGTGAAATCCTAGATCGGCTGCTGTCTAGCTAGGTTACATTTTTTGAGCCACGTATATGTCATTTTTTGATCTATATAAGTTATTGTGCCAATAATCCGGCACGGGCGTGCTTGACATCCTTGCTATCATCCAGGTTCTTCGGTCACAGCAGGTGGCTCATCAGCCGGAGCAGGTGGCTCCTCTGCCGCAGGCGGTTCGTCTTCTGCCACTGGATCCTCTTGTGCCCGAGCCTGTGGTCGCCGTTGACGTCGACGAAGATGTTAGTCATCTATCTCCTTTATTATTATTGTAAAATCCTGGGTTTTCTCTGGTCTGTCCTTTCCTCTATTTTTGGGGAAGGCTAGGGTTTCTTTTTTTCTTTAATCGATGAAATGCCTTTCTAGATTTTGTAGATGTGTTATGTAACTTGCTAGGTTACATGTGTTGAGCCCTTTAGAGGTCATTTTTTATCTACATAAATTGTTCTGCTAATAATCCGGCTAGGGTTGGTTGTTGTGCTTATACTAGTTCGTAGCTGCACCTTAGAATTGAATTTCCCATGCAGATGATTGTGATAATAACATAAAGATTGATTTGCGCTGAGCACGAGTTATCCACTAGGCAAATAAGGTCTTAAAATGTTGAGTATATGTTTTGCTGCTTTTGTTCTTTGACCACTGATCTTTAGTTTAAATTTAATGATCTACCTAAGTGATTGTGACAATGATTTTAAACATTGATTATCTCTAAGCAGCAGCTAATGCATAAAGAAACTGGATTTCATCGCTATTTTACTTGAGCTTTATTAATTAGTTTCTTTGTAAATACAAAATTTTGGATCGCTTCTTGTTAGAATTCATAATAACTACTTAAATAGAATGTTGAATAATTAAGGACCATTGACGGCCGGGGTATCAACAGGGGAATCTGGCACGACGATAAGATGGGGACTCTCAATATCCATGATCCTAACCACACAAAATCTATCGTTAGTAGATACAGGGTGGCTCTTTTATGACAATGGACTGGATGCAAGAAAGCACCAAAATGGTCTTATTTATATAGCAATTTGCGGTTAGCTAACGAGATCCATAAGATAGATAATTGGTGGTATCTTTAAGATAGAGAACCAGGAAATAGTAGCTGGATATGGTAGTCAAATCTTACTACTTGACTAGCAAATATATCAGTGAGCAAGGGTGCTGTGTTGGAACCTTGGAGAATACATATGTAGTTGATTTTTTTAGTGTTCTAGAGATGACTCTCTTTTCCTATATTGCTAAATATATACAACTCACTACATATTTTATCAAGTCATGCACCAGTGACACATCAGCAAGTCATCCATGTAAGTTTTAAGTCTTGTTTTTGCATTGGTACATCTTTATGCAGCTCTGCCATGGTACATCATCAGTTCATGCATTTTACGTCATGAGTGAATTTTTTTGGATTAAGTTGTGTGCTCTCATCATCATGGTAAGTGTGTTGGGTGCTTGGCACATACATGTATGGTTGATCCTTCATTATTTTATATTATATGATATCCCATTGGTTGTTTATGTAGCCCCTAATAAATAACACACTTATTCCATCAAGATCATTTAGGGTTTCAGGTTTACGCTATCATCTATAATATTATGTTTCATAGACTCTGTTCATGCTGAATTCCCATTATTTACGCAACATTTTTTACTACATGAAGATACTATCTAAAGATGTCGATAGTGACGAAGAAGGCCAGATGATCTACAGGACGCACAACGGGAGGGAGCTTGTCGGTGGTGTGCATGCCAGACGTGTCAGTCCTATTGCTGGGGGCTACGGATGACCTTTCTACAACCGCAAGGTTAATAACACCTATATGAGTGTCATGCAGCATGCACTCGGATGAGCTGCTAGCCGCGCCCATGGCTATGCTTCCAAGATGGCACACGCCATGCTTGCGGAGTTCTTGGAGAGGGTTTAGGGCAGCGCGCGCACCCTAGCAACTAGAATGGAAGCTCTTTTGGTCTGAACTAGATTAAGTACTACCTTATTTTGTGGTATGTTGGCAAGACTTTATGGATGAACTATGTTAAGAAGTATTGTATGCTTACTGTTAAACTATGGTACAACTATGCATGTTAAGTTGTGTGCCGACTATATCTAACGTACCAGTGCAATGCAATTGCTGCCTTGAGCTGCAATCAGCTTGGTAGATAGAAATCCAAGCTTCTCGTATAGCAACCTAGGATTGGAATATTGATGCTTTAGTACTCCCTCCATCCCAAAATTCTTGTCTTAGATTTGTGTAAATACGGACGTATCAAGTCATGTTTTAGTCAAAATTTTGGGACGGAGTATTTTCTTGTTTTTTTCAAATTATTGTCACATGCTTGTTTGTTTATGACATCACATGACCACATTGCTATCATAGCAAATGCATGCGAGACGTGACGACTATCAATGCATGGCTTGAGGGTCTAGGCGGCTAACGGTCCATGGTGTGATGTCTAGATGGCCACGGTGACCATCGTGTTGGTTGTGGCGTGGCTACATGGTGATCACAAAGTGTCGATCCAAGTAATACTAGAATCGCCTCCGTGTACACTTCTTTCTCAGTTTGAAAATTTTAGATCATTTGATGACAATTTGATCTCATGTTTCACCAGTCTCGAGCACTAGGGTTTATGTACAAAATTTTCAATCCCCAACCCATCCACCACGGAAACGATCTTTGGTTGCATCACATAGATGTACACGACGGGTATGCAAGGACTTCTCTTTATTTTTGTTTTATTATATAATATAATAATTCAATATAATGAAACCATATACAACACATGCGCTAAGGTAGAGGCGCTAGGAATTAAATCCCGGTTGTTGTGGTAGTTTCCAAGTTATTCCCTCTGCTTTTTCTGGCATCGATGCTCACCTACGAGTCAAGTGCTAGGTATTCGCGTACAAAATCCAGTTCCTAGCGCCTGCCCCAAGCGCCTACGCTTGTGAATTTTTTTCCAGGATCCTGATTAAGCGCCTAAATAAGTGCCGCTGCATTGAAGGTGCCCATCGCTGACCAATCAATTTTTTCATAAGTATTTCCGCTATAGTAGGTAACTACCAATTACTCCCCGCATCTCTCCCCCTAGGGTACGCTCTAAAACCATCACCACTGCTCACACGCCCGCCTCCCTACCACCGGATATGAAATCCACTCGTGGAGATCGATTGTCCGTCGTGACATATCATGGCCATGGACGTGTGGGGCCTGTCATGGACGCCGTAGTGACATATCGTGGACTTGCGGGGCCAACCACCGACGTCGTCGTCCATCGCATGGATCAGGATCCCCACGAGAAAGCTTTGGAGTACTCGGTGTCCGACCCAGAGAAGCATCATGTGCACGAGGAGGTGCACTACTCCGTCGTCGATCAAAAGCAGCAGCACATGCACGGCATGGACTAGAATTCTGTTACGGTAATTTTATTTTTTTAACCCTAGATCTGTCTTCAAGTTTAAGGTGAGAGGTTAATCATTAAACCATCAATATGTTGTTGAATTGGCATAATGGAATCTAGCTCTAAATATATTGTTGATCATCAGTATGTAATGATCATTATGTATTCAATCAATCTTTGAGAAATTAATGGTTCATCCACTCCACAATTTAGTGGCGTTTTGGTTTTATGCTAAAAGTCAGACATCATAAAGGTTGTCAATGTTTATTGACAATTTTTTTAAAGTACATCATATGATTTATGCTTTCATATGGATTTGATATTGCTTTTTTCTACTTAAATTTTCAAAGTTAATAAATATTTATTTTAAAAATAATTTATAGGCACTACAGTATGGAACTTAGGGAATATTAGGTATTGTAAACAATGGTGTAGCTTATATCATACATAATTTAAACTTGCATCCTTATTCTGATGATTATGCGGACATTTCCGAAGGAGAGATGGATGCACACACTCAGAAAACCCTTGAAGAATTGCAGAATAGACAGTGCAACATGCTTATGCGTATGGCGTATCGTTGTGCGTTCTGTGGCAAATATCTGGGCCCGGCTTTCGCTATTATTCTTGAGCACGCGGAAGGAGTTGCCAAAGGCTACCAAATGAAGCATGGTGTGAGGGCGAAACACAAGGTGCTAGCCCAATATCTCAGGAATTTGTCGGATAAAGAGAAGGTCCGAAGAAGGCGTTATGAGAACGAGCATGCCAAAGAATAGATGAATAATCGAAACCCTGAAGAAGTTCTGGAGTAGTCATTTGCGGTTGTTTTTTTTAATACCAATGAATATTTTAATTATCATAGTTTTTGCAAAAATATTACATTTATTAAATTTAATCATAAAATGCATACTATTCAATTGTTGATTTTTTCAAATATTTTTAACCTTGCATCTAATAGTTTACCATTTTATTGGTTAACCATTATTTTCATATATATACTATGGAGTGCTTAAAATTATGCAAGATCAATTGATGTACTTTGTTCCTTTTGTGGGCATGTACAAGTGGGAGGCAGAGAGAAAAGCGAACGATGGCCCCAACCCCAACCCCACCCACATTCCCAATACCACCACACTTAGTTCTTTGTAGAGACAGAGAGGCGACACGGAGGGCGATGACTAGGGTTTGCCAAGCCGTCAACTTGGCCGCACCCATCGTCGTCAAATCGGCCGGACCCGCGAGGACACCCACTCCCCCTACTCCGGCCATGATTTTCCACTGCTTCATCGACAACAAGGTCCGACAACGGCACCTCTTCTCCCCAATCCTTGGCCGCGCGACTAGAAGATCCGATGGTGCCAGCTTCGAACAAGTCTACTCCAACCCCATCTGGTACCACTTCGCATGTCGATCTGACCTTAATTTTACGATCTAGCAGCACTGCCCAAGCTAAAATCTGACACTTGCTTGTGTGCATGTTTTGGGTATACGCAGATTTACTATCAACTAGTAGGTCATATTGCAACAAGTAATTTTACAGCAAGATAATCTGACAATGTACTACATAATCATGGTTTTACTTGTTCGTATGGGTAGTAATGGGTAAACACTTTCCTAGCAAGTAAGAAAAAAGGGTGGGTGTTGGCCAGCATACCTTGCTCGTCAACATAGCCTTCACTATGCTATCATCTTGCTTGACAGATGCTATCAAGTATGTTTTCTCCCTAGAAAATGATCCCCCAGTGCTAGATATAGAAAAAGTATATTTACAGGAGAAGCGGCGTTGCTTGAGCCGAAATCATGGGGGGGCATGGGTTTGGGGGGGGGGCAAACATAATTCTTTTTGGATGCTTTTTGGTGGATAAATAGGCCTAATACTAAGGTATATACAAAAAAATTCTTATGAGCTGGGGGGCCATGGCCCAGCTTGGCCCCCACCAAGCTCCGCCACTGTACAGGAGCATACACATGTTTTGGTTTGTTGGGATAGTTTGAAGACTGTGTATATGTATTTGTTAATGCTTAATTATTGAAAACTAAAAGGCAAGCACAGAAGCAGTCCATGAGGAAATTTGTAATGATGGAATGAGGATCAGTTATAGTTTCATGTATTACTCGATGGTATGTGATGATTAGTGCATATTTTTAAGGATTTGTCAAGTATAGTCGGCGCTTGATTGGTGCATGTTTTTGATGATATGTGCACACATGTAACATCTATGGTTGGTGCATATTTTTGATGATTGTTGTTACTGCTTACTTGAATTATGTCAGCCTATCTCCATGATATGGTATGGGCTTGTTGGGGTCAATGAAGATTTGCTGTAGCTAGTAGTTCATATTGCAACAAATTCCTCACTGTTGGATTTTGTACCATTATACTTCATAATCATGATTTGACTTGTTGGTATGGGTAGTAATGAGTAAACATAGAAAGGTATACAAAAGGGTGACTGTTGGTCAGCATACCTTGCTCGTTCTCATAGCCTTCACTATGCTGTCATCTTGCCTGAGAGATGCTATCATGTCCTTATTCTCACTCGAAAATTAACCTCCACAACTACCTCTAAAAATGTTATGTACAGGAGCAAATGAATTTTTTTTGTTGGGACAATTTGAAGACTATATTTATTACCTGATGGTACCACACAACAGCCCATCAAGAAATTTGGAGTGATCGAAGGCAGATCAGTTATAGTTTCATGTATTAATTGATGAGAGCAGTCAATCATGGTTCAATTTTTGAATGATTTGTTAAGTATGCAAGGCTACTAAATTGTGCATACCTTTGATGAAATGATTTGTTAAGTGATTGGTAGGCTACCAATCATGGAGTAACAATTATGGTTGGTTTATATTTTTGATGATTCCTTTTACTGCTTGTTCGAATTATGAGCGAAATTGGTTTGATGCCAAAAATACATGGCTACTAATTGGTTGGTTAGCAAGTTTTCTTGTCCAGCTCACATAAAGTTGTCAATATTTGTCAATGCCAACATTGCTAGCAAGCCAATCATGATCTATCAGCATGAATGGTTTGATGCCAAAATTTGGCATGCCAATATCTAGCAAAATGCCAAATGTTGGCTAGTGATTGGTTGCCTACCAACTATTTCTGCCAATGTCACAAAAATATGCCAAAAAATTGTAACTTTGAAATATCCTAATTGGTTATGTATGCCCAATGATTATGAGTCTAACCACTAGTCTTGACTAGTCGTGCGAATAGTCTAGTAGTATCAATCTAGTTGTCGACTAGCTTTTTCGTGTAGATGTTGAACTACGTACTTAGCAATAAGTATGAGAAAAGATTATTCACATCGTATATGGTGCTAACAAATCCTAATGTAAGACTGATTTCATATATCAACAACTAACATTTGTCCATTGCAATGCATGTAACAGGTTTGAATGGCAAGGGGAACCATCCTCATCAGCAGTGAAGAGAGTGATCACCGGACCACCTCAGATGATGCTTCAGGTGGCATTTCACATGGGAGTGACGGCTATAGCGGTGATGACGACACCTCTAGCGACTATGACACTGATGATAGTTCTGATGGAGATGCATATGTCAACCACGATCCCATCTTGGAACACAGGGGTAAAGTTCTATATGGCTGGTCAGATATTAAATGGACCGTGAACAATCTAAAGTTGAGGTTTGAGTAACACTTGATTACCACACATTACTCTGTTTGGGTTCTAGATGACCTTCCAAATCAAAATTGACTGAACTAGAGCTTATATAGAGCAGTGTTTAGTTGTTAGTTTAAATAAATCTAATATTCAATTTGCTCGTGTTTCTACGAGATATTCCTAGGTGGATGTGATTGGGTTATCTGTGTCCTTCATTTCTTGATCATTGAAGTAGGCATTGATCATCAACCTAGTGCTGATGTTCTAGATCTTACATATGAAATTATTTACTACTCTATCATCTTAATTTTTTTATACAGGTCCGTGATACACGGGGAGAAGAGGAGGTTTCATGGTTCGCATCTTCTACGGCAACCATGTATTGCTAACCCAGAATCGGTGGGACCGTATCAAATCCATAGTAAAGCAGTGCAAACCTCCCATACCATACTATGTCAGCACCGTCACTCGCTCGGCAGTCATCAGAGGGAAGAGCAAGATGGTAAACACTTGGATTGTTTTATGCAAATCATACTTCACAAGTGAAAATGCCATTATGTAGAGACAGAGAGGAGGACGGGCGTGGTTGTGCAAATCATACTTACTTTTTTGTGCAAATCATACTTAATTTTTTATGTAACATTATTTATTTCCCTGTGCAATCAGTGCTTCTCAAAGGATTACAGTTAGGCCTACCTCAAAGATTATCTGCGAAATCCCATGGTTGTGTGTGTCACCAACGAACATTTTGATGGTTCTAAATGTTGGGGAATGTAGCATGCAATTTCAAAAAAAATCCTACGATCACGCAAGATCTATCAAGGAGATGCATATCAACGAGACGGGGATAGTGTGTCTACGTGCCCTCGTAGACTGAAAACGGAAGCGTTATGTTAACGCGGTTGATGTAGTCGAACATCTTAACGATCCAACCAATCCATGTAACGAACGTACGGCACATCCGTGTTCAGCACACGTTCAGCTCGATGAAGTCCCTCAAGCTCTTGATCCAGTAGAGGGTTGAGGGAGAGTTCCGACAGTAGGACGGCATGGTGATGGGGATGGTGATGTGATCCGCGCAGGGCTTCGCCTAAGCACTACGACGCTATGACCGAAGGAGTAAACTGTGGAGGGGGGCACCGCACACGGCTAAGAGAAATCTTTGTGTGCCTTTGGGGTGCCCCCCGCCCCCGTATATAAAGGGTGGAGGAGGAGGTGGCCTGCCCAAGGGGGGGCGCGCCAAGGGGGGGGGGTCCTACTTGGACTCCTAGTCCATGTAGGATTCGCCCCCCCTTCCTTCCAACGGAGAGGGGAAAGGGGAAAGGAGGGAGAAGGAGAAGGAGAAGGAAGGAGGCCCCCCCCTGTCCAATTAGGATTGGGCAAGGAGGGCGTGCGCCACCTCCCATGGCCTACCTCCTCTCCTCCACTACGGCCCATTAACTTTCCCGGGGGGTTTCGGTAGCATCCCGGTACTCCCAAAATACCCAAACCTTATCGAAACCATTCGGGTGTCTGTTTATAACCTTCCAATATATCAATCTTTACCTCTCGGCCATTTCGAGACTCCTCGTCATGTCCGTGATCTCATTTGGGACTCGAAACAAACTTCGGTCACCAAAACACATAACTCATAATACAAATCGTCATCGAACGTTAAGCGTGCGGACCCTACGGGTTCGAGAACTATGTAGACATGACCGAGACACATCTCCGGTCAATAACCAACGGCGGAACCTGGATGCTCATATTGGATCCTACATATTCTATGAAGATCTTTATCGGTCAAACCGCATAACAACATATGTTGTTCCCTATGTCATCGGTATGTTACTTACCGAGATTCAATCGTCGGTACCATCATACCTAGTTCGATCTCGTTACCGTAATGCATCATCCCGCAACTAACTCATTAGTCACATTGCTTGCAAGGCTTATAGTGATGTGCATTACTGAGAGGGCCCAGAGATACCTCTCTGATACTCGGAGTAACAAATCCTAATCTCGATCTATGCCAACTCAACAAACACCTTCGGAGACACCTGTAGAGCATCTTTATAATCACCCAGTTATGTTGTGACGTTTGACAGCACACAAGGTGTTCCTCCTGTATTCGGGAGTTGCATAATCTCATAGTCAGAGGAATATGTATAAGTCATGAAGAAGGCAATAACAATAAAACTAAACGATCATAATGCTAAGCTAACATATGGGTCTTGTCCATCACATCATTCTCTAATGATGTGATCCCATTCATCAAATGACAACACATGTCTATGGTCAAGAAACTTAACCATCTTTGATTAACAAGCTAGTCAAGTAGAGGCATACTAGGGACACTCTGTTTGTCTATGTATTTACACATGTACTAAGTTTCCGGTTAATACAATTCTAGCATGAATAATAAACATTTATCATGATATAAGGAAATATAAATAACAACTTTATTATTGCCTCTAGGGCATAATTCCTTCACTAAAAAGGTCTTGTTCAAGATGGGCAAGAAGGACGGGCGTGCGATCATGATGAAGAACTGGAGAGAAGTCGTTGGGGGTGCCAAAATGAAAGAAAATCAAATGGCTATCTTCGGGTTCATGGAAAGGAGTGGAGGTGGCCTTAAGGTGAACATGGCTAGTGGCACGAGGATTTGTTGACCCATGGGAAGAACCATGATTGAATGGCATAGTTTGATGCCAGTTTTACAATATGTATGTACTAGCCAGTAATTGGAAGTTGGTAGTATCAGTTTTTGGGTCCAGTAAGTGCAACTTACTAGTAATTGGTACTTGGTAGTAACTGATGACCCACAAGTGTGGGTGATCTATCGTAGGCTTTTCGATAAGTAAGAGTGTCGAACCCAACGAGGAGCAGAAGGAAATGATAAGCGGTTTTCAGTAAGGTATTCTCTGCAAGCACTGAAATTATCGCTAACAGATAGTTTTGTGATAAGGCAATTTGTAACGAGTAGCAAGTAATAAAAGTAAATAAGGTGCAGCAAGATGGCCCAATCCTTTTTGTAGCAAAGAACAAGCCTGGACAAACTCTTATATGAAGGATAGCGCTCCCGAGGACACATGGGAATTATCGTCAAGCTAGTTTTCATCACATTCATATGATTCGCGTTCCGTACTTTGATAATTCGATATGTGGGTGGACCAGTGCTTGGGTACTGTCCTTACTTGGACAAGTATCCCACTTATAGTTAACCCCCATTGCAAGCATCCGCAACTACAACAGAACTATTAAGGTAAACCTAACCATAGCATGAAACGTATGGATCCAAATCAGCCCCTTACGAAGCAACACATAAACTAGGGTTTAAGCTTCTGTCACTCTAGCAACCCATCATCTACTTATTACTTCCCAATGCCTCCATCTAGGCCCAAACAATGGTGAAGTGTCATGTAGTCGACATTCACATGACACCACTAGAGGGATGACAACACACATCTCATCAAATAACGAATACCAAATTCACATGACTACTTGTAGCAAGACTTCTCCCATGTCCTCAGGAACAAACGTAACTACTCAAAAAGCATATTCATGTTCATAATTAGAGGGGTATTAATATGCATAATGGATCTGAACATATGATCTTCCACCAAGTAAACCAACTAGCATCAATTACAAGGAGTAATCAACACTACAAGATTGGATACAAGAAATGAACTGGTGTTTGAGATGAGATGGTGTTGGTGAAGATGTTGATGGAGATTGACCCCCTCCTGATGAGAGGATCGTTGGTGATGACGATGGTGATGATTTCCCCCTCCCGGAGGGAAGTTTCCCCGGCATAAGAGCTCTGCCGGAGCCCTAGATTGGTTCCGCCAAGGTTCCGCCTCGTGGCGGCGGAGTTTCGTCCCGTGAGCTACCTTATGATTTTTTCTCGAACGAAAGACCTCATATAGCAGAAGATGGGCATCAGAGGGCCACCAGGGGGCCCACGAGGTAGGGGTCGCGCCCAGGGGGTTAGGGCGTGCCCCCCACCCTCGTGGACGTTGGGTCGCCCCCCTCTGGTACTTATTTCACCCAATATTTTTTATATATTTTGAAACATGCTCCCATGAAGTTTCAGGACTTTTGGAGATGTGCAGAATAGGTCTCTAATATTTTCTCCTTTTCCAGCCCAGAATTCCAGCTGTCGGCATTCCCCCTCTTCATGTAAACCTTGTAAAATAGGAGAGAATAGGCATAAGTATTGTAACATAATGTGTAATAACAGCCCATAATGCAATAAATATCGATATAAAAGCATGATGCAAAATGGAAGTATCAACTCCCCCAGGCTTAGACCTCACTTGTCCTCAAGCGAAAGCCGAAATATAAAAATATGTCCACATGTTTGGAGATAGTGGTGTCAATAAAAATAAAATACAGACATGAGGGCATCATGATTATTCTTAGAACAACAACATATATATACATTGTCATATGATCTCTTATTCTAAAGTAACAATTCAATACCCATTTCAAGTATGAATCATAAACTTCATTGAGAACCAACAAACTATAGTCTCTGTCCTTGAGGCAATTGCAATTTATCATAACATAGGAAAGAGTCAATATAAGAGCTTTTCATCAAGTCCACATACTCAACCATCTTTTAGTCTTTCACAATTGCTAACACTCACACAATATTTATGGGTGTGAAGTTTTAATCAGACACATAGAAAGATAGGGGCTTATAGTTTTTCCTCCCAACGTTTTACCTCAAGGGTAATGTCAACAATAATAGTTCATGAAAACTCACATCCAATTAGCTATATATATATCAGGATCTTTCCAACACATTGTGCTTGCCAAAGGATAAAATGTAAAAAGTAAAGGTGAATACCACCATGACTCTTTGCATGAAGTATAAGACAAGAATAAAAGATAGGCCCTTCGCAGAGGAAAGCAGAGGTTGTCATGCGCTTTTTTGGTTGGATGCACGAAATCTTAATGCAAAAGAACGTCACTTTATATTGCCACTTATGATATGGACCTTTATTACGCACTCTGTCGCTTTTATTTCTTCCATATTACAAGATCGTATAAAGCTTATTTTCTCCACACTAATAAGTCATACATATTTAGAGAGCAATTTTTATTGCTTGCACCGATGACAACCTACTTGAAGGATCTTACTCAATCCATAGGTAGATATGGTGGACTCTCATGGCGAAACTGGGTTTAGGGATATTTGGAAGCACAAGTAGTATGTCTACTTGGTGCAAAGAATTGGCTAGCAAGAGAGGGAAAGGCAAGCTCAACATGTTGGATGATCCATGACAATATAATTTATCTCATATGTAAGAAAACATAACCCATTACATTGTCTTCCTTGTCCAACGTCAACTCTTCAGCATATCATACTTTAATGAGTGCTCACAATTATAAGAGATGTCCAAGATAGTATATTTATATGTGAACCTCTCTTTCTTTATTACTTCCTCTTAATTGCAACGATGACCAAAACTATGTTTGTCAACTCTCAACAACTTTTATTCATCATACTCTTTATATGTGAGCTCATTACTCTCGATAAGATCCATATGATCTCTTTATTTATTTTTATTTCTTCTCTTTTATTTTATTCCCTCAAGATCATAGAAAAATAATCAAGCCCTTGACTCAACACTAATCTTTATTATATATAGCTCACGGACTCGATTACATAGGAAGATCATAAGGAAAAAACTCACAAGTAGATCATACTAAATCTTTATTCTACTAGATCAAGATATTATCAAAAGGATCGAACTAAAAAAATGGTAAAGATAAAAGTGTGATGATGATACGATACCAGGGCACTCCCCCAAGCTTGGAAGTTGCCAAGGGGAGTGCCCATACCCGATGCTCAGTTCTTCTTTGTTGGTAAAGAAGGTGTTGGTGATGATGGCTAGTCACACATCGAGCATAAGAGATCCTCCAATTTCCGTATAATGCCCTTGAGTGCGATGATATGCTCCTTCAACAGAATATTTTCACTTATGAGATACTTGTTTTGAATATGAGCTAACTCAATCATCGTGAAAGCCTCAATCTCCGTTGGAGTAAAGAGATTGTGGTGAGGTGGAAGGATGTCTTCTTCTGCTACTGCCGGAACTTGATCCCCCATGGACTTCTTGATCCCATCATCCTTGTTGATCTCTCCAGGTTCTTCTCTCTTCAGTTCCATCTTCATTAGCCAAGCATCGTTACCCTCATTGTTGGAGGAGGAGGGAGACGACATGATGCTTGGCCTTGACAACCCTGGCAGAAAATAGCCCGAAACAAGAAGAGGAGATTTTTGTGGGATAAAGTGGTCAAAACCTTCAGGACATTATATAGTGAATTTTACCGACCAAAAGAAGTATCGTGCAAGAAAACGGAGTCCGGAGAGCACACGAGGTGCCCACAAGGCAGGGTGGTGCGCCCAGGGGGGTAGGGCGCGCCCTCCACCCTCGTGGAGGCCTCGTGTCCTTTCCGGTCTGCTTCTTATTTTTCTATTTTCTTAAATATTCCAAAACGGAGAAATATTTCCATTAGAACTGTTTTGGAGTCGGTTTACTTACCGTACCATGTACCTATTCCTTTTCGGAGTCTGAAACGTTCCAGAAAGTGTCCCTTATGTATTCCTCTGGGGTTACGGTTTCAATAATATTAGTTTCAACATTTATGGGATTACCTGAGATATAATGTTTGATTCTTTGACCGTTCACCACCCTCGGATTTGTGCCTTTGAAGCTGTTGATTTTTATGGCACCAGAGCGATAGACCTCCTCGTTGACGTAAGGACCTTCCCATTTAGAGAGAAGTTTCCCTGCAAAAAATCTTAAATGAGAGTTGTATAGCAATAGATAATCACCTACATTAAACTCACGCTTTTGTATCCTTTTATCATGCCATCTTTTAACTTTTTCTTTAAACAGCTTGGCATTTTCATAGGCCTAGGTTCTCCATTCATCAAGTGAGCTAATGTCAAAAAGCCTCTTCTCACCAGCAAGTTTGAAGTCATAGTTGAGCTCTTTAATGGCCCAATATGCCTTATGTTCTTGTTCAAGAGGTAAGTGACATGCTTTTCCATAAACGATTTTATACAGAGACATACCCATAGGATTTTTATATGCAGTTCTATAAGCCCATAATGCATCATCCAGTTTCTTGGACCAATTCTTTCTAGATCTATTAACAATCTTTTGCAAAATTAATTTAAGCTCTCTATTGCTAAGTTCTACTTGACCCCTAGATTGTGGATGATATGGGGATGCAATTATATGATTAACATCATACTTAGCAAGCATTTTATGGAAGGCACCATGAATAAAATGTGAACCACCATCAGTCATTAAATATCTAGGGACTCCAAACCTTGGAAAAATAACTTCTTTAAGCATCTTAATAGAGGTGTTATGATCAGCACTACTAGTTGGAATAGCTTCTACCCACTTATTAACGTATTCAACAGCAACTAAAATATGTGTATACCCATTAGAGGAAGACAAAGTTCCCATATAATCGAAGCCCCAAACATCAAATGGTTCAATAACAAGTGAATAATTCATAGCCATTTCTTGATGTCTACTAATATTACCAATTCTTTGGCATTCATCACAAGATAAGACAACCTTACGGGCATCCTTGAAGAGAGTAGGCTAATAGAACCCGGATTGCAATACCTTATGTGCAGCTCTATCTCCAGCATGGTGTCCTCCATAAGCCTCAGAGTGACACTTGCGTAGGATCTGTTCCTGTTCATGCTCAGGTACAAAACGTCTAATAACACCATCTACTCCTTCTTTATAAAGATGTGGGTCATCCCAGAAGTAATGTCTTAAATCATAGAAAAACTTTTTCTTTTGCTGGTATGTGAAACTAGGTGGTATAGATTTAGCAACAGTGTAATTAGCATAATCAGCATACCATGGAGCAGTACGAGAAGCATTCATGATAGCTAATTGTTTATCAGGAAAGCTATCATCAACAGGTAGTGGTCATCAAGAACATTTTCTAACCTAGACAAGTTGTCTGCAACGGGATTCTTAGCTCCCTTTCTATCAATAATATGCAAATCAAATTCTTGTAGCAAGAGAACCCATCTAATAAGTCTAGGTTTAGCATCTTTCTTTTCAATAAGATATTTAATAGCAGCATGATCAGTGTGAATAGTTACTTTAGAATCAACAATATAAGGTCTGAACTTATCACAAGCAAATACAACTGCTAAGAATTCCTTTTCAGTAGTAGCGTAATTTCTCTGGGCATTGTCTAGAGTTTTACCAGCATATTGAATAACATTTAATTTTTTATCAACTCTTTGTCCTAGAACAGCCCCTACAACATAGTCACTAGCATCACACATGATTTCAAAGGGTAAATTCCAATTAGGTGGCTGAACAATAGGTGTAGAAATCAAAGCTTTCTTAAGTATTTCAAATGCTTCTACACAATCATCATCAAAGACAAAAGGAATATCTTTTTGGAATAGGTTAGTCAGAGGCCGGGAAATTTTTGGGAAGTCCTTAATGAACCTCCTATAAAAACCGGCATGACCAAGGAAACTTCTTGTAACTTTGATGTCCTTGGGACACGACATCTTTTCAATATCATCAACTTTAGCTTTGTCAACTTCAATACCTCTTTCGGAAATTTTATGCCCCAAGACAATATCTTCATTAACCATAAAGTGGCACTTCTCCCAATTCAAGACAAGGTTAGTTTCTTCACATCTCTGCAAAACTCGATCAAGGTTGCTCAAGCAATCATCAAAAGAGGATCCATAAACAGAGAAATCATCCATGAAAACTTCACAAATCTTTTCACAAAATTTAGAGAATATAGCCATCATGCATCTTTGAAAGGTAGCAGGTGCATTACATAAACCAAGAGGGATACGTCTATAAGCAAAGGTACCGAAAGGGCAAGTAAAAGTAGTCTTTTCTTGATCATCAGTTGACATAGGTATTTTAGAGAAACCAGAGTAACCATCTAGAAAGCAAAAATGTGTATGTTTGGATAACCTTTCTAGCATTTGATCAACGAATGGCAAATGGTAATGATCTTTTTTAGTGGATTTATTTAATTTGCGGAAATCAATTACCATCCTATAACCTGTAATAATTCTTTGCGGAATCAATTCATCTTTATCATTAGGAACAACAGTAATACCTCCCTTTTTGGGGACACAATGGACAGGGCTTACCCACTGACTATCAGCAACGGGATAAATTATACCTGCTTCAAGGAGCATTAATATTTCCTTTCTTACCACTTCTTTCATCTTAGGATTTAGCCATCATTGGTGATCAATAACTGGTTTGGCATCTTTCTCCAAATTTATTTTGTGTTGACATAGAGTGGGACTAATGACCTTAAGATCATCAAGAGTATATCCAATAGAAGCACGGTGCTTCTTCAGAGTTTTCAATAATCTCTCTTCTTCATGCTCTTAAAGGTTAGCACTAATAATAACAAGATGTCGTCTTTTCATCAAGATAAGCATATTTAAGAGTATTGGGCAATGGTTTAAGCTCAAACACGGGATCACCCTTGGGTGGAGGAGGATCCCCTAAGATTTCAACAGGCAAGTTGTGTTTCAGAATAGGTACCTGTTTAAAGAATACCACTTCTATTTCCCTTCTTTCATTCATATACATATCATTTTCATGGTCTAGCAAATATTGTTCTAAAGGATCAATAGGAGGCACGGCAAGAGAAGCAAGACCAATAATTTCATCTTTACCAGGCAATTCCTCATCACGAGGTTGTTTACTAAATTTGGCAAAATTAAACTCATGACACATATCCCCTAAACCAGCAGAAGCAATATCCTTATTGCAGTCTATCTTAGCATTAACAATATTCAAGAAGGGTCTACCAAATATAATGGGACAAAAGCTATCTTGTGGGGAACCAAGAACAAGAAAATTAGCAGGATATTTAACCTTCCCACACAAGACTTCAATATCTCTAACAATCCCAACTGGTGAAATAATATCTCTATTGGCAAGCTTAATGGTAACATCAATCTCTTCTATCTCAGCAGGTGCAATATCATGCATAATTTCTTGGTATAAGGAATGAGGTATTGCACTTGCACTAGCACCCATATCACATAAGCCATGATAACAATGATCTCCTATTTTAACGGAAATAACAGGCATGCCTACAACAAGTCTATGTTTATTTTTAGCATCAGGTCTAGCAATTCTAGCAGCTTCATTGCAGAAGTAAATAACATGCCCATCAATATTATCGGCCAAAATATCTTTAACCATAGAAATCTTAGGTTCAACTTTAATTTTCTCAGGGGGTTTAGGTGTCTTAATATTACTTTTGTTAACCATAGTTGAAACTTTAGCATGATCCTTTATTCTAACAGGGAAAGGTGGTTTCTCAATATAAGCAGCAGGAACAACAGGATCATCATAAGTGACAGTCTTTTCTTCAACTTTCATAGGTGCAACTACTTTTACTTGAATGGGAGGATTATGTTTAAACCACTTCTCCTTAGGGAGATCAACATGAGTAGCAAAGGATTCATAGAAAGAAGCTACTATCTCAGAGTCAAGCCCATATTTAGTGCGAAATTCATGGAAAACACCGGTATCCATAAAGATTTAACACAATCAAACTTAGGTGTTATACTTGACTCCTTACCTTCATCGAGGTCCAAATCTTTAGAGTTGCATTTAATTCTTTCCAATAAATTCCATATGAATTCAAGAGTCTTCATCATAAAAGATCCAATACAAGAAGTATCGATTACTGAGAGAAAGCCGAGCATAAATTTTTTGAATAATCATTTCCCTTGAGAGCTCATGATTGGGGCATGAATATAACATTGAATTAAGCCTCCCCCAAGATTTAGAGATGCTTTCTCCTTCACGAGGCCAAAAATTATATATATAATTACGATCACGATGAACAAGATGCATAGGATAAAACTTCTGATGAAATTCCAATTTCAATCGCTTATAGTCCCATGATCCCATATCATCACATAGCCTATACCATGCCAATGCCTCTCCCTTCAAAGATAAAGGGAAGACCTTCTTCTTGATAACATCCTCGGGCATACCTGCAAGCTTAAATAATCCACAAACTTCATCCACATAGATTAAGTGTAAATCGGGATGCAATGTTCCATCTCCTGCAAAAGGATTAGCTAGCAGTTTCTCTATCATACCCGAAGGAATTTAGATGTAAACATTTTCAGTAGGTTCAGTAGGTTGAGGAGCAACTCTTTGCTCTACTGGTCGGGGTGAAGATACCCCGAACAAGCCCCTCAAAGGATTATGTTCCATAGTAACAAGTGATCGTAAATTTCAACACACTATATAAATTTTTCCTTACCAAATTCCACCTACCAAAGGCGCTTCACTCCCCAGAAACAATGCCAGAAAAGAGACTTGATGACCCACAAGTGTAGGGTATCTATCATAGCCTTTTCGATAAGTAAGAGTGTCAAACCCAACGAGGAGCAGAAGGAAATGATAAGCGGTTTTCAGTAAGGTATTCTCTGCAAGCACTGAAATTATCGGTAACAGATAGTTTTGTGATAAGGTAATTTGTAACGAGTAGCAAGTAATAAAAGTAAATAAGGTGCAGCAAGATGGACCAATCCTTTTTGTAGCAAAGGACAAGCCTGGAAAAACTCTTATATGAAGGAAAGTGCTCCCGAGGACACATGGGAATTATCGTCAAGCTAGTTTTCATCACGTTCATATGATTCGCGTTTGGTACTTTGATAATTTGATATGTGGGTGGACCAGTGCTTGGGTAATGTCCTTACTTGGCCATGTATCCCAGTTATGATTAACCCCCATTGCAAGCATCCGCCACAACAACAGAAGTATTAAGGTAAACCTAACCATAGCATGAAACATATGGATCGAAATCAGCCCCTTACGAAGCAACGCATAAACTAGGGTTTAAGCTTCTGTCACTCTAGCAACCCATAATCCACTTATTACTTCCCAATGCCTCCTTCTAGGCCCAACCAATGGTGAAGTGTCATGTAGTCGATGTTCACATGACACCACTAGAGGGATGACAACATACATCTCATCAAAATATCAAACGAATACCAAATTCACATGACTACTTATAGCAAGACTTCTCCCATGTCCTTAGGAACAAACATAACTACTCACAAAGCATATTCATGTTCATAATCAGAGGGGTATTAATATGCATAATGGATATGAACATATGATCCTCCACCAAGTAAACCAACTAGCATCAACTACAAGGAGTTATCAACACTACTAGCAACCTACAGGTACCAATCTGAGGTTTGGATACAAAGATTGGATACAAGAGATGAACTAGGGTTTCAGATGAGATGGTGCTGGTGAAGTTGTTGATGGACATTGACCCCCTCCCGATGAGAGGATCGTTGGTGATGACGATGGTGATGATTTCCCCCTCTCGGAGGGAAGTTTCCCCGGCAGAACAACTCTGCCGGAGCCCTAGATTGGTTCCGCCAGGGTTCCGCTTCGTGGCGGAGGAGTTTCTTCCCGTGAGCTTGCTTATGATTTTTTCTCGAACGAAAGACCTCATATAGCAGAAGATGGGCATCAGAGGGCTACCAGGGGGCCCACGAGGAAGGGGGCGCGCCCAGGGGGTAGGGCGCGCCCCCACCCTCGTGGGGCCCCTGGTTGGCCCCCCTCTGGTGCTTCTTTCGCCCAATATTTTTTATATAGTCTGAAACATGCTCCCATGAAGTTTCAGGACTTTTGGAGATGCGCATAATAGGACTCTAATAATTGCTCCTTTTCCAGCCCAGAATTCCAGCTGCCGGTATTCCCCCTCTTCATGTAAACCTTGTAAAATAAGAGAGAATAGGCATAAGTATTGTGACATAATGTGTAATAACAGCCCATAATGCAATAAATATCGATATGAAAGCATGATGCAAAATGGACGTATCAGTAACTGGTACTTTGGTGGTATAAATTTTGGGTCCGACTGGATATGAAGATCGTCTAGTTAGTGGAACTTGGCAGTAACTTGGTGGTAGTATGAACTTATGTGGCGTAATGTACTTGCTATGCAAGTCTATATATATAACGCGCCCTGGTACCCTGCTTGATATCATTACCTTTATGGACCGCAATGATATTTCCTTTTTTGAGATAGTGATGCTAGTATTTTTAAAATCAAATCTAACCAAGTTTCATATGGATTAGAAGCTACTTTCGTTTTTAGAACGAGGTCTTTGTGTTGGCTAGTATGAGTTATTTTGAAAATGAGGTTTGTATGTGTTGCACAAAAAATGCAATGCAAAAACAAAAACTTGTGGGTCAAAGCTTTCATATTTTAAAAAAAATGATGTTTTGTTATTTTTGAAATGGCATGCTATTTTCAAAAGTAGAGCAAACCACCATGTTATTTTTAAAATTTTAAAAACAGTATACTAAAAAACATCCTATCTTTACAACATCGTAATAAAAAAAATGATGTTTTCGAAATCAACATGCTACTTTCAAAATAACATATTTAAAAAAGCATGTAATTTTTTAAATAAGCATGCTATTTTAAAAGCAGCGTTATATTTTTATATCAGGATGTTATTTGAAATCAGCATGCTATTTTTAAATACAACATATTCGAAACAACATGCTATTTTTAAAATAGCATGGTATTTTCGAAATTAGCATGCTATTTTTGAAATTAGCATGCTATTTTAAAAGTAGCATATTGATAAGAGCATTACATTTTTTAAAGTAGCATGCTATTTTTAAAATCAGCATGCTTATTTTGAAATTAGCATGCTATCTTGAAATTAGCATGCTATTTTCAAATAAGCATGCTATTTTCAAATAAGCATGCTATTTTAAATGTAGCATATTGAAAAGAGAATTATATTTTTAAAAGTAGGATGCTATTTTAAAAGTAGCATATTAAAAAGAGCATTATATTTTTAAAAGTAGCATGCTATTTTTAAATCAGCATGCTTATTTTAAAAATAACATTATATTTTTAAAATCAGCATGCTATTTTTAAATCCGCATATTCATTCTATTTTCAATTGAACATGCTTTTTTCAAATGAGCATGCTATTTTTAAAATATAAGTATGCTTATTATCTATTTCAAAATAAACATTTTTCATGGTTATTTGAAAACGAGGTTTCTATTTTCATACACATTTGAAATTATGTGCTATAATAATAGGTTTCTAGGGAAATCCAACGTTCTATTTTTGTATATATATAAATTTTCGGTTTCTATTCTATATTTCAAGTATGAAATTTGACTACACTTTGAACAAATTTGAGCAATATTTTATGTAAAAAATGAAAAAAATACAGAAAACCAACTTCACTAAAAATGCATTGTTTGATCGATGTTGATAAATCATAACTAGCCTACCATGTCGAGCCGTCCATAATAAAATGAGGGTACCAATCAAATGAGGAATTTAGAAAAATAGTGGAAGTCCATCAAATAGGTCTAATACATCAGAAACAAGGTGGATCACGACATGGAAAACTGTTTAATTCAGTTTGTTCTCAATTTTTCGACCTAGAAATCCTTTTGTTTTCTCTGCATGGCCCTGTGCATCTAAACATCCTGTCTCGACTTCACTTTAGCTTTCCTGCATGAAACAACGTTTGTTAATAGGATAGCAAAGAAGATTTGAGCATGTACAGTACACTTGAACACAAAAAACACTAACTTCACATATTTTCTCTTCATAGCTGCAGAAGCTAACTTGACAGCTCTCATTACCATAGCCTTCGGTACATTCCTAGTAGGCCTTTTTGTCTTCATCACCCCTTTGGCATGTTCTTTACCGCCCTTCCTAGAGTCTTTCCTGGAAAAGTTAAGAAACATCAACACACACTACAAAAAAATACACTTCTGTGATGATACGTGTTTGTCACAATAGGTCACGTCTACTGTCATGCATGTACATCCATGAAAATTATATGACAGAATCCAGATAGTCATACTTGTGTTGTCGTAGAAGTGTTCCATGATATTACCAAAATTATCATCACGGAAGTGTCCACTTCCATGACGATAAATGGCCCGTCATGGAAGTGCTTTCGTCAAGGGTGACCGACACGTGGCATCCACCATAACGGGTCGCCGTTAAGCTATCGGGTCTGGTTTTGGATCCGATAACCCGCTAACACCCCTGACCAATAAGGATTTTCCATGTATAAAATTCTCATTGGCCGGAGGAAACACGTGTTGGCTCACTGTTTGGACAGATGTCATCCATTCATTGGACAAGAGGCGCCTATGATACGTCGACACGTGGCACGGCCCAACAGAGGCCCATTTCGGTGAAAAGGTCGGCCCGTTTGACTTGGTCAAAAGGTAATGGGCCGGCCCACGGAAATCCTGTTAATGGCATGTTCGTATATAGCCAATTTACGGCCCGCTAACTCATGGCCTGTTATGGCCTATCGGAATTAAGCCCAGTAGATTCATCTGGGCCGTCCAATATGATTCCAGCCCGTTGTAACTTCCGGCCCATGTATGGCCCATGATGTATTTCGGCCCATACGAGGCCATTTGTAACTCTTGGCCCATTACCGGTCCATGGTGAATCTGGCCCGCAATGAACAGTGTACCGCTTTATACCCATTAACGTCCCATTATTCCATTGGGCCGTTTCCAACCCGTGTTATCTTTCGGCCTTCTCATGGCCCATTTATTCTTGGGCTAATTTCCAGCATTCGGTTACTTACGGCCCGTTACTGGCCTTTTCTGCTTGTGGGCCAAATTCAGCCTGTGGTTACAATCGGCCCATTTGTGGCCCGTTAATCTTTTGGGCCATTTTCATAGTGTCATCAAATACGCCCGATTAATGACGGCCTATTATTGTCGTCCCATGAACAAACGATTCCAAATCTTGCCCGTTTACGGCCCATAATGCGGTCTATTATTGTAACATCCCTGAATTCTAAATTTTGGAATGTTATAATAAATAGATAGATTTGATTGATTGTTTGATTGATTGTCTGAAAGTGAGTGAAATTAGAACTTTTTGAAAGTTAAATGACAGGGAATAAAAGGACTTTCCCAAACTTTCACTTTTGCATTTTATGATCTCCGTGAATTCAAATTCTTTTCACCACGAAACCCTAGAGAGAAGATAACATGAATTCTTCCATTTTTTTAAATGACAAGGGTTTTTGAAAACATTTGAAATTCATTTGGAAAATATTTTCGATTCAGAAACTTCATGCAGCTCGATGATTTTCATGAGAGAAGATAAAATGACTTCTTAAAATTATAAGAAATATGAGTTGGGAGTTTCAAAGTCTTTTGGAGTTATTTGAGTTTTAAATCAAATTATTTTTCTCCAAAAATAAAATACATGGAAAATAGGGTAACATGATTCCCTACAATAGAAAATTGGAGAAAAATTAATTTGAAATCATTTTGTTTTTTAAATGATTTTTAGTGGATTTTAATAGACCACTAGCACTCTTTGATTTATTTGATTTTTGTGAGGATTTTATTTGGCATTATAAAAATGTCCATGTTGTGGAAAAAAATTCTGCAAATTTTGGTATATTATATGCCTCTATTATATTTTGTATTTATCTCTTTTGTTTTATTTTCTTCGTCTTTTAAAAAAAACAAAAGGAAACCCTCCGTCGCCGACTGGGCGGCTCAGGGCCTAGCCGACCGTGTCGCCAGCCCAGCCCGCCGACCGCGCCGTCTCCTTCCTCGCGCAGGAGATCGGCCGCCGCACGCCTCCCGAGCGCCGGCCTCGGCGTTCGTGTCCACCCCGGACTCCTCTGCCCCCTCGCCCACGCCTCGCGCCTCCTCCCCTCCTTAAATAGCGCGCCGCCGCCTCTCTCCTCTCGTCTCGCCTCGCCTCGCATCCCGCGCATCGCCGCCGCCGGCGAAGATCCGCCGCGACCGCCACTGTCCCGCGCCTCCACCCCGCGCACCGCACTCTGCCCCCCCCTCGCCGCAGCCGCGCCTCGCCTAGCCCCTCGCCGCCCCGCATAGCTGCTACCTCCGCCGCCCTGCGCCGCTGCCGCCGCCGCGCCGGAGCGCGCTGCCCTCGCCGAAGCCGCGCCGACTCGCCGGACTCGATCCGTCGCCGAAAACCGCCGGTTTTTGACGAAAACCCAACCGGTATAAACCGCGAACCCCCCCCCCCCCCGGTTTATTTTTTTATTATTCGTTTTCAGTTTTACTCAGAAAACCTAGATCTGTTTTTATTAGGTTTAGTTATATAGCGAACGCTCGCTAGTTTAGGGTTTGTAGCAAACGGTTTTCGTTCATTAGCGTTCGATAACGAACGTCCGCTATTTAGTCTTTTTCTTTTTATTTTTTTTGTTTTCTTCCAGGGACCCATTTGTGAATATTTTATTGACAGATTGGCCCCTGTTCTTCAAATGATCACAACTTTTCGCTCATTAGTCCAAATCCAACGAAACCAACGCCCACTTCTTCGTTATGATCCCCTCTATCCATTAAAACAACTCAAACATGTTTTTGAAAGTTTTAAAATTTGAATTAGATCAGATTTGAATTCAAACTTCGTTTGATCATAACTTGAGTTTCGTAGCTCCGTTTGGGTTGATTCTTTTTGCAAATCGAAGCTCTTGACCTAAACATGCTAATAAGGCCAAATTCACATAATTTTAGTACTATTAGAAATTGTTTTATGTTGCAAGAGTTATTTGCTTGGTTTTGAAGTTTTCCGAATCATCTTCTTCGTTCTTTCTGATCTTTTGAGTGTTTGCTTATGTGTGGTTACTATTGGTTGCTTACGATAGATTGACCGGAGTGAGACGAGTAGATCTATCAAGAGTTTTGAGTGCGAATCATCTTCATCAACATTGCAGGCAAGCTCACACTTTGATCATATCCCCTTTCATACCCAGTTTTATGCATTAGTTTCACCCTCAAACATTGCATGAGTAGGATTGATAACATGTGGGTATTGGGAAGTAGTTGATGAGGTAGGAACCTATTGCCCTGCATTCAAACCTTGGGAGTTACTATTACGTTATGCTTACATTGCCATGCTATGCTCGTAGACGTGGATTGGGTTTGAGAGTATTTCATGACAGATGTGAGATTGTTAATTAATGGTTCAACTTAAGGTGGCAACTTTAATACACATCTGGGTGGATTGCTAGGGGCACCCTGGGGATATACCAGTGGACTTGCCCGGACACCTGGGGATATACCAGTGTTGTCCTAGGAGATCCCGTGGATATACCGTATGATCATCCTATGGTTCGCCACCCAGGCTCAAAGGGATCATAAGATTATTCATGCTAGAAACTTCCGTGTGCAGCCACAAGCTATTATGGGCTCTAGCATAGTTGATTAAGTCGTGTGAACTCTTACAGTGGTAGACTAGCAGATGTAGGGGTTGTAGGTGGTACGGTTTACCCATCGTAAGGTGCAAACGCATCTGAAAGACTGTGTCTCGGTCATCCGTTTCTCAAACACCATGTAGTGAGAGAAATCCAACGGAGGAGATCGAGTCTTGTGGGGAAAAGTGCGCAAACCTCTGCAGAGTGTATAAACTAATCATGATTAGCCGTGTCCCCGGTTATGGACGTCTTGAGTATCTAGTACTTGGATTATCATGTGAATCTCATCATGTTACTTTAATTCATATTGTTGGGTTTTAATGATGTTACTTAATTGGGATTGAGAATGCTGTCAACCATTCTCAATGTTCAACAATCACCATGATAGTTAAATAAAATTTATTTCTTTGCAGTAGGGAAAAATTGGCTTTACGCAAAACTATAACCATAGAGCTTTCCACCAGCCAAATATGCATGTAGTGATAGCCTTTATCCATCATTCTCTATGGTGTGAATTTGCCAGTACATTCAATGTACTGACCCTCTGTGGCTGCAACGTCTCATGTTGCAGGATTATCTTACGACGAGTAAGTGATACGTTAGGGTTACGATTTCTACACTCAACTTTGCCGTTGGTGTTGATGGGAATCCACAACCTTGTTACTTCCGCTATTTGGATTGAGGTAATATTATTTTACGTTACTTACACATGTGATTTACCTCTATTATAAATCCTCCAGTACTGTGTGTGTCAGCATACCGATCCAGGGATGACACTTAAGCACAGAGACTTGATCCATTCGGGTCGGGTCGCTACAGTTATTGGCCCATGTTTGGCCGATCGATCATACGACCCGTAGCAGGCCCATTGATGCTACGGCCCGTAGAAGGCCCATTTATGCTACAGCCCGTAGAAGGCCCATTTATGCTACGGCCCGTAGAAGGCCCGTTGATGCAACGACCCGTAGAAGGCCCCTTGTTTCTACGGCCCGTAGGAGGCGCATGGTAACTACAGTAAATATGCAGCCCGTGGTTATTGTGGCCTAGTTTTAAAAAGTAGGTTATTGCAACCACTATTAAACAGCGGAAAAAGAACTGCACTGACTACAAGCAAACAAATAAACAGGACAAGGAAATAAATAAGCAAGCAGCCTACGCTAGGCTATCATGACTATTACACATATTACATCCACTGGGCGTCAAAGTTCGCCACCAGTGCAAATATAGGGAACAAAGCAACATATCATATACACTGGTTGTCAAAGTTGGCGACTTATGCAAATAAATGCCGCAGCAAAACAAGTCCAAAACTAAAACCACCTTAGAAGAGCTCACGAAACAATATCCTGGGTACCCACAATGCTGGCAAGATGCTTAGCAAGCTTATTAACTTTCTCTTGTTTGGCGCTTAAATCCTCCAGCACTTGTTGTTGCACAAGAAAGTATGCATCTGAATTTTGCAGGGACTTCCTCAGTCCTTCGGCTTCTTGCCGCAGCACAGCTGACTGATGCCTTTCAGCTTGTAGCTGAGATTGAAGAAGCCGGAGTGATTCAAGCAGCAAGTTCGAAGAGCTTGTGCCAGCAGTACTGGCCAGTAACTCGAACACTACATAACACAGGACTGTGGGGTTTTCAAACTGTCTACAAGATCATTTTTATCACCTTTCTTGGAGACCAACAGGGCTGTCTCACTATCTTGAACCTTACCTGCATTACTTTCTCTACCATTGCATAGTGGGGTGCTGTAAGTGCATCTAGTGCCACCCCTAGTTGGTTTTGGAGTATTGATGACAAATCTAGTTGAGGGACTAATGTGTTTGTGAGAATTGCAGGATAACACAGGTAGAAGTCCCTCATTGATTCGGTTTTCCTACCAGAGATGACCCCTAAAAATGTATGAAGACATTGAAGTCAAAGGTGGTATATGAAGATATTCACATTGAAGACTATGACAAGAGAAGACATCGCATGAAGCCTATGGAGCTCGAAGACTTAGATCTTTCGTAGTTCTTTTTCTTCCCCTTTGTTGAGTCATAGGAACCACCATACTGTTAAGTGGGGTCCAAGAGAACCAGTCGTAATGACTTAAGTGATGCTTAAACAAAACCTATGTCTTCGAGTGAAGACTTTGAGAGCGAATCTTGTCCAGAGTCGGACAAGTCAGCTTTGCTTGTAGCCCAAGTAAAGTTGCCGTGTGAGTTTGAAATCTGACCGTTGGAACACGTGTCAGTTCCTTAGTGACCAAGGGTCATTTCGGACAAATCAGGTCGGGTTGCCAAGTGGCTATAAATAGCCCACCCCCTACAACCATAAATGGTTGGCTGCTCAGATTCAGAGTACGGCTTTTGTCGTTTGAGAGCAACCCACCTCGTAGCCTTTGAGAGAGAATTCCTTGTGAGGATAAAGCCCTAACCACCCAGAGCCAAAGAGAATTAGGCATCACTTAAGTCTTCTTGTCTGTGTGATCTGAAGACTGATTACACTTGAGGACTGTGAATCCTCCAGCCGGTTAGGCGTCGCGTTCTGAGCATCCAAGAGACATTGTGGATTGCCGGTGAACGAAGTCTGTGAAGGTTTGGGAGTCTACCTTGAAGACTTACCAGAGTGATTGGGCGAGGTCTGTGTGACCTTAGCTCAAGGGGAATACGGTGAGGACTGGGTGTCCTGAGCTGCGGGTTCAGGACTGGGTGTCCGGGACCGTGTGTCCTCAGGTTTAAATACCTAGCCACCCTAACTAGACGTACAGTTGTCACAGCAACTGGAACTGGTCCAATAAATCATTGTCTTCAACGTGTCACTGGTTTCATCCTTTCCTTTCCTTTACTTACTGTTGGTCCTTGTGAAGTCATTATATGATTGCACTATCTTTTATCTTCACTGAGTGACTGCGTTTTCTGTTTGGCTTCATAATATCTTCCTACCTGATCCTTACTACATTGCTGCTATTAGTCATTGTGCTTTCACTCCATTGAATACTTGACTATGGCTTGCCTAGTGTAGTCTACCTTCCGCTGCAGGGTAATAGGTTTATTTCTATCGTTTGTCTTCATAACTTCCACGTTTTGAAGACTTTCATAAAAATCGCCTATTCACCCCCCTCTAGTCGATATAACGCACTTTCAATTGGTATCAGAGCAAGGTGCTCCCTTGTTCTGTGTGATTCGGTTTAACCACCTGGAGTTTTAGCTATGTCGACTGCAGGGATAATTAAAGTCTCCGTTGCGTGCCCCGTCTTCGATGGAACTGAATATCCCTACTAGAAGAATAAGATGCGCATGCATCTTGAAGCCATTGACGTTGACCTATGGTATGTCGTCAAGAACGGTGTTCCCAAGGCTGGAGAAGGTGTCACTGCTGCTGATGTCAAGAAGTTCGTTCAACTGGACTCTACTGCCAAGAATATCATCTGTGGTCATCTGACCAAAGGACAGTATGGCTGTGCGAGTGCTTTGGAAACATCTAAGCTGGTCTGGGACTGGCTCTCCAAGGTCAATGAAGGCGTCTCAACCCAGAGAGATCAGAGAATCAGTGTCCTTCGCAACCTCTTCAACCGCTTCAAGCGAAATGACAATGAGAATGTCCAGCTCACATTTGACCGACTCACTGACATCACAAATGAGCTTCAAGCCCTCGGCGCTACTGAGATCACCAAGCATGAAGTCGTCAAGACACTACTGAGATCACTTGATAGTTCGTTTGACACCCTAGCCCTGATGATTCAAGAACGTACTGATTTCAAGACACTCGATCCGTCTGACATACTTGAGAGGCTCAACACACATGAGTTTCAGCTTTCTGAGAAAAGAGATATCTACGGTCCAAACTATGGGCGAACTCGTGCTTTGAAGGCAAAAGCTGTCTCCTCATCTGAAGAAGAATCTGACAGCAGTTCGGATGATCCTGAAGACATTGGAAGGGAACTTGCTATGCTTGTGAAGAAGTTCCAAAAATTCACCAAGAAGAAAGGTTTCAGAAAGTCTTCCCGATCAGGCTCAAGGAATGATGAAGCTTCTGCTCACGACTACAAGAAGAAAACATGTCACAAGTGCAAGAAACCTGGCCACTTCATCTCTGAGTGTCCGCAGTGGGACAATGAGAACAAAAAGAAGAAGAAGAGCAAGGAATATGACTCTGACGACAAGAAGAAGAAGAAATACTCAAAGTCTTCTTCCAAGTCTTCCTCAAAGTCTTCATCACACAAGAAGAGGTCATCTGGCAAGGCACGTGCATTTGTTGGCAAGGAAATGGATTCAGAGGAGGAGTCCGCTTCTGAGGAGGCGGAGGTGGAGTCTGAGGAGGAGTCCGATTCAGGCGTCGCAAGTCTGGCTACAGCATACGTTGCCAAGTCCATCTTCAACACTGAAGACAATGACGTCATCACCAACACCGATGCAAATGACAAGGACTACTCCGCTTCTACCTACTGCTTCATGGCACGCGGTGCCAAGGTAAACACACGCACTACTCACTATCAAACATCTAGTGACGATGACTCTGATTGTGGTTCAAAACCCAGCTACAAAACACTTGCTAAAATTGCAACTGAACAACAGAAAGCTATGGAACATATTCAAAAGCTGTTAGACAGAAGCGATGATCTGTTAGGTGCTGAAATGACTCGATCTGAGTCCTTAATTGAAGACATAAAAAATCTTCACGTTAAGTATGAGGAACTTGAAAGTCGTCATGAAACGCTCTCAACAACTCACGAAAAGCTTTCCTATGATTATCTTCAAAGGAAGCAAGATCTTGAGAAATTGAGAGCGGCTCATGAAGATCTTCAAAAGGAAAATGAGTCACTTCGCGCCAAACAGATCAGCTCCGCTCAGGAAGGATTTGAACCACCATGTCTTAAATGCATTGAGCGTGATAACGCTACTACTGTTGCTGAATGTTCTACTGTTGTTACTGTTGCAATATCTTCAACTGTTGATGTGGGAACTAACCCCTCTGCTGAGGATTCCACTGTTATTGCTGATGAGAATGCTATGTTGAAGACATTGCTTGAAACAGGGATGTACAAAAGTCTTAAAGGGCATCAGACACTATGTGATGTCCTCAAAAAGCAGATCTTGAACCGAAACCCGAGGAAAGAGGGTGTTGGGTTCGTAAGGAAAATGAATGCTGATGGCTCTTACTGGAAACCTGAGCAGTACCCCAAAACCACATGGGTTTCTGCAAAGGAATTTTCAGCAGATCCATCCACTCTATCTGGGTTCACTTGTGCAAACCCCATTGTCATTGATGAATCCTTTGATGCAAACTATAAACTGTTTAAGAATCAGAATGGTGAAGTGTTTGCCGGGTACATTGGTACTAACTGCAGGAATGGACCGCCTATGAAGAAGATCTGGGTTCCGAAAAAGTGTCTGGAGAATCTTCCTGTGAATGTCCTCATGACGCCTCACGTGAAGAAGACAAACCTCAGACCAAATGCTTCATACGGTCCAAAGTCTTCATACAGACAGAGGACTCACCTGAGTCGCACTAACACAAATGTTTTGCAGGGAAACCATACTCAGGCCTATGAATATGAGAGCGGTTCATCAAACCGCCATGTTCATAAGACCAAGAACTATTCTGCTTATTCTTATGAGTACTATTGTCCGCCTGCAAGACTGTTTGCTAGGGCTCCAAAGCCAAAGTTCTCAGATGCTGCACTTAGACTTATTGCTTCTAAGCCACCCTTGAAGATGTGGGTGGCTAAGAAAGCTTAACTCTCTTTTGCAGGGAAAGGTCTCCAGCAGAAAACCAAAATCGTCTGACGCTATTGCTGGGGACCTTAAACATCTTGTAGGGCGCAAGATCAAATGCCCGAATGGTCTTACTATGTACTTCGTTCCTGAATCGCTTGCTACTCTCCCTATTAGTCCTAATCTGGATCTAAGCTTTCATAACCCACTGGTTCGTCAAATGTTTTTGCTTCACAATTCTCTTCGCGAAGCCTATCCCCCTAACTGCACTGTAGGGTACGACACTAGCGTCTTCAGAATGGATTATTGATAGTGGGTGTACAAATCACATGACTGGAAAAAGAAGCCTTCTTATGGACTCAACCTTACGTCCATCCGACAAGAGCCACATCACATTTGCTGACACTGGTAAAAGTAAGGTATTGGGTCTAGGTAGAGTTGCAATCTCAAGGGATCAACACATGGATAAAGTCATGCTTGTTGAATCCCTTGGCTTCAACTTAATGTCTGTCTCAATGCTTTGCGATTTAAACATGATCGTAATATTTGGAAAATATCGTTGCCTTGTTCTAATGGAATCTGACAAGTCTCTAGTATTTGAAGGGTATCGAAAAGATGATTTGTACGTGGTAGATTTCTCAGCAGGACCACAGCTTGCCGTATGTCTTCTAGCAAAAGCTTCAGAATGCTGGCTCTGGCATCGGAGGCTTAGGCATGCTGGCATGAGGAACCTCCACACCCTGGCAAAGAAGAAGCATGTCATAGGCATCGAGGGCGTCAAGTTCAAGAAAGATCACTTATGCGGTGCCTGTGAGGCAGGAAAGATGACGAGGGCCAAACATCCCTCGAAGACAATCATGACTACTACTCGACCCTTCGAACTGCTTCACATGGATCTTTTCGGTCCCACTCATTACTCAACTCTTACTACTACTAGTTGTCTCTATGGCTTTGTCATTGTTGATGATTATTCTAGATATACTTGGGTGCACATAATCCTTTACAAGACTGAAGTGCAGGATGTCTTCAGACGCTTCGCCAATCGAGCAATGAACAACTATGGCACCGAGATAAAGCATATCAAAAGTGACAATGGCACTGAATTCAAGAACACTAGCCTTGATACATATCTTGATACCTTGGGCATCACACATGAATTCTCAGCCCTGTACATGCCACAGCAGAATGGCGTCGTCGAACGCAAGAACAAAACACTCATTGAGATGGCCAAAACGATGCTAGATGAATACAAGACTCCAAGAAAATTCTGGCCTAAAGCCATTGATACTGCATGCCATACAATCAATCGTGTTTATCTTCACAAGCTTCTGTACAAGACATCTTATGAGCTCCTTACTGGCAAGAAGCCAAATGTCAGTTACTTCAGAGTATTTGGCGCCGGGTGCTGGATCAAGGACCCACATCACACCTCAAAGTTTGCACCAAAAGCACATGAGGGTTTTATGCATGGATATGGAAAGGATTCGCACTCCTACAGAGTCTTCAATCTCTTTCATTATAAAGTGGTTGAAACAGTGGATGTGCCGTTCGATGAGACCAACGGTTCACAAAGAGAGCACCTGCCAAATGTGCTAGATGAAGTTCCATCCAATGAATCAATCAAGCTAATGGGAACTGGAGAAATTATACCTTCTGAAGCTCATCCTGAAGAAGAACTTATCATCTCAGCACCTGATCAACCTGAAGACAATGCTCAGCCTGAAGACATTCCCTCTAACAACAACAATGATCAGCAAGAACAAAATCTTCGCCCTGTACATCCTCGTGTTGCCAATGAAGTGCAGATTGAAAGAATAATTGATAGCATCAATGCACCCGGTCCACTCACTCATTCAAGGGCAACTCAGCTAGCAAATTTCTGTGGGCACTTCGCATTCGTCTCAATAACAGAACCCAAGAAAGTTGAAGAAGCCTTCATGGAACCTGAATGGATTCAAGCTATGCAAGAAGAGCTTCAATAGTTTGAGCTGAATAATGTATGGGAACTGGTTAAGCATCCCGATCCTCGGAAGCACAACATAATAGGCACAAAATGGATATACCGCAACAAACAAGATGAGCACGGTCAAGTTGTCAGAAACAAAGCTCGTCTCGTTGCTCAAGGATATACTCAAGTGGAAGGCATTGACTTTGATGAAACAGTTGCTCCTGTGGCTAGACTTGAAGCCATACGCATACTGCTGGCCTATGCAAATCATCACAACATACTTCTTTATCAAATGGATGTGAAGAGCGCCTTTCTCAATGGCAAGATTGAAGAAGTGTATGTTGCACAACCACCTAGCTTTGAAGATCCAAAACATCCTGACATGGTATACAAGCTCAACAAGGCACTGTATGCCCTCAAACAAGCCCCTCGGGCCTGGTATGACACACTCAAATACTTCCTGAAGAGCAAAGGCTTCATACCTGGTTCCCTCGACCCCACTCTCTTCATGAAGACATATGATGGTGAACTGTTTGTGTGCCAAATATATGTGGATGACATTATCTTCAGGTGTACCAATCATAAGTACAGTGAAGAGTTTGGATTTATGATGCAAGAGCAATATCACATGTCTATGATGGGAGAGCTGAAGTTCTTTCTCGGTCTTCAAATATGATAGCAACGCAACGCCATCTTCATATCTCAAGAGAAGTATCTCAAAGATTGCCTGAAGAAGTTCGGTATGAAAGACTGCAAAGGCTTCACAACGCCAATGCCAGCCAAGCATCATCTGGGTCCTGACGACAATGGTAAAGAGTTTGATCAAAAGGTATACCGCTCCATGATTGGTTCTTTACTTTATCTATGTGCATCTAGGCTAGATATTATGCTTAGTGTTTGCATGTGTGCTCGATTCCAAGCGGCACCAAAGGAGTCGCATCACTTAGCTGTGAAGCGAATTCTTCGATATTTGGCTCACACCCCAACTCTAGGATTATGGTATCCAAAGGGCTCATAGTTTGATCTGGTTGGATTCTCGGATGCTGATTATGCTGGTGACAAAGTGGATCGCAAGTCTACATCAGGCACATGTCATTTTCTGGGACGATCACTTGTATGTTGGTCTTCAAAGAAGCAGAACTGTGTATCTCTCTCCACTGCTGAATCTGAATACATTGCTGCTGGATCTTGCTGCGCTCAGCTTCTGTGGATGAAGCAAACACTCAAGGACTATGGCATTCATCTGAAGCAAGTGCCACTCTACTGCGACAGCGAAAGCGCCATCAAGATTGCCAACAACCCAGTTCAGCACTCGAAGACAAAGCACATTGAAATTCGTCATCATTTCCTCATAGATCATGTTGTGAAGGAAGATATTGATATCATACACGTCAACACTGAAGAGCAATTGGTAGATATGTTCACCAAGCCCTTGGATGAGAAGAGATTTTGCAAGTTACGGTGTGAGCTAAATATCCTGGAATCCTCAAATGTCCTGTGATCAGGCACACATCCTAACCCTTATGCATATTGATGACTTAGATGTGCAACACACGAAGTAAAGTATATCTTCAATCAATGAAGACATACATTCTAAGTGTGAATACATTAATGTGGAATTTGACTTCGGAGCGCCACGATAATTGTGCACCGTGTCTGGGTCTAATACTTCCCATACGGTGGGTAACGCCACCACCAAATGTTCTATTTGAAGTGTTTCACTCATGGCGTTACCTTGCTATGTCTTCACATTTGGTTTGGCTTCAATCTCAACATGTTTTCATGATTATCTTCACTATGTTGATTATATATATATACTAGTGTTCTGTCCTCTACATCATTCACTTATAGCTATGTCTTCTTGTTGAATCTTTTGAACTAAGTGAATGTGATCGGACCCTAACCTCTCTGTGCTTTCTATCTCAAATTCTATCTCTCCAAATCATATGTATTCTATTGAAACTGTCGTATGTCTTCTCTGCGTCCTTGTCAGCAGAAGATACAAAGACAAACCTTAAGTCCGCTTTCAATGCTCATTCCTCCACATGAAACCTGGAGAAGTAGGAATGACCACCCGACAATCCAGGCGTGCGTGGGACGTGGAACAAACCCCAAAATTCTGCATGATGGCCACGTGTTCCTCAGATGCGAATCGCCAGGGGCACCTGTGTAATAAGGCAGTGCCGCCCCTGTACCTATAAATACACACTTCACAGCAGTCATTATCTCTTCTTCCACTCTCACACGAACCCTAGCGCCACCGCTAGCCCTCGACGACGCCGGCGACGAAGCGCTTCGCTGCCGCAACCTCTCCGACGCCGTCTTCACGCCGACCGCGGACATCGTCCTCTCCGCCGTCGCCGTAGGTGTCCTCCGTCACCAAGTTCGGGCACGGAAGATCGAACTGCTCGGCCTCCTCTTCCACTCCGTCTAGCAGCTCTTAGTGTGGTAAATAAAACTTCCTTTTTATGGCACCATTGATCCTATGGCTTTGTCACTTTCTACCACAAGCAGTTTCTATTCACACAAGTTAGATCTCTCTCATACTACATCTCATAACATGCCTAGTATATTCACTTATGCTTCACAAAGTAGTTAGATTCCTCACTTGTACTGATCTCTGGATTCGTACAAATCTGGAACCAACTCCTTATCTATGAGTGAATGTCTTCGCATGATGAGCTCAATGTCTTCTAAACTGATTTATATTCAAAATCTTCTGAGAATGCATATGACCTCTTCCCCTTCCCTCGCACCTTAATGCTGTCACAGGTACATGTCCGTGGGAGAATCCCTTGGTTCTCATAGTCTGCATTCATTTGCAGAATTCTTACAACATCATATCAATTCTCCCGAAGCCAGTTCCTGTCTGTCCAGCAAGCGAAAGCCCTTGAAGCCTTTGAACATATTGAAGCCTTTCAGTTTAAAGTTCATGGCTTCAGAGAAATCAGCAAGGAAGGGTGGCAGAAAGCGTCGTGGAGAAACATCAAGAGATCTGCCAGATGACCTCTCAGAACTGTACAAGACAGATCCTGAAGAGGGTTACAATCAACGCAAAACATGAATCCAATGGATTCGACGCTATTGGGCAGAACAGTGGTTCCAGTACAGATTTGTGACAAAGGAATATGCTGAAAAGAATGCCATCAAGCGACCATGGGGAGACATCCTCTACAAAAATCTTCAACCTAGGACCAGAGATGAAGCCATTGAACAAGGCTTCTATCCCTGCATGGTCCGTGGACCACAGCCTGCGGATGCTGACCCATCGTCACTGCTATGGTGTCATGACGACATTCTGTTCAAGCGCAACTTTCAGTTTGCCCAGAACTCAGCGAAGCAGAACAAGAAGACATTGGGACTAGACTTCAACCCTGGTCCTTCTGCTCCAAGGGCTGACGGCACCCGTGATGCAGAACCCAATGTCGTCAGTCCTTTCTACAACCTTGAAGGTCTCATCACCGATATCTTGGTTCAAGCGACAACCGTGAATGAGCCTGCAGCTGACGCTGAATCAGATGAAGCGCCTGCAGCGCCGAAGCCAAAGAAGTTGAAGAAGCCTAAAGCTTGAAAGCCTGCCCCTTCACCAAAAATCTCACGAACGAAGCCACTGGCAACTGCACCTCCTGAAGACAGTGTCCAGTCTGAAGATTTGTCACGCATCTCCAAGCCCCAGAAGGTCAAGATGCCTCTGCCACACACCAGCCAAGAGCTAACTGCTGCTGCCATTCTGCGCAATGATGCCATTGATCTGTCAAGTGATGAAGATCTTGCAGATGACGCTCTTGAGCAACTCATCAAGAGCAAAGAAGAAGCAGAAATCTTCAATGATCTGCCTCTCTTTGATGTAACAATCATCCACAACTTCATTGATGAATGGTTTGACACGCCAAACATCAGCTTCGACGATCTGCAACTACCCATTGGCCTCAGTGTCGCCTTCCATGGCGCCATTGCTTCAGAGTTAGCCATCGCCCAGCGCATTGTTGAACTGAAGCAGAAGATTGACTTTGAGAAATCTCAGTTCAAGAAGCATATGGCCAAGCTCAGCGTGCAAGATGTGAAGAACTTCAAGATTATGCTGCACGAGCTCAAGCAAGCCTTTCTAAAGAAACGTGCAGAAGCTCAGGGTTCTCGTGAGCGCATGAAGGTCTTGGCTGATAGGTGTGTCCAAGCCTACAATGAGGCTGAGAAGCGCAAGGCCCTTGGGCGTCCTGGCATCGACCCCAGGATGGCTGCAAGAAGACGAAGAAGCCCGCTATGGCTGAACCCGAAGCACCAAGGCAGGAACCAGATCCCCTTGTCTTCCCAACTAGCATGACTGGCCCGAAGCCAAAGGCCAGGTCAACCGCTTCAGAACTGAAGAAGACCAGGACTGCTGAGGCTGAAGCAAGGAAGAGAAAACATCCTGAAGCCTCTGCTACTGCCCCCGCCAAGAAGAAAAGAAAGACCAAGAAGGAACGGGCTGCTCCCATAGAGCCCTTGATTGTTGAACCCATTTCCATGGTTCACCCCAACGCCGATCCACAAGAACGTCAACTGACTGTCCATGAGCCTGCTTTCACAGAGGCTCATGAAGCTGAAGACTTTCCAGCAGCTGATCCCATCGCTGCTGAAGACATTGGTCACCATGACCATGTTGAAGATGATGCAGCCCTTCCTCAGCTAGAGGACCAACAGGTATCATCGCCTGTGCTCACGCACAGCGAACTCATCAGCATTGGTCGTCCATTGACGCCAATTGCACAGGATGCTTCATGGGCGGATCGCCCACAAGAGGAAGAAGATTTTGAGGCCCAGCCAACAGCAACTCCACAGGCGTCACCCGCGTTGCGCAGGCTTCGCAAAGGTCCAAGGCCTCAAGTCTCTGCTGAAGACAATCCGGCTGCATCAGCCGCTGAAGAAGAAGTCCCACAAGTTGCCACTCCCCTGTCCCACCAAGAAGCGGTTCTCGAGGAGAACGTGATCGTGACCGACCCTCCTGCTCGTCAAGTGGAGGTTGAACATCTTGAGGCTGCCACCACCAACACCACTGAAGCCACTGACGCTGTCATGGCTGAAGCTAATGTGGAGCCCTCACCAACAAAAGCACCAGAAGTCAGCGAAGCCACTGATCCTGCCGCTTCTGTTCCTGCGTCTGCTCCCGGTCCCCAGTTCGACTATCATGTTGAGCACAGGCCTCAGGTGCAGAAGACAATCCCAAGATTGCCATGGTTCCCAGGTCCTGCATCAGCACCTGGCTCCTTCAATATCAATGGCTTCAGAGCAGACAACACATTCTTCAATAGCTCCAGGAACCCCTACTCAAGGGAAAGAATATCATCTGATCGGTTCTGGAGTTATCCGCAGCGAAGCTATTACTCATGCGTTCTTTACAACCAAGGTCGCATCTTCCCACACAAGCGCCTTGACATTGAAGCAATAGCTGGTCTGCCCTATCTGGAAGAAGCTCTGGATTGCTTCAAAGAGGTTGGACTGCTGCCGTTTGTCACTGACCAAGAGCATTGGAATGAAGAGTTGCTGCTCCAATTCTATGCCACACTTCACATCCGCGGGTATAGCAGAGATCCGAAGACTTGGGTCCTGGAGTGGATGACAGGAAACGTTCATCACGAAGCCAAAGCCTTTGACAACATTGAGCTCACTGGTTTGCCCACTCCTGGCGATCTCTACGAGCATGGCTGTCAGCTTCATAGTGAAGCTATTGAGAGCATCTTTCAGAAGACTGAACCTAATATGAGTCAGATGCTCAGTATGATGAAGCCATTTCCCCGAGATGCTGCTTATCCCACGGCGTTCTTCGTTGAAGACCTTGAGTATCTTCATGGGAATGAGTAGATGCTCTATGTCTTCAAACCTTTTTGGTCCTTACTGACAAAAGGGGGAGAAGCATATGAGTTTGATAGTCTTCAAGCGGGTCCATATGGGCGGGTGCTTTATATTTTGCTTCGTGCTTACAACTCTCGTTTTGCTACATTTGGTTCTTTGAGTTGTAACACTTAAACTCGATGGTCGTCTGCTACTTATTTGCCACCTTGTGTTGCGATGATAAATTCCGCATGTGCGACGATAAATTCCGCACTTAGATCATTCTGCAGACGTCCATTTTCCATTATGCATGTCATTATCTTCAAATACTTTCTCATGCATAGTGGATTGTCAGCATAAGTTGAAGTGGATCTCCACAAGTACAACCTGCCATGTGCATTTGCATTCCAAAAGCATATTACTTATATGCACATCTTCAGGGGGAGCCCTTGCAACTTATGAAGACAATTCCTTATCCTTTACAATTTCACAGACTATATTCCCCGTTGAAAACTTCAACTAGTTTGTCATCAATCACCAAAAAGGGGGAGATTGTAAGTGCATCTAGTGCCACCCCTAGTTGGTTTTGGAGTATTGACGACAAATCTAGTTGAGGGACTAATGTGTTTGTGAGAATTGCAGGATAACACAGGTAGAAGTCCCTCATTGATTCGGTTTTCCTACCAGAGATGACCCCTAAAAATGTATGAAGACATTGAAGTCAAAGGTGGTATATGAAGATATTCACATTGAAGACTATGACAAGAGAAGACATTGCATGAAGCCTATGGAGCTCGAAGACTTAGATCTTTCGTAGTTCTTTTTCTTCCCCTTTGTTGAGTCATAGGAACCACCGTACTGTTAAGTGGGGTCCAAGAGAACCAGTCAGAATGACTGAAGTGATGCTTAAACAAAACCTATGTCTTCGAGTGAAGACTTTGAGAGCGAATCTTGTCCAGAGTCGGACAAGTCAGCTTTGCTTGTAGCCCAAGTAAAGTTGCCGTGTGAGTTTGAAATCTGACCGTTGGAACACGTGTCAGTTCCTTAGTGACCAAGGGTCATTTCGGACAAATCAGGTCGGGTTGCCAAGTAGCTATAAATAGCCCACCCCCTACAACCATAAACGGTTGGCTGCTCAAATTCAGAGTACGGATTTTGTCGTTTGAGAGCAACCCACCTCGAAGCCTTTGAGAGAGAATTCCTTGTGAGGATAAAGCCCTAACCACCCAGAGCCAAAGAGAATTAGGCATCACTTAAGTCTTCTTGTTTGTGTGAGCTGAAGACTTATTACACTTGAGGACTATGAATCCTCCAGCCGGTTAGGCGTCGCGTTTTGAGCATCCAAGAGACATTGTGGATTGCCGGTGAACGAAGTCTGTGAAGGTTTGGGAGTCTATCTTGAAGACTTACGAGAGTGGTTGGGCGAGGTCTATGTGACCTTAGCTCAAGGGGAATACGGTAAGGACTGGGTGTCCTGAGCTGCGTGTTCAGGACTGGGTGTCCGGGACTGTGTGTCCTCAGGTTTAAATACCTAGCCGCCCTAACCAGACGTACAGTTGTCACAGCAACTGGAACTAGTACAACAAATCATTGTCTTCAATGTGTCACTGGTTTCATCCTTTCCTCCCCTTTACTTACTGTTGGTCCTTGTGAAGTCATTATGTGATTGCACTATCTTTTATCTTCACTGAGTGACTGCGTTTTCTGTTTGGCTTCATAATATCTTCCTACCTGATCCTTACTACATTGCTGCTATTAGTCATTGTGCTTTCACTCCATTGAATACTTGACTATGGCTTGCCTAGTGTAGTCTACCTTCCGCTGCAGGGTAATAGGTTTATTTCTACCGTTTGTCTTCATAACTTCCATGTTTTGAAGACTTTCATAAAAATCGCCTATTCACCCCCCTCTAGTCGATATAACGCACTTTCAGGTGCTCTTCTCCAATATTATATTCGCATACTGCAAGAGAAACAAGCAGACACGTCACAAGTTTAGCATGTAGTATGAGAAACTCATTTCGGTAAACCGGTTCAGTAGTAAGGTGGACAGGATAACAGCATGAAACAAACATGTATCTATGTACTATGGTCACTGTATTGTCCATATCATTCTAGTTTATGTTGCCAAATCAAGATAGAGACACAGTTCTACTCATTTATTTTTAGGACACAGGAGCATAGACAAGTGTGAGAAACTACACATCATTGGCAACACTTGTAATGTGAATCACATGAGAACATAACTATTTATACAACGGAAACTGAAATCAACATAGAGCAAGAAGTTAGAACAGCAATCCAGTTAAAGAAATAGGTTTAAAACATACCTATTGCGCCATTGGAGTTTCAATTGGATCCTTCAAATTTGAAAGTAGTTGGTATGAGTACATACAGTGATGCAACAACAAAGGAGTATGGACCATAGCTACGGAATCTAACCTGAGAATAGTTGCTCTTCTGCTTTAAACATGGAGTTTGGGTTCGCTATGGTGGTCTTCGTGCTTTGGGCATTGCAGTTGCTTTACAAACTGCTCGTTTTGGGGGTTCTCTGTGGTGGACATGGTGCTTTGTCAACTAGAAGTGGGTTACTATCTGCTGGGGTTGGGGTTAGATGGGTTTTAGCTCGTTCTCTGCCTAATGGTGTAAGTGTGCAATCTAGAAGAGTCTCGATTATGTGTGGTAGGGCTAGTTTGTGGGCCAATACAACCATGGTTCTATCTGCATCGATGGGTAGCACTGTCTTTTGTGAAGAACGGGTTTTTGCTCCCTTAGATACTGCCATTACCCCCTCCAATTCAAATGGCTGATAAACAAGAAAAGAAATTGAACGTACAGACATTGTATGATAGACAGATGTGGTAATTCACATATATGTTGTCTAACCAAATAGGACAGCATGACAAAATTTCACATATATTATGCCTAACTAAACCGGATAGCATGACACAGTTTCAGATATATGATGGCTGACTTAACAGGATATAATGGCATAATTCAACATATGATGAGTATGTAAACAGGATGACATGACAAAACTATATGATGTCTTTCTAAAATAGGTTGGAATGAAATAATTCACATACATGTTGTCTAAGTATACAGGATGGCATGATATAATTGACATAATTGATTCATATACTAAGCAGCTGGCACTCGCATGTATGATATCTAAACTAAGCAGATGGAATTCAATATTGTGCATATGATGTCTAAACTAAGCAATGCAAGACACCATATGCATGATAAGAGAAATATAAACATTGCAACTTAGAGCATACACCTCAGGTGGGATATAGGACTGGTCATCTGTCTCTGAATCCTCCTCTGAGGAGCTCCTTGTAACCATCGAGATAGATGCTTCAACAGGTACCATTGCCTGCTCTGAAGACCTTGTTTTCACTCCTGATTTTTCCATAACTAGCTCAAATGGCTGATACACATGAAGAGTAGTTCAATATACACAGATTGTCAACAAATGGAATACGTAATGAAAAAAGATGGCATGAGATAATTCACCTATATGATGCTTGGCTACATGGCGGTGCATAATTCACATATATGACAACTGGCTGAAAAACATGGCATTGCATAATTCACATATCTGATATAGAAAGCAAACAGGAGGCGCTCACACAAAGCATGTCTAATCTAAGCTGATGGCATGGCAATGCAAGACACCATATGCATCATATGAGCAATATAGCCCTGCCAAGTTAGAGCATGCACCTCGGGGGGATACGACTAGTCATCTGTCTCCGAATCCTCCTCTGAGGAGCTATTTGTAACCAGCAAGAAATCTGCATCGACAGGTAGCACTAACTGCTCAGAAGACCTTGTTTTCACTCCAGATTTTCCCATGACCGACTCAAATGGCTGATGCACAGGAAGAGTAGATGAATGTATAAACATTGTTGACAAATGGAATACATTATGCAAAAAATATGGCACGATTGAATTCACATATACGATGACTGGCTAAACAGGATGGTATTGCATGATTCACGTATATGATGCCTGGCTAAAGAAGATGGCATTGCATAATTCCCATATACTCCCTCCATTCCAATTTTTTTTCTTTTTAGAGATTTTAAATGGACTACCACATACAGATGTATATAGACATATTTTAGAGTGTAGATTCACTCATTTTGCTCCATATGTAGTCACTTGTTGAAATATCTAAAAGACAAATATTTAGGGACGGTGGGAGTATTATATAGAAACCAAAAAGGTGACATTCACACAAAGAAAATCTAAACTAAGCTGATGACATATAAGATGTATAATGTAAGCAATGCGAGGCGCCATATGCATGATATGACCAACATCAGCATGCCAGGTTAGAGCAAACACCTCAGGTGGTAAATATGAGTGGTCGGCTCCCTCTGAATCCCCATCTAAATAGTGATCTTCCTTTGGAATACAATCTGGAATGGCGGGAGGGGGCCCACTTCGCCCACCATGGAGCGGCGTTTGCATGACATTATATTCCCACGCAACGGTCTTCTCTTTTTCTCTACATGTTCAGTACGGTTGTGTACAATAACTGACATGAATAATAAAAAATAGTTAGATTTTGTAAGGCCTAAGGGGTGCATGCAGAAATCAAGACTGATGGTAGCAAACGAGTGGATAGATCCAAAACTAATGATAGCGGGAAGATTATAGCTTCAGTTTAAAAAGATAGACAATGGATCATCTACTATTTGTTGCCCACCCAACACGAACCACATAGAAGACCCAGATGAACCAGATAGTAGACAGATAATATTCATTGCTGCCTCGATATGAGACCCACAGGCATTTTAAAACTCAAGTTTGAACGATAAAGTAGAAGGTAATAATAACTGATGTATAACGTAAGCAAACACGACAGAATGCGACCTCTCTTTCGGAACTGTGTAGTCCTCAGGTTCATCTTCTCAGTCGATGATGGTAATGCAGTTGGCGTGGCTGCCAGCAACGGGGAAGATGATCTGAGGCGGAGAAAGAAAGTCTGCAAGGGGAATCTCTGCTGCAGTGAATCCTTCTGTCGATGGTGCACCTCAGGTGGGGTGGATGACGGCACGGCAGGAGCAGGACATAACACACATAGTTTTCTTTGATGCTTATCTGAAAATGAAGTAAATATGTAAGGGCTCCTTAGAATTGGAGGATTCTATAAACACAGGGACAGGAAAAACACAGGAATAGGATAGGAATGCACATGCAAAACAGAGCATTTGGAAACATAGAATTTCTATCAACCTGGGTGTTCAGATCACATGAATTGGAGAACACATGAATGGAGAAACATGGTCAAATTAAAGTCAAACCACGTGAAAATGAAAAAATAAGAATATTATTATGCTGGTAATGCAATTAGTCATGTTCTTTGTGCATATTGATTTGAAAAGGACGTCCAAGTGGATATTAAAATTCCTACATTTTTTCTTTGAAAGGGACACCTAAGGAAAAAATCCTCCAGTTTTGCTTTGCTCCACTCATTCTAACCAAATGCACGAATAGTAGTACCATAGTAGTTCCATAGCAAAGGATCCCTGAGGGATCAACATGAATGCAGAGTAACAAAGTGATGCGACAATTGTACGACCTCTTTGGCATAGCCTTGTCGGCCTCAGCATCATTGGATTGGACGTGAAGGATGGTGATGCTGGTGTGACTGTAGGAGGCGGGGAAGAAGATCTGAGGCCTCTATAAATGGCACCGAGGGTACTGCTCCTCTGTGATGGACGGTTCCATCGTTGGAGCAGCTCCGGTGAGGTGTACGATAGCGAGGCTGAAGCAGGACAAGACAGACAACGTTAATCTGAAGTGGGACTCTGATATCATCTACAATGGATGATGTAAATACATCACCAAAAAGTGCTAGATGTAAAACGCATCTGCCGCGCCACGGCCGCTCCGACAGATGCTGTAAATACTGTTCACTCTGAACATAACTGAAGAAACTAAACTTTATAGTTGAAACTAAATTCTACTGTCGAAATTGATTGAACTAGTAGCAGAGCATTGCAATAGATGTTTAGGGCATTCGAGCACTAGTAGCAGAGAAGCAGTGATTTAAATCAACAGATGCTCAAGCAGGGAACGCACTAGCAGACAGCAAGTCGTGCAGCAGCACCGAGAGCGAGTGACAAAGCAGCAACTCATTTAGCTTCCTGATGACCCACAAGTATATGAGATCTATCGTAGTCCTTTCGATAAGTAAAAGTGTCAAACCCAACGAGGAGCAGAAGGAAATGATAAGCAGTTTCAATAAGGTATTCTCTGCAAGCACTGAAATTATCGGTAACAGATAGTTTTGTCATAAGGTAATTTGTAACGGGTGACAAGTAATAAATGTAAATAAGGTGCAGCAAGATGGCCCAATCCTTTTTGTAGCAAAGGACAAGCCTGGACAAACTCTTATATAAAGGAAATCGCTCCCGAGGACACATGGGAATTATCGTCAAGCTAGTTTTCATCACGTTCGTATGATTCGCGTTTGGTACTTTGATAATTTGATATGTGGGTGGACCGGTGCTTGGGTACTGACCTTCCTTGGACAAGCATCCCACTTATGATTAACCCCTCTTGCAAGCATCCGCAACTACAAAAGAAGTATTAAGGTAAACCTAACCATAGCATGAAACATATGGATCCAAATCAGCCCCTTACAAAGCAACTCATAAATTAGGGTTTAAGCTTCTGTCACTCTATCAACCCATCATCTACTTATTACTTCCCAATTCCTTCCTCTAGGCCCAAACAATGGTGAAGTGTCATGTAGCAAACGTTCACATGACACCACTAGAGGAAATACAACATACATCTCATCAAAATATCAAACGAATACCAAATTCACATGACTACTTGTAGAAAGACTTCTCCCATGTCCTCAGGAACAAACGTAACTACTCACAAATCTTATTCATGTTCATAATCATAGGGGTATTAATATGCATAATGGATCTAAACATATGATCTTCCACCGAATAAACCAACTAGCATCAACTACAAAGAGTAATCTACTAGCAACCCATAGGTATCAATCTGAGGTTTTGGGACAAAGATGGGATACAAGAGATGAACTAGGGTTTGAGATGAGATGGTGTTGGTGAAGTTGTTGATGGAGATTGACCCCCTCCCGATGAGAGGATCGATGATGATGACGGTGGTGATGATTTTCCCCTCACGGAGGGAAGTTTCCCTGGCACAACAGCTCCGCCGGAGCCCTAGATTGGTTCCGCCTCGTGGCGGCGGAGTTTCGTTCCGTGAGCTAGCTTATGATTTTTTCCATGGCAAAAGACCTCGTATAGCATAAGATGGGCACCGGAGGCCTGCTAGGGGCCCACGAGGCAGGGGGGCGCTCCCAGGGGGTAGGGCGTGCCCCCACCCTCGTGGATGGTGGGTGGCCCCCTCTGGTACTTCCTTCGCCCAATATTTTTTATATATTCTGGAACGTGCTCCCGTGAAGTTTCAGGACTTTTGGAGTTGTGCAGAATAGGTCTCTATTATTTGCTCCTTTTCCAGCCCAGAATTCCAGCTGCCGGCATTCCCCCTCTTCATGTAAACCTTGTAAAATAAGAGAGAATAGGCATAAGTATTGTGACATAATGTGTAATAACAGCCCATAATGCAATAAATATTGATATAAAAGCATGATGCAAAATGGACGTATCAACTCCCCCAAGCTTAGACCTTGCTTGTCCTCAAGCGGAAGCCGACATCGAAAAATATGACCACATGTTTAGAGATAGATGTGTCGATAAAATAAAATACGGACATGAGGGCATCTTAATCATTCTTATAACAGCAATATATATATATATATGTATATGTATATATATTGTCATATGATTTCTTATGCTAAAGTAACAATTCACTCACAGTTTCAAGTATGAATCATAAACTTCATTGAAAACTAACAAACTATAATCTCAGTCATTGAAGCAAATTGTAATTTATCATAACATCAGAAAGAGTCAATATAAGAGCTTTTCAGCAAGTCCACATACTCAACTATCATTTAGTCTTTCACAATTGCTAACACTCACGCAATACTTATTGGTATGAAGTTTTAATCAGACACAGAGATAGATAGGGGCTTATAGTTTTGCCTCCCAACCTTTTACCTCAAGGATAATGTCCACAATAATAGTTCATTAAAACTCACATCCATTTCGCTATATATATCAAGATCTTTCCAACACATTTGTGTTTGCCAAAGGATAAAATGTAAAAAAGGAAAGGTGAAGATCACCATGACTTTTGTATGAAGTATAAGACAAGAATAAAAGATAGGCCCTTCACAGAGGGAAGCAGAGGTTGTCATGTGCCTTTATGGTTGGACGCACAAAATCTTAATGCAAAAGAACGTCACTTTATATTTCCACTTGTGATATGGACCTTTATTATGCAGTCCATCGCTTTTATTTCTTCCACATCACAAGATCATATAAAGCTTATTTTCTCCGCACAAATAAATCATACATATTTAGAGAGCAATTTTTATTGCTTGCAACAATGACAACTTACTTGAAGGATCTTACTCAATCCATAGGTAGATATGGTGGACTCTCATGGCAAAACTGGTTTTAAGGATATTTGGAAGCACAAGTAGTATCTCTACTTGGTGCAAATAATTTGGCTAGCATGAGACGGAAAGGCAAGCTCAACATGTTGGATGATCTATGACAATATAATTTATTTCAGATGTAAGAAAACATAACCCATTATGTTGTCTTCCTTGTCCAACATCAACTCTTTAGCATGTCATATTTTAATGAGTGCTCACAATCATAAAAGATGTCCAAGATAGTATATTTATATGTGAAGACCTCTCTTTCTTTATTACTTCCTATTAATTGCAACTATGACCAAAATTATGTTTGTCAACTCTCAACAACTTTTATTCATCATACTTTTTATATGTGACATCATTACTCTCCATAAGATCCATATGATCTCTTTAATTCCCTTTTTTCTCTTCTATTTTATTTTTATTCCCTCAAGATCATAGCAAGATGGCAAAGCCCTTGACTCAACACTAATCTTTATTATATAACTCATGGACTCGATTACATAGAAGGATCATAAAGCAAAACTCAGAACTAGATCATACTAAAATTTTATTCTACTATATCAAGATATTACCAAAAGGATCGAACTAAGAAAAACGGTAAAGATAAAAGTGTGATGATGATACGATACCGGGGCACTCCCCCAAGCTTGGCAGTTGCCAAGGGGAGTGCCCATACCCATGTGTTTATGCCCCCTTCCTCGGAGGTGGTGATGATGGAGTTGTTGATGATGTGGGCTTGTCGTCCATCTTCCAAGGCATAGGCTCACCATCATAGAAGGATGATCGAGTCTCTGGGATCCTCAAATCTACAGCCAAACTCATCCTCTTGAATCTATATTCATACTCACAGTTTTGGTTTTGCAGGTAATAGATCTGGGCTTGGAGATATTCGATTTTCTCGTGAAGCTGGAAGATGGTCTCCCCGATGTTCCTGGCATCATGCTTGGTGTTGTTGGTGAACTCTGTGATCATCATGTGGTTGGCGTCGAGTCGACACTCCACCATCTCCTGGCACTTGAAAACTTGTTTCTCCATTGCCTCGAGTCTTGTCTCCATGCTTCTGGTCCTCCTTGGTCCCTTAACATCACGGATGTGCAGCAACCCCTCAAGCATCTCAATGGTTTGAGGGTGTTGCAGCACCTCCGCGAGGTAGGGGTTGATGACCTTCTCGAAGAACTTGTCCTTGGGGGCACTTGGAGATGTCATGGCGATCTAGATCTATCAGAAAAACAGCTCGAAACAAAGACAGAAGATATTCGCGTGATACGGTGGTCAAAACCTTCGGGAGAATATATAGTGAATTTTTACCGACCAAAAGAAGTATCGTGCAAGAAAACAGAACCCTCGCGGACGCCTCGTGTCCTTCCCGGACTGCTTCCTATTTTCCTATTTTTCTGAAATATTCTAAAACAGAGAAAAATTACTATTAGAACTGTTTTGGAGTCGGTTTCCTTACCGTACCTCACACCTCTTCCTTTTCGGAGTCTAGAACGTTCTGGAAAGTGTCCCTTATGTATTCCTGCAGGGTTACGGTTTCAATAACATTAGTTTCAACATTTATGGGATTACCCGAGATATAATGTTTGATTCTCACCACCCTCGGATTTGTGCGTTCAAAGATGTTGATTTTTATGGCACTAGAACGATAGACCTCCTCGATGACGTAAGGACCTTCCCATTTAGAGAGGAGTTTGAAGGAAATATTCCCTAGAGGCAATAATAAAGTTGTTATTTTTATTTCCTTATATCATGATAAATGTTTATTATTCATGCCAGAATTGTATTAACCAGAAACTTAGTACATGTGTGAGTACATAAACAAAGAAAGTGTCACTAGTTTGCCTCTACTTGACTAGCTCGTTGAATCAAAGATGGTTATGTTTCCTAACCATATACATGAGTTGTCATTTGATTAACGGGATCACATCATTAGATAATGATGTGCTTGACTTGACCCATCCGTTAGCTTAGCACAATGATCGTTTAGTTTGTTGCTATTGCTTTCTCCATAACTATACATGTTCCTATGACTATGAGATCATGCAACTCCCGAATACCGGAGGAACACTTTGTGTGCTACCAAACATCACAACGTAACTCGGTGATTATAAAGGTGCTCTACAGGTGTCACTGATGGTGTTTGTTGAGTTGGCATAGATCAAGATTAGGATTTTTCACTCTGATTGTCTGAGAGGTATCTTTGGGCCCTCTCGGTAATGTACATCACTATTAGCCTTTCAAGCAATGTAGCTAATGAGTTAGTTACGGGATGTAGCATTACGGAACGAGTAAAGAGACTTTCCGGTAACGAGATTGAACTAGGTATTGAGATACCGACGATCGAATCTCGGGCAAGTAACATACCGATGACAAAGGGAACAACGCATACCGTTATGCAGTTTGACCGATAAAGATCTTCGTAGAATATGTAGGATCAAATATGCACATCCAGGTTCCGCTATTGGTTATTGACCGGAGACACGTCTCGGTCATGTCTACATAGTTCTCGAACTTGTAGGGTCCGCACGCTTGACGTTCGGTGACGATCGGTATTACGAGTTTATGTGTTTTGATGTACCGAAGATAGTTCGGAGTCCCGATTTCATCACAGACATGATGAGGAGTCTCGAAATGGTCAAGACATAAATATTGATATATTGGATGACTATGTTTGGACATCAGAAGGGTTCCGAGTAAGTTTGGACGAATACCGGAGTACCTAGGGGGTTACCGGAACACCCCGGGGAGTGTATTGGGCCTCATGGGCCTTGGTGGAGAGAGGAAGGGGCGGCCAGGGCCGGCCGCGCCCCCCCTCCCCCTCTAGTCCGAATTGGACTAGGAAGGGGGGTGCCCCCCCCTTTTTCCTTTCCCCTCTCTTCTCCTTCCTTCCCTCCTACTCCTACTCATGGAAGGGGTGGAATCCTACTCCCGGTGGGAGTAGGACTCCCCTTGGGGTGCGCCTAGGAGGCCGGCCTCCTCCCCCTCCTCCACTCCTTTATATACGGGGGAGGGGGGCACCCCATAGACACACAAGTTGATCATTGATCTTTTAGCCGTGTGCGGTGCCCCCCTCCACCATAATCCACCTCGGTCATATCATAGTGGTGCTTGGGCGAAGCCCTGTTCTGGTAGCATCATCATCACGGTAATCATGTTGTCGTGCTCACAAAAATCTGTCTAGAAGCTCTACTGGATCATGAGTTTGCGGGACATCACCGAGCTGAATGTGTGTAGATCGCGGAGGTGCCATACCTTCGGTGCTAGATCGGTCGATCGTGAAGACGTACGACTACATCAACCATGTTGTCATAATGCTTCCGCTTACGGTCTACGAGGGTACATAGACGATACTCTCCCCTCTCGTTGCTATGCATCACCATGATCTTGCGTGTGCGTAGGAATTTTTTTGAAATTACTACGTTCCCCAACAGTGGCATCCGAGCCAGGTTTATGCGTAGATGTTATATGCACGAGTAGAACACAAAGGAGTTGTGGGCGTGGGTATATACATATTGCTTGCCGTCACAAGTTGATTCTTGATTCAGCAGCATTGTTGGATGAAGCGGCCCAGACTGACATTACGCGTACGCTTATGCGAGACTGGTTCTACCGACGTGCTTCGCACACAGGTGGCTAGTGGGTGTTTGTTTCTCCAGCTTTGTGGTTCTTTATGAAGATCAAAAAGCAATCACTATACCGCGTTGTGGTTTTTGATGCATAGGTAAGAACGGTTCTTGCTCAGCCCGTAGCAGCCACGTAAAACATGCAACAACAAAGTAGAGGACGTCTAACTTGTTTTTGCAGGGAGTGTTGTGATGTGATATGGTCAAGACATGATGCTAAACTTTATTGTATGAGATGGTCATGTTTTGTAACACAGTTATCGGCAACTCGCAGGAGCCATATGGTTGTCGTTTTATTGTATGAAATTCAATCATCATGTAATTTCTTTACTTTATCACTAAGCGATAGCGATAGTCGTAGAGGCAATAGTTGGCGAGACGACAACGATGCGTCGATGGAGATCAAGGTGTCAAGCCGGTGACGATGGTGATCATGACAGTGCTTTGGAGATGGAGATTATCAAAGGCACAAGATGATGATGTCCATATCATATCACTTATATTGATTGCATGTGATGTTTATCCTTTATGCATCTTATTTGTTTAGTTCGACGGTAGCATTATAAGATGATCTCTCACGAAATTTCAAGGTATAAGTGTTCTCCCTGAGTATGCACCGTTGCTACAGTTCATCGTGCCGAGACACCACGTGATGATCGGGTGTGATAAGCTCTACGTTCACATACAACAGGTGCAACCCAGTTTTGCACGCGCAGAATACTCGGGTTAAACTTGACGAGCCTAGCATATGTAGATATGGCCTCGGAACACTGGAGACCGAAAGGTCGAGCGTGAATCATATAGTATATATGATCAACATAGTGATGTTCACCATTGAAAACTACTCCATCTCACGTGATGATCGGACATGGTTTAGTTGATATGGATCACGTGATCACTTAGATGATTAGAGAGATGTTTATCTAAGTGGGAGTTCTTAAGTAATTGGATTAATTGAACTTTAATTTATCATGAACTTAGTACCTGATAGTATTTTGCATGTCTATGTTGTTGTATATAGATGGCCCATGCTGTTGTTCCGTTGAATTTTAATGCATTCCTAGAGAAAGCTAAGTTGAAAGATGACGGTAGCAACTACACGAACTGGGTCCATAACTTGAGGATTATCCTCATTGCTGCACAGAAGAATTACGTCCTGGAAGCACCGCTAGGTGACAAACCCGCTACAGGAGCAACGCCAAATTTTATGAACACCTGGCAGAGCACAAATGATGACTACTCGATAGTTCAGTGTGCCATGCTTTACGACTTAGAACTGGGACTTTAACGACGTTTTGAACTTCATGGAGCATATAAGATGTTCCAGGAGTTGAAGTTAATATTTCAAGCAAATGCCCGGATTGAGAGATATGAAGTATCCAATAAGTTCTACAGTTGCAAAATGGAGGAGAATATTTCTGTCAGTGAACATATATCAGAATTTCTGGGTACCACAACCACTTGACTCAATTGGGAGTTAATCTTCCTGATGATAGTGTCATTGACAGCGTTCTTCAATCACTGCCACCAAGCTATAAAAGCTTCGTGATGAACTATAATATGCAAGGGATGGATAAGACAATTCCTGAGCTGTTCGCAATGCTAAAGGCTACGAAGGTAGAAATCAAGAAGGAGCATCAAGTGTTGATGGTCAACAAGACCACCAGTTTCAAGAAAAAGGGTAAAGGGAAGAAGGGGAACTTCAAGAAGAACAGCAAGCCAGTTGATGCTCAAGTGAAGAAACCCAACTCTGGACCTAAGCCTGAGACAGAGTGCTTCTACTATAAAGGAACTGGTCACTGCAAGCGGAACTGCCCCAAGTATTTGGCGGAGAAGAAGGATGGCAAAGTGAAAGGTATATTTGATATACATGTTATTGGTGTGTACCTTACTAATGCTCGCAATAGTGCCTGGGTATTTGATACTGGTTCAGTTCCTAACATTTGCAACTCGAAACAGGGGCTTCGGATTAAGCGAAGATTGGCTAAGGACGAGGTGACGATGCGTGTGGGAAATGGTTCCAAAGTCGATGTGAACGTCGTCGGAATGGTACCTCTACATCTACCTTCGGGGTTAGTTTTAGACCTAAATAATTGTTATTTGGTGCCAGCATTGAGCATGAACATTATATCTGGATCTTGTTTGATGCAAGATGGATATTCATTTAAATTAGAGAATAATGGTTGTTCTATTTATATGAGTAATATATTTTATGGTCATGCACCCCTGATGAGTGGTCTATTTTTACTAAATCTTGATAGTAGTGATACACATGTTCATAGTATTGAAGCCACAAGATGCAGAGTTGATAATGATAGTGCAACTTATTTGTGGCACTGCCGTTTAGGTCATATTGGTATAAAGCGCATGAAGAAACTTCATTCTGATGGACTTCTGGAATAACTTGATTATGAATCACTTGGTACTTGCGAACCATGCCTCATGGGCAAGATGACTAAAACTCTGTTCTCTGGAACAATGGAGCGAGCAATAGAGTTATTGGAAATCATACACACTGATGTATGTGGTCCAATGAACATTGAAGCTCGTGGCGAATATCGTTATTTTCTCACCTTCACAGATGATTTGAGCAGATATGGGTATATCTACTCGATGAAACATAAGTCTGAAACATTTGAAAAGTTCAAAGAATTTCAGAGTGAAGTGGAAAATCATCTTAACAAGAATATCAAGTTTCTACGATCTAATCATGGAGGTGAATATCTCAGTTATGAGTTTGGACTTCATCTGAAACAATGTGGAATAGTTTCACAACTCACGCCACCTAGAACACCACAGCGTAATGGTGTGTCCGAATGTCGTAGTCGTACTTTACTAGATATGGTGCGATCTATGATGTCTCTCACTGATTTATCGCTATCGTTTTGGGGTTACGCTTTAGAAACAGCTGCATTCACATTAAATAGGGCACCATCTAAATCCGTCGAGACGACACCTTATGAACTGTGGCTTGGCAAGAAACCCAAGTTGTCGTTTCTTAAAGTTTGGGGTTGCGATGCTTATGTGAAAAAGCTTCAACCTGATAAGCTCAAACCCAAATCGGAGAAATGTGTCTTCGTAGGATACCCAAAGGAGACTGTTGGGTACACCTTCTATCCAGATTTCACAAGAGAAACAAGCACATCAAGAGATGCTTCAATTCCATCCGCGATCAAGTCAACTAGGGCGACATAGAGATTTTCAAGATACATACGGATCTGAATGTTGCAGACCCGTTGACTAAGCCTCTCTCACGAGCAAAACATGATCAGCACCAAGACTCTAGATTATTGACTCTAGTGCAAGTGGGAGACTGAAGGAAATATGCCCTAGAGGCAATAATAAATTTGTTATTTATATTTCCTTATATCATGATAAATTGTATGGAAGATAGTTCGGAGTTCTGGATTTGATCACGGGCATGACGAGGAGTCTCGAAATTGTCGAGACATAAAGATTGATATATTGGATGACTATGTTTGGACATCGGAAGGTTCCGAGTATGTTTGGACGAATGCCGGAGTACCCGGGGGTTACCGGAACCCCCCGGGGAGTGTATTGGGCCTCATGGGCCTTGGTGGTGAGAGGAAGGGGCGGCCAGGGCAGGCCGCGCACCCCCTCCCACTCTAGTACGAATTGGACCAGGAAGGGGGGGCGCCCCCTCTTTTCCTTTCCCCTCTCTTCTCCTTCCTTCCCTCCTACTCCTACTCATGGAAGGGGTGGAATCCTACTGCCGGTGGGAGTAGGACTCCCCTTGGGGCGCGCCTAGGAGGCCGGCCTCCTCCCCCTCCTCCACTCATTTATATACAGGGGAGGGGGGGGGGGTGAAGGAAATATGCCCTAGAGGCAATAATAATGTTATTTATATTTCCTTATATCATGATAAATGTTTATTATTCATGCTAGAATTGTATTATCAGAAACTTAGTACATGTGTGAATACATAGACAAAAAGAATGTCACTAGTATGCCTCTACTTGACTAGCTCGTTGAATCAATGATGGTTATGTTTCCTAACCATAGACATGAGTTGTCATTTGATTAACGGGATCACATCTTTAGAGAATGATGTGATTGACTTGACCCATCTATTAGCTTAGCACGATGATCGTTTAGTTTGCTGCTATTGCTTTCTTCATGACTTATACATGTTCCTATGACTATGAGATTATGCAACTCCCGAGTACCGGAGGAACACTTTGTGTGCTACCGAACGTCACAACGTAACTGGGTGAATATAAAGGTGCTCTACAAGTCTGTCCGACGGTGCTTGTTGAGTTAGCATAGATCGAGATCAGGATTTGTCTCTCTGATTGTCGGAGAGGTATCTCTAGGCCTTCTCGGTAATGCACATCACTTTAAGCCTTGCCAGCAATGCAACCAATGAGTTAGTTGAGGGATGATGTATTACGGAACGAGTAAAGAGACTTGCCGGTAATGAGATTGAACTAGGTATTGAGATACCGACGATCGAATCTCGGGCAAGTAACATATCGATGACAAAGGGAACAACGTATGTTGTTATGAGGTTTGACCGATAAAGATCTTCGTGGAATATGTAGGAGCCAATATGAGCATCCAGGTTCCACTACTGGTTATTGACCGAGACGAGTCTCAGTCATGCCTACATAGTTCTCGAACCCGCAGGGTCCGCACGCTTAACGTTTGGTGACGATCGGTATCATGAGTTTATGTGTTTTGATGTACCTAAGGTAGTTTGGAGTCCCGGATGAGATCAGGGACATGACAAGGAGTCTCTAAATGGTCGAGACGTAAAAGTCGATATATTGGAAAACTATATTCGGACATCGGAAAGGTTCCGAGTGATTCGGGTATATTTCGGAGTACCGGAGAGTTACAAGAATTCGTCGGGGAGTATATGGGCCTTATTAGGCTTTCGGGAAAGAGAGAGGGGAGGCTGCGCCCCCCCAAGGCCTAGTCCGAATTGGACTAGGGGGAGGGGCAGCGCCCCCTCCTTCCTTCTCTTCTCTTTTCCCTTTCCTTCCCTTCTACTCCTACTACATGGAAGGGGGGATCCTACTCCCAGTGGGAGTAGGACTCCCCAGGGCGCGCCATAGTAGAAGACCGGCCCTCCCGCTCCTCCACTCCTTTATATACGGGCGGAGGGGGCACCCCATGGAGACACAAGTTGATTGTTTCCAGCCGTGTGCGGTGCCCCCCTCCACCATAATCCACCTCAATCATATCGTAGCGGTCCTTAGGCGAAGCCCTGCGTCGGTAGCAACATCATCACCGTCATCATGCTTCAATGTGAACTCTCTCGTGAAGCTCTGCTGGATCGGAGTTCGTGGGACGTCATCGAGCTGAACGTGTGCTGAACTCGGAGGTGCCGTGTGTTCGGTACTTGGATCGATTGAATCATGAAGACGTACGACTACATCAACCGCGTTCTCATAACGTTTCCGCTTACGGTCTACGAGGGTACATAGACGATACTCTCCCCTCTCGTTGCTATGCATCACCATGATCTTGCGTGTAGGAATTTTTTTTGAAATTACTACGTTCCCCAATAGTGGCATCCGAGCCAGGTTTATGCGTAGATGTTATATGCACGAGTAGAACACAAGTGAGTTGTGGGCGATACTAGTCATAATGCTTACCAGCATGTGATACTTTGGTTCAGCGGTATTGTTGGATGAAGCGGACCGGACCGACATTACGCGTACGCTTACGTGAGACTAGTTCTACCGACGTGCTTTGCACATAGGTGACTGGCGGGTGTCAGTTTCTCCAACTTTAGTTGAACCGAGTGTGACTACGCCCAGTCCTTGTTGAATGTTAAAACAACACTAACTTGACAAAATATAGTTGTGGTTTTGATGCGTAGGTAAGAACGGTTCTTGCTCAGCCCATAGTAGCCACGTAAAACTTGCAACAACAAAGTAGAGGACGTCTAACTTGTTTTTGCAGGGCATGTTGTGATGTGATATGGTCAAAGGCATGATGCTATATTTCATTGTATTAAATGATCATGTTTCGTAACGGAGTTATCGGCAACTGGCAGGAGCCATATGGTTGTCGCTTTATTGTATGCAATGCAATCGCCCTGTAATTGCTTTACTTTATCACTAAGCGGTAGCGATAGTCGTAGAACAAATAGTTGGTGAGACGACAACGATGCTACGATGGAGATCAAGGTGTCGCGCCAGTGACGATGGTGATCATGACGGTGCTTTGGAGATGGAGATCAAAGGCACAAGATGATGATGGCCATATCATATCACTTATATTGATTGCATGTGGTGTTTATCCTTTATGCATCTTATTCTTCTTGATTGATGGTAGCATTATAAGATGATCTCTCGCTAAATTTCAAGGTACAAGTGTTCTCCCTGAGTATGCACCGTTGCCAAAGTTCGTCGTGACGATACACCACGTGATGATCGGGTGTGATAAGCTCTGCGTTCACATACAACGGGTGCAAGCCAGTTTTGCAGACGCAGAAATACTCGGGTTAAACTTGACGAGACTAGCATATGCAGATATGGCCTCGGAACACTGAGACCGAAAGGTCGAGCATGAATCATATAGTAGATATGGTCAACATAGTGATGTTCACCAATGAAAACTACTCCATCTCACGTGATGATCGGACATGGTTTAGTTGATTTGGATCAAGTGATCATTTAGATGACTAGAGGGATGTCTATCTAAGTGGGAGTTCTTAAGTAATATGATTAAATTGAACTTTAATTTATCATGAACTTAGTCCTGATAGTATTTGCATATCTATGTTGTAGATCAATAGCTTGCGATGTAGCTCCCCATTTATTTTTGTTATGTTCCTAGAGAAAATAAAGTTGAAACGTGTCCTCATTGCTGCACAGAAGAATTATGTCCTTGATGCACCGCTAGGTGACAGACCAATTGCAGGAGCAGATGCACACGTATGAACGTTTGACAAAGCTCGATGTGATGACTACTTAATAGTTTAGTGCACCATGCTTTACGGCTTAGAACCGGGACTTCAAAAACGTTTTGAATGCCACAGCACATTAAAGATGTTCTAAGAGTTGAAATTGGTATTTCATACTCATGCCCATGTCGAGAGGTATGAGACCTCTGACAGTACGTTGCCTACAAGATGGAGGAGAATAGCTCAGTTAGTGAGCATGTGCTCAGAATGTCTGAGTACTACAATCACTTGAATCAAGTGGGAGTTAACCTTCCAGATAAGATAGTGATTGACAGAGTTCTCTAGTCACTATCACCAAGTTACTAGAACATCGTGATGAACTATAATATGCAAGGGATAACGGAAACGATTCCCAAGCTCTTCCTGATGTTGAAATCGACGAAGGTAGAAATCAAGAAAAACATCAAGTGTTGATGGTTGACAGGACCACTAGTTTCAAGAAGAGGGCAAAGGGAAGAAGGGGAACTTCAAGAAAAACGGCAAGAAAGTTGCTTCTCAAGTGAATAAACCCAAGTCTAAACCTAAGCCTGAGAATAAGTGTTTCTAGTGCAAAGGGACTGGTCACTAGAAGCAGAACTGCCCCAAGTATTTAGCGGATACGAAGGATGGCAAAGTGAACAAAGGTATATTTGATATACATGTTATTGATTTGTACTTTACTAGTGTTTATAGCAACCCCTCAATATTTGATACTAGTTCAGTTGCTAAGATTAGTAACTCGAAACGGGAGTTGCATAATGAACAAAGACTAGTTAAGGGTGAAGTGATGATGTGTGTTGGAAGTGGTTCCAAGATTGATATGATCATCATCGCACACTCCCTATACCTTCGGGATTGGTGTTGGACCTAAATAAATGTTATTTGGTGTTTGCGTAAAGCATAATATGATTGGATCATGTTTATTGCAATACGGTTATTCATTTAATGTTTGCGGTTGTGATGCTTATGTGAAAAAGTTTCAGCCTGATAAGCACAAACCCAAAAATCGGAAAAGTGTGTCTTCATAGGATACCCAAAAAGAAACTGTTGGGTACACCTTCTATGACAGATTCGAAAGGCAATATCTTTGTTGCTAAAGAGTGGATCCTTTCTAGAGAAGAAGTTTCTCTCGAAAGAAGTGAGTGGGAGGAATGTAGAACTTGATGAGGTAATTGTACCTTCTCCTGAATTGGAATGTAGTTCATCACAGAAATCAGTTCTAGTGATCTCTACACCAATTAGTGAGGAAGCTAATGATGATGATCATGAAACTTCAGATTAAGTTACTACCGAACCTCATTGGACAACCAGAGTATGGTCCGCACCAGAGTGGTACGGCAATCCTTTCTGGAAATCATGTTACTAGACCGTGACGACCCTATGAACTATGAGGAAGCGATGATGAGCCCAGATTCCGCGAAATGGCTTGAGGCCATGAAATCTAAGATGGGACCCATGTATGAGAACAAAGTATGGACTTTGATTGACTTGCCCGATGATCGGTGAGTCATTGAGAATAAATGGATCTTCAAGAGGAAGACAGACGCTGATAGTAGTGTTACTATCTACAAAGCTCGAATTGTCGCAAAATGTTTTTGACAAGTTCAAGGTGACTACGATGAGATTTTCTCACTCGTATCGATGCTTAAAAGTCTGTCCAAATCATGTTAGCAGTTGCCGCATTTTATGAAATCTGGCAAATGGATGTCAAAACTGTATTCCTTCATGGATTTCTTAAAAGAAGAGTTTTATATGATGCAACCAGAAGGTTTTGTCGATCCTAATGGTGCTAACAAAGTGAGCAAGCTCCAGCGATCCATCTATGGACTGGTGCAAGCATCTCGGAGTTGGAATATATGCTTTGATAAAGTGATCAAAGAATATGGTCTTATACAGACTTGCGTTGAAGCCTGTTTTTACAAGAAAGTAAGTGGGAGCACTACAACATTTCTAATAAGTATATGTGAATGACATATTGTTGGTCAGAAATAATGTAGAATTTTCAGGAAAGCGTAAAGGAGTGTTTGAAAAGAGTTTTTCAAAGAAAGACCTCGGTGAAGCTGCTTACACATTGAGCATCAAGATCTATAGAGATAGATCAAGACGCTTGATAAGTTTTTTCAATGAGTACATACCTTGACAAGATTTTGAAGTAGTTCAAAATGGAATAGTCAAAGAAGGAGTTCTTGCCTATGTTAAAAGGTGTGAAGTTGAGTAAAGACTCAAAACCCGACCATAGCAGAAAATTATAAAGAGAATGAAAAATCATTCCCTATGCCTCAGTCATAGGTTCTATAAACTATGCTATGCTGTTTACCAGTCCTATTGTATACTTTAGCATCTTTCTGGCAAGGGAGTAAAATAGTGATCTAGGAGTAGATCACTGGACAGCGGTCAAAATTATCCTTAGAGGACTAAGGAAATATTTCTCGGTTATAGTGGTGATAAAAGAGTTCGTCGTAAAGAGTTGCGTCGTTGCAAGCTTTTTACATCGATATAGATGACTCTAAGTCTCGGTCTGGATACATATTGAAAGTGGGAGCAATTAGCTAGAGTAGCTCCGTGCAGAGCATTGTAGACATAGAAATTTGGAAATACATACGAATCTGAATGTTGCAGACCCGTGGACTAAACTTCTCTCACAAGAAAAACATGATCACTCTTTGGGCGTTAATCACATAGCGATTTGAACTAGATTATTGACTCTAGTAAACCCTTTGGGTATTAGTCACATGGAGATGTGAACTAATCACATAAAGATGTGAACTAGATTATTGCCTCTAGTGCAAGTGGGAGACTGAACGAAATATGCCCTACATGCAATAATAATGTTATTTATATTTCCTTATATCATGATAAATGTTTATTATTCATGCTAGAATTTTATTAATCAGAAACTTAGTACATGTTGAATACATAGACAAACAGAATATCACTAGTATGCCTCTACTTGACTAGCTCGTTGAATCAATGATGATTATGTTTCCTAACCATAGACATGAGTTGTCATTCGATTAACAGGATCACATCATTAGAGAATGATGTGATTGACTTGACCCATCCATTAGCTTAGGACGATGATCGTTTAGTTTGTTGCTATTGCTTTCTTCATGACTTATACATGTTCCTATGACTATAAGATTATGCAACTCCCGAGTACCGGAGGAACACTTTGTCTGCTACCAAACGTCACAACGTAACTCGGTGATTGTAAAGGTGCTCTACACGTGTCTCTGATGGTGCTTGTTCAGTTGGCATAGATCGAGATTAAGATTTGTCACTCCGATTGTCGGAGAGGTATCTCTGGGCCCTCTCGGTAATGGACATCACTTTAAGCATTGCAAGCAATGCAACTAATGAGTTAGTTGTGGGATGATGTATTACGGAATGAGTAAAGAGACTTGCCGGTAATGAGATTGAACTAGGTATTGAGATACAGACAATCGAATCTTGGGCAAGTAACATACCGATGACAAAGGGAACAACGTATGTTGTTATGCGGATTGACCGATAAAGATCTTCGTAGAATATGTAGGAGCCAATATGAGCGTCCAGGTTCTGCTATTGGTTATTGACCGGAGATGAGTCTCGGTCATGTCTACATAGTTCTCGAACCCGTAGGGTCCGCACGCTTAATGTTTGGTGACGATCGGTATTACGAGTTTATGTGTTTTGATGTACCGAAGGTAGTTCGAAGTCCGGGATGAGATTGGGTACATGACGAGGAGTCTCGAAATGGCCGAGATGTAAAGATCGATATATAGGATGAGTAATATTTGGACATCGGAAAGGTTCTGAGTAATTCGGGTATTTTTTTGGAGTACCCAAGAGTTACGGGAATTCGCCGGGGAGTATATGGGCCTTATTGGGCTTTAGGGGAAAGAGAGAGGGGAGGCTGCGCGGCCCCCAAGGCCTAGTCCGAATTGGACTAGGTGGAGAGGCAGCGCCCCCTCCTTCTCTTCTCTTTTCCCTTTCCTTCCCTCCTACTCCTACTACATGGAAGGGGAGGGAATCCTACTCCCGGTGGGAGTTGGACTCCCCAGGGCGCGCCATAGTAGAGGGCTGACCCTCCGCCTCCTCAACTCCTTTATATACAGGGGAAGGGGACACCCCATGGAGACACAAGTTGATTGTTCCAAGCCGTGTGCGGTGCCCCCCTCCACCATAATCCACCTCAATCATATCGTAGTAGTGCTTAGGCGAAGCCCTGCGTCAGTAGCAACATTATCACCATCATCACGCCGTCATGCTGACGGAACACTCCCGTGAAGCTCTGCTAGATCGGAGTTCGTGGGACGTCATCGAGCTGAACGTGTGCTGAACACGGAGTTGCCGTGTGTTCGGTACTTGGATCGGTCGGATCGTGAAGACGTACGACTACATCAACCGTGTTCTGATAACACTTCCGCTTACGGTCTACGAGGGTACGTAGATGATACTCTCCCCTCTCGTTGCTATGACTCACCATGATCTTGCGTCTGCCTAGGAATTTTTTTGAAATTACTACGTTCCCCAACAGGGGGCACCCCATAGACACACAAGTTGATCATTGATGTTTTAGCCGTGTGCAGTGCCCCCCTCCACCATAATCCACCTCGGTCATATCGTAGCGGTGCTTAGGCGAAGCTCTCTTCCGGCAGCATCATCATCACCATCATCACGCCGTCGTGCTGACGAAACACTCCCTCGAAGCTCTACTGGATCATGAGTTCCCGGGACATAACCGAGCTGAACGTGTGCAGATCACGGAGGTGTCGTACCTTTGATGCTAGATCGGTCGATCATGAAGACGTACGACTACATCATCCACATTGTCATAACACTTCCGGTTACGGTCTACGAGGGTACGTAGACGATACTCTCCCCTCTCGTTGCTATGCATCACCATGATCTTGCGTGTGCGTAGGAATTTTTTTGAAATTACTGTGTTCCCCAACAGAGTTTTCCTTACAAAAAATCTTAAACGAGAGTTGTATAGCAAAACATAATCACCTACATTAAACTCACGCTTTTGTATCCTTTTGTCATGCCATCTTTTAACCTTTTCTTTAAACAGTTTGGCATTCTCATAAGCCTGGGTTCTCCATTCATCAAGTGAGCTAATGTCAAAAAACCTCTTCTCACCGGCAAGTTTGAAATCATAATTGAGCTCTTTAATGGCCCAATATGCCTTATGTTCTAGTTCGAGAGGTAAGTGACAAGATTTTCCATAAACCATTTTATACGGAGACATACCCATAGGATTTTTATATGCAATTCTGTAAGCCCATAATGCATCATCAAGTATCTTTGACCAATTCTTTCTATATCTATTAACAGTCTTTTGCAAAATTAATTTAAGCTCTCTAATACTTAATTCTACTTGGCCACTAGACTGTGGATGATATGGGGTTGCAATTCTATGATTAACATCATACTTAGGAAGCATTTTACGAAGATCACCATGAATAAAATGTGAACCACCATCAGTCATTAAGTATCTTGTAACATCCCAAAATTCTAAATTTTGGAATTTTATATTAAATAGATAGTTTTGATTGTTTGCTTGATTGTGATGAGTGAAATTGAGTGAAAGTCGAAACTTTTTGAAAGTTAAATGAGAGGGGATAGAAGGACTTTCCCAAACTTTCACTTTGCTTTTCTGACCTCCATAAATTCAAATTCTTTTCAATTACAAAACCCCAGAGAGAAGATGATATGACTTCTTCCATTTAATTAAATGAAAAGGGTATTTGAAAATATTTGAATTTCATTTGGAAATATTTTCAAACTCAGAAACTTTAAGCAACTCAATGATTTTCATGAGAGAAGATAAAATGACTTCTTCAAAACATATGAAATATGAGTTGGGAGTTTCAAAGAACCAAATTTATAGTCCCTTTGGGGATTATTCTTTCAATTTAGAGTTATTTGGATTTTTATTCAAATTATTTTTCTCCAAAAATAAAATATATGGAAATTAGGGTAAAATGATTCCCTATAATAGAAAATTGGAGAGAAATAAATTTGAAATTATTTTGGTATTTTTAAAATGATTTTTTGTGGATTTTATTAGAGGAGTAGCACTCTTTTCTTTATTTAAAATTTTGTGGATTTTATTTGACGCTAGAAAAATGTTCATGCTGTAGGAATTTTTTTTGAAAGTTTTGATATATTATATGCCTATATAATATTTTATTTATTTTGTTTTTACTATTTTTGTTTGTCTGGAAAAATGTTAAAAAAACTTCTTTCTAATCGGGCCGGCCCAAGCCACGGCCCAAGCCAGCCCAGCCGCTGCCACTGACATCGCCGGGGAGACCTAGCTCCCCACGACGCCGCGCTGCTCCTGAGTCGAGCCGGGACTCCTCCCAAGGCAGCCCCTGCGCCCCATTATATATGCGACCCTGGGGCCCCCTGTAACGCCCTCGATGCGGCTATATCTCCCACGTGCCGAAGCACGACTTAGAGGCATAACCGCATTGAAAGCAATGTTGCAAGTGAGGTAATCTTCACACAACCCATGTAATACATAAGGGAAAAAGATACATAGTTGGCTTACAATCGCCACTTCACACAATACATGAATAAAGCATTACAACATCCAAATACAATCAAGGTCCGACTACGGAACCAAAATAAAAGGAGAACCCCAAATGCGACAAGGTCCCCGATCGACCCCAACTAGGCTCCACTACTGATCAACTAGAACGAAACAACACCAAAGGACAAGATCTCCATCGAGCTCCTCTTTGAGCTTGGTTGTGTCATCTGCACGGTTCAACGGCACCTGCAAGCTGGTTTTAGAAGTATCTGTGAGCCACGGGGACTCAGCAATCTCGCACCCTCACGATCAAGACTATTTAAGCTTATGGGTAAGGTAAAGGTATGGGGTGGAGCTGCAGCAAGCGACTAGCATATATGGTGGCTAACATATTCGCAAAAGAGAGCGAGAAGAGAAGGCAAAAGCACGGTCGATGAACTATGATCAAGAGGTGATCCTAAAACAACCTTCGTCAAGCATAACTCCAACAACCGTGTTCACTTCCCGGACTCCACCGGAAAGAGACCATCACGGTTACACACGCGGTTGATGTATTTTAATCAAGTTAAGGTTCAAGTTATCTACAACCGGACGTTAACAAATTCCCATCTGCCCATAACCGCGGGCACGGCTTTCGAAAGTTCAAATCCCTGCAGGGGAGTCCCAACTTAGCCCATGATAAGCTCTCACGGTCAACGAAGGAATAGACCTCCTCCCGAGACGTTCCGATCAGACTCGGTATCTCGGTTCTTCAAGACACTTCGACAGGTTAAAACAAATCCAGCAAAGCCGCCCGATGCGCCGACAAATCCCGATAGGAGCTGCACATATCTCGTTCTCAGGGCACACCGGATAGGTCAAGCTACGAGTAAAACCAACCCTCGAGTTGCCCCGAGGTGGCCCCGCAGGCTGCCCGTTTCGGACCAACACTCAGAGGAGCACTGGCCCGGGGGGGTTAAAATAAAGATGACCCTTAGGATCATGAAAACCCAAGGGAAGGTTATAGGTTGTTAGTGCAAAAGGTAAAACCAAGGTTGGGCCTTGCTGGAGGAGTTTTATTAAAGGCGAACTGTCAAGGGGTTCCCATAATCACCCAACCGCGTAAGGAACGCAAAATCCGGGAACATAACACCGATATGACGGAAACTAGGGCGGCAAGAGTGGAACAAAACACCAGGCATAAGGCCGAGCCTTCCACCCTTTACCAAGTATATAGATGCATTAATTAAATAAGAGATATTGTGATATCCCAACAAGTAAACATGTTCCAACAAGGAACAACATCTCCATGTTCCAACAAGGAACAAACTTCAATCTTCACCTGCAACTAACAACGCTATAAGAGGGGCTGAGCAAAGCGGTAACATAGCCAATCAACGGTTTGCTAGGACAAGGTGGATTAGAGGCTTGGTTCAACAATATAGGAGGCATGATAAGCAAGTGATAGGTATCGCAGCATAGGCATAGCAAAAGAGCGAGCAACTAGCAAGCAAAGATAGAAGTGATTTCGAGGGTATGGTCATCTTGCCTGAGATCCCGCAAGGAAGAAGAACGAGTCCATGAAGAAGGCAAACGGATGTAGTCGAACGGATCGTCACACACACGACGTTACCGGATACCAAGAAGAATAACACCGGAAAGAAAGCAAACAACATAGTAAATAACCAACACATGAACATGGCATGATGCACAATCAAGTATGATGCATGTCCGGTTTAAATATGCATGGCATGGCAAAATGCACAAACAATCCTACAAATTAAGTGGAGCTCAATATGCAACGGGTTGCATATTGACGAAACACCACATCAATTATTTAGTTCTCTCTCGGTTATGTACTCACCAATATTAAATGTTGTTAAGCATGTCAAGAGATGATACATAACAGAACTATACCATCTAAACAATTTAAATGGGGCCGGGTATAATAATCAACAAACCCGGTAAATCCCCATATGCATTTAGCAAATTAATGCAAACAACAATTTTAAACATTCTTGATGAGGTTAACATGATGCGGATGACATGAACAAGATTATGCAATTTTTATTAAAAGTTGACAAGAGCATTATGAAGCATTAGTCCTCGTGGTGGAAAGGAAAGAGGGCCACGGCGATGAATCCGAAAATGGTGCCACGGCACCATATCGGTTCTGGTAGCTCATGGAGATACCGGTGAAAAGGATAGGGCGTGAGCGAGTCATGCAAGAATGGTGGGGGTGCTCCCGGATTCCAGGTTCCCACATGTCGACGGCAAGGCAACGAGGAACTCGCAAAGAACAACTAGGACACAGTGCAACCACGATCATCTCCTACAACACATGCATTCGTTCACGGGCGTCGTCTCGGTGGTTATACCTTCGAAGCGAGAAAACGGGACGATTCTCGTTCGGTGCAAAGTAGAGGAAGTAGACGTTCTCGGGACGTTCGTAGCGGAAGTAGTCGTACACGGCGACGGTAGTTGTACACGGGTCTTCGACCATGGAAGTAGTCGTACAACATTTTCATAGATGTTCGGGGTCACGACATGGAACTTGACGTCCACGGGGTCTTCGAGGGTCGACGGTAGTGGTACTCGAGTCGTCGGCGACGGTAGTTGTACACTTTCGAAAAGGGACTTGACGCATCAAATGTCTTCGGTGCCACGGTACTTGTCGGTCCAAGTCTTGGCATATCCGGGTTCTCTCAGCGTAGTAGCACAGTGCATTGGCCTGGAACGGCACCGATCTAGTCAACGCAGCGGGTCTTGGTGATGACCGACGGGTCTCGTTTGTGGCCATGGTACAGTGGCTTCGTCAAAACAACATCACCAGATGGATGCAAGGACATGGCAGTGACGGGTTAGAGAGCTTGACAGGATCCGAAGCCAACAGGTGCTCGAGGACAGGGGCGCTTGGGGCAGCGGCGAGAGCTTGCAGGATGTAGGTGGAGAGGTTGATAGCGATGGGGGGTGAGGTGTTGAAGGTGCTGCAACAGCGCAGGTCAGGCGGCACGCGAGAAGAGCAGCGGCAGCAGGGCGCGGTTGCGCTTGGGGCGCTGGCAGCGGCCTTAGTAAGGAGAAGCGGGGCGCGATGGAGAATGGAGGAACGCCGGGATGACGACAGCGCCATGGAGACGAAGCAGAAGGAAAGAAGAGGGGCGCGTCGGGGATGGCCGAGGACGGCTTGCGGTGGCCATGGAGAGGTCGAGATGGTGCCGGGGCTTAGGCACCTGCGTGGGGTAGACTTGGAGGCGGGGCAGCGGCGAGATCCTGGTGGAGCTCGCGGCAGGAGGCGCTCGGGCTTCAGGCCATGGTGATGGGGAGGCGATGCAGAAGAGGGTCGGAGGTGCCGGAAGCGGACGATGGAGGGCGAGGAGCGTGCGGCTCCGCAGGCACCAGGCGGAGGAGGAGAAGGGCGCCATGGATCGGGCGAGCGCTCAGGCTTTTGGACCTGCGTGCGCCCGAGCGAGAGGAGAGAGAGCGTGGGCGTGGAGATCGGGAAGGGGAGTGGCGGCGCTGGAGCAAGATGAGATCGAGGGAGAGATGCGCTCGCGCGAGGGAGAGGGGAACGAGCTCCTGGCAGCGCTGGAGGTCGAGCAGGGGAGCGAGAGGGTTTTTTTGATCGGGCTAGGGTTAGGATAGGAGTGGCCTGCTGGGCCTTGCTGGACAATTGGGCTCCTTTCACCCTCTCTCTCTCCCTTAACTCCTTTTATTTCCCAGAACAAAAAATATCAACGAAGAAAAGGAGAAGAAAGAAAGAGTTAGGGATTGAATTTGGACACGTGGATAATCTTCCCGGACTCACAAAAAATGTGCTCATTCCGCGAAAAATAGAAAAAGCCAGATAAGATTTCGAACTCATTTGAATTTAATTCAAATAGGCTTGAACTGGGACGAGGTTTTTTTGGAGTGACCAAAAAGGATGAAATTCTAGGTGGAGCTCCGAAAAATGACGAAAGGATATAAGGCAAGGTTAGAGAGTCAACACTTGAAGAAGAAAAGGCCAAAGGAATTAATATGCAAGTGTGTTATGGTTAATTCCAAATAAATGGATTATTTATCATAGCTCCCTAATATTGGGAGGGTATGTTATAAAGAGAATCAACACATGAATTCCCTCGGTTTAAATGGACCGAAGATCCATGCAATTTATTTAGATGAGATGCAAAAGATTTATGACATGATGACATGATGACATGATGCAAAGCAAACATAAAAGGAGCAAGTACAAATAAAACACCCAGAGAAACCCGGGAACCCTGGAAGGCAACTGAAGCTCCGGTCTTGGGGCGTTACAACACTCCACCACTACGAGAGGATCTCATCCCGAGATCTAGGATGGCACCGGAGGGAAAAGGAAGAGGAAGAGAAGAAGTAAAAGTAAGTTGCTTCTTCGACAAACGAGTGAAACCACGAACCTTGAAAAGGTTAAGCCATATCGAGAAAAGAATACAACTGAGATAAATGAAGTTGAAAGCACCCCGGTAGGGAAGAGGAACAAGGAATTACAAATTCGGACAGCACTTCGGTTGAAAAGAGATGAAAGACTTGATAAAATGAAAGAGCTTGAGCAAAGGGGCACAACACTCCGGTTAAAAGGATAAGCACGATCAAAACATGGTCCTGACAATCCGAGAAGATGGGTTGAGGAGAGCAACATCACAATGCCTCCGGAACGAAAGAATAGAAGATAGATAATTGCCATAGGAGAATTAAGAAGAAAATGCCAACTTCTGTCACAAAAGAGCTTGAAAAGGCATCCTTAGGAGAAGGTTCGAACGGAGTTGTTGGAAAAACCAACAACAAAAAGAGTAAGCTTGTTGTGGGCTTATGGAAAACATCTCGAAATTATGAGGTGAAATTCTGCCACTAACGAAAACAAAAGATTGGATTGATATGAACAAGGAGACAAGAAACTTATCTCACCGGGGGGATAAATGAAAGAACTTGGGTCATTTATGAGCACCATAGATAGCAACAATCCTTAGGGAAGGCTTTAGGTGAAGTATAACCCAAGATAACTCCAAGGAAGAAGGTGATGGGTTTAAAATACCTCATTCTTAACAACATGTGAATCATGAAACATGAGCTCAAACTATCAAGAATGACATAATACCACCTCCAATGATATGGTAGAAAGAATTGCACTCCGGATTGCAAGATGAAGAATGCTTGAGCTCCTCTGAAAAGAATCTCGATGAATCCTTCGAGAAGGAATTAAATCTTTGATGAACCATCATGTAGAGCCTCCATGAAGAACTCCGGTAATAAAAGAATGATCAAATGAAATGAAGGATGAATGCTTGGAACTCCGGGAAAAAGAAAAGATGAACCAATTGAAACCAAGAATTTGATGAACCTCCGGAATAATTGAATTTACCCGATGAAACAAGAATAAGAATTACATTATGCTTATCCTTCACCAATTTAAATTGATGACAAGCAATGGATTTGTCATACTACTTATTCTCGTAGAAACGATTGAGATAGATATAGCATAAACTTGAGAAGGTCTTCGACGAACCACCGGTAGGGTTGAAACAACGAATAAATTGATATGATAACGAAGGAAGAGAAGTCTTGAACGAACCACCATAAGAATTAAAATGACCGAAGGAAAGATAAAGGAACACCGGGAAGAATTATGAAATGAACGAGGATACTTGAGAGAATCTAGATACATGAGAACGAAGGGATCATGAACTGATTAGTGATCACTTGAACGAAGCACCGGTAAGATTTGGAGCACCATAGATGAAAGCTGAGAATTAATAAATTCTAAGATGATGGGCTCCGGAGAAACAAACTGAAAAGAATCTTGAATTGCTTCAGATGGGTGAAAAGAATTCTCACAATCAAAAACAATTATGAGAGGATGGCAACAAGCTAGGATCACGACTCTTGAAGAGAATGGAGCAAGATTAAAGAGAAACTCTTCTTCGGTCTTCAGAATCCGATAATGACGACGAGAAACCCCACCATGAATTATTTAGACACTCCGGAATGAAGAATGGAAAGGTTGAGCCAACGATGAAAAGAATTTAACCGATCTTGGAGAAAGGTATTTGACTGATGATAAATCATTCTTACGTCAAACTTTGAGATGAATATGAGAATAACTCCGGAAAAAATAAGAAGAGTCAGGTAAGATCCTGGGAAAAGACCTGTGGGTTAGGGCCCACTCAAGAGAAAACACCATTAGAATGATTAAAAAGAGAGATTGCACCGGTTGAATTAAAAGGCTAGAATGAGATAACATCCTCAAAATAGCTTGAACGGATTAAGAGTGGAAACACGAATCTTCTGAGATATCTTTAGCACTCCGGAACAAATGGATGGCGAGAAGTGAATGATTATGAGGTGCACCGGCATAAGAAAAAACATTGGACAAAAAGAAAAGACAATGCTCAATACCAAAGTTTGAATTGGATCCACCGGAGAAGGAAAATGAGTGAGGAATGACGAACTAGAAGAGCATCTTCATGTGAACCACCTGGTAGAACATTGGAAGAAAAGAATGAAGAGACTTCACAAGAATAAAAGGATGCTTGATTAAGAAATCTGAGTCCTCGAAGAAAAAGGGTGGGAGGGCGGGAAAACAAAGGCAGCTTGGGACGAATGAAATGAACACCGTTGAGAGGACTTGAGTTGATCTTGCGAATGTTGACAAAGATTGGATCCAATTGAAGAGAAACACACCGGTTAAAAAGGATTGACATGACAATCTCGATGAACAAGAAGGATTAGTATTCACATAGGAGTATGAGAACACCATTTAGGAAAGGTATGGAATCAACACTTGACATTGAAGCAACTCGAATACCACAACTCAAAACAAAAACAAAGGGTTGGCTTGCAGAATAAGCCGGAACAAACATATGATAGAGATTTCGTCCGAAGTTTTCGTGGTGGGGCCTACACGGGCTCGATCGAACAGCACCATCATGTACAAGGCAGTACACATGACATACGAAGCGTCCCCGAGTCGGCATAGCCAAGGACTCTTTAAGACACAATGAGACCACTGTAAAACCGACCGTGAATAGGCGGACCACTAGACGTCGAACCCCAATTTCATATCATACATCTGTTGGAAAGATATCCTAAGAACTACTTGATTTCCCACCTATGAAACTCCCGAACCTTTCCGGTTATGCAATCAGGTGTTGGGGATACAGGGGAAGCATAATATCTCACCCAAAACTAGCAAATCCTACATCCAGCTATATCCATCCTTCAACACATAACCAAGAAACCTTCGGAAATCATCTACCTCAACCTTCGAAAAGCATTTGTTATACAAGTTATGGCAATACTCCCGAACTCCCGCCCCAGTACTGGGTGGCGTCGAGGTTATCTCACCAACAACTGCATAAAAGAGATTTTCGATGTCGGCGTACTAAACTCAGGTATTCCAGAACTGCAACAATTAAATTATGACGACAACACCTCGGAGCTCAACTCCCCGGGACACTTCCACAAAACCCCTGACAGGAGGCACCAAGACAATGTTCTCGTCACAAAACTATCGAAACGATTCCAAGATACCCGCGTGATCCTAAAAAAGAATTTAGTGAAATTTGAGAAGAGAAGAGTCAAAACTCTACGTCAGGATGCCTTACCAGAGCGATGAGGAGACTGGGAAGTAAAAAGAATTCCTAAACTCTCTGATATATAATTCCTAAATGACTCAAAACATTTTTCTAGACACAACTCGGCAGCTAATAACGATCAAGCAATGGGGCTCCTAAGGTCGGGGAAGGCTCTGATACCAACTTGTAACGCCCTCGATGCGGCTATATCTTCGACATGTCGAAGCACGACTTAGAGGCATAACCGCATTGTAAGCAATGTCGCAAGTGAGGCAATCTTCACACAACCCATGTAATATATAAGGGAAAAAGATACATAGTTGGCTTACAATCGCCACTTCACACAATACATGAATAAAGCATTAGAACATCCAAATACAATCAAGGTCCGACTATGGAACCAAAATAAAAGAAGAACCCCAAATGCGACAAGGTCCCCGATCGACCCCAACTAGGCTCCACTACTGATCAACTAGAACGAAACAACACCAAAGGACAAGATCTCCATCAAGCTCCTCTTTGAGCTTGGTTGCGTCATCTGCACGGTTCAACAGCGCCTGCAAGCTGGTTTTAGAAGTATCTGTGAGCCACGGGGACTCAGCAATCTCGCACCCTCACGATCAAGACTATTTAAGCTTATGGGTAAGGTAAAGGTATGGGGTGGAGCTGCAGCAAGCGACTAGCATATATGGTGGCTAACATATTCGCAAAAGAGAGCGAGAAGAGAAGGCAAAAGCACGGTCGATGAATTATGATCAAGAAGTGATCCTAAAACAACCTACGTCAAGCATAACTCCAACAACCCTATTTACTTCCCGGACTCCACCGGAAACAGACCATCACGGTTACACACGCGGTTGATGTATTTTAATTAAGTTAAGGTTCAAGTTATCTACAACCGGACGTTAACAAATTCCCATCTGCCCATAACCGCGGGCACGGCTTTCGAAAGTTCAAATCCCTGCAGGGGAGTCCCAACTTAGCCCATGACAAGCTCTCACGGTCAACGAAGGAATAGACCTCGTCCCGAGACGTTCCGATCAGACTCGGTATCTCGGTTCTTCAAGACACTTTGACAGGTTAAAACAAATCCAGCAAAGCCGCCCGATGCGCCGACAAATCCCGATAGGAGCTGCACATATCTCGTTCTCAGGGCACACCGGATAGGTCAAGCTACGAGTAAAACCAACCCTCGAGTTGCCCCGAGGTGGCCCCGCAGGCTGCCCGTTTCGGACCAACACTTAGAGGAGCACTGGCCCGGGGGGGTTAAAATAAAGATGACCCTTAGGATCGTGAAAACCCAAGGGAAGGTTATAGGTTGTTAGTGCAAAAGGTAAAACCAAGGTTGGGCCTTGCTGGAGGAGTTTTATTCAAGGCGAACTGTCAAGGGGTTCCCATAATCACCCAACCGCGTAAGGAACGCAAAATCCGGGAACATAACACCGATATGACGGAAACTAGGGCGGCAAGAGTGGAACAAAAAAACCAGGCATAAGGCCGAGCCTTCCACCATTTACCAAGTATATAGATGCATTAATTAAATAAGAGATATTGTGATATCCCAACAAGTAAACATGTTCCAACAAGGAACAACATCTCCATGTTCCAACAAGGAACAAACTTCAATCTTCACCTGCAACTAACAACTCTATAAGAGGGGCTGAGCAAAGCGGTAACATAGCCAATCAACGGTTTGCTAGGACAAGGTGGATTAGAGGCTTGGTTCAACAATATAGGAGGCATGATAAGCAAGTGATAGGTATCGCAGCATAGGCATAGCAAAAGAGCGAGCAACTAGCAAGCAAAGATAGAAGTGATTTCGAGGGTATGGTCATCTTGCCTGAGATCCCGCAAGGAAGAAGAACGAGTCCATGAAGAAGACAAATGGACATAGTTGAACGGATCCTCACACACACGACGTTACCGGATACCGAGAAGAAGTACACCGGAAAGAAAGCAAACAACATAGTAAACAACCAACACATGAACATGGCATGATGCACAATCAAGTATGATGCATGTCCAGTTTAAATATGCATGGCATGGCAAAATGCACAAACAATCCTACAAATTAAGTGGAGCTCAATATGCAACGGGTTGCATATTGACGGAACACCACATCAATTATTTAGTTCTCTCTCGGTTATGTACTCACCAATATTAAATGTTGTTAAGCATGTCAAGAGATGATACATAACAGAACTATACCATCTAAACAATTTAAATGGGGCCGGGTATAATAATCAACAAACCCGGTAAATCCCCATATACATTTAGCAAATTAATGCAAACAACAATTTTAAACATTCTTGATGATGTTAACATGATGCGGATGACATGAACAAGATTATGCAATTTTTATTAAAAGTTGACAAGAGCATTATGAAGCATTAGTCCTCGTGGTGGAAAGGAAAGAGGGCCACGGCAATGAATCCGAAAATGGTGCCACGGCACCATATCAGTTCTGGTAGCTCATGGAGATACCGGTGAAAAGGATAAGGCGTGAGCGAGTCATGCAAGAATGGTGGGGGTGCTCCCGGATTCCAAGTTCCCACATGTCGACGGCAAGGCAACGAGGAACTCGCAAAGAACAACTAGGACACAGTGCAACCACGATCATCTCCTACAACACATGCATTCGTTCACGGGCGTCGTCTCGGTGGATATACCTTCGAAGCGAGAAAACGGGACGATTCTCGTTCGGTGCAAAGTAGAGGAAGTAGACGTTCTCGGGACGTTCGTAGCGGAAGTAGTCGTACACGGCGACGGTAGTTGTACACGGGTCTTCGACCACGGAAGTAGTCGTACAACATTTTCATAGATGTTCGGGGTCACGACATGGAACTTGACGTCCACGGGGTCTTCGAGGGTCGACGGTAGTGGTACTCGAGTCGTCGGCGACGGTAGTTGTACACTTTCGAAAAGGGACTTGTCGCATCAAATGTCTTCGGTGCCACGGTACTTGTCGGTTCGAGTCTTGGCATATCCGGGTTCTCTCAGCATAGTAGCACAGTGCATTGGCCTGGAACGGCACCGATCTAGTCAACGCAGCGGGTCTTGGTGATGACCGACGGGTCTCGTTTGTGGCCATGGTACAGTGGCTTCGTGAAAACAACATCACCAGATGGATGCAAGGACATGGCAGTGACGGGTTAGAGCGCTTGACAGGATCCGAAGCCAACAGGTGCTCGAGGACAGGGGCGCTTGGGGCAGCGGCGAGAGCTTGCAGGATGCAGGTGGAGAGGTTGATGGCGACGGGGGGTGAGGTGTTGAAGGTGCTGCAACAGTGCAGGTCAGGCGGCACGCGAGAAGAGCAGCGGCAGCAGGGCGTGGTTGCGCTTGGGGCACCGACAGCGGCCTCAGTAAGGAGAAGCGGGGCGCGATGGAGAATGGAGGAACGCTGGGATGACGACAGCGCCATGGAGATGAAGTAGAAGGAAAGAAGAGGGGTGCGTTGGGGATGGCCGAGGACGGCTTGCGGTGGCCATGGCGAGGTCGAGATGGTGGCGGGGCTTAGGCGCCTGCGCGGGGTAGACTTGGAGGCGGGGCAGCGGCGAGATCCTGGTGCAGCTCGCGGCAGGAGGCGCTCGGGCTTCAGGCCATGGTGATGGGGAGGCGATGCAGAAGAGGGTCGGAGGTGCCGGAAGCGGACGATGGAGGGCGAGGGGCATGCGGCTCCGCAGGCACCAGGCGGAGGAGGAGAAGGGCGCCATGGATCGGGCGAGTGCTCAGGCTCCTGGACCTGCGTGCGCCCGAGCAAGAGGAGAGAGAGCATGGGCGTGGAGATCGGGAAGGGGAGTGGCGGCGCTGGAGCAAGATGAGATCGAGGGAGAGATGCGCTCGCGCGAGGGAGAGGGGAACGAGCTCCTGGCGGCGCTGGAGGTCGAGCAGGGGAGCGAGAGGGGTTTTTTGATCGGGCTAGGGTTAGGATAGGAGTGGCCTGCTGGGCCTTGCTGGACAGTTGGGCTCCTTTCACCCTCTCTCTCTCCCTTAAATCCTTTTATTTCCCAGAACAGAAAATATCAAAGAAGAAAAGGAGAAGAAAGAAAGAGTTAGGGACTGAATTTGGACACGTGGATAATCTTCCCGGACTCACAAAAAATGTGCTCATTCCGCGAAAAATAGAAAGAGCCAGATCGAACAAAAGATTTCGAACTCATTTGAATTTAATTCAAATAGGCTTGAACTGGGACGAGGTTTTTTTGGAGTGACCAAAAATGATGAAATTCTAGGTGGAGTTCCGGAAAATGACGAAAGGATATAAGGCAAGGTTAGAGAGTCAACACTTGAAGAAGAAAAGGCCAGAGGAATTAATATGCAAGTGTGTTATGGTTAATTCCAAATAAATGGATTATTTATCATAGCTCCCTAATATTGGGAGGGTATGTTATAAAGAGAATCACCACGTGAATTCCCTCGGTTTAAATGGACCGAAGATCCATGCAATTTATTTAGATGAGATGCAAAAGATTTATGACATGATGACATGATGACATGATGCAAAGCAAACATAAAAGGAGCAAGTAAAAATAAAACACACATAGAAACCCGGGAACCCTGGAAGGCAACTGAAGCTCCGGTCTTGGGGCGTTACACCCTCCTGGACCCCCGACCGCCACCGCCACCGCCGCCGCGCCTCTCCTCGGCTGCCGCACCACCGCGTCCCGTTGCCGCACTTCGCCGTCGCCGCCGCGAAGATCGCCGCCGCCTCCACTCGCCCGCATCGCCGCACCCCTCTACCCCGCAGCCCCGCCGACGCGCCGCTCGCTGGAGCCACCGGCCTCGCCAGAGTTTCGGTAAACCCTAGCCCCAATCCCCGCCGTCGGAATGAGATTCGACGATCTCAATTCATCCAGGTTTTTTTTTCTCGTTTCGGCTATTTAACGAACGCTCGTTCGTTTAGGTTTTATTTGTGAATAGATTCGCTAGATTAGTTCCTGTAGCGAGCGTTCGCTCGATAGAAATTTTCTTTTTCTTTTTAATTTCGGCCAGGGACCCATCCGTGAATATTTTATTTACGGATTAGTCCCTGATCTTAAAACGTTCGCTACTTTTTGCTCGTTTGTCCAAATCCAACGAAACCAACGCCCACTTCTTTGTTATGATCCCCTCTATCCAGTAAAACAACTTAAACATATTTTTGAAAATTTAAAATTTGTATTCAAATAAATTTGTATTTGAACTTCATTTGATAGTAACTTGAGTTTTATAACTCCGTTTGAGTTGATTCTTTTTGCCAATCAAAGCTCTTGGCCTAAGCTTTATGATCAGGCAAAATTCACATAATTTTGGTACTGTTAGAAATTGTTTTATGTTGCAAGAGTTATTTGCTTGGTTTCGATGTTTTCCAAATTGTCTTCTTCGTTCTTCCCGATCTTTTGACTGATTGCTTATGTGTGGTTAGTATTGCTTGCTTACGATAGATTGACCGAAGTGTGACGAGTAGAACTATCAGGAGTTATGAGTGCGAATAAACTTCATCAACTGTACAAGGCAAGTTCACACTTTGATCATACTTTATTACCCAGTTTTAGGCATTAGTTTCAACCCTCAAACATTGCATGGTTAGCATTGATAACATGTGGGTATTGGGAAGTAGTTGATGAGGTAGGAACCTATTGTCCTGCATTCAAACCTTGCGAGTTACTTTTACGTTATGCTCATACTGCTATGCTATGCTCATAGACATGGATTGGTTTGAGTGATTCATGACAGATGTGAGAGTTATTATTAATGATAACTTAAGGTGGCTACTTTAATACACATCTGGGTGGAATGGTAGGGGCACCCTAGAGCACCCAGTGGTTATCCCGAGCACCTGGAGAACCCAATGCTTGCCCAAGGGGATCCTGGAGGACACTTGTGATCACCCTATGGAATGCCACCTAGGCTCAAAGGGATCATAAGATAATTCATGCTAGAAACTTCCGTGTGCAGCCACAAGCTATTATGGGCTCTAACATAGTTGAGAATGTTGCATGACCTCTTTCGGTGGTGGGCTAGAAGATGTAGGGGAAAGTAGGTGTAACTGTCCACCCAGAGTAAAAAGAGTTAGTGCTTCTGAAAGATTGTGTCTCGGTCATCTGTTTCTCAAAGACCATGTAGTGCGAGAAATCCAACGGAGGAGATCGAGTCTTGTGGTAAAAGTGTGCAAACCTCTGCAGAGTGTACAAACTAATCATGATTAGCCGTGTCCCGGTTATGGACAATCTTGAGTATCTGGTTCTTGAATTATCATGTTGATCTCATCAATTTAATTAATTAATTTGTTGGGTTGTTAACTTCTAATTGGGATTGAGTTGGAGGAACCTTCTCAATAATTTTCGACCAACTTGCTAGTTAAACAAATTATATTCCTTTGTTGTAGGGAAAATTTGGCTTTTCGAAAAACATTATAACCATAGAGCTTTCCACCAGCCAAATATGCATGTAGTGATAGCTATTATTCATCATTATCCTATGGTGTGAATTTGCCAGTACATTCAATGTGCTGACCCTTTGTGGCTACAACGTCTCATGTTGCGGGAATCTTACGACGAGTAAGTGATACATTAGGGTTACGATTTTCTACACTCAACTTTGCCATTGGTGTTGATGGGAGTCCACAACCTTGTTGGTACTTCCGCTATATGGATTGAGGTAATAGTATTTACATTACTTTATACATGTGATTTACCTCTGTTGTAAGTCGTCAAGTACTGTGTGTGTCAGCATACCGATCCAGGGATGACACTTCAGCATAGAGACTTGACCGTCTGAGGTCGGGTCGCTACATATCTAGGGACTCTAAACCTTGAAAAGATAACTTCTTTAAGCATCTTAATAGAGGTGTTATGATCAATGCTACTAGTTGGAATAGCTTCTACCCACTAAGCAATGTAATCAACAGTAACTAAAATATGTGTATACCCATTAGACTAAGGAAACTGTCCCATATAATCAAAGCCCCAAACATCAAATGGTTCAATAACAAGTGAATAATTCATAGGCATTTCTTGACGTCTACTAATATTACCTATTCTTTGACATTCACAGCAGACAAGACAAACTTACGGGCATCCTTGAAGAGAGTAGGCCAATAAAAACCGGATTGCAATACCTTATGTCTAGTTCTATCTCCAGCATGGTCTCCTCCATATGCCTCGGAGTCACAATTGCGTAGGATCTGTTCCTGTTCATGCTTAGGTACACAACGTCTAATAACACCATCTACTCCTTCCTTATAAAGGTGTGGGTCATCCCATAAGTAATGCCTTAAACCATAGAAAAACCTTTTCTTTTGCTGGTATGTGAAACTAGGTGGTATAAATTTAGCAACAATATAATTAGCATAATAAGCATACCATGGAGTACGAGAAGCATTTATGATAGCTATTTGTTCACCAGGAAAACTATCATCAATGGGTAGTGGGTCATCAAGAACATTCTCTAACCTAGACAAGTTGTCTGTAACGGGGTTCTCAGGTCCCTTTCTATTGATAATATGCAAGTGAAATTCTTGTAGCAAGAGAATCCATCTAATAAGTCTAGGTTTATCATCTTTCTTTTCCATATGATATTTAATAGCAGCGTGATCAGTGTGAATAGTTACTTTAGAATCAACAATATAAGGTCTGAACTTATCACAAGAAAACACAACTGCTAAAAATTCTTATTCAGTAGTAGTGTAATTTCTCTGGGCACTGTCCAGACTCTTACTAGCATATTGGATAACATTTAATTTCTTATCAACTCTTTGTCCTAGAACAGCCCCTACAGCATAATCACTAGCATCACAAATAATTTCAAAGGGTAAATTCCAATCAGGTGCCTGAACAATAGGTGCAGAAATCAAGGCTTTCTTAAGTATTTCAAATGCTTCTACACAATCATCATCGAAGACAAATGGAACATCTTCTTGTAAGAGATTAGTCAGAGGCCTAAATTTTTTAGAGAAGTACTTAATGAACCTCCTATAAAAACCAGCATGACCAAGGAAACTTCTTATACCTTTAATGTCCTTAGGACATGGCATCTTTTCAATAGCATCAACACTAGCTTTATCAATTTCAATACCTCTTTCAGAAATTTTATGCCCCAAAACAATACCTTCATTAACCATAAAATGGCACTTCTCCCAATTTAAGACAAGATTAGTTTATTCACATCTCTACAAAACTCGATCAAGGTTGCTTAAGAAATCACCAAAAAAGTCCCATATACGGAGAAATCATCCATGAAAACCTCAACAATCTTTTCACAAAAGTCAAAGAATATAGCAGTCATACATATTTGAAAGGTAGCAGGTGCATTGCATAAACCAAAAGGCATACGTCTATAAGCAAAGGTACCTGAAGGGCAAGTGAAAGTTGTCTTTTCTAGATCCTCTTTTGACACAGGTATTTGAGAGAAACAAGAATAACCATCTAGAAAGCAAAAATGTGTATGTTTGGATATTCTTTCTAGCATTTGCTCAATAAAAGGTAACGAGTAATGATCCTTTTTAGTAGCTTTATTTAATTTGTGAAAATCAATTACCATTCTTGTAACGCCCCGAGACCAATGTGCCAGGTGTCCTCCAGTTATTCGCTGTTGTGGCCTTGTCATTTGCTTGCGTGTTGCATCTTGTCATGTCATCATGTGCATTGCATCATCATGTATTCAAAACTTGCATCTGTCTAGGTCTCCCCGTTCCTTCCGTTGTCCGTTCTGAGTCCAGACACTCTTGCACGCGCCCGCGGCACGTCCGAAATATTATTTTATAAGTGGCCGAAAAATGTTCTCGGAATGGGTTGGAAGTTGGTGTGTGGTCTTATTATAGTGTAGATAGACCTCCTGTCAAGTTTCATCGCATTCGGAGTTCGTTTGATAGCCCAACCATTAAACTATAGCGGCATTATAGCCGGTCTAACGTCGGACGTTTTCGGTCTCCGGAGACCGTGCCGGGCTGCATCTCGCCCCTCTTCTCTCAGACCAAACCGCTCTCCACAGTCCACTCTTAACCTCGTTCGCATAACCCCTATCTGCACAGTGCTTCGAACCCCTCGCGCGCGTCCAGAAACTGTCTCGAACCCGACCCGCTCTGTCGTTTCCAACGGGTCTGGATCATCCCCAAATATCTTCAAAACATCTTCGTTTTAATTGTTAGGCTCCCTAACCTAATTATCCAAGACCATTCGATTAAAATCGGAGGGTTTGATCTAGCCCTCTTTTGGACCCCTTCTATAAATAAGCCACCTACCTGCCTAACCCTAAAATCTAGGGAGTTTGTCCTCATCGCCGCCGCCGCGATCCACCTCGGGATCCCCTTATCCTCCCATTCCTTCACCCACCAACCAGAGCTCGATCCCGAGCTCTTCGGTTCGAAGCCACCAAAGAGCCCCACCGCCTCGATCGAGAGCCTCCTCGCTCACTCGATCTGGGATCGAGAGGGAGCTCCTCCCACTCGCTCTTCCCTCCGTGACCCCGTCGCCTGCTCCTGTGCTCTTTTGCATCTGCGCCCGAGACCGCTTCCTCCTCGTCCCGATCCATGGGCGATTTGCCGGAGTCCAGTCGCTGATCCAGCAGCTCCGCTTCGCCCCTGCCTTGACAACAACCTGCCGGACCAGAAACTCGGGCGCCTCCTCCTCCCTCTTCGATCCAGAGGAGTGTTGCTCCTCTGTGCCCTCGTCTCCGCCCAACCCTGTCGTCGCCGACAATCGTGGCTTGCTGGAGCCGTCACGCGTTCCCTTCCCCCTCGACTCCAGCAGTCCCCGCCGGAGATGGGTTCCCGCTGCACCAAGTCCCTCTGCAGGAGCCGCGCCTGTCCGCTGCTGCTCCTCTTCGTCGCCCTGCCAAATCCCAACGCCATGTTTTTCCACTGCTCGCCATTCCCGCTGCTCGCGCAGACGACCAGGCCATCGCCCTCACCTGCGCCCTTCTTCTCCTTTTCTGCCTTCTACTCCCTCCTCTGCTCTAATCCCTCTCTCTCTCTCTCTCCTTCTCTTGCTTCCAGCAGGGAACCAGGACCACCAACACCCGGCCGCCTCGAGTCCATGACACCGGTGAGCCATCACCACCAGCCGGTGCCACCATCATCGGAGATGGGGTCCCGCAGATCAGATCCATGCCTCGATCTGCCCGTTTCCGTCGGTTCCCATCGACCCCGTCGCATGGTTCCCCCCTGCAGTCATCTCCTGCATCGCGAGGGGCGTGATGTTGTTTCTATTCTTCAGAAACGAGCAGCAGGTCGCCCGCTCATACCCGTTGACCGCGCTGCGGCTGCGAGCGACCGCCAGTGGGCTTCCCAGATCCAGCCGGCCCAGTGCTTCCCTTGCCAGCACCTCTCCTCACCGACTGGGCTTGGCCCATGGTGAGAACACCCCTGGCGCCCCACCTTTTTTTCCTGTTGTTGGGGCAGCAGATCCGGCCCAGTATCTATTTTTTTAGGCTCTGCGAATTTAGCTATTATCCCAGTTTTGCAGATTTACAGAAAACCCCTTAGCCTTTATGCATTTAATATCTCACAAACGGTGCATCATATGTAAAAACTTTAAATATGAAACTTGCTTAGAATTTCATCTTGTTTAATAATTATCCACTTTCATCTATGTTTGAAATGCTTAAAATGATGTTTGGTTAAATTTACTCCTATGCCATGTTAAAATGCTTTAATTCATAACTAAATAACCGTAGCTCGGTTTCAAATAATCTTTATATGTAAATGTGGTAGAATTTTGCCTAGTTTAACATGGTGGCTTTACTTTCCATGTTTAACAACCCTAAAATTGTGTTTAGGGCAGATCAGTACCAAACCCTAATATATGCATATGGGGATTTACCGGATTTGTTGTTCGTTGCTTCCGGCCTCATTTAAACTTGACTAGATATGTAGTTTTACTTTGCTTCACCCTCTTGCCATGCTAACAACATTTAATATTGTTGGGTACATACATAAACGAGATCGAACTAAATAACTTGTTGTGGTGTTTCGTCAATACGCAACAGAGTTGCATATTGAGCTCCACTTAATTTGTAGGATTGTTTGCGCACTTTGCCAATGCATGCCTCTTTAAAACGGACATGCATCATACTTGTTGGCGCATCGTGCCATGCTTATGTGATGTTTGTTCACTATGTTGTTTGCTTCTTTCCGGTGTTGCTTCTTCGGGTTGGTTCCGTTAACGTCGTGTGTGTGAGGATCCGGTCGACTACGTCCGTTTGACTTGTTCATGGACTCGTTCTTCTTCCTTGCGGAATCTCAGGCAAGATGATCATACCCTCGAAATCACTTCTATCTTTGCTTGCTAGTTGCTCGTTCTTTTGCTATGCCTATGCTACGATACCTACCACTTGCTTATCATGCCTCCCATATTGTTAAGCCAAGCCTCTAACCCACCTTATCCTAGCAAACCGTTGTTTGGCTATGTTACCGCTTTGCTCAGCCCCTCTTATAGCGTTCTTAGTTGCAGGTGAAGATTGGAGTTCGTTCCTTGTTGGAACATGGATATTTTGTTGGGATATCACAATATCTCTTATTTAATTAATGCATCTATATACTTGGTAAAGGGTGGAAGGCTCGGCCTTATGCCTGGTGTTTTGTTCCACTCTTGCCGCCCTAGTTTCCGTCATATCGGTGTTATGTTCCCGGATTGTGCGTTCCTTACGCGGTTGGGTTATAATGGGAACCCCTTGATAGTTCGCTTTGAATAAAACTCCGCCAGCATGGCCCAACCTTGGTTTTACCATTCTCCACTTAGCCTCTTTTTCCCTTGGGTTAGGCCAGCCCAAGGGTCATCTTTATTTTAAACCCCCGGGTCAGTGCTTGTCTAAGTGTTGGTCCAACCCAGAGCACCGTGCGGGGCCGTCCCTTGGCAACTTGGGTTACGTTGGCTCCCGTACGCTTAGCTTATCCGGTGTGCCCTGAGAACGAGATATGTGCAGCTCCTATCGGGATTGTCGGCATAGCGGGTGGTCTTGCTGGACTTGTTTTACCATTGTAGAGGATGTCTTGTAACCGGGATTACGAGTCTGATCGGGTCTTCCCGCTAGAAGGAATATCCTTCATTGACCATGAGAGCTTGTGATGGGCTAAGTTGGGACACCCCTGCAGGGTACTGAACTTTCGAAAGCCGTGCCCGCAGTTATGGGCAGATGGGAATTTGTCAATGTCCGGTTGTAGAAAACCTGAAGTTGACCTTAATTAAATGCACCAACCGCGTGTGTTACCATGATGGTCTCTTCTCGGCGGGGTCCGGGAAGTGAACACGGTGTTGGAGTTATGCTTGACGTAGGTTGTTTTAGGATCACTTCTTGATCATAGTTCATCGACCGTGCTTTTGCCTTCTCTTCTCGCTCTCTTTTGCGAATATGTTAGCCACCATATATGCTAGTCGCTTGCTGCAGCTCCACCTCATACCTTTACCTTACCTATAAGCTTAAATAGTCTTGATCGGGGGGGGGTGTGAGATTGCTGAGTCCCCGTGACTCACAGATACTTCCAAAACCAGTTTGCAGGTGTCGTTGAACCGTGCAGGTGACGCAACCAAGCTCAAGGAGGAGCTCAATGAAGATCTTGTCCTTTATGTTGTTTCGTTCTAGTCGATTAGTAGTGGAGCCCAGTTGGGGTCGATCGGGGATCTGTGTAGCTTTTGGGGTAGTCTTCTTTTATTTTGGCTCCGTAGTCGGGCCTTGATCGTAACTGGTTGATGTAATGCTTTATTCATGTAATTATGTGAAGTGGCGATTATAAGCCAACTATGTATCTCTTTCCCTTATGTATTACATGGGTTGTTTGCGAAGATTACCTCACTTGCGACATTGCTTTCAATGCGGTTATGCCTCTAAGTTGTGCTTCGACACGTGGGAGATATAGCCGCATCAAGGGCATTACAATTCTATAACCTGTAACAATTCTTTGTGGTATTAATTCATCTTTATCATTAGGAACAACAGTAATACCTCCCTTCTTAGGGACACAATGGACAAGACTTACCCATTGACTATCAGCAACGGGGTAAATTATACCTGCCTCCAGAACTTTAGTATTTCTTTTCTTACCACTTCTTTTGTCTTAGGATTTAACCGTCGTCAGTGATCAACAACCGGTTTCGCGTCTTTCTCCAATTTTATTGTGTGTTGGCATAGAGTGGGACTAATGCCCTTAAGATCATAAAGAGTATATCCAATAGCAGCACTGTGCTTCTTTAGAGTTTTCAATAATTTCTTTTCTTCATGCTCTGAAAGCTTAGCACTAATAATAACAGGATATATCTCTTTCTCATCAAGATAAGCATATTTAAGAGTATCGGGTAAAGGTTTAAGCTCAAACAAGGGATCAACCTTGGGTGGAGGGGGATCCCCTAGGATTTTAACAGGCAAGTTATGTTTCAAAATAGGTCCCTGTTTAAAGAATACTTCATCTATTTCCCTTCTTTCAATCATAAACATATCATTTTCATGGTCTAGCAAATATTGTTCTACAGGAACATTATGAGGCATGGCAATAGAAGCAAGACCAATAATTTCATCTTTACTAGGTAATTTTTATGATGGGGTTGTCTACAAAATTTAGCAAAATTAAACTCATGAGACATATCCCCCAAACCAATCGTTACAACATCCTTTTTGCAATATATCCTAGCATTAACAGTATTCAAGAAGGGTCTACCAAATATAATGGGACAAAAGTTATCTTGTGGGGAACCAAGAACTAGAAAATCAGCAGGATATTTGATTTTCCCACACAAGACTTCAACATCTCTAACAATCCCAACTGGTGAAATAGTGTCTCTATTGGAGAGCTTAATTGTGACATCAATTTCCTCTATCTCAGCAGGTGCAATATCATGCATAATTTCTTTATATAAGGAATGAGGTATTGCACTAGCACCCATATCACATAAGCCATGATAGCAACGATCTCCTATCTTAATATAAATAACAGGCATGCCTACAACAGGTCTATGTTTATTTTTAGTATCGGGCCTAGCAATTCTAGCAACTTCATCACAGAAGTAAATAACATGCCCATCAATATTATCGGCCAAGAGATCTTTAACCATAGCAACACTAGGTTCAACATTAATTTTCTCAGAGGGTGTAGGTGTTCTAGTATTACTCTTACGAACTACAATTGAAGCTTTAGAATGATCCTTTATTCTAACAGGGAAAGGTGGTTTCTCAATATAAGGAGTAGGAACAACAGAATCATTATAAGTGATAGTTTTTTCTTCAACTTTAATAGGTGCAACTACTTTACTTCAATGGTAGGATTATATTTAAACCATTTCTCCTTAGGGAGATCAACATGAGTAGTTCACGGAAAGCATCGGTATCCATAAAAGATTTAACACAATCAAACTTAGGTGTTATACCTGACTCCTTACCTTCGTCGAGATCCCAATCTTCAGAGTTGCGTTTAATTCTTCCAATAAATTCCATTTGAATTCAATAGTCTTCATCATAAAAGAGCTAGTACAAGAAGTATCGAGCATGGAGCGATTGCCGAGAGAAAGCTGAGCATAAAAATTTTGAATAATAATTTCTCTTGAGAGCTCATGATTGGGGCATGAATATAACATTGACTTAAGCCTCCCCCAAGCTTGAGATATGCTTTCTCCTTCGCGAGGCCAAAAATTATATATATAATTACGATCATGATGAACAAGATGCATAGGGTAAAACTTCTGATGAAATTCCAATTTCAATCGGTTGTAGTTCCATGATCCCATATCATCACATAGCCTAAACCATGTCAATGCCTTTCCCTTCAAAGATAAAGAGAAGACCTTCTTCTTGATAACATCCTCGGGCATGCCTGCAAGCTTAAATAATCCACAAACTTCATCCACATAGATTAGGTGCAAATCGGGATGTAATGTTCCATCTCCTCTAAAAGGATTAGCTAGCAGTTTCTCTATCATACCCAAAGGAATTTCAAAATAAAAAATTTCTGTAGGTTCAATAGGTTGAGGAGAAACTCTTTGCTCTACTGGTCGGGGTGAAGATACCACGAACAAGCCCCTCAACGGATTGTGTTCCAAATTCCACCTACCAAAGGTGCTTCATTCCCCGGCAACGGCGCCAGAAAAGAGTCTTGATGACCCACAAGTATAGGGGAGCTATCGTAGTCTAAGTAAGAGTGTTGAACCCAATGAGGAGCGGAAGAAAATGATAAGCAGTTTTCAGTAAGGTATTCTCTGCAAGCAGTAAAATTATCGGTAACAGATAGTTTTGTGATAAGGTAATTTGTAATGGGTAACAAGTAATAAATGTAAATAAGGTGCAGCAAGATGGCCAAATCCTTTTTGTAGCAAAGGACAAGCCTGGACAAACTCTTATATAAAGGAAAGCGCTCCTGAGGACACATGGAATTATCGTCAAGCTAGTTTTCATCACGTTCGGATGATTCGCGTTCGGTACTTTGATAATTTGATATGTGGGTGGACCGGTGCTTGGGTACTGGCCTTCGTTGGACAAGCATCCCACTTATGATTAACCCCTCTTGCAAGCATCCGCAACCACAAAAGAAGTATTAAGGTAAACCTAACCATAGCATGAAACATATGGATCCAAATCAGCACCTTAGGAAGCAACTCATAAACTAGGGTTTAAGCTTCTGTCACTCTAGCAACCCATCATCTACTTATTACTTCCCAATGCGTTCCTCTAGGCCCAAACAATGGTGAAGTGTCATGTAGTCAATGTTCACATGACACCACTAGAGGAAAGACAATATACATCTCATCATAGGAGGGAGCACAAATGCACACTACGGGGCGTCTACGCCATAGAGCCATCTGCCCCCAAATTTAACCCATGGTCGGCTTGTTCGATCACCTTCGATCGAAAGGACCACCCAACCAGTATTCGTCATCGAGGTTCGGCAGCTCTGGTCCTCGATCTAATCATCGGTGGATTCCACCTTACACGGGTCCTCATGGATGGCAGCAGCAGTCTCAATCTACTTTATCAACTGTGGGGACCCCGACTCATAAGTCGTGGTCACCGAATGCACGTGTACAATGATCCCAGAGATCAATGCTCACTGAAAACACAGAAGCTGAATAACAAGAGTCTTACATCCATACATACCGTCTTACATAAATTATGACCATTATGGTCGAGTCTCGAGTATAACTTCGCAACGGAAATCTTCGTCAACAACTTGGACCCATGCCATCTGCCTTAACCCTACAGGCATTCTGACTGGGAAGCGTCCTAGCTCGCATGTTCGTCACCGAAGTATTCTTCATCATATCTTGATTTTTCATGCCTGGCCAATAAAATAACCAGTGGCAAGCCAATGAGTACTTTGAATGTACTCGCAAGCAACCCATGTTTTGGCTCAAGATACAACAATGCATGAGATAGGTAAATTTTTGGAGAAAGCTAATTTTGTTGTGTTATGACATGTTCAATAACTGGTAAATCATGCATCAGGAGAATTCAAGTAACCATGAGGACAGGTTACAGATATCAACATAAATAGAGTGGGCATCAACCCAACTCAATCATGTCAAGTCCTTTGACTTGACCCAAGTAGTTCTTCCCACTTATCCAAGCACATACACTGGTTTGTAAACATGTGGACGTAGCCCAAGAGTGGTTACCCAACTGTCCTTGACCATGGACATGGCTATTCGAATAGTTTTACTCTCTGTAGAGGTTGCACACTTTACCCACAAGATCCGGGGAACTTTCGTGTCATCCACGACCCGCGGTACCTCAAGTACCCGGGGTAAGCACCCGATCACTATCTTTCCCTAGACTACACTAACATGGAGTCCACTCGATCGGTAGTAACCCCCGTGCCAAAAATTTCACAACTTAAAATTGTGGAGCCTCGCTCCCATATTCATCACATACCACTGGCACGGGGTACCAACGGTGTGTCCGGTGCCCCATCAAAATGGTCTTGGCCGCCCTACCAGGCACGACCCCGTCCCGAGAGAGAGCACCAACTCTCCCCCGTCACTAGTGATGCGGGCTCCAAGCTAGTATCGGCCTAGGTAATCAATAATGCCCTTTCCCATATAAGGGTGGAGTGGTTGCGCATGTAAGGTTGGAATAACGGTCGCAACTTAAACCAATCCGTTTTTCAAAGCAACACACACTTGCCTCGGTACACCACTTAGTCATCAAGCGGTTACCCATCTCATTATCTCCCTCGGGCACAAGTGGCACCCGACGGGGTTTTCAAAAAGTCCTTTAAAAATACTTTGTCTCCATCACCATGCATATTCCGGTCCCTTTTTGGGAAGCAACTACTTTAGCATCCTATCTACTCCCACCGGCATAACCCTCATAAGGAGGTAGGGTCATGCACAATGCAAGTATCAACGAGGAAGTAAGAGAGGCAAACCATCAAAGTGGTTCCACCTCATCATGATTCCGTTGCAACAACAATATGGTGCTATATGTCATGCATAAAAAGGGTTTCATAGACATGGTCAAAGAGCTGCTTGCCTAGTTCATCAGATTCTTCAAATCTTCTGGTCCATCTCCGAGTATCTCATCTACTTCGTCAACTAACATCGGAAACAATCATAGTAAGCAACACAACAAGGCAGAAAATAAAAGTGCTCTAAAAATATTAATTTGACTTTTCTAGGACATCTCTGGTTATATGAGAACTAACCAGAGTGGTTTCATTGGGATTGGGTCAGTGGATATTCCTGAACATTTCAATATGATGGAATCAAGGGATTTGTGGATTTGCAAGAAGTGGACAGAAATATAGTTTTGAAAAATGAGCAAAGGCACCCATTTAACAAACCATGATTTTAGAAGTATCTAGGAGTTGGTTTCACTGGATTTGGAGTTCAAATGATTTTCCTATGAATTTGCAAAGTTGAAAATATGAAGAAATGGCTCATTATTTTGTGTGGTACAGAAAGTATTGAGAAAAATGTTCATAAACTAAGTTATGAACTTAGAAGCATCTAGGAATTTGAATCATGGCATTTGGATCAATTTTGAGCTCTCTGTGATTTTCTAAAGTTTATCACATAAATGGAAAAAGGGGATGTCATAAATATTTGTGAAGGAAATGTTTCTGGAAAAATGTGCTAATTGAGCCATATGATAGATCATGATTTATGGAGTCACTAGAAATTTGAATCACCAAATTTGGAGATAATATGAATATTTGGGAGATTTTACAAATTTCTGGAAAAGAAAAAGACAAAGGAAGTGGGGGTTATACCTATACCGCGCACCGAGCGCAGCATAGCGCCGCAGCGCATTGGGCCAGCCCAGCTGCACGGCCACGCGGCTAAGGAGGGCCACGCCGAAGGCGTACTAGCGTAGTACGCTTCTCTGCGGTGGAGATGGTTAGACGGGATCCCGACTCCACTTAAACACCGGGGCGCGCCGGCTGAGTCGCTGACCCGCGGGACCCACCCGCAGGGTCGTCTCCTTCCTCTCGTGCCCGCGACAGAGGGGATCAAGGCCGCGGTTGAGCACTGGCTGGCGCTTGCCCCGGCGGCACAGGCCACCCCCGGTCAAGCTCCAAACACCGGAGGGGTCGCCGGGGACAGGCGCGTTAGGGGGTCCCTCGGAGACGGCAGGGGATTGTCGGAGCTCATCCGGCGACGGTCGTGGCAGACGGCCCCATCAGGCATTGGCGGCACCGGCACCACGAGGGACAGGACGAGGCAGAGAGGAGCGGGGAAGCTCCGTAGCCTAGCGGAGGCTCTCCTGGAGGTTGAAGGAGAGGGGGAGGGCTCTGGTTCGCCGGAGAAAAGTGGAGGCCGACGGTGAACATGGTGGCCATGGAGAGGGCAGGAGGGCACGAGGGGGAGTGAGGGGGTGTCTGAGAGGTGCACGGGAGAGAGGAGGTTCGAACCGAGGCGAGAGAAAGAGTCAGGGTGGCTTAAATGGGCGTGGCCGCGGAGCACCGTGGGCAGCGCCCACGGATGCGCTCGGGTGAGGTCGTGGAGGGGAGAGGAGAGAGGTTTAGGAGGGGGCCGGCAGCTTGCCATGTCCCAGACGCCGAGGTGGACTCGTGAGACACGCTGGGGAGGCCCGAGGTGGCTGGAGGCGGTTGGCAGGGGGCGACTACAGTGCGGGAGCGCACTGTAGCGCACTCCAGAGTGCCCAGATGGCCGGCTTGGTCATTTTCTATGCAAAGTGGGCGCGGCCAAATATGTCTGGTAGCTCTAGGGTGTAGTAAAGAAAGGGGGAGGGGCTTTGGATGCCCTGGGTAACCACTGGAGTGAGGAGGGAGGTTGAGGGAGAGAGAGAAGTTGCTATCCAGGGAGGTAAATGGGGGTGTTTCACCCCTCAATCATTGAGCAATGGCCAGGGGAAAGTTACTGGAGGTAGAAGAGGGTCAGTAGTAGCTGTGGTAAAAAGTTGAGGCCATGGAGATTAGTTGAAGAGGTCAAAATTGGAATTTTGGTAAAGTGGCAGAAGGTTTTTGATGCTTGTTTGGGTAAGCAAATGAACTCCATTTGGCATGAGACTCCACAGGGTAAAATTCCACATATAATTAGGGCTTTCTACCAATTTTGAGCTCATTTGGGCAAAGTTGCCAATGCAACTTTTGTAAACCCTAGAAATCAACAGAAATGCATTTACCAAGGTCTAGTCAAGCAAAACCATTCCCCTTGATGCACCACTTGGTGTAGTGTTGTAATTTGGGCTTTTTAGCATGACCACAAAGTTCGGGGGCATTTGGAATAATTTGGCAATGTAAAGTTGTTCAAACATGAATCTGGACAGAGAAGGGTTTTGGGCAGTTTGGTGAACCAAAACAGTTTTGATTGAGCTAAAACATTTCAAGGTCATCATATTATGCATATGTGACTTGCTGGAATTTTCCTGGATTTATTGGAAAATATTTCTTGTAGAAAATTTTCAAATACTTGAAATGGACAGAAATGGTTTTGGAGGGTTTTGCCCACTATTTTGAACATGACCATGTGTTTGAACTCTTATATATGGACAATATATGTCCACTGAGCTTCCCTAAATTTTCTCAAATATTTTTCAAACATTAAAATAATTTTAACCTATTAAAGACCATTTCTGGCCTTAAGAAAAAGCCTTTAAATAAAATAGGAAAATAACTTTTAAAATTGTATTTTTGTGGCTTATGGGAGCCCTATACCTAATAGGTTTCAAATATACTTTTTGAAAGATTTTTCACACCCTTAATTAAGTACTTGTAGTTCAAGTCTCAATTCAGGGGCTTTTGGAAAACCTAATTTATAAAATTCTTTTTTGCCAAAATATTTTTGCAAGAAATTTTTTTTATGTCCTACACACATGGCATGATCATTGGGCAAGGTTTTGGATCAAGGAGAAGGAGTATAAGAGTTGGAGGATTTATTTGATTTTTAGAGCACTTGCAAACAACAAACAAAATCCAATCAAGGCAAGGTCCAAAACACTCAAAAGTTTTTGTCAAACCACAGTTTATCATGATTGTTAGCTTAAGTGTAGTGGCCTGAAAATTTGGGTGTGACATCAAGACACTGTCCGCAAAATGGGCATTGATCCGTCAAGTATCAAGCCCACTAGAACTACCTTCAAAGGAGTAATACATGGCAAAGTGTCCCGCTATATGGGCTCAATCACGCTGGAAGTAGTAGTCGGCTCGCCGGACAACTTCTGAAGCGAAGACTTGATCTTCAACATCGTCCCCTTCCGCAGCGGCTATCTTGCACTTCTCGTGCAAACTACTTTTGCCCACTTCAATGCGGTCCCGCATTATGCCTATTTGAATCTTAAGATGCCTTGTCCACGTGGCGTCATTAGAATCAATGGAAACATGGAACACTCCCTCCGTACTGAGGAGCATACAGCGGCCATTGTGGTCGAAGTACAAAGCGGCCCTATAAAGCCGCACACCTCCTTGCCTATTAGGCCATCAGACTTCTCCACGCAAGACCGGTCAGTCCTACATACCGGTAGCCCGACAACTACAGGGCTAGATATGCACTCAAAATACCTTGGGCATCGGCGGAGGCAATATACGGACATGCCTATAAAAAGCTTCGGCCTTATACGGCCTTACCCTTTATTTAATCGTCTTTTCTTTTTTTACCGCAGGTGAATCAAAACCTACTCATTTTTTGGACCCACGAGGACCCTTTCCGAGCCCGGTTCCGTATACATGGCCGAAGGCCATTCCTTCAAAGGAATCTTTGTTATTTGGGCGAAAGCGGTGCAGACGTGCAACAGCAAGGTGCAAAGCATTTTGCAGAGCACAACTTCGCTTAAGAACCTGTATAGAGCTTTCCCTCAGCCCTAAACCCCCGGCATATAAAATGGCCTTGGTGATTATGTTGTCTCACTCATGCACCTCGGCACAAACTTTCCAAGGGCTCTATAAGGACAACATATGTGCTGCCAAACAAAAGTCCGAACAGCTTTATAGCACAATTCGGCCTCCCGAGCTCAGCATTATATGCATCAGCTCCGAATCATGTCTTTGGTCAATAGTTGGGTTGCCCGGATCCTGTGCTTGCTACCTTACATTCTATCTGATCGGCTAGGGTAGTAAAGGGAGAACTACTGTGATTGTGTTTCTGGTTCGTCCGATTAAGCACGTCACTAGAGAAAGCCAAAAACTAACTTTCATGATGTGGCGAGAGCTAGTCAGCCACTCGGCGATTCATTACAATCCTAAGCGATTTTTCAGTATTACACGAAGGACCGTTTCCCGGTCACATATGTAGCGCATCCGCATCTAGGTAGCCGCGTACATACCAGGGGCTACCTAATAGACCCATTGTCAAACTCCTATAGCTAAGTGAGAGCAATAAAACCGAATAGTCTGATTGCCTGGTTCACCGCACTGACACCTCCTTCAAGGACCAAGACGTTGGGTTAAGTGTAGTTATGTGCAATTCCGAACACCCCAGTAGCATCTACATGGGGGCTGAAGCCGACGACTGGGAACTCTCAGATATAATAAACGGCCACACAGGAGAATAAAAAAATTTCATCAAGGAATGAATACATTACAAAATCCTTAGTTTATAAACAAAAATCCTCGGACAATTTGAACTCGTTTATTCAAACACTACATCTTTACAGCATTGGCCCTCTATAAGGCGAGCACATTTTAGCACGTCCTCAAAATAGCGCTCCGGTGTTCGGTGGGCCTTTCTTTCGGGAGGACCCTCAACTGCCACCTTTTCGGCATTCATTTTCACCCGGTGCATCTTGACACGGGCGAAAGCCATACTTGCAACTTCTATATAGGACCACCTCTTGCTGGCGTCAATCCAGGGCACCGCATCGATAAGGCGATGCACAAGGCCAAATAGCTGGCTGGAATGGCCTCGGTGGGCCATAACCGGACTATGACGTCCTTCATGGCTGCGCTGGACTTATTATGTAGCTCCGCCCATTGTGCCATCTGGTCATTTAGCAGAAGTGGGCGCTCATGCCCCACAAATTGCGACCAGAAGAGCTTCTCCATCGTGTACCCCTCCTGGGCCTGGAAGAAGTCGGCGGCGTCCTTAGCGCTCTTTGGCAGATCTGCATACACGTCTGGAGAACTCCATAGTCGATTAAGCAAGGCATACTTCAGGTCCCCAAATTTAGCCTGTAAAAGAAAGGGCTTACCAGCCGCTATCTGTCTGGCTTGACAGGTCTCCTCACGTGCTGCGCGGGATTAGGACCGCGCCTCCGAAGCATCATGAAGGGCCTGGGCGAGTTCGGTCCCCTTCGCCCTGTTTTCCGTTTCCAGGGACTCGCACTTGGCGGTGGTCTCCTTGAGTTTTTGCTCCATCTCAGTCACCCGTTCCGCAAAACAGCGCCGAGCGGCCCGTTCGGCCGTTAAGTCCACAGCCGCCTTGTCAGCAGCTTCCTGGCTTACCCTTGCCTGCTCCTTAGCTTGAGAAAGCTCACCCCTAAGGGTCTCCACCGCGGCGGCACCATCTGTGCAGCCATGCACAGTAAAGCTCTTCAAACCTCCACAAAATCATGGAAATAAACAGGCATACAGTAAGATGTATATTATACCTTGCGCCTGGTCGAGCCGAGTGTTCACAAGGACTAGATCCTCATCGGCTTGCTCCAGTTATCCGAGCTACTTACGAGTCAGCTTTGGGCTTAGTCCGGCGATGATGCGTCGGGATGGCCTCGGCATTTGACTCCGAGTCATCGGGGAGGGTAATTTTTTTACCTCTCGGACGCTACGGCTTCCAGGTCATCAGAGGCCACCCTCTTTTTGCCCTTGCAGGGAGGATCTTCTTCTTCCTCCTCCTCCTCGTCGTCGTCATCACCTTCGTGACAAGACTGGGCATCAATGTCTCCTGACACTGCGTCCGAAGTGCCCTCCTCTCTTTTCTTCTTCTTGTCCTTCTTTGTCGGCGCCTGGTATGGTGCCGGGACCAGCATCCTCATGAGAAGGGGATTGGCTACGTCTTCGAGGAGTGGAGCCGGACACCGGATCTGCTCTGCCTTCTTAATCTAGACATGTTTGGGGATGGATTACTTAGAACCTCGGGTTAACAAAGCCTATTGGTGTTCGGAGTTTTTTGAATTTACCTCAGAGGACGGATGGTTGCAGTCGAGGCCGGTGTCGTACGAGGACCTTGGCCATGATTTCTGCTTCTTAAAAAGCAGTTTCCACATCCCCTTATGCATTGTGACATAGAACTGTTGTAGGGTCTGCGGCCCTTCCGGATTGAACTCCCACATCTTGAGGGGCCGCCACTGGCAGGGAAGTGCTCGGCGAATCATCATCACTTGGATTACGTCGGCAAGGGTAATGTCCTTCACTATCATGCTCTTGACGCGTTTCTGCAGCAGCAGCACCTCAGGCACTGACCCCTAGTCCGGACCTTTGTCGGTCTAGGATGTAAGCCTCGGTAGGGGTCCGGATCTAAAGGCTGGTGCAGCCACCCACTTGGAGCCGCGGGGTTCTGTGATATAGAACCATTCCTGTTGCCATATTTTGACGGTGTCCACAAGGACTCCCTTCGACCAATTGACTTTGGGGAGCTTGCTCACCATGGGGCCACCATAGTCCGCGTGTTGCCCATTGATCACCTTCGGTTTCACATTAAAAATCTTGAGCCATAAGCCGAAGTGTGGAGGGACACGGAGGAAGGCTTCACACACGATGATAAACGCCGAGATGTGAAGGAATGAATTTGGGGCCAGATCGTGAAAATCCAACCTGTAGTAGAACATGAGACACCTTACAAAGGGGTGAAGGGCGAATCCGAGTGGGGGATAAACACCACCCTCTCACCGGGCTCCAGAGTGGGGATAACCTGCGCTGGCTCGGGAAGCCTATGCTTGATTTCCATGGTCAAATACCGCGCTTCCCGCAGCTCCTTGATGTTTTCCTCCATGACGGAGGAGGACACCCACTTGCCTTGAGAGCCGGCCATGGTCGGAGGAGTTATCAAGGAGAGAAAAGCATGGAGTTTTGGGCGTTGGAGCCCGGGAACGGAGAGGCAGAGAGAATGAGCCATGGGTGGAACAGATGGGTTCTATCCACTTATATGGACTGCGAATATCAAGCCTCCCCCCCCCCCGATCCTTAAAACTTGCCTATTCCCAAGGGGTCACGTGAACCGCACGGTTAGGTTACCAAAACTCGTATTGATGAGAATCTCGTAATAAGGGGGCACGATCTCTGCTTTGACAAGACGTGTCGCCGGAGGTTGCGTCTCTAAACGCGAAACAGGAGGCCGAAAATAGTTTGCAATAATAAAATGGCTGGACGTAATGTCTCACCAGTAAAATCTTCATAAGGCATAACTTATTCATATTTTTCCCTTGTGATTCAGAGGTATGACTGTTGTACAAAGCCGGATAAAATACCGAGGATCAATTACTTTGAAGAATTCAGAGGTGGAACCCGCCGTGCAATGCCGAAGACAATCTGCGTGCCAGACACATCGTCATTGAAGACTGGTTCAGGGGCTACTAAGGGAGTCTAGGATTATGGGGTCCTCAGGCATACGGGCTATGTGATATGGGCCGGAATAATGAGCCATGGAGATACAAGACGGAAGACTTTCCCCCGTGTCCGGATGGGACTCTCCTTGGCATGGAAGGCAAGCTTGGCGTACGGATATGAAGATTCCTTTTCTGTAAACCGACTCTGTACAAACCCTAGTCCCCTCCGGTGTCTGTATAAACCGGAGGGTATAGTCAGTAGAAGCAATCACAATCATAATCATATAGGCTAGACATCTAGGGTTTAGCCATTACGATCTCGTGGTAGATCAACTCTTGTAACCCCTATACTCATCAAAGTCAATCAAGCAGGAAGTAGGGTATTACCTCCATCAAGAGGGCCCGAACCTGGGTAAACATCGTGTCCCCTGCCTCCTGTTACCTTCGATCCTTAGACACACACTTCGGGAACCCCTACCCGAGATCTGCCGGTTTTGACACCGACAAACATAGCAATAATTCATTTTTTCCTACATGTCACCAAGATCAATCTAGGAGATACTAGCAACGAGAGAGAGGGAGTGCATCTTCATACCCTTGAAGATCGCTAAGCGAAAGCATTACAAGAACGAGGTTGATGGAGTCGTACTTGCGGCGATTCAAATCGCGGAAGATCGTATCAAGCGTCGAACGAATGGCGCCTCTGCGTTCAACACACGTACATCCCGGGGACGTTTCCTCCTTCTTGATCCAGCAAGGGGAGAGGAGAAGTTGAGGGAGAGCTCGGGCAGCACGACGGCGTGGTGGTGGAGCTTGAAGTTCTCCGGCAGGGCTTCGCCAAGCACTACGGAGGAGGAGGAGGAAGTGTTGGAGAGGGGGAGGGCTATGCCAGGGAAGGGGTGTGGCTACCCTCCCACCCACCCCCCGCTCTATTTATAGGGTGAAGGGAGAGGGGGTTTGCCCCCCTAGATGTATCTAGACGGGGGCGGCGGCCAAGTGGGGGACTTGCCCCCCAAGTCAGGTGGGAGGCGCCCCCACACCCTAGGGTTTTCATCCCTAGGCGCCTTGGGCCCATGGGGGGCGCACCAGCCCACTAGGGGCTGGTTCCCACCCTTGTTCAGCCCACTTGGCCCACCGGGGCTGGTGGCCCCACCCTGTGGACCCCCGGACACGTTTTGGTGGTCCCGGTACAATACCGATAACCCCCGAAATCATTCCGGCAACTGAAACTGGACTTCCCATATATAAATCTTCACCTCCGGACCATTCCAGAACTCCTCGTGAAGTCCGGGATCTCATTCGGGACTCCGAACAGCCTTCGTTAAGCACATACTATTTCCCATAACAACTCTAGCGTCACTAAACCTTAAGTGTGTAGACCCTACAGGTTCGGGAACCATGCAGACATGACTGAGACATCTCTCCGGCCAATAACCAACAGTGGGATCTGGATACCCATGTTGGCTCCCACATGTTCCACTATGATCTCATCGGATGAACCATGATGTTGAGGATTCAATCAATCCCGTATACAATTCCCTTTGTCTATCGATATGTTACTTGCCTGAGATTCGATCATCGGTATCTCTATACCTCGTTCAGTTGTGTTACCGGCAAGTATCTTTACTCGTTCCGTAATGCACGATCCCATGGCTAACACTTCAGTCACATTGAGCTCGTTATGATGATGCATTACCGAGTGGGCCCGGAGATACCTCTCCGTCATACGGAGTGACAAATCCCAGTCTCGATTTGTGCCAACCCAACAGATACTTTCGGAGATACCTATAGTGCACCTTTATAGCCACCCAGTTACGTTGTGATGTTTGGTACACCCAAATCATTCCTATGGTATCCAGGAGTTGCACAATCTCATGGTCTAAGGAAATGATACTTGATGTTAGAAAAGCTTTAGCAAACAAACTACACGATCTTGTGCTATGCTTAGGATTGGCTCTTGTCCATCACATCATTCTCCTAATGATGTGATCCCGTTATCAACGACATCCAATGTCCATCGTCAGGAAACCATGAGCATCTATTGATCAACGGGCTAGTCAACTAGAGGCTTACTAGGGGCATATTACAATCTATGTATTCACACATGTATTACGGTTTTCGGTTAATACAATTATAGCATGAACAATAGACAATTATCATGAACACGGAAATATAATAATAACCACTTTATTATTGACACATGGGCATATTTCCAACAATCTCCCACTTGTACTAGAGTCAATAATCTAGTTACATTGTGATGAATCGAACACCCATAGAGTTCTGGTGTTGATCAAGCTTTGCTCGCGGAAGAGGTTTAGTCAACGGATCTGCGACATTCAGATCCGTATGCACTTTACAAATATCTATGTCTCCATCTTGAATACATTCACGAATGGAGTTGAAGCGACGCTTGGCATGCCTGGTCTTCTTGTGAAACCTGGAATCCTTGGCAAGGGCTATAGCTCTAGTGTTGTCACAGAAGAGAGTCATCGGGGCCGACGCATTGGGAATGACTCCTAGGTCGGTGATGAACTCCTTCATCCAGACTGCTTCCTGTGCTGCCTCCAAGGCAGCTATGTACTCCGCTTCACATGTAGATCCTGCCACGATGCTTTGCTTGCAACTACACCAGCTGACTGCCCCACCATTCAAAATATACACGTATCCGGTTTATGACTTGGAGTCATCCAGATCTGTGTCGAAGCTAGCATCGACGTAACCCTTTACGATGAGCTCTTTGTCACCTCCATAAACGAGAAACATATCCTTAGTCATTTTCAGGTACTTCAGGATATGACCGCTGTCCAGTGTTCCATATCGGGATCACTTTTGTACCTCCCTACCAAACTTACGGCAAGGTTCACATCAGGTCTGGAACACAGCATGGCATACATAATAGACCCTATGGCTGAGGCATAGGAGATGACACTCATCTTTTCTCTATCTTCTGCCGTGGTCGGGCATTGAGTCGTGCTCAATCTCACACCTTGCAATACAGGCAAGAACCCCTTCTTGGACTGGTCCATATTGAACTTCTTCAATATCTTGTCAAGGTATGTTCTTTGTGAAAGACCAATGAGGCATCTCGATCTATCTCTATAGATCTTGATGCCTAATATGTAAGCACCTTCTCCAAGGTCCTTCATTGAAAAACACTTATTCAAGTAGGCCTTTATGCTTTCCAAAAGTTCTATATCATTTCCCATCAATAGTATGTCATCCACATATAATATGAGAAATGTTATAGAGCTCCCACTCACTTTCTTATAAACACAGGCTTCTCCATAAGTCTGCATAAACCCAAATGCTTTAATCATTTCATCAAAGCGAATGTTCCAACTCCGAGATGCTTGCACCAACCCATAGATGGAGCGCTGGAGCTTGCATACCTTGTCAGCATTCTTAGATCGACAAAACCTTCCGTCTGCATCATATACAATTCTTCCTTAAGGAAATCATTAAGGAATGTCGTTTTTACATCCATTTGCCATATCTCATAATCATAGAATGCGGCAATTGCTAACATGATTCGGATGGACTTCAGATTCGCTACGGGTGAGAAGGTCTCATCGTAGTCAACCCCTTCAACTTGTCAATCACCCTTAGTGACAAGCCGAGCCTTATAGATGGTCACATTACTATCCGCGTCAGTCTTCTTCTTAAAGATCCATTTTATTCTCTATGGCTTGCTGATCATCGGGCAAGTCTGTCAAAGTCCATACTTTGTTTTCATACATGGATCCATCTCGGATTTCATGGCTTCAAGCCATTTGTTGGAATCCGGGCCCACCATCGCTTCTTCATAGTTCGATGATTCACCGTTGTCTAGCAACATGATTTCCAGGACAGGGTTGTCGTACCACTCTAGTGCAGAACGTGTCCTTGTGGACCTACGAAGTTCAGTAGCAACTTGATCCGAAGTTTCATGATCATCATCGTTAACTTCTTCTCTAGTCGGTGCAGGCACCACAAAAACATCTTCCTGAGCTGCGCTACTCTCCGATTCAAGAGGCAGTACCTCATCAAGTTCTACTTTCCTCCCACTTACTTCTTTCGAGAGAAACTCTTTCTCTAGAAAGGATCGATTCTTGGCAACAAAGATCTTGCCATCGGATCTGAGATAGAAGGTATACCCAATAGTTTCCTTAGGGTATCCTATGAAGGCGCATTTTTCCGACTTGGGTTCGAGCTTTTCAGGTTGAAGTTTCTTGACATAAGCATCGCATCCGCAAACTTTCAGAAATGACAGCTTAGGTTTCTTTCCAAACCATAATTAATACGGTGTCGTCTCAATGGATTTCGATGGGGCCCTATTTAAAGTGAATGCGGCAGTCTCTAAAGCATAACCCCAAAATGATAGCGGTAGATCAGTAAGAGACATCATAGATCACACCATATCCAATAGAGAGTGATTACGACGTTCGGACAGACCATTTCGCTAAGGTTTTCCAGGCGGCCTGGGTTGTGAAACAATTCCACATTTCCTTAGGTGCATGCCAAACTCGTGACTCAAGTATTCTCCTCCACGATCTGATCGTAAGAACTTTATTTTCCTATCACGTTGATTCTCTACCTCACACTGAAATTCCTTGAACTTTTCAAAGGTCTCAGACTTGTGTTTCATTAAGTAGACATACCCATATCTACGTAAGTCATTAGTGAGAGTGAGAACATAACGATAGCCACCGCGAGCCTAAAAGCTCATTGGACCGCACACATTAGTATGTATGATTTCCAATAAGTTGGTTGCTCACTCCATTGTTCCGGAGAATGGAGTCTTGGCCAACTTGCCCATGAGGCAGGGTTCACATGTGTCAAATGATTCATAATCAAGAGACTCCAAAAGTCCATCTGCATGGAGTTTCTTCATGTGTTTGACACCAATGTGACCAAGGAGACAGTGCCACAAGTATGTGGGCCTATCATTATCAACCTTACATCTTATGGCATTCACACTATGAATAATGTGTAACATCACGTTCAAGATTAAACAAAAATAAACCATTGACCAGCAGGGCATGACCATAAAACATATCTCTCATATAAATGGAACAACCATTATTCTTGGATTTAAATGAGTAGCCATCTCGCATTAAACAAGATCCAGATACAATGTTCATGCTCAAAGTTGGCACTAAATAACAATATTGAGGTTTAAAACTAATCTCGTAGGTAGATGTAGAGGTAGCGTGCCGACGGCGATCACATCGACCTTGGAACCATTCCCGACGCGCATTGTCACCTCGTCCTTCGCCGGTCTCCGCTTATTTCGTAGCTCCTGTTTTGAGTTACAAATATGAGCAACCGCACCAGTATCAAATACCCAGGAGCTACTATGAGCGCAGGTAAGGTACACATCAATAACATGTGTATCACATATACCTTTGGTGTTGCCGGCCTTCTTATCCGCTAAGTACTTGGGGCAGTTTCGCTTCCAGTGACCATTTCCCTTGCAATAAAAGCACTGAGTCTCAGTCTTGGGTCCATTCTTTGGCTTATTCCCGACAACTGATTTATCGGGCACGGAAACTCCCTTGTCGTCCTTCTTGAAGTTCTTCTTACCCTTGCCTTTCTTGAAACTAGTGGTTTTATTCAGCATCAACAGTTGATGTTTCTTTTTGATTTCCACCTCCTCTGATTTCAGCATTGAATATAACTCAGGAATGGACTTCTCCATCCCTTGCATATTGTAGTTCATCACAAAGCTCTTGTAGCTAGGTGGAAGTGACTGGAGGATCCTGTCAATGACCGAGTCATCTGGAAGATTAACTCCCAGCTGAGACAAGCGGTTGTGCAACCCGGACATTTTGAGTATATGCTCGCTGACAGAACTGTTTTCCTCCATCTTACAACTGTAGAACTTGTCAGAGACTTCATATCTCTGGACCCGGTCATGAGCTTGGAAAACCATTTTCAGCTGTTGGAACATCTCATATGCTCTGTGCTGCTCAAAATGCTTTTGGAGCCCCGGTTGTAAGCTATAAATCATGTCGCACTAAACTAGGGAGTAATCATCACTACGCGACTACCAGGCGTTCATAGCGTCTTGAGTTACTGGGAAAATGGGTGCGTTACCTAGTGGTACTTCAAGGACATATGCTTTCTTGGCAGCTATCAGGATGATCCTCAAGTTACGGACCCAATTTGTATAGTTGCTACCATCGTCTTTCAACTTGGTTTTCTCTAGGAACACGTTGAAGTTGAGGGCAACATTAGAGTGGGCCATTTGATCAACAAGACATATTGTAAAGAAATTTTAGACTAAGTTCATGATAGTTAAGTTCATCTAATCAAATTATTTAATGAACTTCCACTCAGACGGACATCCCTCTAGTCATCTAAGTGATACATGATTCGAATCGACTAGGCCATGTATGATCATCACGTGAGACGGACTAGTCATCAACAGTGAACATCTCCATGTTGATCGCATCTACTATATGACTCATGTTCGACCTTTCGGTCTCTCGTGTTTCGAGGCCATGTCTGTACATGCTAGGCTCGTCAAGTCAACCTAAGTGTTTTGCATGTGTAAATCTGGCTTACACCCATTGTATGCGAACGTTAGAATCTATCACACCCGATCATCACGTGGTGCTTCGAAACAACGAACCTTCGCGACGGTGCACAGTTATGGAGAACACTTTTCTTGAAATTTTAGTTAGGGATCATCTTATTTATGCTACCGACGTTCTAAGAAAATATGACGTAAACATGACAAACATCACATGCAAATCATAAAGTGACATGATATGGCCAATATCATCTTGCGCCTTTGATCTCCATCTTCGAGGCGCGGCATGATAACCATCGTCACCGGCATGACACCATGATCTCCATCATCATGATCTTCATCATCATGTCTTCATGAAGTTGTCTCACAAACTATTACTTCTACTACTATGGCTAACAGGTAGCGATAAAGTAAAGTAATTACATGGTGTTTTCATTGACACGCAGGTCATACAATAAATTAAGACAACTCCTATGGCTCCTGTCGGTTGTCATACTCATCGACATGCAAGTTGTGATTCCTATTACAAGAACATGATCAATCTCATACATCACATATATCATTCATCACATCCTTTTGGCCATATCACATTACATTGCATACCCTGCAAAAACAAGTTAGACATCCTCTAATTGTTGTTGCATGTTTTACGTGGCTGCTATGGGTTTCTAGCAAGAACGTTTCTTACCTACGCAAAATCCACAATGGTGATATGCCAATTACTATTTACCCTTCATAAGGACCCTTTTCATCGAATCCGATCTGACTAAAGTGGGAGAGACAGACACCCACTAGCCACCTTATGCATCAAGTGCATGTCAGTCGGTGGAACCAGTCTCACATAAGCGTACGTGTAAGGTCGGTCCGGGCCGCTTCATCCCACAATGTCGCTGAATCAAGATAAGACTAGTAACAGTAAGCAAATTGAACAAATCATCGCCCACAACTACTTTGTGTTCTACTCATGCATAGAATCTACACATAGACCTAGCTCATGATGCCACTGTTGGGGAACGTAGCAATAATTCAAAATTTTCCTACGTGTCACCAAGATTAATCTAGGAGATGCTAGCAACGAGAGAGAGAGAGAGAGGGAGTGCATCTTCATACCCTTGAAGATCGCTAACCGGAAGCGTTACAAGAACGCGGTTGATGGAGTCGTACTCACGGCGATTCAAATCACGGAAGATCCGATCAAGCACCGAACGGACGGCGCCTCCGTATTCAACACACGAACCGCCCGGGGACGTCTCCTCCTTCTTGATCTAGAAAGGGGAGAGGAGAAGTTGAGGGAGAGCTCTGGCAGCACCACTGGGTGGTGGTGGAGCTTGCAACTCTCCGGTAGGGCTTCGCCAAGCACTACGGAGGAGGAGGTGCTGGAGAGGGGGAGGGCTGCACCAGGGAAGGGGTGTGGCTGCCCTCCCCCCTCTATTGATAGGGTGAAGGGAGAGGGGGCTGGCCCCCCTAGATGCACCTAGAAGGGGGCGGCGGCCAAGGGGGGGACTTGCCCCCCAAGTCAGGTGGGAGGCGCCCCCACCCCCTAGGGTTTTTAACCCTAGGTGCCTTGGTCCCTCGGGGGGGGCGCACCAGCCTACCAGGGGCTGGTTCCCACCCTTGTTCAGCCCACTTGGCCCACCGAGGTAGGTGGCCCCACCCTGTGGACCCCCGGACAACTTTTGGTGGTCCCGGTACAATACCGATAACCCCTGAAATCATTTCGGCGACTGAAACTAGACTTCCCATATATAAATCTTCACCTCCGGAACATTCCAGGACTCCTCGTGACGTCGGGGATCTCATTCAGGACTCCAAATAACATTCGGTAACCACATACTATTTCCAATAACAACTCTAGCATCACTGAACCTTAAGTGTGTAGACCCTACGGGTTCGGGAACCATGCAGACATGACCGAGATATCTCTCCGGCCAATAACCAACAGAGGGATCTGGCTACCCATGTAGGCTCCCACATGTTCCACGATGATCTCATCGGAGGAACCACGATGTCGAGGATTAAATCAATCCCGTATACAATTCCCTTTGTCTATCGGTATGTTACTTGCCTGAGATTCGATCATCGGTATCTCTATACCTCATTCAATCTCGTTACCGGCAAGTCTCTTTACTCGTTACTTAACGCATGATCTCATGGCTAACTCTTTAGTCACATTGAGCTCGTTATGATGATGCATTACCGAGTGGGCCCGGAGATACCTCTCCGTCATACGGAGTGACAAATCCCAGTCTCGATTCGTGCCAACCCAACATATACTTTCGGAGATACTTGCAGTGCACCTTTATAGCAAGCCTGTTACGTTGTGATGTTTGGTACGCCCAAAGCATTCCTACAGTACCCGGGAGTTGCATAATCTCATGGTCTAAGGAAATGATACTTGACATTAGAAAAGCTTTAGCAAACGAACTACATGATCTTGTGCTACGCTAAGGATTGGGTCTTGTCCATCACATCATTCTCCTAATGACGTGATCCCATTATCAACGACATCCAATGTCCATGGTCAGGAAACCATGACCATCTGTTGATCAACGAGCTAGTCAACTAGAGGCTTACTAGGGACATATTACCATCTATGTATTCACACATGTATTACGGTTTCCGGTTAATACAATTATAGCATGAACAATAGGCAATTATCATGAACATGGAAATATAATAATAACCACTTTATTATTGCCTCCAGGGCATATTTCCAACACCTGCAACCTCGCCCAGCCGGATATCTGATCCATATGGCTATGGACGATCGCATGTATGCACCTATAAGAGTCGTCGTCTGCCCGCGAGACATTTTCCCAGGCTGTCGCGGCGCGGCGGGACATCTCTGCTGCATTCTCGACGTGGCGGGGCATCTTTGCTGCTTCCGCGACGCGGCTGTCGGTGTCAAAACCGGAGGATCTCGGGTAGGGGTCCCAAACTATGCGTCTAAGGTCGATGGTAATAGGAGACAGGGGACACAATGTTTTACCCAGGTTCGGGCCCTCTCTATGGAGGTAATACCCTACGTCCTACTTGATTGATCTCGATGAATATGAGTATTACAAGAGTTGATATACCATGAGATCGTAATGGCTAAACCCTAGAGGTCTAGCTTGTATGGCTATGGTAATGTATCTATCCTCCGGACTAAGTCCTCCGGTTTATATAGACACCGGGAGGATCTAGGGTTACACAAGGTCGTTTACAAAGAAAGGAATCTACATATTTGGTCGCCAAGCTTGCCTTCCACGCCAAGGAGAGTCCCATCCGGACACGTGTGCAGTCTTTGGTCTTCGTATCTTCACATCCCATCAGTCCGGCCCATGGCTATCAGGACGGACGCCCGAGGACCCCTTAGTCCAGGACTCACACAGTAGCCCCTGAACCTGGCTTCAATGACAACATCTCTGGCGTGTAGATCTGTCTTCAGCATTGCAAGGCGGGTTCCTTCCTCTGAACTCCAAGATAGTCTTCGGACGTATTTGAACGTGTCCGTACCTGTAACACAACACCACACACAACCGTAGAGAGAATATAATATTCCACGAGTCCAATCTGTTGACAACTTTTTACAACATGACATCACGTCAGCCCGGTCACTATATCAAACCGTTTTGTCTGCCATCCCATGTTTCGAGATGCGATTTCCATTGGCACGTCTTGTCAAAGCAGAGATCGTGTCCCCTTATTGTGGGATCCTCATCAATACGGTTGTGGGTAACCCAACCATGATGTTTATATAGCCCTTGGGAGTAGGCAAATTTCAAGGCGAGTGGGGAGGCGTTCAATATTCACTGCCTTTATAAGGAGATAAGAATCCCTTTTCTTCACCCATGCCATCTCTCTTCCTCTGCCCTTACACTCTTGAGCTCCAGTGCCCAAGTTCTCATTTGTTTCCCACTCCGGTGGTCAAGGCAAGTGAATGGCCTCCTCCGTCAAGGAGGAGGACGTCGCCGAGCTTCGGGCGGCCGGGTATCTAGCGAAGGATATCGCCCACCGCCTTCCAGCCCAGGGACAAATCGTTCCCACGCCGAAGCCCAACGAGAGGGTAGTATTCATCCCTCATTTCCTCTGCGGGTTAGGGTCTCCACTCCACCCCTTCGTCCGCGGGCTGATGTTCTACTATGGGATAGACTTCCACGACCTATCCCCGAACTCCTTTCTCAATATCTCGGCGTTCATCATCGTGTGTGAAGCCTTCCTCTACATCCAACCCCACTTAGGGTTGTGGCTCAAAATCTTCAATGTGAAGCCGAAGGTGGTGGATGGACAGCACGCGGAGTGCGGAGGCGCCATGGTGAGCAAGCTGGCCAATGTCTCCTGGCCAAAAGGCACTTTCGTGGAGTCTGTCAAGGAATGGCAGAAACAATGGTTCTACATTACAGAACCCCGCGATGCCACCTGGGCCGCGGTTGCCGAATACAACTCCGGAGCTTCCATGCGATTCACCTCCTGGGTTGAGAAGAGCCACTGGTGTTCGTCGGATGAGCTGACAGCGCTGCAAACGCGCATTCAAAGCATGGTGGACAAGGATGTCAAACTTGTCGATGTAATCCAGGTGATGCGTGTTCGCCGAATTCTCCCCTGCCAAAGCCGAAGTCACTCTCTATGGGAGTTTAATTCGAAGAAGCACCAAACCCTAGAGAGGCTCTTCGAAACAACCCATGAAGAAGCCTGGAAGTTGCTCTTCAAGGGCAATGAGACACCGCCGGCCACAACCTCGGACCGCGGGTACATCGTTAATCGCTCCGCCAGCAAGATAAATCTTTACTAGATCCTTTACTTGCTTGTTTCAAGGATGTTATCTAAGCTTTTATTATCATGGATTCTTCAGGAGTTGATGGAGAAGGCGAAGCGGATCCAATGTCCGGCTCCGCTGCCTGAAGAACCAGTCATCCCGCGTTTAGCGAAGATGCTGGTGTCGGTGCCCTATAAGGCACCGGAGAAGAAGGCCATAGGGAAGGACAAGGGGGTCCGGAGTGGCCCCCGCCACAAGGGCGCTTCGGACGCGACATCCAAAGACAAGACCCGCTCCTCCGCCACCGAAGACGACGACGATGAGGAGGGGGAGGAGAACAACCCTCCCCCTGATGAGGGGAGGAAGAAGAGGGTGGCTTCCCCAAATTTGGAGGCGGAGATGTCCAAGAAAGGGAAGAGCTCCCTCGCGGATAACTCTGCGTGGGACGTCGACAGCAGTCCGGAGAGACACCCCCGCACTAAGCCTCGGGCCGCATCGTAAGTGCTAAAACTCATATCCACCCATAAACCAAGTCTTTCCTCTTCGTTGTATTGATATAATTAGTTATGCTATTACAGCCCAGCCCACGACAACTCCCAGTGATCCTCATCACGAGGTTCGCTGGACTCAAAGGCGATGGCCAGCGATTCACCGCAGGCCGCTCGCTCCCCCAAGGCCAAGGACGATGCGGAGGTGCTATCCCGAAGGACTATTCCAGGCGGGGGAGAGGCTTAGGAGGCGCCAGAAGGCGAAACCCCTGTCGTCGGACGCCGGGGGGAATCAATCCCCATGGAGACTGGTGGGGAGGGCCGTATTCAGTTCGGCCCTCAGCCGGACTCAATTCCGGAGACTGATGTGGCTCCAGAATCCGGCACGCAACCCTCTTCGAAAGAAGGGGGTGCCTATTCTTTCGGTGACCCCTGTCCAACCAGGGGCACCGGACAATCTACTGGAAGCACTGCGAGGCGCTTCCATTGTGGATGAGCACCATGTCCTTATGGCACAGTAATTGAAAGGGTTCAGTCCGCCAAGAGCAGACTAACTGAAGCCTGCAGCAGCCTGCTGACAGGTTTTGAGGTAAGTGACGCAAAAAAGAGAAAATGCCAATGTAGACAGTAGCCCCTGAGACACTGTCCGGTGTTTGGAAAGAAAAATCCAGACAGAGGATCAATCTCTTATTGCAGGAAACTAACTAAATTTTCTGGAATGTAAATACAGGTGTCGCTGTTGGCTGTAGCCTCGCATACTGTCGAAGTCTCCGCACTGAAGCAGAAACTGGCGGAGGCCGAGGAGGAGCTGGGCCAGGTGAAGAGGCAGCTCCAGGAAAAACAAGGTAAGTAATAACCTGTTATGTATTGGAAAAAAAGGTAAAATGATATGAAGTGACCGAAATGCCATGATGTGTACATAGGCGACGACCGAGGTCGAGGCCCTGGAAAAGGCCCTGGCCGAAGCTGAAGGGAAGGCTGTCAAGGAGCAGGCCGCTCGGAAGAAGCTCAACGCCTGGGTCAACGAGGTCCAACAGGAGCTCGAGGACGTGGTGAAGAGGTGCGAGGCCTTGGAGCGCGATGCGTCGGTTCAAGAGACTGAACTCGCCAAGGCTCGCTCATAGCGCGGAGGCAGCCCGGAATGAGTCCCAGGGCACCCTCCAGGAGATCCAGGAGGCCAGGAAGATCGCGACGGGTAAGGCATTCAATATGCAAAGCAAGAATGTGAAGATGAAATATCGTTTACTAACCCGAATTCAGAGTTCTCCAGGGGCTTTTACTGATCTGCCACGCAGTGTGGCTGACGCCGCATTGTTCTTCCGAGCTGAAGAAGGGAGCTCCACGGAGAAGCTGTTCTGGTCAATATCTTACGCCAGAACATCCGATGCCCTTCAGCGATTATCTAAAACAGCTGGTCGAGCTACATAGGGTGGACGAACTAGCCATGAAGGATTTAATAATCCGATTGTGGCCAGCAGAAGCTATACCCGGTAGTTACTTCGGCCTCGTGAAGCGACTGGTGGGTGCCTGTCGTTGGCTAGACGTCGTCAAGCGGTCCGTCTGCATCGAGGTCGCACATCTGGCCTTCTCCTATTGCACACCCAAGCGATACTTCGGCGATGTCTTGGAGGGGTCCTGCATTGTTGAGGATCATTGTGCGAAAGACACTATCTTTGAATGAATGTATTCGAGCTCCCTATACCTTGTATGATAAAACAAAGTGATTGTGCAATATAACGCTTGTTATGTTTTTAAATGTTTACTTCCTGTCCGGCCATGTTGTATGAAATCTGAGGGTTAACCAGTCGTCGGCTTCTGCCCCCATGTAGGTAGTACGGGGGTGTTCGGGATGGAATCTAAACAATCTTGATCCAATTAGATGGTCCTTGAAGGAGTTGTTTAGTGCAATGAACCAGGCAACCAGACTATGCGGCTGTAACAACCTCACTTACCATAGGAGTTCGACAATAAAAACATGGGCGCAACCCCTAGTTTCCGAACTAGAGTGCTATAAGGGTATGATCGGGAAGTACCAATCCTTCGCCTAATGCGGAAGAAATCTCCAACGATTTGTAACCTTCGAACAGCTGGTCGGCTCTCGCCGCATCATGACAGTCAGTTTTCGGCTTTCTCTACTGAGGTGCTCCTTTGGGTAAACCAAGTCACAATCGCAGTAGTTCTCCCTTTACTACCTTAGCCGATATAGAGGAATGTAAGGTAGGAAGCACAGGAGCCGGGCAACCCAACTATTGACCAAAGACATGATTCGGAGCCGATGCATATAATGCTAAATTCGGGGTGCCGAACTATACTTATAAAAAGTGTTCGGAGTTTTGTTGTTGTAATGTGGGGTGCTATGAAGCCCCTGGAAAACATCAAGCGTACCAAAGTGTACGGGTGCTACCTGATAGGGTTATCCATACGGAAGCTGAGAGAAAAAAGAGAAAGAAAATAGAAAAGGTGCAAAGGTAAAAAGCTGGGGTCCTAAAGCTCCAGCCACAAACTGTTCTCATTGTAATTTAATTAGTACGTCAAGGCACATTGATACAG